>NC_072386.2:79005252-80205252 GCF_028885625.2 Pongo pygmaeus
TCACTGGACCTTTGGAGGGTCCTGAGCACCACTTTAAAATCCTCCAGGATACTTACCATGACGGCTTTCATTGGCTGAAGCCAGACCAACAGTTTCTGCAGAAAATAATTTAGCACAAACTCCAACCTGGGGACCTGGGAAGGGATTACACCATCTTCCCATCCATGCAGGCTGTCCCTGTGGGGACCGGGAGGAGCAGGAGGGAGAACAGCCTGCCCGTGTTTCTCCCTCTTCTGACCACCTGCGCCTGTGACATGCAGTCTGTGCTGTCCATGCAGCAGCAGCCAGGTCGCACTTCTGTGTAGAGTAGGCATGCATGTATGTCATTCTGTGAGTTCTTTGAGGCTTGGACTTCTTGGAGTCCCGACCATCACCTTTGAACATAGTAGAGAATACATTTGTGTATTGCTTTTCTCTTTTTCAAATATTTCTGCTGTTTACCTTCTGGATTGTCATCGTTATCATAAAAGCCTTGTTTGCAAACAAGGGAAGTTTGCAGGGGCATTGCCATAATGTCCCTGATGTATTAAATAGTTCAAGGGTAAGGTGAAACACGTGCCTGATATTCTGGGTGTGTGCACGTATACACAAACACGTACCCATCCCCGTGTACCCTTCATCTCAAGAACCATCCTCACCCTTAACCAGTCCTCCCATTCTTGTTCCATACTCCCTTAAAGATGTGGAATTTTTTGAAATTAATAGGCATTTTTTAGAACAGTTTTAGGTTTACAGAAAAATTGAACAGAAAATCCAGTCTTCCCGCCCTCCTTCTCATAGTTTCCCTTATTTTAATGTCTTGCATTCATATGACACATTTATTGCCACTGAGCCAATATTGATACATTATTATTAACTAAAATCAGTAGTTTACATTAGGGCTTATTCTTTATGTTTTACCTTCTATGGGTTTTGCCCAATGTATAGTGACATGTGCTCACCATTACAGTATCATACAGAATATTTCACTGCCCTAAAACCCCAGTGTGTCTCTTGGAATCCATCCCTCCCTCCCTCATAACCGCTGGCATCCACTGACATTTCTCCATAATCAGTCTCTATAGTTTTGCTGTCCATGGTTTTGCACTTTCTAGAATGTCATATGATTGGAATCATACAGTATGTAGCCTTCAGATTGGCTTATTTCACCTAGTAATATGCATTTAAGTTTCCTCTCTGTCTTTTTGTGGCTTGATAGCTCTTTTTTTTTTTTAGCACTAAATAATACCAGTGTCTGGATGTACCACAGTTTGTTTATCCATTCACCTACAGAAAGACATCTTGTTGCTTCCAAGTTTTGACAATTATGAATAAAGCTGCCATAAACATTTATGTACAGGTTTTTGTGTGACTTATGTGTTTTACTTATTTGGATAAATACTAAGTAACAAAACTGCTGGATCACAAGATGCTGGATCATAAAAGAAGTCATTGGCGGGATCTGGCACCTCCCAGAGCTCTAACAGACTTTGTATGTTTTTTACCAGGGATGATTACCACGAGGATGGGTTCTGCCAGCCTTACCGGGGAATTGCCTGTGCACGCTTCATTGGCAACCGGACCATTTATGTGGACTCGCTCCAGATGCAGGGGGAGATTGAAAACCGAATCACAGGTAGGAGCTGCAGACCTTTCTCACAGGATGATAAGCATGCACACAGCCACCTGTCGCACAGATGGTGCCCACTGTGTTTCATTAGTTAATGGCATGGTCAGTGGGTGCCTCTTCATCTCATTTGTGGTAGAAACCAGAGATCTTTTTTAGACGTAGTTGCAATTGCTAATATGATTTGCCCTAAAAATGTTCCTGGCCTGTATGTTTAAATTAGCAAGTGTGGGTTGCTTGGAATATACTTCTGCACTTTTAACTCAGCCAAACTGTTTGGGTCCAAAGCACTGTCCTCACTGCATCGCCAGGGCCTCCTGCCCCGGGCCTGCCACACTGGCACAGATAGCCTCAGCACCCCCACACTCACTCTGCTTGACTTCTCATTCTGTACTTCCTGACTCTTCTATCCTCTCTGAGCCACGTTTGGTCCAAAGGCACCCAGGCCTGATTGCAGCTGTTTGGGGGAAAGAGTCGCGGGTCATCAGTGGTAGGGATGCTGCGGTGAACACACACTTTGTCAGTCCTGGGTTTCCAGGGAACAAAGCCACGTCTTTGGATACCTGGTTCAGGGTCTGAGAAAGTTGCAGGTCAATTAGGAACTGCAGCTGCTCATCCTTGGTCTCATTAGGACTTAACTTCTCTGATTGGCTGTCCCATTTCCCAGCATACAACTCGAACACATTGATGAGGTCCGGGGTCCTTCTTGGGGAAAGGCCTTGGAAAGCAAGAAAATTAATTAGACAATAGTCCTACAGAGCCCTCCTCCTGCTGTCTCTACTCTCCCCACAAACACATACACATCTTCTCTCCAGACCCCATTAGGAGCAAGACACATCCTGTGCAGATGGCAGGTGCCCCAGCATCTCAGTTTAGTTGGATCCTCTCCATGGGAGCAGGAGGCTCTGCTGCAGATTAGAATCAGTGGGTGATCTCTGATGCCTGCACTCCTAGGAGAGTGTGGTGGGGCAAAGGGGATACAGGGCACTGACCTGGTAAGGGGTGACAATGAGGATCCAAGGCAGAAAGTCACCTCATGTCACTGACAAGCCCTTCTAAGTTCAGGTCACCCTCAAACTAGAGAGTCGAACATCACATTCACGGTCACAGAAGAGACTGCCTGGCCCATGTGCTGGTACAGAGACCTCTGAGGACAGGGTCAGGAGGTCCTGTGCAAAGTGAAAGAGCCATGATGAGACAGAGAGGAACCTGGAGATGCCATCCTGTGCCAGCGGGAGATGGTTTTGAAAATACGGCTACCTCTCACTGCAAAAGCTTTCTTTGCCATTAAAGTAGGACTTCTCAAAGGTTTTTACCGAAACACACAGTGGAAAATAGAGAATCTACTTTACGCCATGACTTAGTATACACATACATGTATTTCACACAACTGACATAGGTTATAGGGAATAACTTTCACCCTTCGTAAAAGCGGTGCACTTGAATTTTTCTCTTCGGTTTTATTTCATTAAAGAAAAAAGTGGCTGGGCGCGGTGGTTCACGCCTGTAATCCTAGCACTTTGGGAGGCTGAGGCGGGCAAATCATGAGGTCAGGAGTTCAAGACCAGCCTGACCAACATGGTGAAACCCCATCTCTACTAAAAACACAAAAAATTAGCTGAGCGTGGTGGAGGGTGCCTGTAATCCCAGCTACTCGGGAGGCTGAGGCAGAAGAAGCACTTAAACCCAAGAGGTGGAAGTTGCAGATCACGCCACTGCACTCCAGTCCCAGTGACAGAGCGAGACTCTGTCTCAGAAAAACAAAAAAAAGTTAGAGCCCTTAGTAGGAACCATGCATTCTGACATCCTCTAGTCTGTTCTTAGTTCTTATCATCTTTTAAAATGCTAGCTGCAGACTCTCAGAATTAATTAGACACCCCACTAATTGGCAAGCACTGATCCAGGGCACAAGATTGTCCCTCAGTTATCTCTTCAGGAGTTGTTTAAGGAATCAGCTTGCATCCAAGCAGCCTGGTTTTATAGCAGCTTTTAGAGAAGAGTTGAGAAAGAAGATTTGCTAGGTGGGTGGCTTTTCGAAAACAGTAAATTTGAAGTTGCTCTCAACAGACTTGTGGTTTTGAAATAAGCATAGTAATGACTGCGTTGTGTGCAGTATTGTGTTGGAAAGTGTTGTGTGACATTCAGGGTGTGGACAGATAACAGGATGTGAGTTGTTAGATCTCTTTGTGCCTAGAATTGCACTTTCAGAAATAAGCAGTACATTCTCAGGGTGAGGAGAAGGAAAAAGAGAAATCCTATAAAGATCAGCAGAGACATCGTATCAGTGGATTAGCCCAAGAGAAGTGACAGCTTTGGCATTCTTAGACAATCTTTCCCTGCCTGGAGGTCAAGGCCTACCTACATTTTTGACAGCTGTCCATATAATCCCAAATCTGTAATGATGAGATTGAACAGGGTTGAAGCCTCAGTTCTTCCTCCAAATCCAAGATATCCTGTACTGTAACTGCTTGCCCTCTCTGTTCCTCCATTTAAATATCGGCCACAGGAACCCGGAGGAGGGAAGGTGATGTGATGAGCACAGTAGTGCCTGTATACAATCAGGACAGTGTGGCTGCTCCCGCCCACTGACGCTGTCTTTTACCAGACCCCTGGGCCCATTCATGCTGAGGGCCACTTTATAGGCTCTCTGTGCACTCTCATTCCCCAGTATAGGCTCTGTGTGCACTCTCATTCCCCAGTGTGGGGTCTCAAATCACTCTTCAGGTATAGAAACAGGCCCGGAAAGGCGTGAGTGATACCACAAGTGATCACGCACAAGGCTGTTCCCACACAGCTGCCCATCCCGTTCCTGGGTGGGTTCCCCAGGGAATGACTGACAGCGGCACTGCCACCTGCTGGCCAAACCTGGCACGGCACGTACACGCCTTCCTTGCCTGGAGGTCAAGGCCAGCATTCTTGACAGCCCTCTGTATAATCACCAAATAATCGCCAAATCTGTAATGATGGGATTGAACTGCATTCATGGGTGGAGCTAGGGCTCCTCAGGGACTGAATGCCAGCTTCTGGGTTTTCTCCCACGCTGGAGGACACAGCCTCTGCTGGGTGTGCAGGCAAAGGGGCCTGTCTGCCTCCACTGTCCCCAAGCTCAATTGTTGTAAGCCAGCCTTTCACAAGTGAAAGTGGGGTAGTGAGCCCAGGGCAGGCTGATGCATTCCTTAGAGTCCTGCCTTGGCCAGCTTCTTCGCCCTTACCAGTGTCCAGCCATGCACCCCAGGTGCAGCAGATCTCTCCCCAACACCCCCACTTTGTTCCCGAAATCACCCCATCTTCTTACCACCAAACTGTATCCTCTGACATCTTGCCCTTAAAAAACAAACCGCCCTACCAAAGGGGGCTCTGGATCTTCGGGTTTTTCTGCTCCCCCTTATCACAGAACCTTCCAGAGTTGTAACGCGGCTCTCCTCGCACTTTGCTGCTCCCACCCTCTTGGCTTTCCGCATTTTACCAACTGCCTCCTCCAGCTGCAGTTCACAGAGCTGAGCTGACTCCCTCTTCCGGGACAGCCTTCTCCCCAGACAGATCTGGGACATTGGGAAGCCTGGGGCTCGGTACTGCACCTCTTGGCCTGCGCTCTCCACACATAGCGGGTCCTTAGGATCTGCTTTTGCATCTGAAGTCTGAACCCTCTTGTCCTGAAAGAAGCACCTAGCGGAGTGAGCTAGGGGGCCGAGTTTTCCTTCTTTCTTGTTCTGCTTCTGATGTTTCTAAGTGAGGCCCTGGGACCAGGGACTTTTCTGTGTCTGCTGCAAATCAGAGCAGGTGATGGGGAGGCTGGCCTGCTGGTGGGGAGCCTCTCCAGGGTGGTGTGCGGGTCTCGGGGTTGGGGAGTCTGGGGCGGGGCGGGGCATCAGGGGGCTGAGTGGGCAATCTGGGATGCCAGGCTGGGGGTGGGGACTGGATGAATGTCAGGGGCGCGAGGTGGGTCCACAGCTAACGCGAGTCTCGCGGGCTCTGCAGCGGCCTTCACCATGATCGGCACCTCTACGCACCTGTCGGACCAGTGCTCACAGTTCGCCATCCCATCCTTCTGCCACTTCGTGTTTCCTCTGTGCGACGCGCGCTCCCGGGCACCCAAGCCGCGTGAGCTGTGCCGCGACGAGTGCGAGGTGCTGGAGAGCGACCTGTGCCGCCAGGAGTACACCATCGCCCGCTCCAACCCGCTCATCCTCATGCGGCTTCAGCTGCCCAAGTGTGAGGCGCTGCCCATGCCCGAGAGCCCCGATGCTGCCAACTGCATGCGCATTGGCATCCCAGCCGAGAGGCTGGGCCGCTGTGAGTGCCCGAGGGCCCGGGGCGGGACCGGCGGGCGCAGGGAGTGTAGGGCCCTTGAAATGTGTATGGGGGTGCCGGTGAAGTCCAGGGAGCCGCATCTGTCCGGGCCCCGCAGAACCCGGTTAGCAGCCGAGGGCCCCACAGCCTAGGCCTCCATTCCAGCAGGGCAGCAGGCGGGGCCTCGGATCAGGGGTTTTGGAGCCATTCAGCCCCAGGCTCGCATCTGGGCTTGCACTGTGTCCAGCTGTGGGACTCAGGTGAAGTCCCTCCACCTGCTTGAACCTGGGATTTCCCTTCTCTGAAATGGGAGTGATCTCACTTCCTGTGGAAATGGCTGTTGCGGGCATGAGAGGAGACAGGGCCAGCTTCCTAACTTGCCGGACGGTCAGCACGCACTCGGGCGCCAGGGGAAAATGCAGACTCTCAACTCCTGCCCCAACCTCCTGAAACCTGGAGGATCAGTCCCCAGACACCTGTAGGATCCTTAGCCTTGGACGAATGTGAGGCCCACGGAGATGGCTCCGTGAGCCATCACGGAGAATGTGAGGCTGCAGGACTGGCCTAGGGGGGGCACCTGAGAAGAACCTGTGATGATCAGGCATCACTAGGGAAGGAAATACAGGGAAGCACCCTGCACCTTTCTACAGGTCCCTGCATCATGGGGCCTAAGAGATGAGCGTGGGGGAGGGGGACAGTTCTGAGCCCGGGGCCTGGGTGTGGCCTGTTTGGGGTCTGCACAGGAGGAAGAGCATGCTCCCTACTGCCCCTCTTGCTGGCAGCAGAGCAGCCCCTGCCCTCTAGAGGCTTAGTAAACCCCAAGTTGTGAGCCCCAGCAGGGTGGCCATGGCCAGTCAGGATGGCAGACACAGGACAGGGAGCGCTGCTTATGTCCCCGGGGAAAACCATTAGCTGACATCACTGCATCCATACGGGTTGTTGCCTCCCTGAGGAGTGAGACCCAGGGAACGGGCCACCTCCGCCACAGCTCCAGGGCTGTATTTAGCATCGTTGGCTAATCTGGGGGTCCAGGAATGGCCAGGACTCCTTACCAGGACAGCCAGGGCCTGGTCCCTGGGCCCGTTGCCTGCATTCAGACCCTCATTGTGACTCTGGGCAAGTTGCTGAGCTCTCATATCCTTATATTCCGTGGGGATGACACCAGTACTGACCTGTGGGGCTGAAATGAAGGTCAAATGAGGCAATATTTAGGAAGGTGGTTTTTTTGTTTGTTTTGTTTTTTTGAGACAGAGTCTCACTCTGTCACCCAGGCTGGAGTGCAGTGGCATAATCTCAGCTCACTGCAACCTCCACCTCTCAAGTTCAAGCCATTCCCCTGCCTCAGCCTCCTGAGTAGCTGGGATTACAGGCGTGCGTTACCACACCTGGCTAATTTTTGTATTTTTAGCAGAGACGGAGTATCACCATGTTGGCCAGGCTGGTCTTGAACTCCTGACCTCAAGTGATCCACCCGCCTTGTTATCCACCGTGCCCCAGCCAGGAGGGTTTAGAGCAGTGCCCCACACATGGTAAACACTATAGAAATGTTCACCAAATGCACACCCCAACCCCAGGGTTCCTCCATGGAGGTGGTGTGGACTGCACTGTTCTCACCCATGGCTGAGCAGGGTGTCCTGAGATGGAGGGGCCAGGCCCTTCTTGCCTGCACAGTTGGCTTTCTTCCTAGAGCAAGTTGATCCTGAGGCTGGGGAGACATCCCCATTCTGGTGGGGTGGTGGTGTGCATGTGCCTCGTGGGTCCCAAGAGATGGTTTTGGGGCTGTGGAATAACTTCAGACAAGTTTCCTTCCCCATATATGTCCCTGATGTGCCCTGCATTTAATTTGTGGGCTTGGGACTTCATTAAGCCTTTACTTTTAATGCCTCTTTTCTGGTAAGTTATGTAAAATCCTTGGATCTTTCGGAAATTCTAGTTTGGGCATGTGTAGGCAGAATGGTTTTGTTGTACCCCGGAGGTTTTCCTAACGTGTTTTCCTTGTTCAGACCATCAGTGCTATAACGGCTCAGGCATGGATTACAGAGGAACGGCAAGCACCACCAAGTCAGGCCACCAGTGCCAGCCGTGGGCCCTGCAGCACCCCCACAGCCACCACCTGTCCAGCACAGACTTCCCTGAGCTTGGAGGGGGGCACGCCTACTGCCGGAACCCCGGAGGCCAGATGGAGGGCCCCTGGTGCTTTACGCAGAATAAAAACGTACGCATGGAACTGTGTGACGTACCCTCGTGTAGTATGTATTCTCTCTCTCTTTTTTTAATGTGTTGATTGTTGAGTGAACCTTGTGATGAGGGTGTTCTGTCCTGACCTGGGTTGGGGTGTGCCTCTGTACAGTGGTGTCCAGAGACCCCTGATCTTACCACAGTGACCATTTTAAATAAAGCTGTTGGGCCAAGCGCAGTGGCTGATGCCTGTAATCCCAGCACTTTGGGAGGCCGAGGTGGGCAGATCACTTGAGGTCAGGAGTTCAAGACCAGCCTGGTCAACATGGTGAAACCCCATAAAAATACAAAAATTAGCCGGGTGCGGTGGCACATGCCTATAATCCCAGCTACTCAAGAGACTGAGGCAGGAGAATCACTTGAGCCCAGAAAGTGGAGGTTGCAGTGAGCCAAGATTGTGACACTGCACTCCAGCATGGGCAACAGAGTGAGACCCTGTCTCAAAAATAAATAAATAAATAAATAAATAAATAAATAAATAACGCAAGTTATTGGTTGATATGAAAGTAACGTGACCATTACAAGACATTTTAAAATACAGAAAAGTCTGAAGAGTAATGTGCAGATCACCTCTAATGTTACCACCCAGTAGTGACTTGTTTGCATTTTGGCCCACCGCCTTCCATCAGCCCTTTTCCCAGGTATGGATGGTCCTGGGATATTCACTTTGACATTTTGTTTCTCCATTAACATTATCTCCGAGTGTGGTGGCTCACAACCTGTAATCCCAGTACTTTGGGAGGCCAAGACGGGTGGATCTCTTGAACCCAGGAGTTTGAAGCCAGCCTGAGCAACATGGCAAAAACCTGTCTCTACAAAAAATACAAAAATTGCCCAGGCGTGGCGGCACGCCTACTTGGGTGGTGGAGGTGGGAGAGTTGCTTGAGCCCAGTAGTTCAAGGCTGCAGTGAGCCATGATGGTGCCACTACACTCCAGTCTGGGCAACAAAACAAGACCTTTTCTCAAAAACAAAAAACAAGAAAAAACACCATTATTGCTGCTCAGTATTTCCTAATATTCGTAAAAATATTTCCCTTCCACCCACCAGCTTTTGAGCTTTTCACTGCTTCTCAGATTTTACACTTAGGTTTGGTGGAGTGAGGCGAAAATAGAATTCATTGCTTGTCCTCATTCCTTGCAAGTGTGTCTGTAATGTCATGAATATGGAAGCGCACGTAGTTGATGGTTGACAGCTTCGACAGTTCTCATCTCTGTCTTAGTCATGCCCGGTTCACCAGTTCCAGGCAGCAGGATAACCGAGGCTGGGCTGGGAGCTGGAAGCAGCAATTGGTGAACGAGTGGGCACCCGCGGATAGAGAGCAGCTGGTGAAGCAAGGCTGGGCTCACCATGCACCTGGAGATCTCCTCCTGGGGCGCAGGCCCACGTGTCTCTACCCCGAAGTGCAGGAAGTAAACACTGGCACTAATGACCTTCCTGATGTGTGATTCAGCAGCTCCAGATTTGGCATTGCCTCTGGCTCAGCAGATCAGACACAAATCTTCAAGAATGTGTTCATTATGGGAGAACAAATTTTAAGAGTGAAATTATCAGTCATTCAAAGTGCGGTCTAGGCACTCTGGAGCACTCCAGACCTTAAAGGTTTCCTGCAACGAAGGATGGCCCTGTGCCCTGTAAGGAACAAAAGCAGGTTGAAGGACAGAGCTGTGTTAGAGGTGCTTTTTTGCTCATTGTTTTGGTTCTGGCAAAAAGAAAATGAGTGGGAGTTTGTGTGTGAGCACACACAGGCTCCTGACTTTTACGAGGTTTTGGAAAGACGAATATCAAACTTTTAGTAGTGATTTCCCCAGACCTATAAAAGTGTTCAAATATAAGACTTTTTTTTTTTTTACAGTGAGTGGGAATTACTTTTGTAATTAAAAATAAAACATGAAAAAAATGTATGATTTTGGACCAGTCAATTCTTAGAATCTTGTATTGCAGGTTTGTACTTACAGGGCATAAATGGAAGGATATTTATTGCAGAATCACTTGTGAGAGCTAAACACAAAACAGACTGTTTATCAGTAGGGCTGGCTGGGGCAGTTGGAGACGCCTGTGCTGTGGAGTGGCATGCAGCTGTGGGAGAACACACACGTCTATCTGCTCCAACATGAGCTGCTGTCCAAGAGATTTTATTCTACCAAAAAACCAGGAGCAGGAAAATATGGATGACACGATTCTATTTAAAATCAAGTTCATTTAGGCCGGGTGTGGTGGCTCACGCCTGTAATCCCAGCACTTTGGGAGGCCAAGGCAGGCGGATCACCTGAGGTCAGGAGTTCAAGACCAGGCTGGCCAACAGTGCAAAACCCTGTCTCTGCTAAACATACAAAAATTAGCCAGGCATGGTGGTGGGCGCCTGTAATCCCAGCTAGTTGGGAGGCTGAGGCAGGAGAATCACTTGAACCCGGGGGGCAGAGGTTGCAGTGAACTGAGATCCCACCACTGCCCTCCAGCCTAGGAGACAGAGCAAGACTCCGTCTCAAAAATAAATAAATAAGCACTCTGTCTCAAAAATAAATAAAATAAAGTTCGTTCAACATTCGAATTAAGAAAACCATATAAAACTACTGTGTCTATATGTCAGAATAGTTGAATATCGGTTGTGCCATGTGGTTCAACCTAAAATATACATAAAGTTAGGAGAACACGAAACTTAGCCATTTATAGCCTTTGGGAAGAGGACTGTTAGAAATATTATCTTTTGAAAGGCCACATTTCTGTAATACTACAGTTTTTCCCAGTAAGCACGAGTCATGTCGGTAATGTTAAGTAGATAATAAAAGCAGGTGATGGTGTCAGTGTGAGCTCACACCTCTGGTCTTGGCGTAAGAGTGGCCTGGACTCTCCTGCTAACCTTAATAATGAAAAATGAACCAAACCCTAGTAAGAAAGAATGAATCGGCATCCCCAGTGCCCTGAAGATTTCTGGGACACCTGCCTCGGAACCCTTTCAGAGGGGAAGCTGCTAGGTGGGGCCAGAAGAAAGTTTTGTTTGTGGTTTTACTTGATTTCATCTTATTTGGGGGAGCAGGGGTGGGGCAAGGCTGGGTTTGGGACAAGGTGCTTTTTTCCTAAGATGGCAATAGCATGTTCACTTTTAGAACCGAGTTAGCTCTTTTAGGCCTCACACTGACCAGAAATCACTTGTTTGCTTCCAGATGAGAAGCGCTTTGCCCCCTGGCCATGGGGCCCTCTAAGTCTGATATAGTTATTTGCAAGGTTAAGGAGAAAACAGAAGACCGTGGTTTTCCGGGGATGTGGGAAAGTGGCTCTCTAGAGAACTCACCTTCCACCAGGCTTAGGGTCAGCGTCCGGAAACGGCACCACTTTGTCTTACATTCAATTGCTTTGACGTGTGGGGTGCTTGGGGGCCACGCAGCCTGGGAGGAGCCAGCCCTGCCGGGAGGCCTGCTCAAACTCTGAGGTCACCTCAGCCTGCCTGGTGTGCCCCCTGTACCTTTCTGTAAATCCTGTAGAGGGAGACAAAGAGTTACTTTTCCCTGTGATTAAAGAAAAATGCAGGGAAGGTAGCTGGTGGCCTTGACTCTTGGTACACCGTGCTTTCCAAGAATTCTTGTGCTCCTGTTGCATATTGTATTGGGTCAAGAGCATGGACTACTGGTGCTCTTTTAAATGTAGTGCATGTTTAGTTATTATCCTAAAAGAATCTGTCATCATTAGATAAAAATGTGAAGAAAACATTAAAATGTTGAATGAGGAAAAGGATCGTGTCTAATCCGAGTACCAAGTTTCACGCACCTTGGACAAGGGTCTCCAGTGAATTTCATGAACTTGTCAGTAGCTGGGGAGACCTTGATAAAAGTGAAATTGGGCAGAGCACCTATCTCCAATGGTATTCAAACATCAGGAACAGAAAGCGGATGTGGTCGTTATTAATATTAAGATCATTAGAATTCATTTACTTTTTACGCTGCGTATTCCCGCTTGTTTCCAGGTTGGGCAGTTTTGGGTTTTGTTTCCCCAGGATGCAGCCGGGTGTGCATTTTTTGGTGCATCACGTTTTTTAAGGTGTGGTGTGCCCTTTTACCCCGTTGTGTAACTTAGGTGATGACACATGTGCACATGAATATTTTGGCTGGAGGTGGAGAGTGGGTTGGTAGAGAACTTAGAGTTGAAAAGGGATGTTTTCTGAAAAATCACGAAAGCCTTATTGTTCACAGGTCCCCGAGACAGCAGCAAGATGGGGATTCTGTACATCTTGGTCCCCAGCATCGCAATTCCACTGGTCATCGCTTGCCTTTTCTTCTTGGTTTGCATGTGCCGGAATAAGCAGAAGGCATCTGCGTCCACACCGCAGCGGCGACAGCTGATGGCCTCGCCCAGCCAAGACATGGAAATGCCCCTCATTAACCAGCACAAACAGGTCTCCGTGCTTACATTTTCTACCCGGGTGGCTCTTCCAGGTTTAATCCTCAGGGGTTGTTTCCCCCAACATTAAATGTCTTAATTTACTTGATACATAACACATAATTATTTTAAACTCTGCTTCATTTTGCCATTTTTTTTTCCTGTAAACTAGATCAGGACATGTGTGCTTTAGAAAATAAATGGCAGGCGTGTTGGGAATTCACTGCCCAGAGTCCATGGGCCTCCCTCTGCCTGGACCATGCTGCCCCTGTGGGCCCCAACGAGTGTCCTCACTGTCCAGGTGCCTCAGCTCTGCCCAGAAGACACACAAGAACAAGAGGGCTCCAATGCCCCCCATAATTTTTCTTGACACTTTTGGGTTGGGTTGGTTTTTGCTTTGTTTTGTTTACAGGGAAGGATAGAAGAATAGCTCTTAAATGGGAGTAGGCGGACAGGCTACCACTAAAAGGCCACCCCTCATCCCAGAGCAGCCTTAGATGGGGGTAGGGCACTGAAATACAACAGATGAGAACATGTGCTGCAGCCTCTCCAGGGTGTGTTGTAAAAGGGCGTTTACACTCATTGCAAGCCGTAGGTAACATCATTCTCAGCCAGCTTTGCAGGGGCTCTTCAAGGTGGCCAGGAGGGAGCTGATGCACTTGGCTGTTCAGCCCCAGAGTTGGTGAGGGTTTGCTATGGGCAGGGGCTGGCCAGCGAGGAGGGCACAGAGCCCCGGGGCTTGCACGGAGGCCCAGGAACCTCCGGGGAGGATGAGGGCTGGCCACACAGGAAGAGCTGGTGTCATAGAGGCCGAGAGAGATGCAGGGTTCTCAGGGCTCCTGTCACTTGTGGGATACTCTTTCCAGGAACATGTTTAACGGAGACCCTAGTCAAGAGGCCCATGGACAGGCCCATTGAGGGAACCTCTGTAGAACAACTGGCCTGGACTCTTATAAGTAACAAAATTGCCAAGACAAAAATGTCTCTGTGGGGTCCATGAGAAAAAGACATCGCATCTCACATGATGTGTCGGCACACATGGGGGTTGGAGGGGACCTGGCAGGGTATGTCCGGGGCAGCCCTGGGGCAGCTGGTGCCTGGGCCTGGCTGTAGGGTGTGTGTGTGTCCACACATGCACAAGTGGGAAGGAAGTCGGCAGTGTGTCCCAGCTGGATTTTGGAGGGACCTTATTTGTAGCCTGGTTGGGATCTGTGGAAGATTGCAGACGGGAAGCAACCTTGGCATCAGAGCCGTATTTAAGGTTAACCAGCGAGCTGTGGGTGGGCAGGCCAAGGCTGGGTGGGCAAAACCAGCGGGTCTTCTGCAAGGCCCCCCTATTCGTGGCTGCACAGGGACTCCACTCCTCCCGGCTGCTCTGCACCTTCCTCCAGGACTGTGGTGACAGTGATGTTTCACGTGGGGCTTTTCTTCTTGACAGGCCAAACTCAAAGAGATCAGCCTGTCTGCGGTGAGGTTCATGGAGGAGCTGGGAGAGGACCGGTTTGGGAAAGTCTACAAAGGCCACCTGTTCGGCCCTGCCCCGGGGGAGCAGACCCAGGCTGTGGCCATCAAAACGCTGAAGGACAAAGCAGAGGGGCCCCTGCGGGAGGAGTTCCGGCACGAGGCTATGCTGCGAGCACGGCTGCAACACCCCAACATCGTCTGCCTGCTGGGCATGGTGACCAAGGACCAGCCCCTGAGCATGATCTTCAGCTACTGTTCGCACGGCGACCTCCACGAATTCCTGGTCATGCGCTCGCCGCATTCGGACGTGGGCAGCACCGATGATGACCGCACGGTGAAGTCCGCCCTGGAGCCCCCCGACTTTGTGCACCTCGTGGCACAGATCGCGGCGGGGATGGAGTACCTATCCAGCCACCACGTGGTTCACAAGGATCTGGCCACCCGCAACGTGCTAGTGTACGACAAGCTGAACGTGAAGATCTCAGACTTGGGCCTCTTCCGAGAGGTGTATGCCGCCGATTACTACAAGCTGCTGGGGAACTCGCTGCTGCCCATCCGCTGGATGGCCCCGGAGGCCATCATGTACGGCAAGTTCTCCATTGACTCGGACATCTGGTCCTACGGTGTGGTCCTGTGGGAGGTCTTTAGCTATGGCCTGCAGCCCTACTGCGGGTACTCCAACCAGGACGTGGTGGAGATGATCCGGAACCGGCAGGTGCTGCCTTGCCCCGATGACTGTCCTGCCTGGGTGTACGCCCTCATGATCGAGTGCTGGAACGAGTTCCCCAGCCGGCGGCCCCGCTTCAAGGACATCCACAGCCGGCTCCGAGCCTGGGGCAACCTTTCCAACTACAACAGCTCGGCGCAGACCTCGGGGGCCAGCAACACCACGCAGACCAGCTCCCTGAGCACCAGCCCAGTGAGCAATGTGAGCAACGCCCGCTACGTGGGGCCCAAGCAGAAGGCCCCGCCCTTCCCACAGCCCCAGTTCATCCCCATGAAGGGCCAGATCAGACCCCTGGTGCCCCCGCCGCAGCTCTACATCCCCGTCAACGGCTACCAGCCGGTGCCGGCCTATGGGGCCTACCTGCCCAACTTCTACCCTGTGCAGATCCCAATGCAGATGGCCCCACAGCAGGTGCCTCCTCAGATGGTCCCCAAGCCCAGCTCACACCACAGTGGCAGTGGCTCCACCAGCACAGGCTATGTCACCACGGCCCCTTCCAACACATCCGTGGCAGACAGGGCAGCCCTGCTCTCAGAGGGCACCGATGACACACACAACGCCCCAGAAGACGGGGCCCAGAGCCCCGTGCAGGAAGCAGAGGAGGAGGAGGAAGGCTCTGTCCCAGAGACTGAGCTGCTGGGGGACTGTGACACTCTGCAGGTGGACGAGGCCCAAGTCCAGCTGGAAGCTTGAGTGGCACCAGGGCCCGGGGTTCGGGGATGGAAGCCCTGCCGAGACCCCACAGGTACCTCAGTCGCCTTTGAGAAGACACCATACCCAGCAATCACAAGAGCCCGCCGGCCAGTGGGCTTGTTTGCAGACTGGGTGAGGTGGAGCCCTGCTCCTCTCTGTCCTCTGACACAGAGAGCTGCCCTGCCTAGGAGCACCCGAGCCAGGCAGGGGGCCTGGCAGCACGGCATCCTGGGGAGCAGGACACATGGTCATCCCCTGGGCTATCTACATTGATTCTGGTGGTAGACTAGTAGTGAGCAGCAAATGCCTTTCAAGAAAATAGGTGGCAGCTTCACTCCGTGTCATACATGGAGTGAATATTTTAAAACGCTGGGAATAAGGGCCTGCAAAAGGCAGCAAGGAGGCACCTAAGGTCTTGAGGTTCCTGACAACCGATCTGGTCTGTTGGTTTGAGGATGAAGGGGCTCCATTTCTGCTGCCTCCCTGCCGAGAATATTCTCCCTTTAGCAGCCAAAGATTTGCTGGAACGGAGGCTGCCCTCTGCTGCCTGTTGGGGTTGGAAGACAAGGGGCTCCTGAAATGGGAGTTCCTGAGATAAAACAAAATGTGTGCCTTCAAAGAAACTGACAGCTTTGTATTTGGTGAAATGGTTTTAATTATACTGCATGTGTATTTTGCCCACTTTTTGGAAATTCAAGGGAAAGTGTTTCTTGGGTTTGGAATGTTCAGAGGAAGCAATATTGTACAGAACACGGTATTGTTATTTTTGTTAAGAATCATGTACAGACCTTAAATGTAATTTATATGTTTTTAATATGCCATTTCCATTGAAGTATTTTGGTCTTAAGATAATGACTTTAGTAATTTAACTGTTTATGTTACCCACGTTGGGATCCAGTTGGTCTTGGTTTGCTTGTCTCTGTACCACCTGCACATGAGGTCCATTCATTTTAGAGCCCCTGTTACACACAGACCCACAGGCAGCCGTCTGTGCCCCGCACGCATTGTTGGTCCTATTTGTAAATCCCACACCCGGTGTATCCAATAAAGTGAAACAAAGCATGTGGTTGGCTCTCTTGCAGGCTGTAAGGATGCGAGGCAGCGGGAGGCAGTGCTGGATGACGGAGATGCTGAATGGTGATGATTTGGGCTGAGCCCTTTCTGTGGGTTTGGGAGGTTTGCCCTGAGCCAGGAGCCCCATGCTAATGGGGATATCCCTTGGCAGATAAATGATGGAACTAGCTCCGTGGCTTCTCTCTGTTAAGGTCTCCAATGCAGATTAGTTAATTGCAGATGGTGTGAAGATGGTCTTTGGTTTTAAACTTGTCCCCTCCTGAG
Organism: Pongo pygmaeus; assembly: GCF_028885625.2. Classification (NCBI taxonomy): domain Eukaryota; kingdom Metazoa; phylum Chordata; class Mammalia; order Primates; family Hominidae; genus Pongo; species Pongo pygmaeus. Next base: position 79,021,982 of record NC_072386.2, read on the forward strand.
GTCCGAGAGCCCCTGACATTTTTAAACCTGGAGCCTGGCACTTCTGGGGGCCCTAGAGCGGCAGGGCTGAGTTCAAGGGAGGGGGTGAAAGAGAATGGGCCTCCTTCATGGGCTGCCTGCATCCCCTGCTCCATCTGTGGTGCAGTTGGCTGGTCCAAGGTACACCTGAGTCTGAGCACAGCTGTTACAGGGTCACCTGGGGAGCAGTGGCTTCAGAGCTTCCAGTATAACTGGTGTGGGGAGAGAGTATGCAGAGACTCAGGTGTAGCAAGTCCCCTCACTTGGAGTAGATCCCACATAGTAGGTCATCAAACTGACCATGTCGACCTGAACCTTATCTTGTCATAGGGGAGAAATCTTTTTCTTTTTCTTTCTTTCTTTTTTTTTTTTAAGACAGAGTCTTGCTCTGTTGCCAGGCTGGAATGCAGTGGCATGATCTTAGCTCACTGCAACCTCCACCTCCCGGGTTCAAGTGATTCTTCTGCCTCAGCCTCCCGAGTAGCTGGGACTACTGGCACGTGCCACCACACCCAGCTAATTTTTGTATTTTTAGTAGAGATGGGGTTTCACCGTGTTAGCCAGGATGGTCTCGATCTGACCTCCTGATCCACCCACCTCGGCCTCCCAAAGTGCTGGGATTACAGGCGTGAGCCACCGTGGTAACATCTTTTTCTAACCCACTGCAAGACTCATGGCTGAGGCCCTTATAACAAAAGACAGCTTAACAAGAGAAAAGCCTCAAGCGACCCAAAGAAGCAGGGAAGCCTGTGTATTTCCATACTAAGTTTGGTGGAGTGGACAGGCAGGCAGAAGTGTGATTGGACAAAGGGATGTGACCAACGGCAATAGACCAGGGTGGGGCCGGGTAGGGGCTTGTTTGCAGGCTCGTTTGTTCAGATTCTTTTCTTTGTCCCTGTATCTTCAGAGATAAGGAGCTTCCCTTCCTCTGGGTAGAGGGACGGCACCCCTGGAATGAGGGTTTTATGGCCTGTCTGGGAGGAGAAGGGCGGGAGAAGGTCAGAGAGACCTTCCTGATTCTGTGGCTTCCTCAAATGCCAGGTGCCATGTTTTGGGGGATCATGTCCTGACCCCATCACTGTCCTCCCCTGGCTTGCGCATAGCGCTGCTCACAGAAGATTCACCCACACACAAATAAACACAGAGTTCTAATGTGCATCCTAAAAAGTCAGGATGGACCCTCCCTTCTCAGCAGAAGGAAGAAATGTGATTAGACTAAGGATTCAGAGCACCTCTCCCAGCCAGTGCGGTCTGGATTGAATAGTAAAGAAGCTCGCAGTGAAATGGAGTTACTTCTCATTTCCACTGAGCTGAAAGAGGAACTTACTTTTATCTCGAATTTGGTACACCTGATGGCTTAACTGTTCTATCGAGACCTGAGAGTGAAAAATGGGAAATAGCCCCCCTGTGGCTGCTTTCTCCACAGGCAGTTGACCATCACCCTGCCCTGCCAGAATTAACCCCCAGGCAACTGACAGTGCCGCAGAGCTACAGCCGCAGAGATTCTGCTGAAAAACGTTGGGAGGTTTATTTTTACAGAGTGGGGGAGATTTTGGTTTGGGGGATTTTGAACATCTCTGTGTGTTACCATCATTTTAATTGTAAAACCTTGATGCATCATAAGATTACTGAGTGTTTAAAGTTCCTGCAGTTGAATAATAGTGACTTAGTTGGGATGTTCCAGAACAATTGATTCTAGAGCTGAGATGCATGATTCAGATACTAGTAAAGTGCCTGTCCTTGTTCATTCCCACACAACAGGGAAGTTTTCACAGCTATTAAGTCACTTAAACATGATTTTTAATCCAGCCATATGAACTCACAAATGCCTTTGCGCTCCTTATACTTTTTGATCATCATTGTTGTAACAGTCTGTCAGAGCACTGGATACATTTTCCTCTACTGATTTAGGGTGCGTGACTACTCCAGTATATAAGAGCTTCCAGCTGACTCAGGAAAACCCCTTGGTTCTCCCAACATGGAAACACTGTTTAAACACTCAATTCAGGTTTAGTTTGACCTCACAATTCCACACTGATCACTATTTTTGGACAGTTTGTGATCTGATGTTTGAAACAAATCTTGCACAGGCATTGGTTTTATGTGTTTCCTACAGGAACATCTAAAATCCTTTTTGAGATGAACTTTGAAAAGGGGGTTGTATCAAAGTCAGTGTGCTTCAAAGTGAGATCTCTGACCCTCTCCTCGCCACAGCCAGTCCACACGAACTTCCTAAGATCAATTCCCCTCCCACCCCACACACTCTCCTCCCTCATCATTCCCCAAAGTAGTAGAGATTGCAAGTATTTCTTGGCCTGGCGCTTAGTGGGTGCCCAATAATTGGCTCTTGAAATAAAAGAGTAATGCTCTATTTAGGGAGAGAAGGCCTGGGTGTAGGTTTACCTGATACCAGCTGCAAAGAAGGACATAGCCTCGTTGTCTTTACAGTGTCGTGTTCCTTTTTCATTTAACTTATTAATTATTGAGTAGCTGATGTAGTCCCATAGTTTAAAGATACCAAGGGAAGTTCCATCCCTCATTTGCCCAGATTTCCCTCCACCCTCCACCTATAAGTAACTGCTGTTAACTGTTTCTGAGGGATCTTCCCAGAGTTCCTTCATACATACGTAAGTCAATATACGCGTATGTTCTTCTAGTTCTTCCTTTGACTTTTTTACACAAGTGGTAACCTTCTCTACAACTTGTTTTCTGCCTTGCTCTTTTCACTGGACAGTGTGTTTTGGTGACCTCAGCTTGTTGGTGGTAAGGAGCTCTGGTTTATTAGTATTCTGTGGCAGGGGTGGAGGGAACTTGGTTGAACCCATTGCTCACTGCCGCTGTGGAGTCTGCGAGTGTGTCTGCTGGAGACATCCAAAGAGTGGCTTTGCTGGGGAAGGAACTGCCAGTCATCAGTGCCACAGTGCCCTCCGTGGGGCTCGGCCAGTGCACCCAGCCACCAAGACACCTGAGAGTGTTGGCTCCCCCAGCCCTGGAATGCTGTTCACATCTCTGCCCAGGGCAGCTGCCCACGAAGGGCCTGGGGACACATAGCTCAACTCTCATGCAGGCTTTTAGAAAGACAGGGCAAGTTGGCATCTTAAGCTCATTGATTTTTACACTAATTTGACCTGTTCATGCTCCTTCTCAGTCAGCTTTTCAGTGAAAATGTTGCCCAGAGGCAGAGAGGTGTATCAAACCATCCACTGGGCATTGGAAGGCCCTTGGGCATCTGCAAGTACCCAGGGGAGGCACCAGAAGAAAGTGACTATATCTCTGGAACTTCAGAAGCCAACTGTCACACCCCTCTAGGATGGCAGCTACAAGCCCCGCCCCACACCCAGGATGGCAGCTACAGCCCCCCACAGGATGGCAACTTTAACCCCTCCCAGGCAGCTACAACCCCCCCAGGATGGCAGCTACAACCTCCCCAGGATGGCAGCTATAACCTCTCCCAGGATGGCAGCTACAACTTCTCCCAGGATGGCAGCAGCTACAACTTCTCCCAGGATGGCAGCTACAACCCTCCCAGGATGGCAGCTACAACCCTCCCAGGATGGCAGCTATAAACCACCCCCAGGATGGCAGCTACTACCGCCCCCAAGATGGCAGCTACAATCCCCCCAAAATGGCAGCCACAACCTCCTCGCCCAGGGTGGCAGCTACAACCACCTCGAGGATGGCAGCTACAAGTCCCCCGGCAGGGCAGCTACAACTCCCACAGGACAGCAGCTACAACCCCCCCCCCCACCCGCCCCAGGATGGCAGCTACAACTCCCCCAGGATGGCAGCTATAACCCCCCAGGATGGTAGCTACAACCTCCGCCAGGATGGCAGCTACAACTTCTCCCACAGGGTGGCAGCTACAACTCCCCCAGGATGGCAGCTACATCCCCTCCCAGGATGGCAGCTACAACCCCCGCAGGACGGCAGCAACAACCTCCGCCCACAGGGCAACTATCACTCCCCCCAAGATGTCCCAACCCTGCCCTTTCATTGCTGCAGTCCACCAGGGGCTAACTCCAGATGGACTGGGGTGCCTAAGTGAACGAAACTTGATGAGTCAAAGTGGAGGCGGTGTCTGGGAAGGGAGAGGGGTCCAGACAGGTGGAGGGAATCCAGGAGGCAGGGAGGCAGTGGCTTCTCCAGTTCCTCCTGCCCATTGGTGCCAGCTCTGTGTTCTCTCCATGGCACTGCCTGCTCCTATACGGTATCTGACAAGGCCGCCTTTCCATCCTTATTGCCTTATCCGCACAAGCATTTTTCTACATTCTACTAGCTGTCTAATATGGCTTTTCTTTTCCTGGCTTTGAAAAATCATCTTTTTGTCTCTTCTTTTTTTTAACTGCATTTTGATTGTCTCCTCACCACGGTGGTGTCTTTACAGGAAAACTGCACTAAAACCACCTCTTTTGGGGGAAAGCCAGTGTAAACTAATAAGAATGTGGAACCATAGCATTTTGTTCAGAAAATTCACCATTACTTTCAGATACACAAAATAAATCAAATTAGGCTACAGGAGCCAAAGACTAACACGCGGATTGCCTGGAATATTATTAGTGTTCCCGAAGCATCCTCCTGCTTCTATTATTTCTATTCTCAACTTGCTTGGCAAAGCTTTTCCCATAAATAATGCAAAGGGATACTGCAGCCACAGCACGGAACTAACGCGGGCCAGTATCAGATGGACCGAGAGGGTGGGAACAGATGGGTGCACGGACCTGCGGTGCTCTTGAAGTCTGGCTGTTGCCTCGTTTGACTTTTCTTATGTGCTGTGACCTCACACTTCTTACCCTGGGAGACCCACAACATTTTTTAACAATGAGTTCCAGGCCCCACGGCAGGCTCTTCTGGTCCCTTCAGGTAGAAATCTTGGGGCTCAGTTAGTGTCCCCTGGTTGTGTTACAGAAGACTGAGTCCCCACTTCATATTTTAACAGCTTTGTTGTGGCATAATGTGTCTGGAGTTGGTTCCTGCCGGTGGGTTCGTGGTCTCGCTGACTTCAAGGATGAAGCCACCGACTTTCGCAGTGAGTTTTTCCAGCTCTTAAAGATGGTACGGACCCAGACAGTGAGTAGCGGCAAGATTTATTGTGAACAGCGAAAGAAAAAAGCTTCCATAGTGTGGAAAGGGACCCAAGCGGTTGCCGCTGCTGGCTAGGAGGTGGCCAGCTTTTATTCCCGTATTTGCCCCCTCTCATGTTCCGTTTCTGTCCTACAGATTGCCTTTTTTTCAGTCTTCCCCACGATTGGCTACTTCTAGAATCCTGCTGATTGGTGCATTTTACAGAGCACTGATTGGTGCATTTTACAGAGCGCTGATTGGTGTGTTTTACACAGCGCTGATTGGTGCATTTTACAATCTTCTTGCTAGCTAGAGCACTAATTGGTGCGTTTTTACAGAGTGCTGATTGGTGCATCATTTTACAATCCCCTTGCTAGGTAGAGAGCACTGATTGGTGCATGTTACAATTCTCTTGTAAGAAAAGTTCTCCAAGTCCCCACTCAACTCAAGAAGTCCAGCTGGCTTCACCTCTCAATAATTTACTTGCATAAAATTCACTCATTCTAGGTGTCAATTCAGTGATTTTTAGTCCATTTGCAGAGTGTGCAGGCTTCTCCCCAGTCTAATTTCAGAGCATTTCCATTATCCTACAAGGGTCCCTTATGCTTGTCAGCCCCAGGCAACCTGTTCTGCTTCCTGTCTCTATGGATTTGCCTTTTCTGGACATTTCATATTAATGGAACCATAGAATATGTGGTATTTGCTTCTGGCTTCTTTCACTGAGCAGAAGGTTTTCAAGTTTCATCCATGGTGTACAGAGCGAGACTCCATCTCAAAAAAAAAAAAAAAAAAAGTCCTTTGTTTTGCTGCATAGTATTCCATTGTAAAGATATACCACACTGTTCATCCATTCATCCATCCATGGACATTTGAATTTTTCTAGTTTGGGGCTATTGTGAATAATGTTCCTGTGAACATTTGCATACATTCATGTGTGGATATATGTTTTCACTTCTCTTGGGTAGATTCCTAGGAGTGAAATCACTGAGTCATATAGTAAATCGTTGATTTTTGTTTTTGAAACAGGGTCTCACTCTCTCACCCAGGCTGGAGTGCGGTGGTGCAAACACAGCTCTCTGTACCCTCAACCTCCTGAGTAGCTGGCACTATGGGCCCATGCCACCACGCCTGGCTAATTTTTTTTTTTTTTTTTTTTTTTGTAGAGACAGGATTTCACCATGTTGCCCAGGCTCATCTCAAATTGCTAAGCTGAAGGAATTCTCCCACCTCTGCCTCCCAAAATGCTGGGATTACAGACATGGGCCACCACACCCGGCATTTGTTATCTTTTTAAGAAACTTCCAAACTATTTTCCATAGTGGCTGCACCATTTCACCTTCCCACCAGCAATGAATGAGGCCTCCAGTTTCTTCACATCCTCACCAGCACTGGTTATTATCTGCCTTATGTACTGTATATATAGCCATCTCAGTGGGTGCGAAATGACAGCCATGTACTTTTAAAGAATATCTGAAGAAAACATTACTTAGATGAAAGGATTGCAGTCACAGAGAAAGTTCTATGAATAGTTTATGAATTCTCACCAAATGCCCTTCATTTATTTATTTGTCCATACAGCCATTCAACAAATGCTTCTGGGGCACAGGCTGGGTTCAGTGGTGAACAAGCTGGGGAACACCATCCCTACTCTCTGGAGGCAGGTTATTAAACAGGAAATACTGTAAAACAAAAAACAAAAAACAAAAAACAGAATAGGTCTTCCTGAGAAAGCAGTATTTGCTGAGTGATGCCTCAGCCAGAGCGCAGCTGTGGCAGCTGATGAGGCCCATGCTCATAGCATTAGATAAAGGGGGAAAGCCTGCCGCCTCCATCCTGGGCACACCAGGACATCTGGTACCTGCGTTCCTCTGCAGCTTGTGATTTCCAGTGGCTGCAGTCTTTCTTTGGAGGCAGAGCTCTTCCATCACCTGAAGACTCTATCTTTCCTCAGTTGCAGAGCCCAAGACCCCCACGGTTCTGCCAAGACCCTCATGGTTCTGCCTGGGAACTTGGGTTGGGAAAAAAAAAAATCACTAACCTACATTTCATTCAGAACTGAGATGTAGCATTTCCTCTTATTATACACATAGGAAAAAAACCCAGAGACGTATTGCTATTATGGGTGGCTGGTCGCCACTAAACGCTGGTTATTTTCATGTCACTTTGCAGTTGTGGCCAATACTAGAAATTCTATTTCGCTCATCACTGCTTGACAATAACACACTTTATTGGGCCCGCTGCAAAATCTTGTTATTGAGTTAATACAGAAGCACACATATGATAACACATCCCAATGTTATTTTTTAAATATTTTGATAATTTTAAAATTAGATGTTATCTTTGAAGTTTGTGTTTTATTTTTTGTGTTATGAAATTATACCCTGAGAAGAGACCCAAGTCCAAATGGGTCCAAGGTGCAGAAAAGGTTAGGGGCCCTGGAATGACCTGTCTTCTTCTGGGACCACTCCCCCGCATGCTGGAACCCCCGGGCGGGCGCGGGTCCTTGGCTCAGGCCCTCCCTTCATACGCTCCGCTCCGGCTCCGCCTCCTCCCGGCCCCGGGCGTGCTCCAGGCCTCCCCGCAGGCGCCTCCCCGCCCACCCCGGGCTCCTCGCCCTACCCAGTTGGGTCCAGGCGAGAGGGAGGGGTGCGGAGCCGCGCGAGGTCTCTCTATCGACCTACAGTTCTCATTCTGTTTTGCCAAGTGTACGCCAAGAAGGACACGGCGCCGGCGCCGCGTAAAAGCAGGAACGATGTCTCCTTGGCTGAACAGGAGCACAAACTGTTCTGACAGGGGTTTGTTTTTTTTTTTTTTTTTTGGAGTAAATGTTGATTCGCTGCTGTTCTCGCTTGGGAGCTGGTGCCTGTCTGCTGTGCTCACGGGCTCTGAATTTTTAATTTTAAAATAAAAAATATTTAAATTTTAATTTAACTTTAAAATTGAAGTTTAATTTTTTAAAAAATATTTTTTTATTTCAAAAATTTAATTTTTTTATAATTTCAGGTAAATTTTCTTCAAGTTTTAGTAATGCAGTAAGAGTAAACTTCTAGTTACCTAAAATAGTTTTCAATGTGAACTTCATTCGCTTAACATAAATATTACGTTTCTTTCCTACAAAATACAATTGACCATGTTCACAAGGGTTCTCTCTTTTTTCCCTAAAAGTAATTTTAGTTCACAGCCAGAAAAAGGTCCTTCAGTTTAAGAAGGAGGGGGGTAGCATAAATACCAGTCCCTGGACAAATGTGTGTGTCGAAGTACGTGAAAGCCACGGATGGAGAAAGTCAGTCCCCACCTGCGAAGGTGGCATCGTGGGAGATGAGGTCCCTAAGGCAGGGTTTCTCTCTCTTGTGTTCACTGCTGGTCCCCAGCACAGAGAGGCGCTCCATAAATAATTGTCCCCACACACAGATACACACTCATATACACATATGCTATACACACACCACATTCCACACACATACACACTACACATATGCATACATAAGAGCTGCTCTCTGCTGGCACGCAGGTCCGTGGACGGAGTGGGAGGTGACTCACGTGTTGTGGGGGCTCCCTCTCTAAGGCCAGTGGTCCCATAAGAGCGAGCAACGCTTTTCTTTTCTTTTTTAATTTCAGGTAAATTTTCTTCAAGTTTTAGTTATTATGCAGTAAGAGTAAACTTCTAGTTACCTAAAATAGTTTTCAATGTGAACTTCATTCGTTTAACAAAACTGTTACATTTCTTTCCTACAAAATACAATTGACCATGTTTATAAGGGAAAGTGATCTGGTAAAAGCTGGCTTTATTATGTGGATTCTATAAATATGCAAACTCATTGCACATGTAGTGTTCCCTTTTAACAAATTGTATCAACTTGATTATACCTTCGGGATTTTTTTTTGCTGAAATAACCTAGTCTATATAAAAACCCAATCTCTTCCTCGTATGTGCAAGAAAACTAAAGTGCTTATTAGGAAAGCTCCGTGTTTAATATACTGTGGCCAACATGATTATTTGGAACAGCATTTTTTGGTTAAATTGTGGGTGAAATGCTCTATCCCAAATGCAAACATGCGGTATTAGAGACTAGACCACAGAAATCCCGATCGTCAAACTGATCCGATGTGAGACTATTAGATTAACCTGGACCACAGATGGAGATCTCAGTCTGCTGGAGGCCTGGTGCTATTCTGGGCACAGGGATGGGGCAGAGAACCAAACAGACACATGAAGGGAAGGGAAGTACATTCTACAGGGTTGGGAAGCTCAGTTCCCTGAGGAAAACGCAGCTGGTGAGGGGGATTCCTTGGCCTGAGTGGGTAGTTTAAAGAGTCTGGTCGGAAAGCCTTTCCACTAGTCATCAACTGTGCCTCTAAAAATCACTGTAACTAAGAATCATCTAAAAAGGTGTCTGCACCTGAACCCGGTGATGGCTTCTTCACCCTCTTTAACTGCAAACAAAAATGTGCAGGCTACAGCAGCACAGGCAGCTTATTTGTACAAGAGAGTGTAACTTAAAACTGAGAAAGTCACTCTCATTATTAAAAAAAAAAAAAAAAAAAATGCATCTCTGAAAACTATAACTTCCCAGTTAGTGAGGTTAGGATCTCAGGATCATAGAAAGTGGGAAAAATGACTGGTGGTGAGTCATTTGGATTTTTATGGGAGACAAGAAGCCACTCTTAATCCACATGATTAGCCACACTGGAACCCTTAATTGTCCTTCAAGCAGAAATGAAGGAACTGGGAGAAATGCCACTAGAAAATGAATTCTAATTAATTCATTCATCCAGATCCTTCTCTCTTTTCCCTAAAAATAATTCTAGTCACAGCCAGAAAAAAGGGCAGGAAAGCAGTTTAAAGTGGGGGGTGTAAATACCAATCGGTGGAGAAACATGCGTGTTGAGGCATCCTCAGAGTGAAAGCCACAAACGGAGGAAGTTGGTCCCCAACTGCGAAGGTGGCATCATGGGAGGTGAGGTCCCCAGGGCAGGGTTTCCCCCTCTCTTGTGTTCACTGCTGGTGAACAGGGTAGGTGCTCCATAAATAATTGTCCCCACCCACATACACATACACAGATACTCATACACATACACCACACACACAATTTCACACACACCACACATACCACACACACACCCATACACATACACCACACACACACCCCACACACATTCCACACATACCCATACACATACATACCACACATACACATACACCACACACACACATTCCACACACAGCACACACACTCATACACACATACCACACACACACACCCACACCCCCCACACACATTCCACACACAGGCACCACACATACCACACACACACCATATACATACACCACACACATACCCCACACACATTCCACACACACCACACACACTCATACACACACACCACACATACACCACACATTCCACACACACCACACACACTCATATACACACACCACACACACCCACACCCCTACACACATTCCACACACACACCACACATACCACACACACACACCACACACACATTCACCAGCACCATACAGACTCATACACACATACACCACACACAGACACGTATTCTGCAAACACCACACACATTCACACACACACCATATACACATTCACATACACACTTATACACACACACCACACACATCACACACACCACACACATCTTGCACACACCACACAGATACACACCACATCAACCCACACCACACACACACACACATTACACACACACACCTCATATACCAGAGACACATACACAACATATACACACCACACATTTCACACACATCATACACACCCCTCACATATCACACACACCACATACACATCACAGATAACACACACACCTTGCAAACCTCGCACACAAATTACACACACATACACACCACACATACAGCACACATATCATGTGCACACACACAAACACTCCACAAACACCACACATCACACACACACCTCACACACCATCCACACATACACTACACACCTCACACATACCACAAACACCACACACACACCTCACATACCACACACATACACCACACACATCACACACAACACACCACAAACATGCACCACACACACACCTCACATACCACACACATCACACACACCATACACATACACTCTACACACATATCACATACATACACTCCACAAACACCAAACACATACCTCACACACACACACCACACACAAACACATACACACCATACACACCTCACACAAAAACACACATCACACAAACATACATATATACATACATTCCACACACAAACCAAACACATCACATACACAAATGCACATACACAGCACATATACCACACACACACAAACCACACAACACACACACACCAAACAGACAAACCCTACACACACCACCCACACATCACACACCACACACCACACACACACACAGACACACGCACACAAGTTTCTCTTCTACCCCAAGGAGTGCAATTATTTGTTCACTGACTGGTTTTCTTTCTAAAAATCCTCACCGTGAATTTCTGGTAAATAAAATACCACCTCTAAATTTTTTAGCATTTAGGCTGTTTCTAAACTGTTGCTCTTCTAATGTCACAGTGAACATTCTTGTGCACCAAACATTAACCTGCCACCTTACCTGACTTAGCCAAGTGTGGGCTCAATGGTTGCAGTTACCATCTTTGTGTGTTCTTGTGGTGCCAGCGTGATCCTATCTGCTTTCCTTGTTCTCTGCGTCTTGTCTTTATTTACCTTTGTTTTGTTTTGTTTTTTGATACTGTTTTGCTTTTCTCGAACTCAAGTTGATTTTCTTCTCACAATCTATGTCCACGGATGGAAGTCAGGGGAACAAAGTTTCATGTTTCACCGGAAGCCCCTCCTTTCTCGCCTTAACTTGGCTTCCAGCGCAGCCAAGTAATAAAGCCCTCACACAAGGCAATGTGGTCACAGGTCCTGGTGACCGTGCGCATGAATTCACATGTGCAGAAGAAAAGTAAAACACTTTTCCTGCACTTCCCTCCTACTATGAAGTTAAATTATTGAACTTTTGAAGGCGGCTTCTCTTACACCAAGTAAAAATGTCTGCATTAGTTTTCATTTGGATTAAAAAGTAGGACACCAATACTGATACAGGATGAAATGGGGTGCATGTTGGGTGCTGGTGCTCTGTCAGAAGTTAATCCTTCAGTGAGTTCCACTGCCAAATGCCAGGTGACCATCCACCAAAGCCAGACACTAGAGTGGTGAGGACAGGTTTCAATCAGAATCAGTAACTTTTTTTTTTTTTTTGAGACAGAGTCTTACTCTGTCGCCCAGGCCAGGCTGGAATGCAGTGACACAATCTTGGCTCACTGCAACCTCCGCCTCCTAGGTTCAAGGGATTCTCCAGCCTCAGCCTCCCAAGTAGCTAGGATTACAGGCTTACGCCACCACACCTGGCTAATTTTTGAATTTTTAGTAGAGATGGGGTTTCACCATGTTGGCCAGGCTGGTCTCAAACACCTGACCTCAGGTGATCCACCTGCTTCGGCCTCCCAGAGTGCTGGGATTACAGGCATGAGCCACCGCACCCGGCCTCAATTAGTAACTATTGGTAATAGGAGAAAAGCCAGCATGAACGCATCAATCTGAACAGAAGTGACCAGGCATTTTAAAGGGAGGATGAGGGACTAGGGAGTGGGTGAGTAGGGGCTCAGTGGAGCCAGGGAAGTAAAAAATTACAGAGAGCTGGGAAGGGGGCTCTGGTCCATGTGAAACCCACGTGGATTTGCTAATTAACTGACACGTATCAAGATTAGACTCCTGTCTGCCCACAAAGGCTGGGAGACCCTGCTTGAAGGCCCTACCTTCAGGTGTTGGCTGGAATAAACTAAATTCTTTTGGCAGCCTTGAGTTTTCCTAGGCAGGCACATTATGGGGGCTAGGGATATAGCTGTGAGCTATTAGGAACTATGTTAGAGTTTGCTGGGGCCTGGTTGAGAAGGGGCTCAAAAGGGGCTGTTTGGAGTTTGGCCAAGGAAGAATTTTTGTCACTTGCCTGAGGCCAAAAAGATTGATTAAAAATACAACAACAACAACAACAACAACAACAAGAGGTGGGTCACTGTTAGTTAATCGAAATAGTAAGGTCAGAAATACTCAGAGATAATGAAGGGGTCCATGTTTTGATAAAAGGCCATGAAAAGTCATGGAAGCCACAACTAGTCCACACCAAGCTTGGCAGATAGATGCGTAGAGCAGCGGCTCCCAGGATGAATAGCCACTGTGGGAACATTAAATGCACCTTTCAGAAATTGAAAGAGCAAGTCAGAAAAAATATCTGCAAACACTTCGTTCTGAAGGACACAATCCCTCAGCTTGGTCTAATTAGGCAGACTGATAACCTTGGTTCATACACATAGTATCAAGTTTTTCTTATAGCACATTTTTAATAATCAATCATGTACTTAACAACGAAGTAAGTCTTATTAAAATCCCCAAAGTAGAAACTTTACAAACTGTTTTTGCTGACCATAATTCCATAAATCTTTTTGTTGTTGCTGTTGAGACAGGGTCTTGCCCTGTCCCCCAGGCTGGAGTGCAGTGGCATGATCTCTGCTCACTGCAACCTCTGCCTCCCGGGTTCAAAGAATTCTCATGCCTCAGCCTCCCCAGTAGCTGGGATTACAGGCATGCACCACCACCACCTCTGGCTAATTTTTTTGTACTTTTAGTAGAGACAGGGTTTCACCATGTTGGCCAGGCTGGTCTTGAACTCCTGGCCTCAGGTGATCCTCCCACCTTGGCCTCCCAAAGTGCTGGGATTACAGGCATGAGCCACCATGCCTGGCCCGTAAATCTTAATATGACCAGAAAAATAACTACTTCCAGTCAGGTGCAGTGGCTCATGCCTATAATCCCAGCACTTTGGGAGGCTGAGGCGGGTGGATCATCTGAGGCCAGGAGTTCAAGACCAGCCTAGTCAACGTGGTAAAACCCTATCTCTCCTAAATATACAAAAATTAGCCAGGTGTGGTGGCACACACCTGTAATTCCAGCTACTCGGGAGGCTGAGGCAGGAGAATTGCTTGAACCAGGGAGGTGGAAGTTGTAGTGAACTGAGATCACACCACTGCACATCTGGGCGACAGAGCAAGACTTTATCTCAAAAAAATATATAATAATAACTACTTGAACACTTTTCTAGGTAAATCCTGGATCAAAGAAAAAATCAAAATCAAATGTCAAGGTATCTAGAAATTAATGAAAGAAGAATACAATTAAGGAATACAGCTAAAGCTGCATTCTAAGGAAAAGTTAGAGCTTAACTACTATTGTTATTTAAAAACAATAAAAAGAGCAATCAGAATTTATATTCACAAACAGGAAAGATCCCCAACCCCCATCCTCCTGTCCACACTGCTGTGACACTGGCTTTCAGAGCCCTCAGAGCTTCCTCAATTCTTAACTTTGCTCTCCTCTGCAATCCACCCCCATTCTTTCCTCCCTCTGACATCCTCACTCAGACCTTGTCTTTGACCCTTTCCTTTCTGAGTGTTCTACTTCTAGTAACTTGTTAAATGAATAGTAAACTGAATTTATTTATTTTTTCATTATTTTCTGACATTAAAAGTGATAAAGAGGCTGGGCGCAGTGGCTCACGCCTGTAATCCCAGCACTTTGGGAGGCCGAGGCAGGTGGATCATGAGGTCAGGAGATCGAGACCATCCTGGCTAACACAGTCAAACCCCGCCTCTACTAAAAATACAAAAAAATTAGCTGGGCATGGTGGCAGGCGCCTGTAGTCCCAGCTACTCGGGAGGCTGAGGCAGGAGAATGGCGTGAACCTGGGAGGTGGAGCTTGCAGTGAGCTGAGATTGCACCACTGCACTCCAGCCTGGGCGACAGAGCGAGACTCTGTCTCAAAAAAAAAAAAGTGATAACTGATTTCCTGGTAACTTTAGCAAGATGGTGGAATAGGAGTTCCCCTTCTTGTATCCCCTACAGCAACAACAATTTTACAGCCATCCACAGACAAAATGCCTGTGTGCAAGCTCTGGGATCCAGGTAGGAGGTTGCAAAACTCTGGTGGAGGCCATGACCAAGGAGGGCCATTTTGAGAAAGCAGGCTCACTGACTATGGCAGTCCCAGGTGGCCAGGCTCACTGACTGTGGTCCCAGCTACAGACCTGGAAAGAGCCCGTTCCCCTGTGGACTCAGCTACAGCCCCATTTGGCCTTGGTCCTGCCACCAACGTGATCCGCCAAAGGCCCTAGGAGGAGTCATGCTCACCCATGCCTCATGTAACATGCCCACTGACTGAAGGTTGACCGCTGATCCTGAAATAGCCCCGTAACAAGCTCCAGCTCCTTTCAACCATGGCTTGAGAGTGGTTCTGCTCACCGAGGGCATCAGATGGAGACACATCCAATTGGGACCCTGGACCTCAGTCCAACTGGAGATAAGGAAGTGACTTGTTACCCAGCCCCAATTCTGCTAAGCCATGATTTGGGGCAGTCCTGCCCACCAAGGAACCCAGCAAGAGGCATACCCATCCATACCCTTGGAGGCAGACTTGCAGACCTCAGTCTGTGCTGTAGACTCTGAAGCAGCCTTGTGACTTAGTTCTAGCCCCACTCAGCCATAGCCTAGAGTCAGTCTTCCCCACCCAGAGACTTTCCCAGTGACCCAATAGAGACCTCTCAGGGACCTGGCAGAAGCCACACTCATCCACACACATGGTAACAGGCCCACTGTTTGCAGACCCAACTGAGCACTCTGAAGTGGATTACTGTCCTAGTGCCAGACCTACTGCCCAATGTTCTGGAGGCAGTTCCATCTGCCCAGGGACAAAGGCTGAATTATCACCCACCTGAATGTCTGGTAACAGGCCTACCAATGATGGACCCCATGCAGACCCAGCAACAGCCACATAACCTGGCCCCAAACCCACTCAACTGTGATCCAGAAACAATCCCATTGGTCTAGATGGCAGCAGAAGGTCTTTGCCTGCCGAAACCAGCCTGTAAAGACTAGAAGAAGGGTTTGCTCCTTCAAATGTGCAAACACAAGTGCAAGCCTACATGAAGCACAAAGAATCAGGCAGACATGACACTACCAAAGGAAACTAATAAAGCTACAGTAGCAGACCCCAAAGAAATGGAGGTCTACAAATTGCCTGATGAAGAACTCAAAATGAAGTCAGGCCTCTGTACCTGTGGGTTCTGCATCCATGGATTCAATCAACCATGGATCAAAACTATTTTCGTGTCTCCAACTGCACACAGATAGGCTTTTTGTTGTCATTATTCCCTAAACAATACAGTATTTTTGTTGTCATTATTCCCTAAACAATACAGTATAACAACTATTTACATAGAATTACACTGTGTTAGGTATTATAAGTAATCTAAGATGATTTAAAGTATACAGGAGGATGTGCATAGGTTATATACAAATACTATGCCATTTTATATCAGAAACTTCAGCACCCACAGATTTTCATATCCATGGGAAGTCCTGGAACTAGTCCTCCATGGATACTGAAGGACAACTACACTCATTTTAAAGAAGCTTGATGAGATGCAAGAGAACACAGACAGACAGCTAAATGAAATCAGAAAAACAATGCATGAATAAAATAAGAAGATTAATGGAGAAAAAAGAATCAAACAGAAATTCTGGAGCTGAAGAATACAATGGCAGAACTAAGAAATTCAATGGAGAGCTTCAGCAGCAGATTTTTTTTTTTTTTTTTTTTTTTATTATGCAGAAGAGTCAGTGAACTCAAAGACAGGTCATTTGAAATTAGCCAGTTAGAGGAATAGAAAGAAAAAAATAATGAAAAAGAGTGAAGAAAGTATACAAGGCCTATAAGACACCATCAAACAAATGAATATATTCATTTGAGGATTTCTAGGAGGAGGAAAGAAAGGAAATTAAAGTCTATTTAAAGAAATAATGGCTGAAGACTTCTCAAATCTTGGGAGGAATATGGACATCTGGATTCATGTTTAAAAATAAACAAAATGTTTGGGAGGCTGAGGTGGGTGGATCACTTGAGGTCAGGAGTTCAAGACCAGCCTGGCCAACATGGTGAAACCCTGTCTCTACTAAAAATGCAAAAATTAGCCAGGTGTGGTGGCTCATGCCTGTAATTCCAACTCCTTGGAGGGTGAGGTGGGAGAATTGCTTGAACCCAGGAGACAGAGGTTGCAGTGAGCTGAGATTGTGCCACTGCCCTCCAGCCTGGGTGACAGAGTGAGACTCCATCTTAAATAAATACATAAACAAAATAAACAAACTTTTGTTAAACTCACCAAGGAAAAAAGAGAGGACTGAAATAAATTAAATTATAAGTAAAAGAGGAGACACTACAACTGATACCACAGAAATACAAAGGATCATAAGAGATTATAATGAATATGTATATATCAACAAATTGAATAATCAGAAGAAATTGATAAATTTCTAGACACAAACAACCTACCAAGGCTGAAGCATATAGCAGTAGAAAATCTGAACAGATCAATAATGAGTAACAAGAATTTTATTACTAAATTTAATTACTGAAGCAGTAATAAAATGTTTCACATTAAAGAAAAGCCTAGGACTGGCTGGGCACAGTGGCTCACGCCTGTAATCCCAGCACTTTGGGAGGCCCAGGTGGGCGGATCACAAGGTCAGGAGATCGAGACCATCCTGACTAACATGGTGAAACCTCGTCTCTACTAAAAATACAAAAAAAAATTAGCCCGGCATGGTGACAGGTGCCTGTAGTCTCAGCTACTCGGGAGGCTGAGGCGGGAGAATGGCGTGAACCTGGGAGATGCAGCTTGCAGTGAGCCGAGATCACGCCACTGCACTCCAGCCTGGGCGACAGAGCGAGACTCCATCTCAAAAAAAAAAAAAAAAAGAAGAAAAGAAAAGCCTAGGACCAAATGGTTTCACAGATGAATTCTACCAAACATTTAAAGAAGCATTATTGCCAGTTCTTCTCAAATTCTTCCAAAAATTGAAGAGGTGAGAACACTTCTAAACTGATTTTACATTGCCAGCTTTATCCTCATACCAAAGCTAGATAAGGACATTACAAGAAAAGATAATTACAGGTCACTATTTTTGATGAGTGTAGATGTTTTAAATCTTCAAGAAAATACTAACAAACCACCTTCAAAGCACATTAAAAGGATCATACAGGCCGAGCATGGTGGCTCACGCCTGTAATCCCAGCACTTTGGGAGGCTGAGGCAGGCGGATCACGAGGTCAGGAGTTCAAGACTAGTCTGACCAAGATGGTGAAACCCCATCTCTACTAAAACTACAGAAATTAGCCGGGTGTAGTAGTGGGCGCCTATAGTCCCAGCTACTTGGGAGGCTGAGGCAGAGAATTGCTTGAACCCTGGAGGCAGAGGTTGCAGTGAGCTGAGATCATGCCACTGCACTCCAGCCTAGATGACATGGCGAGACTCTGTCTCAAAAAACAAACAAAAAAAAGGATTATACATAATGATCAAGTGGAATTTTTCCCTGGGATATAAGGGTAGTTCAACATATGCAAACCAACAACAAATGTGATACACCACATTAAGAGAATGAAGGACAAAAACCGTATGATCATCTCAATAGATGCAGAAAAGACATTCAGCAAAATTCAACATCATTTCATGATTTTAAAAAACTCTCAAAAATGAGGAACAGAAGAAATGTGCCTCAACACAATAAAAGCCGTATGCCACAAGCTCATAACTAACATCATATTCAATAATGAAAAGTTGAAAGCTTTTTCCTCTCAGGTTAGGAACAAGAAAGGATAATTTTCATTACTATTTAACACAGTTCTGGAAGTTTTAGCCAGAGCTAGGAAAAGGAAATAAAAGGCACCCAAATCAGAAAGGAAGAGGTTAACTGTCTATGTTTGCAGATGACATGATCTTATCTATGGAAAACCCTAAAGACTCCACCAGAAAATGGCTAGAACTAATAAATTAATTCAGTGAAATTGTAGGATACAAAATTAACATACAAAAATCTGTTGCATTTCTATACACAAACTATCCAAAAAGAAATTAAGAAAATAATCCCATTTACAATTTCATAAAAAATCCAAAATATGTAGGAAGAAGTTTAACCAAGTAGGTGAGAGATCTGTACACTGAAAACTATAAGACAATGATGAAAGAAATTTTAGAGACAAAGAAAACATATCCCATGTTCATGGGTTGGAGTGATTAATATTGTTAAAATACCACACTATCCAAAGTGATCTATGAATTAAATGCAATCACTATCAAAGTTCCAATGGCGTTTTTCACAGATATAGAAAAAATTCATATGGAACCACAAAAGACTCCAAATAGCCAAAGAGGTCTTGAGTAAGAATAACAAAGCTGGAGACACCCCAAATTTCCTTATTTGAAACTATATTAATACACAATGGGAGAAAGGACAGTCTCTTCAATGAATGGTGTTGAGAAAATGGATATCCACATGACCCCTATCTTACATCACACACAAATATTAACTCAAAATGATTTAAATGTAAAACCCAGAATCATAACACTCCTAGAAGAAAACATAGAAACAATCTTCTTGACACTGGTGTTGTCAATGATTATTTGAATATGACACCAAAATAATAGGCAACAAAATAAAAAATAAATAAGTGGGACTAGATCACACTAAAAAGCTTCTGCACAGCAAAGGAAACAACAAAATGAAAAGGCAACCTACAGAGAAAATATTTGCAAACCACGTATCTGTTAAGGGGTTAATATTCAGAAGATATAGGGACCTCACACATCTCAATAACAAAACAAAGAACAAAGCAATGTAAATGAAAAATGAGCAAAGCGCCTAACAGACATTTCTCCAAAAAAGCCATACAATGGCCAACAGGTATGTGAAAAGATACTAAGATTCACTAACTATCAGTGAAATGTAAATCAAAACCATAATGAGATACCAGCTCATATCCGTTCGACTTATTGTCAACATGATAAGTTGATAAGATGATATCAACAACATGATAACATGTTGATAACAAGTCTAGTTTTTTTCAAAAAGTCAAATTTATAACAAATTTTAAAAAGTCAAAGTTTTTTTCAGAGTCAAATGATAACAAGTGTTTGTGAGGGTGTAGAGAAGAGGGTGCCCTTGTACACTGTTGGTGGGAATATAAATTGGTATAGCCATTTTGGAAAAGAGTGTGGAGGTCCCTCAACAATTAAAAATAGAACTATCATATGATCCAGGACCCCTATTTCTGGGTGTATATCCAAAGGAATTGAAATCAATACCTCAAAGAGGTAGCTACGCTTCCATATTCATTGCAGCATTATGAACCACCTAAGTGTCTGTGATGGATAAATGGATTAAAAACATGTAGTATATATATACAAGGGCATATTATTCAGCCATAAAAATAAGGAACTAGGCCGGGCACAGTGGCTCACGCCTGTAATCCTAGCACTTTGGGAGGCCGAGGTGAGCAGATCACGAGGTCAGGAGATCGAGACAATCTTGGCTAACACGGTGAAACCCCGTCTCTACTAAAAATACAAAAAATTAGCTGGGCGTAGTAGCGGGCACCTGTGGTCCCAGCTAGTCGGGAGGCTGAGACAGGAGAATGGGGTGAACCTGGGAGGTGGAGCTTGCAATGAGCCGAGATTGCGCCACTGCACTCCAGCCTGGGCGACAGAGCGAGACTCCATCTCAAAAAAAATAAGTAAATAAAAATAAAAATAAGGAACTAGTTGGGTGTGGTGGCTCATGCCTGTAATCCCAGCATTTTGGGAGGCCTAAGCGGGTGGATTGCTTGAGACCAGGAGTTCTAAACCAACCTGGAGAGCATGGTGAAACTCCATCTGTACAAAAGTACAAAAATCAGCCAGGTGTGGTGGCATGCACCTGTAATCCCAGCTACTCAGGAGGCTGAGGTGGGAGGATCACCTGAGCCCAGAGAGGTCAAGACTACAGTGAGACATGATCGTGCCACTGTATTTTAGCCTGAGCGACAGAATGAGACCCTGTCTCAAAATAAGCAGACAAACAAATAAGGAGGTACTGCCATTTATGACAACATAGATGAATCTATAGGACATGATAAGTGAAATAAGCCAGATGCAGAAAGAGAAATACCACAGGATCTCACTTATATGTGGAATCTTAAAAAGTTGAACTCACAGAAGTAGAGAGTAGGTGGTGCTATGTTGAACAGGGATGGGGTGTGACAGGTGTGACAGGGAATGGGGAGATGTTGGTCAAAGAGTACACACTTACTGTTATAAAATGAGTAAGTTCTGGAGATCTAAGGTACAGCATGGTGACTATAGCTGATAATACTATGTTGTACACTTGAAATGTGCTAAGAGTATTGATCTTGAAGGTTCTAGCCACTCACAAAAAGGCAACTATGTGAGGAGACGGGTGAGCTAATTAGCTTGTTTGTGGTAATCATTTCACAATGCATGCATTTGCCAAATCATCACATTGTACACCTTGTATATGCACAATTTTCATTATTCAATTATACCTCAATAAAGCTGGTGAAAAATAAGAAAAATAGCTGACTTATTTAATTTCTTCCCTAATGAGAAAATCAGACTTAACTCCCACTGTCCATGGGCAATTATTCAACAACGTTCTATTTTGGGTATGCATTGCCTGGGACTGGCTCATCTGCCACCCCTCTCTGGCATCACCCTCATTGTTTATTGGCACTTCCACAGCAAAGAAGGAAGGGAATTTTAAAACAGCAATGCCCAGGCAAGTCTGTTTTTTTTTCTCCCCCTTTTTTGGCTGAGGTAAGTCTGTAGTGATTGATTCTCAATGATTCTTTTTTCTTTTTAGTGATTCTAAGATTCTCTAACTTGACAATAGGAGTGTGTGCAGCTCTTCCTAACATCGTATTGGTTCTTTCTCTTTTTGACCCAGTGTATGACCCTAGAGAAAACTCTTAACTTTTCTGGGCCTCTATTGCTGAAACAATCAATTAAGTAATACTTAGAGGAATAACCCTCAGAGCCTTAAACACAAGTCTGGAGTCTAAGAAAATTGGAGCCTCTGAGCTAAATGTTGTCCTCCCTTTCCTTCCTTGCACAAACTCAGAATTCTAAGGTGGAATTACTCTTTTTTTTTTTTCAGATGGAGTCTTGCTCTGTCACCAGGCTGGAGTGCAATGGCACGATCTTGGCTCACTGCAACCTCCGCCTCCTGGGTTCAAGCGATTCTCCTGCCTCAGCCTGCCGAGTAGCTGGGACTACAGGCGCTCACCACCACTCTCAGCTAATTTTTGTATTTTTAGTAGAGACGGGGTTTTGCCATGTTGGCCAGGCTGGTCTCGAACTCCTGTCCTCAAGTTATCTGCCTGCCTCAGCCTCCCAAAATGCTGGGATCACAGGCGTGAACCACCGTGCCTGGCCAGGATGACTCCTACAAGTTCTGAGAGTGGAGAAAAACACACTCAAAAGTTTTTTTTTTTTTTTTAATTATATCACTCAATAATAATCAACACAGAAGACTTCCATGACCAATTGTGTGGGGATTTTTTTTCCCCACATACCAAGAAAGCAATGGATTCTGCAGGGAACAGCAGTTAGGTATCCTCCAATTCAGTTCTGACACTGTCTACCTGGAGACAGCATCAGATCCCACAGGGCTCAGTCCTGCAAGACTGCACCTCTTTCAGATGCCAGTCCCAAGTCCGGTCTCCAGAACTGACTGACCGGCTTCAAGTTGAGGGTCCCACAACCCCCTCTTTGGGTTTGATTAATTTGCTGGAGTAGCTCACAGAATTCGGGAAAACACTCGTTTACTGGTTTGCCGTAAAGGATATTACAAAGCATACAGATGAAGAGATGCGTGGGGCGAGGTATGGGGGATGCGCAGGGCAAGGTGCAGAGATTCCATGCCCTCCCCTTGTGTACCACCCTCTGGGGGCCTCCATATGTTCAGCTCTCCAGAAACTTTCAAATCCTGTTCTCTCTGGCCTTTTTATGGGGACTTTATCGGATAGGCCTGATTGACAACCATGCAGAAATGTGATTGGACAAAAAGCCTATGATCTAATAGTGATAGACTGAGCAGGAAACCCCATAAGGCCTGCATGTTCAGATCCTTCTTGGCCTCTCTGAGCATCCCTCCTTCCCCCGGGATATCAGATAGGATTCTTCCAAAATGGGGGTCTTATGACCCACAATTAGAAAGGCAGGTTAAAGAATTTATTTATGGCCACGCCATCTCTACTGAAAATACAAAAAATTAGCCGGGCGTGGTGGCGGGCCACTGTAGTCCCAGCTACTCGGGAAGCTGAGGCAGGAGAATGGCGTGAACCTGGGAGGCGGAGCTTGCAGTGAGCCGAGATCATGCCACTGCACTCCAGCCTGGGCGACAGAGCGAGGCTCCGTCTCAAAAAAAAAAAAAAAGAATTTCTTTATGGCCAACTCCAAGACAGACAAGTGGGAGAAGAATCCTGCCTGGAAGAGAAAAAGGAGCAGGTGGAAGGAGGGTAGGAGAAGGTCAAGAGAGAGACTGTTTTGTGAGGGCTGAAGCACCCCAACATTATAATAAGGGTTATGAGAGTTATGAGTCAGGAGTGAACTGTGCTTGAAAACCAACATATATATAGCATAATGTCACAATTGCTAACTCCATTTTTTACTTTTATGGGTTATTCAAATTTACTATCTCTTTTTGAGTCAGTTTTGGTCATTTTTGGCTTTCATGTAAGTTGTGTAATTTGTAGTACAAAGTAGCCTTTACTCCTGATTTTTCTAAGGTCTAAAACTAACTACCGACAAATTACTACCGACAGATTACCATAAACTCATAGGCTTAATAAGAGGCGTGATTGACAACTGTGTAGAAATGTGATTTAAAAAAAGACCATGATCTAATAACGACAGACTGGGAGGGAAACCAAGGCAAGGCCTGTGTGTTCAGATTCTTCTTGGCCTCTCTCTGCGGCACTCCTTCCCCCAGGGTAGGGGGCAGGACCCTTCTGAAATGGGGGCTGTGTGAGCCACAGTCAGATAAGGTAGGGCAGGTAATTTCTTTACGGAAAGGCAGGGAAAAGATTAGGGTCCTAATCAGGCGAAAGGAGAGCAGGAGGTCAGAGAGAGAGAGATTCTGTTTGCTGAGGCTTACTTTTGAGGCCTAAAGTGCTTTAACACTATAGCAAGAGCTAGGGGAGTTATGAGTCAGGGATTATGCAGTAAACACAGGATGAATTTGTGGAGATAAACACAGGACATTCTAGAATTACATAATCTGACCTCAACCTCCCCAAAATCCTGACAGGGAAGAGGTACTGTTCCTACTTTTCACTTGGGGAAACAGGCTCAGGGGAATCAAGCAACCCAAAGCATCCTTTAGGAAAAAGCAGGCATTTAGACCAGGGCCGTGACAGTGTCTGGGTGTGGGAACAGGAGTGCCAGGTGGCAGACTGGAAGTGCCACACCTGGGGTGACAGTCAGCCCTCCTGTCTGCAATCCCACCGGCCCTTTGCACTTGGAGGTGCTAGGAGGGTCTCAGCCCTGTAGTGTGGGGTGCAGTGCAGGGGTTCTGGGGAGCATAGGGACTCCTCCTTACAGTAGAGTGAGGTGGGTGCGGGTCCTGAGGGAGGGCGTGGGGGAAGAGGAGGCTCCTCCGGCAGGTTGCTCCGCCTCCCCACCCACCTCCCTCAGCCCTTCCTGCTGCGGTACCTTTGAGCTGCCTGTGGGCCCCCAGCCACAGTGCCCTCCAGGACAGGTCCTGGCACGATGGATGCGATGCCACTGGGCCAAAGGGGCCCTGGGCTGCAGGTCCTCTGGGGCTCCCAGAAAGATCCCTGTGACCTGAAGGGCTGGCAGGGATCTGTACAGTGGGGGTCCCCAAGAATGAGCCTCAGCCCGGAGTAACCGTGGCGGATGAACCTAGCTGGTTTTATTTTGTCTTTATGGAGATGTGGGCCCATTTATTCTTTTATCATCAATTACTTAATGTTAATTTAACTGTAAAACCACACACCAGCCAAAAATGGAATTTTATAATTTTGTTACCCTCAAAGTGGGGAAGCTTGTTTTCTACTTCTTAAAACGCTGTGAAATCGCTTTTTAAATGCCAAGATGGAAAGCTTATGTTATTAAAATGGCATATATTACACATCATTTGTTTTATTATGTAATTTATTATTGTTCTTCATAATTTTATATTCATAGCCCCAAGTAATAGATATCCCATTAGGCAGAACATTTTGGAGTGGGAGGATCTTTTAGAAAGTTAGTTTTAGAGGCCGGGTGCGGTGGCTCACTCCTGTAATCCCAACACTTTGGGAGGCTGAGGCAGGTGGATCACGACATCAGGAGTTCAAGACCATCCTGGCTAAAATGGCGAAACCCCGTATCTACTAAAAATACAAAAAATTAGCTGGGTGTCGTGGCACGCACCTGTAATCCCAGCTACTCAGGAGGCTGAGGCAGGAGAATCGCTTGAACCCGGGAGGCGGAGGCTGCAGTGAGCTGAGATCCTGCCACTGCACTCCAGCCTGGGCAACAGAGCGAGACTCTGTCTCAAAAAAAAAAAAAGGAAAAAAAAAAGTTAGTTTTAGAAGAAAGAACTGTCAAAGCACAATAAATAGAGAGGCAGAAGAACATAAGAAAGAATCAAATTGCTCACTAGAAGCTTATTGAAAATCTTAGACAAAATTCTCCCAAATATCATAAACATTAGGCACTAAGAACAAATGCCTCTGCCCCCATGCACAAAGATTTGTTTTTTTAATGCTCAGGTTTTTGAAATCTAGTTTTTAAAGTTTAACTTCTCCAATTTTTAAAAGTTATCTCTGGGGAGAAATTCTTCAAAAGTTAGTATTGCCAGAGCAGGGAAACCGGAGAAGTGTATAAAATGAAAGTAATAAAGGAAGAAGTCAGCAGTAGCCTCCCTTGCTGAAGAATCAGTTAATATCTGCACGTTCTATTTTCCAAAAGGAGTTGAAGCAATTGAATAAGTCAGTAGGCACTCGCTGTGCACCTTGGGTACTAGAGCTGGGCTGGAGGAATAGTGGGATTTTAGGAACGTTGTTGAGGGTTCTTGATGCTGGAGGCTGGGCTGGTGGGCAGAGGGACCTGGGGACATAGACGTAGAGACAGTCCTGTCCTAGCTGACTCAGAAGGAGGGGAGAGAATCACACCAACCCCCTTAAAGGACAGTTAGGACAGGAGTTCGTGCAGGCAAATGAGAGATGGGACATTCACATCCTGCTGGCGCTGCAATCACTGTTTGGCAGTTTCTTAGAAAATTTAAAGTATTTTATGACCTGAAAGTTCCACTACTAGGTGTTTGCCCAACAGAAATGAAAACATCTACACAAAGAGTTGTACATGAATGTTCATAGCAGGCTCATTCCTAGTGTCCAAACATGAGAAATAAACGAAATGTCCATCAACGGGTGAATGTATATCCAGTCAATGGAATGGAATACTCCTCAGCAGTCGGAATGAAACAGACACACACACACATCACACACACACACCACACACATCACACACACACACCACACACACACAAGCACATCACACACACACCACACACACACACCACACACATCACACACACACCACACACACACACCACAAATATCACACACCACACACATCACACACCACACACACACTACAGACACACACCACACACCCCACACACAAAGCACATCACACACACCACACACACACCACACACACCACACATCACACACACCACACACACACCACACACACACCCACCACACACACACCACACACATCACACACACACAACACACACATCACACACCACACACACACTACAGACACACACCACACACATCACACACATCACACACACACCACACACACCACACATCACACACACAACACACATACCACACGCACATCACACACCACACACACACTACAGACACACACCACACACATCACACACACACAACACACACACATCACACACACACCACACATACACACCACACACACACCACACACCACACACACCACATACACACCACACACACATCACACACACACATCACACACACACCACACACCACACACACATCACACACCACACACACACTACAGACACACACCACACACATCACACACACACATCACACACACACATCACACATCACACACACACCACACACACCACACATCACACACACAACACACACACCCACCACACACACACCACACACACATCACACACCACACACATCACACACACACAACACACACATCACACACCACAGACACACACCACACACATCACACACACACATCACACACATCACACACACACCACACAAACACACCACACACACATCACACACCACACACACCACACACACACTACACACACATCACACACACACACCACACACACCACACATCACACACACAACACACACACCACACGCACATCACACACCACACACACACTACAGACACACACCACACACATCACACACACACATCACACACACATCACACACACACCACACATACACACCACACACACATCACACACCACACACACCACACACACACCACACACACATCACACACACACATCACACACACACCACACACCACACACACATCACACACCACACACACTACAGACACACACCACACACATCACACACACACATCACACACACATCACACACACACCACACATACACACCACACACACACTACACACACATCACACACACCACACATCACACACCACACACACACCACACATCACACACGCATACCACACACACCACACATCACACACGCATACCACACACACCACACACACACATCACACATGCACCACACACACACATCACACACACACACATCACACACACACACATCACACACACAACACACACACACATCACATGGGTCTCAAAAACAGAAAACAGTGCATATGGTATGATTCCATGTGGAGTTCTAGAAGAGGAAATCCTGGTCTATAGTGATTAGGCAGCTGTTTGGAGGGTGTCTGGAGCCAGGGGTACAAGCACAGGTGGGAATTTTAGGCGTAATGGAAATGTCTGTAGCTTGAATGTGGTGTTGGCTACACAGGTATATATATGTGTCAAAATTTACCAAATGATAACCTTAAGTTGATACAGATTATACACTTTAAAGCAGTGGTCCTCAACCTTTTTGGCACCAGGGACCAGTTTTGTGGAAGAAAATTTTTCCATGGATGAGGGAAGGGGGATTTTTTTCAGGATGATTCAAGCACATTACATTTATTGTGCACTTTCTTTCTATTATTATTCCGTTGTAATATATAATGAAATCATTGCACGACTCACCATAATGTAGAGTCAGTGGGAGCCGTGGGCTTGTTTTCATGCAATTAGATGGTCCTATCTGGGGGTGATGGAAGATGGTGACACAACATCAGGCATTAGATTCTCATAAAGAGTGTGCAACCTAGATCTCTCACGTGTGCAGTTCACAATAGGGTTCACACTCCTATGAGAATCTAATGCTGCCACTGATCTGACAGGAGGCGGAGCTCAGGTAGTAATGCGGGTAATGGGAGTGACTGTAAATACAGATGGAGCTTCAGTGGCTCTCACCTCCTGCTGTGTGGCCCAGTTCCTAACAGGCTGTGGGTTAGGGACCCCTGCTTTAAAGTATACCTCAATATTTACTCGTATAACAAACCTGCACATCCTGCACATTTACCCCAGATCTTAAAATAAAAGTTGAAAAAAAATAAAGTAGTGGTTTAAAAAAAATACAAAGAACCCTTCTAATGTTCTTAAATGTGGATACTAATACTTGCCCATCACAAAAGTGCAGATGGTGAGTGGGCAGTGTTTGCATTCAAATGAAAAATTTTTTTTAATCTATGCAGTTATGTGGATGGAAAGACGTTTCTTCTTCAAACTCAGAGGTATGAGGGGGAAGTGAGGGATCAGATCAGTGGCTGGACATGCCACGGGACCCCAGCCTGCACTGCCATGTGACTTCAACCGCATGAGAGACCCTGGGCCCAGAGCACCCCTACTCATGAGCAAAATAGGTGAGTGTGGTTGTTTCAAACCACTGTTTTGGAGTAGGTTATGGGGATAACTGAGACAATCAGATGAGATGTTTGGTTTCAGCAAGGACGGGTTCCTGTTGACGGAGATAGGGAGGATCAAAAGGCTCGGGCTTGAGTCTCTGTTACACCTTCTGCACCCATTCTTTTCTCTGGGTGCGTCCAGGGCCCTGGACCACTTCCCCAGCTGTAATCAGAGGACCCTCTGGGTGAGGTCTGCCCAGCTGCAGAACCAGGTCCAGCCAAGAGTCTGTCATTTCATGGCCAGACCAGGGTCCAGGAGCCCATTCAAGGAGCCTCCCTGTTGCTGTAGGTATAAAGGCTCTCGGACTTGCTAGTGAATGCACAGGTGCAGCCCTATGTACAGGGGTGCTAACACTTGGTGTGACCTGCAAGAGACAGGAACTGAATCTTTCTTCTCCCCTGCAGACAGACTTTCCTGAGATACTGCTGTGCACACATCTCTGACGATGGTCCCAACCGAATGTGCATGGATCCATGCGGTGCAGCTCAGTAACTCCTTCCCTCAGGCTTGCTCTCCCTCTGTCCCTGCCTCACTTCTGGTTCCCCCAACTCTCCAGTTGCCTCCCTCGCTGTATTCCTGGGAACCCAGGCTTAGAGAGTTGCCTGTTGGATATTTAACTGGAAATATCAATTCCACGGCTTGGAATTCATAGTAGAAGTTTGGGCTAGAAGTACCCACTTGGGAGCCTTTGGCATATGGATGGTATTCCAGCCATAACACTGGATGAGATGCCACTGAGGGTCTGAGTGTAGATTTAAAAATAGAAGAGGCCTGAGAACTGAGTCATGGAGCACTCCATTGTTTAAGGGCCCTAGAGGTAAGGAGGCGTGCCCAGGGAGGTAGGAGGAGAACTGAGAGCATTACTTAAGTGAAAAGGTGTCATGGGGAGGAGGCAGTAATTGGCTGTGCCCACGCCGTGGATGACACCTGACCTTTCACTGTGTGGACATAGCCAAGTGGCAGCCTCGCAGGTTTCGACAGTTTGGGTGGAGAGGCCAAGGGGTCACGAGCAAATTGGAAGAGAGCAAAGAAAAACAATGAGGATGGGATTTTCTTTAAAAAGTTTTGCTTCATGGGGAGACAAGAAAATCTGTGCCACTCTGACTCTCTTTTTTCTTTAAATAATCCATTTTTCCAATCTGTATGTTTCTAAGGTTTTTCTCTTTACTCCTCCAATTCAGGAATTTCATCAGCCTGTAGCAAAGTGTTGGTTTGTTCAGGCTGTTGTAACAAAATGCCACAGACTGGGTGGCTTAACCAATGGACGTCTATTCTCTCAGTTCTAAAGGCTGGAAGTTTGAAAGTTCAGGGAGCAAGTTTCCTCCCAGGACAACAACCCATCCCATGTCTCACAGAGTGGCCTCCTTGGGCAGTGCCTCTCCACAAGGCAGTGCTAGGATGAGAAACCAGCTTCTCACCTCATCTCTTTCTGATCCTTCATTTGTGGACTCCCACAATGAAACCTATTTCTTTTTCTTTCTTTCTTTTTTTTCTTTTTCTTTCTTTCTATTTTTTTTTTTTTGAGTTGGAGTTTCACTTTGTTGCCCAGGCAGGTGTGCAGTGGTGTGATCTCGGCTCACTGCAACTTCCATCTCCCGGGTTCAAGTGATTCCCCTGCTTCAGCCTCTGAGTAGCTGGGATTACAGGTGTGCACCACCATGCCCAGCTAATTTTTGTATGTTTAGTAGAGAAGGGGTTTCAGCATGTTGGCTAGGCTGGTCTCCAACTCCTGACCTCAGGTGATCCATCCACCTCGGCCTCCCAAAGTGCTGGGATTACAGGTGTGAGCCACTGTGCCCGTCATACCCCATGATGACCCTGACAGGAAGAAGACTTTAAGAGCAGAATATTATGTTTTAGGTTTTCACTTTGGGTTGCTAGCTTAGTTATATGGATATTACTGTTTTCTTTCAGTCCAAATTGTTGTCTTTGAAAGTTCTTAAGAACTGAAGCATAAGACTTCCCACAGGACTCTGAGAAGTGGTGTTGCCACAGGCAAAGTGTCTATGTCCGACAAACCCCAACTCTGGGGGGCCTGTGAGGAAATGGAGACTTTCATTCCCAGAAGGTGGAGCTGTACATTGGTACAACCTCTTTGGAGAGCAATTGGACAGCATCAACAAGTTTAAGAATTGCATACTCCATGTTCTACAATTCCCCTTTTCGGTATAACCCTGAGGAAATTTTCCACCTGTGGACAAGGAAACAGGCATAGAGACGTTTGAACAGCAGCGTTGATGTTGGCCTCTGCCTGGGGCTCTTCCTCACATGTACACTGAGCTGATTCTTTATCTCCTTCAAGCCTTTGCTCAAAGATGCCTTCTCAGTGGTGTCTGCCCTGACCCCTATCCCCCAACTGAAATGGGAGCCTGTTTCCCTCTGCATATACCCACACCATCCAGACACCTCTTTCTCTGCTGGGTTTTTTTTTTTTTTTTTGCCTATAAGACTTAGCAGCTTCTAACACACTACAAATGTATTCACTTATGTTTATTATGTGCGTCCTCCTCAACCTCTGTATTAGTCCATTTTCACACTGCTATGAAGAACTGCCTGAGACTGGGTAATTTATACAGAAAAAAAGGTTTAATTGACTCACAACTCTGCATGGCTGGGGAGGCTTCAGGAAACTTACAGTCATGATGGAAGGTGGAGAGGAAGCAAAACACATCTTACATGGTGGCAGGAGAGAGAGCATGTGGGGAAAATTGCCACTTTTCAACCATTAGGTCTCGTGAGAACTCACTATCATGAGAACAGCATGGGGGAAACTGCCCCCGTGATCCAATCACCTCCCACCAGTTCCCTCCCACGACATGTGGGGATTACAATTCAAGGTGAGATTTGGGTGGGGACACAGATCCAAACCGTATCATCCCCCACCCAAAGTAGAACATAAACTATAAATATACAAATGGATAATGGTCAGACCATGTACGAAAATAAAATTCTGAGCTGGGTGTGATGGTGTGCACCCAGCCACTCAGGAGGCTGAGGCAGGGAGGATAACTTGAACCCAGGACTTTGAGGCTGTAGTGAGCTATGACCATGACTGTGAAGCACGACTGCACTCCAGCCTGGGCAACATAGCAAGACCCTGAGTCTAAATTAATTAATTAAGTTTTAAAAACTAAAAATAGCACTCTGACTCACAGCCTGCAGCAACCTGTCCAGAAAACCAACCTCTTACCCACAGTAAACAACCCAGGAAGGCAGCCCTGCTGTCAGTCAGCCTGGTAGGAAGTCACACTGCCCTCTCTGGCGACAATCCAGGAAGCTAAACAATAACCTCTGTAATAATCAGGCCCAAATGGCCAGGACATGATTAATAACTGACAGCTTCTCTAATTTTTGTCCCCATTTCCAACTTAGAACCAAGCAGAGAAAGCCAAATGTGTCCTCCTAACCAATCTCATTGGATCCCTGCTTCTAGTTAGCCACTTTCAGCTTCCCGAGGCCCATAGCCTCCACCAGGGCCCACTGAAACCCTCCTGTTCCTCCACTGTGAAGCTGTCCTGTGCCTCTGCCTGCCTTTGATCTCTGCCAAATGCCGGTGATGGTGTTAACTTCCTTGCTAGAGCAAGCTCTGTATAAATAGCGTTTGCCTGCTCTCACTTGGTTGTCCTTGGTTTATTTCCACACTACACAAGGGCAGAGGTTTCTATCTGATTTTTTTCCCCACTGACATAATCCCTAGAACATTGCCCAGTACCTATTAGGAGCTCAGCGATGATGAATGAATGACTAACAACAACAACAAAAAAAACAGAATTTCAATGTCTAACTTTAGGAGAATGGATGGATAGTTTATAGTTTATTCATTCTATGGAAACTGCTACATACTACAGCCATTAAAATGAATGAACTAGATCTCAAAATATTAAAATGAATGAATCTCAAAACTTTAATGTTGGTAAACATTAGCCTAGGCCTCCACAGGGTCGGGATCATCAATATCACTGTCTTCAACCTCCACATCTTGTCCCTCTGGAAGATCTTCAGGGGCAATAACACGCTTGGAACTGCCATCATCTCCTGTGATGACAATGCCTTCTGGAATGCCTCCTGAAGGATCTGCCTGAAGCTGTTTTACAGTTAACATTTTTTTTTAAGATGTAGAAGGAGTACAATCTAAAATAACAATAAAAACCAGAGTAGAGTAAGTATATAAATCAGTAACAAAGTCTAAATTAATTAATTAATAATTTAAAAATTTAAGCAATTTATAGAGGACATATGCAATATAATACCATTTATACTGATGTTAAAATCCCAGCGTGTCATGGAAACCTACACATACAGTGAAAGTGAAATCCATGCCCAGGACTGACCCCCACCAACTTTGTCGGGATGGTTGCTCCTAGAGGCTGAAGAAGGAAATGTCAGGGGTGGGGCAGCTGGAGGAGGAACTTTATATCTACATATATATTTTTCTTTATAAGAAATAAAATAGGCTGGCCATGGTGGCTCATGCCTGTAATCCCAGCACTTTGGGAGGCTGAGGCCGGCAGATCACCTGAGGTCAGGAGTTTGAGACCAGCCTGGCCAACATGGCGAAAACCTATCTCTACTAAAAATACAAAAATCAGCTGGATGTAGTGGCTGGTGCCTGTAATCCCAGCTACTCAGGAGGCTGAGGCAGGAGAATCACTTGAACCTAGGAGGCAGAGGTTACAGTGAGCTAAGATTGTGACAGCGTACTCCAGCCTGGGTGACAGAGCAAGACTCCATCCATCTCAAAAAAAAAAAAAAAAAAAAAGTAACAACAAATTATTAAGATTTGTTAAATCTGGTGATGAGTACCTATGATGATATTTATTGTACTTTTCAGTGTATTTGACCTATTTTGCAGTTAAAAAATAACATAATAATGAAGTAATGATTCAAAATTCAGATTAAAATGTGGATGCCGTGTAGTGATGGCAAGGGGATGGTGGTGTCAGGGATGATGCTGCAGGGCTGAGAGGGTGCCCCATTAATATCCCCGTGTCTGCCTCCTCCTCACCTCCCCACCTCTAGCCCCAGTGACTCAAATTTGTCTCTGACAAAACCACGCTGAATGGTTTTGTTGGCAGAATTCCCAAGCAATTCCTTTTCTTTCCACTGCGGCCATCTTCCTAACCAGGCCCTTGGCCCTTGCAGAGAGTGTGAAAACCTGGAAAGAGCTCAGAGAAGAGCAAGACTTCATGGGGCTGGAGGTGGGCCTGGCTGGTTGGGGCCTCCAGGAGGCATTTTCCACCCCGTGCAGGCCTGGCCTGGACTCAGGTCTAATGTCGCCCATGGGGAGATTGATGGGCACGTGCCCCGTGACTCAAGAGGCCCAAACAGCCCACAGGACTGAAGCATGTTGTGGGACATGCACACACACACACACACACTTGCACACATACATGAGTGCACATTTGCTGCAGTAAACATGTCCACTCATATGTGCATACTCACACATACACCGCGTGATTCCACTTATGCCATTCTGAAAGAGGTGGAACTGTAAGGTCCCAGAACAGATGAGAGGTTGCTGAGGGCTAGGTTGGGGGAGGGCTTGGCTTTGTGGGTAGGGGTGGACACGAAGGAACTTTCCGAGGTGATAGAAATGTTTCTAGATCTCTGCATACTGTGGTGGTAGCTACATGATCTACAGGTAGATGCATTTCCTGAAGACTCATCCAACTGTACACCTGCAAGGAGTGAATTGTGTGATATGCAAATTATCCCTCAATAAGTCTCATTTAAACAAACCAATTTTTCTAATTGTGAAAAGGTGCACTCTGTGCTCTCCTGTGAAACCCACCCAGTTATCTTTTTGTGCATTTCCACCTCCAGGGTTTCTAATGGGCGTGAGCATTTTTGCCTATGTTTATTACAGTCACGTGCTGCATACATAACGATGTTGGAACCAATGGTGGAGCGCTGTACTACAGTGGTCCCATAAGATTGTAATGGAGCTGAAAAATTCCTACTTCCTAGTGACGTCGTGGTCATCGTAATGTCTGAGCGCAACATGTTACTCATGAGTTTGTGCTGATGCTGTAAAGAAAGGTGTTGTGCTGGCAGTTGTATAAAAGTCTAGCATACACAATTATGTACAATACATAATACTTGGTAATGATAATAAACGGCTTTGTTACTGATTTCTGTACTTACTCTACTCTGATTTTTTTTGGGGGGGGGACGGAGTCTCGCTCTGTCGCCCAGGCTGGAGTGCAGTGGCACGATCTTGGCTCACTGCAAGCTTTGCCTCCCTGGTTCACGCCGTTCTCCTGCCTCAGACTCCCGAGTAGCTGGGACTACAGGCGCCTGCCACCATGCCCGGCTAATTTTTTCTATTTTTAGTAGAGACGGGGTTTCACTGTGTTAGCCAGGATGGTCTTGATCTCCTGACCTTGTGATCCACCCACCTCGGCCTCCCAAAGTGCTGGGATTACAGGCGTGAGCCACTGCGCCCGGCCTACTCTGATTTTTATTGTTATTTTGGATTGTACTCCTTCTACTTCTTAAAAAAAATGTTAACTATAAAACAGCTTCAGGCAGGTGCTTCAGGAGGCATTTCAGAAGGCATTGTCATCATAGGAGATGATGGCAGTTCCAAGAGTGTTATTGCCCCTGAAGATCTTCCAGAGGGACAAGATATGGAGGTTGAAGACAGTGATATTGATGATCCTGACCCTGTGAAGGCCTAGGCTAATGTGTGTGTGTCTTAGCTTTTAACAAAAAGTTTAACAAGTAAAAAAAAAAAAAAAAAAAAAATTATAAATAGACAAAAGCTTATAGAAAAATGATATAAACAAAATATTTTTGTGCAGGTGTACCATGTATTTTGTTTTAAGCTGTGTTATTACAAAACAGTCAAAAAGTTTAAAAAATTAAAGCATATAAGGTAAATAAGTGACAGTAAGAGAAGGTTAATTAATTAATTAATTTTTGAGATGGAGTCTCGCTCTGTTGCCCAGGCTGAAGTATAGTGGTACAATCTCAGCTTACTTCAACCTCCGCCTCCTGGTTCAACCAATTCTCCTGCCTCAGCCTCCCGAGTAGCTGGGATTACAGGTGTACACCACCATGCCTGGCTAATTTTTTGTATTTTTAGTATAAACAGGGTTTTACCATGTTGGCCAGGCTGGTCTCGAACTCCTGACCTCAGGTGATCCACCTGCCTCAGCCTTCCAAATTGCTGGGATTACAGGCATGAGCCACCACACCAGGCCTAATTTTTTATTATTGAAGAAAGAAAAATATCTTTATAAATTTAGCATTGCCTATGTTTATAGTGTTTATAACATCTACAGTAGTGTACAGTAATGTCCTACACCTTCACATTTGCTCACTAACTCACCCAGAGCGACTTCCAGTCCTGCAAGCTCCGTTCATTCTAAGTTCCCTATACAGCTGTACAGTTTTTCATCTTTTACACTGTATTTTTACTGTACCTTTTCTATGTTTAGACAGGTTTAGATACACAAGTACTTGCCATTGTGTTCCAATTGCCTACAGCATTCAGGACAGTCACATGCTGTGCAGGTTTGTAGATTGGGAGTAATAGGCCACGCCATACAGCCTAAGTGTGCGGCAGACTGTACCAGCTAAGTCTTTATGATGTTCACACGATGACAAAATCACCTAACAACACATTTCTCAGAATGTGTTTCCGTTGCTAAGTAGTGCGTGACTAGACTTGTTTGAAACATCTATGGTCACTGATGGGGGTAGGTGGAGAGTAGGAGGGCATAAAGGCAAACAGAAGCAGGTGGTGGGGAACAAGAGGAGGGGAGCAAGACGGGGGAAGCTTCCTCCTTGGAGCTGACCATGTCCTATTTCATCCATTCTTTCTTTCCAATCCAGTCTCCTAGAGCCTGCTTCTGCTCCCCTAGGTTATCTTTCTCCCCAAGATGTTCTTTTGCAGTTACCATTCCCTGTGAAACTTAAGGACAAAATGTAGAGGGACATCATTCCTGGGCATGGGTCTTCTTTGAGACCTGTGGTTCCATGGTGGTAACCACAAGTTATGCTTTACAGAAGTTCTTTTTTTTTTTTTTTTTTGAGACAGAGCCTTTTTTTTGAGACAGCCCAGGCTGGAGTGCAGTGGCGTGATCTCTGCTCACTGCAACCTCCGCCTCCCAGGTTCAAGTGATTCTCCTGCCTTAGCCTCCTGAGTAGTTGTGACTACAGGTGCCTGCCACCACACCCGGCTAATTTTTGTATTTTTAGTAGAGATGGGGTTTCACTATATTGGCCAGGCTGGTCTCGAACTCCTGACCTTGTGATCCACCCGCCTTGGCCTCCCAAAGTGCTGGGATTACAGGCGTGAGCCACCGCACTTGGCCCCAGAAGTTCTTTACTGTACTGTTTCAGCATCAAGTGAAATAAATTCTGTAACACTGCTGTATTAGTCAAGGCTCTCCAGAGAGAAAGAACCAATGGAATACAGATAGGCAGATAGATAGATAGACAGATAGATAGATAGATAGATAAGAGGGGGGTTTATTCAGGAAATTGGCTCATGTGATTATGGAGGCTAAGAAGTCCCACCACAGGCTGTTTGCAAGGTCAAGACCCTGGGATCCTGGTAGCGTGGCTCAGCCCAAGTCCCGAGGCCTAAGAATGAGGAAAGCTGGGGGTGTAACTCTCAATCCGAGGCCAAAAGCCTCAGAACCCAGGGGGCCATTACTGTTAAGTCCTGGAGTCCAAAGGCTGGGGATCCTGGAGTTGTTGTCCAAGGACAGGAGAGGAGGAGTGGTCCTGACGCCAGCAGCTAGGTGGACACATGCCCCCTTTCTCTGTTTTTCTTCTTTCTGAGGCCCCGGCAGATTGCACGGTGCACCTTCCACACTGAAGGCAGAGTTTGCCCACCTAGTCCACACAGAGACACACTCTAACCTCCTCTGGAAACACCCTCACAGACACACAGACATACCCAAAAACAATGTGCCACCAGGCTTCTAGATATTCTTAATCCAGTCAAGCTGATGCCTAATATTAACTGTCGTGACTGGTATTGTCCTTTTGTTCTGCTACTTAACTTTTGCTGACTGGATATGTATGAAATGGCCCCTCATTTAGATTTTTAATTTGGACATTTTAAATTTGGTGTTCATTTTTTTTTTCCTGATTACTGGAGAGGTCAAACACCTTTTCACAGTTTCTGGTCATTTGGGTGTTTTCCCATCAATTGAGTCTTCATGTTTTCTGGCCATTTCTGCTGAGTAGTTTGTCATTTTCTTATTGTCCCACATGAGCTCTTTACATCTTCTCGATACTAATCATTAGCTGGCCAGATGAATTGAAAATATCTTTTCTAGTATATTGCTCAAATTTTATCTTTCTTTATAATATCTGTCTCACAAAATCACTCAGGCTGGAGTGTAGTGGTGCGATCTCGGCTCACTGCAACCTCCGCCTCCCAGGTTAAAGCGATTCTCCTGCCTCAGCCTCCTGAGTAGCTGGGACTACAGACACGTACCACCACACCCGGCTAATTTTTTGTATTTTTAGTAGAGAAGGGGTTTCACTATGTTAGCCAGGATGGTCTCCATCTCCTGACCTCGTGATCTGCCCACCTCGGCCTCCCAGAGTGCTGGGATTACAGGCATGAGCCACTGTGCCTGGCCCACAAAATCTTTTACATTTAACATAATGGAGTTAACCAGCTTTTACATGATGCCTTGTGTCTTATTCAACAATTTTTTCCCCATCCAGATGTCTCATAAATACCAGACAATATTTTCTTACAAAAAATTTAAAGTTTGCTTTTCACATTCAGGTATTTAATGTAGAATATATTATTTTAGTGCGTGATATGAGGTGGGAAAATAAAATGTACCTATTTTTCTGCAGGATAGGCAATTGTCCAGCACCATTTATTAAAAGGTGATGTTTCTCTATGAGTGTAACGCACTTCCGTGACACACCATAACAGTATGCATAACACAGGAAGAAGTCTATTTGCAGGCTGTTTTCTCCACTCGTTGATTCTTCTAAACACATTTTAAAAACAAATGCCTCTTGGCTGGGCGTGGTGGCTCATGCCTGTAGTCCCAGCACTTTGGGAGGCCAAGACAGGTGGATCAGTTGAAGCCAGGAGTTGGAGACCAGCCTGGCCAACATGGTGAAACCCTGTGTCTACTAAAAATACAAAAATTAGCCTGGCGTGGTGGCACATGCCTGTAATCCCAGCTACTCAGGAGGTTGAGGCAGGAGAATCACTTGAACCTGGGAGGTGGAGGTTGCAGTGAGCTGAGATCACGCCACTGCATTCCAGCCCAGGTGGCAGAGTGAGACCCTGTCTCAAAACAAACAAACAAAACCACCAAAAACCATAAAAAACCCCACAAATCCTTCTTTAAAACAAATATATTCTATTTGTAAGATTTTATGCTTTATGCTTTATGCTTTATGCTGTCATGTGTGCAGATAAATTAAGTCAGGTTGAGAAATTACATTCTTATATCACAATAAATGAGTCCTAATCTACTAACCTTATCATCTGGGCAGTAGAGCTGTATGCAGAAGAATGCCATCTTTTTGTTGTGCCTCTGAATTGCTTGTAAGGCCACATGACCAGTGCTGTTTTCTCTCACTTCTGATAACAGGGAAGAACTGGGATACTTGAGGGTCACCCTCCTAGGAAACCAGTCAGTAAATATTTGATTGATAGGCAGTTTCCATTTATCTACAAAATGAGATTACTCTTCATATGTGAGACATGGGTCTTCAAGTCCTAAGAGAGTTCATCATGCATCCTGTTGTTTATTTTTCTTTTGGAACTCCCTAGCTTTTCTTGACCAGGCAACCCATCATGAAATTTAGCATTGCAAAAATTCTTAATTGTTGGGTAATGAACCCAGTCTTCAAAATTTACATGGGGGAATCATTGCGGTGAGGTGCAGGGCACATCTTGGATTAGCTCTATTTTGTGAAATAAGATGTACTTGAGAAATAATCACTATATTTTTTCCTTTTTCTATTTTATATGTTTTGGGAATTAGTTGTGACAGTGTCTGTGGTGGGCAGAACCTTAGGTGACCTCCCCCAGGGTCCCCACATCCGGATGTTCACACCTTTGTGTGACCCCTGCCTTGACTGTGCATGAGACCTGTGGCTTGCTTAGGCAGACACAATACGGCAAAGGTGATGGGCTGTCACTCTGGTGGTGAGGGTATGTTAGATTAGACTCTGTTGCCAGCTCACTCACTCTGGTCCCTCTCTCCCTGGCTGGCTTTGAAAAAGCAAGTTGCCATGAGTCAGTCCCAGACACGCAATGACACAAACTTTGTCCAACACACCACCCCAGGGAGCTTTCACAACCAAGCCCTGGGGACATCATGATTTCAGCCTGAGAGACCCACAGCAGAGGCCCAGTTGAGCAATGCCTGGACTCTGACCCCCAGAACCTGAGAGATGATACATGCGTGTTGTTTTAAGCAGCAATAATGTTTGAAGTAATTGTTATGTAGCAATAGAAAACTAATACATTGACTTACAGATGATTTCTGAAAGTCATTTTCCTGGCTAATGCATATGATGGTTGGAATGTTCCAATCAATTCCACCGGGTTTGTTTTATCCAGATAAGAAATATGAGAATGTTTATATTAACTCTTTCCCAGGGCCTATTACATTAACTTGTAGTTGAATGCTCACCCGCGGTTCTAAAACACGCGCTAGTTCCTACTTTCCCCTGCCTGTTTTATTTGTTCTCAAAATCAGATGACTTGAGCTTGCAGCTCCAGCAGGGAAGAGTCCTTGTCTTTCCAGGTCACTGCTGTATCCCCCAATAACCAGCCAGGGCTGGGTACACAGCAGGTTCAAGAGATATTGGTTAAATAACTAGGTACATGAACAAATAGTTGTCATCACATTCTTAAAAGTGTTATAATTCTCTGTCTCAGACTCTGGGGTAAGCGTTTTATGTACATTATCTCTCTCAATCACTACAACAGCCGTGCTGGATAAGTGGGACCAGTCTCCTCGGACAAGTGGAGAACTTGGGTTCCCAGAGTTCAGCGATCACCAGAGATCAAACGAAGATTCAGTGGCAGCACTGGAGATCGGACCGATTCTATTTAAAACACTTGTCTATTTAAGTATATTTAAGAACACACACACACACACACACACACACACACAAATATATATATATACACATATACATGCACGCAATATATATACAGCATATATTTCTGTATAAATACATATATTTATACTATACATTTATAAATAAAATTTTATTTTGGTAAACAAAATTATATATAAATTTAGCAAAAGGATTGAAATTCTTCTCCGTCTACACTGATCTCTCTCGAGGGAGTGCAGTTTGGCAGCCCGGCTGCCCTAGGCTGTTTCCTGCCTGTGGGGTCGGCGCCGCGCCTCCGCGGGCTGTAGATGGCGCTCGAGTCCTGGCAGCGCCCGCTCCTCTGCGCCTTGGCAGCGCCTGTGTTGACTCCCGGCGCCCCTTGGCTGGTGGGAGAGTGTATTTTCTCCCAATTAATACAGATGAGTGGCCCCATTA
This sequence comes from Pongo pygmaeus, assembly GCF_028885625.2. Lineage (NCBI taxonomy): Eukaryota > Metazoa > Chordata > Mammalia > Primates > Hominidae > Pongo > Pongo pygmaeus. The sequence continues at coordinate 79,063,643 of NC_072386.2, forward strand.
TGGGCGCTTCTTCATCTGTGAATTATTTCGTGTGAAGAGAAGTGCTTGCGCATGCTTAATTTCTAACCGCGATTCGGGGCCTCTGTGCCAGCCCCCGGGAGGGAAGTGGGAAAAGCTGGGGGGCTTCTAGGGGTCCTGCTCGTGCCTGGAGAGCGGGGCGCCGGGAAAGGAGCGCGTGTGCAGAAGCCCCCTCTGAGCCTCTAAAGGACTCATATCACCTCATCCTTATGAAGGAGGCACGGTTATTAGACCCTTCGAAAAGAGGAAATGGCCTAGAAAAACTATTCTAAAGAATAGAACTGGAATAAAACTATTCTAAAGAAAGGGAATGGCCTGAGGCTGCTCCCGCCAGGATCCGAGGCTAGCCCATCTCCACCTCGGGCACTAAAGGAGCGAAGAGAGCGGAGATCTCCGTGCATTTCTTCAGCAGCTAGTGCTTGTTCCTTTTTATCGTCAACAAGAAGGACCAGCAAAGCCATGGCGACATGCTGGCATCTCGTTTTGGAGGGTGTGACCCAAGGAACTGCGTGCTGTGGCCGTGGCACAGACGTCCCCAGTCCCCAGCCCCGGCCAGGTCTCCTTCTGCTGGGGTGGGGTGGGGCGGCAAGCAGTGGGGGCGGCCCATCCGCAAGCCTCCCAGTGAGTGCTGGTGCCTTGGAGGGGGCCACGTGATATGTTGAGTGGGTGTCGGGGGAAAGGTGGGGGAAATGGTGTCACAGAGGTCTTTGATGTTGTAAATAATTTCTATGCCATCTTAAAGAGCCAACTCTGGAAAAATATTAGTCGAAACGGGATCCAACTAAACATGATAAGCAACAAGGTGTGAAATGTGAGGTGTTGTATTTTACGTCGAGGCCAGCGTGAACAGATTTTAAGTCTGGTTTCTGTAGGGCTCCATGGCAAGGGGGCTGGTGGGGACACCAAGGACAGACACTTCCTACAAGGCTGAGGGCGCCGGCCTGCCTTTCCCAGTGCTTCCAGTTCACTGCAGTTTGGCTGCCAGGAAGGCTAATGTCTGACACGCCCTCTTTTGGCATCAAATAACCAAAACTAGTCAATTCTAGTAAATTTAGAAATTTGCCAAGAGCTGGAGTCCCCTTTTCATTAAATCCATATGCTTACTGGAAGCTAACGGGGGTCATAATAAAATATATTGAATGAGACAAACACTATGAAAAGAATTACACTAATTTTTGTTGTAGTAAAATCACAAACTTTCATTTGCACGATGAAAAAATACATATTGAGGCAGAACTCTATGACTGGCATGTTAGGTATGAAATTAAAGGCCTGGGACCATGAAATCATCCTTTAGTATCTGGGGCTGATAAGATTTTTAATCACTTTTATATGAGACCACAGATTATTTATAATCGACTCACTTAAATAGTCTAACTGATATGATTGAGGTAACTTTAAAACTTTTTTGCTGAATGACTCACCCAGGAAGCTTTGAATCTGGAAGATTCTACCTCTGACAGACTTCCAACCACCTCTCCAGAACCGGTGGCTTACCATTCCCTTCTCCCAGAGCCTATCCGGATGTTAACACACGACGACGCAGAAACCAGCACCCATTTATCCAGCATGCTGAAGGTAAAGACTGTGTTACCAGGATTCAGTTCAGACTTAGAAAGTGCTCAGTCTGGCCGGGCACGGTGGCTCATGCCTGTAATCCCCAGCACTTTGGGAGGCTGAGGCGGGCAGATCACAAGGTCAAGAGATCGAGACCATCCTGGCTAACGTGATGAAACCCTGCCTTACTAAAAATACAAAAAAATTAGCTGGGTGTGGTGGTGAGTGCCTGTAGTCCCAGCTACTCGGGAGGCTGAAGCAGGAGAATTGCTTGAACCTGGGAGGTGGAGGTTGCAGTGAGTCGAGATCGTGCCACTGCACTCTAGCCTGGTGACAGAGCGAGACTCCGTCTAAAAAAATAAAAATAAAAAAAGAAAAGAAAAGGAAGTGCTCAGTCCGTGTGGATGGATTAAAATTGGAGATGAGTTTCATAAGGTAGCCCAAGGGATCAATCGACCTCATTTCCTTCTACTCCTATGCCTCAAGAGATACTTCCTGCATGCTTATTAGGGTATGAGAAGAAATTACTTATTAAAACTCAAGAGTGGGACAGTAAAAAGATAGTAGAGTGTTCAAAACCTTTTATTCTTTTGCTTTTCTGGAAGCAAACAGAGACTTATAGGCTACTGTTTTATTGTTTGTCAAATACTTTGTAGGTGTGAAATTAATAATGAGTCAGGCAACTGTGCAAGATGCTGAGGATACAGCAACCAAATGCAGGGACTGTATCTTCTGGAGCTTCCAGCCTCACAGGACAGTCAATCAAATGAGCACAGAGAGGGGGAAATTTAGTGACAGAGGATGCCTTCCCTAGACAGAGGTTTTTTGAGGAACAACATCCTTATTGCACAAATATTGCAGTGGTGTTGACGGAGTCCGTCGCTTTCTTCTCTCGGCCCTACATTCTATTCAGGTGTGTGGAGAATCCTGGGAACCTGCACACAGGTGCTGGGCAACACCTGGACCAAGAAACTTTTTGAGGTCTAGGGAAGCACAGGAGGTAGACCAGTAGTCTGGAGTTAGAACCACGTTTCCTGAAAAGGAGCAGAAGTCATCCAGACAGAAAGTGGGAAGTGCCTGCTGCAGGACTGGGGCTGTCCCAGGCAAAGGTTTCTCCTCGGTGCAAGCAGGAAAGGCGTTGGAAGACCTGAAAGAAAATGAGTATGTCTGGAATGCAGTACCCAGAAAGGGGAGCCTGGGGAAAGAGGCAGGGAGACTGAGAAGGCCTTGATGAGAACCAGAGCCAGGAGGTGGACGTAATTTACCCTCAGCCAAGGGAAGAGTCATCAAAGGGGTTGAAGCACAAGAATGACACGGCCACACCTGTGTCAGGATGAATCAGGTGGGGTATGGAGAATATATTCTCTGTGAAAACATCCAGGAAAATGCCACTGTCATGTCTCAGGTCTGTCTTATCTTAGGTTACCCAAATGACTTGCTTTATATTTTTGCTTTGTCTTGTCTTTGTTTGTAACTTAAATCCATTAAAAAAGTTGCAGCTGCTGCATCACTAGGTGGTATAACCACATGCAGTATCATGTCAGGGCCACGGTAACAGAGGTCCACAGGCCGAGTACCTTAAACAGCAGAAATCTAGTTTCTCACAGTCCTGGGGGCTGGAAGTCTGAGATCAAGCTATTGTCAGGGTTGGTTTCTTCTGGGGCCTCTCTCCTTGGCTTCTAGATGGCTGTCTTCTCCGTGTCTTCATATTGCAGTCCCTCTTTACCAATTTGTGTCCTAATTTCTTCTTATAAGGACATCAGTCATATGGGATTAGGGCCCACCCAAATGGCCTCATTGAAGCTTAATCACCTCTCTGCGGACCCTCCCTCCTCATACAGTCACAGTCTGAGGTATTGGAGATTAGGACTTCAACATATGAATTTTGGGGTGTTGTGGGGAGATGCAGTTTATCCCATAACACTCTACTTAAGTAAAATGCTTTTTCCAAAATGTTGCTGCAGAAGAATTTTGAAGCAAAGGAGCCAACAAATTTTCTCTTGAAACTCTGGGAGCTCAAGCAGTCCAATTTAATTAAATTCATTTACTACTAAGTAAATGCCTGTGCACACAATGTACTCCTCTAGAGAAAAGCCTATTGTCACTGCATCTATATAATTGAATCACAAAAGATGCCTCCCTTGCCTCCCCCCGTGCCATCAAGTCCTTTCATCTGTTTCCAATAAGGGAAAAAAGAGAACTCTTCTGGGCATGTTTACATTTTATCTTTAAACAAAACTAAATGGAATTTGACATGGTAAAGCCAGGCCATGTTACATATCAATGTGAAATGAAACGTTTCTCGGGCCAGGTGTTGCCCAGCACCTGTGTGCAGGTTCCCAGGATTCTCCACGCACCTGAATAGAATGTGGGGCCCAGAGAAGAAAGGGAGGGACTCAGTCAGCACCACTGCAATATTTGTGCAAGAAGATGTTCCTTAAAAAACCTTTAGTGCCTTTTATTGACTTTAAAAGTCACAGTTTCCCTTAAATACTTCTTTTTCCCAATTTCACTGTAACTTACATCATATTCTCTTACATAAAAATTACTCTCCAGACTGAAATTCTTCATTCTGACATCTGTCCAAAAATGTTTCTTCTGCAACTTGCAGTCGTAACTACTTGTTTTAATACCACCACCTCCTTCTTCCTGCTGTCACGTTCTTGCAGAAAAGGCAAGTGAAAAGAAAACATTCCTCCTGGGATCCCAGGAAATGCAGTATAAATCTCTGTCGAGTGATTTGCCATATTTATGTAACCAGTAGAAAACAAACACAGACATGTACTACAATCAGGAAGCTCCAGTTTGCTCTATTTTTAAAAACCTTGGCCTGCTTTCTTCAGAAAGAGAGTCAGCTGAAGTCAGAGTTTATAGATTCCTTATCAACAAGGCCATCCCCTGCAATGATCAGCCTAAAGACCTCCCATTCAAAAAGTTAGGGGACAAAAACTAGACCATATGCCCAAGTTAGCATAGTCCATATTTTCAGGAGTTCATAGCCCTATCCTATAGTGCAAAAGTGGGAATGACAGAATTTACTGTTATAGCTAGAGTAGCGTGGTGTGACAGGAAAAAAAAATCACTGACAAAGAATGACATTTTGAAGCAGAACTTTATAATGAACTTGTTATGTACTAAGCGGAAGGCCTCTGTCTTGAAATCTTCATTAAGTATCCAGGGCTGATGTTTCCCTGAGATTTTCAATCTCTCTGATATGAGACCAGAGATTATTTGCAATTTAGTTATTGAATATTCTGAATTACTGGGTCATAGAGTCACTTTACATTTACTGTAACCCCAGTGGGAATTTTGAGAGAGATCAGCAATTTTATTCTAGACATTGTCTGGAAGAACAAAAAAAAATAGCTAATATATAATAGTTTAGAAAAATAAAGAAAAATGGAGATTTCTTTTCCTTACCAGAAGCAAAACATACTCTAGAGACTTCTACTTCTGGGGAAATGAAGTAGATGCACATTTACTTAGTCCCACCAATAAGTATAACTAAAAACCCTGGAGATTGTATATAAGACAAACATCGGAATACTTCGATTGGCAGACAGAAGAAAGTAGACTGTTTAGGGGCTTTGGGACCCAAGGAAGACTTGGCAATGAATTCTCTGGGCTTTCTTTTGCCTCTTATAATCTTAGACTGGATACTGGAGAAGCCAGCAGTCTGTAAACACCAATGTGCCCTGGACAAAAAAAGTTCCAAAAAAAGATCTGCTTCCCCTAGACAGAGGATCAGCAAAGGGGCAGCCTAGCAAGACAGAAAAATTTCAGACAATAACTGCTGCATTCAAACCAAATGTCACAGAAAAAACTGTGGTGGGACTCCAGCACTTACAGGTAGCTGAGTGGGGACCCTTGACTTTCACTCCTGACAGGCCAACAGGGTGCCCCAGCTCCCCACTGGGTGGCAGCAAGCCACCTTGTGTCTGGTGGCATCAGTGGATATCACATGGGGAGCCTGTGCTTCCAACCTGACTCACATATAACAAGGTTCCTCCTTCTTTCAAAGGTGGTGTCCCAAGAGGCTTAGTAAAAAGTCAAGACCTACTCTATCCATCAGCAGGAGAAAGGCCCCACCCCCAGCTACCTGAAAGAATGGCTAAATTCCAAGTTCAGAAACACCTGAAGCCTAAAGAATATGCTCCCAAATAATCCATAGGTCAAAGAGAAAGTCTCAAGAGAAATAAAAAAATACTGAACTAAATGAAAAGGAAAACACTCAAAATGTATGGGACACAGCTAAAATAATGCTGAGAGAGAAATTTATAGCAATAAATGTTTACATAAGAAAAAAGTAAAATTCTCAGCCAGGCGCGGTGGCTCACGCCTGTAATCCCAGCACTTTGGGGGGCTGAGGCAGGCGAATCACAACGTCAGGAGGTTGAGACAAGCCTGGCCAATACGGTGAAACCCAGTCTCTACTAAAAATACAAAAATTAGGCAGGCATGGTGGCATGCGCTGGTAATCCCAGCTACTTGGGAGACTGAGGCAGGAGAATTGCTAGAACCCAGGAGGTGGGGGTTGCAGTGAGCTGAGATCGTGCCACTGCACTCCAGCCTGGGCGACAGAGTGAGACTCTGTCTCGGAAAAAAAAAAAAAAAGTAAAATTCTCAAATGAGTAATTTAAGCTCTCACTACAAGAAACTAGAGAAAGAAGAGCAAAATAAATCTATAGCAAGCAGAAGGAAAAAAATAATAAAAGATAAGAGCAGGAATCAGTGAAATCATGAGCAGAAAAACAGTAGAGAAAACCAATGAAACAAAAAGTCTGGTTCTTAGGAAAGATCAATAAAATTGACAAATCTCTAGTAAGACTAAAAAAAAGAGAGAAGACTCAAAAGGTTGATATCAGAAATGAAACAGAAGGTATGATGATAGATCCTGTAAACATCAGAAGGACAATAAATGAATACCATGAACAACTGTACATACATAAATTTGACAACTTAGGTGAAATGAACCAATTTCTCAAAAAGTACACTGCCGCAATTAACCTAACATGAAACAGATAATTTAAATGTCCATTTAACAATTAAGACAGTTGAATTTGTAATTTAAAACTCCTCCAAAAGTAATCTCTAGGCGCAGATGATTTCACTGGAGAATTTTACCAACTGTTTAAAAAAGAATTATCACCAATTCTACAAAAATCTTCAAGAAAATAAAAAGGAAGGAAATATGTTCAACTCATTTTATGAAGCCGGTATTACCCTAATACCAAAATCAGACAATGACAGTAAACAAACAAACAAACAAACAAACATAGACCAATATCCTCATGAAGATGCAAAAATTCTTAACAAAAAATTAGCAAATAGAATTCACTGCTGTATAAAAATAATTATATACCATGTTCAAGGTATGCAAGGCTGGTTCAATATTTTAAAAATCAATCAATGTAATCCACTATATTTATAGGCTAAAGAAGAAAAATCACACGATCATATCAACTCATGAAGAAAAGCATTTGAAAAGTGTAACACTCATTTATGATACAAAATTCTCAGAAAACTAAGAGTAGAGGGGAACTTCAACTTGATAAAGAATATGTACAAAAAACCGTACAGCTAAAACCATACATAATGGAGAAAATTGGAATGGTTTTCTACTATGACTGGGAACAAGGCAAGAATATCCACACTGTCATTGCTCTATTCAGCAAAGTGCTGGAAGTTCTAGGCATTGTAAGAAGCAAGAAAAGGAAACACAAGGCACATAGATACTAAAGAAAGATATAAAACTGCTTCTACTTGCAGATGACATGATGATCTATGTAGAAAGTCCCAAGGAAAATACAAAACCAAAAAATCCAAACTCTTGGAACTAATAAATGAGTTTAACAACTCATTTATAAGCAGGATATAAGGGCAACTGTAAAAAAAGTCAGTTTTATTTCTGTATGTTAGCAAGGAACATGTGTAAAACAAAATTTAAAATACAATGCCAGTTACAGTCACTCAGAGAATAATGAAATACTTGGGCATAAATTGAAGAAAACATGTATGGGACATGTATGCTAAAAACTACAAAGTACTGGTTGAAAATCTAAATTAATGGAGACAGAATTTGGGTTCATGGATTGGAAGACTCAACATAGTGAGAATGTCAATTCTTTCCAAATTAGCAGACAGGGTTAGCACCATTCCTATCAAATCCTAGGAAGATTTTTTAAATAGATATACACAAGACTATTCTAAAAATCTATATGAAAAACAAAGGAACTAGAATAACTAAAATAATTCTGGAAAAAAAGAAAAAAGTGGAAGCAATCACTTTACCCAATTTCAAGACTTACTATGTGATTGCAATAATTGGTACTGTGGTACTGGCAGAGGGATAGACATATAGATCTCCAGAACAGAATAGTGGACTCGCAGATAGTTTCACAAGTATGGCCAATTGATTTTTGACAGAATTGCAAAAATAATTTGATGGAGAAAGGATAGGCTTTTCAACAGATACTGCTGGAGCCATTGGATATCCACAGACAAGAATGGAATGGAATAGAATAGAATAGAATAGAATAGAATAGAATAGAATAGAATAGAATAAAGTAGAATAGACCTAAACCTCACGCCTAATGCAGAGGTTTACTCAAAATGGATCATAGATTTAAAAATAAACCATAAAGCTTTTAGAAAAAAATAGAAGAAAATATTTGGGTCCTAGGGCTTGGTAAAGAGTTTTCAGTCATGCCATCAAAACACATTCCATATAACCAGCTTAGAGAGGAACATAAATGAGCTGAAAATCACAGCACAAGAACTTCATGAAGCATACGCAAGTATCAATAGCCGAATCAATCAAGTGGAAGAAAGAATATCAGAGTTTGAAGACCATCTTGCTGAAATAAGGCAGGCAGACAAGATTAGAGAAAAAAGAATGAAAAGGAATGAACGAAACCTCCGAGAATTATGGGACTATGTAAAAAGACTGAAGCTATGATTAATTGGAATACCTGAAAAAGAAACAGGGAGAATGGAACCAAGTTGGAAAACACACTTCAGGATGTTACCCAGGAGAACCTCCCAACTTAGCAAGATAGGCCAACATTCAAATTCAGGAAATACAGAGAACATCACTAAGATACTCCACGAGAAGATCAACCCCAAGACACATAACTGTCAGATTCTCCAAAGTCGAAATGAAGGAAAAAATGTTAAGGGCAGCCAGAAAGAAAGGCCAGGCCACCTACAAAGGAAAGCCCATCAGATTAAAGTGGATCTCTCAATAGAAACCCTACAAACCAGAAGAGAGTGGGGGCCAATATTCAACATTCTTAAAGAAAAAAATTTTCAACCTAGAACTTCATATCCAACCAAACTAAGCTTCATAAGCGAAGGAGAAATAAAATCATTTTTAGAAAAGCAAATGCTGAGGGATTTCATCACCCCAGGCCTGCCTTGCAAGAGCTCCTGAAGGAAGCACTAAATATGGAAAGGTAAAACCAGTACCAGCCACTGCAAAAACACCAAAATATAAAGACCAATGACACTATGAAGAAACTGCACCAACTAGTGGGCAAAATAACCAGCTAGCATCATGACAACAGGATCAAACTCACACGTAACAATATTAACCTTAAATGTAAATGGGCTAAAAGCCCCAATTAAAAGACACAGACTGGCAAATTGGATAAAGTCAAGACCCATTGGTGTGCTGTATTCAGGAGACACATCTCACATGCAAAGACACACATAGGCTCAAAATAAAGAGATGGAGGAAAATTTACCAAGCAAAAGGAAAGCAAAAAAATAAAAAGAAAGAAAGAAAAAAGGCAGGGGTTGCAATTTTAGTCTCTGACAAAACAGACTTTAAACCAACAAAGATCAAAAAAGACAAAGAAGGGTATTGCATAATGGTAAAGGGATCAATTCAACAAGAAGAGCTAACTATTCTAAATATATATGCACCCAATGCAGGAGCACCCAGATTCATAAAACAAGTTCTTAGAGACCTACAAAAAGACTTAGACTCCCACACAATAATAGTGGGAAACTTTAACACCCACTGTCAATATCAGACAGACCAATGAGACAGAAAATTAATAAGGATATTCAGGACTTGAACTCAGCTCTGGATCAAGTTGGACCTAATAGACATCTACAGAGCTCTCCACCCCAAATCAACAGAATATACATTCTTCTCAGTGCCACATGTCACTTATTCTAAAATTGACCACATAATTGGAAGTAAAACACTCCTCAGCAAATGTAAAAGAACTGAAATCACCACAAACAGTCTCTCAGATCACACTGCAATCAAATTGGAACTCAGGATTAAGAAACTCACTCATAACCACACAACTACCTGGAAATTGAACAACCTGCTCCTGAATGACTCCTGGGTAAATAAAGAAATTAAGGCAGAAATCAAGAAGTTCTTTGAAGCCAATGAGAACAAAGAGAAAATGTATCAGAATCTCTGGGACACAGCTAAAGCAGTGTTAAGAGGGAAATTTATAGCACAGAATCTGCATGTCAGAGAGCTAGAAAGATCTCAAATCGATGCCCTAACATCACAATTAAAAGAACTAGAGAAGCAAGAGCAAACACATTCAAAAGCTAGCAGAAGACAAGAAATAACTAAGATCAGTGCAGAACTGAAGGAGATTAGAGACATGAAAAAGCTTTCAAAAAACGTATGAATCCAGGAGCTTGTGTTTTTTAAAAAATTAACAAAATAGACAGACCTCTAGCTAGACTAATAAAGAAGAAAAGAGAGAAGAATCAAACAGACACAATAAAAAATGATAAAGAGGATATCACCACTGACCCCGCTAAGTACCAACTACCATCAGAGAATACTGTAAACACCTCTATGCAATAAACTAGAAAATCTAGAAAAAATTGGTAAATTCCAGAACACATACACCCTCCAAAGACTAAACCAGGAAGAGGTCGAATCCCTGAATGGACCAATAACAAGCTCTGAAATTGAGGCAGTAATTAATAGCTTACCATTAAAAAAAACCCAGGGCCAGATGGATTCACAGCTGAATTCTACCAAAGGTACAGAGAGGAGCTGGTACCATTCCCTCTGAAACTATTCCAAACAATTGAAAAGGAGGGAATCTTCCCTAACTCATTTTATGAAGCCAGCATCATCCTGATACCAAAACCTGGCAGAGACACAACAACAACAACAACAAATAAACTTCAGACCAATATCTCTGATGAACATCAATGCAAAAACCCTCAATAAAAATACTGGGAAACCAAATCCAGCAGCACGTCAAAAGCTTACCCACCACAATCAAGTAGTCTTCATCTCTGGGATGCAAGGCTGGTTCAAAATATGCAAATCAATAAATGTAATCCATCACATAAAAAGAACCAATGACAAAAACAACATGATTATCTCAATAGATGCAGAAAAGGCCTTCAATAAAATTCAACATCCCTTCATATTAAAAACTCTCAATAAACTAGATATTGAACATTATCTCAAAATAATAAGAACTATTTATGACAAACCGACAGCCAATACTATACTGAATAGGCAAAAGCGAAGCATTTCCTTTGCAAACCTTCTGCACAGCAAAAGAAACTATAATCAGAGTGAATAGGCAACTTACAGAATGGGAGAAAATTTCTGCAATCTACCCATCTGACAAAGACCTAATATCCAGAATCTACAAGGAACTTAAACAAATTTACAAGAAAAAAACAACCCCATCAAAAAGTGGGCAAAGGATATGAACAGATACTTCTCAAAAGAAGACATTTATGCAGTCAACAAACATGAAAAAAAGCTAACATCGCTGATCATTAGAGAAATACAAAGCAAAATCACAATGAGATACCATCTCATGCCAGTCAAAACGGCGATTATTAAAAAGTCAAGAAACAATAGATGCTGACGAGGCTGTGGAGAAATAGTGCTTTTATACTGTTGGTAGGAGTGTAAATTAGTTCAACCATTGTAGAAGACACTGTGGCAATTCCTCAAGGATCTAGAACCAGAAATAGCATTTGACCCAGCAATCCCGTTACTGGGTATATACCCAAAGGAATAGAAATCATTCTACTATAAAGACACATGCGCACGTATGTTTACTGCAGCACTATTTACAATAGCAAAGACATGGAACCAACCCAAATGCCCATTGATGATAGACTGGATAAAGAAAATATGGCGCATATATGCCATGGAATACTATGAAGCCATAAAAAGGAATGAGATTGTGTCCTTTGCGGGGACATGGATGAAGCTGGAGGCCATCATCCTTAGCCAACTAACACAGGAACAGAAAACCAAACACGGCATGTTCGCACACATAAGTGGGAGTTGAACAATGAGAACACATGGACACAGGGAGGGGAACAACACACACCGGGGTCTGTCAGGGCATGGGGGGTGAGGGGAGGGACAAATGCATGTGGGGCTTAAAACCTAGATGACGGGTTGATGGGTGCAGCAAACCACCATGGCACACGTATACCTATATAACAAACCTGCATGTTCTGCACATGTATCCTGGAACTTTAAATGAAACAAACAAACAAACAAACACATTCTATAAAAGCAAAAAGTTAATACATTGGGCTTTATCAAAAGTTAAAACTTTTGTTTTGCAAAAGACCCTGCTAGGAATATGGAAAGACAAGCTACTGGGATAAAATATTTGCAAGCCACATCTGGCGCAGGACTCATATCTAGAATAACAAAGAACTCTCAGAAATCAGCATTAAAAGACAACAATCCAACTGGAAAATGGGCAAAAGGCAAGAAGAGGATATGCAGATGGAAAATGAGTGCTTGAAAAGATATTCAACATCAAACCATATTGGGATATCACTATACATTTATTAGGCCAACTAAACTTTAAAAATAGTGGTAACCCTAAATGCTGGTGAAGAAGCAGAAAAATGGTATCTTTCATACATTGCTGGTGAGGATGTAAAATGATACAGGCATTCTATTTTTTTGTTTTGTTTTTTGATATGGAGTCTCACTCTGTCACCCAGGCTGGAGTGCAGTGGTGTGATCTCGGCTCACTGCAACCTCCGCCACCTGAGTTCAAGTGATTTCCTGCCTCAGCCTCCTGAGTAGCTGGGATTACAGGTGCACACCACCATGCCCAGCTAATTTTTGTATTTTTAGTAGAGATGAGGTTTCACCATGTTGGTCAGGCTGGTCTCAAACTCCTGACCTTGTGATCTGCCCGCCTCGGCCTCCCAAAGTGCTGGGATTACAGGTGTGAGCCACCACGCCCAGCCAATACAGGCATTCTTAAAAGTCATTTGGCAATTTCTTAGAAAGCTAAGCTTACACTAACCATACAATGTAGCCACTGATTTCCTGGGCTTTTATCTCAATCAGCTCAATGAAAACGTATATCTGCACAAAACCTATAAATAATTGTTTATAGCAGCTTTATTTGTATTACCAAAAAGTGGAAACAATGACAGGATTCCTCAATGGATGAATGATTAAGCAAACTAGGATACATCATACGTGGAATACTACTCAAAAATAAAAAAGAAAACAAGTTATTGAAACATACAACACTTGGATGGGTCTCAAAAGCCTTATGCTGAGCAAAAATGTCAATATCAAAAGGGCCAACACTGCATGATTTCGTATATATATATAAATATATATTTTGTTAATTCAAGAATGCTGTGTGTGTACATATACACAATTTTGTTAAAAATTCAAGAATTAACAAAATTGTATAGATAGATAGATACACACACCTTCTTATTAATTCAAGAATTAACAAAATTGTAGAGATAGGAAGCAGATTAGTGATTGCCAGGGATTAGGAATTATGGGGTGGGAATGGAGGTGGGTGTGAACAGGGAGATCTTTGTAGTGATGGAATACTTTTGTATCTTGATTGCAGTGGTACTTACACAAATTTGCACATGTGATAAAATGACATAGAGCTATAAGCACACTCTACAGTGTCAAGGTCCTTGTTTTGCTATTGTACTATAGTTATGTAAGATATAAGTAACCATTGAGGGAAACTGGGGAAGGGTACCTGGGACTTCTATGTACTATTTTTGTAACTTCTTATTATCTATAATTATATTTTTAAGAGCACCAACCCTAACATAATATAAAGTTACAAAAATTAAAGCAATGTGGTAATAACAGAGACCAGTGTATCAATGGAACAGAGTCCAAAGTTCAAACAATTAAATATGGAAATTTCACATATAATAGTAGTGGCATTTCAAATCCAAAAGTATGGATTATTTAATTGAGAAAATAGGCAAGCCAAAACAAAACAAGTTAGTCACATGTATAAATTCATAAATATGTCAAGTCACTCACATAAATTCCAGAAGGTTTCAATAACTAAAATCCTAATTATCAGTGGCAGAAAACATATATTATTTTTATAATATCCAGGTGGAAGGAGTCTTTCTAAGCATGATATAGAATTTGGAAGCCTGAAGGAGAAGGATAACAGAGCTGATATTTAGAAATAATACTTTGTGATTCTGGAAGCTATACCATAAATAAAGCAAGACCTATGACAAATTTTGAGGATATATTTGGGACACAGTAATGAATAATACATAAAATACCTAATGAGAAAGAAAATAGATAATAGAAAAACAGACCAAAGGAATGAACAGAGAAAAAAATTAAAATGCCAAAGAAGCTCAATGTTACCAATAATTAATGAAATCCAAATGAATATAATAAGACATCATAAAACATTTATCACAGTGGCAATGATTTAAAATAACTCACTATACCTAGTGTTCTGAGGATGTGAGGAAATGGGCACTCATAGAAAGTTCATGGGTAGTGTCGCTATTTGGATGACAATTTGGCAATAGCTAGAAAAATTTAAACATGATGACCCTTGGATCCAGTAGTTTAAATTTTAGAAATTTACCTCATAAAATTATTTGGGCAAGGGTGTCAGCATATCTGGAAGAGGAAGTTATTTGCAGCACTGTTTCTAATTTTCCAAAGTTAAAACCACTATAGACTCTTTCACTCAACGGTTAATTGGTACATAAAATGTGTTGTCTCCATTTATTAGAATTATTGTGCAGGTTTTAAGAATTGTGGAACAAAACTACATATACTATAAATACTTGCAAATGCAGGGAGTATCAGTTTAAGTGAAACTTGAATTTTAAAGAATAAGGATGCAATTTAAGCTTCTATCATATATTAGCAATTGTACATGGGTGTGTGTCTATATATATAGATACACCTATGTACACACACACACACACACACACACACACATATTTACACATACTTATGTAATCATAGAATCCCTTTATAAAAGGATCCAGAATAAATAATAAATCTTTCTAGAGAGAACTGTGGGATGGGGAATTTGGGAAGGATTATTTATTTTCTTTAATATACTTTTAATCTTTATTAAAGTGATGTAAAAATATTGCTTAAAATGTGAAATGAGACCAGACGTGGTGGCTCACGCCTGTAATCCCAGCACTTTGAGAAGCCAAGGCAGGTGGATCACGAGGTCAGGAGTTCAAGACCAGCCTGGCCAAGATGGTGAAACTGTGTCTCTACTAAAAATACAAAAAAATTAGCTGGGCATGGTGGTGGGTGCCTGTAATCCCAGCTACTCAGGAGGCTGAGGCAGAGAATTGCTTGAACCTGGGAGGCAGAGGTTGCAGTGAGCCGAGATCATGCCACTGCACTCTAGCCTGGGTGACAGAGCCAGACTCCGTCTAAAAAAAAACAAAAAAAAGGAATGGTATACAAAGTTTAAAATGAAAACTGGCCTTAGATGTTAGATGTGGGTTGAAAGTCTCCAGGTGGTGGCTCTGGCCTGTAATCCCAGCACTTTGGGACGCCGAGATGGGTGGATCACCTGAGGTCAGGGGTTCAAGAACAGCCTGGCCAGAATAGTAAAACTCCATCTCTACTAAAAAAATACAAAAATTAGCCAGACGCGGTGGTGGATGCCTGTAATCCCAGCTACTTGGGAGGCTGAGGCAGGAGAATCGCTTGAACCAGGGAGGCGGAGGTTGCAGTGAGCTGAGATCATGCCATTGCACTCCAGCCTGGGGTGAAAAGAGCGAGACTCCATGTAAAAAAAAAATAAAGGTCTCCAGTTAAAGATAATTTGACAAGGGAAAAACCACTATTGAAATAAAGTAAGTAACACTGGAAATAAAAAAGAAGAAAATATGAATTAGGCCAACACAGGGATCTACACATCAGCATAGACCTAGACTTACCTTCCTGTTTTGTGACTCTATGACACAGCACTGTTGAGCGGTTACTGATATTTCCAAAGGAACTAAACCTCTTCATGTGGTTTAAGAGACAACATGGCCAGGAAGTGGGACTGCAGGACCTGGCAGCAGGGCGTGATCATCTCTCTGGTGTATGAAGGGCAGTGATCAGACAGACACCATCAATGGGATAGTGTGCTTGTTCAGCTGTTGTAGTCAATGGGAGTAACCAGTTGTGTCTTCCTTGGTTGGGGACAGGGAAAGAAGGAGGTGGCCAGAGTATAACGTACCAACAATTTCTCCAAGACACCAACAGCCTGCTAGAACTTCTGTCTTGTTTCCACTGTTTCACAAAGATGCCATACAAAATGGTGGCACTTGGAATGCTTTGTCCCTAAAGCAATACGAGGCCGAGCGCGGTGGCTCATGCCTGTAATCCCAGAACTTTGGGAGGCCGAGGCGGGTGGATCATGAGGTCAGGAGATCGAGACCATCGTGGCTAACACAGTGAAACCCCGTCTCTACTAAAAATTCAAAAAATTAGCCGGGCATGGTGGTGGGTGCCTGTAGTATCAGCTACTCGGGAGGCTGAGGCAGGAGAATGGCGTGAACCCGGGAGGTGGAGCTTTCAGTGAGATGAGATCATGCCATTGCACTCCAGCCTGGGTGACAGAGCAAGACTCTGTCTCAAAAAAAAAAAGATAAAATAAAAATAAAAAAATAAAATAAAGCAACACGATGGACCTAGTAAAGGTCTTCAAGGGTCTGTGTTGCATCAGCTTCAGACTTTCCCTGGCAAGCCATGAAAAGAATCTAAAATATGTTCATTCTTCACAGACCCTAGTCTCTAAATTTCAGATTTCACACATCATTCAAATTATTAATCTTCTTTTCAAATGGTTCTGGGGACTGCCAAGCATGCGATTTTTTCTTAGTATTTTATGTCTTTCTTTTTTACGTTAACAAGCAGCAGTGTTTTCTTTGTGGAATTAAACTGCACAAAAATATCTTTGCAAGCAGATTTGTGTCTTGATAACAATCTGTTGATTAATTTGGCGGCAGAATGCTGATGGAGTGCGTGAATCTCTGGGAAGACTTCCAGCAGATACACATCAGTGTAATTAAACGCTTCCAGCATTTTACAACTGTCAGGATGATGTTTTACCGTTCTGACACCCAGCCTGGCTTCAGCTTGAAAGGGAGTGTGTGTGTGTCTTTCACTGCAGTTCATGTGCTAGTTCACACTGCCTACCCCCCAGTTTCTTTCCTGGGTTCCTTGAAGACGCAAGAGGGTTGAAGATACATGAGGTTGAAGATACAGGAGGGACACAGAAATATCCAAGGGTTGCAGCTTCATCTGTTCTTCCATCTTTCCCCAAAGATCCTTCTCTGCTTTCTGCAAAGGTGATGCTGATAATCAGGAAGGCAGTCCAAGAGGTGGGGAAGAGGGGAAGAGCATAGGTTTTTGGAATGAAACAGAACCATATTTAAATCCTGGTGCCATTTACAAGTTTTGGGACAGAATCTGTTTCCTCTTGTGTCTAATGGAGTAGGAACATTTTAATAGGAGACTTGGGAATTAGAAGGCAATGTTTGGGAAGTGCTCATTAGTCCAGGGACATGGATATATGGGACTTGGAAGTCCTTAGTAGTTGCTAAAATGCAAAAGGCTTTCACACTTTTTGAAACAGCTTTACTTATATTGAATCTTGTAATCCCTCCAGCAAGCCAGGGAGGTGGGTGGGGCAGAGGTGTTTACATCCTCTTCGAGAGGAGGAATATGAGGCATTAGTCGATTGCACAACTTGGCCAGGGCTTTCCAGACCAAACCACCCCTTGGTGGCTTTGGGGTGGGGTGGAGAGGGATCAGAGATGCAAACACAAAGACTGAGCGTGAGGGTGAGGTGAGAGTGTGGAGGACGACTCTGGGAAACCTTTGGGATTACCTTTTGGCATAGTCGATGGGGCAGCCCAGGAACTCTTTACTGTTTGTCTTTTTGTGAGTGAGTCTTAGCGTTGACTCCCCAGCGTGGTAAATCCTCTTCATAACAGGAGTGGTTGCACCCAGGGGATTCATTTTTGGGAAGTAGAAAAGAAACAGGGATTATTTAGATTCCATGTCTTAAAATTCGTGGTAATTCTACCTGTGTGGGACTGCAGTTTAACTTTGCTCTGTCTTGTGAATCATAGAATCCCGAAAGCTAGTACAGTTTAACCCTTTTCTGTTATTCCATAGCCACGTGGTAATGCCTGACCTGATAGCATTTTGAGGTTCATGCAGTGCTCTCGGATATGTCATTCACAGTGAGCAGAACGTTCATTAGGACAGGGGTTTTTGAGTGTTGTGGCCACAGTCTTGCAGCTACTTATAGCAGAGTTAGGACAGGGCTCAAATGTCTTTGTCATCTCTGCTCAAGCCTTCTGGAGATGGGAAACATCTATGGTCCACATATTGCAGCCCATGATAAAAGACACCTCCTTGCATTGAAATTGCTTCTGCTTGATTCTCATCCATCAACTATGTGTTCTTTATTTCAAATATGTGTTTGTGTAGCTTCTGTTGGTAACTTATGAAACAGAGCCAAATCCCTCTTCTAGAGATATCTCTTCACAAATTTAGCGACAACCCTCACGCACCCCCCCATGCCTTCCTTTGTGCTCCTCTTTTCAGGCCATGACCCCCAGCCTGTGTGTCCCCCACACAGTGACGAGGGTTTTAGAACCCTCCCATTCTAGTTGCTTTGCTTGAGAGACACCCCAGTCCGTCCTTTACAACATGCTTCCTGCCCACAGCCACGGTGCTCCAGTATGGTCTAAACCTTCAAAGTAGAGCATGTGCTCATCCTTGGGTCTCCAGCCCCAGGCCCTGGCAGACTAAAATACTCAAACAGAGAGCAGGCAGTCACAGCATCCTAACCTCCACTTGCTCCTTGGCTTTTGTTCTACCTTCAATGCTTCACTGTATTTTGGCCACGGGTTTGGGCACCACTGGATCCTGTACTTACTCTCTTACATGTAGACTTCTGTCTTCCCTCTGCTTGGTAGTGAGTTTGGGCATCACCATCATCTCCTTGGATGAGAAGCCCCTGGATACCTGGAACCCTACGGACAGGTTCATCCCAGGGAATGAGAGCTGGAGAATATACACGTGGAGGAACTATGGCCGCCTTTGTTCTATATATGGCAACTTTTTAATACACCTATGGCCACATTAGCTTTGTGAGAAGCTATTGAATGAGTTTACGGTTCACTAAGCCCCACCTCCTAGTCTTCACGTGTCTTGTTTTGTATGTGCTGTTAATTTCTTGGATTCAAGTAGAGGACTTCATGTTTATTCCTCTTATACTTTCCTTTGTAATATCTACTCTTCATCCTGCAGTTCAAGGTATTCTCGGACTCCACCCTGTCATCCTGAGTACTCACCATTCTTCAAAGCTTCCAATCATTCATTAAGCTTAGTTAAATTTAATTAATTTATTTTAACATTTTGCTTTCAATTCCTTTTTATTTCAATAGCTTTAGCTGTACAAGAAGTTTTTGGTTACATGGGTCAATTGTATAGTAGTGGAGTCTGGGCTTTTAGAGTACTCATCCCCCAAATAGTGTACAGCGTACCCGATATTTCTTCTTTTCCACTTTTGCAATCTTTCCTCACTTCCCCCTTCTTTCCCACCTAATAGAGAAGTGACATTTCACTTCTCTTTTACACACACACACACACACACACACACACATACATTTTCTTCACTTGGGATATAAGAATCAACGTTAAACCAAGAGTAACCTCACCAAGAAATTCGGCAATTAGGTAAGGACCATAAAGCTCCACAGGAGAACTACCAGAGGCTCACAAACCTCCAAGGCGTGGTCCATGTGAGAAATCTTGGAGGAGTAGGAAGGCCCTGGGAACTCCACTGTGAGAAAATGCAACTTAAAATCAAGGAATGCTGCTTCAAGTCAATTCGTCAAAAATACATGATGGAGAAGAAGTAGAAGTAAAACGTTTCCACTAAATGTCAAGGATATTACACAGGAGACTAAGAAAGCATTTACCGTTTGAGTTCCTGAGGAATCCATCAAAGGAGGCAATGTATGCACAAATTCTGTTTGAAGTGTGTTTGGGACCTGGGACCGAGACAGCGGCAGGAGACAGGAGAGGAATGTGGCGCACTCCAAAGCTCAGGACAAAGTGCCTGCTAGTTTCTAATATGAGTGAAACAGGTTTATCCAGCATTTCAACACTCATTTTAAATGCATTTAAATTCAGTGTTAATGTTGGAACATTTCAGTGATGCATCGTATCACTGTAGTGTTTTCTTCACCACGTCAAATGCCTCCTGGAAGTTCCTGCTGCCCATAGAGTGAATCTAAGCTCTGTTACTGGGACATCCAGTCCACATATATGAAACATTTCTAGTATTTAGTATACAACCACATTTAGAAATATATAATATATAAAATATATCAGAGATTGACAAACTATGACTCATGGGCCCACTACATGTTTTTGTAAATAAACTTTTATTGCCACACAACTATACTCATTCATTTACATATTGTTTATGGCTGCTTTTGCTATGATGGCAGAATTCAGTAGTTGCAACATAGGCCATATGTCCTGCAAGGCTGAAATATTTACTATCTCCCCCTTTAAGATAAAGTTTGCCCAACCTGTCACACATAATATAACATATGACATCTAACATGTAATATATCACACATGCTATATTTATAAAAATAATAATATACTAAATTGTGTATAATATGAAATATATGATAATATATCATATTAGATCATAACTCATCTATAATTCTTATACTTGTCTAAAGTTTGGGGATAAGGTATTTGCTGGTTTGCACAATTGAACCATTAGAGCATTTCTCTAGTTTAGAGAAATCGTTGTGTTAGAACATCTAAAAATTGTGGGTTTGGTTAGAATATATGGAAACTGTTCTGCAAAAATAGTGATTGAAACAGCAATTAAAAAACACAATTCTAGTTATGTTTTCCAAATAAATGGTTAACAGATGGAGTAACTTTTAAGGCTGGTTCACATCAAGGACTGTGGTTCAAATTGGGGTTGAGTGATTGATTCTCTCAGCCATTTAGAGAACACACACATTGGCGCAAAGTCAGTAGATTTGAATTTTGTGGCCCAGGCAGAGAAACAGCTTTGGGGTCTAGAGCATTCAAAAGCTAATTTGGGAGGAAATGGTATAAAAATCCAAATGTGTTGAACAGATGTATGGAGATTTTTCACTGCGTGTTTCTCTGACCCATTCAATTTGCTATGCTTTGCTCTTTGGCTAAGTCTTCACTGCAAAGTACCAGGGTAGAACTGTTCTGTGATATTATGCAGGCTTTATCCCACAAGATGACATGAGAAATCAGACCATTTATTTCATGGAGAGCCCACAATGTGTACTTGAGCCTTTATTTTCTGCCCTCTGATTGCAAAAGACAGGTAGGCCTCGGTTGCTTTGTAAGTAATAACAAAGCTGTCTCATTCTAACCTACACAGATGCAGTAGGACTTTGGTTCACAGGCATTAATGAAGAGTACATAAACTTTTGGCAGACTTGCACACCTCTTTCTGTTTGTTGACAAAGAGACATTGCATAGTCTTACTGGAGCCAAACAATTCTCGTCTAATGCATATGAATATTCACTGAATGCACAGGAATTAAATTATAAAGGCATCTGTTACACCATGAGGGACTTACCGCTAAGCTGGGCACTTCTTGTTTACTTGGAATGTCAACTAAGAACGTTTCATCTGAATGAGACAATAAACTTTTTAGTGTCCCTCTGCTAAACTCAGACAAACTATTAAGTATGTGTATGATGTGGCAGATGGCGTGGCCAGTGGTCCGCACACTCCCTCTGGAGTCAGATCAGGAGTATGGCACTGGTGGTGTTTCCTGCAGTCTCTGGTTACTACCTCCCCACCTCAGTGGCATTCTTCCCTTGTTCTGTCTTCCTCCCTTTTATAACCTGCTTCTTTTAGAGCATGAATTCACAGAGGGTTAGCCAAGAGCAGCAGTGGATTTTTCATGTGGGGGATTTGCCTATTAACAGAAGGGCAAAACTTTAGAAAGCTTCAACTGGGAAAGTTTCTCTGAGCAGCTCAGCTTTTCTTGACAGAACACCACCTGCAGGAAGAACCATGTTCACTCTGCCTCCATAGGCTATAGACTGCTTTGCAAAAATGCCTCTCTCAGGACTTTAGCAGCAGAGTCTAAAAAGAGGGGTCTCTGTGGTCCAGCACACTTCAGCCCTATCCTAAGCAATGCGCTGTGAACTGGTGGGCATGAGGAGCTAGTTACTATTTCCATGGTCCAGCACACTTTAGACCCATCCTAAGCAAGACGCTGTGAACTGGTGGGTGCGAGGAGCTAGTTATATATTTCTATTATTATTATTATTTTTTTTTTTAGAGAGAGTTTTGCTCTTGTCACCCGGGCTGGAGTGCAATGGCGCCATCTCGGCTCACTGTAACCTCTGCCTCCTAGGTTTAAGTGATTCTCCTGCCTCACCCTTCTGAGTAGCTGGGGTTACAGGCGCATGCCACCACGGCCAGCTAATTTTTATATATTTTTAGTAGAGACGGGGTTGTGCCATGTTGGCCAGACTGATCTCCAACTCCTGACCTCAGGTGATCCGCCCGCCTTGGCCCTCAAAGTGCTGGGATTACAGGCATAAGCCACCATGCCCAGCCTAGCTATATATTTCTAATGCAGCCTTATCTCCTACCAATGGCAGTAGGATCCTGGATTGGGAATTGCTGCCATTGGATGCCCTCTGTGAAATGGGCCCCTGGGTCCTAACAAGTTTGAGGCTGAGAAGGAGCGGTCGTGGGATGAAGAGGTACTTGTGGAATGGGTGCTGTCTGGTTAGTGGGGAGAAGGGTTCTCTAATTACCAGTGGGCTTTTCTTTCTATGACTAATTAATTCTGCTTTGGATGCAGCAGCACTGCTCTTGTCGGGAGAGATAGCATCTGCACTCATGAAGCCAGGCGCCTTCGCACTGCCTCATCAGCTGCGTAAGCAGAGGCCTCAGCCTTGCAGAGTGATTTTGGCACAGCGTGTGTATCTTGTGAAGCTTAGAAAGCCACTGACATTTCGAAATCCTCTGGGACTTTGTTGCTCTGCTGTTATCCCACCGTCACTCAGGGGCAGTGTGTCATCTGCTCACTATTCCCTGAGCTCATTTGCCTGGCCCTCTGTGATGTGGAGAGGGAGGGGCCGCCCCCAGCAGCTGTGTGGAGTCTGGTGCCATCCAACCTATCGGCCTCCTCATCTCACCTGATTTTCATATCCAGTATGTGCTATTTGTTTATTGATTGGGAGGGTTTGGAAATGACTTTTCTTTCCACAAATACTGAGAGTCCCATCTTGCGTGGACATGAGTGCCTTGTGTGCAGAGAACTTAGTTCTCATCTCCTGATGCTGGAACACAATGGAGTTTTTGCCAAGATTAGAGGGATGATGGGATTGACAGTTCCTAGATTTTGTTAGGCCCTGCTCAAGGGGGCTGGTTTGAACACCACATCCTATGGTTGTCCTGCTAACAGGCAGTCATCTGAATGGGTTTGAGTAAGTGAGACATGAAGGGAAAACAAAAGACCTCACCCATCTATGAGTGCGAGATCTTCCCTGACATTCCAGCACTCAGTTCACTCCTGGGATGGGGAAGCTTCAGGTTTTGAAGAGCATCTGTTGAAACAGGTAGATGAAGAAGCTAAATTCTTGGACTGCTGATGTCTAGCTGACTATATTGGACATGAGTTTGTTTAGTTCTCAAAGGAATACTGGGGATATTTTCTTTCCCAGTTTACCATTGAGACGAGCCGTGAGGAGGTTTTCCCAATGGTACGAAGTAAGTATAAGGCTGGGATCTGAACAGTCCTGTCCACCTTGCCACACTCCCCATGAGCAGGCCAACCTCTTCCAAACCTTAGAGGATCATCACTGGGGAAGGAAAAACCACTTCTTCCAGTGTCTAAGTATTGCAGGAAAACAAGGAGATGGAGGAGGGAAGGACCCAGGGACCAACATCTCAGAGAAGAAAGGCAGTGGAAGAGGCTAAGATGTGAGTGAGAAGTGGCCTCTTGGGCTGTGCCCTGACCCCCACTCCACTCTCTGCACTGACCTAGATGGGAAACAGAGGTGAACAAGTTGGGTGGCCGGGGGGCAGTCCCAGCAGAGGGGATGGGGGCCCCTGTGCTGCTGGGTGGGATGTGGCTGTGGTTTTGGTGTCTGACTGGGGACCTTGTGGAGGGGATGTCGCTGCAACAGGGGTGAAGTGACCCTGGGTACCAACAGTGGGGTAGGTTCCCGAGCTCCAGGACCAAACGGCCTGAGTTGGGGACAAGACCATGCTGTCTTGCAGAGGATGGACATAAGAAAGAAAAGTACTCCTGCACCAAACTGAGGTGCTATTAGAAAGGAAGGAGGAGGCCGGGCGTGGTGGCTCATACCTGTAATCCCAGCACACTGGGAGGCCAAGGTGGGCGGATCACGAGGTCAGGAGATTGAGACCATCCTGGCTAACACAGTGAAACCCCATCTCTACTAAAAATACAAAAAATTAGCCAGGTGTGGTGGCGGGCGCCTGTAGTCCCAGCTACTCGGGAGGCCGAGGCAGGAGAATGGAATGAACCCGGGAGGCGGAGCTTGCAGTGAGCTGAGATCGCGCCACTGCACTGCAGCCCAGGTGACAGAGCGAGACTCCATCTAGAAAAAAAGAAAAAAAAAAAAAAAGAAAAAAAAAGGAAAGAAAGGAAAGAGGAAAGATTGACATTGGAAAAGGGTTACTGATGTTAGGAAGGGAAAATTGACAATGGGAAAGGAAAATTGATAATGGGAAGGGGAAATTGATACTAGAAAAGGAGAAATTGATGCTGGGAGGGAAAAACTGATGAAGGGAAAACAGACCCCTCAGCGTCTGCCCTGCATCCAGGTGAGTGATGCCAGCCTGTCAGGAAGGCTTGGGCTAGTGATAAAGCTCATGCTCAGGCACGGTGGCACACAGAGGGCAGTGTCTCCACAGCCCTTAGCGCTGTGATGAGTAGCTGAAAAAGTACCAGCAAACCTCCTTGATTAGCCTTTGCTTCATGGTGTGATGCATTTCTGCTTACCTGCAATTCAAGAAAGCAAGACATCGTCTAGTGGGAATAGCTGGCCCTGCTTCTGGCAAGGCCTCTCACCTTCCTTCTGCATATCTGCACTCAACACTGGCCAGCAGTGTCTCCTCCAGGAACTTTGCTTTCTCATCTCAGACTCTGAGAGCATTGGAGTTTATATTTTGTTCTAGCTTAAAATTCCATCTAGCTCCACCCCCTCACCACCCCGCCAGAGTCAACTGACCTCACCTTTCACTGAGAAATAAATGTGCCCTAGGGAAAACCCCATTGTCTTCTGGAGTCAAATCCTCACTCTGCCTCAGTCTCTGTCTTCTGAGCCCCAGCTCCCATCTTCTCTCCCTTATGTCTCCTTCTGTTTCCTGGATCATCCGTCCTCCCTCTTTTTTGATTTTTCCCATCAGCCCACCACCCCATTCTCTATCTCCCATCTCTGACAAAAGACTTTGGACACGGAGCCTCTGATGTCCTCACTCCCTCCTCCCCTGCCCAGAGCTCGCCACAAGTTCATCCTCAGGCACCATCTCCTATAAGTGTATTTTGCCCCTATAATTTAGTGTGAGTCCTTCACTTCTCCCCATTATTACCAGCCTGCTCAAGCCTCTGACACCTCTCATTGGCATGGCTAAGAGCCTCCTGATGGATTGACCTACTTCCATTCCATTCCTTCTCCAACCTGTTCTTCCTAAAGGAATTATTAGTTTTTAAAAATAGAAATCAGACTACATCATGCTCTGGTGGAAAACTCTTCCATTTTTTGCAGTCACTCAAATTCACGTGAAAATCCGAATCCTTTTCCAAGGCCTGAAAAGCCCTGGGAAGTCTGGGGTTGGCCAACTCCCTGACCTGGTCTCAGCCCGTGTTCCTCTTCCAAGCTCTGTCACAGCTGATGCTGTGTGAAAAGCCCTTTCCCATCTCTGGGCCTTTATCTCTTGCTGTTTCCCTTGCTCTTTTTTTTTTTTTTTTTTTTTTTTTGAGACAGAGTCTTGCTCTGTCACCCAGGCTGGAGTGCAATGTTGCGATCTCGGCTCACTGCAACCTCCCTCTGCCTCCCAGATTCAAGTGATTCTCCTGCCTCAGCTCTCCAGAGTAGCCGGGATTACGGGCATGTACCACTACGCCCAGCTACTTTTTGTATTTTTAGTAGAGATTGGATTTCACCATGTTGGCCAGGCTGGTCTTAAACTCCTGACCTTAGGTGATCCACCTGCCTCAGCCTCCCAAAGTGCTGGGATTACAGGTGCCACCGCAACTGGCCTCCCTTGCTCTTCTAACAAGTGCCTCCCTCTCACCTCAGAGTCCCTAAGGGGCTCCCGCAGACCTACCCGGAGCAGCGCCTCCAGCCCTCCTGGCCTTTTTGTCACATGAATCACTGTTTCTGCTTGTTTCATCTGTTCCAGTGCTCACTGCTTTTTTATTCATTGGTCTGCCTTGTCCACTAGAATGAGCTCAGTGTGCTGCTCTACCCCTTGTACCTGGAGCAGTGCCTGCAATTCACAGAGTATTTGGTGATCAGAGTCCTTCACATCTTCATTCTCCTCCCTTGCCTCATCTGGCTTGCCTGTCATTTACTTTTTTAAAAAGGTTTTTATTTTAAAATAATTTTATATTCAAACGAAGTTGCAAAAATACTACAGGGTGCATTTGTAGCTTTCTCTAGTAATATCTTACATAATAACTATGGAACAATCCTCCATCACCAAAAACAGGACAATTACATTGGTATGGCACTGTTAACTAAACTGCAGACGTTATTTGGGCTTCAGAAGATGTTACATGCACTCTTTTTAAAATTATTATTATTAACATTATCGGTATATATTTCTGTAAAATATAGAAATTTGTTAGAAGAGCAACGGAGGCCAGGTGCGGTGGCACCTGTAATCCCAGCACTTTGGGAGGCTGAGGCAGGTGGATCACCTAAGGTCAGGAGTTTAAGACATGTCATGCCGTAAAGGGTTAACTCCACAGGCTTGGGATTTTTAAACCTCGCACATGCCAGAGGAACTGGCCCTTGGCTGGCTCCTGGGAGAAAAGCTCTGAACCCTTAGAATACCTTTCCTGATAAGAGTGTGCTTGTATACCTGCCCATCTTGGGCCACTTCAGATAACTTATGCTAACAGTGTGATTTATGGTGGGAGCCTTGGGCCATGCAGTATCAGTTTGACCTCTGGAGGAGCGGGAGACTAACTAAGGCCAGTCACGTGGGCCATGCCTGTCTACAGGACTGATCCCCTGTAAGAATCCTGGCCACCCAGGCTGATGTGAGCATCTGTGGATGGCGATACTACCTGCATGTTGAAATACATTGTTGCTGGGAGAATTTCTATATTATTCTGTTCTTGAATTGCTAAAAAGAAATACCTGAGACTGGGTTATTTATTTATTTATTTTGAGATGGAGTTTTGCTCTTATCACCCAGGCTGGAGTGCAGTGGTGTGATTTTGGCTCACTCCAACCTCTGCCTCCGGGTTTCAAGCGATTCTCCTGCCTCGACCTCCCGAGGATTACAGGTGCCTGCCACCATGCCCAGCAAATTTTTTTTGTATTTTTAGTAGAAACATGGTTTTGCCATGTTGTCCAGACTGATCTTGAACTCCTGACCTAAAGTGATCCACCTGCCTTGGCCTCCCAAAGTGCTGGGATTACAGGCATGAGCCACCACGCCCAGCCTATTTCATTTCCTTGACTTATTTCACTAGCTAGGACTTCCAGTATTGTGTTGAATATAGGAGTGTGTATTAGTCAGGGTTCTTTAGAGGGACAGAACTAATAGGATATATATATGTGTGTGTGTGTGTGTGTGTGTGTGTGTGTGTAGAAAGAGAGAGAGTGAGAAAGAGAGAAAGAGAGAGAGAGAGTTTATTATTAACTTACACGATCACAAGGCCCCACAACAGGCCGTCTGCAAGCTTAGGAGCTAAGAGAGCCAGTCCGAGTCCCAAAACTGAAGAACTCGGAGTCTGATGTTTGAGGGCAGGAAGCACCCAGCACGGGAGAAAGATGTAGGCTGGGAGGCTAGGCCAGTCTTTCCTTTTCACGTGTTTCTACCTGCTTTATATTCACTGGTAGCTGATTAGATTGTGCCCACCAGATTAAGGCTGGATCTGCCTTCCCCAGCCCACTGACTCAAATGTTAATCTCTTTTGGCAACACCCTCACAGACACACCCAGGATCAACACTTTGTATCCTTCAATCCAATCAAGTTGACACTTAGTATTAACTGTCACAGAGTGGCAGGAGTGCACACCTTGCCTAATTCCTAATCTTAGGAGGTGAGTATTCAATCTTTTACCATTAAGTATTATGTTAGCTGTAGGTTTCATGTGTGTGTGTATGTGTGCACTTCATCAAATTAAGGAAATTCCCTTCCATTCCTAGTTTGCTGGGAGTTTATCATGAATAGGTGCTTTTAGGTCACTGTTCTCCATTATTTTTTTTTGTTTTCAATTTTATTCATTTCTGTTCTATCTGCATTATTTACTTTCTTCTACTTGCTTAGGATTTATTTTGCTCATCTTTTTCTGGTTTCTTGAGGTGAAAGCTTAGATTGTTAATTGAGAACTTTGTTCTTTTCTAATATAAACATTTAGTATTATAAAATTCCTTCTAGGCATTGCTTTAGCTGTATCCTACAGATTTTATTTTATGTTGTTATTTTATCTTCATTCAGTTCAATGTATTTTTCAATTTCCCTTGCAACTTTCTCTCAGAACCATGGATTATTCAGAAATGTGTCATTTAATTTCCAAGTGCTCAGAGATTTTCCTGTTATCTTTATGTTACTCATTTCTAGCTCAATTCCATTATGTTCAGAGAACATACTTTGTATTATTTAGATTCTTTTAAGTTAGTTAAATTTTATTTTATGGCTCAGGACGTTATCTATAATATTAGTATGTGAAAATCGTGTGTATCTTGCTTATGTTGGGTGAAGTGTTTTATAAATGTTAATTGGATTTCATTGGTTGATGGTTATTCAGTTCTTCGATAGCCTTGATCATTTTCTGCCTAGATCTTGTATCTGTTAGGAGACACTGAAGTCCCTGATAACAACTGTGGATTTTTCCATTTCTCTTTTCAGATCGTTCAATTTTGGCTTCATGTTGTTTTGTGCATACACATTTAGATTGTTATATTTTCTTGGTGAAGTAACCCTTTTATCATTGTGTAATGCCCCTCTTTATCCTTGGTAACTTTTATTGGTCTGAAGGCTACTTGGTCAGACATTAATACAGACACTCCTGCTTTCTTTCTATCAGTATTTGCAAGTTGTATATTTTCTACCCTTTTACTTTTATCCTGTATGGGCTGTTGAATAGCTATTGAAATGTAGAACCTTACCACCATTTGGGTCCCTTTATCCACCTCCCTTCTTATGACACGTCTAAATATTACCTCTATATACATTAAGTCCCATATCAGACAGTATTATATTTTTTGCTTTCTACCTTCAAACATGTGTTTGAAATTTTAAGAGAATAAAAATAATCTATTTTTTTAAACAAAATGCTTACCTTTTCATTGTTTTTTATTTCTGATTTTCCAAGTTTTCTTTTATTATTTATTTATTCATTTTTTGAGACAGAGTTTCACGCTTGTTGCTCAGGCTGCAGTGCAATGGCAGATCTCAGCTCACTGCAACCTCTGCCTCCCAGGTTCAAGTGATTCTTCTGCTTCAGCCTCCTGAGTGGCTGGGATTACAGGTATGCGCCACCATGCCCAGCTAATTTTGTATTTTTAGTAGAGACGGAGTTTCTCCATGTTGGTCAGGCTGGTCTCGAACTCCTGACCTCAGGTGATACTCTTGCCTTGGTCTCCCAAAGTGCTGGGTTTATAGGCGTGAACCACTGCACCTGGCCTATTATTTATTTTCTCTCTGTAGAACTGTCTTTAGCAATTATTGTTTTATAGCAAGTCTGTTTTCTGAATATTTTAAAAAGTTTTCTTTCATCTGAGACTATCTTTATTTCACTTTCATTCCTGAAGGATATTTTGCTGGATATAAGTTATTAGAATCTTATAGAAAAAAAAACTATTAGGAAAAAAACTCTTCTTTTTTTTCAGTACTTGAAATATATTGTGCCACTTTTTTTTCATGTTCATGAATTCTCATCATCAATCTAGACTCATTTGGGTTTTTAAAAATAGTTTTCTCTTTTAATTGTCTTCAAATAACACGATTTTTGTCTTTATTTTTTACTAATATCTTAAATTAATGTATATTTGACCATTAAAGATTATATATATTTAAGGTGCATAATTTGATGATTTGATACATATACACTGTGAAATTAAGCACCTCAAACTAATCAACATATCGATCACCTCAGATAGTTACCGCTTTTTCTGGTGTTGAGAGCACTAAGGATGTACTTTCTTAGCAAATTTCAGGTATACAATAAGCTGTTGTTAATTATAGTGCCATTGCTGTGTATTAGATCTCCAGAACTTATTCATCTTGCATAACTAGAACTTTGTACCCTTTGACTAATATCTCCTCATTTCACTCTCCCCCAAGCCTCTGGTAACCATCATTTCTACTCTTTGTGAGTTCTACTATTTTAGGTATCAGATATAAGTGAGATCATACAGTATTTGTCTTTTTGTATCGGCTTTTCAAACTTAATGTCCTCTAGGTTCATCCATGTTGTTGCAAATGGTAGGATTTTCTTATTTTTAAGGTGAAATAATATTTCATTATGTGTGTATATCACATTTGCTTTTTCCATTCTTGTATTGATGGACACTTATGTTTCTATATCTTGGCTATTGTAAATAATGCTAAAAGGAACATGGGAATGCAGTTATCTCTTTGAGATCCTGATTTTATTTCCTTTGGATATATATCTAGAAGTGGGACTGCTGGATCAGGTGATAGTTTTATTTTTAATTTTTTGAGGAACCTGTCTGCTGTTTTTCATAATGGCTATTGTGGTATCATATAAGTTTTAGAACTGTTTTTTCCGTTTCTGCCTAAGAATGTCACTGGGATTTTGATAGATATCATGTTAAACCTGTAGGTCATTTTGGATGTATGGACATTTTAACCATATTAATTATTCCAATCCAAGAACATAGGATGTCTTTTCAGTTATCTGTATCTTCCTTAATTTCCTTTATCAATGTTTTATAGGTTTTAGTGTACAAGTCTTTCACCTCTTTGGTTAAGTTGTTCCTAAATATTTTATTCTCTCTGTTGCTATTGTGAATGAAGTGGTTTTCTTGATTTTCTTTCTGGATAGCTTGTTGTTTGTGAATAGAAACATTAATTTTTTTCATGTTGATTTTGTATCCTGCAACTTTAATGAATTATGTATCAGTTCTCACATTTTTGGTGTTGGTTGTTGAGTCTTTAGGGTTTTGTACATATATGATCACGTCATCCGTAAGCAGAGACAATTCAACATCTTCCTTTCTGATTAAGATGCCTTTTATTTCTTTTTATTGCCTAAGTGCTGTGGCTAGGACTTCCAATACTATGTTGAAAAGAAGTGGCAAGAGTGGGCATCCTTGCCTCGCACCAGATCTTAGAAAAGAAGCTTTCAACTTTTCCCCATTGATTATGATGTTGGCAGTGGACTTTTTATATACAATCCTTATTGTGTTGAGGAAAGATCCTTTTGTGCCTATTTTGTTGAGAGTTTTTTTTTTTTTTTTTTTTTTTTTTTTTTTTTTTTGAGACAGAGTCTTGCTCTGTTGACCAGTCTGGAGTGCAGTGGCGCGATCTTGGCTCACTGCAACCTCCGCCTCCTGGGTTCAAGTGATTCTCCTGCCTCAGCCTCCCGAGTAGCTGGGACTACAGTCACACACCACCACATCCAGCTAATTTTTGTATTTTTAGTAGAGACGGGGTTTCACCATGTTGGCCAGGCTGGTCTCAATCTCTTGACCTTGTGATCTGCCTGCCTCGGCCTCCAAAGTGCTGGGATTACAGATGTGAGCCACTGTGCCTGGCCGAGAGTTTTAATTATAAGTTAAGGTTAAACTTTGATCAAATGTTTTTTCTGCATTGTTTGAAATGATCATGTAGTTTTTTTCTTTCATGCCGTTAATATATCACATTGATTAATTTGTGTTTGTTAAACAATCCTTGCCTTTCTGACATAAATCCCACTTGGTCATGGTATAGGGACTTTCTAATGTGCTGCTGAATTTGGTTTGTTAGTATTTTAACAAGATTTTTTATAGCCATGTTCACCAAGGAAATTGCCCTGTAGCTTTCTTTTCTTGTTGTGTCTTTACCCGGCTTTGATATTGGTAATACCGGCCTCATAAAATGAGTTTGCAAGTGCTCCCTCTTCTTTTATTCTTTAAATCCAGACACACTTGAATCATGTTCTCTTGAAAATAATGTTTTATTTATCTCTGGTTCCTTTAAAAATTGTTTCTTTGTCTTATGTTTTCAAAAATTTATTATTATGTATTAGGATGTGGATTTCTTTGGATTTATTCTAGTTGGAACTCTCTAAACTTCTCAAATTTGTAGGTTAAGTATAACTTGTAACCAAGTTTTGGAAGTTTCCTCAGGCACTACTTTTTCAAATATGTTTTCACTGTCACATTCTTTCTCTTCTTCTGAGACTCCTACAACATGAATGTTAGATCTTTTGTTATTGCCGCACAGCTCTCTGAGGCTCAGTTCAGGTTTTCAATCTATTTTCTCTCTTTTGTTCAGGTTGGTTCACTTCTGTATATCTTTTCTACTTTACTAATTCTTCCCTCTGTCATCTTCATTTTACTAATGAGCCCATCCAGTGAGTTTGAAAATTTTGGTTATTTTGTTTTCAGTTTTACAATTTCCATTTGGTTCTTCCTTATATCTTGTATTTGCTGAGATTTTCTATTTTTCCATTTGCTTGAAAGGTGAAATTCCTAGTTGGAGCATTTTTATAATCACTACTTTAAAATACTTGCCAGGCCGGGTGTGGTGGCTCATGCCTGTAATCCCAGCACTTTGGGAGGCCGAGGTGGGAGGATCACGAGGTCAGGAGATCGAGACCACGGTGAAACCCTGTCTCTCCTAAAAATACAAAAAATTAGCAGGGCATGGTGGCAGGCGCCCATAGTCCCAGCTACTCGGGAGGCTGAGGCCGGAGAATGGCATGAACCCGGGAGGTAGAGCTTGCAGTGAGCCGAGATCGTGCCACTGCACTCCAGCCTGGGCGACAGAGCGAGACTCTGTCTCAAAATAAATAAATAAATAAATAAATAAATAAAATAAAATACTTGCCAGATAATTTCAACACGTGTGCTATCTTGCTGTTTGTGTCTATTGATTGTTTTTTTCTTATTCAAGTTGAGGTTTTTGACATGACAGGTACATTTAGGTTGTATCCTGGATATTTTGAATATTATGCCATGCAACCGTGATTCCTATTTAAGTTTTCCATTTTACCAGGTAGTCAACCCATTTAACTTTAGAATGCATATCATGGCTCAATTCTGTGAACTGTGGCTCAAATGTCAATAGTTTCAAGTGTTCACAGCAGTGTTGTGGATGACCCAGAGTTAATCTGGAACCTGGGCAACATTCCACACCATAGTTCAGTTCTCAGAGTCATTTCACACACAGGCTACTTGGGGGTATTCCCAGAGCTTTATACCCAGACTAAAAGATACCTTTCTTGGCTGGGTGCGGTGGCTCATGTCGGTAATCCCAGCACTGTGGGAGTCTGAGGCGGGTGGATCACGAGGTCAGGGGATCCTGACCACCCTGGCTAACACGGTGAAACCCCGTCTCTACTAAAAATACAAAAAAATTAGCCGGGCGTGGTGGCACGCACCGGTAGTCCCAGCTACTCGGGACGCTGAGGCAGGAGAATCTCTTGAACCCAGGAGGTGAAGGTTGTAGTGAGCTGAGATTGCACCACTGCACTCCGGCCTGAGCTACAGAGTGAGACTCTGTCTCAAAAAAACAAAAAACAAAAAACGAAAAAACCCAAAACCAACCAACAAACAAAAAAAAACACAAATCTTTCTTTAGCCTCCTCTTCTCTGTAACTTCCCCTTCCCACTGTCCCACACGTTTGCTGTTGTTCACCTACTGCAGGGCAGGGATATTGGACAGTGTTCCCCCTAACAGTCTTTGTGGCCACTGTGTCTGGTGGGAGGGGTTGAGAGGCACTGCCTTGGCGTGCTCCCTTGGGTAGGAAGGGAGTTGTCCGCACAGCTCTGCTCACTGTCCCTGTGGCTGATGCCTCAAGTGTGTGTAGGGGGACACAACCTGCCTTTGCTGATGTTCACTCAGTGTAGGGTGGGAATGGTCAACAGAACTCTCTTCCACTGTCTCTACTGCACCTAGTGGTGAAGAGGAGGGAGGCTACTATTGCTCGTGTTTGTGCAGGGGCTGGGGCGGGGGGACGGTTGACAACCCAGAGTCTCCACAGATCTAGGTGGGGAAGGACGCAACTTCTTTCACCGTTTTGCCTTGAGTAAGGCAGGCATAGTCTGTGTGGTTTCATCCTGTGGGGCTGTTCTCTTTCCAGTCTTGCTAGAGATAGTGGGGTTTCCTTGGGTTTTCTTTTCCTTTTTGACTGAGCCTATTGGGGATTCTGGGTTGCAGGCGGATGTAGGAACCAGGGCAAGATACATAGGAAGCCAAAAATCTCCAAAGAGCTACCATCAGGTTCTATGTGGAGTCCTGAAGTCCCCAGTCAGTCTCTTTTCTCCATTTTTCAGGGACTTCTAATAGTTGCTTTATGCATTTCATCTAGGTCTTCAGTTATAATTAGCAGGAGGGATAGGGCGGAATGTGCTTATGCCCCCTTGCCTGGAACCAAAAACTCTCCCCTTTTGGTTTTATTGATAAAATATTATCTCATTTAGACTGCCACCTTGAGCCCAAGACTATACCACTTTTCACTGATGTTCCTCTCTCTTTAACTCTTACAGTCTTTTACTATGTGTCATGTAATTTAGGACATAATTATATACCATAATTATATACCAACTTATAATTCTTGCTGATTCATTCATGTTTATTATTCTTATCTCTTTAACTAAACCTTAAGCCTCATGTGGAAATACATGAGATGTCTTCTCTAGCCCCATAGTTCTTGTCACAGTTCTGGGTTCAAGGTTGGCACTTACTATTTCTTGGCTGAATTAATTAGAACTCTAGTACCAATATGCTTCTGAAGCCAGATTGATCTGCTTTCAAACCCTGTCTGTACATAATACTAGTTGTAGTATCTTAAATAAGTTACTTAATCTCTTTGAGCTCTGGATTCCTCATTTGTAAAATGGTTTTCATAATACCTCTATCACAGAAGATAATGTTTTGAGAATTATAAGTCAAAATACGCCTTAAGCATACGCTGCAGTGAAACAGATGCTCAACGTTGTTTCCTTTTTCTTCCTTCCTCATGAGCTTTGTGAGAACCCATCTTCACTTCATAAGAATAATAGGAGTTAAAGGACAAAAAGGGAGGTTGTGGCAGATTCCAAAGATGCCTTTTTTCCCTACTTTTGTTGGGCTGATTTGGGTCCAGAAAATTGCACACTTCTTAGCCACAGCAAGAATGAACTCTTTTCTGTTTGCTCCTCCTTGAACCTCTTTCAGTACTGAAGTGCCAACATTTGAGCCTTCAGAAGATGGCTCCATGCAGCAGCTGGCTCATACATAGCAGCTCAAGGCACCCACCTTTTAGAACACTCAGGCTGTCTCTCCCTCAAGAACTCTACAACAATGATCCTGGCTGATTTTGTAAGCTGAAGAGGCTCCAAAAATGAAAGTAGCCAGATTCTGAGGATGAGGCAGAAATTGGAAAAAAAAAAAAAGTCCAGGACTGTGGATGGTGCAAGCTGCTGACATTTGCTGCCTGGTCATCTTGGGAGCCCTATGTGTTTCTCTTGGGGACTAGCATTTGGTAAATGTGACTGCATCACCCTCCAAGCAGCCTGTGTTCCCAGAGGACATGGCGTTTTTATGCTGGTGAAACTGTGTGGGGAAAGGGAGAGGGTGGCAGGGTCTAAGAAGAATACTGTGACTTCAGGTCACCCAAGAAATGCTTGAGGCAGGGGGACACAAAAGGAGGAAAAGAAAACTTGCCAAGGGAGGACATTTATTATAACCGGTTGATGAATTTTGTTGAGAATATCCAGAGAGGGGTCTTCGGGAGGTGAGGCTAATACTCGAATAGTGGTAGGGGAGACAGAGTGAGGGTGAAGTTAATCATCAGATAAACCTGCAGGCGTAAAATGGAAAGTGAGCCTGGATTGGCAGAGTCAAGACTCCGTGAGTGCCTCTCAGAAGGAGAGTCGGTGCCCTCTGTTGATGCAGACAAGGCCAGCAGGTGCGCCATCTTCCCCCATTAGGAAGGAAGCCATAGGCTTTCATTTGGTACCAGCCTAAAACTTGTGGAAGGCAAGGCCAGAACAAACATGGTACCTTACCAGCTGGGAGTCTTTGAGTAACACTTGACGTGGATCCGGAGAGGCAGAGTACTCCTTGGAGCATGAGAAAAGAGGTCGCGATGGCACCTCTGCCTCACCCATCTCTATTTCCCTAGCAGTTCATTTCTGGCCCAAACTTTGCATAACCAGCTCAGAAGAAATGTCTTTCAAAGGAGTTCATTTCTCTTCATTCCTCAAGCTCTGTTCTTTGGGGTCTTCTTTGCTGCCTGGATGGCTTCCCAGTGTTTTCCTCTTAAGCCACATATCTGGGGGAAGTTCTGGCCAACGCCATCTCTTCCACCCCTTACTCTTCTGGAGGTGCCTTGCTTCCCAGAGTGGTGTTTATGTCTGGGTTAGATCAGGGTCCTGTCCACATCCCTGGGTGGCCCATCCCTTGATCTGGCTCTGCCAGCATGGCGGTTAGAGTCCATCAGATGGCAGGTGATGGCAGGTGAAGAGGGGAGATAGCATTGGATAGGGTGAACGCTCCAGGCAAATGGCCCTGGGCTGAGCATGCTGAGGCCTACCTCTTCTCCCCAGGCCTTTAGCCCTCTGTGTCCCTCCACTCTGGAAAGTGCCATGTATGTAAGTCCCACTCTCAGGACTCAATGTGCTTTCATATGAGTGTACACGTGCACAAACACTTTAGAAGCTTATGGAGATGTGGCTGGAGAAATGCTAAGCAAACCTTCATGCCATCAGTGGTGGCCTTGAAGGTGGTGTTGAGGGGCAGATCCGGTGCACCAGCGTGGAGGAAGAAGAGGTGGGTCTGCCTGAGATGGGCAGCACAGGCCACAGGACCGGTGTGCATCTGGCATCTGGAGCCCAGGAGTCCACCACAGTCCCCCAGCCTCCACTGGGTCAACTTCTGGACAACACTCACCTCTCCAACTTTGCCTCTTTTTCTTTCCTATAAAATTAGGATATTAACTTTAGAAATTAAGATGCAGATGGTTTAAAAATATACAAATTTTGGCTTGGGTATGTAATAATTATATTCCGTTGTACCTGAAATGTCCCTAAAATGAAAGAGACCCCCCACCCCACCCAATTTATTGCTAAGGCTCGTGGCTATAGGTGAGTGAGTCTGAAGGGCTAGAGTTTACACAGCAGAAAGTAATGAAGGACCAGAGTAACCGTAAGGGAAGGAAGTGGACACGTGGACAGATGGGGTCTGTGGGCTGGAGCGTTTCTGTTCAGCTCTCCGAACTGGTCCTTAAGGTGGATGTTTAGATTTCCAAATGGTTTGTTGCCATTTCTTTCCATTCAATGATTTTTTTTTTTTTTCCCTGGAGAGAAAGACAGTGCTTTCTCTCTGGGAAATGCCTGATGCACACACATACAGGAAAACACACACACACATTCACACACACGTTCACACACATGCACACAAACACATACACACACTACAGAAAATTTAAAGCAATGGTTCCTGTAGGTGCTACAACCTTCATATTTACAACCAGCTCACATGTGTGTTATCATTGATGAGGAGCAAACACTGCTTACTCACGTCCCTTTGCAAGTGTGCAATGTGTGTGGTTTATTTATAACTGCTGGGGGGATTCCCGATTTGTTATTTGTAGGCATGTATGATTCTAGTGCAACACTAGAGTGATGTAATTTTCTTTGCTTAATTTCCCCAGTGTGCTTGTAATTATTGATTTACCAAATGAAAGAATTCTCATTTCAGCAGGCAGTGATTACTTCAGCCACTCCCGTCTTGGCTCTCTACCTAGATGGAGGAAACTGGCGAGCTTTGTGCTGTCCTGCATAGCATCAAAGGCCCGTTGAACTTCTTGGGGCCATGTTACTTCCCTCCCAGGCACTGCCCCAGGAGGAGCAGTGTTTGCTTAGAGCCTACAGGCCGATGATTGCATATATAGCACATGATCTATTTGTGTGTTTTCTGCAGTATTTTCATTAATCTTCATTTTCTACTAAAGCTGTACACTACTTAACGCTGTCCATGCCAGTGTTTAAAATAAACTAGTGTGATTCCTAGGCACGAGGTGAGCCCCTTGCTGCTACACCACACCATAATCAGTGTTCCTTCTCAAACTCTGGTCCCTGGTCCAACTGCTTCAACTTCATCCGGGGATGACATGCAAATTGTCAGGTCAAGCCCAGACTTAATGATTTTGGGACTCAGTGATCTGTGTTTGAATAGGCGGCCCTGAGCAGCTGCCACCGTGTTGGCTCTGAACCTGAATGGGGAGCCCGAGGAACTCTGGTCTAAGATGCACAATTGCAAAGGCCCGCAAGCCTCTCTGGGCTCCT
This sequence comes from Pongo pygmaeus, assembly GCF_028885625.2. Taxonomy (NCBI): domain Eukaryota; kingdom Metazoa; phylum Chordata; class Mammalia; order Primates; family Hominidae; genus Pongo; species Pongo pygmaeus. The sequence goes on from NC_072386.2 coordinate 79,102,243, forward strand.
TCTTTCCTCCCAGGCAGGGTTCTGATACTTGCTCAGGTCTGAGAGGGGCTGGCCCTGGGAGCACCTTCCTCTTAGTGGATGTCACTTCTTCTCTGCTTACTTCTTTCTCTCTTTCTTTCTTTTCATCTAGCCAGCTGTTTCAGCCCTCTAGCACCTCCCGGCGGCCTGTCCTGTGACCCATACATGGAATTCCCTGAGGCTGCTCCCAGCCTGTTCCACAAGAATGTCCCAGTTTGACTTTTATGTTCCACTGCTGCTTTGTGATTTATTTCATGGGGGCAAACTTGCCCTGCCCCGGAGAACGTGGGCAGGCCCTGTGACCTTTCCACCCGCTCTTGCCTTGGCTTGGCAATTGGGATGTCCTTTCTGAGACAAGAATAAAGTCCAGGACCTGGACATGGGGTCAGACCCTCTGCCCACTGCAGCCGGGCACACTGAGAGGAAGCAATGGGAGTGGACAAGGCACCATCGGCCTCTCTTTATTGTACAACCCATGCTTCACCAGTGGCCAAGGATGCCTCCTGAAGGCGGGCAGACCAGGGGGCTACCAGGGAGTAATACTTGAGATAGAGGGATCTTAATCTGTCTTTGCATCCTCCAGGCCTGGCTGCTGCTTAAAGTGCTGCCACTAACTACTTGTGACCCTGGGTGAGTTACTTAACTCTTAGGTCCTTTCTTCTGTGAGCTCCATGGAAACTTCTGGGAGAGGGGCTCCGAGGCCCCTGCTTGGAGTCCCTTGGAGGCCACCAGGCACCCAGGCCTCCGTTCTCCTGCTGTTCACCTCTCGTGGCCTGGAATTTTTGGGGCCCATGACCTATTCCGGTAGGTTCTTCTAGGCAGAACTGACGAAGTGCCCAACCACTACTTTAACTTTGAATTCTGCTCCAGCTCTCGAGAATCATGCCCCCAGGACCCAGCATCCCCTCTCCTGGTTGAACGTGGGGCATTTCCTCCCAAGCGTGGCAGGAGATTGCCTTTCCCCCAACCCTGCTGCTGCTTCAACACTGCTCTTTCCTCTCATCCAGGCTTCCCTGGGTAGGAATCAGACTCCCCCCCAGGGTGTTCCCCAAGCCTCTCATGCTCATGCTTCCCCTGGCTGAAGCCCCTCAGGAGACAGGAGTGAAAGAGACAGGGCCCACCTCTCCCCCAAGCTCTCTTCAAAACCCTTCCCCTAAAATCTTCTTTTCTCCAGCGCTTCTCCCTTGCTGAGGTAGAGGGGCTCAAGACTTGTCAAACTGGCTCTGAACCATCTATTTTGAAGATCTGAATTTGTAATTTTGTTTCTATTGTGTCTTAGTGCTTCGGTTTTAACCTCCTGTCATAGCAGTCTGAGATTTGCAGATTGCCTTTTCCATGATGACACCTGTAAGTTTACCTATGTGCAGGCTGTATTTTCCAAAGACAGCTACATCCTCATCACACCTGCTCTTCTGCAAGGTGACCTTGCCATTCCCTAAATACTGAGCAGTATCCATATTGCCTGTGCTCAAATCCAAACAGGCAAGAGAATCCATGTGATTTCTGAGGTTAGGTCATGAAAGGTGATACAGCCTCCACCTGGTTCTCTTGAAGCTCTGACTGACATGTAAGAAATCCAAGGCTGCCAGGTTGTGAGGAAGCCCAAGTCACGTGGAGAAACCACATGTGCTTGAGATTCCTGACCTTACCCACTAAGTCACCCCCAGCTTTCTGGTTCTTCCAGTTGAGGCCCCCAAAATGATTGACAGAGCCATCTTATCGTGTTCTTTCTAAAGTGCCCACAGAATCAATGAATATAATACAAATAAATTTCTAAGACACTAAGTTTTGTGAGACTTTTTTACACAGATATAGAGAATTGACATACTTATCATCTGTATAGCAATGTCCCTGACTCTCCCTTTTGAGCTCAGATTCCTCAGAGGTCTGGGGCCTAGGCCCATGGGGATCCACCTCAAGGTTTCTAAGTTTTAATAATTCCAACCGTTTTCTTTTATTTCCCTAGCCCTAGGAATGGTAGCTGCATTTTGCAAATGCAATATTTGTGGTACCTTAGAGTTCTTTTATTGCCATTTCAGTTACCTAGTTAATAACTTTTTACTTATTTGCCAGTTGTTTGTATTCAATTATCTCTATTTAAGTAGATGTTACAGTTTCTGTCTTCTGACTGGACTTTCACTGATATTAAAAATAGATACCATTTATTATTCTGGGTAAAGAATATCAGTGTTATTAATTTCATTAAGTAAAAAAATCTCAGACATTAGAGAAGTCGTAAATACAATGCAAATACACTATTTTATTTTCTTAAACCATCTGAGCGTATTTTGCTCATTTGATGCCCCCGGGACACCTGAATCCTTCAGTGTGTATTTCCTACAAACAAGGACATTCTCCTGCATAATCACAATACATTCGTCAGAAGCAGGAAATTAATATTGATTTCCTACAAGCTTGTAATCCACAGACCCATTCACATTTAATCAGTTGTGCAAATAATGTCTCTTATAGCAGAAGGATCCAGGCCAGGGCATGTGTCACATGACTCGTAGTCTTGGTTAATCTGGAACAACACCCCTTTCCTTGTATTTCTTTGATTTTCATGACCTTGACACTTCTGAAGGTTACACACAAGTTATTTTACAGAATGTCCTTCAGTTTGGATTTGCCTGATTTTTTTTTTTTTTTGTAATCTGATTCAGGTTCTGCATTTTGGCCAAGAATCCCACAGAAATGATGTCACGTCCTCATACTACACTAGCAGGTGGCACCTGATCTTGATTTGCCCCATTACTTACAATGTTCACTTTGATCTCTTGATTAAGCTGGTGTCTGCCAGCCTCCTTCACTGTCAAGGTACTCTTTTTTATTTTGTAATTAATAAGTATTTTGGGGGAATCTACTTTGGAACTATGGAAATGTCCTCAATTTTTAATTTATTTACTTATTTATTTCTATCACTACGGACTTGTGCTTTCCTCTTTTACTCAATGGTGTACAATCTGTTATTTTCAGCATGTATTTTGACAACCAAATTGTTTTAGATTTGATCAATGGGAGCCCCTTCAAGCTGGCTTCTGTGGCCTTTTGTTAAGCTTTCAGTGTGCTGTGATTGCTTTATTCTTTCCTGCTGGTACAAGACATTCCAGGCTCTTCTCATTCTTTCCCTGCCCTAGTACCAGAATCAGCCATCTCTCAAAGAATCCAAGTCTTCTTTTAGTAGAGAATGGTATTTAAATACCAAGATCTGGCTTCTAGATGTGCTCATCGCTTTTAAGGTATTGCCCCTTCCAGACTCTTTCAGTGAAGAGAGAGCTAAGGAATATTTGTATATAAGCATTTACATGCTTTTATCCTACTGTATGTATGTATCTATCTATCTATCTATCAACCTACTTATATATTGAAAAGCATAGATTTGTCCTAATATCTCCATTTCCAAAGCAAAACTGAAAGGTTCATTCTAATTTTCTTTTTCTGTATATTAATTTCCTTCTCTGACAGGGGGAAACTTGGCTTTTGGTGTCTTGAATACATTTGTTTGGTCAATTCCACCATACATAACCAATCTCCCATTGCCACTGCAACCTCTTGTCCTGTGGACACTCTTCCCACCCCACAAAAGTCACCTATCATATTAGTTTGCTAAGCAGAAATTAATTTTGTCACAGTTCTAGATGCCAGAAATCTAAGATCGAGATGTTGGCAGGATTTTTTTTTTTTTTTTTTTTCCTGAGGCCTTTCTCCTTGTCATGTAGATGGCATCTTTTCTCTATGTCTTCTCATAATACTACGATTTAAATGTAACCCTCCAAAATTCAGGTGTGAATTCCAAAGTGAAAGTATTAAGAGATAGGGCCTTTAAGAAGTAATTAGTCCATGAAGTCTCCTCCCTTGTGATTCAGCTTAATGGCCCTCATAAAAGAGGCTTCAAGCAGGGCTAAGCTTGCTTGCTCTTCTGCCTTCAGCCACATGAGGACAAATGTTCCTCCCTTCTGGAGGATGCAGTGTTCAAGGTGCCACCTTAAAAGCAAAGACTGGACCCTCTCCAGGCACCAAACCTGCTAGCACTGTGACCTTGGACTTCCCAGCCCCCAGAACTGTGACAAGATAAATTTCCGTTCTTTATAAATTACCCAGTTGGTGGTATTCTGTTATAGCAACACCAATTGAACTAAGACACATGGTCTTCTTCCTGTGTGTGTATGGGTACTAAGGTCCTCTTCTTATAAAGATTAGGGCCACCCCAATGACATTATTTTAATTTAATTACCTCTTTAAAGACCCTATTTTCAAATATAGTCCCATTTGAAAGTATCAGGGTTTATGATTTCAACATAGGAATTTGGGAGGACAAAATTCAGCCCATAACACCCACCCTCTCTCACAGGTGAAAGTAACTGTGTTAGCTAACTACAGAGGCAATATCATCCCAGTACACCATTCTCTGCCCCATCTCGTAGCTGTCACTCACCTTTGGGCTACTCTCCTACATTTATTGGGAACATTTCCTTTGTCTCCCTCATAAGTCCAACTCATGTTATCTTTCATCTAGATGAGCTAACTCCTATCTTAGTAGGAATTCTGTGGCAGGTTAAAGTTGACTACAAATTCTTTGACATCCTTTCCATGTAAGAGTGGGATCCTTTTCTCCTCTCCTTGAATCTGGACTGTCCCATAACTGTTTTGACTAATCAAGTATGGAGAAAATGATGTTATGCAATTATAGGTTTAGTCTTTAAAGCTTTTGTTTTGGTCTCTGCAAGTGCTGAGCTACCATGTCTGACTAGTTTACAAGAGTGTATACATGGAGATTCTGATAATATATGGCATGGAAAAGGAGCCCAGCTGAGCCTAGCTGTCTCAAACAAGGCACCAGGTGTGTGAGAGAAGCAGTCTTGAGCTCCCTAAGCCAGACTAGCCTCTAATTTAATATAAACAAGTGACTGACACATAGACCAGAGGAATTGCCCAGTTTAATCCTTGAATTCTTCACCCACAAAATTGCAAAATGTCATTGTTATTTTAAGCCACTAAATTTTTAAGTAGAACAATCTCCTTGTCTTTACTGGCCTTCGCCTCCATCTCAACTCTAATTCCACAGCTTTGATCCTGTCATTTCCTGGACTGCTTCTACACTGAACTGTCCATAGGCTGCAAACACCTTTCTATCTGTTCTTCCTCTTACTTACTTCACCATGCCAGAATTTAATACTCAGCAAACCTCGTCACCCTAAACTCCTGAAGTTTTCTCCAGTCTGTCAGCTGATTCTTGGCTTTGATTTACTTCTTTTCTATCCTGTTCAAGCCACATAATCTATCATATCAATACTCTCTATCACGTTAAACTTCTGGGATCAATCCCTGCTCCCAGCCTGCAAATTCGTATCTCTGGATTAGTCTACTTATTTACCCCTTTCACTTCTACACATAGGAAGCTGGAAGTTACTTGAGTCTTTGTTCTTTGGTTTTCTGCATCAGGTCCCTACAATGACATTTAGAAGATAAGACAGCACTGTCTTGTTAAGTAGGAATAAATTTTATCAGGTAATTGAAAGGAAACAAAGAGAACCCTAAGTATCATTGAAGTAACAAGTGCTGGAAGCAGCTACCACCCATAGAACCTGGAAAACAAAGGAAAGAAGCTGCAGCACTTCTTAAAACTTAAAATCTCAGAGGAGGGGACCCCTTGAGTCTGGGGCCTAGACCTCTGAGGAGAGGTGTCTGCCCAGCTTATCTTTTAAATGCCATTTTAGGGGCCTGATGCAGAAAACAAAAGAACAAATGCTGGCATTTCAAAGTGTGTGTGTGTGTGTGTGTGTCTGTGTGTGTCTGTGTCTGTGTTTTACAGGGGAGTGAGACTGGTTTGGGGAATGTTGGGAGAACATTCGGGAACAAACTACTTATGGTGGAACAAATTACACTCTCAGAATGAAAAAGTAGAACATTTTTTTCTTTCTACTCCAGTCTTCAGTTATCCCTTTAGTGCCTTCTATTGATAGAGCATAAATGTGTTTGCAGAGCTCCTGCCCCAGCCTCATATACTGAAGGTAGAAGGACGGGCTTGAAGCTGGGAGACGGTAGCCTAACAGATAGTATAGTAAATTTAAGTAAAATACTTGTTGACAAACTTTGGTTTTTAACCCAAGATGGATAATTCTAAAATTGTTTTGAATCATGTTAGATGAATTTAACCCATTTATAATTATTATGATAACTCATATATGTTATCTATCTATTCAGTCTTATTTTGTGTTTTCTGTTTATGTTGCTTTATTTTAAAATTTTCTTTCTTTTCTTTCACATCTTTTGATATGTTTCCTTTTAAAAATCATATTATTCAGTAACTTGTAAATTAGATAGCTAATTCTATTATACTGTGTTACCTACAAATTAAAATAGCAATGATAAATACTTATTTAAAATTATATTTCTTTTCAATGGCAATAATAAAATTGGATAGGATGCTACTTCCCACCAAAGAACAGAGGGCTCTGTTTTAAAGAAATTATGCTAAAAATTGGAATAAAAATAATTGGAAAATAATATGTATTCTAGTCTGGGAGTCTGTGTACCATGTCTTTCTCATTTTGACTCCTGGAGAGCCCAGTGTCAATGCCAGTTCCTTTTCTGCTTACCCAAAGAAAGCCCACCAGTCTATTTGCCCTGTCATGCCCTGCCCTGCCCAGAGCATCCAGCAAGAATTCCCATTCAGTGGTGAGACTGATGGAAAACAGACTATGTTCTCAACAGCAGAGGAAACCACACCAGCCACCCTGGTCTTTTGATTTAACTAGAAGTGAGCAACTGAAGACCAATTGGCACATAAGGAGAAACTTCTGTGATCAATCCTTTTTTTGTTGCTTGTCTTGGTTTTATGCCTTTTATGTGCCTTGATATAAAAGGCATAAAACCAAGACAAGCAACAGAAAAACTGACAGCAAAAGAAGAAGAGAATCTGAAGACACTAAAAATCCCCTTAATTGATAAATTAAAAGAGATTTTGGAAACATATCTAGATAACAAGAACAAGATGTTATGAAAATGTGACAAAAAACTGAGATCTTTAATAAAGAAAAATTAGAATTAAAAAAAAATTTCAATAGGAGGCCTGGAAAATCCAATGAGCTCCTTAGAGTCAGGGCAAAAAGAAGGAAAATATTAGAGAAGCAAAGGAAATATAGAAAACCAATTCAGCAGGCTTTTCAGAAAGAGTGAACAGAGAAAATTAAGAGGACAAAATTATATTTATTTATTTATTTTTTGTTGAGATGGAGTTTTGCTCCTGTCACCCAGGCTGGAGTGCAATGGCGCAATATTGGCTCACTGCAACCTCCGCCTCCTGGGTTCAAGGGATTCTCCTGTCTCAGCCTCCTAAGTAGCTGGGATCACAGGCACCCACCACCATGCCCAGCTAATTTTTGTAGTTTTAGTAAAGACGGGTTTTGCCATGTTGGCCAGGCTGGTCTTGAACTCCTGCCCTCAGGGGATCCACCTACCTCGATCTCCCAAAGTGTTGGGATTACAGGCGTAAGCCATTACTCCCAGCCCAAAATCATATTTCTTAAAAAATTAAAAGAAATTCCCAGGGCTGAATGATATGAATCCCCTACTGAAAGAGCATGCTGATTCCTGAGTGCGGTGAATGAGAAATGGCCCCAACTGATACACATGCTCATTAAATTTATGAGCACCAAAGGAAAAAAGAGGTTTCTGGAAACTCCCAGAGAGAAGTTAAAAAAGAAAAGAAAGACCCTTTTTAAAGGGATAAAGCCCAGATTGACATGAAACTCTTAAGACGAGGTAAAATATTCAATTTTTTTTTTTTTTTTTTTGAGACGGAGTCTTGTGCTGTCGCCCAAGCTGAAGTGCAACGGCACAATCTTGACTCACTGCAACCTCCGCCTCCTGGGTTCAAGCAATTCTCCTGCCTCAGCCTCCCAAGTAACTGGGATTACAGACGCACACCACCATGCCTGGCTAATTTTTTTGTATTTTAGTAGAGATGGGGTTTCACCATGTTGCCCAGGCTGGTCTCAAACTCCTGAGCTCAGGCAATCCACCCGCCTCGGCCTCCCAAAGTGCTAGGATTACAGACATGTAATCTGTTTCTCCTCCTCTGCCTCCTCTTCCTCCCCCTCCTCTTCCTCCTCCTCCTCCACCTCTTCCTCCTCCTCCTCCCCCTTCCTCTTCTTCTTCTTCTTCTTCTTCTTCTTCCTCTTCCTCTTCCTCTTCCTCTTCCTCTTCTTCTTCTTCTTCTTCTTCTTCTTCTTCTTCTTCTTCTTCTTCTTCTCCTTCTTCTTCTCTCTCTCTCATTATTTCCCTACAGTTTCCACTCAAACAACTTTAGAGAGCACTTTTATTTCTCAAACCCAGGCTTTCATCTCATTTAACAGATTATCTGTTGAACGTTTTACCAAATATCCTCTGGAACTAGTGACCAAATGATCAAGTAACACTAAAGAGTGTTGCTTTACTATTCTGTTGCTCAGAGTTTTCATTTGGGTAATATTTTTTTTTAATGAGCCTGCCTGCCTTTAGAGAGTCTCATTCATCTTTTTCTAGTCTGACAGCCTGTGGTAAATTTAGTCTTTAATATGTTTATGGGATGAAATAGACTGCATATTTAAGAGTTTCAAAATAAAAATAGAATAGAACCCTAAGGATATAGCTATAGCTATTAGGGAATAAAGAAGTATGGTATCTATCCTTGATAAACTCTGTCTCTGACTTCTTTGTGGAAAGTGTAATATATTTTGGGAGCATATGGCTCCATGCTAATGCTTATTAGCAAATGCCATAGCTTATATTGTTCTATGCCTTATAACCATTTCAAACGGCATTTGAAAGATACAATTTTAAAACAGCATTGGATGATATTCTTCAAGAGAAGGCACAATAAATTCACATAATAAAGCCACTCCTGCGGCTCTTATTGATGTGTGAGAGAGATTGGGGAAGGGAAGTCCTTGAGGGACTTCAGCCTTAGATAAGCCCCGTCATCAGATCTCATTCTAATAGAATGTAAGCACACTTATAACTGTTGACTTAAAAGGACTGAGTGGACCAGCAATGAACAAGAATGATGAGATTGGAAAACATAGAGCAGGATCATGCTAGAATAGAAAAGAGCATCAGGAAAAAGTTGGAGAAAGATTCCTCTACCTCTATTTTTATTTTAAACTTTTGTGGAAGTGAGTGATTTACAGGGATTATTTGTTAGTACTTGAGAACGCCTGAGTGTTCTGGGATATGGTCCGATGCTCCTGGCCAGTTGAAATGAATGAGTCAACCTTCATGAAATCTCCATAGCAGTCTCTACTTGTTACAGTAACCTGTTCTGCATATGTAACACAGAGAACAATTAGCTTGTATCAGACAGACACAAAAAGGTGGCGCAGCCCTGAGGTGGAGAGGGTGTGCCAGGGTAATGGCAAATGTAGGTGAAACCCTCAGACTAATTCTACAATAGGTCACTTGTTCCATCACTTTGTCCATTGGAAAGGAAGTGACTCTCAAGCTACATCTCATCAGGAAACCTGGAAGCTCCTTGACAAGAAGCCTTTGACTGACCTTCAGATGGTCATCTTGGCTTTTCACCATCCAGCACAGCAACCCCTTTCTACCTACTCTCATCGAAGCTCAGAATGGCTGCAATTTCTTGTTTGCCAGCAACACTGAGCACAGAAGCCTCAAGAGAGGTCCATTGACTCCCTGCATTCCAGATCTTCTCCTCCCATTCACACTTGTGGCAGCACCATCTTCTCATGACAGTCAGGGTCAATTAGTCCATCATGCAGTTAGTCTTTTCACCACATGCTGGCTCACAGGTAAGAGCAGCCCAAAGTGTCCAGGTGGCATTTGCAGCTGCAGGTGCAGCAGAATCCTTACTTGGCTCCTGGACAGAAGTACTGCCCAATGGGAACCAGGATTTCTAATACAGAAAGCCTACGTTTACAGAAGTGGGAGGATTCTTTTTCTCTCCCCTCCCCTTTCCTCCCCTCCCCTCCCTTCCCCTCTCCCTTCCCTTCCCCTCCTCTTCCTTTCTGTTCCTTTCTTTTCCCTCTCTCCTTCTCTTCCTTCCTTCCTTCCTTCCTTCCCTCCCTCCCTCTTCCTTCCCTTCTACTTTCCTTCTTTCTTTCCATCTGCCATAATAAGGTAGAATTTACCTGCAGTAAAATGTACAGATCTGAAGTGTACAATTTGATGACTTGACAGCTATATATCTGTGTAAACACCACCTCTATCAAGATATAGAACCTCAACCTCATCCCTAGAAAGTTCTCCTGGCCTCCTCTGCAGATTCAGGGAATAAAGATTTTCAAAGCAGTTCTTTTCCTCAAGTGGTTCACTACCTAAGTGCAGCAACAGGGCATATATGCTTTAGCTCCCCTTTGCTGGCCCAAAGGTCCCACTGGATTCTGGTTTTTGAAATTTGATTAACAGAGCGTGCATTTCCTCTGCTACTCCAAATGAGATGCTCATAGTTAAAGACTATCTCTTGAAAGCATGATGGACGATGGCAAATTATTTTTAGTTCAATTAACAAAATGGACAAAGAAATCAGTAATTCCACAGCTGTGTGAAGCAGAGGCTAAGGAAATTGGCTGGCGCCCTTCATTCCTGCCCTACAAAGCCTGGGTTCTGGTCCCGGTGAGTGCTGAAGCCATTTCTGGGTGAAGGAGAATCTTCTACCCAACACCTTTCCTTTCTCTGCTTGCCCATCTTCCTTACCTGCTCTCAAAAGCAAGATCAGGCTACAGCATTGGAGAGGAGACAAAGGTTCATCTCCTTTTCTTGAGATTGGCTCTTCATCCCTATTCTCCTCACCTCCTGGCTTTCTTAATGGCTTTACTTCTTCTTTTTTTTTGGAGTCTCGCTCTGTCACTCAGGCTGGAGTGCAGTGGCATGATCTCAGCTCATTGCAACCTCCACTTCCTGGGTTCAAGCAATTTTCCTGCCTCAGCCACCCTAGTAGCTGGGATTACAGGCATGTACCACCATGACTGGCTAATTTTTGTATTTTTAGTAGAGACGGGGTTTTGCCATGTTGCCCAGGTTGGTCTCGAACTCCTTATCTCAGGTGATTTTCTGCCCACCTCAGCCTCCCAAAGTGCTGGGATTATAGGTGTGAGGCACTACACCTGGCATCTAATGGCTTTACTTCTGACCCCTATTTCTATCTCTCTCTCCCTCCTTTTCCCTTCCCAGACAAGGAATTGGCAAGCTGTACTTGGAGGAGCCTGGGGCCTGAACTGTTGGAGAAGGGTTTGTGCTGAAGGCAGGACCTTGAAAGAAAGAGAGAAAGGAAGATCCAAACTAAGGAAATGGCAGGAGGAAAAAGGCAGAGACAAAAATCTGAACATCAGACAGAGAGAGAGAGCTCGATGGTATACGTTTGGAGGGTCAGACAGAAACTTTTTACTTGTTGAGAGTAAAAAGTTATTTAATTTCTCTGACCACCAATTTTCACATTTGTAAAATGGGGAATAATTAATGCCTTTGAAGGTGGATGTGAGGATTCTTGCTGACGTATGTGAAGTGTGTATGATGTGCATGGTGTTCATTAGACTATGTGAAATGACAGCTATTACCATAATGAGGCATGGCTAGAGCAACACGGAGACCAGCCTGGCTGAGAAAAAAGACGCATGTAGAATTGAAAGGCTCTAGTAGGAACCAAGTCATGGAAAATTATTAACTAATGTAATTTCTTTAAAAATTATTCTCGACTTCTTAAAGCTTCTTAAAACTGGAAATACATGGAAGGTGTATGGAACCTATCATCTCCATTTTGAGATGGTCAGATTTAAAAAAAGATAAGGCGCTAAATGTGATTGCTATATTGTGTCTATGTAATGGGTCAGCATTCTTCGTTATTATGACGAAGGCAATGTAAGGAAGATGTGATGAATGACTCTTGAGTCTAATGCAATATGACTTCCTGTTGTGATCAAAGGCGGTTTATCATGGTGGTGTTAGAGGGAAACTGACTCTAGGGGAGTGATGGGTGTGAAAATAACTTCCCAAGGGCAACAAACTCAACAAACATTTACTCAATAAACATTAACAAGTACATAGTGAATGCTAAGCTCTCTGCCAGGCATTCTGCCATTATTCTACCGCCTCTGCAACCAAGATTTCTATCTAGAGATACAGATGGAAGATACCTGAGTTCATGACTGAATTTATTCCTGTTTTAGTATCTTGTTTCTCCCTTCCTTTGGTATGAACTTTTCTTACACTAACTCTTTATTATATTAGAAATATCTCCCCCTAAGTTATGTTCTCCTATTTTGGCAGTTTTATTGATGTATAGGATTTTTGTTAAGTTTTAGTATACATCTATTAAACCATCACCACAATCGACATAATCACCCAAAGGTTTCCTCTTGTCCCCTTGCAATCTTCTCCTGTTACCCCTTTCTGAGTTCTGAGCAAGTGCCATGAGGTAATGGGGGCTCCATTCTTTCACCCAGCCCCTACTTATGGAGTGGAGACTCTACCTTGGCATGGCATGCTGAGAAGGGTGGGGCCGTAATCACCCTTGCTCCAACTGATTGGAAGTTGTTCCACATCAGGAGATGTAAGGACCAAGAGGACCCCAGGCTTCTGCCCTGCCTCCACTGGGCATTCAGAACCTGAAATGAAAGTGTCCCTGGGAGAGAAGTTTGCCATTGTCCTAGCCCCCAGAGTCAAAGCTCTGGCTGGAAGGCAGAAGCAGGCCATGAAACAGACAGCTCCTAATCTCTTCCTAAAGGAACTTACTTCATTTGCAAAAGAGGATAAAAAAGTTCAAGCTCAAGGATGCTCTCAAGAACAGTGAAAATTGTGGTGAAAGATGATTGGGAGGCAGGTCAAGATCTAGGCTAAACTGTAGGCCTTCTAGTTTGCAGGAGAGAACTGGGGAAGAAGACATCTGGGAAGGGCCCTCATAGTGTCAGAACACATATCAAACAGTGACTTCAGAAACTGTTTCTTCAAAGGAGGCAGAATTTGATTGGGTTAGTTTGTAGAACAATTTATGCCTAAGGGAATTGTTAATAATGGACTAATCAGCTGGAAATTAGTGGGGTTTAACAACTGGGTGTGGTCAGGGGAAGACAGCCTTACCAAAACCACTGTCATCTCAGGTTTGTAAAGCTAAAGCTGAACCTCCCAGAGGAGCAACATCAGAAGTGGGTGTGTGTGGTGGCATAGACTTCATTAAAATAATACAGTCAATCACTAAACAAACAAACCAGGAAATTAGAATAAGCCTGGGGGTGGGGGGAGGGCACTAGTATTCAAAGTTGCTACAATATATTATACAAAATATCCCATATCCAGTAAAAAATTACAAGGTGTTCAGATCCAAGACTATGTGAGTCATATATTGAAACAAAAGCAGGCAGCAGAAATTACCCATGACAGTGATCAGATATTATATTTATCAGACAAAGACTTCAAGATAGACATTATAAACATATTTACAAAACTAAATGAAACCATAATTAAAGGAGTAAAGGAAGGTATGATGACAATTTTGCATTAAATAGAAAATATCAGTAAAGATATAGGTATTATAAACAAATAAAAATTTTGGAATTGAAAAGTACAATAACCAAAATAAAAAACTCACTGGACAGGTTCAGTAGTAGATTTGAGCCAGCATAAGAAAGAATAAGCAAGCTTAAAGACGGATTGATAAAATTTATGCAAGCCAAAAGAACAAAGAATAAAGAAAAATGAACAGAGCCTAAGAAAATTGTGGGACAGCAGTAAATGCAGCAAGATAGGCATAATAGGACTACCTGAAAGTGAAAAGAGAGAGAAAGAACAGAACATATATTTAAGGAAATAATCCCTGAAGACTTTCCATATTTACTGAAAAACAATAACCCACACATCCAGGAAGCTCAATGAACTCCAACAGGTTAAATCTACAAACAGTTCCACAGACACATCATAGTAAAAGTGCTGAAAGTCAAAGGCAAGAAGAAAATCTGGAAAGCAGTGAGAGAGAAATAACAGGTCACTTAGAAGGAAACCCCAGTAAGACTAACAGCTTACTTCTCAGCAGAAGCAATAGAGGTCAGAAGACAGTGGGATAACACATTCAGTTCTTAAAGGAAAATAAAATTGTCAAACGAGAATCTTATATTCAGAAATGCGTCTTTCAGAAATCGGGGAAAACTGAAGACTCTCCAAGATAAACAAAAAGAATTTATTGCTAGCAGATTACACTTTACAAGAAATTCTAAAGCAAATTTTTCAGATTGAAAGCAAGTGCCTCAGGACTGTCATTCAAGCCCACATGAGCAAACAAAGAACACTAGTAAAGGTAATTATGTAATTATAAAAAATAGCATAGATGCAAATTTTTGTCCTTTCATCTCTTAACTGATTTAAATAACAATGGTGTAAATAATATTTATATGATGTATTGTTGGGCCTGGACATAAATACAGCATATGCATCATATACTTGCCAATAGCAGCACAAAGGAGGTGTTTGGGAGCAAAGTTAATTGAACTAAAAACATAACTATAGATGTTAAAGCACTAATTATAATAACTTGTTGTTGGGCTTATAACATTAAGATAAATAATATGCATAGCCATAATAATACCACAAAAATAAGGAAAGGAATACAGCTGTATAGACTAACATTTCTCTGTATCACTGGAAATAAGCTGGTATCAATCTGAAGCTGATTCGTATATTTTGAGATGTATACAGCAATCCCTAGAGCAACCACTAAAAAGTCCCTCAAAATATAGTGAAAAAAGCATTAAATAAATTGATATGCAGCATTAAAAAATATTTACCAAATTCAAATAAAGCAATAAACAAGAAATTGAATAAAAATAACATGACATATAAAAAAGAAAAAATAAAATGGCAGACATAAATTCAACTATATCAATAAGTTTAAACATGACTAAACACACAAACAGTCCACATCAAAGTGGAGATTGTCAGACTGCACCTAAAAATTATCCAAGTATATGTTACCTAAAGGAGACACATTTTATTTATTTATTTATTTATTTGAGATGGAGTCTTGCTCTGTTGCCCAGGCTGGGGTGCAATGGCACGATTTCTAAAGGAGACACATTTTAGATTCAAATATACAAATATGTTGAAAGTAAAAGATAAAAAAGATACATTATGCAAACAGAAATCCCAAGAAAGCTAGAGAATCTTACAGTTATATCAAAGTAGACTTTGTAACAAAAGAAGTTACTAGAGATAAAAAGGGATATTTTATAAAGATAAAGGGGTTAACACATCAATAAGTTATAACAATTATACAAACATAAGCACTAGTAACAGAGCACTAAAATACATGAAGCAAAACTGACAGAAATAAAAAAAGAAATAGACAAATCAAGAAATGCAGCTGAAGACTTCAGTACCCTACTTTCAATACTGAAAAGAATAACTAGACAGATCAACAAGGAAATAGAAGACTTGAATGCCACTATAAACCAACTAGAACTAACAGACACCTATAGAACTCCACCCAACAACCCAATATATATTCCTCTCAGGAGCACATTGAATATTCTCCATGATAGACCATATACTAACCTGTAAAGCAAACTTCAATAAATTTGAAAACATATAAAGAATACAAAGTATGGTTTCTGACTGCAGTAAAATGCAATTTGAAATAAATAACAAAAAAATTTGGAAACTCAAAAATAAATATAACATAAAAAACACACTCCTAAATAGCCAATGGGTCAAACAATAAATCAAAAGGGAAATTGGAAAATACTAAGAGATGAATGAATATAAAGACATAACATACAAAAATGTATGAGATGCACCTAAAGCAGTGTTTAGAGAGAAATTTATAGCTATAAATGCCTATATTACGAAAGAAGAAAGATCTCAAATGAATTACCTAACCTTCCACCTAAGACACTGGGAAAAAAAGCAAAATAAATCTAAAGCAAAAAAAGAGAGGAAATAAAAAATATTACAGAGGAAATTAGTGAAAGCATAAATAAAAAAGCAATAAAACTTGTTCTTTGGAAAAATCACAGGTTTGATAAATCTTTAGTTAGATTGGCCAAGAAAAAAAAGGAGCAAAAACTTACTGAAACAAAAAAGGAGACATTATTACTAGTCTAACATAAACAAAAAGGATTATAAAGGAATGCTGTGAACAATTGTATGCCAACAAATTAGATAACTTAGATAAAGTGAACAAATGGTTAGAAAACACAAGCTACTAAAACTGACTAAAAAAGAAATGGCAATCTGAAGAGAACTATAGCAAAGGAGGAGATTGAATTAATAATCGTAAAAAATCTATTCACAAAGGAAAATCCAGGCCCAGATGGCTTCACTGCTAACTCTACCAAACATTCAGTGAAGAATTAATACTATTTTCTCACAAACTCTTCCAAAAAATAGAAGAGTTGGGAAAAGTTCCAAACTCATTTTATGAGCCCAAACATCTCAGGAAAACTATAAACCAGTATCTTTTATTAATACAAATGCAAAAATCCTCAACAAAATTGTAGTAAACCAAATCCAGCAACATATAAAAATAATTATACATCACACTAAGTGTGATTTATAACGGAAGGTTGGCTTAACATCTGAAAATCAGTTAACATAATACATTGTATCAATGGAATAAAAACAAAACTCATATGACTATCTCAATAGACACAGGGAAAGCATTTGATAAAATCCAACACCCATCCATGAGAAAAAAAAAACCTGTCAACAAATTACGAATACAAATGAACTTCCTTAACTTGATAAAATGCATCAACAAAAAATCCACTGACAATATCATACTTAATAGTGAAAAACTTAATGCTTTTCTCCTAAGATCATGAAGATAAGTCTGTTCCAGCAACTTCTATTCAACGCTGTTCTGGAGAGTCTAGTCAGGGCAATTAGGCAAGGGAAAGAAGTAAAAGGCATCCCAATTGGGAAGGAAGATGTAGAACTATCTGTATTTGTAGATGACATGATCTTGTATGTAGAAAGTTCTAAGAAACCCACTAAAAAGTTATTACAACTAATAAATGAGTTAAGCAAGGTTGTGGGGTACAAGATCTATGTACAAAAATCAATTGTATTTCTATATTGTGGCAATGAACAATATGAAAATGAAATTAAGATAAGCATAAAATACATAAGATTAAATTTAACAGAAGTGTGTCTTAGCACTTTTTTGTTAAATTTAATCTTAAGTATTTAAGATTAGCATCATTGACTGGGTGGTTTGGACAATAGACATATATTTCTCACAGTTATGGAGGCTGTGAAGTCCAAGATCAGGAGGTCAGCATGTACAGGTTCTGGTGAGGGCCCTCTTCCTAATTTGCAGAAGGCTGTCTTCTTGCTGTATCTTCACATGGTCTTTCCTTGGAGTGTGTGCATGGAGAGAGAGAGAGAAAAGTCCAGTGTCTCTCTTTTTGTAAAAGCATATCCATCACGGGGGCCTCACCCTCATGACCTCATGAAAATGTAATGAACTTTTTTTTGTTTTTTTTTTTTTTTTGAGACAGAGTCTTGCTCTGTCACCCAGGCTAGAGTGCAGTGGTGTGATCTCAGCTCACTGCAACTTCTGCCTCCCAGATTCAAGCAATTCTCCTGCCTCAGCCTCCTGAGTAGCTGGGATTACAGGTGGTGCCGCCATGCCCAGCTAATTTTTGTATTTTCAGTAGAGACGGGTTTCACCATGTTGGCCAGGCTAATCTTGAACTCCTGACCTCGTGATCTGCCCGCCTTGGCCTCCCAAAGTGCTGGGATTATAGGCGTGAGCCACCGCACCTGGCCATAATTAACTTTCAAAGGCACTACCTTCAAATACCATCATGTTAGTGATTAGGACTTCAAACACATGAATTTGAGGGTGGTAGGGACACAAGCATTAAATCAATAATGAAGCATAAAACTTATATTCTACAAACTGTAAAATATTGTTAAAAAATTAAGATGATCTAAATAATTAGAGAAACATCCTATGTTCATGGATTGGAATACTTAACATTATTAAGATGGCAATACTCTTCATACTGATCTATAAATTTAACACGATCCCTATCAGAATCCTAAGCAGATTTATTTGTAGAGGTTGACAAGTTGATTCTAAAATGCATGTGGATATGCAAGCAATCTGAAAGCAAAGCAAAATAAAACAATCATGAAAGAGAACAAAGCAGGAGAACTTGCACTTCCCAACTTTAAAACTTACTACAAAGCAATAATAATCAAGACAGTGTGGTACTGGCATAAGTTACAAAACACTAACTCAAAATGAATAAAAAACTGAAATGTAAAAGCTAAAACTATAAAACTCTTAGAAGGAAACACAAGGATTGATCTTCATGACTTTTGATTTAACAAAGGATTCTTAGGTACAATACCAAACATAAGCAACAAAAGAAAAAATATTAAAAAATTTTGTGCTTCAAAGTACATCAGCACAAAAGTAAAAAGATAGATAATATGATATATACATAATAATAGAAAATGTTTGCAAATTATATATCTAATTACTTATATCTAGAATACATAATGAGCTCTTACTAGTCAATCATAAAGAGATAAACCAATTTTAAATGGGCAAATGATCTGAGTAGGCATTTTTTCAAGGAAGGTATGCAAATAGATAATAAGAACATAAAAAGATGCTCACCATAATTAGTCATCAGGGAAAGGCAAACCAAAACCACAATGTGATATGACTTCATACCCACTAAGATGACTAGAATAAAAAAATCAGATAGCAAGGATGTGAAGAAACTGAACCTTCATACACTGCTGATAGGAATGTAAGATGATGCTGTTTTGGAAAACAGTCTGGCAATTCTTTACATAATAACTCTATTAAGCATAGTTTTCATATGGTAAATAGTTGTGTCATATGGTAACCAGCAATTCTATTCCTAGATATAAGCCCAGGAGAAAAAATGGCATGTACCCATATAAAAATTCGTACACTAATGTTTATAGCAGCATTGTTCACAATAAGCAAAAGATGGAAACAATCCAAATGTACATAAACTGATGATTGGGTAAACAAAATGTGTTAAATCCATACAATGAAATATTATTCAGCCAGAAAAAGGAATGATGTATGTTACAACATAGATGAACCTTGAAGACATTATACTAAGTGAAAGAAGTCAGTCACAAAAGATCATATATTATATGATTCCATTCATATAAAATGTCCAGAACAAGAAAATTGACTGAGACAGACAGTAGATTAATGGTTACTTAGGGGTTTGGGGTGGCGGATGGGAGGGTAGGTTGATTGCTAAGGGAGACAGGGTTTTGTTTTGAGATGATAAAAATGTTCTATGGTGATGGTTGTATGTATCTGTGAATATACTAAATATTGTTGAATTGTACACTTTAAATAGGTGAATTGTATGGTTTTTGAAATGTGGCTCAATAAAGTTGTTAAAAATTCAAATATCCAGTTGTTCACTGGTAATAAATAGAAATACAATGGGGTTGTGTATACTTACTTTCTATTTTGCAACCTTCATAAACACTTATTTTGTGCCAGGTGATTCTGTTTTTATTCCATTAAGTTTTCAACACAGATGATTATGTTGTCTATAAATAAAGACAATTTTACTTCTGCCTCTCCAGTCTGGATGCCTTTTATTACTTTCGTCTCTCTTTCTTTCTTTCTCCCTTTCCTTCCTTCCTTCCTTCCTTCCTCCCTCCCTCCCTCCCTCCCTCCTTTCTTTCTTTCTCTCTCTCTCTTTCTTTCTTTCTTTCTCTCTCTCTTTCCATTCCTTCCTTCCTTCCTTCCTTCCTTCCTTCCTTCCTTCCTTCCTTTCTTTCTTTCTTTCTTCCTTTCTTTCTTTCTCTTTCTTGATGAAGTCTTGCTCTGTTGCCCAAGCTGGAGTACAGTGACTTGATCTTGACTCACTGCAACCTCTGCCTCCAGGATTCAAGCAATTTTCCTGCCTCAGTCTCCCGAGTAGCTGGGACTACAGGCGTGTGCCACCATGCCTGGCTAATTTTTGTGTTTTTAGCAGAGACAGGGTTTCACTATGTTGGCCAGGCTGGTCTTGAACTCCTGACCTCATAATCCACCCACCTCAGCCTCCCAAAGTGCTGGGATTACAGGCATAAGCCACTGCGCCCAGCCTCTTTTTTATAAAGATCAGTGATCTTTGATATTCTTATTGTAACTGTGGACTAATATGAGTGTAAGTGGATTTTACTAAGAAGAGAGAATAGGGATCACAAATATATCTTTGAAAAAAATTAAAATTTTCTAAATTTGATATGAACTGTAATCCCAGCACTTTGGAAGGCCGAAGTGGGTGGATCGCTTGAGGTCAGGAGTTCAAGACCAGCCTGGGCAATATGGCAAAACCTCATCTCTACTTAAAATACAAAAATTAGCCAGGTGTGGTGGCATGTGCCTGTAATCCCAGCTCCTTCAGGTTCAGATTGGGGTGAATCTCTGAGAGCATTTCTTGTTGGTTGCCTTAACTCAAGCCACCCAACTCTGCACAGAGTCTCATCATTACTATCTGAAATGTTTCCAGTGAAGAAGGAGGAAAAGGAACCAGATTTACCCTCCAGACTGAAATCACCCTAGAAACAGACAAATACAGGCATACCTCATTTTATTGTGCTTCACAGATACTGCATTTTGTAAACTGAAGCAGTTTGTGGCAAACCCATGTCCGGTAAGTATATCAGTGCCATTTTTCCAACTCCACCTGTTTACTTCGTATCTCTGTGTCACAGTTTGATAATTCTTGCAATACTTCAAATCTTTTCATTATTTTTATATCTGTTATAAAGATCCCAGCTACTCGAGAGGCTGAGGCAGGAGAATCTCTTGAACCTGGGAGGCAGAGGTTGCAGTTAGCCAAGATGGTGCCACTGCACTCCAGCCTGGGTGACTGAGTGAGACCTTGTCTCAAACAAACAAAAAGAAACAAACAAATAAACAAACAAAGAAATGCAAATCAAAACTACAATGAGATATCATCTCACCCCAGTTTAAATGGCTTTTATCCAAAAGATAGGCAATAACAAATGCTGGTGGGAATATGGAGTAAAGGGAACACTTGTACACTGTTGGAGGAATGTCAATTAGTACAACCACCATGGAGAACAGTTTGGAGTTTCCTCAGAAAACTAAAAATTGAGCTACAATATGATCCAGCATTCTCACCCACTAGGTATATAGCCCCAAGAAAGGAAATCAGTATATTGAAGAGATATCTGCACTCCTATGTTTGTTGCAGCACTGTTTATAATAGCTATGATTTGGAAGCAGGCTAAGTGCCTATTAACAGATGAATGGATAAAGAAAATGTGGTACATATACACAATGGAGTACTACTCAGCCATAAAAAAGAATGAGATCCAGTCATTTGTAATAACATGGATGGAACTGGAGATCATTATGTTAAGTGAAATAGGACAGGCATAGAAAGACAAACATCGCATGTCCTCATTTATTTGTGGGAGCTAAAAATCAAAATGATTGAACTCATGGGCATAGAGAGTAGAAGAATGGTTACCAGAGGCTGGGAAGGGTAGTGAGGGGCTGAGAGGGAGGTGGAGATGAGTATTAAAAAATAGAAATAATGAATAAGATCTATAAGATCTACTATTTGATAGCACAACAAGGTGACGATAGTAATAACTGTACATTTTAAAATAACTTAAAGACTGTAATTGGATTGTTTGAAACTCAATGGATAAATCTACCCTTGAGGGGATGGATACCTCATTCTTAATGATGTGCTTATTTCACATTGCATGCCTGTATCAAAACATCTCATGTACCCCATAAATATGCTCACCTACTATGTACCCAGAAAAATTTCTAAAAAAGACAATTAAAAATTTTGAAAATAGTAATATAACATTGAAAGCTATAATTTGATCTAAAATTTTCCATGCATTCTTTTCCTTTGTTGTTGAAGAAAGTTTTACACTTTCAACTTCAAAATACCTTTCTTAGTGAAAAGTGCTTTTAATATCAATAAATTATTTAAATATCACTGTTGAATAAGATTAGCAAATTGACACTTATAGGATTAATTTAGGAACTTTCCTAAATAAAATGCTGTCTTTTAAATTTAATTATAAAGA
This sequence comes from Pongo pygmaeus, assembly GCF_028885625.2. NCBI lineage: Eukaryota > Metazoa > Chordata > Mammalia > Primates > Hominidae > Pongo > Pongo pygmaeus. Next base: position 79,124,323 of record NC_072386.2, read on the forward strand.
ACTTTCATTTTGATGAAGCCGATACATGACTATTTGTGTGATGATGGCAATTTTCTTGGCTCTTGGTACCAACACTAATTTATCCATATAATAAATAGTTATTGCATATCTGCTTTGTGATAAACACTGAATTAAGTACTTAAAAAAAGAGCTAATGTCCATTTCAAAAGCAGTGATTGCTTTTTCTTTGGAGGAAACAAATATTAGATCTTACAGCATTTGATATATATATTTTTTGGTCTGGGCGGTACATGCTCAGACACTCTTTTAAACTGTAAGTTTAAAAACTCTTGTATGCATTTGCAAAGATAAACTCTCATCATTCACATTCCAATACCTGTACTTGGTAAATAACAAAGTAAATTAAATGAGGTTCTTAAGAGTCAGTATTCAATGTTGCTGAATCCTCAGCTAATTCAATGCCTTCTTAAATGACCAATACAAATTAAAAGTCATGAAAGGTTTTCTAATTAAGATGACATTCCCAGAGAGGCCCAGAGCATTCTGAGGACATCATTTTGTGTTGATCTGTCACTGAGTATTTCTTTGGCTGTGCCAAAGGAAGGCCTTGGAAGAGCCCACGTCAGAAGTGAAGGGTGGAGAGCAGGATAAGGAAGATTCTGTCAACTGAGGACTTCCCTGGGGTCTTCAGGAAGCACTGGATGGCAGCAAGGGGTGTGGATCTTCGATTGCCGCTGCAGAACAGGGCAATTGGTGATGGTATTTATCCTGGGCATACTCCCCTTGGCTTTCCTCACCAGACAACTACCCGTAAGTAGCCCTTTGGCTTTTAATTTACCACAAGAAAGATAAACCCTGCTAAAGGGCTGTTGAGTGCACAGACCTTGGGGTCTTTAATTCTAGCTGGAATGTTTACTGTGTGATCTTGGCCAACTTCCTTCCCCTTTCTGAGCTTCAATTTTTGCACCTGAAAAATGGAAATAGTGACAACTCACATTATAGGTTTGTGTAAACTGCTTAACTTGATTAGTATGATCTGCCTTTCTCTCTCTCTTAGCTACTAAGGTTGACCTTATCGCTGCACAACCCCTGCATGGTCATCCAAGGCCTAGAGAGTTAAATATGCTTGAAGATCTAAAGTTAAGGATCATTAATGGTGGGGCACCAAGCCATATAACAGAATAGTAGAGATTTCTCTATTCTTGCTTCTTTATGGCACTATCTCAAGTAGATATTTTTTTCAAAGTAATTTTATTATGAAATCCAAGCATCCAGAAAAGTTGCAAGTACTGTACAAAGAGCTTTTTTTTTTTAACTGAATTATTTGAGGGCAAGTTGTTGCTGGGATTCCCATCACCCCCAAATACTTCTGTATTTATAGTGATATAAATACTGAAGGACCTTCTTCTGTGTTGTCTCTGTATAACCGTTAACACTGATGTAATACTACCATCCGATCCTCAGACCCCCTTTGAGTTTCACCAGTAATATCCTTTATAGCCAAAAAATCCAACCTAGGACCCCACTTTGCATTTAGTTGTTATGTTTCTTTAATCTCCTTCATTCTAGAACAGTTAAGCCCCTGACTTTCTGTCACACATTTTGTAGCATGCTCATTTGTTTGTTTCTGTCTGATAATTCCTCATAATGGGCAGAGGTGATGCATTTTTGGCAGGCAATTACAGAAATAATGCTGAGGTCTCACTGCCTTCTGTGAGGTGGCCTGTGATGTCAGCTTGTCCCATTACAGGTGATGTTAAGTTGGGTCACTGGGTTAAGGTCATCCAGCTTCTTCACGGTCATGCTATTCTTGTTCTCTTTCTAAGTGGTATTTTGTGGAAAGTTATGTGGAAATTGTATGATTATCCAGTTTCTCATCAAACTTGTACTCATTAACCTACCAGATTTAGTGCCTATTGATGTTTCTTGGCTGGATTTATTGTTACCATGTTGTTTGGCATTTTCACTTATACATTTATTATTAGCATTATATTATAAGGAAAACTTCCTTTTCTCTCGACTTGTATTTGTTTTTGTGTTTATATCTGTATGAACTGATGGTTCCCTGTTTTATTCAAAGGTTTATAATCCTTTACCATCATTATTTACTTTGATATTCAAATTATTCCAGATTTAGCTGGCAGAAGCCTTTTCAAATCTCTTTTTCATGCCCTTTTGTCAACTCTCCATCACTCTTGACCATTTTCTTACACTCTGTAACTAAATGTTCCAGCTTCATCTTCTTTTTTCTGCCCTAGCCATAGAATCAACTATTTCTCCCAAAAGCCCTAGTTCTTTTTCTTTTTTTTGAGATGGAGTCTCACTCTGTTGTCCAGGCTGGAGTGCAGTGGTGCAATCTCAACTCACTGCAAACTCTGCCTCCCGGGTTCAAGTGATTCTCCTGTCTCAGCCTCCTGAGTAGCTGGGATTATGGGCACTTGCCATCATGCCGGGCTAATTTTTGTATTTTTGTAGAGACGGGGTTTCACCATGTTGGCCAGGCTGGTCTTGAACTCCTGACCTCAGGTGATCTGCTCGCCTTGGCCTCACAAAGTGCTGGGATTACAGGCGTGAGCCATTGCGCCTGGCCTCCGGTTCTTTTTAGTGGAGAAAGGTATTTAGAAACCAAGATGGGTTGCTAGATGTGCTCATTGCTATTGGAATGTCATTTAAAAGACAGTTTCTGTATGGTAAAATTATAAGTGATTTTCAATTTATTTTATTTTTGGTTTCCGTTTTTTTTTCTTTCTTTTTTTTTTTTTGTTTTTACCAATACCTTTAATTTGTCTTCTCTGATTTAAAATCATCTTTTTGGCTGGGTGTGGTGGCTTACACCTGTAATCCTAGCACTTTGGAAGGCTGAGGAGAGCAGATCACTTGAGGTCAGGAGTTTGAGACCAGCCTGGCCAACATGGTGAAAGCCCGTCTCTACTAAAAATACAAAAATTAACCAGACATGGTGGTGCACACCTGTAGTCCCAGCTACTCTGGAGGCTGAGCCAGGAGAATCACTTGAACCCAGTGGGTGGAGGTTGCAGTGAGCCGAGATTGTGCCCCTGTACACACCTGTAGTCCCAGCTACTCTGGAGGCTGAGCCAGGAGAATCACTTGAACCCAGTGGGTGGAGGTTGCAGTGAGCTGAGATTGTGCCCCTGTACTCCAGCATGGGTGACAAAGTTAGACTCCATTAAATAAATACATAAATAAAATCATCTTTTTATTTTGCTTTTGTTCCTGCAGCTAAATTAGAAATTTGAAGTGTTTTCCTTAAAAAATGCAATGGCATTCTTTTTTTCTTTTTTTTTTTGAGAGCCTGGTAGAAGCTTGAGTTTTTTTTTTTTTTTCTTTAATTATACTTGAAGTTCTAGGGTACATGTGCACAACATGCAGGTTTGTTACATAGGTATACATATGCCATGTCAGTGTGCTGCACATGTTAACTCCTCATTTACATTAGGTATATCTCCTAATGCTATCCCTCCCCACTCCCCCCACCCCATGACAGGCCCCAGTGTGTGATGTTCCCCACCCTGTGTCCAAGTGTTCTCATTTTTCAATTCCCACCTATGAGTGAAAACGTGTGGTGTTTTCCGTCCTTGCGATAGTTTGCTGAGAATGATGGTTTCCAGCTTCATCCATGTCCCTACAAAGGACATGAACTCATCGTTTTTTATGGCTGCATAGTATTCCATGGTGTATATGTGCCACATTTTCTTAATCCAGTCTATCATTGATGGACATTTGGGTTGGTTCCACATCTTTGCTATTGTGAATAGTGCTGCAATAAACATACATGTGCATGAGTCTTTATAGCAGCATGATTTATAATCCTTTGGGTATATGCCCAGTAATGGGATGGCTGGGTCAAATGGTATTTCTAGTTCTAGATCCTTGAGGAATCGCCACACTGTCTTCCACAATGGTTGAACTAGTTTACAGTCCCACCAACAGTGTAAAAGTGTTCCTATTTATCCACATCCCCTCCAGCACCTGTTGTTTCCTGACTTTTTAATGATCACCATTCTAAATGGTATGAGATGGTATCTCATTGTGGTTTTGATTTGCATTTCTCTGATGGCCAGTGATGATGAGCATTTTTTCATGTGTCTTTTGGCTGCATAAATGTCTTCTTTTGAGAAGTGTCTGTTCATATCCTTTGCCCACTTTCTGAGGGGGTTGTTTGATTTTTTCTGGTAAATTTTTTTAAGCTCTTTGTAGATTCTGGATATTAGCCCTTTGTCAGATGGGTAGATTGTAAAAATTTTCTCCCATTCTGTAGGTTGCCTGTTCACTCTGATGGTAATTTCTTTTGCTGTGCAGAAGTTCTTTAGTTTAATTAGATCCTATTTGTCAATTTTGGCTTTGTTGCTGTTGCTTTTGGTGTTTTAGTCATGAAGTCCTTGCCCATTCCTGTGGCCTGAATGGTATTGCCTAGGTTTTCTTCTAGGGTTTTTATGGTTTTAGGTCTAACATTTAAGTCTTTAATCCATCTTGAATTAATTTTTGTATAAGGTGTAAGGAAGGGATCCAGTTTCAGCTTTCTACATATGGCTATCCAGTTTTCCCAGCACCATTTATTAAATAGGGAATCTTTCCCCATTGCTTGTTTTTGTCAGGTTTGTCAAAGATCAGATGGTTGTAGATGTGTGGTATTATTTCCGGGGGCTCTATTCTGTTCCATTGGTCTATATCTCTGTTTTGGTACCAGTACCATGCGTTTTGGTTACTGTAGCCGCGTAGTATAGTTTGAAGTCAGGTAATGTGATGCCTCCAGCTTTGTTCTTTTGGCTTAGGATTGTCTTGACAATGCGGGCTGTTTTTTGGTTCCATATGAACTTTAAAGTAGGTTTTTCCAATTCTGTGAAGAAAGTCATTGGTAGCTTGATGGGGATGGCATTGAATCTATAAATTACCTTGGGCAGTATGGCCGTTTTCATGATATTGATTCTTCCTATCCATGAGCATGGAATGTTCTTCCATTTGTTTGTGTCCTCTTTTATTTCATTGAGCAGTGGTTTGTAGTTCTCCTTGAAGAGGTCCTTCACATCCCTTGTAAGTTGGATTCCTAGGTATTTTATTCTCTTTGAAGCAATTGTGAATGGGAGTTCACTCATGATTTGGCTCTGTGTTTTTCTGTTATTGGTGTATAGGAATGCTTGTGATTTTTGCACATTGATTTTGTATCCTGAGACTTTGCTGAAGTTGCTTATTAGCTTAATGAGATTTTGGGTTGAGACAATGTGGTTTTCTAAATATACAATCATGCCATCTGCAAACAGGGACTATTTGACTTCCTCTTTTCCTAATTGAATACCTTGTATTTCTTCTCTTGCGTGATTGCCCTGGCCAGAACTTCCAACACTATGTTGAATAGGAGTGGTGAGAGAGGGCATCCTTGCCTTGTGAATGGCATTTTTTCTTATAAATTATATCTCTGATTTTCTTTTCAATGAAATCCATGTGTTCAATATGCTTGTTCACAGTTTGCCTCCTGCCAAATGATTGCTTAATCCAAATATCTGGGCATCATACTGAGCTGAGTCTTCTGCAGAAAGTACGGTCCACTACCTGAGACCCCTGTCAAAGGGAAGCTCACACATCCTGAGGTCACTGTCTGGTGTGAGGGGAGGATAGCTGATAACTACCTGGTTATGCAGTGTTCCCAGGCATCACTGGTCCCCAGCCATGGCCTCTGCCTGCCACTGCCACAAATACAGAAGGAATGCCATCCCCTTCAGACTCAGCTTTAATCCTCAGAGTTTCATCTAGTCCTTTATGGGCAGATGTTACCCAAACCCAAAATTTCCGCAGGCCCTCTTGATTTTTTCACGGTGATCTAGATCAGACGTTGAGCTTATGCATATTACACCCCTGCACTGACTTTCTGATTTCCAAAGCAATTCTACAATCTCTGCAACCCACTCAAAGTTTTTCTTTACCATCTGGAGCCCTTCCAGAGTTGCTTCTTTGAGGTCACAATAAGACCGTTTGTCTTTCTGTTTGCTTTGATCTCTTGATGGCCAGAGTCTCCGGGTATCATTATCAGTAACATCAGCAGCAACAACAACTTCTCTGGTGGTTACATCAACACCAAATTCAATCGTGTCAACTTGTACACTGTTCTGTGGCAACCAGGATTTCTCCAGTATTTTAAAAATAACCTGTGCAGCATGACTCACGCTAGCCACTTCACTTTGGCCTTTACCAAGTCCAGCACAGCAAAATTTCACAGCAATTCACTGTTTCTCATTACTGGCAGCACCCTTGAAAACATCTCCATGTTAGGTGAGTAAAACTCACATATGTCAATGACACCAGGATTTCTTTTAAGAAAACAGCTAGTTGCTATTCTGCAAACCCCTTTAACTGGAATAATTTCACACTGGGGCACAATGAAAACCATATCCCCACATTTTTTGGTGAAAGCAGCTTTGATACTTGCTTCCTGTAATGACTGAAAAATATTATACAACTAATGATTTTATTTGTGATTGCAGCTTTTCCTTCCAGGCGATTCTAGCTGCACTTCCTGCTATAATATGGTCCTTGGACTACAAGAGGGCTTTCTGTGAACTACCTAACAATTCATAGACTTTTTTTTTCTCATGTATTTTTTCTTTTTTTAACCAGTGTTCAGTACCTTAGCTGTTTCTATTAGCCTGAGTGGGCTGGGGGTGGTAACCTATTTTATTTTTTATATTTTTTTACATTTCCTAAAATTTCTGTCCTGAACATCTGTAACTTTCATGGTGGTATATTTTATACCATAAAACAAACCCATATCAAACCCTAACTCCTCGTCCCCAAGTGAAAGCATCATCTTATATTGTTTCATTTAGCTCAGAGGAAATTGACACAGATTTGCTGTCCTTTCCCTCATTCCCAGTAACCAGCACATCAGAGAGCCTTACTGAGCTTGCCTTCAACTAACTATAATAAATCCTCCACCCTTTAACGTCTCTCCTTTTTCTGGTTTCCAACCTTGTCCAACTGTCTCTCACATGGACCCCAGGGACCTTGTTGCACTCTTTTAAGAAAGGTTTTTTTTTTTTTAAATGTTGTAATACTTTATACATGTAATGTAATACATAAACAAATTCAAGTTAGGCATCATAATCGTAAACCTAATATTTGTAAACTCACAACTCATCTTAAGTGACAGGATGTTACCAGTACACTTGGAGCTATTAGGTTGAACCATGTGAAATGCCATTTTTGAAGATTAAAAAATTTTTGAATAGAGGCAATTTCATATGATTTCATCTCATACTTGTGTGTTTTCCCCGATCCTGTTATCCTGCCTTTTCCCCAGCAATAGCTGTCTTCCAACCTGAAATTAACTTATCATTTTCCTGATACTTAAATATTTTTAACACATATTTATATGTTGTATATCATTAAAAAATGTCATTTAACTTTGTTTTTGAGGTTCATATATACTGTCTTGCTTTTTAACAATTCAACATTAGTTTTATGGCTCATCTATGTTGCTGGGCATAGATCTATGGTTCATTCTTACTGCTCTGCAGTGCTGTCCATGCTCCATCCCAGGAAGAGAGAACAACTTATTGGTTTCCGATATGGATAATCTTGCTGTGAATATATTTGTACATTTCTCCAGAGGCCTATGTACAAAAGTTTCTTAGGTAGTGGTTTTGAAACATTTTTGACTGTGACTATATAAGAAATACATTTATATTGAGACTCATCACATACACAAATATACATATATTAGGATGTTTATATCTAAAGCAATTTTCTTGAAATGATAAATTTCTTCTTCAGTATGATGTGCTCTGATATTTTCTATTCTTTTCCAATCTGGTTTATTTTAGAGAAAAATTTTGGTTATAACCCCCTACATTTTAAAAAAATGTATGGAGCATTATTTTATAGTATGTGGTTATCAAATCTTCTGTTTATTCTAATAATGTATATTCTTTGAGATGTACAGGATTCTATATGCATATATATGTACACACATATGTACACACATCTATGTATATTTCTATATACGTGTATATATACACACACACGTGTGTGTATATGTGTGTGTGTATATATGTGTATATATATACGTGTGTGTATTTATGTGTATATACACATACGCACATACGTGTGTGTGTATTTTTTCGAGACAGGGTCTCGTTCTGTTGCCCAGGCTGAAGTGCAGTGGTACAGTTATAGCTCACTGCAGCCTTGACCTCCTGGGCTCAATCTATTCTTCCACCTCAGCTTCCCAAGTAGCTGGGACTACAGATACATGCCACCTTGCCCAGCTAATTTTTGTATTTTTTAGTAACACCAGGTTTCACCATGCTGAGGCTGGTCTTGAATTCCTGAGGTCAAGCGATCCTCCCTCCTTGGCCTTCCAAAGTGGTGGGATTACAGGCGAGAGCCGCTGTTCCTGGCTGGATTCCATATATTTTTATGAGTTCAAACTTGTTAGTAGCTATTTGAATAACTGCTTGTATTTACCATTTTACAGTTGTTCAGATTGTTTCATGCATTGATAATTGAGAGAAGTGTGTTAACATTTCCCACTGCAATTATAGACGTGCTGTTTCTTCCTATAGTTCTATCAAGTTTTGCTTTATATGTTTTTAGCTTATTTCATTAGACGCATATAAGTTATACATTATTTTGCTTTCTGGTGAATTGATTCTTTTATTCTTTTTTGATTACTGGGTTTACTCTAATAATGCTTCAAGACTTGATTCTTCTATTTGATGTAATAACCAGCCTTTTATTGATTATTTGCCTGGTTTATATTTTTTCAACCATTTTCTCTCAATCTTCCAGTCATTCTTTTGTTTTAGGCATGTTGCTTGTAAAAAGTATTTTATTGCTTTTAAAAATATTCAATCTGGCTTTTTTGAAGAGCAAGGTAAGTCACTTTAGAGTAATTGTTATTACTGATGTTTTTAGATTTATTTCAATTATCTAACTTAATTTTTTTCTTGCTCCTTTTATCCTTCTTTTGTCTTGCTTTCTTTGAAAGGGGAGTACGTTGAGTTTGGTATATTTTTAATTTTGTCTTATTCCATACTTTCCCTGTATAATAATTTGGAAGTATTGATCTATTTTCCTCTTTGAGCAACTACCTTTGAAATGTCACTGTGATGATTTAACAGAATCTAAAGTTGATAAATACCTTAATTATCTCTTTATCTGTACATGAACCTTAGAGCACAAAACTCCTATCTATAGGCCAGGCATGGTGGCTCATGCCTGTAATCCCAGAACTTTGGGAGGCCGAGGCAGGTGGATTACTTGAGGTCAGGAGTTTGAGACCAGCCTGGCCAACATGGTGAAACCCTGTGTCTACTAAAAATACAAAAATTAGCCGGGCATGGTGGCACGTGCCTGTAATCCCAGCTACTCCGGAGGCTGAGGCAGAAGAATCCCTTGATCCCGAGAGGCGGAGGTTGCAGTGAGCTGAGATCATGGCACTGCACTCCAAAGCGAGGCTCTGTCTCAAAACAAAGCAAAACAAAACAGAACAAACAAAAAAATTCCTATCATCTCCTCCCCCCTCGTTCACATGCCATTGATGTCTACTACTCTAGCTCTCTTCTTTCTTTTTTTTTTAACCCCCACGTGAGACATTTTTATTTAACACGGCTAATATTTGTTTTTATTTACTTCAATGTTCTTTTGGTCATAATTCCTTTAAGTATCCCAGGCTTTTATTCTGGATATGTTTTCTGAACTTCCTACTGAAACAAATACATATTTTAGAATTTCCTTAATGAAATACATCTTTCAGAATATTTTAGATCAGAAGATGTCTAAAAGTAACTCCGTTTTTATTCAAATGAAAATGTATTTATGCTGCCTTTCTTTTTGAAAGATACCTTTTTTGAAAGATACTTTTTATAGCTTTACAATTCTAAGTTGGCAATAATTTTGTGGTCAGATGTGACTTCATTGTCTTCTGGTTTCCATGCTCACTGTTGAGAAGCCTCTGTCAGGATAATGATTGCTTGTTTGTAGTTGCTCTATTTTTCTCTTTGGTTGCTTTCAAGATCTTCTCTTTGACTTGAGATTCTGCAACCATATCGCAAAATCTCTCTGCATATATATTGCTTTTTATTTATTTCGTTGGGTATTTGTTATGTTTCCTGCATCTGTGCACCATGAAATCAACTAACTCTGGAAATTCCTAAAAATCACCTCTTTTCTTGTCTCTCTGTTCTCTCCTTCTGGGACTTTGATAGATGTAACAAATATTGTATTCTATCCTCTGTGTCTTTATTCTCTTTTATATTTCCTATCTCCTTATCCCTGTATTAGGCTTTGTTCAATTTCTCTAGGCCCATATTTCAGTTCACCAATTCCTCAATCTCTGCTTAATCCACGAGTTAACTTATCATTAACATTTTAATTTTAATAATTACATTTTTATTCATTGTGTCATTTGATAATTTTCAAATATGTCTTGTAATTTTTTACAGTATTTTACTCCATAATTTTTTTTTTTTTTTTTGAGATGGAATCTCGCTCTGTCACTCAGGCTGGAGCGCAGTGTCTTGATCTCAGCTCACTGCAACCTCTGCCTCCCGGTTACGAGTGATTCTCCTGCCTCAGCCCCCCAAGTAGCTGGGATTACAGGTGTTCACCACCACACCCAGCTAATTTCTGTATTTTTAGTAGAGACGAGGTATCGCCATGTTGGCCAGGCTGGTCTCGACCTCCTGACCTCAGGTGATCCACCCGCCTTGGCCTCCCAAAGTGCTGGGATTACAGGCGTGAGATACTAGACCCAGCCTCCATAATGATTTTTAAGATCCGCCTTTTATTTCTTCAAACATTTCACACATTGTTACTTTATATACTATTTTATAATTACAATTTCTTGAGTGTTTTGTTTTAGTTTCTGCTGGCATTCCCTAATGTTAGCTTGTTTGTCTGGATGTTGATAACTGTAGATTGTGAGCTCATATTTTTTTGAACTTAATCTGAGAAAATCCTTGGGATTAAAATAGGTTACTTTGCAATATAGAGCATTTTTGTTGCTTCTGCTGGGAGCTCAAGGATACTACCAGACTACAACCACACTGCTTCTTTAGGAGCTTGAGTTCAGATCTCCAATCCTGCAGTGGGTCCAAAGTTTGACTTCTTTGCAGTGCAATTCTAAGAATTTGCCTTCAAAGTTTGTGTTTGCACACCTGCTCTGTTCAGGTTTCAGCTCAGCCTTTCTCCTCACTCCTTCTTGAAAATTTCCCATCGCTTTCCTGGGATCCTACCATGTATATTGTAGTGAGAGAGCCCTTCAGGGTACCTCAAGCCCTGTAATGTCAGAAGCCCTTGATACCTCTCATAAGTATCTAAATGTGGTTGTAGACACATGTAGATACACAATAGCCAAAGAGACTTTTTAAGAAAACATAAATCACATTACACGCCTCCCTGGTTGCAAACTCTCAAATGCACCTCTCAACACACTGAGAACAAAATCCAAATACCTTATCTTGGCATCTCAGGCCTGCGGAATCTGGTTCGTGCCTGTTTCTTGGACTCTGTTTCCTACCGCTGCACGCATGATCCTGAAGGACATTTTCTAGATTCTTTCCACAGACAGAAGTTCCCATCGCACAGTTATAGACCCTCTGTTTGAAATTCTGCCTGTTTCCCTCAAACATCCGTCCTCTCTTTGGCCAGTCTTGGCATGCCAGGATCCTCGTCAGTAGGATCTCAGCAGTAACCATGCTTCAGCCTGGCTTCTCAGAGCCATTCCACCTAACGCAGCCACCCTCATCACTCTGGATTACCTGTTTCCTTCAAAGCATTTATCACCATTTAAAATGATCATAATTGCTTTTACATTTTCTCTGTTTATTTTTCCTCTTTTCTAGGATATAATTCCAAGAGGACAAATTCTGCTGAATCCCAGTGCTAAGAAGTTCTGGCACCTAGTAGTCACTCATTAGATATTTATTGAGTAAATAAAAGAAAGTTACAACTCAGAAGTACTGTATTAGAATCCTTGCAAAGTACATGGTTTCTCCTAGGAAAATATATGAGATACAAGAAGAGAGATGGCTGAGGAAAACCAGGGCGTGGGGAAGGCCTGGGCCTTTGCATCAGGGGTTTTTAGTTAGTAATGGAACCCCATTATCTTGTTCCTTAACTCAGCAGCCCTGGATTCAAAACATCTGGGCAAGGTCAACTTTTGACTTTGTCTCCCAACCCAGAGTTTATCCATTTATCCACTGAACGAAGTTGAATGTGCTCCCATTCTACCTCTTTTATCTCATGAAACTTGCAAGACTTTGGACAGACATACACACACACACACACACACACACACACAAAGTTTTTTTTTTAAAAAAAAACCACTTCAAAAATAATCTGTCTCATTGACCTTTCATTTTATTTCTTCAAATATTTCACACATTGTTACTTTATATTCTATTTCAGAATCAAAATTTCTTGACTGTTTTAGTTTCTGCTGGCATTCCCTAACACTAGCTTGTTTGTCTGAATGTTGATAACTGTAGATTGTGAGCTGATATTTTACTAGTGGTCCCATAGTCAAAATTACTCTCTCAGAATCTAATTCAGAAAATACTGATGCATACTGTATGCCCAGGAAATTAAAAATTAATAATACTTTTTGGTGTCAAGCAGGAATAAGTTCAACTGTTATTTTTTGTTCAACATCAACTCTTTGAATGACAATGTTAAACTCTGAATCTTGCTGTGCATAGTACGCAGAAACAGCAGTCTAGTCTCCTTTTGATTAATGAAAAAGCACTTTTCTTTCTCTCTGGCTGTTTTCCTCTCAGTAATGCATACACTGAAAACTGAGAACACATATATACATGTTGCAAAAATTAAGAGTTTGGAAATGACACTGTTTTGGCAGATGTGGTTAGTCTTTTAAGCATGGCCAAAATGGCCCCTTGATAACTTCATTTTAACTTTATGAGCGTTAATTATTACTGAAGGCTGGGGTTTTGCCAGGTCCTTCAGCTGTGAGGGGCAAGAACTGGCCAGGGGCTTTTTAGGACGTCTCCAATTTAAATGAAAGCTCCAGGCAACATTTATCTTTTTTTCTCCCAAACTTTTCTTAATTAAACTTTTTTTAAAGCCTTACTGCATTCTTTATGCCAACCAACTGCATCTTATATTGTAAATTGGTTTTGACTCTGAGGCTTGCATTTTCACTCAAGCCTGACCCTAAGGGTTTTGCAAACCTGGAGTTCCAACCTTCCTCACGTCTCTGTGCGCATGATTCAGGCTGACGTACATGTATAGCGTTTATAAGTTGTCTGCTTTTGGTGGAAATCAGCGTCAAGAGGCAAACTTTTACAACAATTTTCTGAAGCCTAATTCTCTTATATTTGTTGCCTTTACCTGACTCATTGCCTTTTAAGTAGTGTACAGTACAGGCTCCAAAAGCAAGATCAACAGTTGCTATCAGTCATTATGGTAGTAGAGGTAGCAGTAGCAATATTATCTTTTCCAAGTGAAAAAATATGATCCATTGCCATCTTGCAATTTAAATTGTTCTCTTGGACAGATTTTGAGGAAGTCATACAAAGGAGTAGACGGTATTTGATTTATTCTTGAGTAGGAAAATAAGATTCTGACATCCTTCTGTTCGTGAATACGAGTCTCATCATATACCTGTGAATAAGCTATAAAGGTTTTCTATAATAAGAGATTTGTCTGGTGTTTGTTCTGAGTTCCTGGCACAGGGCTTCTAAAGCTCTTGGATTTTTCTGAGTGGTAGAACTGTGTTTGTTATTCATGAGCCTCTTGGCTCACTCTTGAGTTTATGCTAATGAGGTGACTCCCAGTGAGCCCTTAGACAGCTTCAGGAATAGGGGCTGGACACAAGAAAGACCATCCATGAGATACTAGGTTGGGACTTTGACCCAGAGAAGGTAGGAGAAGCTGGAGACTGAGTTCAGCCCGGTGGCCAATCATACCTACATAATGAACCCGTCAAAACTCCACACCCTGAGCATCAGGGGTGATTTTGTTGATGAACACATGGGTGTGCCAGAAGAGAGGTACACCCTATTTTCACAGAGAGGGCAAGGAAGCTCTGTGTCGGGGATCCTCCCAGGCCTTCCCTCTGTGTCTCTTCATCTGGGTGGCCCTGAGCTCTTCTCTTTTTCATAAAGGTATAATCAAAAGTGTAGCACTTTCTTGAGTTCTGTGCATTGTTATAGCCAATGATCAAACATGACAGGATTGTGGAAACCCTTGAATTACTAGCCAGTTGGTCAAAAGTGTGAGTGGCCTGGGACCCACTGAACTTGTGGCTGCTGTCTGGAGGGGTCTGTCTATGTGAACATTCATAAACATACACTCGGGACTGACTGTGCTCTTCACCTGTGAGGTCCGTGCTAACTCCAGGTGGTTAGTGGCAGAATTGAACTGCAATATACCAGTTGCTGTCAGAATTAAAGGTAAAATAAAAATCTTTGAAACTGGCTAAAAGACAGTTTCCTATATATATCTGGGTAAAGCATGGAAAGTCCTTCTGAGTGAGAAAGGGTGACTGGCCAGGCTGAACACAATTTCTTTAGGTTTGCCTACTGAGCACAGAAAAAACACCTTCTTGAAAAACTTTTGGGTACTATGCTTAGAACCTGAGTGGTGGGATCATTCATACCCCAAACCTCAGCATCGTGTAATATACCCAGGTAACGAACCTGCACAGGTACCTTCTGGATCTAATATAAAATTTGAAAAAGAAAGAAACATATATATATATATATATATATATATATATATATATATATATATTCACAGAAAGCGCATATATATATATATATTCACAGAAAGGGCATACACATACACACACACACACACACACACACAGAGAACTCTTAAAACTCAGCGGTAAGAAAACAATCTGATTAAAAAGTGGCCCAAAGACCTTAACAAACACATTGAAGATGATATATGGATGGCAAAAAAAAAAAGAGAAAAAAATGTTCTGTATCACATATCATCAGGGAGTGCAAATTAAAGCAGCAAAGGGACACTACTACACATCTTTTAGAATCGCCAAATCTGTAACACTGACAACACCAAATGCTGGTGAGGATATGGGACAACAAGAACATTGCCGGTGGGTATGCAAAATGGTACAGCCACTTTGAAGGACAGTTTGGTGGTTTCTTACAAAACTAAGCACAGTCTACCATAGGATCTGGCAATCATGCTCCTTACTATCTACCCAAAGAGTTGAGAACGTGTTCATACACATACACACAAAAACCTACACAGAGATAGCAGCTTTATAGCAACTTTGCTCATACTTGCCAAAACTTGGAAGCAACAAAGATGTCCTTCAGTAAGTAAACGGATGGATAAACCATGGTACATCCAGACAATGGAATATTATTCAGCACTAAAAAGAAATGAGCTAGCAATCTGTGAAAAGTTATGGAGGAACTTTAAATGCACATTACTAAACAAAAGGAGCCAATCTGAAAAGCCTGCATACTGTATGATTCTAACTATAAGACACTCTTATAGTGGTTGCAAGATCTGTGGTTGCAAGGGGTTGGGAATAGGGAAAGAAACAGAGCACAGAGGAGTTTTAAGGCAGTGAAGATACTCTGTGTGATACTATAATGACGGATATGTGTCATTATACATTTGTTTAAACTCAGGATTTACAACACTAAGAGTGAACCCCAGAGTAAACTATGAATTTTGGGTGACAATGATGTGTCGGTGTAAGTTCATCAGTTGTAACCAGGGTATCACTCTGGTGGGTGATGTTGATAATGTGGGAGGTTATGCATATGTGGAGGTAGGAGGTATATGGGAAAACTTATGCCTGCCTCTGAATTTTGCTGTGAACCTAAACATGCTTTAAAAAATAAAGTTGTGGCCAGGTGCGGTGGCTGAGGCCTGTAATCCCAGCACTTTGGGAAGCTGAGGCAGACAGATTGCTTGGGCCCAGGAGTTTGCAACCAGCCTGGGCAATATGGTAAAACTCATTTATACAAAAAATACAAAAATTAGCTGGGCATGGTGGTGCACACCTGTGATCCCAGCTACTTGGGAGGCTGTGGTGGGAGAATTGTTTGAGCCCATGAGGTTGAGGCTGTAGTGAGCTGTGATCATGCCACTGCACCTCAGCCTGGACAACAGAGTGAGACTCTGTTGAAAGCAAGCAAGCAAGCAAGCAAGCAAGCAAACAAACAAGAAAAAAAGAAAGAAAGGAAAGAAGAGAGAGGAAGGAAGGAGGGAGGGAGGGAAGGAAGGAAGGAGATAGGGAGAGAGAGAGAAACAAAAGACAAGAAGGAAGGAAAGAAGGAAGGAAGGAAAGAAGGAAGGAAGGAAGGAGAAAAAAGAGAGAGAGAGGCTGCTTTCCTGGAACACTCTGGGAACAAGCAGTGGCACTTCGGAACCAGGTAACAAGCTGCAGCAAAGAGTTGGGAAACTGTTCTTCCCACATTGTATTACATGCTTATTACATTGTAATAAACAAAAATAAAAATAAAATAAATGTAATTACATTAGAATACACGTTTGCTCTGGCTTCTTGGAATCTGGAAACTCAGCCAGCCTCAAGAGGCATAAATAATAGTATCCTCACGGCAAGTCCTGTAGGCAGTGGTCTTCAGGACTATGGGTGTATTGATTGATAGGTAGATTGGAGCTGCAGGGGTGAGCAGGTGAAGCTGAGTGGGGACGGTTGTTGATGCCCTGGATGGGCAAGCAAGGCACGTTTTTGGGAAGCCCTGAAAGAGTTGGCTAAGGGGGAATTATACGCAAGTGCCAAGAGAGGACCTGACCTTGGTGCTGTCCATGTGGGGTCATGTGTGTGTAGATGCCCATGAGGCTGGTGGCATTTGGATATAATGGGGTTTTCTGGATGCATGACATGGGGCTATCTTCCATTGAGACAATCACTAGATGAGGTTTATAAACAATACATTTTAAATTTTATGCATGGTTAGGTGTACTCTCCACCAGACAACAGAAGACTCTGTGGATTAGAGCAAAGGAAAGGCATGTGGACAGATGCACAGGGAAAATGAAATGCTGGAGAAAGTGACCTGACTTGTTTCAGGCCAGTGCTCCTACCGAGAGCTAGAAAACATGGACAAAACTGTAGGAAGGAACCAGAAAGCTAGCAAAAGAGCAAGGACTTGGGGTCACAGAGCCCAGAGAGAAGGTAAGCCAGGAACAGGAAACTCAGCTTTGGGTGTCGTTTTTCCACAGAGGCACCTGATGATTTTCCAGCAGAAGCCGAGGGGCTGAGAGGTGGAGAGCAACCAAGCGGCCATGTCTAAGGCAGCCTTCTGCTATAAAGGGTTCTACAGGACATGCTGTGTAGGGGAAAGCACTGGCCACCATAAGACTTTGAGCACTTGAACTGGGGCTGGTGCAATTGAGGGATTAAAATTTTGATTTGATTTAATTGTAATTATAGTTAGTCTCAATAGCCTCATGCGGCTACTGCTTAGCACAGGTCTGGAGCCTCCCTTAGGTCCTGAGAAGGGCAGTGCAGCCACCTGGGAAGTGTGTGGGCTTTGTAGATGACCAATGCTCGGTTTGAATCTTGCCTTGCCCCATAGTAACCATGCAAACTTGGTGAATAATTCCCCCCTCTGTGTTCAGTTTCTTCATCTATAAAAGGAGAATAAATAGGGCCGGGTGCAGTGGCTCACACCTGTAATCCTAGCACTTTGGGAGGCCAAGGCAGGCAGATCATGAGGTCAGGAGTTCGAGACCAGCCTGACCAACATGGTGAAACCCCGTCTCTACTAAAAACACAAAAATTAGCAAGGTGTAGTGGCACGCGCCTGTAATCCCAGCTACTCGGGAGGCTGAGGCAGGAGAATCGCTTGAATCTGGGAGGCAGAGGTTGCAGTGAGCCAAGATGGCGCCACTGCACTCCAGCCTGAGTGACAGAGTGAGACTCTGTCTCAAAAAATAAATAAAAGAATAAATAAAGTAAAGCCTACCCCATAAAAAGGTTTCACATACTGGTGCCTGTGTACAGCAGGCATTCAATAAAGATTAGATGGAATTGTCTATAGATTGTGAGTTCCAAAAACCCGACATCATTTTTGAAAGCTGAGCTTTATTTTCTTCAAAAACAAATGTCAATATTCATGTTACTGAACTTATGTATGTTTTTATTTTTTCTCAAAATCCCAGAGGCATGTTCTACTTGGAAAATACAAATACATTTCACAGTATAGATACTCTAGAGAAACTATTTTCTTAAGAAGCTACCAAAGGTTAATGACATAACCCAATGTATCTCAACTTTACAATCAGATGAAATTATCTGGGACACACACAAAGGACTTGTTTTCTTACACCTCATTCTCTTTTTTTTTTTTTGAAACGGAGTCTCACTCTGTCGCCCAGGCTAGAGTGCAGTGGTATGATCTCGGCTCACTGCAAGCTCCACCTCCCGGGTTCATGCCATCCTCCTGCCTCAGCCTCCAGAGTAGCTGGGACTACAGGTGCCCGCCACCACGCCTGGCTAATTTTTTTTGTATTTTTAATAGAGACGGGGTTTCACCGTGTTAGCCAGGATGATCTCGATCTCCTGACCTCGTGATCCACCTGCTTCGGCCTCCCAAAGTGCTGGGATTACAGGTGTGAGCCACCGTGCTCGGCCCACTCGTTCTCATTTTTAATAATAAAAAAGTTAAAGTGCAGTCATTTGCACAAAGAAATAGCCTGTTGTGGTACACACAGTCTTAGGAAGCCACCTTCAGAGAGTGTATTGATGCTAGAGGGAGCAACATGTTTACCATTCTTAGGCAGGAAAAGATGGGGCTTGTTAGGACCTTTTCTACCCACGCATCAGGAGTCAGCTGATGGCTGTGATTTAGACTTAACACCATCAGAGACAAGCAAAAATAATGTACAACTGCTTTTGACTACAAGAAAAAAATATCCCGTTGTATTATGGACTTTCACAGTATTGCAGCAAAGGAAAGAGTGTTTGCTAACGTGTCGATAGTCCTCAACTAAATTGCTACCTACCCTGATTATGTTCCCTGCACCAAATCATCCAAAATTATAAATGATGCACCTTTTCTTTTAAGATGGGAAAGAGATGCTGGGGGAAGACATGGAAAAGGATAAATGTGAGGTTACTATGCTCCACCCAGCCATGCACCATCAGGATATTAATAGTTGTTGTGGCCAGGTGTGGTGGCTCACGCCTGTAATCCCAGCACTTTGGGAGGCTGAGGCAGGCGGATCACGAGGTCAGGAGATCGAGACCATCCTGGCTAACACGGTGAAACCCATCTCTACTAAAAATACAAAAAATTAGCCGGGAGTGGTGGCAGGCGCCTGTAATCCCAGGCGTGGTGGCAGGCGCCTGCTACTCGGGAGGCTAAGGCAGGAGAATGGCGTGAACTCGGGAGGCAGAGCTTGCAGTGAGCAGAGATTGTGCCACTGCAATCCAGCCTGGGCGACAGAGTGAAACTCTGTCAAAAAAAAAAAATAAATAAATAATAATAAGTTGTGAACTCCACTTTAGCCTGGCCACTGTCCTTGGGGAGGATGACTGCAATTATTTACCCTTGAGCTTCGGAGAACTGGGGTCTCAGAGATACTAGAAGTAGAACTTGGAGCCAAACCCAGGTCCTCTATCTCCAATGTCTACTATTTCCTCTGCTAATTGACTCCCTTACTGTCTTAGTCCATTAAGGCTGCTATAAAAAATATCATAGGCCAGGTGGCTGGTAAACAATAGAAATTTATTTCTCCCTGTTCTGGTGGCTGGGAGTCCAAGATGAGGGTGCCAGCATGGTTGGGTTCTGGTGAGGGTCACCTGGGGATGGTTGCAGACTGCGCAGTTCTTGCTGTGACCTCACATAGGGGAAGGGGCAAGCGTCTCTCTGTTGCCTCTCAATCCCACCCATGAGGGCTCTATCATGGCCTCATCACCTCCCGAAGGCCGCACTTCTTATACCATCACCTTGGAGGCTAGGATTTCAACATAAATTTTGAGGAAACACACACATTCAGATAATAACATTCCTCAATGGGTCTTATTAAAAACCAAAATTCTACACCTTGAACCACCTTTATCCCAAGAAAATAGAGTGTACAAGCTTGAGAATAAGTTTGTGCCAAGATATGTTTGTACTGCCCCATGAAAAAAAAAATTCTAATAAAAATTGGTTGTAGACTTCGGGTGGTAATAAGGTATCTGTGTGGGTTTATCGATTGGAACAGATGCACCACTGTGAGGGGGGTGGATATCGATAGTTGGGGAGACTATGCTTGTGTGGGAGCAGGGAGCATACAGGAAACCTCTGTGCCTTCTGACCAATTTTTCTGTGAATCTAAAACTGCTGTAAAAAAAAAAGTCTATTTGAGAAGATAGGGTGCAGTAGTTACTGTGCTCTGAGCACTGTCTGATAGTTTTATAAAGGAGCTCACTCATCCTTAACAAGAACCGTATGAGGGAAGTTCGAGTAGCATCCCATTCCACAGATGAGGAAAGCAAGCCCAGGGAGGGTCAGTGACTTGCCCAGAGTCCTGCAGCGAGTTAGGTAATGGAACTGGAACTCAGACCTCACGCTCGGTCTCAGGTTCTGCACCTCCTTTAGAAAAGGATGAGGAACTGCTGAGACTCAGGTGCACACCACTAGATCTGGTTGTCTTCAGAGGGCTGTTTCTTTTGACGGTCCTCAAGGATCTCATCAAAGCATCATTCATTAATTCACTTGGGATATTTCTCAGAAGAGTATTCCATAAAAAGAGAAGACTGTCTAGGTTAGATCTGGAAAAGATGAAGAGCATGTCTTGGTGCCCATGGCCTTGCAACTGGACTCTGGGGGTGCAGGAGCAGCCCACGAGTTTCGTGGATATGAACTTGGTCCTCCTAAGAGGACCTGCAACACCAACCAGCACCTTCCCTTTCTTCTACTGGAGCCCCTTGCTTGTTTGTTCCTTGTGGACACTGGTTGATGATTGCACGTAGCTCTGGGGGTTGGCTGCTGAAAGCTAACTCAAGCTGCTGCCTGCCTTCTAACAAGCTGCAGAACTCTGCAGGTGCAACTGATCTTGCCCCTGATGTCCCTGCTATTTATTCTCCCTTCCCAGTTTTCTTTAAAAAACAAAATAAAACACCTTAATAGTGTTTGTATTTTTGTAAGCTGCCTTTATTTGCCTAGGCCTGGTTACAGATACTTGAACAATTTTCTTTTTCTGTTTCATGTAGGCACGGACACCTGATTTTCTTTGCTGTTTTTCTCTTTCTAGGTTATTTCTACCTAGGACATGAAATGAATGGAATGCTTGAGAAATTATTGCCACACCATTCTGCTAGGTACAAATCAAAAAGAAAAGACGTCTACTCTTGGTGTAATTTCTAGCTCTGTCTCAAGAATCTTCTAGCAGGCACTTTTTCACCTGGCTTAAGGTCAGGTCGCACCCCTGAGTATGTCAGTCAAACGTTTCTATCACTTTTCAGCTTTGCTGTAGTTGTAGCAGAGATTCAGTGAAACCTGCAAAGCCTAAAATATTTACAATAATGGCCCTTTACAGAAAAATATTTACTGGCTTGTGCTATAGATGATATCCTCTGATCAAAATGTAAAATAGTTATAATTAGTAATCATGTTTTGCCTTCAAAAACAATCCTAGATACTTTGGGTTCAAAAAATAGCCTTTAGAATGAGATCATGTCCTTTGCAGGGACATGGTTAAAGCTGGAAGCCATTATCCCTAGCAAACTAACACAGGAACAGAAAACCAACCTCCACGTGTTCTCACTTATAAGTGGGGAAGCTAAATGCTGAGAACACATGGACACATGGTGGGGAACAAAACACCCTGGGTCCTGTTGGAGGACAGGCTGTGGGGAGATGGAGAGCATCAGGAAGAATAGCTAGTGGATGCTGGGCTTAATACTGGGGGGACGAGCAGATCTGTGCAGCAAACCATCATGGCACACGTTTACCTGTGTAAGAAACCTGCACATCCTGCACACGTACCCCTAAACTTGAAAAAGTTAGAAAAAAAATTGCTTTTATAAAAATCATAAAATATATAGAATTGAATGACAAGAACACTACATATAAAAACATGTAAAAACACAGGCTACAGAAAATTATAGCATTAGATAAATATATTAGAAAAGAAAAAAGATTAAAAGCTCATAAGTGTTCAACTCAAGAGGTTATTTTTGGAAAAAAGAGTTAAACCAAAATCAAGTAAGGAAATAAGAAAGAAACGAGGAGATACTGGCAAATTAGACAATCAAAAATATCTGTGAGAATTAACAAAAGCAGAAGCTAATTTTGGGGAAAAAAGTAAAGTCTACAATCTCTGGAAGGTTTGATTAGGGAAAAAAGAGAAAACGTTAAAGAAGGAAAGAAAACAAAGAAGGAAGAAAAAAGAGATTTCAATGCAGCTGTCCCAAAGATTAAAACTCATAACCAAATACAACGGACAACTTTATCCAATAAATCTGAAAACCTAGACAAAATGGTTATTTTTCTAGAAAAGGGTGTCCTGTCAAAACTGATTCAAGTACAGACTTAAAACCTGAATAGACCTTTAACTATATAACCATAGCCATAAAAGTTATAGGCTTAAAAATGACCATAAGAGAAATTAAATCAGTAGTCAAAAATCAATAAACCAAAAAGCACCAAGCTTAGATGGTTTTTTTTTTTTTTTTTGAGATGGAGTCTCGCTCGTTGCCCGGGCTAGAGTGCAGTGGTGCGATCTCGGCTCATTGCCAGCTCCGCCTCCCGGGTTCATGCCATTCTCCTGCCTCAGCCTCCCGAGTAGCCGGGACTATAGGCGCCCACCACCACACGAGGCTAATTGTTTGATTTTTAGTAGAGACAGGGTTTCACCGTGTTAGCCAGGATGGTCTTGATCTCCTGACCTCGTGATCCACCTGCCTCGGCCTCCGTAAGTGCTGGGATTACAGGCGTGAGCCACCGCGCCTGACCAAGCTTAGATGATTTTATAAGTGAAATTTATCAAATTTCCCAAGAAAAGATAACTTCTTATCTTAAGACTGTTCCACAGAACGGCATGAGAGAACCAGACAAAACAGGGGGAGAGAAGAAAATCTCACTTGTGAACATAAACACAAACATCCTTTAAAAATTTACAAATGAAATGCTTCTGTGTATATCACACATCAGCACACCTCACCTGAGGATTGCAAGATTATTAACCTTAGGAAATATATTAATATAATTCATTGAGTTACAGGTTAAAGAAGAAAAAGCATACTATCTTCAAAAGGTGCAGGGAAAAAAGCATTTGATGACATTCTACATTTACTCATTAAGAAATACATTAGCAGGCTGAGTGTGGTGGCTCACACCTGTAATCCCAGAACTTTGGGAGTCCGAGGCAGGTGGATCACCTGAGGTCAGGAGTTAGAGACCAGCCTGGCCAACATGGCAAAACCCTGTCTCTACTAAAAATACAAAAATTAGCTATGCATGGTGATGCACACCTGTAATCCCAGCTCCTTGGGAGGTTGAGGCACAAGAATCACTTGAACCCAGGAGGCGGAAGTTGCAGTGAGCTGATATCGCACCACTGCACTCCAGCCTGGGTGACAGAATAAGACTGTCTAAAAACAACAACAACAACAACAACAAAAAAAAAAAAAAAAAAAAAAAAAAGAAAGAAAAAGAAGGAAAGAAAGAAAGAAAGAGACATTAGCAAACTAATGTAATATTAGAATGGGACTCCTATGCCAGGTAAATACTATCTGCTGGAAACCTACAGCAAATATTAACATTTAACAGGCAAAGATTAGAAACAGTCCCTTTAAAAGCAGATATGTGGTAAGACTGGGACTACCACAGTGTCCAGTCGGCATTGTCGTGAAAGTCCCAACCAGGACAATGAGATGAGATGGAAAAGATGGAAGTAATGGTTGCAGAAAAGAACAAGACAAAATTATCATTTGCAGATGATAGTATTGCCAATACAGGAAATGGAAGAGAAAATAGAGACAGACACAGACTAACAGAAGATTGGTGTTTTCATAATATAAGAACTTTTAGGCAAATCAAAAAGAAAAAGTGCAATATGGGCAAAAGAAGGGATAATTCACCAAAAAATCTGATTGGTTAATAAATGTGAGCGAGAGGTTTAGCTTCACAAAAATCAGGAAATGCAAATAATAAATGAAATAGTTCACACCCATCTGATTGAAGAAAATCATTAGGTGTGATAATTCTCAGAGCTGGTAAGATATGGGATAGTGAGGACTGTCACTCGGTAGAGTCATTTTGCAATGTTTAGGGAGAGACTCAGCAAATTCAGTACTAGGAGTATTTTAGAGAAATCGGTAAATGATTTCTCTTAAACATGACAATATTAATTGTGTTCGGTAATTGTCAGAGACCTAATGACAATATATGATGGAAAATAACAGACATTACTTAAGGACAAGGATACATTAAGAGAAATGTGTTGTTAGGTAAGTTTTTTTTTTTTTTTTTCGAGACTGAGTCTCTCTTGTCACCAGGCTGGAGTGCAGTGGCATGATCTCAACTCACTGCAACCTCTGCCTCCCCGGTTCAAGCGATTCTCCTGACTCAGCCTCCCAAGTAGCTGGGACTACAGGTGCGTGCCACCATGCCCAGCATGTATTTTTAGTAGAGATGAGGTTTCACCATATTGGCCAGGATGGTCTGGATCTCTTGACCTCATGATCGGCTTGCCTCGGCCTCCCAAAGTGCTGGGCTTATAGGCATGAGCCACCGCGCCCAGCCTTGTTAGGTAATTTCATCATTGTGCAACCATCACAGAGCACATTAACACAAACCTAACTAGTAGAACCTACTGCATACCTAGGCTATGTGGTAGAGCCTATTGCTCCTGGGATACAGACCTATACAGCATGTTCCTGTACTAAACACTGTAAGCAGCTGTAACACAATGGTAAGTATTTGTGTATCTAAACATAGAAAAGGTATTATAATCTTATAGGACCACTGTCATACATGCAGTCCATCGTTGACCAAAACGTTATGTGGTGCATGATTGTATTTGTAACAGCAAAAATCTGAAAGCCGATTTGTTGTCCATCTATAGGGACTTGGACAGATAAATTGTTGTATATTCATACAATAAAATAATGTTAATCAGTGAAAATGAATGTAACAACATAAACCAATCTTGAAAAAAGTTGTTAAATAAAAAAGTAGGCTGGCTGAGGTGGCTCACAACTGTAATCCCAGCACTTTGGGAGGCCGAGGCAGGCGGATCACTTGAGGCCAGGAATTCGAGACCAGCCTGGGCAATATGGCGAAGCCTCGTCCCTACTAAAAATACAAAGATTAGCCAGGTGTGGTGGCGCGTGTCCCAGTTGGCACAGAAAATTCAGTACTCCTGTACCGAATTTGCTGCTGAGTCTCTCCCTAAACATTGCAAAATGACTCAACAGAGTGACAGTCCTCCCAGTTACTTGGGAGGCTGAGGCACAAGAACTGCTTGAACCCCGGGGGCAGAGGTTGCAGTGAGCCAAGATTTCACCACTGCACTCCAGCCTGGGCAAAAGAGCAAGATTCTGTCTCAAAAAAAAAAAAAAAGAAAAGAAAAGAAAAGAAAAGAAAGAAAGAAAAGAAAAGAAAAGAAAAGAAAAGAAAGAAAAGTAAATCATTGCAAGGGAATGCACACCTGTGTAAAAATGTAAAACACACAACAGAATGCTATACCTTGGCTTTGGATACATAATAGTGAGGGAAAGTATAAAAACGTGGATCTGATAAATCCACACAAACTTCAGGAGAAGGGCTCCATGGAGGCCAGGCATGTGGTGTGGGATTTTCAGCCCTGCTTATGAAGCTCTATGTAAGAAGCGGAAGCAACCGCAGCAGGTTAATGTGCTCTCAGCAGTGTGCAGGAGCTGTGTCACTGTATTTTTTGCTTGATTTATTCTCTGTCAAAAAACGAAGGAAGGAAGGAAGAAAGGAAGGAAGGGAGGAAAGAAGGAAGGAAGGAGAGAGGGAAAGAAGGAAGGAAGAAATGAAGGAAAGAGAGAAGGAAGGAAGGAAGAAAGGAGAGAATGAAGGAAGAAAGGAGAGAAGGAAGGAAAGAAGGAAAGAAGGAGAGAACAAAGGAAGGAAGGAGAGAAGGAAGGAGAAAGGGAAGGAAGGAAGAAAGGAGAGAGGGAAGGAAGGAAGAAAGGGAGAAGGGAAGAATAAGAAGGGAAGGAGGGAGGAATCCTCATGGTGTGAGGATTGGGTTTCTGTGCCTCTTCTGCCAAAGAGTTCCCTTTGGGAACCCCCAAGTCAGAGGGTGTGCTCTGCAAACTCCTTGCATCCTAAAGCCGACAAACCTCAAGAGCAGGCTGAGTGAGACAGAGTGGAGCTGGCTCAGGTATAGACTCAGGTGGTGCTCAAGGGGGCTGCCTGGGCCAGGATTCAACTTGCCGTCTAGGGAATGAAGCAGGCCTGTTGGGGAGACCTAGGCCTTGTGCAGTCGTCTCTCTCCTTAAGAGAAAAATTAAACCAATAGCTGGCTGGTGTGGGCAGCCCTTTCTAAGGTCATCCTGAGGGGAGGGTCCTGGAGCCAAAGCTCCCTGTCAGGAATCCCTGAAGCTCACCCCTAAGGCAGGCTCTGGCTTGAGCAGCAGCAGAATGCTCTGCGAGTGGGGGTAGTGGGTGAGGGGGCTTGTGGGAGCACAGAGGCTGGTCCACCTGGAGGTCCTGACTTAGTGAGCCTGGGGAGGGCCCCACAGCATGCTTTTCTAACCTGTGCCCCCTGGGATGTCGAAGCTGCTGGGCCAGGGCATATACATCTTGAGAGCCCTGGCTCTCCGAATGTCAAAGCTGCTGTTCTGAGGCTGAGGCTGGTGGATCACTTGAGTCCAGGAGTTCGAGACCAGACTGGGCAACATGGCAAAGCCCCATCTCTATATATATTAGCTGGGCATGGTGGTGCGCACCTGTATTCCCAGCTACTTGGGAGGATGAGGTGGGAGGATCACTTGAGCCCAGAAGGTCGAGGCTGCAGTAAGCTATGATTGTGTCATTGCACTCCAGCCTGGGTGTTAGAGCAAGATCCTGTCAAAAAAACAAAAAACAAAAAACTGCTGCTCTGGAAGCACACCTGGAGCAGGCCTGGAGCCGTGGGAAGACGCAGGCAGGATTAGGCTGTGTCCACAGTCCCCTGAGGCTTAGGAATTGATGGGGCTGTAGAATGTCCCATCATCGCTGAGAGTCAAGACACATCTATGCCTCTCCTTCACCATTTTTGCAGGGTCGGGAGAGGGTAAGAAAAAGGACAGGGCCTGGTGATACTGGGCACATATATATTGGACAGTGTCTATCCCCTTCACAGGCATGGGCTGGTGGGGATTGTGAGTCCAACATGGCTGGGGAGGGGGCTCTGCCTGACGTTCCCTTCTGTGACTATGCGGTGATGCTCTGGGCTGACACCTCAGAGCACTCTGATGTGGAGGGGACAGAGTTCCTAACCCTTGTAGCTTTCACTGAGATAGCTGAGTGCATTGCATTTCTTCCCCTCATGCTTCTGAATCTCTGCATAATTCATCATTGTGGAACCATCACAGAGCTCAACATTTTCTCTCAGGAAGTTGGGAGATCTCCCATAGGCTTGAGGGACACAGTGTCCAAGTGAAAAAGAAGGATTAAAAAAAAAAAAAGAATCTTATTTCCCAAGTAGGTGTACCCTGGCAACGTTGTCTGTTAGGAAATGTGGGGCATTTTTTGTTTTATTTTGTTTTGATTTCCATTTCCATTTAACAACTGCCCCCAAAGATCTGCAGAGGATTAAATTACAGAAAATGCAATGAGACCTCTGTTGCATTTTATCCCTGTGGAGTCTTATGTTGACATGGGCAGGCAGGAGCCAGGAGATATCCAGGAGCTCTGGGGACTGGGCTCAGGTTGGGTCCCTCTTCACCAAGAGGCTGGGGTGGGCCCTTGGGGACACCTGAAAATACTGAGAGTGAACAGAGTCCATGACGGCATCTGTTCGATATGAACCAATGCCCTGACTCAGCTGTCCTTTGCCAGGGCTGCAATGAGTGTCTGGCCACAGAAAGGGCCTGTGGTCACAGACACTGATGGGTGGAGGCAGGAAGACCCCTACCCACTCAAACATCCATTAGGGACAAGTCCCCACAACCACATGGGTGGAACGAGCTGGCACTGTCCCCTGCTCCCTCCACAGCGCCAAGCAGTTGTGAGGGTCTCCTCCTGACCCGGCAGCCGCAGGAATGGCTGTCCCCTCCAGGAATCTGTCATCTCCTCGAGGCCACGACAACACCCTCTTGCCACTCACACATACATCATTTGAGGTCCGGTGTCCCCCCAGCACTCCCGGTTCTTGCTGGAATGGGCGATGTGCTGCTTAGAAACCAGCCCCGGGAAAGCTGCCTCCTCCAAAGCAGGCTTCAGGGAGCCCCGTCAGAACTCTGTGCTCCCTCTGGTGTGGGGACCTGGGCTACTGCCATGATGGTGAGGGTGGGGGATGTGGAGTTGTGCCAGTTCTACACCCAGGATTGGCCTGCTCTGTCGTTTTCCAAAAACAATTCACAAATGACAAATAAAACTCATGCTAGTGCCTGACCTGCTTTCCTGAAGATGGCTTCATCATGTTTCGGGAAACCCCTGCGTCAGGGACTTTCTCTTGGCAAGCCTCCCACTCACGTCGGGGAGAGAACGGCAAGGGGAAGCCAGTTAATACAGTGAGTGAGGGCTGAGGAGCCCAGGGGCGGAAAAGAACTATCAAGGATGCTGGACCTGGCTGGACTGATTCCTGGTCCTCTGATCCCAGGCCCTGGCCCCTTATGATGGTTCATGTTATGTGTGGACCTGTCTGAACCACAGTGCCTGAATGAGTGGTCACACATTATTCAGGGTGTCTCTGTAAGAGCCTTTGGACTTGAACTGCACCATCGACTCTTCCCCGAGTCTCTTGCCTGCTGGCCCACTCCCAGATTTTGGGGTTACCAGCTTCTGTAACTGCATGAGCCATTCCTTGAAATAAATCTACCTATCTACCTTTCATCTGTCTATCTCTTTGTCTACCTATCATCCATCTACCTATGAATCTGTCTACCTACCTATCATATGCATATCTATCTATCATCTACCTACCTATCTACCTATCCTCTACCTATCTGTCTTCTATCTACCTACCCACTATCTGTCTCTCCACTTACTTACCTGTCCTCTACCTATCTATATATCTACCTACCTACCATCTGTCTATCTATCTGAGTGCTCAGAGGTTCCAGGAGGTCCGCATTGTGCGTTTGTTCACTTTTCTGGGGAGAAACTCCATTCCTTTCATGGAATTCAAAATAATAGTCTGTGGCCTAAAGAGAGTTAAAAACAAAAGTTAAGAACTGCTGGGCTAGTTAATGAAAAACCTGTGGGAGGGAAAAACGATATAATGAATGAAGGAAAATAAGAAGAAAGGAAGGCCAGGTCAAAAATGAAAAAAAAAAAAAAATATATATATATATATATATAAAATATACAATAGATCCTCAGAGGATTAAATTACAGAAAGTGCAAAGAGACCTCTGTTGCATTTTATTCCTGTTGAGTCTCACATCAACATGGGCAGGCAGGAGACAGGAGACATCTGGGATATATATTATATATATCCAAAATATAGATATAGATATAGATATAGATATAGATATAGATATAGATATCGATATATTTTGGAGACAGCGTCTGGCTCTGTCACCCAGGCTGGAGTGCAGTGGTGCGATCTCAGCTCACTGCAACCTCCACCTCCCAGGTTCAAGCGATTCTCCTGCCTCAGCCTCCCAGGTAGTCGGGATTACAGGCATGCGCCACCATACCCGGCTAATTTTTGTATTTTTAGTGGAGACAGGGTTTCATC
The DNA here is from genome assembly GCF_028885625.2 of Pongo pygmaeus. Taxonomy (NCBI): domain Eukaryota; kingdom Metazoa; phylum Chordata; class Mammalia; order Primates; family Hominidae; genus Pongo; species Pongo pygmaeus. The sequence continues at coordinate 79,154,122 of NC_072386.2, forward strand.
ATATTGGCCAGGCTGGTCTTGAACTCCTGACCTCAGGTGATCTACCCGCCTTGGCCTCCCAGAGTGCTAGGATTACAGGTGTGAGCCACTGTAGCCAGCCAAAAATGGATATTTTATTGCTTGTTTTAAAACTCAAATACTTAAATAATATCATAACTGCATTTTAAAAAAACTCTTCGAGAATTTTTCTCAGCATTCTACACGTTTGTCATTTGTAGACTTCATTAAGCCTGACTGTACAGCCTTCTAAAACTGAACTGTTTGGTTTAGGTTGAGGCATTCAGAAATGAAGAGGAATGTTTTTTTCTTTCTCCTTTCCACCCAACTAAGAAGTCACAGCCCCAAATTTCCCTGTGTTGTCAGTACTGCACTTTAGAGCCCATCAGTTATTCCAGGAACATTTGGTTGACGAGGCCTAAGAGAGATTTCTCCATCCCGGTGCTACGCACCTATTATCCAGGGCTTTCACATGAGAAGCTAGATTCATTTATGAAACAGTCAGTAAGACACTTCTTTAATTAAGGTCTCCAGTGAGAAAACAGGCTGTCGTTTTTTGAATATTCAATTTATACTATTAGAGAGTCTCTTCTAAAACACTGGTGTGTCAATTCCATGCCATGTTTGACTCTTGATAAACATCTCAATGAACAGATGGAAATGGTCAGAATCCTACTGGGCCTGACCTGAGTGCAGCATAGAGCGGTCACCTCTGAATGTTCACAAAGTCCCTCACCAGAGTCGAGCTGGCCAGAAAGGTGGGATGATTGTCTGGAAGAATTGACTACTACTACTACTAACAATAATAATAATAATAACAATGACAGCAATAACAACAACAATATAACAGCAACTAACGTTCGTCAAAGACAGAACTTGCCAAGCACTGTACTAAGCATTTTACATAGATGCTAGTTCTCCCCTTCGTCTTACTGAGTCATCCCAGCAACTCTAGTACTATTGTTCCCTGTTACACAGGGAGCTGGGACTCAGGGGCATGGATAAATTGCTCAGCCCCACAAGCTGGGGTAGAGTAAAGGGGAGATTTGGCCAGAGCCCTCCTCTGCCCAATGTTCACCACTAGTCTAAGTGGGAGCATGAGGGGAGAAAAACCAAAAGTGTGGATGAAGCAGTATTTTATGGGATACTGAGTGAACAAGGCACTGACTTATAGCCTTGCCCTAGTGTTTGGTTGGGACTCTCAGACCCAAAGAACCGGTATCCTCAAGTTACTGTGTGTAGTTTGAAGAAGGCACCAACTTGTTTTTGTTGCTATTTTTAGTATTGATTCTGTATAAGAAATGCAATTCCCTCTAAGACACTCTGTAGATTTGGATGACTTCAGTAGCAGTTTCGATGTTGTTTTAGTTTCTTTCCTGTCTGAAATTGTCCTTTATTAACAAGGAGGCCCTTTTGTTGAGTTTTAATAGTCAAATTAACACCTTTCATCATTCTCTGGCAACATTTCCAGAGCATTCTATAAGCTAGGATTTGCTCCAAAGATGAGAACGGCATGTTGGGCTTGGGTGTGTGCGATGCCACTGGAGACGCTGCAGGAGAGGCTGCTGGGCAGCTCTGACTGTGGCTGACCACATCAAAGCGCTCTTTGTAAAGCACCACCCGGTGTTGAGTAGTCCCTCCAGGTTCTGCAGGGGCTTGCTTTACACACTCTGCAACCTGTGTTTCATCCAGCATAGACACCATTAACATTCACATACAGAAAACAAGCTGTGAGCGCTTCTGCATTGGCTGGGGAAATGGCCATGCACATTTCATCCTGACGGATATTGTAGTAAAGAGTGCCCCCATCTAGCAGAAAGTTGTTTTGGGCTGATACATTCAAGGTTTGTCATCAGGAAGACTTATTTGGGTCAGACATGGTGGCTCACGCCTATAATCCCAGCACTTTGAGAGGTGAGGAGGGAGGATTATTTGAGGCCAGGAGTTCAAGATCAGCCTGGGCAACATAACGAGACCCCATCTGTACAAAAATTTTTAAAAATTAGGCTAAGCCTGGTGGCTCACACCTGTAATCCCATCACTTTGGGAGGCTGAGGCAGGCGGATCACTTGAGGTCAGGAGTTTGAGGCCAGCCTGGCCAATATGGTGAAACTCTGTCACTACTTAAAATAGAAAAAGTATCCAGCTGTGGTGGCAGACGCCTGTAATTTCAGCTACTCGGGAGGCTGAGGCAGGAGAATTGCTTGAACCCGGGAGGCAGAGGTTGCAGTGAGCCGAGATCGCACCACTGCACTCCAGCCTGGGCGACAGAGGGAGACTCCATCTCAAAAAATAAAAATAAAAATAAAAATTTAAAAAATAAATAAATAAATAAGTCAGGTGTAGTGGCACATGCCTGTAATGTCACCTACTTGAGAGGCTGAGGTGGGAGGATCGCTTGAGCCCAGAAGTTCAAGGCTGCAGTGAGTTATGACCTCACCATTACACTCCAGCCTGGGCAACGATGAGATCCTGTCTTTAAAAAAAAAAAAGAAAAAAAAAAAGAAGACTGATGTGCTCACTGACCTCTCTGAGAGGGCTGCTGAGTAGTATCTCAAGCCCCAAGTCTGTTGAGGCAACACAGCATTTTCTGCATCATCACCATCATCCACGGCATCGACAGCACCCACGTGATCTGTCTCCAACCCTGTGCTCAGCCCTGGAACATCAATCATAACAAGTTCCTGTTCAGATCAGGTGTCCAGGGCTTTTTCCTGTAGGGACTAACCATCAAGGACACCTTTTCTTCAATAAAACCAACATCTGTTGCATGATTAATAACCACAGCTAACAATTATTTAGTGCTTATTTTGTGTCAGGCACTGGCTTAGGTACTTTATAAACGTGTCTTCTTCACAACCACGGTATGAGATGTGGGTACTGCTAGCTTTCCCATGTTACACGTGAGAAGCAGAGGTTAGAGAGGTCAAATAGCACCCACACATTCACAGAGCCAAATGCCAGATGGCATTGGGTGCTGGCTCTGAGAACACCCAAACCTGGGGGCCTCTGGCACCACCCCGGCCAGGATATGGGGCTGAGAATTGGACTGAAACAAGCAAGAAAGCTCTTCCCAGCAGCGACTTCCATGTGAAGTCACCAGGTCCCAATGAGCCTCTTGCCTCCTCAGTTCGACCTGCAGGGTGTCGCACTGCAGCATCTTGCCCTGTGGAGCTGTCCGGGCACACTTTGAGCCCTGGTTCTGCTGTTAACTAGCTGTGTGGCCTCGCTCATTTGTTTTCACTGGTAAATGGGAGTAATATTAATAACCCACCCACAGAACTGTTATTAGGGACAGTTCAAAAAATGCATCTAAAGCAGAATCTGATAGACAAAAATGGAGGCATTTTTTAGTGTTAGGCCTTTAAGAAGTGGCCCTGTCCTGAGAAGCACATTAATCTCGGGCTGAAAATGATATTTTAACTGAAAATTATGTAATCTTCATGAATTTTTTAAAAAAGACTATAAAGCTCCTCACAATGACTTTTCCAGCATCGTGCTTCACGTCGGATTGGGGAGGAAACCCAACTCCAGCCTCTTTGATTTTCATGTGGCTTTGATGAACCCAGGTGCTTTTGCTTGGCTTTAGTGTGTGCTCCTGAGGGCCTGCTTAGCGCTCCCACCTTGCCAGGTGGCTGTGAGGGGGAGCCCTGGGCTGAAGCAGCTCACGACACCCTCCTCCCCTGAGACCAGGGCACTGTCCACTTCCACAGCTGCCCAGACAGCTGTCCAAGATGGCCCCATGAGACCTTAACTTTGCCAAAAGAGCAAGTCAGGTAGCTCAGCATACCACCTCAATAAAACCTGAGGGGCTAATCCCATTCTACAGCAGTTTCCCTGGTGAGCTCACAGTCCCCCGACCTTGCCTATGCAATGGAGCACGTAGGAGCCAAGCGTAGGAGCTGGAAACACTTTTTCCTGCTTCCATGCAAGCCACCCGGAGGTGGCTGCCATCATCATGTTTCTGCAAGTGTATTCCCCAAAATAGTATGTGAGCGTATTCCCCAAAATAGTAACCACACTATTCTACAATATCCCATATGGCGTGGTGCATGCCTGCTGAGACTACGTTTTACAGCACCTGTCAGGGAGGGGAGTGGGTGGGCAACAGTTAGACAAGCCAGGTCAGGGGAAAGGGATTCCTGAGAACTGCAGAGCCATGAGGATGGAGGGGAAGCAGAAACTAGGTTTAACCCCAAGGCCATCCATGGAGGAAATTTGTAAGACCACAGTTAATGGCAGCCAAGGCTCCAAGACATGGCTGTTCAGCTCAGGTTGGGATCCAGGATCCAGGAATAGGGAAGATGCAGTAATCAAGACAGGCTGCCTGGCAGCCTTGCACCTTTAGGGGTATAGGTGGGGAGGCTGGCAAGGGCAAGGGCAGGGACACATTTCCATTACAGAAACAAAATGTAAGTCCAGGTCCTAGAATAGGCCCAAGCTCACAAGAGACTAACAGCATGCTTGACCTCCATAAATCCATTCATCATTCATTATCCATCCATCTATCCATTCACGCACCCATCCATCTATTCAACCATCCACCCATCTACTCAATTCACTCATCCACCCAGCATTCATCCTCCATCCATTCACCCATTCATCCACTCATCCACCCATGCATCCACCTACCTATCCATCCACCCACCCATCCACCCATCCATCCATCCATCCAGCCTCCACCCACTCATCCATTCATCCATCCATCCTCCACCCATCCACCCATCCATCCGTCCATCCAACCTCCACCCACTCATCCACTCATCCATCCATCCTCCATCCATCCACCCAGTCATCCACCCATCTATTCACCCAGTCATCCTTCCATGCATCCATCTATTCATCCATCTCATTCTTTTTATCATTCAGTATAGTACTAGTGATGAAAGAAAAATATTAAAAAATATATAATTCCTCTTCTTGGACCTCAAATGGGAGGACAATGCTGAGTCATTCGAGCCAAGGAAATATTCCCCATGCCTCGGGTGACTCCCATCTCTTGCCTCTCCATGAAAGCAGTAAAGGTCTCCCTTACTGGGTCTGTCCAGGTCCTGTCTATTATACTCTGATAACTACATAGAGGAAGGCTGGAAAGGCAGGGGTCCAAGCAAGTTCTCATAGCAACTGTTAAACTTTCCCTAGTGCGTACACAAGATACACGTGATGAGTGTTTCCACCTTTCCTATCCATTAAAAAATGGGAGGCGGGGGGATAAAGAGTTCAAAAAGCACTAGAATTCCAATTTCCAGTGGATTCGCTTTCTGTTGCCGAAAAAACGACCACAAACATAGCAGCTTAAAACAATAAGCATTTATTATCGTACAGTTTCCGTGGGTCAGGAGAATAAACTTTCCTGCTTTGCAAAATTCACAGGGCAAATGTCAGTGTTTTCATATTTACCCACCTCTAATAAGTGCTGGATATTTTACGCTCATGATGTCTTATTGGACTGAGACCAGGGCACAGAGAAATTCTACCGATTTCCTAGTGCACAGTCTTGAAAAGCAAGCCAGTTGGGTAACCCACAAGCCCAGCTTCAGGGGCATAAGAGTGGGGGAGCCCCAGCTGTCTGAAATAAAGGGGAGAAGAAGGTCTCACTGGGACCCTTAGGATCCAAGCACAGCCAGGCTTTTTTCCAAGCCAGCACCGTTAATGCACATTATCCTTTATCGGCTATTGAAAACTAGCTCTGGTTCCCCTTAGTGTGTGGATAATCATAATTACTGTAGGAGTAGAAAGTATTTGGCAATATAGCATGATATAAAGTGCCAAAATGGTAAAAATATTTCCACAAAGGTGTTCTTCCCTGAAAGAACACACCTATTTAGGGACCACAGATGATGTCCTATAATATAGTCTCTTCTCCATGTGTCTAAACCCGTGAAATAAGGCATGAGGGAAGGGGTTTTTCCCAGAACACCTCAATGTCCCTCTCTGCCAATCAACAGAATGAGGCTTTTGAACCCCTTAAAGAAGTAAAAGCGGCCGAGCGTGGTGGCTCACGCCTGTAATCTCAGCACTGTGGAAGGCCGAGGCAGGCAGATTATGAGCTCGAGAGATCAAGACCATCCTGGCCAACATGGTGAAACCCCATCTCTACTAAGAATACAAAAATTAGCCGAATGTGGTGGCACGCACCTGTAGTCCCAGCTACTTGGGAGGCTGAGGCAGGAGAATTGCTTGAACCAGAGAGGCGGAGGTTGTGGTGGGCCGAGATTGTGCCACTGCACTCCAGCCTGGTGACAGTGTGAGACTCTGTCAAAAAAAAAAAAAAGTAAATCTCCCTTTTCTAGATGGCAGGATAGCAAATGTTTGAAAAAATATTGATGCACCTGTTCTTTCTACCTTCTTCAATGTGATCTTCTTCTTCAGCCAGGGCCTTATGTTATCTGGGGAAGATTAGACATTTTATGGATGAAAACAAAGAGAAAGAGGCAATGTCTAGCTTTTAACTTCTAAGATAAACTCTTGAAGCACTTGGTGAGAAAGCAAGCCCAGCTTTGTGGAGAGAGAGAGAGTTTGGAATTCCCAAACTTGCCATCATATATAAAGAATGAAGATGAGCAGTTCTGACCATACATGCCCTCTTAGCCCAGGCAGAGAGACCTGAGGCTCTGCACAGGGGAATCCCTCAACAGGGAGGCCGAGGAGGGGTCTCATGCCTCCAGGTGGGCAGGGGGATAGATTGGAGAGGGAGGTTTGTAGGGAAGGACAGGGCCAAGGTGAGGATGTTATCAGCCCTCCGTGAGAAGGTATAGACCCCAAATGGAGTGAGGTGGAGTGCAATGTAGTGTGGGCTTATCCCTGCTCCTATTTGGAACTTCCCAAGACAGCCATGGCCAAGCAACAATGGCTAAGAGTGAAGCTTCACATGATCGCCTAGCCTGGGGCCCTTTCTCTGTGGAAGCCACAGGACAGGGACTGTGCCTGAGATTGCTGGTTGGAGCTTTGAAGGGCACCAGAACAAGGTGTACAGGGACCCCAGAGTAGGAGCTGAGGGTGGGACCCAGTGGGAGTTGCACACAGACCCTGAAGGATTTGTGCCCCCAGGGGCTGAGATGGGGACCTCCCAGGAGCAACCTCTGAGCCCCATTTGTGCAGCATCGGGGAGTACAGGCAGCTGCAGAGTAAGTGGAGCCAGAGACCAGGGTGAGACAGCTGGGCAGTGGGCAGCTAATCCGGAGCATCAGTCTCCTCCAATGCCTTGAGGCTGGGATGTGCCTTCCTGCACCTAGATGCCATTTGGGACAGAGAAATGGGTGAGCCAGCTGCTCAGAAGACAGGAGCATCTCTGATAGCTAGAGTGTCTGCAGAAGACTCAGTGTGTGCCTTGAAGAGCCTAGTAAAACCTAAAGGAGGGGTTCAAACTGAGCTAACAGAAATTGGGGAGCTTAATGGTAAATTTGATTTCCCCCCATATCAAGACAAGATTAGTCAGAAAATAAAATATGTTGAAACTGAGGACTAGATAATGTCAAGGAGGAGATCCCTGAGCCTGCTGTAGAAGACAGTTTCCCCAAGTTCTATTTCAGAGGAGTTTAACCTTACAAAGAAAAGAATATATGACTACACCACCCCATGCAGACATCTCTGGTAGGAGGTTGGTGCTGCAGGGCTGAGAAGGGCCAGGGAGGAGGTGCTAACCAGCCCCTGTGGTGACTGCTGAACAGGCTGCAAACAGGATGTCAGAGCTGGAGGTGTTGGGATCTGTCCAGCCCAGCATTTTAATCTCACCAATAAGGAAATTGCGATTGAGTGGCTTGTCTCAGCCTTCCACCTAACGCATAATGAGTTAAAATCAGAGCCAGGATTTAAATTCAGGTTTCCAGATATACCAGACAAGTCGCAATTAAAAGAAAGCTTATGCAGCAATATTTCTAACAGGCAAAATAGAATTTGGCAGAGAGCATAAATAGGGATTAAAATAGATAATACATTATGAAAAAAGGAATAATATACCAAGAAGTAATAACAGTCATGAATTTATATGCACTCATCAACATAGCTTTGAAATATATGAAGTAAAAAATTGACATAATTACAAGAAGAAAGGGAAAAGTGGGATATTTTGGTAAAATTATATCACAAACTGCCATATCAGATACATGATTAGTCAGGCAGTAGAAGATTTGGGCTATACAATTAATAAGCTTGATTCGATACAAACACCCAAGCAGTGTGTGTGATCACAGCTCACTGCAGCTTCCAACTTCCTGGCTCAAGTGATCCTCCTGCATCAGCCTCCTGGGTAGATAGACTCAGGATAGACTGTTGCACTCAGTAGCTAGAGAATCTATATTCCTTTTAAGGTTATGTAGAATATTTATAAAAACCAATCATATGCTATTTCCCCCTAAAAAACCAAATTCAGAGTATGTGTCATAGAAACCATGTGCTCCAACTTCAATATAACTAGAGGGAAAATAATAAGAATTAAAAATGTAAACCTAAATATAAGTTACATACTAAAGAGAAAATAACAATAGAGATTCTCAAGTATTTATAACAAGAAGAAGATACCAAAAATAAAAATGTGTGCCTTGCAGCTAAAGTGTTACATAAAGAGAATATTTATAAACTTGAAATGCACTACTAAACTAAGATTGAAAATATATATTAGTTCAAATTAAGGTTTGTAAAAAAAGAATAAAGCATTGTAAAGAAATTAGACAGAAAAAGTCATATAAAGCCCAGAGTGGAAATTAGCATATGAGCTTTTTAAATCAATAAACTTTATTTCTAGAGTAGATTTAGGTTCACAGGAATATTGAGTGGAAAGTCCAGAGAGTTCCCACATATCCTGCTATTTTCACAGATGCACAACCTCCCTGACTACGGACACCCCATACCAGAGCAGCACACTTATAAAATTGATGAACCTACACTGACACGTTATTATCACCCAAAGTCCGCAGTTTACATGAGAGTTCACCCTTGGTGTTGTAGATTCTATGGGTTTTGACAAATGTATATTGATGCAATCACCATGTAGTATCATACAGATTAGAATAAAATAAATTCAGCTTTCCTGATGTCCTGGCCCCTTCTGAGCATACTGCCCAGGGTCTGTACAGGAGGAGGACCCCCAGGGCTCTGCCACGCTCTGTCTCCCAGCCCCTTGCTTGCTGGGAGTATCCCATCAGCTTTTCCTTACCCTGATGGAGCAAAGCCAGAAAGACATATAAAGGCAACCTGAGGATTCCAGAGAACTCTCCACCCCGTGGGAGTTCCAGGCTTCCTTTGGTCTGTTCTCTGGGGAACCCCATTTATGAATGGGAACTTCCCAGGATACAATTTTGAATCAGCCCTGGCTACTGAGAGCTGTCTCTGGCTCCTGGGAAGAAGCAGCTTTTGCCAAACAAGCACTGCCAGGAATCATGAGTTCATAAATGAATCCTTAGGAGCACCATTAATTGCCCAATGAGCGATTTCGGGCAAAGTAGGTCTCTGACGTCTCCTAGATGACAAGTGAGTGTTGGAACTTGCCCCCAAGATTTGGAGCTCTCGTGCAGCTAGTCAAGGGGATGATGGTGGTGAATTTTCCAGCCACGCTGCCAAGGAGGGTGTTTGCGTCCACCCTGACTCCTGCTTTTGTGCTTTGCAGAGCTTTGTTCTGGCCTGCAGAGGCACAGTGGGTCCTCTTGCTTGGGGAAAAGGTTGCCACAGGCAGTTCTTTAACTGTTTTGCATCCTAGCTCCTGATTTTCCCCCATCCCTTTCTCCCTGAAAGGTATAATGCTTACGTTCTGGTGGCAGCAAGGAATAGAACTTACTTTTTTTTCTTTATGAGAATAAACACAGTAATAGCATTCAAGTCGTGTATTTCATGTCGTTATCCCTGTGTGTGTCCTAATTTCCTCTTCTTATAAGGACACCAGTCACACTGGATTAGGGCCACCCTAATAACTGGCATGAACTCCCGGGTGCCTGGCATGAACTCCTGCAATTTTGGTGAAAAGATTCCTCGTGGGACCAAACTGTCTTCCCAGGCCCTATTGTCTCTCATTAGGCACACATCCCAAATTGTGAAGCCATCTGCTTGTTATCTACAGGGAAGGCAGAGAGCTAACATCTAGCCCTCCTTCACCATTGTTAAAATAAACACTTTAGACAAATTCAAGTTAACAGAGTTTATCTGAGCAAAGAAGACTGGCAAACTGGGCAGGCCTGAGCACCAGCAGAGGTTCAGAGAAAGAAAAGTGAGGCACAGAAGTAGCTGGATTGGCTATGCTCAGCATTTGCCTTATTTGGGTGTAGTTTAATTAGTCAGCTGCCGGAGACTGGCTGAGACTGGCTGGATGTTGCAGAGATAGCACTCCTCAGCCAGGGTGCATTCATTCTGCAGGGACTCAAGGTAAGGGGCAGCCCCAAGCCAGTTAATTTCACACCACTGAGATGCAGAATGTCCTATTCAGCAGTCCAGAGCCCTCCCATTTTAAAAGAGAGAATGTTTTCCACCAAGAATTATTTTCTGGATAATTACAATATTTTAACACTCTGCTCAAATTTGACTGTTTGTGAAGCCCAGGCTCAACAGGCTCACATATGAGGGCCAAGTCTTGGACTTTGAACAAGAAGTGCCATCAGGGAACTCAGGACAATGTGAAATATAACTACAGAATATAGTGTCTACATTTGAACAGCCTTATTCAGAATGGGCCTATTTCAAGCATTTCATTAAAAGTGACTTTGTTGTTTCTCTCTTCCCCATCCACCCTTTTTCTCACCTTTGGTGAGGAAAAGATGAGGTGAAGGGCACACATAATCACTTCATGCACAAGCCAGCTGGGTGTCCAGGAAAGGATTTCATTATCTTGCAATGTATTTCACAAAAAAAGAGTAAACTATGGGTTTCTGAAACATTTCCAGTGGTCCTCTGGAGAAAATCTGTTCTTAATTCTATAGTTGGAGGGCAGTTTTGATAAATATGAGAAATAATAGATAGCAAAGTTCTACTAGTCCTGACCCTTTTCCACTGCAGACAGAATGGTCTTCAGGACTGGGCTGGGCAAGATGGCTCACGCCTGTAATCTGAGCATTTTGGAGGCCAAGGTGGAAGGATCACTTGAGGCCCGGAGTTTAAGACCAACCTGGGCAACATAGTGAGACCCTCTCTCCTCAAAAAAAAAAAAAAAAAAAAAAAAAAGCGAAAATTACAGAGGTGATGTCATGTGCCTGTAGTCCCAACTACTCAGGGGGCTGAGGCGGGAAGATTACTTGAGCCCAGGAGTTGGAAGCTGCAGTGAGCTGTGATCACACCACTGCACTCCGGCCTGGGCAACAAAGCAAGACTCTGTCTCTAACATAAATAAATAAAATAAATAAAAATCAGATTGGAAGCGTTGGTTTCTATGTTGGTCTCCTAGGGCTTGTATAACGAAGTACCACAGACTAGGCATCTTAAATGACAGAAATGGATTACGTGTCACACTTCTGGAGGTCTGAAGTTGGGGGTCAAGCTGTCATCCCAGTTGGTTCCTGCTGAGGCCTTGAGGGAGAATCTGTTCCAGGCCTCTTTCCTTGCCTTGTAAACAGCCGCCTTCTCCATCCTCACACGATTGTCCTTCTGCATGTGTGTGTCCTGATTTCCTCCTCTTACAAGGACACCAGTCACACTGGATTAGGGCCAACCTAGTAACTCCAGTTAAGCTTATAAATAACTTTGTAAAGACCTCTTTCCAAGTAAGGTCTCATTCTTAGGTACTGGAGGGTAGGACTTCAACATATAAATTTGTAGGGGGCCACAGCATATTAATTTGAGGGGTACACATAGCAGTTACCTTATGGGATGCAAAGTCAGTCTGCAGGATGAGAATCCCTGCAGTCCACGCTTGATAAACACAGCTTTTGGAATAACAAAAGAATCAGAATTCCACCTTCTGTGGGGAGATGTGGATTTAAATGGGAAGTACCCGGGTGGAAATTTATGATTGTAAGGATAACATGGCTAAGCAGTCTCCTTAGTGTTTATTTTCATACATTTCATTTCTATTAATAACATTTTTTCTTTGAAAAAATGACCCCTTCCCATGTCCTTTCATGGTTAGCCGCATCTCATCCAACTCAGCATCCTTTTCTACATCTTTTTCCTTGAAGGCAGCCAAGGAACTCCTACAGCCTGTGGAATTCTTCCTTTCTTTAAGCCTTTGCATGCAGTGTTTGAATCACATAATTGGCTTTTTCTCTATTCCGCACAACTTAGCACTTTCTTGGTTGCCAGTTTTCTTTTGGGTACAGAGTAGGTGCAATTATTGCATAGAGTCTGATGGTGACATGGAGCTAGGAAGTAGTCCCTCACTTTAAGACTCATCCTCGCCAGGCACTGTGGCTCACGCCTGTAATCCCAGCAGTTTGGGAGGCCGAGGCAGATGGATCACCTGAGGTCAGGAGTTCGAGACCAGCCTGACCAACATGGAGAAACCCCGTCTCTACTAAAAATACAAAATTAGCCGGGTGTGTTGGCACATGCCTGTAATCCCAGCTACGCGGGAGGCTGAGGCAGGAGAATCGCTTGAACCCGGGAGGCGGAGCTTACGGTAAGCCGAGATTGCACACCATTGTACTCCAGCCTGGGCAACAAGAGTGAAACTCGGTCTCAAAAAAAAAAAAAAAAAAGACTCATCCTTTGTCTCCAGTTACATCACAAAATTGCTTGTATTATGTTCCCCTCATCCAAGGACAGTGGTAAATAAATAGTAGGTGTTCAATGCATGTTTGTGATTTGTTGTTCTCATTTTTTTTGCAGGACCCATTGTACACATTTGTCCAAAAAAACAAAAAATCACCCAGAGCCTGTTCAGTGTGGTGGTACGTGTCTGTACTCTCAGTTGCTTGGAAGGCCAAGCTGGTAGGATCACTTAAGCCCAGGAATTCGAGGCCAGCCTGGGCAATATAGTGAGACCCCGTGTCAAAACAAACAAACAAACAAACAAACCCCAAAACCAGAAAACGAACAAACCCAAAACCCAGAGCCTGACAGTAGTTAAAAGAGTGAAAACAGATTTTAATCAGGAACTATTGCAATAGGGGAAAAGAGACCTTAATTCAGAACATAAATAAGGAAAAGTGAGAATTTATAGCCAAGAAAAAAGATGGGGGTCAGTGAGTGAAAAGTTCCTAAGAAGAAACATCGGGGTGACGGGGATTCTGGCTAAACCAACCAAACATGATTCTTGCTAAAGGCAACTCAGGACGACCAGACATCACCTGGGGTGGTAGAGGATGAGAACAGATGGCCATCAGTTCTTGAAGTTTGGAGGTTCTGGTTAAACTAATTTAGAAGGATTCTTGCTAAAATTGGGCATACATGGCCAAGAACAGGGCCTGGTCAGGCTTGACGAAACTGACAAATTTGGTCAAGGAAGATAATCTTTGTTATACTTTTCTTTTTGCCACTTGAGGGGCAAAAACATCAGAAAACCAGGAGGCTCTATCTGCCTCCCATCTCTTTTAGGGGGCATCTATAAATAGTATTGCCTTTAGATCCAGACAGGAAGGACCCCTGTTGTAGGCCTCATATTCTAGAGAATCCTAAGTCTCTCAGACATACACTCAGACAGACACAGACACACACACACACACACACACGAACACCTGGGCTCCTGTGCCTGGTAATAACACTTCTCACTTATGGTTGTTATTTTCTGTAACAGGTCTACCAAATCATGATAAATCATACTTATTAAATTTTAATTTTTCCTCATTTGGTTAAGTATGGGACCTGACTCTAAAATGCTGATGCCAGTTCCCTACTAACATAGGAGGTTATTGACTGTGGGACTTCTTTTTTTTTTTTTATTGTGGTTTCACACAGGAGTTTTCAGGTCTCAAACAGGATAATAAATCTAGGTTTTATTTGTTTTGTTTTGTTTTTTGAGACAGGATCTCACTCTGTTGCCCAGGCTGGAGTACAGTGGCACAATCATGGCTCACTGCAGCCTTGACCTCCCAAGGCTCAGGTGATCCTCCTGCCTCAGCCCCACTGAGTAACTGGGACTACAGTCATGCACCACCATGTTGGCTAATTTTTGTATTTTTTTAAAGTGAAGATGGGATTCCACTGTGTTGCCCAGGCTGGTCTCAAACTCCTGAGCTCAAGCAATCCATGTGTCTTGGCTTCCCAAAGTGCTGGGATTACAGGCATGAGCCACCGTGCCTGACCTTAAATCTAATATTTTAAATGGTAGCTGTATAGCAAAGTTTTCATCTCCACCATTACATTAGTCTGTTTTCATCCTGCTGATAAAGACATACCGGAGACTGGGCAATTTACAAAAGAAAGAGGTTTAATGGACTCACAGTTCCGCATGGCTGGGGAGGCCTCACAATGGCAGAAGGCAAGGAGGAGCAAGTCACATCTTACGTAGATGGTGGCAGGCAAAGAGAGAGAGCTTGTGTAGGGAAACTCCCATTTTTAAAACCATCAGATCTCATGATACTTATTCACTATCACGAGAACAGCACAGGAAAGACCTGCCCCCATGGTTCAGTTATCTCCCACTGGGTCCGTCCCACAACATGTGGGAATTATGGGAGCTACAAGATGAGATTTTGGTGGGGACGCAGAGCCAAACCCTATCAATCTCTAAGTCCTTTTGTACTTCCACTAATGTCTCTCATTTCTTTCTCCATCTTTCCATTTTACAACTACTCAGCAAAGCCATACTCCCTCTGACCTCAGCTACTGCAACAGCCCTTGAGCTCATCTCCCTGATCTGCCTCCTCTGCTCATCCTCCACCCAGTAGCCACAGTGACCTGTGTGCAATGTAAATGTTAATGACTCTACCTGACCTCATTCCCTCCGATGGCTTCCAACGCTCCCAGCATGGGATTCCTTCCCATGGCCAGCACATCTGTCCTGGATGTGCCTTCTTCCTCCTTCTCCTGTCTCACATGGGCCACACACATGCCACAGCACTGGGGCCTCAGCTCATCAACAAACAGCAGCAAGCTCTCCCAGCCCCACCCCCTGTGCCTCGCTCACCCTGCGGCCTGAAATTCACTCTGTCCTCACTCCACCCCATTCATACTTCCTGGCCATGAGACTAGCTTCTTCTCAGACTTCAAGTGTCTGCCTGAGAGGCATTTCCCCAGATGTTCTTGTCTTGGCCCCACTGTCTAAAGCAGCTCACCCCACTAATCACCCCTCTGTCTCCTACTGCCCAATTGGTGTCTTTTTCTAGCTGCCATTACTACTGAAACAGTCTGTGTGCTCACTTCCTAGTTACCTTTCTTGCCACCACTAGAATGTAGGGTCCTATCAATATTCCTGTTCAGTGCATATTTTCAGGATGAACAAAGAACCTTTATTTTGATCTTTATGGGAAGTATAAAGAAAAGCTACATAGACTCATCCAAATTTTAACTTGCATCTCCATGGGTTAAACAAAACACTGTTCCTTTTTGTTCTGTCTTTATTTTTGCCCCCTATATTTCCTCTTACCTCTAAAGAGTAAGGCTTTAATAACATTGAACATATTTTACTAAGGTCTTCTCACATCTTTATGACAGCCCCAGAACCATGCCTATACCCTCGTGCATTTTTCTGCTCTCATAGAAGGAGCTTTTCTACTTTTTCTCCCATTTGAGAGTGCTCTGCTGGTGGAAAGGTTTACTTTAAGTCTCCCCGCTAAGCCTCTGTAATAAGAATACTCTATCTCACAGCTGTCAGCTCTTTTAAACAGTGCTGCCTCTGGTTCTTTGAAAAATGCCAGCCATTTATTTAATCCCGGCTTTGGCTTCAAGTCCACCGGAACAATGGCTAGTATGCCTGTGATTACGTTATCACCATTTCTCTGTGTTGGGAGAGCCTTTGTTGGTACATGTGAGTCAAAGACTTCTTGCTGTTTCCTGATTTTTCTCTTTGTTCTCTCCAGTCTTTCTACTTGGCACCAGTTAGTGTGCCTGGAGGTTTAAGACCAGGTATAATATAGTAGCAAGATGCAAAGCTGGCATATGATGTCAGAAGCAGGTTGAGGTTTTCTGTTTGTTGATAAACACAGTAAAAGAAAAAAGTGGATGTTGTCACCTGTTGTGGGTCATAGTAAACAGAAAGCCACCCCTCTCTCAGGCTGATGGTTTATTCAGGTTCATCCATTCTGACAAATAAATACCTGACAAATATTTATTAGACACTTAATAGGCACTATTTAGTTGCTACTCACCTGAGATGGCCTAATGTGGGTAATTTCAATGAACAGCCATTCTTTTTATGAGCTTGTTTAATTTTTTTTTGAAACATTGTATTGTCTTGAGTGTGACAGAAACGTCCACCAATCTCTGTCTTCTCTTTTCCTTTGGCTATAGACTCGCAACTTTTAGTTAGATACATGCTGTCTTGAATGAAGACCACATTTCTCAGCCTCCACTGCGTTTAGTGTGGCCATGTGGGTAGGACTTGGTCAAGGAGAAGGGAGCAGAATGTTGCGAGTAACTTCCAGGAAGAGTCTTTAAGAGGAGGGAATGTCCTTCTTATTTCCTTCTCTTTCCTGCTGAATGAAATGCAGATGTAGTAGCCAGAATTTGAGCAGTCGTTTTGATCATGAGGTGGAAGCAATGTGCAGAAGATGATGGGGAAAAAAAGGAATTTCAACAGATTTTTGGGAGAGAAAAATCAGATGATACAACTGGTTTAGAAGGGGGAAGAAATTTACAATCCATGGTGCCTGTAGAGATTGAGGCTAATGGGAAGAGAGTGTTCTGCCTTGCAGAACTTGTGAAATGCTCAGGAATTTGAGGCAGTACATACAGTGGTCAGCTGGATTAATGAGGGCTGGTTGGAGACTGTGGAACAGTCAGACTCTAGATCAGCTTCACCCTCCACACTCAGGAAAGTCACTCCTCCAGGTCCTCCAACCACTGCCCCTACAGATGAGATGAGTATTATTCACTGGAGAAGCTAAGCAGGAGAACTGCTGGATGTCGGGAAACCAACTGAATTGCAGGGTAGGGCAGTAATTGTGGAAATTACAGAAATGTCTGTATGAGAAACAATTGAGTCTGTGCCCTCTCTCTCTCTCCCACTTTCTTTCCTAGGACATCTTTTGCAGATGTCACAGACTTCCATCTGAGGTGGAATAGTTTCACCCTGAAACCATCCAACTATAGGCTATCTATAAGAGACACATTTTAGATTCATAGAAACAAGTAGGTAGATAATAAAAGGATGACACAATATACACTAGGCAGACAGTAGGCAAAGAGAGCTGGATTATCTATACTAATATCAGATGAAACTGATTTTGAAAGGAGAAAAATCACAAGAGAAGAGAAGGCATTTCACAATTATAAGAGGGTAAACATATCAGAAAGATATAGCAATTATAAATGTAAGTGCACCTAACACTGGGTCTCAAAATACATGAAGCAAGGACTGATAGAATTGAGAGGAGAAATAAACAACACTTAAAGTCGGAGATTTTAATTATAGTCTCTCAAATATTGATAGAACAACAATTCATAAAGTCAAGAAGGGTATAGAAGACTTGAACAACACTATCAACCAACTTGACCTAAGGGACATATATGGAACACGCTACCCCAAAATAGAATGCACATTCTTTCCTGGACTTCAAGGAACATCCTACAGCAGTGGTTTCCAACCCCTGGCAGGAACCAGTCCTGGTCTGTGGCCTGTTAGGAACCAGGCTGCACCGCAGGAGGTAAGCGGCGAGTGCGCATTACTGCCTGAGCTCCACCTCCTGTCAGATCAGTGGTGGCATTAGATTCTCGTGGGAGCATGAACCCTATTGTGAACTGCATATGTGAGGGATCTAGGTTGTGTGTTCCTTATGAGAACCTAACATCTGATGATCTGAGGTGGAATAGTTTCATCCTGAAACCATCCACCACCTCTACCCCACAACACCCACTCCACCCGTTTGTGGGAAAATTGTCTTCCATGAAACTGGTCCCTGGTGCCAAAAAAGTTGGGGGCCGCTGTGCTACAGAATAGACCCTAGACCCTATTCTAAGCCATGAAACGAGTTGCATTAGTTTCCTGTGGCTGTTGTAACAAGTCGACACAGATGTGGTGGCCTAAAACAACAGAAATGTATCCTCTTCCAAGTCTGGACTCCAGAATTCCAAACTTCCAGTCTGAAATCAGTATTAGTGGGCTGAAATCCAGAAGTCAGCAGGGCTGCACTTCCTGCAGAGGCTCTAGAGGATGATCCATTCCTGGCAAATTCTGGCTTCTGGAGGCTGGCAGCATTCCTTGGCTTGTGCATCTTGAGATCCTTAATTTAATCACACCTACAAAGACCCTATTTCCATATAGTGTCACATTCACAGGTTTCAGGGATTAGGAAATGAATACCTTTGGGGGGATCTTTTTTTTAAGCTTATCACGCAAGTTTCAAAAAATTTAAAGGGCTTACAATAATGCAAATGTTCTGTGACTAAAAATTAAATTAGCAATCAACAAGAGAAATAAATATGGAAAACGGTTACACATTTGGAAACTAAACTACCAGTTTCCAAGTATTCATGGATCAAAGAAGGAATCACAAACAAAATTAAAAATATCTCAAATTGAATGAAAATGAAAGTACCACATTTCAAAATTTATAGGATGCCATCAGTGCTTAGGGATAAATTTATAGGTTTAAACTCCTATATTTGAAAAAAGAAAGTTTTAAAAAAGAATAACAAGCTTCCTCATCAAGAAGCTAGAAAAAGGGCTCAGCGCTGCATCCTACCCTCCACCAGCTGCCAGAGTGAGAGGGAAGGGACCCTTTCCTCTCTAGCCTGAGAATCAAGGGCGTGGAGCCCAGGGGGCAAGCAAAGCGGGGGTCTGAGGGCTCCCTCTGGGGGCTGAAGGCTCCCTCTGGGTTCACTGCAGTCCGTGGGGCATTGGGCACCTGGTCCCTGAGGGCAGCTTGTGGGGGGTAACTCTCCAGCATCCAGGTCTCCCGCCCCTCCATCTTTTCCCCTCTATCTTTTCCTATTTGGAATGAAGTGTGGTCAGTCCTGGAAGAGAGACAGTGGCACTAAAGCATCCCTGTCCTAAATTTAGGAGGGTGGGGGATGGAAGGAATGCCTGATCCTGGAGAGGGAGCCCCTAGGCTTCTGTGAGGGCATGGGGTGGGGAGCTGCCAGCTCCCCAAGGTCAGAAAGAAAAGTTGTGCTTAACTCCGCAGCAGGGTGCCTTGAAGGGTTGTGAGCACAGAAGGGAGAGGGCCACACAGGGCTGTGGATCCTCTTTTGACTGTGGCAGAAGAACAGGCAAGGTTCTAAACTGTTTGGATGCAGAGCCTTTGACTCTGAAGGCAGGAGGTAGGATTTTATCACAATGCACATGCTACCTTCCCAACTGAGCCTGGCCTCAGGACTTGGACCATAAGTTAGGGGTTCTATGCTTGACACATACTAGTAGTGATTGATAGGGACAGGATGCAGGGAAATTCTGGGCAGAAGAGGGTGAGTGCTCAGCAAGGGTCCCACCCTCAAGCCAAAAAGCCTGAAACCACTGCCCAAAGTGAGAACTTACATCCCTGTTTTCCCCATCAAATGTTCCCTTTTCCGAAACCACACATACCCCCACCCCATCCCATCCTGTGTCTATAAAAACCCCAGGCTCAGCCAGCAGAGAGAGGAGAAGCCACTGGATATCAGAGACTATGGCCGAACATCAGAGAGAAGCAGGTTGGCTTCAGAGGGACAGCTTGATAGTGTAACTTTGGGGAAGAATCTGGCTGGAGAAGGCTGGACATCAGGCGAAGATTACCTTCCCACTCTGTCCCTTTTTCAGATCCCCTTCCTGCTGAGAGCCACTTCCATTGGCAATAAATCCGTGACATTTACCATCCTTCAATTTGTTCATGCGACCTTATTTTTCCTGGACACTGGACAAGAGCTTGGGTGTCACGAGCGTGGATGTAAAAGGCTGTCACACTGACCCTTTGCCCTTGCTGGCAGGAGGCAGCTGCCTCACGTGAAAAGGCAGAAGGTTGACTGAGCTGTTAACACTTAGGCTGCCTGTGGACAGCAGAGCTAAAAGAATACTGTTAACACTCCCTCTGGGGCTTCAGGGGTCATGGGTACCCCTTGCAGATGTTGAGGTGGGCCCGCATAGAGTTTTTCTCTTGCCAGAGCCCAAAAGTTCTTGTCCTGGCTCTTGCACCTGCTCACCTGAACTCCCCCTCCCACGAGGGGTGGAACGCAGCAGGTTCAAGCAAGTGGAGTTTGCCCTGCCAGCGCTGAAGTAGCTGGCTAGTTCCAGTGCCCGTGCACTCCAGTTCCCACCCACAAAGAGGTCAGGGAAATATCCTGCTTCATTGTAGTGTCCAGACCAAAACAAAACATAAAAAACCAAAACCCTAGAAAAAGGAGTGAATTAAAGCAAGAGTAAGTAGAAAAAGAAAAAAGGCAATAATGAAAATCAGAACAGAAAAAGGTCAATTTTTAAAAAGACCAATACAGAAACGTCAATGAAATAAAAAATTCATTCTTTGGAAAGATCAAAAGAATTGATAAACCACTAGGTAGACTGATTAAGAAGAAAAGAGAAGACACCAATTCCGAAATTAGAAACAGAATAGGGAACATCACTCAGACTAAAGAAATTGAATGGATTAGAAAGATATTATAAACAATTGCATGCAAACAAACCCAAGAACCAGAATGGAATGGACAAATTCCTAGAAAGACATAACTGAAACTGTTTCAAGAAGAAATAGAAAATCAGGTAAGGAGATTTAATTGGTGATTAAATTGCCCCATAAATAAAAACCTGGCCGAGCACAGTGGCTCACGCCTGTAATTCCAGCACTTTGGGAGGCCAAGGTGGGAGGATCACCTAAGGTCAGGAGTTCGAGACCAGCCTGGCCAAAATGGTGAAACTCCATCTCTACTAAAAATACAAAAATTAGCTGGGCCTGGTGGCAAGCACCTGTAATCCCATCTACCCAGGAGGCTGAGACAGGAGAATTGCTTGAACCCAGGAGGCGGAGGTTGCAGTGAGCTGAGATTGTGTCATTGCACTCTAGCCTGGGAAACAAGAGCAAAACTCAACCTCAAAAAAAATAAAAAATAAAAAATAAAAGAAAAGAAAAGAAAAACCCAGGCTCAGATGGATTTACTAGTGAGGATCTTCAAATATTTAAGGAGGGAAAAAAAAAAGGATTATACAAAAACTTCAGAACATAAACATCCTGTCCTTATCAATCACTACTAGTATGTGTCAAGCATAGAACCCCTAACCTAAGGTCCAAGTCCTGAGGCCAGGCTCAGTTGGGAAAGTAGCACGTGCATTGTGATAAAATCCTACCTCCTACCTTCAGAGTCAAAGGCTCTGCATCCAAACAGTTTAGAAACTTGCCTGTTCTTCTGCCACAGTCAAGGAGCAAGGAACACATCCCAACTCATTTCATGAGGCCAGTATTACCGTAATAACAAAGCCAAAAGAAAAATATTGCAAGTATAGAAAGCCACAGATCAATATCACTTATGAACATACACATAAAAAGTCTTTAAAAATATTAACGCACTTAATCCAGCAACAAATAATAAGCATTATACACTATGATCAAGTGGGAGTATCTACCAGCAATGCAACGTTGTTTAACATCTGAAAATCAGTTAATGTAAAATACCATATTAAAAGATAAAGGGTGAGTGGGAGTGGTGGCTCACACCTGTAGTCCCAGCACTTTGGGGGGCTGAGACAGGAGGACCGCTCGAGGCCAGGAGTTTGAGACCAGCCTGAGCAACAGGCCAGATAAAATATATATTTAGTCTTCAATCCCCGTTTCCTGGCATAGAACTCCTAAAATCCTTAGACTCGCTAAGGTGATGTCTGTTTGTATCCCAATGAGTTGACTGATGGTTGGCAGCCCTTAGGCAGCTTCAAAATGGGGCCTGGTCACTGCAAAGACATATATATGAGAAACAATTGGGCCTATGACCTCTAAGGCAGGATTACAGGGTTGGGACTTCCAGCCCTACTCCTCAAACTCCGGGTAAGGCAGAGAAGCATGGCCAATGATTTAATCAATCATGCCTACAAAATGAAGCATCCATAAAAACCCAAGAGAATAGGATTTGAAGAACTTCTGGATAGCTGAACACATGGAGGTTCCTGGAGGGTGCCATGCTTGGGGAGGGGATGGGAGCTGTGCACCTATCCCACATACCTCACCGTATGTATCTCTTTATCTGTTACCTTGTAATATTATTTATTTAGAGATGGAGTTTCACTCTTGTGCCCCAGGCTGGAGTGCAATTGCGTGATCTCGGCTCACTGCAACCTCTGCCTCCCAGGTTCAAGCAATTCTCCTGTCTCAGCCTCCCGAGTAGCTGGGATAACAGGCGTGCGCCACCACATCCGGTTAATTTTGTATTTTTAGTAGAGATGGGGTTTCACCACATTGTCCAGGCTGGTCTTGAACTCCTGACCTCAGGTGATCTGCCCGCCTTGGCCTCCCAAAGTGCTGGGATTACAGGCATGTGACCGGCCTTAATATCGTTTATAATAAACCAGTAAACATAAGTGTTTCCCTGAGTTCTGTGAGCCACTCTGGTAAATTATCAAACCTGAAGAAGGGGTTGTAGGAAGCCCAACTTGAAGCTGACCAGTTAGAAGTTCTGGAGGCCCAGACTTGTGAGTGGTGTCTGAAGACGGGGTAGTGTGGCAGACTGAGCCCTCAGCCTGCAGGATCTGATGCTATCTGCAAGTAGATAGAGTCAGAATTGAATTGGAGGACATCCAGTTGGTGTCTGCTGCAGAACTGATTGCTTGCTTTGTGTGTGTGGGAAACTCCATGGCCCTTCAGTCACGGAAGTCTTCTGGTTGATTGTTGTGGTGTGAGCAGAGGAAAAACAGTTTGAGTTTTTCCACCTTCCATGAGTCTGACTGACCAGTTAATAAACCTGTTTATTAATTCTTTTTTTATCATCAAATGGTTTTTCTGCATTTGTTGACATGTTTGTATTGTTTTTCTTTTTCAATATGTTAATATGGTGGATTACGCTGATTGATTTTCAAATGTTAAATCCATTTAGCACTTCTGTGTCAATAGCTCATTGATGGCAGACCCTCTGCCTCTGGCCATCTCTGGGCCTTTCTCTCTTGCCTGTGTCTACATGATCATTTTAGATATCACATTAGCATTCAAGGCAGAAGGAGGCATGGCTCTAGTAAGATCCACCCCCCCTTTCTATCCAGAGAGAAATGATTTTCCTATAAGCCCCCTCAGCAGATTCTTTCTTTGTGTCTCATTAGCCAGACCTATGCCATGCCACATGGCTACCCTCGGACCTAAGAAAGACTGGAAAAGCAAGACTCTTATCCAGGAGTAGATTCACTGTTACCATAATCAAATCTGATTCAAAGTTGCAGGGAAGACGAGAGAAAGGACATTAGGTATGCAACTTACCATGGCCCCTACAATAACCTTTGTCTGTTTTTCTAATTGGGTTTTTGTATTTTTCTTCTTTATCTGTGGTGTTTCTTTACATATTCAGATTTTAATACACTACAAGCTAAGCACATGAAAATATCTTCTCTCAGTGAAAGATCTCCCTTTTCCTTTTACTCCATAATGTCTTTCACAGTGTTAATTTTTACGTAGTGGATTTTAAAAAGTATTTCAATTCATGGTCTGTGCTTTTTTTTTTTTTTTTTTTTTTTTGCTTAAAAAAAATCCTTTCTTTGTTGGAGATTGTTTTTTCTGTGGCAACTCCACATTTCATGCATTGTGAAGCTGTTTCTCCAAAGGAGCTGCGTGCTTATTTCTTCTGGGGTAGTTCTTAATCTATTACAGTTTTGTGAATTTCTTGCCTTGAACATCTTACAGCATGAGGACAGTATAAATTCCACACTTACATGTGGCTCTGGCTTGGCATTTTTATTCCTAATGAAAGATATTTTGTTTTCTTTCCAGATGCTTTGATGGAAGAAGCATCTTTGCCGTTACCCTGGCTGGTGGGAGGAACTTTTTATCACCTCTTAACTGACATTATAACCTTTAGGAACCCCCAATTTATACGAAGGTCTTAACACTTGGACCCACAGCCTCATATCTTGTCTTTCTGTGGGTGTTAACATGCAAGTCTGGCTGTTTGACCTGTAACTTCATCTAATACCATTCTCATTCCCCAGGATGCTATAGCAAGATTGTGCATGGTTGACACTCCCACTCTCCGTTTGTTCCTTGTGTCTGGCATTTTCTTTCTTGTGAGATAAACTGCACAGTCAAACTTTTCTCCCTTCCTTTCTTTCTCTTCTTCTTTCTTTTCCTTCCTTCCTCCCTCCCTCCCTCTATCCCTTCCTTCCTTCCTTCCTTCTCTCCCTTCCTTCCTTCCATCCTTCCTTCCTTCCTTCCTCCCTCCTTCCCTCCCTCCCTCCCTCCCTCCCTCCCTCCCTCCTTTCTCTTTCTTTCTTTTTCTTTCTTTCTTTCTTTCTTTCTTTCTTTCTTTCTTTCTTTCTTTCTTTCTTTCCTTTCTTTTCTTTCTTCTCTCACTCTGTTACCCAGCTGGAAGTGCACTAGTGCAATTATAGCTCACTGCAGCCTCAAATTCCTGGGCTCCAGAATTTCTCCCATCTCAGCCTCCCGGGTACTTGGAACTACAGGCACATTTTAAAATTTTTTGTAGAGACAGAGTCTTGCTATGTTGCTCAGGCTGGTCTTGAACTCCTAGCCTCAAGCAATCCACCTGCCTAGGTCTCCCAAAGTGCTAGGATTACAGATGTGAATGACTGCACCCATCCATGCTTATTTTTTAAAATTTATTTTTTTGTCTACTAGATTCAGCATTCCCACATTTGAAATGGGAAGAAGTTTCATGTCCATTCTGGCTTCATATGGATGGAAGAGGAAGCCCCATGAATATTTTTATGGATGCCCCAGTGCTATTGAGTGCCTATCAACACCACCACGTGCTTGGCCACTTCACATCAACAGCAGATTTAATTTGGGATCTCTAAACACTATTTGTGGTTGTGTAGACAGAAAGAATTTTTCTAATAAAATAAAAATTAAATGCGGCTCTGTTTTCAAGATTAAGCTCTTAAAATGATATTGTTCAGCAAAGATGACAGATTAAAATGAAGGGAATAATTTTTTTTAGGATGACTGTGATTCTCTTCCTGTGTCCTGCTATACACATCAGTAGCTCAGGCAAAAGCAAGAGGAGACAGGAACACTGACTGGATTATGCAGCTCTTATAAGCACAGGGTTTATTGAAAGACAATTGCTTTGGATCACCAAGAAGAAGATTACTCCAGATTAATTTATTTGAGTTCTCTAAGTCATTTTTAAAGCAATAAGGAAGAGCTACATCAAATAACAATTATCTACATTTCAAAAATCTGTTTATATAAATCTTAGAAGGAGCTCAAACGTTGAATGACCTGAATGCTTTAAATGTAAATAGAAGAAAATGATGTTGCAATTCAACAGTCTGGAGAAAAACAATTATCTTGGCTACTAGGCCTTGTATTATGCATTACTTTATTGATGAATAGATTCTTTGAAATAAAAGAAACTTCTGTGGATCATTTAATTCCGTCTCCACAAAGAGGCACCCTTTGCATAAATCATTCTAAGCATTTATGCTGGATTTCTACCACAGTGCTGAACACACAGGAAGTTGCCTTCAGTAAACCTTTCGTGAATTGAATTTATCTTATTCTTAATCCTTCCCAGGGAAAAGCAGTAGGAAAGAGCTATATACTTCTCTTTAACATTCCTGTCTAGAAAATTATATAAATGTTTTCCTATTGCTCACCTGCATCCCTCTTCTATTTTCTCCTTTCTTTCTTTCTCTTTCTTTCTTTCTTTCTTTCTCTTTCTTTCTTTCTTTCTTTCTTTCTTTCTTTCTTTCTTTCTTTCTTTCTTTCTTTCTTTCTTTCTTTCTTTCTTTCCTTCTTTCTTTCCTTCTTTCTTTCTTTTCTTTCTTTCGAGACTGAGTCTCCCTCTATTGCCCAGGCTGGAGTGCAATGATGCAATCTTGGCTCACTGCAACCTCCATCTCCTGGGTTCAAGAAATTCTCCTGCCTCAGCCTCCCAAGTAGCTGGGATTACAGGTGCATACCACCACGATTTACTAATTTTTGTATTTTTTGTAGAGACGGGGTTTCACCCTGTTGGCCAGGCTGGTCTGGAACTCCTGACCTCAAGTGATCCACCTACCTCAGCCTACCAAAGTGATGGGATTACAGGGTGAGCCACAGCACCCATCCCACTTCTGTTTTCTTAATCTGAGTGTGCTATTGGTGGTGCACTAGTAAATGTGTAACAGTTGGCTCTTCAGAAAATTTTTTTGTTGCATTTGCTGATTTCTATGATGTAAATACTCCCACCATAACTTAATCAAAATACAAACCTGACATCACTGAGTACAGAGTTGGGAAGAAATATTAAATATCACATCAGTATACAGTATTTCCACTACACAGATACAATGAGCATAAATAATTTTAAGAGCATAAGTAGCAGTAAAATGTAGCAAACTAATTAGGCAGTGATGAGTTTTGAGTACTTATTATCATTATTGATAAAACACTTAGTTGATTGTAATTTCAGAGTTTATTTTTAATGACTTTAACAATGATGACTTTGTGAAAAATGCCTCTTAATTAAAGCCTATGTACCCCCTTGACCATGCCTCTGGCTCTTTTCTGTACAGATTCCAATTACTTTCCCTTCATCGTTGAAGTGGCCATCATCAGTTTCCTGTTTCTGCTTTCTCTCTTTCCCCCCCAAAACACATTTATTTTATTTTATTTTATTTTTTGAGGCATGGCCTCACTCTGTTGCCCAGGCTGGAGTGCAGTGGCGCAATCTTGGCTCACTGCAACCTCCATCTCCCAGGTTCAAGCCATTCTTCTGCCTCAGCCTCCCGAGTAGCTGGGACTACAGACGTGTATCACCACGCCTGGCTAATTTTTGTATTTTTAGTAGAGACAGGGTTTCACCATGTTGGCCAGGATGGTCTTGAACTCCTGACGTCAGATGATTCGCCCACCACAGCTTCCCAAAGTGCTAGGATTACAGGCATGAGCCACGGCACCCGGCTGGAACACACTTTACAACTAAAGTTCAGCCTCTAACTTCCCTCTTCGATTCCTTAGCAAAATATACTATTATACAGGGTTTTCTACAAATAAGCACACTCATGTAGTAGCAAAGGTAGGAGCACAAAGCCATTGTGAGGGCTCAATTAATACAATGAACTATATTGGTAGAATAAAGCATAATAGATATAAAAAGGTTTTCACAGAAATCTAATACCCTTTCATGATAAAAACTTTTCAACAAACTAGAAATAGAGGGGAACCCAGTCCATTTATGTTCTTAAAATTATGTATGTTTATTGTATCTGTGTAGTGGAAATACTATATACTGATGTGATACTGAGTATCTCTTCCCAACTCTGTACTCAGTGATGTCAGGTTTGTAGCTTGATTAAACCACGGTGGGAGTGTTTACACCACAGAAATCCCCAAATGCAACAAAAAATGTTTTGAAGAACCAGTTGTTATACATTTACTAACACACTACGAGCACGCTCAGCTTCAGAAAACAGAAGAATGCTGGTGAGCAATAGGGGAAAACTTACTCAATGTTCTAGACAGGAATGCTACAAAAAGCCTGCAGCTAACATCATATTTAAGGGTGAAAGAAGGAATGCTTTCCTTCTAAGATCAGAAACAAGATAAGGATGTCTGCTCTCACCACTTCTATGGAAAAAAAAACAAAAGAAAGAAGTAGAGAGAAAAAAATCCAGATTAAAAAGGAAGAAGTAAATTATCAGATGGTATGACTTTATAGACACAAAATCCTAATAAAATCTACTAAAAACAATTAGAAATAAGAGATGAGTTGAGCAATATTGCAGGATGAAAGATCAATGTACAAAAGTCAATTCTATTTTTATTCTTTTGCAATGAACATTCTAAAAATAAAATTAAGAAAACAGTTCCATTTAAAAGAGCATCAAAAAGAATAAAATATTTAGATATAAATTTATCAAAAGAAGTACAAAGATTTGTATAATGAAAACTAAAAAATATTGTTAAAAGAAATTAAAGACAATCTAAATAAATGGAAAGACATCCCATTGTTTTGGATTTGTTGCTGTTAAAATGGCGATACTCTCCAGATTGATCTATAGAGTCAACATAATTCCTAGCAAAATCCCAGGTAGCTTTTTTCAGACATTGACAAACTAGTCTTAAAATTTATATGGAAATGCAAAGGACCTAGAATAGTAAAAATAATCTTGAAAAAAAAAGTTGGAGGAGTCATTGCTCTTGACTGCAAAACTTACTATAAAGGTAGTGTTTGTAGTTGCACATGCTACAACAGATAGTGTTGTACTGGCATAAGGATAAACATACAGGTCAAGGGAACAGGATTGAGTGTCCAGTAATAAACTCTTAGATTTATAGTCAACTGTTTTTCAACAAGGTTGCCAAGATAATTCAATAAAGAAAGAAAATTCTTTTCAACAAAAGATGCAGGAACAACTGGATCGCCACACACAAAAGAATGACAAGGACCCCTATGTTACATCATACACACACATTAACTAAAAATGGATCACAGACCCAAATGGAAACGTTAAAACTGTAAAACTCCTAGCAGAAAATATAGGAATAAATCTTCATGACTTTAGATTAAGCAAGGACATCTTACATATGACACCAAAAGCACAAGCAATGAAAGAAAATAAAAGAGTATTGCTCTATATCAAAACTAAAAACTTTTGCACTGCAAATGATGCTATTGAGAAAGCAAAAATAGAACCCACAGAACGGGAAAAGACATTTGCAAACCATACATCTGATAAGGGACTTGTATCCAGAATATATGAAGAACTGTTACAACTCAATAATAAAAAGACAACCCGATGTTCAAAAGTACAAATAACTTCAGCAGATATTTCTCCAAAGAAATACACAAATGACCGATAAACACATGAAAAATTGCTCAACATTTTTAGTCCTCAGGGAAACGCAAATCAAAATAACAATGAGATACCATTTCTTACCCACTAGATGGCTACAATAAAAAAGACAGACAATAACAGTGTTAACAAGATCGGTGAATTGGAATCCTCCTCTATTTCTGATGGGAACGCTGTAGAAAACAGTTTAGTAGATACTCAAAATGTTAAACTACATGTTCCAGTAATTCTACTTTCAGGTATTTATACCCAAGGGAATTAAAAAAACATACACATATACAAGAACTTGACACGAAGGTTCACAGCAGCATTATTTATAACAGTGAAAAAGTGGAAACAACCCAATTCTCCATCAACTGATGAATGGATAAATAACATGTAGTATATTCTTATAAGGGAACGTTATTGGCATGAAACAAATGAAGTACTTACGCATGCTACGATATGATGAACTTGAAACATTATGCTAAGTGAAAGAAGCCAGTCACACAAGCCTGCATATTTTGTGATTCTGTATATATGAGATGTCCAGGATAAGCAAGTTTATAGAGACAGAAAGTAGTTTAGGCGTTGATTATGGCAGGGCTGGTTAGGAGGGTTATGAGGAGTGAGTGCTAATGGGTGCCTGGTCTTTGAGGGTGGAAACTGAAAATATTCTAATTAGATTAGATTGTGATGATGGTTGCACAACCTTGACAACATATTAAAAATTATGGAGTTGTATGCTTTAATTGAATGAACTACATAATATTGAATTATATCTTAATGAGGCTGCTGAGAAGAAAACTATAGAGGTCCCAGAGTCCTGATCAGATTCTCAAGTTTGTGGATTTTGTCTAAAGCGGTTTGGCTTCCTTGCTGGATGTTTCCTGAATCCCAAAGGGCCTCCTATGCAGCTCTTTCCCACTTGAAAAGGATGGGATGGATGCTGACTTTAGAAACATTGCCCTTTCCCTTAGGATAGATCCTTTCTTAAACTTGTTGGTCCACAGGACCCAGTCAGCCTTCCAAGTGCCCTCCGCATCTCAAGTGACTTTCAGTGCCTCTGAGTCCCTCTGTGTTGGGTGACACTTGGATTCTCCAATTTTCTCCAAGCCTTTCTCCTCAACCTGGAGAGGGGCAGTGTGTTTTTAGGTGACCCTATGAGTTGCTGATCGCACAGACTAGGCAGCGTATGAATGTTTGCAAGGTGTTTTTCAGGGGACACTGCTACTGTCATATGAGAACACGTCTGGGCCAAATACATATGAGGTACAGCCAACTGTGTGCTGAAAGGTAGGAGAGCAATGCCTTGTGTGCAGCAAGACACATCAGCCCAGCGTTTATAAATGGTTTTTTGGAAACATTTATAAAGTCACCACTAAATACCCTTTTTATGTAAAACTGTAATTTCTTTTGTGTATTATTTAACCATTATTTAAGAATGTCTGCTCATGGTGAAGTGTTTGTCTTTCCAATATTTAATTAAATTTCATTTCATGGTTTAAAGCATTCCTTTGCTTTATGACTTTATGACTTGTCTTTATGCAAAAACGATCAGCCTCATTTTTGCGTTCTAACTGAGTGGAACTATGCAAATGTTTTGATTAAATGATAAACTAAACAGTTTTGCCAGAAGCAGCTATTTCCACAGGAGGCTATGCTACTGAATTATCCAAGCAAAATGGAATGATGCCAGTTGCTGGCAGATGTAGGGAAACTGACAGAAGCTTCTAAATGTGGCTATTATCAAGCAATCAAAAAAATTTAAAAGAAGTAAAAACCAAAAAACAAAAACAAACAAAAAAACTAAACAAAACCTTAAGATAAAGTTGGTAGACATGGTCACATGTAGTGGTGGGCCAGTTTGCTTCATATCTTCCACCTAAACTTTTTGGCACTCAATTTACACATTCTGAAACTTGGTTTCCAAGTTTGTTCATTTTCATTTGGAATTCACTTTCCTATAGAAACAATGTTAAAGTTGGTTGTGTCTCAGGCCAGTCCATGAGAAATTTTTCAATACATAGTATAATTAAAACAGTCTGCATCTGCAACGAAAAGTGTGGAAAACAAAACTGCAACAATATCAATCATTCAAATAGGAAAACAGTAAAAAAAATTTTAAAAATTATCTTATTTCTGAGGTTGGTTCTTGTGAAAATCACATGCAATTAGAAAAGAAATGAGGCCAGGCATGGCGGCTCATGCTTGTATTCCCAGCACTTTGGGAGGCCAAGGTGGATGGGTCACCTGAGGTCAGGAGTTCCAGACCAGCCTGGCCAACATGGTGAAACCCCATCTTTATTAAAAATACAAAAATTAGCCAAGCACGGTGGTGAGTGTCTGTAATTCCAGCTACCCATGAGGCTGAGGCAGGAGGATCACTGAAACCCAGGAAGCAGAGGCTGCAGTGAGCTGAGATCACACCACTGCACTCCAGCCTGGGTGACAGAGCAAGACTCTGTCAAAAAAAAAAAAAAAAAAAAAAAAAAGAAAAAGGAAAGCAAGAAAGCAAGCAAGCAAGCAAGCAAGCAAGCAAGAAAGAAAATGAAAGGGCATTTGGAAATGTGGATAGCCTGAGGCGAAGCTGCGAGCCTTTTTTTCTTGGTTCTGATCCTGTCTTGGTTTGGGTTTCCCCCACAGCCAACCCTGAGATGAATTTGGGTGGTAATGGCAGGAAGCCCAGCGGGGACATAGGAAAGTGAGATGGGGACACAGGAAAGTTATCGAAGGACTCATTGTTGAGTGGGTTACTGTTGTGGGTCATAGGGCTCAATCCCACTGGGACCCTTTGAGCAACTGTGCAGAAAACACTTCAGCAGAGTGACACCGGGGATGAGGAAACTGGGATATTGATTCCGGATTTTCTTTTCTTATCAGTGGAGACACTCCTGTGAGTGTTAACTGTATGGTATTTTCAGCCTGCCCTGCCCACAGTTTGAGCATTTTCTGGCAGCTGGAGAAAGCTCCAAGACGCAAGGATGCCATCAGCATGAACCATCTGCAGCTGGTCACAGGCATTGTCTCAGCACTGACAGCAGACCTTAAAACTGACAAAAAAAAAAAAAAAAAGCTAAATTAATAGGCTTTATTTTATAGAGCAGTTTTAGGTTTAAAGAAAAATTGAGCAGAAAGTACAGAGAGTTCCTCTAAACCCCCAGCATCCCCACACCCCATAATTTTTCTTATTATAAACATCTTGCATTAGTGTGGTATGTTTTTTGCTGTTGATGAACCGACCTTGATACATTATTATTAACTAAAGTCCATAGTTGGCATTAACTTTCGTTCTTGGTCTGGATTTTGACAAATGTATAATGACATGTGTCTACCATGATAGTATCATTCAGAGGAGTTTCATTGCCCTGAAAGTCCTCTGTGCTTCACTCATTCATCTCTCCCTCCTTTTCCCATCAGAATTTTTACTGCCTCCATGGTCTTGCTTTTACCAGACTATCACGCAGTTGGAATCACACAGTGTGTACCCTCTTCAAATTAAATTTTTTCACTTAACAATATGCATTTCATGTCCCTCCATGTTTTTTGTGACTTGATAGCTCATTTCTTTCTATTTTTGGATAATAGACCATTGTATGGATGTACCACCTTTAATAGGACATATTAAAGGACATCTTGGTTGCTTCTCAGTTTGGGCAATTATGAATAAAGCATCTATAAACACTCATGTGCAAGTTTTTGTGTATAAATAAGTTTTCAACTCATTTGGGTAAATACCAAGGAACACGACTGCTGGATTGTGTGGTATGAGTATGTTTTGTTTTGTAAGAAACTGCCAAATTTTCTTCCAAAGTGGCTGAGTCATTTTACACTAACACGAGCAATGAGAGAGAGTTCCTGTTGCTCCAAACCTCACCAGCATTTGATCTGGATTTCAGCTACTTTAATAAGTGCATAGCTTATTAAATAAGTGTGTAGCTTATTATTGTTGCTTAAATTTGCAATTCTCTGATGACACATGATGTTGAGTATCTTTTTATGTACTCATTGCCATTTATATGTCTTTTTCTTTTTTTTTGGACAGGATCTCGCTCTGTTGCCCATGCTGGAGTGCAGTGACACTCCTCAACTCAGGTCACTGCAACCTCTGATTCCCGGGCTCAAGTGATCCTCTCACTTCAGCCTCCTGAGTAGCTGGGACTACAAGCATGTGCCACCACACTCAGCTAATTTTTGTATTTTTAGTAGAGACCAGGTTTCTCCATCTTGGCCAGGCTGGTCTTGAACACCTAAGCTCAAGTGATCTCCTGCCTCGGCCTCCCAAAGTGCTGGGCTTGCAGGCATTAGCCACTGCGCCTGGCCTTTATGTCTTCTTTAGTGAGGTATCTGTTGAGGTATTTTGCAAGTTAATTTAAAAAATTATTTTTTTCGTTAACTTTTTAATTTGCTTACCTTGAGTCTTAAGAATTCTTTGTATATTTTGGATATCAGTCCTTTATCAACTATGTCTTTCCCAAATATTTTCTCCCAGTCTGTGGCTTGTCTTCTTATTCTCTTAACAGTGTTTTCCACAAAATGCAAGTTTTTCAATTTTGATAAAATTCAACATCAGTTTTTTCATTTATGTATTGTGCTTTTGGAATGTGTCTAAAAAGTCATTGTCAAATCCAAGGTCACCTAAATTTTTTCCTATATTATCTTCCAGAGATTTTATAGACTTGAATTTTCACATTTCTTTTCCTGGTCCATTTAGAGTTAATTTTTGTGAAAGTGTAAGGTCTGTGCTTTTTTTGCCTGTGGATGCCCAGTTGCTCCAGTACCAATTGTTGAAAAGACTATCCTCCATTAACTTGCCTTTGCTTCTTTGTCAAAAATCAGTCGACTGTATTTGTGTGGGACTCTTTCTGGGCTCTCTATTCTGTTCCATTAGTCTATTTGTCTATTCTTTCTTGTCTATTCACACTTGATTACTGTAGTCTTATGAAAGGTCTTGAAGTGAGGTACTGTCAGTCTCCCTACTTTCTTCTTCTCTTTCAATTTTTTTTTTTTTTTTGCCTATTTTGGGCTGTTTGTTGTATAAGCTTTATATATGTATTTATTTTTTATTTTTTGAGACAGAGTCTCACTCATTTTGTCACCGAGACTGGAGTGCAGTGGTGTGATCTCGGCTCACTGCAACCTCTGCCTCCTGGGTTGAAGCAATTCTCCTGCCTCAGCATCCTGAGTAGCTGGAATTACAGGTGCATGCCATCATACTCAGCTAATTTTTGTATTTTTAGTAGAGACGGGGTTTCACCATATTGTCAAACTCCTGACCTCAAGTGATCCACCCACCTCAGCCTCCCAAAGTCCTGGGATTACAGACATGAGCCACCACACCTGGCCTGCTGTATTAACTTTAGAATCAGTGTGTTGATACCCAATAAAATAATTTTTTGGGATTTTGATTGGGAGTCTGCTGAATCTCTAGATTAAGTTAGAAGGTCACCTCGATAATATTGAATCTTCCTATCCATGTATATGGAGTCTCTCCATTTATTGAGATTTTCTGTAATATCTCCCATCAGATTTTTGTAGTTTTTCTTATCTAGATCTTAAACATATTTTGTTAGCTTTACACCTAAATATTTGTTGATGGTTAGTTGCTAGTTTCACATGTTGATTTGGCTAGGCCACAGTACCCAGATACAGTGGTTCCTCTTTATCTGCAGTTTCTCTTTTCACAGTTTTAGTGACGTGCAGTCAACTGTGGTCTGAAGATATTAAATGTAAAATTCCAGAAACAAAAAATCCGTAAGTTTTAAATTGCGCCTCCTTCTGAGTAGCATGGTGAAATTTCATACCACCTTGCCCTGTCCCAGCTGGGCTATGAATCATCCCTTTGTCCAGCATTTCTTTTTTTTTCTTTTTTAAATGAAAGTTTTACTTATTTATTTAATTTTTTTTTTGAGACAGAGTCTTTCTCTGTTGCTGAGGCTGGAGTGCAATGGTGAGATCTCAGCTCACTGCGACCTCCACCTTGTGGGTTCAAGTGATTCTCCTGCCTCAGCCTCCCGAGTAGCTGGGATTACAGGCACCTGCCACCACGCCTAGCTAATTTTTGTAGAGAGGTTTCACCATGTTGTCCAGGCTGGTCTTGAACTCCTGACCTCAGGTGTCCTCCTGCCTTGGCCTCCCAAAATGCTGGGATTACAGGCATGAGCCACTGCGCCTGGCCTTTGTACAGCATTTCTATCCTGTCTACACCACCTGCCCATTAGTCACTTAGTAGCCACCTCGTTTGTCAGGTCAACTATAAGGGTATCACAGTGCCTGTGTTCAAGTAACCCTCATTTTACTTCATAATGACCCTAAAGCACATGAGTAGTAATGCCAGCAATTTAAATATGCCAAAGAGAAGCTGTAAAGTGCTTACTTTAAGTGAAAAGGTGAAATTTCTCAACTTAATAAGAAAAAAATCATAAGCCGAGGTTGCTAATATCTACAGTAAGAAAAAAATCTATTCTTGAAATTTGAACAGAATATTATTTTAACTGCTCTACTTTATTATTTATTAGTTATTGTTGCTAATTTTTATTGTGCCTAATTTATCAATTAAACTTTATCATAAGTATGTATGTATAGGAAAAAACATAGTGCATATAGGGTTTGGTACCATCCATAGTTTCTGGCATCCACTGGATGCCTCAGAACGTGTCTCCTGAGGATGAGGGAGGACTACTGTATTTGGTCAAACACTATTCTAGATGTTTCTCTGATGATTTCTTTTTTAGCAATGACTAATATTTAAATTAGTTGATTTTGAGTATAGAAGATTACCTTTCAATGTGGGTGGGCCTCATCAAGCATTTGAAGGCCTTAAAGAAAAAAGAATGACCTCCCTCAGAAAGAGGGATTTCTGCCAAAAGACTGCCTTTGGATTCATGCTGTAACATTCGCTCCTCCCTAGGTCTCCAGCCTGCTAGCCTATCGTAGATTTTGGACTTGTCAACCTATACAGATGTGTGAGCAAATTTTCTCTTTCCCCCTCCCTGCCCTCTGTGTGTGTGTGTGTTGTGTGTGTCTGTGTGTGTGTGTGTGTGTGCACACACTATATACAGTTGTCCCTCAGTATTTGAGAAGGATTGTTTCCAGGACCCCTTGCAGATATCAAAATTGGTGGATGCTCAAGTTCCTTACATAAAATAGCATAGTATCTGCATATAACTTACATACATCATCCGGTATACTTTAAGTCATCTCTAGATCACTTACAATACCTATTACAGTGTAAATGCTATGTTAATAATTATTATACTGTATTGGGTTTTATTTTTATTGTATTGATACTTTTTATTGTTTTTTCTCTGAGCAGTTTTGATCCACAGTTGGTTGAACCCCCTTCTGCAGAAACCTTGGATATAGAAGGCTAACTGTACATGTCAAATGTCTTAGTTGCTATAAAGTAATACCTGAGGCTGAGCAATTTATAAAGAAAAGAATTTTATTTGGCTCACAGTTCTGCAGGCTGTTCAAGAAGCATGGCACTGGCATCTGCATCTGGTGAGGGCCTCAGGCTGCTTCCACTCATGGTGGGAAGGGAAGGGGAACTAGTGTGTGCAGAGATTACATGGTGAGAGGGGAAGCAAGGGAGAGGGGAAGTGTCAGGCTCTTTTTAAAATCCACCCCTCACAGAAACTAATAGAGTGAGAACTTACTCACGCCAACCACGGAGAGCATTAATCTACTTATGAGGGATCTGCCTGCATGACCAAACATCTCTCATTAAGCCCCGCCTCCAACGCTGGGGATGAAATTTCAACATGAGGCTTGAAAAGATCAAACAAACCAAAGTATAGCACCAACACACCATATATGTACCAATATAGATACAGATATAGGTTCTGTTTCTCTGGAGAACCCTAACAGAATTTGGTACTGAAAGTGGTTCTAAAGGAACAGAATTTTAAGAATGAGTTTTCTGGGTTGGGGTTTCTGTAATTTTGTCTCTAATCTGATTAGATTTAAAGACATGAATGACTATTTCCCGTAGTAAAAGGAGCACTCATAGTCCATGGTGCTGTGTGGTAATCCAGGTCTGCAAAAGACTGTCATTAGATACTCCTAATCAAACACTTATCAAGAAGCAAGGATCTGGGTGATACCCTTCAAACATTTTTGTCAAGCTAATGAATAAGACAAGATTGGCTGGTAGCTCCTGCTTTCAATGGACAAATTGAAGAAGAAAAGGAGTTCAGAGATTTGATTCAAATCCACATGAATGATCTGAAAGCTTTCTGTGCCCTGAAAGAGACACTTGACTCTTGTACCTGCAAAGCTGAGATTGCGGAAAACCAAATCCAGAATCTCATCCTACAAGTTATTGAATTGCAATACAAATAGAATTCCCAGCCTTGTAACGTGTCTACTGTTAAAGTGAGGGATTGATAAGGAATGAGATTCCAAACAACGGAATGGGGATATATAGGAAGACCCCAGTGAGGCTGGGGACATTGAACCACTAGATTCTGCTGAGTTTCTTTACCAGTAGAAGCTATAATTCTATCCCTGTCTGAGGAAACTGTAATGGTATCCTCTGTGGTAGTTGCCTTACAAGACAATGCTGATTCCCCCAGGATCTACCCCCAGCACTGCTCTGCTTCTAGGCCTATAACTAGACTCACATCCCAGAAGACCCCTAAAGGTAAGGCACATAGTGGGATCCATGAAGAGTGCACTACACTCCAAAAAACTACATGATTTTTCCAATTTATGCAGACAGAAATCCAGGGATAGTAAGGGTGTGGGATAAGGAGAGAAAGAACATAAAGTTGGATATAAAGTTGGATCCAGCTGGATCTGTTAATATCGACTACTAAGTGGATATTCTAAATTTAATTTTGCAGCTTGGGGAGTTAGAAAGACTCTACAAGTTGCTCGGTTGGTTAAATGAAACAAGGAGCAAAACGTGGCCCACAGGAAATGAATTTGAAATGTCGCACCTGCCTTGGCATTTTGTAGAGAAACAGATTCAAAGGCTTGTGAAATTAGAACGGCAGAGTAGATTTGTCACCTCAGACCTGCTCACTCACTCTAGAGAATCTAGAGGATACATCTTTCACCACAACTGTGAGAAACAAATTTGCAAGGGGATCTCCAGCATCCTTGAGGAGCCCCTTGATTACTCTTCTCTCTGTAGATCAGAAACTAGAGTGGGAACTGCTGCCACTGAATTGGAAAACCTGAATGCAAAGGAGGGTAGTTGAATCTGGGTGGCAGGGACCATGTGGTGGCACTCAGTCACTAAAGGCAAGGCAGGCGGGGCTGCTGTAATGAACAATGGAGTCAAAGCAGCCATCGTAATAGTCTGACTTGCAGACAACTGTGGCACTGGCCGGTGATCATGGTACTTCTAGAAGTGAAATAGGTAAGATGCTTACTAAATCCTTACTTGATCTGCAGAAGAATTCTACATTAAGTGAATAAAAAATTAACTTTAATCATAAAAACATAGAATCATGCTTAACCTGGTGACTCAAATTGCAGCTGCTGTGGCAGATGTGGTTTCAGTGCTTGGGTAAATTAACACATCCCTAATACCTGGTATACAGCTATTGATCTGGCACATGCTTTTGTCTCTATTCCTATTAGTAAAGACCATCAGAAGCTACTTGATTTCAGTTGGCTAGGCCAGCAATATACCTTCACTGCCAGATTTCAGGGGTGTATCAACTCTCCAGCTCTGTAATAGTTTAGCTTCCAGGGTTTTTCATCACTTTTCCCTTCCACAGAACGTCACATTAGTCCTTACATGGACGTCCTTATGCTGATTGCAACTGCTGAGCAGGAAGTAGTGACTAATCTAAAGTTCTCGGCAAGACTTTTGCGTGCCAGTAGGTGGGAAATAAACCTGACAAAAATTCAGGGGCCTTCTATGTCATCGAAATTTCCTAAAGATCCAGTGGTGTGGGGCACGTGGAGATATCCTTTCTAGGGTGAAGGAGGAGTTGTTGCATCTGGCTCTACAACCAAGAAAGAGGCACAACACCTATCGGGCCTCTTTAGATTTTGAAGCGGACTTATTTCTCATTTGGTTGTGCTGTTTTGTCCATCTACCAAGTAACCTGAAAACCTCCTAGTTTTGAATGGAGCTAAGAGCAGGGGGGAAGACCTGCAACAGGCTGAGGCTGCTGCACAAGCTGCTTTGCCCCTTGGGCCATATGACCCAGCAGATGAAGTGGTGCTTGAAGTGCTAGTAGCAGATAGAGATGCTGTTTGCAGTCTTAGGCAGGGCCCTATAAGT
The DNA here is from genome assembly GCF_028885625.2 of Pongo pygmaeus. Lineage (NCBI taxonomy): Eukaryota > Metazoa > Chordata > Mammalia > Primates > Hominidae > Pongo > Pongo pygmaeus. The sequence continues at coordinate 79,193,253 of NC_072386.2, forward strand.
GAATTGTAGTGCAAGACCTTAGGATTTTGGAGCAAAACCCTCTCATCCTCTGCAGATAATTATTTTCCTTTTGGGAAACAGCTTCTAGCCTTAGTAACACTGGGCCTTAGTAACACTGAACACTTAACTATGGGCCACCAAGTAACTATGTGACCTGAGCGGCACATCATGAACTGGGTGTTATTTGACCCTCTAAGCCATAAAGTGAGACACAAACAGTAGCACTATCATCAAATAGGACAGAGCCCTCAAGGTACAAGTAAGGTACATGAAGAAGTGGCCCAAATGCCCGTGGTTCCCACTCCAGCTACACTGCCTCCTGTCTCCCAGACTGCACCTATGACCTAATGGGGAGCTCCCTACAACCAGCTAACAGAGGAGGAGAAGGCTTGGGCGTTATTTATAGACAGTTCTGCACAACATGCACTCACTACCCAAAAGTGGATAGCTGCAGCACAAGAACCCCTTTCTAGGAAATCTTCTCTGTGGGCAGAACTTCAAGCAGTGCACTTGGTTATTCATTTTGCTTGAAAGGAGACAGGGCCAGATGTGTGATTATATACAAATTCATGGGCTGTAGCCAATGATTTTGCCGGATGGTTATGGACTTAGAAGAAACGTGAGTGGAAAATTATTGAGAAGGAGATCTGAGGAAGAGGTGTGTGGATAAAACTCTTTGAATGAGAAAAAGAAAAAGAAAGAAAGAGAGAGAGAGAGAAAGGAAGGAAGGAAGGAGGGAAGGAAGGAAGAAAAGAAAGGAAAGAAAGAAAGAATGAAGACATTTGTGTCCCACGTGGATGCTCACCAAAGGGTGACCTTAGCAGGGAGGATTTTAATAATCAAGTGGATAGGAGGAGCCAGTCTGTGGATACCAATCAGCCTCTTTCCCCAGCCATCCCTGTCATTTCCCAATGGGCTCATGAACAAAGTGTCATGGTGGCAGGGATGGAAGTTATGCATGGGCTCAGCAACATGGACTTCCACTCACCAAGGACTACCTGGCCACAGACACCACTGCGTGCCCAAACTGTCAGCAGCAGAGACCAACACTGAGTCTCAGATATGGCACCAGTCCCCACGGTGATCCGCCAGCTACCTGGTGGCAGATTGCTTACATTGAACACCTTCCATCATGGAGGAGGCATTGTTTTGTCCTTACTGGAATAGATACTCTAGATACATATATGTCTTTTCTGCATGCAATGCTATTGCCAAAACTGCCACCTATGGACTTATAGAATACCATTTGCCATCATAGTATTCCACATAGCATTGCTGCTGATCAAGGAACTCACTTCTCAGCCAAAGACATGCAGCAATGGGCTCATGCTCATGGAATCCATTAGTCTTATCATGTTCCCCATCAACATGGTGCAGCTGACTTCACAGAACAGTGGAGGGGACTTTCAAAGTCTCAGTGCCAGCACCAGGTAGGCGGCAATACCTTGCAGGGCTGGGGCAACATTCTCCAGGAGGCCGCCTATGTTGCAAATCAGCAACTAATCTATGGTGCTGTTTCTCCCATAGCCAGAGTTCACTGGTCCAGAAATCAAGGGGTAGAAATGGGAGTGGCATCACTTACCATCACCCCTAGTGATTTATTAGCAAAATTTTTGCTTCCTGTCTCCACAACCTCAGGTTCTGCTGGCCTTGTGGTTTTAGTTCCAGAGGGAGAAATGCTTCCACTGGGAGGCACAGCAATGAGTCCATTGAACTGGAAGTTAAGACTGCCTCCCAGCCACTTTGGGCTCCTCTGGACAGCAGGCCAAGAAGATGATCTTCACAAGTAGTTCTCCCCTAGCATAGCTTTTTTTCTTTCTTCTTTTTTTTTTTTCTTTCCCTGTCCCTGACTCCTTTTCCTGGCTGCCATGTTCCCAGTCTGTTTCCTTGAAACCCCCACTCCTCTTGATTCTGGGTTCACCCTTAAAGGAAGGCTAGAGGGGGCTGGAACAGCTGGCACACAGCTCTAGCAGTCTTTTCCTGGGAATGGTTCTGGGTGAATTTTACAATTTCTTTCCTTTTACTCTAGTCCTAGAGCTTTTCCTTAGTGTTTCATTATGGGAAACTGCTGGGGTTCCTGGAGGGAAAGCCCAGCAGAATGTGCCCGCCAGAGCCTGCAGACCCAGACATTCCTCACTCCCACACTAGTCTACACTCAGCCCTGAGTCATTTGCCAAAATTACCATTGAAGTTTTGCTGCTAGCTCATGACTCCAGTGGCTTCTGTTCCAGGTAAGTAGATGTCGACTGTGAGTCTCTGGACTTGCCTCTTTCAAGATTTTGGGGTGGCAACTTGCCCTGAATCCTCAGTTCTCTGATGGGCCCAGGAAAAGTCATTATGTTTCAGTTTATACAGCTTTTTCTTGTTACTAGGATGGGAACGTTGACTTCCAAGCTCTGACATGTCAGAGGTGAAACTGAAAGCCTCTCATAAAAAATTTACATGAATTATAATTTTTAAACTTTTTATCATGGAAATTTGAAGACATTTCTAAAGTAGACAGAATAGACCAGATGCAGTGGCTCATGCCTGTAATCCCAGCACTTTGGGAGGCTGAGGTGGGTGGATCACCCGAGGTTAGGAGTTCGAGACCAGCCTGACCAACATGGTGAAACCTCATCTCTACTAAAAATACAAAAATTTGCTGGAAATGGTGGCATATGCCTGTAGTCCCAGCTACTTGGGAGGATGAGACAGGAGGGTCACTTGACCCTGGGAGGCAGAGGTTGCAGTGGGTCAAGATAGCGCTACTGCACTCCAGCCTGGGCTACAGAGAGAGACTCCATCTCAAAAACAAAGAAACAAAAGAAAACAAAGAGAGTAGAGAGGATAGTATGATAACTCCCGAAGTTCCCTTTCTGAAGGTAAGACCGGCTTCCACAGCCAATCTTCTCAAGGCCCTTCCAACTGGTGTTCACTATCCCATCCTGTGTGTGTGTATTGTTTTTGAGAAAAGATCTTGCTACGTTGCTCAGGCTGGTCTCGAACTCTTGGACTCAAGTGATACTCCTGCCTTAGCCTCCCAACAAGCTGGGACTATAGGCATGCCCCGCCCAGCTCACGTGTGTGTGTGTGTGTGTGACAGAGTCTTGCTCTGTCTCCCAGGCTAGAGGGCAGTGGCTCAATCTTGGCTCACTGCAACCTCCACTGAGATTCAAGCGATTCTCTTGCCTCAGCCTCTTGAGTAGCTGGGATTACAGGCACCTGCCACTGCCCCCAGCTAATTTTATTTTTTGTATTTTTTAGTAGAGACGGGGTTTCACCGTCTTCGCCAGGCTGGTCTCAAACTCCTGACCTCATGATTCACCTGCCTTAGCCTTCCAAAGTGCTGGGATTACAGGCGTGAGCCACTGCGCCAGGCTACATGTGTGTGTTTTAAAGTTTGTTATGGCAGCGTCACCGAAAGCAAAACCAATCTTAGCTATTTACTGCGTAAAATAAAACCCGGGTTCAACATTTATCAATAATACATGGCCCACCCAAGATTATTTTGAAATAACCCTAGACATATTTAGATTTCATCTGTAGATATGAAATATGCACGCATTTCTAGATGATAAGACGCTTAAAAAAGGAGTCACAACACTGCCGTCACACCTAAAAATCATATTTAGTCGGTGTTCATGTGTTCCATTCGTCTTAGAAACAGTCAGCAGCTGGTCTGAATTGGGATCTTTGTAAGGCCCTTCTACTGACATTGGTAGACAGGTCTCCTGTGTATCTTCTTGTCGAATGGTCCTCATCCACTTTTTAATTGTCATGTCTTTTGTTGAAAGAACTGGGTTATTTGTCCTGTACAGTTTCCCAGAGTGAAGAATGCACTGATTATGCCTCTGTTCCTTATATTTCTCATAAATGGGTAGTTGGATCATGAGACTTGATCCGACTCAGGTTCCACTTATTTTTTCTGATTTTGGGCAAGATCACTTCATACCCACTGCTGTGGGCGCCAGCAGGAGATGCACACAGAGGGTTTTGTTGTCTCTCTTTTCATGTGGTTTGTAGCCCCAGCACTTCATACCTTGGTCCATGACTCTGTTAGGAAATGCAAAACCTGATTTTCTAATTCTTACTCTTTTCTTCATTTGTTAGGTGGGATATTTCTATCCAGAGAAAGTTCCCTCTTCATTGATTGGAGTGCAGGCCCTGGCAGTGGTGCGAAGGTTCCCTTCACCCCTGCACTGAAGTCAGGTGGCTCTGGCGGTTGGCACGGGTGTGGCTGGTATGGCTGTGGCTGGCACAGCCTGTACTCTTCTGCTTGTTCTATCTCTTTTTATGGAGAGGGAGATTTAAAAACTCCTACTGCTGGGGCTGGGCATGGTGGCTCATGCCTGTAATCCCAGCACTTTGGGAGGCCGAAGGGGGCAGATCACCTGAGGTTAGAAGTTTGAGAGCAGCCTGGCCAACATGGCAAAACCCTGTCTCTACTAAAAATACAAAAAAATTAGCCAGGTGTGGTGGCACGCACCTGTAGTCCCAGCTACTCGGGAGGCTGGGGCAGGAGAATTGCTTGAACCTGAGAGGCAGAGGTTGCAGTGAGCTGAGGTATCGCCATGCACTCCAGCCTGGGTGATAGAGCGAGACTCCGTCACAAAACAAAACAAAATTCCTACTGCCACCATAGGCCCTCTGAATGCCCACAGGTGATACTTTAATACTTAAAAAAAAAAATAGGCAAAAAAAGGCAAAATATTAGGGTGTGTAAAAACTGGGTGGTGGGTATGTGGGTATTTATTATATTATTCCTTAAATTAATCGAATTTTAAAGTATTTTATAGTAAAACTTGATTAAAATGGCAAAAACGAGCAACGTGGCAAAATATGAAAATGTGTTGTAACTGAGTGGTGGATGTATGGGATTTGGATTTGTTTTATTCTCTAATCTTCTCTGAATTTTAAAGTCTTTTGTGATAAAACTTATTTAAAGTATAAGAAAAAATATTCATGAACTTGAGGTGGAGAAAACTGTGTAAATATTTCCTACCAACCTTTAAGAAAAGATACAAACAGAAGAAAGTGAAAGGGGAAAAGCGGTGGTCAGCAGGCATGTGAACAGATTATTAGTCAATCTCATAGTTCTGAGATTGTGCAAAACTAAGATGTCATCTCTTCCCTTTCATTTATTTGTATTCTTTCTTGTTTTGTAGTGGAACTGTTTGAGGCCTAGAATTTTTCCCTGCGTGTAAGCTAACCAAATGTTATGGATTTTGATACACACATTTTTTTTAAAGTACTACTTTGTAAGTATTGCACAATTTTGATTTTGAGTCCCTCTTTGGGGCCAGATCTGCTTATTGTACAAGAGAAGGTTAAATGTCTTTTGATATTTGCGTTTTTCTGTTTGTTAATTTTCCTTTATTTCTCATTAATACAGTGTAATCTGAAAATGTTACCTGAACTATTTCTACTTTATAGAATTTTTTTTGAAGTTTTATTTGGGGCTTTATCTATAATCAGTAAGTATTTCATGAACAGTTCAAAATAAACTGTATTCTGTTTTTTTCCAGACATAGCATTCACTATATATTTATTAGATTTACCTTATTCCGTGCATCATTTAGAATATCCTCATGGTTTTTATTTTGAAATGTTTTCTGTTCATTAGAATTACCTGAGGAGCATGTGAAAGCTCAGATTCCTGGGTGTTGCTCCGGACTTGCTATCATAGAAGCTTCTGGATGGCAGTTTTAGGCACATCACAGACAATTCCGGTGCACGGTGCATTTTCAAGGCCACTGTCTATGTTCTTACTGAATTTTTCTCTACTTGACCTGTCAGTAGCTGACAAGTGAGTTAATGTCTCCTATGGCTGTTGTATTTCCATGTCTCCCTGTGTTTCCTTCAGTTTTTGCTTTATAAATTTTGATAATAGATTATTTGGAATGTGGAGATTCATGATCATTTTGTATACCCTAAATATACATAGTGTTTACCTTTTTTTTTTTTTTTTTGAGGTGAAGTCTCACTCTGTTGCCGAGGTTGGAGTGCAGTGGCGCAATCTCAGCTCACTGCAACCTCTGTCTCCTGGGCTCAAGCCATTCTCCTGCCTCAGCCTCCTGAGTAGCTGGGATTACAGGCATGCGCCACCATGCCTGGCTATTTTTTTTTTGTATTTTTAATAGAGACGGGGTTTCACCATGTCCGTCAGGCTGGTCTCAAACTCCTGACCTCAAATGATCCACCCACCTCAGCCTCCCAAAGTGCTGGGATTACAGGCATGAGCCACCATGCCTGGCCTACTTTTCAATTTAAAAAACAAATAAGTAAAATTCACAGAGCACGGGGATTGTGTGTATCGAATGGAAGATAAGTACTGTATTATAAGCAACAAGGAGACACAAATGAGAAGGGACTAAGAAAATGAGAAGATGGAGAAGGTGTAAAGTGAGTAAATTTCTCCACTGCTATCATATGGAATTGCTATATACTTCCCAAATTTGATAAACAAAAAAGGTGTTTAGGCCGGGCACAGTGGCTCAAACCTGTAATCCCAGCACTTTGGGAGGCTGAGGTGGGCTGATCATCTGAGGTCGGGAGTTCAAGACCAGCCTGACCAACATGGAGAAACCCCATCTCTACTAAAAATACAAAATTAGCTGGGCATGGTGGCACATGCCTGTAATCCCAGCTACTCAGGAGGCTGAGGCAGGAGAATCACTTGAACCCAGGAGGCAGAGGTTGTGGTGAGCCCAGATCACGCCATTGCATTCCAGCCTGGGCAACAAGAGCAAAACTCTGTCTCAAAAATAAATAAATAAATATGTTTAAGTATATTCCTTCATTTGAAAATCTTTTCTGAGTCTGTCACAGCTTCCAGCCTGGGATAGACAGTCATGCAGTTGTCCCCATGGAACTTGCACTCTAGTGAGGGGAGAAGACAACATAAAATTGGCCAACAGTAAGATCGGTAAGTTGGTGGTCTTTGTTATAATGATAGTAAGGGCAGAGATGTGGTGGAGAAAGTGGATGCCAGGTCAAGAATGGCCTCTCTGCGGAGGTGACATCTGAGCTTGACCTGAAGGAGTAGCTGAGGCAGTCGTGTGTGGACCTGGGAAGGAACCTTTTAGGGCAAGTGTATGAGCCCTGAGTGGAAAGGGCTTCAGAGCTGGACAGGATGACCAAGCCCTGCTAGGGCAATAGAGATACAGAGAGGCTGCCCTAGAATGTCTGGCCCATTGCAGAACCCTGCCTTGCAAGCAGTGAGGAAGAAATGGAGTGTTAGTTTAAGAACAATGGAGTCTGTGAAGGATGTAAAGCAGGACAGTAGCGCTATCTCCATGTGTAGAATGAACGGATGTTGAGGGTAGAGTGTGTGTGCAGGGCTGGGGGTAGTAATGAGGCTCCTGCCTCCTCCAGGAAGATGTGCTGGTGTCACACTGAGGGGGTTGGAGTGATGAGGGTGAGAAGTGAATGGAATCAAGTGTGCTGTGGAGAAGAAATGACATGACTTGTTGGATTGAACTTTGCTGGATAAAGACAAAGAAGGAATTGAGGATGACATCTCAGTTTTTGACCTGTTAAGGAGGTAAAAGAGTCATCTCTTTACTGAAATGTGGGAAAGTGTGAAAGGAAAGAGTCTGAGAGGCTGGAATCATGATTTGGTTTTGACACATCAAGTTGGAGGCACTTAGCCACCCAGCAGTGATGTTAGGTAGACAGTTGGCTGGCCAAATCTAGGGCTCACAGAAGCAATCTTGAATTGGGAAGGCATGTTAAAAGATATAAGAGCAGCCACTTGAAGAATTATAGTATTAATATTAAAACAAAAATTAGGCAAAGGAAGTGCTTGTTTCATTGCAGGGAATCAACAGATATTATTAAAGTTTATCAGTAAAGAACAAAGGTTTAAGTAAATTATGAAGAGTTGTAAAGCTAATTCTTTATAAAAAGGAAAATATTGACACACTCAAAAAGTGAAGCCAAACAGCAAAAGATTTTTAAAAAGAAGCGGCGGCACAGAAGACATAAGAAAATAAGAGGTGAAGAGAGAAAGGCAAACACATCCGTAACATCAAATAAGGGACGAACTGCTTTATTAAAAGGAAAAAATGATTTTCAGATTGACTCAAAACCCATATAAAAGCTGCATATAAAAACAAATAACAGATGACAAAATGGCACAGGACATTTGAGATGACAGAAGATGGGCAAACAACCAGGGAAACAAAATCAGAAGAAAGCAAGGTGGCAATAAAAATATCAGGAAAGATTTAATGTGGGGCAAAGAGCATTCAGTGAGCAGGGTCGCTTTATAATGATAAAACGTACAATTTACACTGTACAATGCCTTCTATACCTATATATACCATCTATACTTGCCTCCTATACCTATATATGTTTTGATATGTGTATACATTGTGGAATGGCTAAATCAAGCTATTTATCATACGCATTACCTTACATGCTTTTTTTGTGGAGAGAACACTTATAATCTACGCTTTGAGTAATTTTAAAATATACTATATATTGTTATTAATCCGAGTCACCATGTTGTACAATATTCCTCCCGTCTAATTTTGTGTCCTTTAACCAACATCTCCCCAATTCTCCCACCTTCCAGCCTCTGGTAACCACCATTTTACTCTCTGTTTCTATGAGTTTGACTTGTTTTACACTCCACATACAAGTGAGTCATGTGGTATTTGTCTTTCTGTGCTTGGCTTATTTCACTTAATGTAATATCCTCCAGGCTCATCCCTGTTGTCACAAATGACAGGATTATCTTTTTTAAGGCTGAGTAATATTCCACTGTGTATACATACAGCACATTTTCTTTATCCCTACATCCACTGATGGGCACATAGATTGATTCCATATCTTGGTTAGTGTGCATAGTGCTGCAGTAAACATGAGAGTGCAGATATGTCTTCAGCACACTGATTTCATTTCCTTTGGCTATATAACTGGAAGTGGGGTTGCTTGATCATATGGTAATTCTATTTTTAATTTTTTGAGGACCCTCCATACTGTTTTCCATAATGGTTGTACTAATTTTTATTCCCACCAACAGTGTACAAAGGTTCACTTTTCTCCACATTGGCACCAACACTTGTTATCTTTTATCTTTTTGATAATAGCCATTCTAATTGGTGTGAGGAGTTATCTCATTGTGGTTTTAGTTTGCATTTTCCTAATGATTAGTGAGGTTGAACATTATTTTTTATATACCTGTTGGTCGTTTCTATATCTTCTTTTGAGAAATGTCTATTCAGATCCTTTGCCCATATTTTATTCAGGTTATTTGTTTTTTTGTTATTGAGTTGTTTGAGTTTCCCATATATTTTTGGTATTAACCCTTTATCAGATGCATGATTGGCAAATCTCTTCTCCTGTTTATTAGGTTGCCACTTCAGTCCATTGATTGTTTCCTTCGCTTTGAAGAAGCTTTTTAGTTTGATGTAATGCCATTTGTCTATTTTTACTTTTGTTGCTTGCACATTGGGGGTTACATATGTAAAATGCCAGACCAATGTCATGGAGCTTTTCCCTTGTATTTTCTTCCAGCAGTTTTACATTTCAAGTCTTACATCAAAGTCTTTAATCAATTAGGAGGTGATTTTTGCATATGGTCTTGTATATGTATATACGGGTCTAATTTCATTCTTCTGTGTGTGGATATCCACTTTTCCCAACACCATTTATTTAAGAGACTATCCTTTCTCCATTGTGTTCTTGGCACCTTTTACAAAAATCAATTGGCTGTAAATATGTAGAGTTATTTCTTGGCTCTCTATTTTGTTCCATTGGCTTATATGTTTACTTTTGGGCCAGTGCCATGCTATTTTGATTACTATAGCTTGGTAGCAGATTTTGGAATCCAGCAATGTAATGCCTCCAGCTTTGTTTTTTTTTCCCCCCTAAAGATTGCCTTGTCTGTTTCAGATCTTTTGTAGTCTTATACAAATTTTAGAATAGTTTTTTCTATTTCTGAGAAAAATGTCATTGAAATTTTGTTAGGGATTGCACTGAATCCGTAGATGGCTTTGGGTAGTATGAATATTTTCATCTTATTAACTCTTCCAACCCATGAACATAAGCTATCTTCTCACTTATTTTTGTCTTCTTCGATTTCTTTCATTAATGTTTTATAGTTCTCAGTGTACACATCTTTCACCTCATTGGTTAAATTTATTCCTGAGTATTTAATTACTTTTCATAGCTATCATGAATGTGATTATTTTCTTGATTTCTTTTTCAGATAGTTTGCAATGTACAGAAATGCTACAGATTTTTATGTGTTGATATCATATCCTGCAACTGAATTTATTTATTAGTTATAATGGTTTTTTGATGAAGTCCTTAGGGTTTCCACATACAGTCATACACTGCATAAGAACATTTTGATCAACAATGGACTGCATATGTGACGGTGATCCCATAAGATTATAATACCACTTTTTTTCTGAGACAGAGTCTCACTCTGTCTCTCAGGCTGTAGTGCAGTGGTGTGATTTCAGCTCACTGCAACCTCCACTTCCCAGGTCCAAGTGATACTTGTGTTCAGCCTCCCAAGTAGCTGGGATTACAGGCATGCACAACCATGCCTAGCTAATTTTTGTATTTTTAGTAGAGATGGGGTTTTGCCATGTTGGCCAGGCTGGTCTCAAACTTATGGCTTTGAGTGATATGCCCACCTCAGCCTCCCAAAGTGCTGCGATTACAGGCATGAGCCACCACACCTGGCCTGTAACACCATCTTTTTACTGTACCTTTTCTATGTTTAGATATGTTTAAATACACAAATACTTACTATTGTGTTACAATTGCCTACAGTATTCAATACAGTAACATGCTATACAGGTTTATGGCCAAGGAGCAATAGGCTATACTACATACATGAGTTTGTAGTAAGTTAAACATACTAGGTTTGTGTAAGTACACTTTATGATGTTTGCACAAAGATGAAATTATCTAATGATGCATTTCTCAGAATGTATCCTCATTGTTAAGCAATGCAGGACTGATAAAAACATATCATGTGCAAACAGATACAATTTAATGTATTTCTTTCTAATTTGGATGCCTTTTATTTCTTTCATTATCAATTTGTTGGTATATAGTTGTTCACAGTAGTCTTGTATGATCCTTTGTATTTCTGTGGTATCAGTTGTAATGTCTCTTCTTTCACTCATTCCTTCCTTCCTTCTCTTCTTCCTTTCCTTCCTTCTCATCTTCCTTTCCTTCTTTCCTTCCTTCCTTCTTTCTTTCTTTCTTTCTTTCTTTCTTTCTTTCTCTTTCTTTCTTTCCTTCTTTCCTTCCTTCCTTCCTCTCTTTCTTTCCTTTCTCCTTCCTTCCTTCCTGCTTGTTTTCTTGCTTTCTTTCTTGCTTTCTTTCTTTTTTTTTCAGAGTCTTGCTCTGTCACCCAGGCCAGAGTGCAGTGGCGTGATCTCAGCTCACTGCAATCTGTGCCTCCTGTGTTCGAGTGATTCTCCTGCCTCAGCCTCCTGAGTAGCTGGGATTACAGACGCCTACCACTATGCTCAGCTAATTTTTTGTGTTTTTAGTAGAGAAGGGTTTTACCATGTTGGCCAGGCTTTCTTTTTTTTCTTTCTTCTCTCTTTCTCTCTTTTCTATCTCTTAATTCCTCTGGCTAGGACTCCCAGTAGGATGTTGAATAGAAGTAGTGAGAATTGGCATCCTTGTCTTGTCCTTGATCTTAGAGGAAAAGCTTTCAAACTCATTTTACATTGAGTATGATGTTAGCTATGGGTTTGTTGTTTATGGCCTTTACTGTGTTGAAGTACATGCCTTCTATACCTAAATTGAGTAGACATTTTATCATGAAAGGATGTTGAATTTTGTCAAATGCTTTTGCTGCATCTACTGAGATAATCACATGGTTTTTGTCCTTTATTTTGTTAATGCATCATATCACACTTACTGATTTGTGTATGTTGAAACAACCTTGCATTCCAGGAATAAATTCTACCTAATCACATGAATAATTCTTTTAATGTGCTGTTGAAGTTGGTTCACCAGTATTTCGTTGAAAATATTTGCATCTATGTTCATCAGGAATATTTGCCTATAATTTTCTTGTATTGTAATGTCCTTGTCTGGCTTTGGTATCAGGGTAATGTTGGACTTGTAAAATGAGTTTAGAAGTTTTCCCTTTTCTTCAGTATTTTGAAAGAATTTGAGAAGAATTGCTATTATTTCTTCTTCAAATGTTTGGTGGAATTCAGTAGTGAATTTCTTAGACTTTTCCTTGATGGAAGAGTTTTTTACTGATTCAATCTTCTTACTCTATATTGGTCTGTTCACATTTTCTATTTCTTCATGACTCATTCTTGGTAGGTTGTATGTGTCTAGGAATTTATCTATTTCTTCTAAATTATCAATTTGTTGGTATATAGTTGTTCATAGTGGTCTCTTATGATCCTTTGTATTTCTGTGGTATCAGTTGTAGTGTCTCTTCTTTCATTTCTGATTTTATTTATTAGAGTGTTCTCTCTTGTTTTCTCAGTCTAGGCAAGCATTTGTCAGTTTTGTTTATTTTTCAAAAAACCAATTCTTGTTTTTGTTGATCTTTCTTTTGTTTTTCTAGTCTCTGTTTCATTTATTTCTGCTCTGATCTTTATTATTCCTTTCCTTCTACTAACTTAGGACTTAGTTTGTTCTTTTTCTAGTTCTTGGATGTGTAACATTAAGTTATTTGGGATTCTTCTCCTTTTTTAATGTGGAAATTCATTACTATAAGCTTCCCTCTTAGAATAGCTTTTGCTGCATCCCATATATTTTGCTAAGTTGTGTTTCCACTTTCATTTGTTTGAAGATTTTTAATTTTCCTTTCATTATTTGACCTGCTAGTTGTTTAGGAGCATGTTGTTTAATTTTTGTGTCAACTTTCTTAAATTTCTCTTGTTGATTTCTGGTTTCATGCCATTATGGTCAGAAAAGATACTTGATGTGATTTCAATCTGCTTAAATTTGTTATGGCTTGTTTCTTTGCCTAACATATGATCTATCCTTGAGAATGTTCTGTGTGTGCTTGAAAAGAATGTGTATTCTGCTACTGTTTTATGGAATGTTTTATATATGTCTGTTAGGTCCATTTTGTCTAAGGTGAAGTGCAAGTCTAATGTTTTCTTATTGATTTTCTGTCTGGATGGTCTGTACATTGTTGAAAGCAAGCTATTGAAGTCCTCTACTATTATTGTAATGTGGTCTAACTCTTTCTTTGGATTAACTTTTGCTTTACATATTTAGGTGCTTAAATGTTGGATATATATATATTTAAAATTGTTACATCTTCTTAATATGTTATTAAGGGGATAAATTGATCCCTTTATTATTATATAATGACCTTTTTTGTCTATCATGCTCTGTTTCTTAGTCCTGCATTTAGACAAACGCAATGTATGCTCCCACTACTTTTGATCCCTTAAGTTCCTCCTGTTACTGTTTCTCTCTCTCCATACTTTCTCCCACTTATTCCATCTCACATTTCCCATCCCATCCCATCCCATTCTTTCATTATATTCCAGCTTGAATCTTTTAATAGTATTCTTATGGGTAAATATCTCATCTACAAAGCAAAAGTGTCAGTAAACTAAGAACACATAACCATGCTTAATATTTCCATTGTGTCTGCCACACTGAATATTTAGGAAATAGTCAAGTATATAGTACATTTTCAGAGACCCACTCCCTGCTTAAAAGCTCTCTTGAAATGGTTCAAATCCATTGAGCAAAGATATGCTCAGTGATGTTCCAATGAGCACAGGTTGACAGAAAACCTGGAGTTTGTAACCCACTGTGTTCCTTGTACAGAAGAATGAACCCTTGTTGAATTCAGTGAAGTTCTTCATGTTTCTCAATGCAGAGTGATGATATTTTTTCTGGTGAAAAAATCAAATGATTTACATGAAGTTAAAAGATCAACGTGACGATGTGAACAATTGATTTAGTTGCTAGACTCATCTGACAGTGACAAAGCAGGTCCAGTCAGCCACTGTTTCTGCTTCATGTGTGGATAAAAGCAAATCCTTAGGTTATGTCAGCCATTAGAAGAACCAAAGAGTAGGCAGTTATTTAAAACTTTTCCCAATGATCCCTTGTGGATTTAAAGGAATAGGAAACCACTTTATGGTTATCTTGATTATGCAACTCTAGAATATAGACACATACTGGGCTTGAGAATAAAGCCTTTCATTACTAAGTTATTGATCAGGTTATGTTGTCAACAAGAAAATAAGTTTTCCATTATAGCTGTGCAAATAATTTTTTATTATTTTATTTTTCCATAAGTTACTGGGGTATAGGTGGTATTTGGTTACATGAGTAAGTTCTTTAGTGGTGATCTGTGAGATCCTGATGCAACCATCACCAGAGCAGTATACACTGCCCCATATATGTTGTCTTTTATCCCTTGCCTGCCTCCCATTCTTTCCCCCAAGTCCCCAATGTCCATTGTGTCATTCTTAGGCCTTTGCATCCTCATAGCTTAGCTCCCACATATCAGTGAGAACATACGATGTTTGGTTTTCCATTCCTGAGTTACTTCACTTAGAATAATAGTCTCCAGTCTCATCCAGGTCATTGCAAATGCTGTTAATTCATTCCTTTTTATGGCTGAGTAGTATTCCATTATACACACACACAGACACACACACACACACACATACACACACACACACATATTACAGTTTATCCACTCGTTGATTGATGTGCATTTGGGTTGGTTCCACTATTTTGCAATTGTGAATTGTGCTGCTGTAAACATGCATGTGCAAGTATCTTTTTCGAATAATGACTTCTTTTCCTCTGACTAGATACTCAGTAGTGGGATTGCTGGATCAAATGGTGGTTCTACTTTTAGTTCTTTAAGGAATTTCCACACTGTTTTTCATAGCAGCTGTACTAGTTTACATTCCCACCAGCAGTGTAGAAATGTTCCCTGATTGCTGCATCCATGCCAACATCTATTTTTTTTTTTATTATGGCCATTCTCACAGGCGTAAGGTGATATCACATTGCGGTTTTGATTTGCATTTCCCTGATCATTAGTGATGTTGAGCATTTTTTCATATGTTTGTTGGCCATTTGTATATCTTCTTTTGAGAATTGTCTACTCATGTCCTTAGCCCACTTTTTGATTGGACTGTTTGTTTTTTTCTTACTGATTTGTTTGAGTTCATTGTAGATTCTGGTTATTAGTCCTTTGTCAGCTATATAGATTGTGAAGATTTTCTCCCACTCTGTGGGTTGTCTGTTTACTCTGCTGACTGTTCCTTTTGCTGTGCAAAAGCTCTTTAATTAGGTCTCGGCTATTAATCTTTGATTTTACTGCATTTGCTTTCGGGTTTCTAGTCATGAAATCCTTGCCTAAGCCACCATCTAGAAGGGTTTTTCCACTGTTATCTTCTAGAATTTTATAGTTTCAGGTCTTAGGATTAAGTACATAATCCATCTTGAGTTGATTTTTGTATAAGGTGACAGATGAGGATCCAGTTTCACTCTCCTACATGTGGCTAGCCAATTATTTCAGCACCATTTGTTGAAAAAGGTGTCCTTTCCCTCACTTTATGTTTTTGTTTGCTTTGTCAAAGATCAGTTGGCTGTGAGTATTTGGGTTTATTTCTGGGTTCTCTAATATGTGCCTATTTTTATACCAGTACCATGCTGTTTTTGTGACTATGGCCTTATAGTATAGCTTGAAATCAGGTAGTGTGAGGCCTCCAGATTTGTTCTTTTTGCTTAGTCTTGCTTTGGCTATGCAGGCTCTTTTTTGGTTCCATATGAATTTTAGAATTGTTTTTTCTAACTCTGTGAAGAATGATGGTGGTATTTTGATGGGAATTGCATTGAACTTGTAGATTGCTTTTGGCACTACAGGCATTTTCACAGTATTGATTCTACCCATCCATGAGCATGGGATGTGTTTCCATTTGTTTGTGTCATCTATGATTTCTTTCAGCAGTGTTTTGTAGTTTTCCTTGTAGAGGTCTTTCAACTCCTTTGTTAGGTATATTCCTAAGTTTTTGTTTGTTTGTTTGTTTTGCAGCTATTGTAAAAGTGATTGAGTTCTTGATTTGATTCTCTGCTTGGTTGCTGTTAGTGTATAGAAAAGCTACTGATTTGTGTACATTAATCTTGTATCCAGAAACTTTGCTGAATTCTTTTATCAGTTCTAGGAGCTTTCTGCAGGAATCCTTAGGGTTTTCAAGGTAAAGAATCATATCGTTAGCAAACAGTGACAGTTTGACTTCCTCTTTACCAATTTGGATGCCCTTTGTTTCTTTCTCTTGTCTGATTGCTCTGGCTAGGAATTCCAGTACTGTGTTGAAGAGGAGTGGTGAGAGTGGGCATTCTTGTCTTGTTCCTGTTCTCAGAGGAAACACCTTCAACTTTTCCCCATTCAGTATTATGTTGGCTGTGGCTTTGTCATAGATGGCTTTTATTACATTAAGGTATGTCCCTTGTATGCTGACTTTGCTGAGGGTTTTAATCATAAAGGGATGCTGGATTTTGTCGATTTTTTTCCTGCATTTATTGAGATAATCGTGTGATTTTTGTTTTTAGTTCTGTTTATGTGGTGTATCACATTTATTGCCTTGTGTATGTTAAACCATCCCTGTATTCCTGGTATGAAATCCATTTGATCATGGTGGATTATCTTTTTGATGTGTTGTTGGATTCTGTTAGCTAGTATTTTGTTAAGGATTTTAGCATCTATGTTCATCAAGAATATCAGTCTGTAGTTTTCTTTTTTGGTTGTGTCCTTTCCCTGTTTTGGTATGAGGGTGATGCAGGCTTCATAGAATTAATTAGGGAAGGTTCCTTCTTTCTCTATCTTGTGGAATAGTGTCAAAAGGATTGGTACTAATTCTTCTTTGAATGTCTGGTAGAATTCTGCTGTGAATCCATCTGGTCTGGGACTTTTTTTGTTGGAATTTTTTCTTAAATAAAGTTTTAACTTCTGTTAAATATATTCCTGGGTACTTTATTCTTTTTGACGCTATTGTAAATGAAATTGCTTTTCTAATTTTATTTGCAGTTTGCTCATTGCTACTGTATAGAAACACAAGTGATTTTTATATACTGACAGTATATCCTACAGCTTTGCAAAATAGGTTGCTTTGTTTTTTAAATTATACTTTAAGTTCTGGGATACATGTGCAGAACGTGCAGGGAATTTTTAAATTACTGTTTCAGTCTCTCTGCTTGTTGTTGGTCTGTTCAGGGTATCTAATTCTTCCTGATTTAATCAAGGAGGGTTGTATTTCTCCAGGAATGTATCCCTCTCTAGGTTTTCTATTTTATGTGTGTAAAGGTGTTCATAGTAGGCTTGAGTGATCTTTTTTATTTCAGTGCTGTCAGTTGTAATATTTCCTGTTTCATTTATCAGTGAGGTTATCTGGATTTTCTCTCTTCTTTTCTTGGTTAATCTTGCCGATGGTGTATCAATTTTATTTATCTTGTCAAAGAACCAGCTTTTTGTTTCATTTATCCTTTATATATTTTTCTTTGTTTGTTTCAGTTTCATTTAGTTCTGCTCTGATCTTGGTTATTTCTGCTGGTTTGGGTTTGGTTTGTTCTTGTTTCTCTAGTTCCTTGAGGTGTGACCTTAGATTGTTTGTGCTCCTTCAGACTTTTTGATGTAGGCATTTAGGGCTGTGAGCTTTCCGCTTAGCACCGCCTTAGCTGTATCCCAGAGGTTATGATACATTGTGTCATTATTGTCATTCAGTTCAAAGAATTTTTTAGTTTCCATCTTGATTTCGTTTTTAAACCAGTGCTCATTCAGGAGCAGGTTATTTAATTTCCATGTGTTTGTGTGGTTTTGAAGGCTCATTTTGGAGTTGATTTCCAGTTTTATTCCACTGTGGTCTGAGAGAGTGCTTGATATAATTTCAATTTTCTTAAATTTATTGAGGCTCGTATTATGGCCTATCATATGGTCTATCTTGGAGAAAGTTCCATGCGCTCTTGAACAGAATGTGTATTCTGCAGTTGTTGGATGAAATGTTCTGTATATATCTGTTAAGTCCATTTGTTCCCAGGTATAGTTTAAATCCGTTGTTTCTTTGTTGACTTTTTGTCTTGATAATCTGTCTAGTGCTGTCAGTGGAGTATTGAAGTCCTGCAGTATATGGTGTTGCTATCTCATTTCTTAGGTCTATTAGTAATGGTTTTATAAATTAGGGAGCTCCTGTGTTAGCTGCATATATGTTTAGGATTGTGATATTTTCCTGTTGGACAAGGCCTTTTATCATTATATAATGTTCCTTTTTGTCTCTTTTAACCACTGTTGCTATAAAGCTTGTTTTCTCTGATATAAGAATAGCTACCCCTGCTTGCTTTTGGTGTCCATTTACGTGAAATGTCTTTTTCTACCCTTTTACTTTAAGTTTATGTGAGTCCTTATGTGTTAGGTGAGTCTCCTGAAGACAGCAGGTAGTTGGTTGGTGAGTTCTTTTCCATTCTGCAGTTCTGTACCTTTTAAGAGGAATATTTAGGCCATTTACGTTCAATGTTAGTATTGAAACGTGAGGTACTATTGCATTCATCATGCTCTTTATTTTTCGTTTTTTGTTTTCGTTTTTTTAATGTGCATTTTTGCTTTGTAGGTCCTGTGTGATTTGTACTTTAAAGAGATTCTGTTTTGATGTGTTTCTAGGGTTTGTTTCAAGATTTAGAGCTCTTTTAGCAGTTCTTGTAGTGGTGGCTTGGTAATAGTGAATTCTCTCAGCATTTGTTTGTCTGAAAATGACTGTATCTTTCCTTCATATATGATGCTTAGTTTCACCGGATACAAAATTCTTGGCTGATAATTGTTTTGTTTGAGGAGACTGAAGATAGGCCCCCAATCCCTTCTAGCTGTTAGCATTTCTGTTGAGAAATCTGCTGTTAATCTGATAGGTTTTCCTTTATAGGTTACCTGGTGCTTCTGTCTCACAGCTCTTAAGATTCTTTCCTTCATCTTAACTTTGGATAACCTGATGACAATGTGCCTAGGTGAAGATCTTTTTGCAATGAATTTCTCACATTTTCTTTGTGCTTCTTGTATTTGCACATCTAGGTCTCTAGCAAGGCTGGGGAAGTCTTCCTTTATTATTCCCCCCAATATGTTTTCCAAGATTTTAGAATTGTCTTCTTCCTCAGGAACACTGACTATTCTTAGGTTTTGTTGTTTAACATCATCCTAAACTTCTTGGAGGCTTTATTCATATTTTCTTATTCTTTTTTCTTTGTCTTTGTTGGATTGGGTTAATTCTTCAAGCTCTGAATTTCTTTCTTCTACTTGTTTAATTCTATTGCTGAGACTTTCTAGAGCATTTTGCATTTCTAAAAGTGTGTTCAAAGTCTCCTGAAATTTTATCGTTTTTTCTTTAAACTATCTATTTCATTGAATATTTCTCCCATCGCTTCTTGTATCATTTTTTGGATTTCCTTGCACTGGGCTTCACCTTTCTCTGGTCCCTCCCTAATTGGGTTAATAACTAACCCCCTGAATTCTTTTTCAGGTAATTCAGGGATTTCATCTTGGTTTGGATCCATTGCTGGTGAACTAGCATGATTTTTCGAGGCTGCTGATGAGCCTTGTTTTGTCATATTACCAGGGTTGGTTTTCTAGTTCTTTCTCATTTGGGTAGGCTCTATCAGAGGGAAGGTCTAGGGCTGAAGGCTATTGTTCAGATATTTTTTGTCCCACAAGCTGTTCCCTTGATGTAGTACTCTCCCCCTTTTCCTATGGATGTGGCTTCCTGTGAGCCAAACTATAGTGATTATCGTCTCTCTTCTGGGTCTAGCCACCCAGTGAGTCTACCTGGCTCCAAGCTGGTTCTGGGGGTTGTCTGTGATGTGAACCATCTATGGGTCTCTCAGCCGTATATACTAGTGCCTATTCCAGTGGAGGTGACGGAGGGTGCAATGGACTCTGTGAGGGTCCTTAGATTTGGTGGTTTAATGCTCTATTTTTGTGTTGGTTGGCCTTCTGCCAGGAGGTGGCACTTTCCAGAAAGCATCAGCTGTGGTAGTGTGGAGAGGGACTGGCAGTGGGCAGGGCCCTAGAAATCCCAAGATTATATGTCCTTTGTTTTCCGCTACCAGGGTGGATAGAGAAGGACCATCAGATGGGGGCAGGGCTAGGCGTGTCTGAGCTCAGAGTCTCCTTGGGTGGGTCTTGCTGCGGCTGCTGTGGGGGATGGGGATGAGATTCCCAGGTAACTGGAGTTGTATACCTAGGAGGATTATGCAAATAATTTTTGAGTCCCTGTATGGGACAAAGAAATGACCATATATAAAGTGACACACTTATAAACTGTCTCACTTTTCCTAAGTGAACTTCCTGAATTAAGAAAATCTTTTAACACAAAGAATCCCTGGATATAATTGGTAAGTTAGAGAAAGAAGTTTTTTCTCCTTTTAAATCTACCCTTTCTGAATGAATACCATACACATTATTTTATCTTTTTCTTTTGTAAAGATATAATTATGCATTTTTCTGCTTATTAAAATATATCTTTTTCCTGAATTCAAAGAGAGCCCATACCCATCACATAAGATTCACAATAATGGAAGCATTCTAATACTGAGACTGGCTGCTATTATTGTTTTAGATTCTCATCTTTTAGTCTTTTTTGTGCTTTTTTTTTTTTTTTTTTTTTGCATTAGTATCCCATTTCTGTGTAGCAAATTACCACACATGTGTAGCTTTAAGCAATACAGATTTATTAGCTCACAGTTCTGTAGATCTGAAGTTCTGCATGACTTGACTGGGTTCTCTGTGCAGTGTCTCCCAAGGATGATATTGAGGCGTTGGCCAGGCTAGGCTCTTCCATGGAGGCTGTGGGGAAGAATCCGCTTTCAAGATCATTGGGTTCTTGACCAAGTTCAAGTCCTTGCATCTGCAGGACAGAGATCCCCGTATCCTGGCTAACTGTCAGCTCCCCATCTCTCAGCTCTTTAAGGTTGCCTGATTCCCTTCTCACCTGCTTCCTCCAGGTTCACACCAACAGTGGTGCATTGACCACTTTTCATGCTTCAAATCTCTCTGGCTTCCTTTCCTCAACCAGCCTGAAACATTCTCTGCTTTTAAAGGGTCTCATGTGATTATATCAGGCCCATGAGGAGAATCTTTCTGTATTAAGAGCAACTGTGCTATATAGCACAACATAATCATGGAGTGATATCTCACCCTGTTCACAAGTTTTGGGGGTAAGGGAGTGAAATCTCAAGGGGCATGTTTAAAATCTTGTTAATCATGTATCTAGACACTTTTTAATTTTAATTTTTCAACTTTAATTTGGCATTTTAAATAGTTTAAAATGGAATTAGGGTGATACTGTTTCGTACACTTTTTACTTAACTCTACATGGTGAATTTTTTTTCTGTCCTTAAATGTTCTTCTAGAATGTAATGTTTTAGGACTATAGAGTGTTTTATTGGATAGAGGTACATAATTTATTTGTATCATGCCTGTGTTTCACATCTTTTCAAACTCTATTGTATAAATCATGCAGCAATTTGTGTCTCATAAACTCTTCCATGTAAATCGCTGTGTCAAAGGGCTCCTAAGACACACTGCCAAGCTGGCCTCCTGAAGAGTCATGCTGGTGCATGCCCCTCCCAAAGGCGTGTAAGCCTGCTCACTTCCATGGGGCCCTGCTAACATTTGTTTACATAGGACAGCAGCAATGTGAGACTCAGACACCATAAACAAGTCGGCCTTCAGCACTCACACTTTGGGACCCTGGCCTCCCATAGCACTTCTGCCCCTCAACGCATTTTCAGCTGGGGAATGTTGAACACCTCAGAATTCTTTGCTACCCACTGGGCCACATATCAAGGTGTTGTTTCAGGACTGACCCCAAAGGCTTGTCAGCAAAGTCCCCTCCTGCCGAGGGGCCTAGGTGGTTAAACAGTGACTCAGTGGAGTGTCTTCAGTATAGGTCATTTCTGTGGTTGTGAGTAACTGGGCTGCTTCAGCTCCCTGGCTTCACTCCTTGTAGAAAAATAGACTCAGCCCTTATTGGAATAATCCTTTCACTCTTTTAGCTATTTATATTAGTTTTTGATTAAATGGCCACTCACTGTGTTTCTTGGGCTGAACCCATGCTGTACATCCTTCTGAAACACTAAGTCTTTCTTTAGGAAGAGTAAGAATAGTGCCAGGGCCTTGACAAGAAAGGGTGTGAAGTTGGCACCCCAGGTGCTACGTGTCTGCGCAGAGGGCTTCTCTCGGCAACTGCTTTGTTAGGCTGGAGTGGAGTTAGCAGCAGATTGGAGGTGGTCAGTGCAGCCTTCTCCATGATGATAAGGGCATCAAGGCCAAGTGACCGCCCAACACTTTTGAGGGTGTCCTCCAATTAAAGACCTTTGTTTCAGAGACAAAATGAAGTAACAGCAATGGGCGTGTTTTGCTAGGGGACTTCAATTTTCGATGGTGGTTATTACTGACAGCGGAGTGGCCAGTGGGATACAGCCTCATGCTGAGAAACTAAGGGTCCTCATCATGAGCTGCCCCAGGCTTTCACTACATTACTAGCCATTAAATCTGAGCCTGAAAAGTCACAGAGAATGGCTGTTGAATATGTCATCTTATAAATCATGTATTAAGTTTGTCTCCACAGGTAACAAGGAATAAAAAATGGAGCTCTTCCATAAAGAAGTAGGCTCCCAACATTTTTCCTGTTAAATAAGATGAAGTATGTGCACGTGTGCATTTGTGCAGGTGTGCATGTGTGTCCTCCAAAAGGAAATAATATTTAGTTTAAATCATTCAGGTTTTTTAATCTTTACAATCTGCATTGATTATATTTTCTGAATAATTACTGTTTGGGAGAGTGGAGGTGGGTCAGTACAGATCCCTCTGGGATGGTCAAGACATCAGGCCCAAGAAAGTCTTTAATGTTAAAGTATCCTTGTCTGCCCCTTTGCCCATATGTCCAAATATTTTTTAGTATATTTTTAACATACTTTTACAAAATCTGAAATTTTTATATTTTATGAAATCTGAAAGTAACATATTTTTATGAAATCTGAAAGTAAACAACAGTAAAATCTACCTAAACCAGACAAACGAAACTACCATTCCTTACCATAAATGGAGGACTCGCGGAATCCAATGTCCAGACGAGAAATAACGTGCAAAGTCAGCCACTAATGAGGGGAAAGCAAAGCCTTTATAGCGCTCCTTGGTTTAGGCTGTTAATAAGGAGCATAACACAAGAAGATAATTGACATGTTCTAATACAACTTTGGAATAAATGAGTGTGACCTGCAACATAAGATGGTATGCAGACTTGATTTTGGATGACTTCACTGGAGGCACTGCTGGTTTCTTTAACATCCAGGCACCTGAGTACAACAAGCAACTGTTCCTCTTAGCACACAACCGAGACCCCTCTATCTGGAAACTCGTGAACATCACATGAGAACGTGACTATCCCAGCACTGCTGACCTTCACATCCACACTGGGGAGGAGGGCAGCCGACAGTCAGCCAGTGCCCATGGTGGCCAAGAGTTCCACCACACTGTATGAATCCATTTGTCATTTATGAACGGCCGTTCCTGCTATTCCTCTGAGTAGGATAATAAGGGAACTATGTAGCTATGCCTTCTGGCACAGAAAGGACCAAGGCATCTATGCAAGCCTGGCAAGTGAGAAGCCAGATGCAACCCCGTGGGAAAGCTGGACCATCATGAACACAGGTGCAGACACCTCCATGCCTGCCAAAAAGCCGGGGCACGCCCTGCCTTCATGCAGGTTTGTTGTCCTGGGCTCCTCTTGGCAAGACCAGGTGCCTTAGAAGGATTTGGCAAGTCCACCCACCACCCACCTTCAAACAGCACACCGTAGCCTCTGTGTCTTTCCACTCCAAGAGGTGGCCTCACCCTACTTAACCCAGGTCCATGGAACATGCCTCTAATTGTAGACTGTTCTCCATCAGCAGGCCCCGTAGAGCAGCAGGCTTTCAACCAGGGCCACAGGAGTTACAGCAGCGAGATGGCTAGCAACTTTGTCTCTAGGTACAGTCAGCCCATGAAAGGAGACCTCTTGTGTAAGTGGCTTTGTTCCTGGCTAGTGAGAAAACTCACAGTCACCCCACACAAGCTGGAGCCTTTTCCTGGGACCCAACGCTGTGGACAGCATTGACTTATAAGCCATCCTCTTGTAATTCCATGGCCAAAAATGTTGCTTTGAGTCAAAACTATACACACCAACTTTGGTTTTTCTAAGGGAAGTATTTTGTGAGGTTCCAAGTTTAGGACCCAATGCCTGACTTTATAAGAGTGACAAAAGTTAACACATTTACTGAATTCTGAATGGTGTAACATTAGGTATTGTATATAATATAATATATATACATACACAGATATAAATTCATATATATATACACACATACATATATTTATATATCTCCATTGGTTCTAGTTCTTTGGAGAACCCTGCCTAATACAGTAACTCTGGCTTTATTTTATACAAATAAAATACAAAGTGTCATATGATGAGGGAATGCCATCACTGTTACAGATACATTTTTCAGACCCAGATCTGAGGGGATTGTTGGGAGAAAGCTCAAGACCAGCTGCAGGCTCAGCTGGGTGAGCAAGCCTGCACTGTTACTGGCTCTGGCTTGAAGATGACCAGACTCAAAGGAATGCAGTGCTAACATAGGTCCTGGACTCATAAAGTCAATCCACAAGTCCTACATTTCACATTATTATGGTGAACTACGGTGACTGGAGGAAGGCACATTTTCTGAGTGATTTCTAAAAGGCTGTCTATGCAATCTGGTATAAAGCAAAGAGAGGTTTGCTTTTAAAAAAAAAAAAAAGTCCAAATGTGGGTTCTGCATCAAAACTGCCCCCTGGAAGTGTGTGTGTTTAGGATACCACCACTCGAAACCATTCTGGAGCTCTTCTGGCACTGACTTCAGAGCCAGTGTATCAGTTCAAGAAGCAAACTGATGCTCTTAAGTAGTCTGCAAGCAGCCCCCTGTAGCTTGTTTCTGAGCTTCCTTCTTTCCCCTACTCTGCCTTCTTCCCAAGCAGTGGACACCAGCCCAAGGACTCAGGCAAGGGCCAGGTGAGAGCCTGCAGGAAGTCAGGACCTGGTCTTTACCCTCCTCATCACAGCTAGCGAGTGTGGCTGTCTTCCCATGGCACTGTTTATTTCTCACTAAGACCTCACAACCTGTAAGGCAGCTGCTCTCATTACCGGGGGGACACGAGGCACGGAGAAGTCAAGAATTGAGTCTCATTCACACTTCAGGAAATGCCCATCAGGCTTTAATGTATTTCAGAGCGCAGCACAGTGCTGCTTCGCCCAGCTAGTTTTTCCTGACCACTCCCCTCGCCCCTCTGCAATGACAACCAGGTGAAGCGTGGGCCAAACATGCCGTGTTGCTATCGCCTACCTAATTCTCCACCCTCGTGTTGGCCTTCCGCTCAAGGCAGCATAGATCCATTTTTAGGAAGGAGACTCTAAAGCCACACTGCCTGAGTCTGAATCCCACCCCTGCTGCTTAGTAGTAGGGGAATGGAGAGCAAGCAACTTAACATTCTGTGCCTCAGTTTCCTTATCTGTAAAATGGCACTAATAATGGGACCGACTCATAAGGTTGTTTTGAGGATTAAATGAGTCAATATTTATGAGGCATGTAAGACAGTTCCTGGTGCAGAGTAAGTACAGGCGGGTGTGAAACAGACAGAGCACCTGTGGGGTGGGAGACAGGGCCAGCGGGACAGCAACACAGGGACTGTGTCTGTGTTGCTCCCCCTCTATCCGCAGGGCCGGGAGTGTCAAACGCAACACTGGTTATACACCATGTTCAATACATACTTTTTGGATGTTGAATATTGCTACACTCAGGTATGTTTAACAGCAAAAGCAATGTTTTTAACAACTATATGTATATTGCCTCTCGGAGAGGTCAGATTTTCCCTAGTCATAGTGCTTAAAGCTATGCATTTTACCTCAACTCCAGTGCTTAAGATGACAGTAGATAATTGGTATTAAAAATGCATATAAGTCCATATAATGGACTCATAGATTATTACTCAGGTATAAAAAGAAATGAGCTATCAAGCCACAAATATTCATGGAGGAACTGTAAATACATATTGCTAAGTAAAAGAAACCAGTCTGAAAAGGCTGCATTCGGTATAATTCCAACTACGTGACATTCTGGAAATGGCAAAATTATAGACAGTTAAAAGGTCAGAGGTTGCCAGAGGTTCAAGGGGAGGGAGGGATGACTAGGTGGAGTGCAGGGGGTCTTTAGGGCAGTGAAGCTATTCCTTCTGATACTGTAATGATGGATACATGACATTATGCTTTTGGCAAAACCTGTAGAATGTACAACAGGAAGAGTGAATGCTAATGTAATCTGTGGACTTTACTTAACCATAATGTATCAATATTGGTTCATCAGTTGTAATAAATGTACCACACTAAGGCACTATATTAATAACAGGGAGTGTGGATGTGGGAGAGGAGGTATATAGGAACTCTTTGTACTTTTCTGTGCAACTTTTCCTTCAACCTAACACTGTGCTACAAAATAAAGTCTATTAAAATAAAATGTGAAAAGCATATGAGGACTCCACCCCCTTCTTCAAATCAAGGAAGGAAGGAGAGGCACTAATATTCACTAAGTATATATTGCACGCTAAGAACTTTTTATTTATCTCATTTATTCCCCACAGCGATGATGAAGTAGGTATGATTCATAAATAGAAACCGGAAGACAGACACACTGCATGCACATGCCCTGATTTCTTTTCCCCAATCAGGAGGAGATTGTTTCCGCCATCTGACTACCTCTTCTCAGCTCTGAAACACAATCTTCATCTAATTTGACTGAGTTGTCCATTAGCTGGCATTAAGTTCCTTTCAAGCCCACTTCTAGTACTTTTTGCTTTTCAAAACATTTAAAGAGAACAATTTAAAAGAGAGAGATAGAAGTAAGTCCTTTACAAAACTTTCCCAGAGCACCAAAGAAGACTGAGAAAGTAGCCACAGGGCCTAAACCCCAAGGGCGTAGAACATCCCAGACAGTGAGAGAGCACCTCCAGGGTGTGTTGATCCTGGAAAAGTAATAACATGTTGCCAAATGTATCCTTCTTCCTCCCCAATCTCCTTCTCATAGCTGTTCCCTGATTTCCATTTCTTCCTTTTTAGGGTAAGATCCAATGCAATAACACCATCCTCACTGATTCATGAAGTGTCTACTGAGCACCTGTTGCATGCCAAACACCATGCTAATATTGGGTACCAGCAGCTGGGTGCGGTGGCTCACGTGTGTAATCCTAGCTCTTTGGGAGGCAGGGGCAGGTGCATCGCTTGAGCCTAGGAACAACATGCCAAAACCTTTACCAAAAATACAAAAATTAGCTAGGCATGGTGGTGCACACGTGTAGTCCCAGCTACTCAAGAGGCTGAGGCAGGACAATCACTTGAGCCTGGGAGATGGAGGTTGCAATGAGTGGACATCATATCATTGCACTCAAGCCTGGGCAAGAGAGCCAGACTCTGTCTCAAAAAAGATAAAAATAAAAATAAATAAATAAATATTGCGCACCAAGCAGCAAAGAAAGCACATGAGCACAAGAGGCTCCCACACTTCCTCCCGCCCAGACCCCCCCCACCTTACAGACCCCACCCTATACATGCTTTCTCTCTGCCTGATGAGGGCTCTTCCGAATGTCTGGTTAGGCTACACCCAATTCCTAATAAAACATCTTGCCATAGATTTCGAAAGACTCAAGAAACATTAAAAGTGACCTCCCCATATGCTGTCACTCTTAGAAGATCTATGTCATTGAGTAGGACTGTTAGCCAATGGCTCTTATTGGTATCTATTTCTGGGGGTAAATTTCAGTTTTGTGGATCCATGGTGTGCACTGTAAGCAATCAATTGCTTTTCCTTGGCCCACTTTAAGTTTCTGAAAATTTTAATTATGTTGAGTGTTATCTTGTTCTCAGAATCCAAAATAGTTTGAAGGTTATAATTTTGGACTTTCCCTTATCTAACACTGCTAAATCTTACCTCTCTCTTCTCTGACAGCAAGATGAGTCTCTACAACTGGGGAGGAGAATTCACTTCCTGCAGATGTTTACTAGTTTGCCTGATCTTCTCTGGACCACCTTTTCTTTTCAAATACCATCTATTGTTAGTTGTTGTGTAACACTTCCTGTCAGTGGCGCTGTTGTTTAAATAAGGCATTCCTGAAAATTTCCTTATCCGGGCAGGCTTTTCTCACTTTCGGGAGGGAGGAACCCAGAGATGTGAAGAGACCCTTTAAAGGACAGGGTAAGTAAGTTCTGTCAGAAGACTGCCTGCTGATAAAAGTCATGTCCATTTCTGACAACGTTCTGTTGTGGTTTGTAATTCCGCTGTGATACAGCTTGTCAATCTCTGTGGTTATTGAAAGGTGTTATGATGGACGAGAAGAGTTGAACAGACACTGGGGAGGCATGCGAACTCCCTTAAATGTAAGCAAAAGGTACGTGTAGTGTCCATTTAGAGCAGGGAGCCCTGCAGCCTGACCCCAAGTCGCCATGAAGGCTCCCAGATAGATGATGTGGTCATCTGGTTGGAGTAAGGATTCCATCAGTGCTTTGTGAAGCCCCTCACCCACCCTTGGTGTTCTGGGGTCAGTCGTGTCCCTCTAGACCCCCATGTTTTTCTGGAGATGAGCTGTGAGTGTGCCCAATGACCATAGAGCATTCCTTAGTTCTTACAGGTCCTTGCATTTTCCAGATGCATGGAACACCCCTCCCCAGCCCTCCAAAGGGGCTGCAGGCCATTCTAAAGTGGGGCTGATTTTCCTTTCTTTCTTTTAAGGCATTTCTTGCATAGAAGACAGAAACAGCAAATGCCCATGCCTCCCACTGCAATAAGTATGTGAACTTGAAAGGCAAGAAGAAGAAAATGGAGGAAACCAGTGTTTCTCACAGTTTTTGGTTTCAGGATCCCTTTATGATCTTAAGAACTATTGAGGGCCTCCAAAAACCTTTGTTTATTGTTTACTGATAGTTACTGTACTAGAAATTAAAATGGAGACAATAAAAGATATGCACTTGATTTATTTAATAATAATAATAATAATATATAAACCCATTGTTTGCTAGCACAAATAACATATTTTAAGTTAAAAAATAACATATTTTAAGTTAAAAAAAATTCCAGGCCGGGTGCTGTGGCTCATGCCTGTAACACTTTGGGAGGCCAAGGCGGATGGATCACCTGAGGTCAGGGGTTCAAGACCAGCCTGGCCAACATGGCAAAGCACTGTCTCTACTAAAAATACAAAAAAAAAAAAAAAAAATTAGCCAGGCGTGGTGGTGGGTGCTTGTAATCCCAGCTACTCGGGAGACTGAGGCAGGAGAATCACTTGAACCCAGGAGGCAGAAGTTTCAGTGAGCTGAGATCACGCCACTGCATTCCAGCCTGGGCGACAGAGTGAGACTCCATCAAAAAAAAAAAAAAATTTTCAGACAGAGTGGCATTAGTTTACAGTTTTGTGAAACTTTTAAATGTCTGCGTAGTACACACAGAGTGGAATTTTCGTATCTACTCTTGCATTTAATCTGTTGTGATATAACAGGTCATGTGGCCTCTGGAAATCTTTACTGTACACTCACCAAAGGATGAGACTGAGAAAAACAAATCACATCTTACTATTATTATAAAAATATTTGACCTTGTGGAACCCCAGGGATCCATGAACCACACTTTGAGAAGCACTGAATTCAACAAATTGTTTCACTTTTCTTAAAAAGGCGAAAAGCAGTGGTATGATTTGTCCCTTTTTGACACTGGGGAATAAACCCAGGCATTGATGCGTGAACACACTAGCAGGAGAGCCTCTGCTCCGGCACGGTGGATGTGATTTGCCCTTTTCCCACCATAGCAAGAACTGTGGCCTTCCACACACTCAACTGATTCCAATGGGCCAAAATCTTTGCTTTCTTGTTAATGTTCAAGTCATTACTACTGGGACCCTGTTGTCAGGATGGTCACTATTTTTCCATTTTCACACCCCGTAGGTCTGGCTGTGGTGGCATCTTTGCTTTCCGACAACAGCAGTGTGTTCCAGACTCACTCTCACTTCACCTGCTCCAACCAGACTCTGCCACTTCCAAGGCACCCTGGTGACTCACAGTGGGGCAGAGCAAAGGGAATCTCATTTTATTTCACGCAAGCTCTCCAAGGTAGGGTCAATGACACAGGGGCTATCAGACAGTGAGTGATAGGGCACAAACATTTCTTCTCTTCAAAAGGTCAAAAGTTTAAGCTGAGATTCCCAAATTAACTGTTTCTTGTTAGGCTTGCTCTATTATGAACTTTTACCAATTCTATTTGCTCCTTTCTTCACTGGCTTTGATGCACTGTTATACATCACACCAAACAATATGTTCAATCACAGTGACATCCTTAGATTTAGAAGTCTTGGGTTTTTTGTTTGTTTTTTTTTTTTCACCAGTTGTGATCTTTGGTTCAGGACCCCCAGAATCAAAGCCTACGTATTCAAGTAATCTTCCTTACCACCATCCCTCATGAATAGAGCAAGAACTCTTTTTATTTTTATTTTTGAGACGGAGACCTCTTCTGTCACCCACCCACACTGGAGTGCAATGGCGTGATCTTGGCTCACTGCAACCTCTGCCTCCCGGGTTCAAGCGATTCTATGCCTCAGCCTCCTGAGTAGCTGGGATCACAGGCATGCGCCACCATGGGCGGCTAATTTTTGTATTTTCGGTAGAGACATGGTTTCACTATGTTGGTCAGGCTTGTCTCAAACTCCTGACCTCAAATGATCCACCCGCCTCAGCCTCCCAAAGTGTTGGGATTACAGGCATGAGCCACTGCGCCCGGCCAATCTGGGTATCTTTAACTTCCATCTTCTGTTTTTGTTTTGTTTTAGCCTTATTATCCTGGCTGGAACTTCCAGTACTAAGTTGAATAGCACTGGTAAAGTGGACATCCTTATCTTTTTCCTGATTCCAGAGTAAAGAACTTATGGGATAATCTTATCTGGTCATGGTAAATAATACTTTTTACGTGCAGCTGGGTTGCTAATATTTCGCTGTGAAATTTGCTGTCTCTCTTTACTAGGGGTTTTGTTCTGTACGTTTCTTTTCTTGTGATGTCTTTGTCTAGCTCTGTCACTGGGATAATACTGGCCTCCTACAATAAATTTCTCTTCTCTTTTCTCAGTTTGTGAAGGACTGATATGATTTGATAGAATTCACCTGCAAAGTCATTGGTTCTGGAGTATGTTTTCGTGGAAAGCTTTTTTTCTCTTTTTTAAAAAAAAAATGTGGTAAAATATAGATAACATAAAATTTACCATTTTAGCCAATTTTATGTGTACGTTCCTGTGGCATTAAGTACATTCATGTGGTTGTCCAACCATTACCACCATCCATTTCCAAAACATTTCGTCTTCCCAAAATGAAATTTTATACCCATTAAACCACATTTCCCTTCTCCCCGAGCCCCGGCAACCCCCATTCTACTTTCTGTCTCAATGAATTAGACTAATTGAGGTACCATGTATATACAGAATCAGACACTATTTGTCCTTTCGTGACTGGCTTATTCACTTAGCTCAATGTCCTCAAGGTTCATTTGTGTTGTAGCATGTGTCAGGATTTCCTTCCTTTATAAGGCTGAATAACATTCCCTGTATGGATAGACCACTTTTTGTCTAACCATTCATCTGTCAATGGACACCTGGGTCACTTCCACCCTTGGCTATTGTGGACAATGCTGCTATAAACATGTGCATACAAATATCTGCTTGAGTCCTCGCTTTTAGTTTCTTTAAGTACACACCTAGAAGTGGAATTACTGGATCATGTGTTGATACTATGTTTAACTTTTTGAGGAACTGCCACGCTTTCTCCACAGGGTTTCAATTTCCCCACATCCTCACCAACACTTGATATTTTCTCTTGTTTTTTATAGTGGCCATCCTAATAGGTGAGAAATGGCATCTCATTGTGGTTTTCTTTTCATATGCTTATTGTCCATTAGAATATCTTTTCTGGAAAAATGTTTATTCAAGCTCTTTTCCATATTGGGTAATTTGTCTTTTTTTAAGGATAGGATTTCACTGTGTTGCCCAGCCTGGTCTTGAACTCCTGGGATCAAACAATCCTCTCATCTCAGCCTCCCAAGTAGCTAGGACTACAGACATGTGCCACCATTCCTGACTTGTTTGTCTTTTTGTTGTTGCATTGTAGGAGTTCTTTATACATTCTGCATATCAATTCCTTATCAGATAAATGATTTGCAAATATTTTTCCCCATTCTGTGGGTTGTCTTTACACTTTGTTGATGTGTTCTTTGATGCACAAAAGTTTTTAGTTTTGATGAAATGCAATTAATCTGTTTTTTATTGCTTTGCTTTGATGTCATATCCAAGAAATTATTTCCAAATCCAATGTCATGCAGGTTTTTTCCCAGTGAGTTTTCTAGTTCAGCTTTATGTTTAGGTCTCTGTTCCATTTTGGGTTAATTTCTGTAGATGGCATAAGGTAAGGGTTCAACTTAACTCCTTGCATGTGAATATCCAGTTTCCCAGGACCATTTGTTGAAAATCCTATCTTTTCCCTATTGCATGGTCTTAGCATCCTTGTCAAAGTATACATGTGAGGGTTTATTTCTGGACCCTCTATTTTATTCCATTGGTTTATGTGACTGGGTTTTGACAGTATCACATTGATTACTACAGCTTTCTGGTAAGTTTTGAAATAAAAAAGTGTGAGACTTTCAACATTTTTTCTCCATTTTCAATATTATTGTAGCTATTTGGCTAATAAAGATTACATGTAAATTTTAGAATGGACTGTTTTATTTATGCAAAAAATTTTGTTGGGATTTTGATAGGAATTGAATCTGTAGATCACTTTGGGTAGCACTGACATCTTAATGATATTAAGCCTTTCCATCCATGAATACAGGATGTCTTTTCATTTTTTGTGTTTTCTTTTACTCCTTTCAGCAACATTTTGTAGTTTTCAATGTACAAGTCTTTCACATCTTTGGTTAAGTCTATTCCTCTAAGTATTGTTTTTCTTTTTGATGCTATTTTAAATGGAATTCTTTTTTTTAATTTCCCTGTCAGATTGATCAACACAAATGATTTTTGCATGTTGGTTTTGTGTCTTGCAGCTTTGCTGAATTTATTAATTCTATTATAGCATTTTTGTCTGTGTGTATAAAATCTTTAGGGTTTTCTACATATAAGTTCATATTGTCTGTGAACAGGGATAATTTTATTTCTTTCCTTCCAATTTGAATATCTTCTATTCCTTTTTCTTTCCTAAATGGTCTAACTAGAACTTCATGTTGAGTAGAGGTGGAAGAAGCAGGCATCCTTATTTTGTTCATTGTCTTAAATGAAAAAATTTAATTCTTTCATCTAAGTATGATGTTAGCTATAGAATTTTCACATATCACCTATATTTTGTTGTACATTATTTGTATTCCTAGTTTGTTGACTGTTTTTATCGTGCAAGAGTGTTGAATTTTGTCAAATGGTTTTTCTGCAGTATTTGAAATGGTGTTTTTTAATCCTTTATTTTGTTAATGTGGTGTATGTATTACATTTATTGTTTTTTGTGTGTTGAATTAACCACACATTCCAGGAATAAATCTCATTTGATCTTCATGTATAATCTTTTGATATATTGTTAAATTCAATTTGTGAGTATTTGTTGAGAGTTTTTGCATCAATATTCATAAAGGATATAGATCTATATTCTTCTCTTTTTCTGTAACGTCTTTGCCTTTGGTGCCAGTGTTATGCTGTATTTTTAGCTGTAAAATTTCTGTTGGTTTTTAAAATAATTTCTATCTCTTTATTGATATTCTCATTTTGTTTATATATCATTTTCCTGAGTTCTTTTAGTTCTTTATCTATACTTTCATTTAGCTTTATGGCCATATTTAAGACAGATGTTTTAAAGTCTTTGTCTAGTAAATCCAATATGTGTTTCATCAGGGATCATTTTTGGAGATTTATTTTGGTTCTTTGAATAAGTTATGGTTTTCTTTTTTTTTGTATGCCTTGTGATCTTTTTTTGAGAATTGAAAACCCAACCACCTCTCCCAATATTTGCAAACTGGCAGAGAAGACCTTCATTCATTAGCAGGGCACATTCTGAGCCTTGGTATCTGCCTGGGGTAAAGGCTTAAATTCTTTTCTGGGCATGTGTCCTATCTGGGCTGGTGTGTGTGTGTGCCTTTTTTTCAATGTCCCTTAGATATTCCATTGTATTCTTCTGCTTCTGATTTCTTAGAAATTAGGCATCCGCAGGTCTGCAAATTCCTCTACAACTTTCACATGCCATGACACCTGCCACTGCTTTGTGTGGCCTTTGCAAGCATGAGATCTGAGCTATGCTGCTTTTTCCTATCTGAACTCTGAGTCAGGTGAGACTGAAACCAGTCCCTTGAACAGCTTGCAGATAGATTAGAAAACTGCAAATAAGTTCTCTGCTTCTGTGTAGAAATGTGATTGGACAAAAAGGGTATGATGTAATACTAACGGACTGAATTAGAAAACCTGACAAAGTCTATCTGTTCAGATTCTTCTTGACCTCTCTGTGTAACATTCCCTCCTTCTGGGTATGGGGCAGTATCCTTCTAAGATGGGGGTCTTAGGACCCACAATCAGAAGGCAGGTCAGAGAATTTATGGCCAGCTCCAAGACAGAAAGGTGGAGGAAGATTTCTGCCTTGAAGAGAAAAAGGGGCAGGTGAAAGGAGGGCAACGGAAAGTCAGAGACAGCGATTCTGTTTTCTGAGGCTGCTTATGAGGCCGAAAGCACCCTGACATTATAACAAGGGTTATGAGAGTTATGCACTAGGAACCACGAATGCAAACCAACATATATGTGTCATAATATCACAGTTACTAGCACAAGTTTTTACTTCTATAAATTATTTACGTTTACTATCTTTTCTTGAGTCAGTCTTGGTAATTTGTGGCTTTCATCTAAGTTGTCCAAATTTTAGCAAAAAATAGCATATACTATTACCTTATGATCCCGATTTTTCTAGGATGAGTATTTTAGTCTCCTACTGTTGCTATAACAAATTACTATAAACTTGGTGGCTTACAACAACACAAATTTATTTTCTCACAGTTCTAAAGGTCAGAAATATAAAATCAAGGTGTCAGAAGGCCATTATTTCTTGTGGCGGCTCCAAGGGAGAAGCCATTACCTTTTCTTTTCTAATTTCTAGAAGCCACTTGTATCTCTTGGTTTGTAATCCCTTCCTCCATAATCAAAGGGTGTCACTTCAATCTTTTGCTTCAGTTTCCTTCTTCCATCTTTGACCTTCTTGCCTCCTTCATAATAAGGTCACTTGTGACTACATTTAGGGCCCACCTATATAATTCAAGATAATTTTCTAATCTCAAGATTCTTAATTTAATTATATCTACATATCCTCTTTTGCCATAAAGATAATGTTCACAGATTTTAGTGATTAGGTTGTAGATTTTTTTTTTTTTTTTTTTTGAGATGGAGTCTCACTCTGTCACCCAGGCTGGAGTGCAGTGGTGCAATCTTGGCTCACTGCAACCTCTGCCTCCCAGGTTCAAGTGATTCTCCTGCCTCAGCCTCCCAAGTAGCTGGGATTACAGGCGCCCACCACCATGCCCAGCTAATTTTTGTATTTTTAGTAGAGACAGGGTTTCACCATTTTGGCCAGGTTGGTCTCAAACTCCTGACCTCAAGTGATCTGCCAGCCTTGGCGTCCAAAAGTGCTGAGATTACAGGGGATGTAGATATCCTGATGGTGGGGCATTATTCAGCCTATCACAATAGAAAAAAATGCCCCATCTTTCATTCCTGATTTTGGTAATTTGTGTCTTCTCTCTTTTTCCCTTGTCAATCTTGCAAATTTGTAAATTTATTTGATTTTTCCAAAGAACTAACTCTTTACTGTACTAATAACTTTGTTGAGGCACATTATATAAATCACAAATTTCAGGTGTACAGTTCAATGGGTTTTAGTAGTTTTACTGAGTTGTGCAATTGTGATTCCTTTTTCTTGCCTAAATGGTTTAACTAGAACTTTAATATTTATGTTGAATAGAAGTGGGAGAAGCAGGAATCCTTATTTTGGCTAATTTTATGTGTTAACTTGACTGGACTATGAGGTGCCAAGTCATTTTGTCAAACATTATTCTGGATGTGTCCAAGAGAGTGGGATTTTTTTTAATTAACATTTTAGGCAGTAGGCTGAGTAAAGTGGATTGCAACCCTAATGTGTGTGGGCCCCATCCAATCAATTGAAGACCTGAACAGAATAAAAAGGCTGAGTAAGGAAGAACTGTTGCCTGTCTGACTGAGCTGGAACATTCATCTTTTCTTGCCTTTGGACTCAAACTGAAACATTATCTCTTCTTGTGTCTTGAGCCTGCATGCTTTCAGGCTATAATGTATACCAGTAGTCTTCCTGGTTCTCAAGCCCTCAGACTTGGACCAGAACTACATCATTGCCTCTCTAGTTTGCCAACGGCAGATCTTGGAACTTCTCTGTCTCCATAATCACATGAGTCAACTTCTTATAATAATCTGTTCCCCACTTTCCATTTCTGTCTCTGTATATTCCCTGGGGTTCTGTTTCTCTGGAAAGCTCTAATACAGTAAATCATTATCAAAAATCTGTTTTAGACATTTTCATCACTCTAAAAAGATCCCTCATGTAATTTTACTGTTAACGCCCACAAACCCCCTCCCTTCCACCCTAGGTAATCACTAATCTACTTCCTACCTCTCTTGCCTTGACATTTCACAAACATAAAATCATACACTATTTCACTCTAATCTTTACTATTTGTTTTTCTGCTAGCTTTGCATTTAATTTGCTCTTTTTTTAGTTTCTTAAGGTGGTAGATTAGGTTATTAAAACATTTCTTCTTTTGTTATATAGGTTCTTAAAACAATGAATTACACTCTAATCTCTGCTTTATTTGAATCCCATAGATCTTCACATATTTATGTGTTTCCATTTTCGTTGAAAATATTTTCTAATATCCCCTGTGATTTCTTTTTTGACCCACAGTTATTTTAGAAATGCACTATTTAATCCAAATATTGGGGGATTTTCCAAATTTCTTTTCGTTCTTGATTTCTAATTTAATGTCTTGTGGCTGGAGAACATACTATACATTATTTCAAGTCTTTTAAATTTATTGACATTCATTTTATGGCCTAGCATACTGTGTCTTGGAGAAGGTCCATACACACTTGAAAAAATGTGTATTTTGATGTTGTTGGATGAAGTGTTCTATACATGCCAGTTATGACAAGTTGGTTGATAGTACTATTGAAGTCTTCTATATCATTGCTGATTTCATATATAGTTTTAAGTCAATTACTGAGATAGGATTATTAAAATCTTGGACTATGTTGAAACATTAATTTTTTCTTTAAATTTTGTCAGGTTTTACGTCACATATTTTGTGACTCTGTTGTTAAAAGTGTCTCTTTCTGGTACCTTGACCCTTTTATCATTATGAAATTTTCCTTGTTGTCTCGAATAATGCTTTTTTCTTAAAATCAATCTTGTCTTAGTATAGCTACTCTGGCTGTCTTATATTTTACTGTTTGCATGATGTGTCTTTTCCACTGTTTTACTCTGAAACCGTATTTTTGAATCTATGGTATATCTCTTGTAAACAATAGAGAGTGGGACTTTGTATTTTTTTAAATGTAGTCTGATAATCTCTGTCTTTTGATTGGACTATTTAAATCATTCACATTTAATGTAATTTTTAGCGTAATTAAAATTATGTCTTCAATTTTTCCATTTGTTTTCTATATGGCTCGGGTCTTTTTTCTTTTTTGCTTCCTCTTTTACTGTCTTCTTTTTTGTTAGATTGATATTTTCTAGTGTATCATTTATTTTTCTTTTTTGTTAAATTATTTTCTTCGAGGATGTTATCAATTTTGCAACATGTATCTTAACTAATTACAATCTACTCCAGAGTCATATCCATTCATAAAATAAACTTTGCTCCAATATAATTTCTCTGTGGTATTGTCATATAAATGACATTTTTCTATAAGCTCGACAATATAGTTTTATAATTATAGTTTTGTACAATCTTACACATTTTAAATTTCACTAGAGAAAAGAGAAAAATATTTATTGCCTGTCACACCTCCAATATATTTACCTTTCCCAATGCTTTTTTTGTGTGTTTGTGGATTTCAGTTATTATCTAGTGTTATTCCCTTTCAGCATGAAGGATTCTTTAATATTTCTTGTAAGACATGATTGCTAGTGATGAATTCTCTTAGCCTTTGATCATTTGGGAGTGACTTTATTTTGCCTTAATTTTTAAGGACAATTTTTCTGGATATTGACTTCTTAATAAGCGGGTTTTTTTCCTTCTTTCTTTCAGCATTTTAAGTATACTGTTCCATTGCCTTGTGACCTTTATTATTTGAGTCAGCTTTTTATGATTAATCATTTTTCTCTTGTTGCTTTCAAGACATTTTCAGGTCTTTCAATAGTCTGACCATGAAATATTTAGGTATGAGTCTCTTTGTGTTTATTCTACTTGGAGTTGAGCTCCTTGAATCTGTAAATTATACTTTTTAAATTCCAATTTTGGAATTTTTTTTGGTCTTCCTTCAAATATTTTTTCTTCCCCTTTCTCTCTCTCCTCTCCTTCTAGGGAGTTCCATTACACTCAAGAAGGGACATGAGAGGGTTGGGTGGAAAGTAAGAGCCAGGACAAATTTGTAAATGAGCAGAACTTGAAATGAGTTCCCCAGCCCACAGACAGATCTATTGGCAAAGAAAGGAAGCCTTACTCGTTTAAGGCGTTTGGTCATAACCCCTGACCATCACTGGCTAACAACTAAGGTATACTGATACAAAGTGACCCATAGAAAGCCAGCCATATAAATTAAAAGAAGAATAAAAATGAAAAAGAGAGAGAGTGCACAAGTGCATGCATTTCTTGTGTCCCATGGGTCTCTGAAGCTCTCTTCATTTTTTCTGTTTATGGGTCTCTGATCCCATTTTTTCTGTTTATAGCTTCTCACATTCCTTGTCTGTGAAGTTCAGCATCTGGGCCTCCTTAGAGGCAGTTTCTATGAATTGCTCATTTTCCTGCATGGAAGTCACACTTTCCTGCTTTTTAAAGTATGTCTCCTAAGTTTTTATTGAAAACTAAACATCTTAGATAATATATTATAGAAATTTTGATTCTCCCCCACCCCACCTCAAGGGTTGTTGTTGTTACTCTTTTTTTGCTTGTCTGTTTTGATAATTTGCCTAAACTAATTCTGTGGTGTATCTTTGTTGATGTCCCTAGTTCGTTCGTTTGTCTTTCTTTCTTTCCTTTCTTTTCTTTCTTTCTCTTTTTCTTTCTTTTCTCTCTTCCTTCCTTCCTCTCCTTCCTTCCCTTTCTTTCTTCTTTCCTTTATTCCTTTCCTTTCTCCTTCTTTCCTTCCTTCCTTCCATCCTTCCTTCTGTCCTTCCTCTCTCCCTCCTGTTTTTTTCCTTCCTTCCTTCCTTCCTCCCTTCCTTCTTTCCTTCTATTTTTATTCTTTTCATTTATGTGGCTGGCATCCATGGGTCACTTTGTATCAGTATGACTGACAGGTTAGTCAATGATGGTCAGGGATTAT
The DNA here is from genome assembly GCF_028885625.2 of Pongo pygmaeus. Classification (NCBI taxonomy): domain Eukaryota; kingdom Metazoa; phylum Chordata; class Mammalia; order Primates; family Hominidae; genus Pongo; species Pongo pygmaeus. Next base: position 79,232,881 of record NC_072386.2, read on the forward strand.
GATCAAACACCTTAAATGAGTAAGGCTTCTTTTCTGTGCCAATAGCTCTGTTTGTGGCTGGGAAACTCATTTAAAGTTCAGCTCATTTATCAATTTGTCCCGGCTCTTACTTTCCACCCAGCCCTGTTGTATCTCCTCTCTGGGTATGTATAGCCTCAGGTTAAGCCAGAGATGTGTGGATTGCTGGGGTCCTCTCTGGTCTCTTCTGAATGTGCAGACAGCCTTGCATGTATGCACAGCCTCAAACCGACAGACATGTGGGAGCTTACCAAGGTCCACTATGGCTGTCTCATTCCCTTGATTTCCTGGTTAAATTTCTGGCTAGCCTGCAAGTCACCTGGTCCCTACTGGAATCAAGCCTCAGGCTCACTGCAGTGTTCTTCTTCCCTGTTCCTTTGCCACTGGGCTTACTATTGTTTCCAATAACGTCCAGGAGAATGGAGTTCTTCCCACTCTCCACTCCAAATCAAGTTATCACCCTCTGGTAGCAAAGCTTATGGTTTTCATTCCCTGATAGAAATACTTCACTGACAGAGCAGGCGGTGGGGGTGGAACCAGCCCCAAGAAAAGAGCCACAACTACCTGAGATCCCGCAGTTTTCTCAATCAACTTTTCTTAACTTGTGGAATGCCTTTGGTTGATTCTTAGAGTCTTAAAATGGTGGTTTTTTAAATAATTTTTTTTCAGTTGCGTTGTTTCTTCTCAGAGAAAGGACTTGCCAAGCTCCTGACCCCAGCACTGTGGAAGCGCTGCCCCCAGGAATCAGTACTTTAACAAGCCCTCCATGTTTTTCTGATGTGCCTTAAAGCTTGAGAACTAGTGCTTCTACCTAGAACCAGTTTTTCCACTTATGCAAAGGATCCCATCCCCTCTCGCAGGCTTCAGATCCTGAGTCTCTGCTCTTTCTTGAACACGCTCCCTTCTGCAGGCCATTCCGCTGGCTTTTCTATTTGCCCTGTGCCTCCTAGATACTCACATTCACTCATTCACCATCTTTAAAGTCTGTTCAAATCTTGTCTTTTCAATATTCCCTTCTCTTTCTATCTTGTATTAAACTGTAATTCTTATTTCTTAAGCTTACTATTTTTGTTTGTTTCTCTCTACTTGAATATATGCTCCAAAGGGCAGGATTCTTTGTCAGTTTTGTTCACTGATGTATCCCAGGTGCTGAAAACCCAAAACTGTGTCTAGAATATGGCAAATACTTGTTGAATGAATGAACATAGTAACTGAAAATGTACCATGAAAAGAAACATTGAGTTACTTTATGGCACCTGGTGCCTAGGATGCAAAGATCTCTCCAAATACGTCTGTCTGTCTAAATTCTAAGGGGTCACACAGGCACTGGGCTTCTTGGATGAACATAGGCAAAGTTGGAAGGCAAAAAGAAAAGGGACAATAAATTATTTTCATGTATACCTGACCCCTGTAAAGTTCAGGAATACCACTGTTTGATTTATTGTGCTCTTGGGAACTGGCAATACTAGAATTTCTTTTGTTATCTAGCTAGTATCTGGTGTAGGAAAGAAACACCTCTCCCCCTGAAGGCTTTGATGATCCTCTCCCTAGGCCTTTTCACTGTCACTCCCAGGAAGGGTGCTTGTCATCCTAGACAGGAAGGCCAGGACTGCTTGGAGTGGTGTGTCCGGAGTTGGTTCCTTCTTGGTGGGTTCATGGTCTCAGCTGTGGACCTTCGTAGTAAGTGTTACAGCTTGTAAAGATGGCACGGACCCAAAGAGTGAGCAGCAGCAAGATTTATTGTGAAGAGCAAAAGAACAAAGCTTCCACAACCAGTGGAAGAGGACCTGAATGGTCCGGCAGCTGGTTGCTGCTGGCTGGGGTGGCCAGCTTTTATTCCCTGATTTGTACCTGCCCATGTCCTGCTGACTTGTCCATTTTACAGAGTGCTGATTGGTCCATTTTACAGAGCACCGATTGGTCCATTTTACAGAGTGCTGATTGGTCCATTTTATAGAGCGCTGATTGGTGCATTTTACAAACCTCTAGCTAGCTACAGAGTGCTGATTGCTGCATTTTTACAGAGCACTGACTGGTGCATTTTACAAACCTCTTGCTAGCTACAGAGCACTGATTGGTGTGTTTTTACAGAGTGCAGATTGGTGCATTTTACAATCCTCTTGTAAGACAGAAAAGGTCTCCAAGTCCCCACTCCACCCAGGAAGTGCAACTGGCTTCACCTCTCAGTAGGACTTGCTTCCTTCTTTCTCACCAGCTTTCAGCTTTGAACATCACAGCCTGATAACCACCACACTATCAGAGCTGGTAAGAGCGCAGAGTAGGCACATCGCGCCCCATGCCTGGCATGTGCTTGCACAGCAGCCAGCATCCTCTGTCTGTTCACTCTCTACTTTTGTTTCTGGGAAACTTGAATATGAAATCTTCTAGCACTTCATAAACCACTGGTGTGAAGAATTTTTTCTTGAAAAGCAAATGAACTGTTTCATTTTTCACTGCTCAACTCTGAAGCTAGCAACAATCAATCATTGTCCAATATAAAAGGTGAAGAAACAAAAGACAGGCCAAAGAAAAGGGTTTTAACTTCTTATTTTGAAATGAGTATAGACTCATAAGAAGATCAAAAAACAGTACAGAAAAGGCCTGGGTACACTTTCCCAGCATCCTCCAATGGCGGCAACTTGCATAACTAGAGTACATGATCAAACCAGGAAACTGACACTGGCACAATATCATCCCAGGCTGGTTTTTATATGCACTTAGCAAAATAAAAATTTCAACATTAAATCGGCAAATTCTAGGAAATACTTGATTTAAGTTTTATACTTTAGTTTTTGGGATATCCATGATTTAATTAAATGATAAGAGAGGATTGAATAAAGCCATGCCATATTTCCATAGAAATAGGTGTATTAATGTCCTGCTGTTACCATGGCAAATTACCACAAACCTGGTGGCTTAAGGCAACAGAAATGGGCTGGGCACGGTGGCTCACGCCTGTAATCTCAGCACTTCGGGAGGCTAAGGCCGGCTGATCACTTGAGGTCAGGAGTTCAAGACCAGCCTGGCCAACATGGTGAAATCCGGTCTCTACTAAAAATACAAAAATTAGCCCAGCGTGGTGGCAGGCATCTGTAATCCCAGCTACTCAGGAGGCTGAGGCAGGAGAATCACTTGAACTGGGGAGGCGGAGGTTGCAGTGAGCTGAGATTGCGCCACTGCACTCCAGCCTGGGTGACAGAGTGAAACTCCATTTCAAAAAAAAAAAAAAAGAAAGAGAAATGTATTCGCTCACAGTTCAGGAGGTCAGAAGTTCAGTATCAGTTTCAGTAGGCTGAAATCAAGGTTTCCCTGCCAATTTGCGGTGCTGCTTGCATTCCTTTGCTTGTGGCCAGATCACTGCAGTCTCCACCTCTGTCTTCACATGGCCTTCTCTTCTGCGTGTGTCATCTCCCTGTCTTTTACCGACACTTGTGATGGCATTTATAGCCCATCCAGATAATCCAGGATAACCTCCTCATGTCAAGATTCTTAACCACATCTGCCAAGACCCTTTTTCTTCATAAGGTAACATTTACTGGTTCCAGGGACTAGGACCTGATATCTTTGGGTGGCCGTCCACCTACTATGTAAGGTAAATTCAGGGATTGAATAAGGAAAGTCTGTCACCTATGCAGCTAGAGGTTGATCACTGGAACATGCTTTCACTTTAGTGGAAACAGAAAGATTCTTTAATTCCTTAGAACCAAAAGCTTTGGGCTCTTCTTTAGTTCACATTGTACTAATTCGTGATTGCTTTAAAATCCAGAACTGGGTAAGATTTTTCCCACTTTAACCTCAATTCTTTTTACATGTTTTGCCAATGGGTTTGGAAGACGTAATGGAATTGACTATCCTTTCATAAAATGAAATTGTAGTTTTCATAAAACTCATAGTTTGCATTTCTGAAAAAAGAGAAAAGAGAAGTAGTTTTCTTTTGGGGGGCCAAAATAGCTCTTTCTTAATTTATAAACCAGGCATTGAGTCTGATTTGAGTCACTGTCTTTTTTCTTCCTATGTAAGTGGACATTTTAATAGTGAAAGTCCAGAAAATGACTGTGGCGTGGGCTGATTCTGAGCTGGCATTTAGCTGCTTGATAAGACGAAAGGAAGGAGGCGCGTAAATGAGTGCTTGATTACTCTCTGCCGCCTGCAGCTCCTCCCCCGCCTGCAGCTCCTCCCCCGCCATCCACTGTGAATCATGTTGCAGCAACAGCACATGCCAGACAAAGACACTGAAGTCTGTGACATCGCTTGCAAAGAAGTTGTATTAAATGTCCTCAGTGAAATGACTTCAGAAAGTTCTCATTATGTCAACCAATCTTCACCTCACAAAATGAGAGCTGGGGGTCAGAGAGAAACAAAGAATGTTTTTGTGGCACACTGCAACCAACGCAGAGTTTATGTGGCAGATGTTCATCCAGCCACGCAATGCAGATGACTTCATACGTGGGGGAGTCTGCTTACCATTGCATCGGCTGTTTCTCCCCCAGAACTACATCATCACCACTTCTTGAAGGCAGTTTTTATGAGCAATGGAGAACACTATGAACATAGCTGGGACCAGTGTGTTTTTAACTAGTTTTGTGTCTCTGAAGCAATCCCAAACTAACCTTTCTTTCTTTTTCATATCTAATTTTCTAACTCATGATTTAAAAAATGATGTCTGTGTTTACATGCTCTAAGTGCCTTTTTCATGCTTTCAGTACCTTTCTCTTTATTCTATGTCTCTTGTGACTTGGGTTGCTAATATCTTACTAATTAACATATTTTAAATATACAGCTGTGTGGTTAAGGTGTTAAAGTAAATTGGATTTTTTTAAAAAATAAGATGTAGGCTGGGCACAGTGGCTCATACCTGTTATTCCAGCACTTTGGGAGGCCGAGGCGAGTGGATCACTTGAGCTCAGGAGTTCAAGACCAGCTTGGACAATGTGGCGAAAACTTGTCTCTACCAAAAATACAAAAAAAAAAAAAATTAGCCCAGCATGGTGGTGCACACTTTTGGTTCCAGCTACTTGGGAGACTGAAGTTGGAGGATTGCTTGTGCCCAGGATGCAGAGGTTGCAGTGAGCCAAGATCGCACCACTGCACTCTAGCCTGGGTGACAGAGTGAGATCCTGTCTCAAAGAAAAAAAAAATATTTTAGGATTCTAATCCAGATTCACTTCCTTCCCCAACGGCCAACTTAAAATGACAAAAAGAATGAGCAATAGAGAAGAAACCAATTTCACTGAAAATACATGCAAAATCATAAGTTAAAAATAATAACTGCAAAAGACAATACATTTTAGATCACACTGGGACATAACACCAAGAAGCATATGCAACCCCACAGGTCATTTCCAGCTGACAGTTTCCCATAAAAGGGTAGCACAGCCCTAAGGGGTGCAATGAAGGGTCCTGGCTAGGGTGTCCACACCTGGCATTTTGGATGAGCCAGGTGGGGGGGAAATCATCAAGATGCCCAGAATTTCTGCAAAGCATGTGGCAGTCAGCTTAGTATGAGCTGCTCTATTACCCCAAATATACTTGAACATCCAGGCTTTGCTACAAACCACATGGGCCTGCTTTCCTTGGAATGGCCCATTGAGATTAGTGAGCAGACACTGGATCCTTGCACAGAGGACACTGCATCCATGAGAAAGTCCTTCCAGAACCCCTGAGTTCAAGAGACTGCCCCACCTCAATCTGTCCCTTCCCCACACATTTCTTAGCAAATCCTCATTAACATGAACAATAATTCCCCAAAAAGAGAACAATGACAACCAACAAAGACAGAGGAAAAATATACGTCAGAAGTAAAAGAAAATGTGAATTAACATTTCTCCATGAAGTCAAGGAAATCAAAGGAAGCATAATCACATTGAAGTAAGAACTCAGAGGAGATCTGTAAGACATCAGAGAAGAGACAATAATATAACAGAAGATTTAAAGTAAGCTTTGAAAGCTTAGGAAAGAATAAGAAAGCAGGATTGAGACAGTCCAGACAGTAGAGAAACAAAGGCCTTTGCAGTGCAGCCGTCAGAGGCTGGCTCCCCAGGAAGTAGACCCAGATGTCCCCATCTTCTATGCTGGGGTCTGGTTCTTTCCCAGCCATGGCCTCACCTTGACATAACAGTGTCACCTTGGTGGGAATCCACCTCATTTGGAGCTCTGCCACTCTCAAGGGAGGTCTGACCCTGGCACTCAACCCTCTCTTCCTTTTCAGTGCAGGAGATGAGAATTTCTCTATTCATGACCAAAGAAGGCTTCTGCATTCATTCTTAGCTGTTAGTTGCTAATTGATTTATCCCAGCTTTTTAATTTTCTTTCCCAAAAGTCAATCAAGTTTAGCAATAGCCAACCAATCCCCTTTTCTTTATGGTTAGTATTTCCCCCACTTTTCCCAAACCCTTGGCATATCACATGAGTTAATGCACTTTCTCTCTCCATGACACCACCAATGGAAGCTTTAATGCCTGCACCACTTCCTATGCAGCATTGTCTGTGCCCTACCTACCACGAGTGATGGGCCTTCATTGCCAGGTAGGCAGGGGTAATCCACCCCAGCCTGTGTGGGTCTCACCCCAGTGCCTATATTTTTGGACCACTTCTAATAATTGTCATAGGTTGGGGTCCCTGGTAGGCTGACTTTGGGAGGGACTTAGCATGTAGGAGGTTTATTAAGAAGAGCTTGTGAGATCAACTCCTGCAGAAAAGAGCTAGGAAACAGGATTGGGCAGAGGGAGAAACTGAGTTGCAACACAGCTGCAATGAAGGCTTTAGTTGACCCCACAGAAGTCTCTGGACTTGGCAATGCCCTGTGGAGTTGTCCTGAGCTGGAGTGAGAAAGCTGAGTTTCTAGTTCCCTGCACTGATCAGTTAGTGAATGTGGCCTGCCCCTGGAAAGAGGCCTGACTTTGGACCAAGCAGTTTCTTCAGCTGAAGTAAGTCTCCAGAGTCCTGATGACTAAGAGCTGTCTTCCCATTGGATTCCCAGCAGCTGGGAACCACTTTTCCTGACAGGTGATATTTCAACAGCAACAATGGAGATGGAAGACACTGGCATAATTGCTTTAATGAGATGAGGGAACACAACTGACGTATGTGAAAAATCCTGCAAGAATGGAGGTGAATAAAGACATTTTCAAACAAACAAAATCAAGAGAGTTGACTGCCAAGAGACCTACACTAAAAGATGTTCACATAGTGCTTTTTAGGGGAAGGAAAACAATGCCAAGTGGAAAGTCAAAGATGCAGGGAATAATGAAAAGCAATGAAAATGGCAAATATATGGGTAAATCTAAAATAACACTGACCTATAAACATTCTTCATAATGTCTTATATGGTAAAAAATTAAGAATACAACAAAAATAACATGTAAGGATGGAGGGGGTATTGTTCTCCTCCCTATGTCCAAATGTTCTCATTGTTCAGCTCCCACTTATAAGTGAGAACATGCAGTGTTTGGTTTTCTGTCCCTGCATTAGTTTGCTGAGTATAATGGTTTCCAGCTTCATCCATGTGCCTACAAAGGACATGATCTTGTTCCTTTTTTATGGCTGCATAGTATTCTATTGTGCATATGTACCACATTGTCTTTATCCAGTCTATCACTGATGGGCATTTGGGTTGATTCCATGCCTTTGCTATTGTGAACAGTGTTGCAGTGAACATACAGGTGCATGTATCTTTATAATAGAATGATGTATATTCCTTTGGGTAGATACCCAGTAATGGGATTGTTGGGTCAAATGGTATTTCTGGTTCTAAATCTCTGAGGAATCGCCACACTGCCTTCCACAGTGGTTGAACTAATTTACGCTCCTAACAACATTGTAAAAGTGTTCCTATTTCTCTGCAACTTCACCAGCATCTGTTGTTTCTTGACTTTCTAATGATCGCCATTCTGACTGGTGTGAGATGGTATCTCATTGTGGTTTTGACTTGCAATCCTCTAATGATCAGTGATGTTGAGCAGAACAACATGCACAGTGGCCTGTCAGGGGGCAGAGCATCAGGAAAAATAGCTAATGCATGATAGGTTTAATACCTAGGTGATGGGTTGATAGGTGCAGCAAACCACCATGGCACACGTTTACCTGTATAACAAACATGTACATCCTGCACATGTACCCCAGAACTTAAAAAAAAAGAATGGAGGGGGTAAATGGAGATAAATGTCCTGGGCTTCTTGCATTGGCTGGGAGAAGGGAACAAGTAACAGTTGATATTAGATCTAGGTAAGTCCAAGATGTATTCTGTCATTTCCAAAATAACCATTAATAGAAGAGAAAAAGAGTGTATAACTTTCAAACTAAAACAGAGAAAAACGAAATAAAAAGATTGTTTTACATAGATGTATTACGTGATGGCAAAATAAAACAAAAGATTCTTTTTTTTTTTTAGACAGAGTCTTGCTCTGTCACCCAGGCTGGAGTGCAGTGGAGCGACCTTTGCTCACTGCAACCTCTGCCTCCTGGGTTCAAGCAATTCTCCCTGCCTCAGCCTCCTGAGTAGCTGAGATTACAGGCGCCACCACGCCCAGCTAATTTTTGTATTTTTAGTAGAGACAGGGTTTCGCCATGTTGGCCAGGCTGGTATTGAACTCCTGACCTCAGGTGATCCTCCTGCCTTGGCCTCCAAAAGTGCTGGGATTATAGGCGTGAGCCACCGTGCCCAGCCTAACAAAAGACTCTTTCAATATGAATGAGATAAGAAGAGCGGAAAAGAACCCAGAACAGGTGGAACAAAATGACAGATATATTGTAAACCTAAGGAGACAGAAGGGTTGAAATAAAGGATGAAAAAAGAAATCCAGTTATCATTAAACAAAATAAAATTGGTATAGCTGTACTAATACCAGGCAAATACAATGTATACCTTGAGGGAAAAACACCCAATTAGAGACAATGAGAATCACTATGTAACCGGACCCACAGCCTCAAAACATGTAAAGCAAAAATTGATAGAACCACAAAACCTCACACACCCACAGTAATTCACAACCACAGCAGGAGATTTTAATATGTATTTTGCGGTAATTGACAGAATAATGACAACCAAAAAATCCAGAGGAAAGAATATTTAATCAACATGATCCACAAACTTGATCTACAGACAGATATGACATATTTCCTTGAATCTAAGAAGTCCTTGACTGGAAGACACACTATTATTTTATGAGGCACTAAGAAAAAAGAGAACCATGTTAACTGAGACACAATGATTTCTCATCACTTGACATTGTTAGACCACACTGATTGAGGACGCTCCTTTATATTTAATTATGTTGTTCTTGTGCATATTTTTAAAGGGGAATATAAGAGAAATAAATTGTATTAGCTATTTCTGAAATGTCCTTGAGAATTATTTGCTTTGGGATTTCTTCAAGACTCAGAGCTATCAATGCTCATGTTTTTCCAAACATTCTCATCCTCTGTGACATCAGGAGGGTTGGAAACACGGCATTGCTGAGAAAGAGCTCTGTTACTCTCTATGAGATTTTTTTTCCAAACCAGTAATACTGACTTTAAGACTCTGATGCTTGATCCTACCTGAAAGGTGGCAATGGGACATTTTCAGACAACTACTAAGACTCACATATCTTCCTCAAATGGTCCTTAAATGATCTGACAACTAGAAGGTGAAGAGGTTGCAGTCGCTCTGTCATACACCATACATGTAGACATTCATACGTGCACAGGCAATGACAACGTCACAGGTGGTCGTTTGTTCCTCTGTGATTATAAAATGTGTCCCAAATTTTGCATGTGTCTTAAAATCATTGAAATAGAGTAAAATACTCCAGAATATACAGTATTTTCATGCACATATGGAACATTGACAGAAATTTCCCACCTTATGCACCTGAGAGTAAGTCTCAACACATTTGAAAGGACTGTATAATTCCAGAGTGTGCTGTCTGATCATAATCTATGACAGAAGTCTATAACAAAAAGATAACTGGAAAACACAATATTTTAACGTAAGAATTATGCTTCTAAATAACCAACAAGTCAAATAAGAAATCATAATGGCAGTTGGAAAGTATTTTTAAATGAACTTAAAAGAAAAAATTTTAGTCTTAAATGAAAGCGCTGTACTAAGAAAGAAGAATAAATGAAATTGAGAAAATAAAAATCAACCCAAAGAACATAAAAAGAAGGAAACAGTGAAGGTGAGAACAGATATTAATAAAATAAAAAAACAAATGTGTGAAATCAGTGAGGGATTCAAAGTTGACGCCTCAGGGCAGGTAAACTTCTGGTGGCGATGATCAATGAAGGCCTTTTTTTTTTTTTTTTTGCTTCCAGAGTCTTGCCCTATTGCCCAGGCTAGGGTGCAGTGGCACAATCATAGTTCATTGCAGCCTTGACCTCCTAAGCTTAAGGGATCCTCCTGCCTCAGCCTCCTGACTAGCTGGGACCACAGGCACACACCACTATGCCCAACTAATTAAAAAAAAATTTTTTTTTTGGTAGAAAAATGGGGTCTCCCTGTGTTGCTCAGGCTGGTCTCAAACTCTTGGGCTCAAGTGATCCTCCCGCCTTGGTCTTCCAAAGTGCTGGGATTACAGGAATGAGTCAACTCATCCAGCTGAAGAAGGCCTCTTGAGGCCTGCATCTGAGAATTCATTGCTGAGATTTCTGCCTTGACAGGGAGAGGCCAGTCCATTTTGTCTCTTTCATGTTGGCTTTTGAAATTCAGTGGAGGGACTTTGCTTTTCCTAAGGCTTGCTTCTGCCTCCCATTGGGCTCCTCCAAATTTCAGGAATCGGGCTGGTTGGAGCCCTATGCGGACTAGAGCCTTGCTTCTCACACAGTGGACTACAGACCAGCAGCTTCAGCAGCTCATTAGAAATGCAGTCTCAGATCCTGCCCCAGGCCTACTGAATCAGAACTGTCTTTTCACAAGATCCTCAGATGGTTTCTATGGGCATTAAGGTTGGAGAAATACTGGCCATGAAAGACCACTGAGAGAGGATGCTCAAATCTCACTTGTGCTTTTGGGTAGCCACAGACAGGTGGTCACTGCAGCCACTATTCTCCAGCCAGTGAGGACCATGGAATTTTCTTCCCACACTCCTCACCCCCACCTTTGCCCCACCGTCTCAATGACAGTTACTGTCATATCTGCAGCTTCCTTGAGAAATCATCAGAGGTGGTAATATTCAGTTCTAATGCTGAAAGAGATGTTCAGCACTGCATAAATCAGGGTTAAGCAACTTTAGAGATCTGTGGAAACACGACAGAGACCACAGGGTGACTAGGGAGTGATAGTTTGATCCTGGGCTCTTCCGAGATGAACAGACACCACCATCCACCTTCACTGTATGCACTTAGTTAGCCTGTGGGAAGCACGTCTCCAGCCAGCCAGGTAGGTGTTGAGCGCATCCTAACCAGCCTATTAAAACCGCGGGAGAGAGTTCTCCCAGGAAGCCCATTGCTACTTTACATTTCACCTCTGTTTTTATCAGAATAGAATTGTGAAATTTCCTCAACATGGAGTCTTTTGATCCTTGAAAGTGCAACAATAGTAATTTTAGCAGCCTGGGAGTTGTTTTCAATCTTTCCTAAAGCTTAACGGAAACAAAACATTTATAAATAATAAGTCTGCAGAGGCTAACTAGAATGGTCTGTTTCTTTTCATGAGCCTGGGGTTTAGCCAGTTTACTGCCTATTTTTATACTTGCTTACTGCTGTGGGTTATCATTTCTGTTGCTAGTGATTTTTGTGTACTCAGATATCATTAATAAAGTGGAAGAATTTGTTTTTCCTTAATGAAAGCAATCGGTTTGGTAGACAAAATCTTTTAATGCACAATGTCATTTGTGGGTAGAAATATTACCATAGGTCTCCTCGATGTTAAAAAGGGTCACAGCCACTACTCCTCTTTTGGTCATCATAGTTACTAAACTTAGAAAAAACCTGACCAGATAGAGCAACACAGAAAACATGGAGAGGCATCACATGTCTGCTTCTAAACATCCTAAGCAACGTGTTCTAACCATAACCCTAGCCCCTAAAATTTGTGTTCTAGTAAACTTAAAGGAACCAGTTACTCATGATCTTTTCTTATGATTGTGCATAGGAAAAAAATTGGGAATTTTTCTTTTTTATGGTAGCCTCCATAACTCTGATTACTGAACCTGAGGAAGATGGCACAGATGGTTTGCTAAGATTTTTGTCAAGGATTTTCATGTCTATGTTCATGAGGGATACTGATGTCTGTGATTTTCTTTTCTTGCAATGTCTTGGTTTCATTTCTGTATCAAGGTTATGTCGACCTCATAGATGAAGTCATTCCCTCTTCCTCCTGAAGTATTCCCTCTTCCTCCGTTTTCTGGAGGAAAATGATCAAATGATCCCTTTTTATGGCTAGTGTTGCAAAGATCTTACATATATATTATCAAATCTTACACGTTTACTAAAAGTAGAATAAATCAAGATCAAGTCAATTTATTCTAGGATGGCTCAACCTTGAAAATTTCTAAAATATAATTTATTGTATTCCTTTATTATAAAATCAGAAAAAACATAATTATATCTATGGAAACTAAGAGGCATTATACATAATTCAACGTCTTGATTTTCTTTTTCAGAAGCAATATTTTAGTACAACAGGAATGCATGGAAACTCCCTTAATCAAGAGGTTTTCTTTGTTGTTGGTTTTTTTTTTTGAGACAAAGTCTCACTTTGTTGCCCAGGCTAGAGTGCAGTGGTGCAAACATGGCTCACTGCAGCCTCGACCTCCTGGGCTCAAGTGATCCTCTCACTTCAGCCCCCAAGTAGCTGGGATTATGAGTGCATGCCACCACACCCAGCTAAATTTTTTCTTTTCTTTTTTTTTTTTTTTTTTTTGGAGACGGGGTTTCACCATGTTGCCCAGGCTGGTCTTGAGGTCCTGAGCTCAAGCAATCCACCTACTTTGGCCTCCCAAACTGCTGGGATTTAAAGGCATGAGCCACCGTGTCTGGCCAATAAAGAGTATCTATCAAAACTAAACCCAAATATTGTACTTAATGATAAAATAAACATACCTATCTTAAAAACTTTCACAGGGACATTACTGCCATAGGCATTTTTTGGTGCATCTAAATCTAGAGTTTCTCAAACTTAGCCGATAATGTCAATTCAACAGGAACAGTTGCCCCACCTCAAAATCCCAGTCTGCAGAGTAGAGACCTGGGTGTGTGAGCCTTAAACAAGGGCTCCAGGTGAATCCTTTCATCCTTTCATTTGGGGAACACTGATCCAAGTGCTTAGCTCATTTCAGCTTTGAAAAGTGTTATAAGGTTACTCCTCAACCTCTTCTCTGAATTAAATCATACCATTACATTTTCTTCAAAGATTTAATATTCTGATCTTAGTCCTCCTAATTAACTCAACAACTATTAGCTGAGTATGCTTTGAGGATCTGAAATCTCTCTTTAGAGTTGTGGGCCCTTGAACTTTTATATGAATATGATGGTTTGCCTCAAGGTTGCTGGGAGGCTCTCAGACACAAGGATACAGACTATGTGACTTTTAAGCTTCCTTCCCATCTCCCTCAATTTTTAGATACTTGAAATGTTGCATCTGATATTTGTGTAAGTTTACTTTTCCTAATTCTGCAACTAATCTACAATACATTCCTAGTTTGCGGAGAGTTTTTATCATGAATATGTGTTGAATTTTGCCAAATACTTTCACTGCATCTACTGGGATGATTATATTTAACTTTTAAAATATATTTAACTGTTGAAAATGTAGTAAATTATATTGATTGAGTTTTTGAATGTTAAATTTATTCAATATCATCCATGAATTCCTGTAATAACTCCTATTTAATCAGGATATGTCACCCTTTTATAAATGTCTGCGTTTTGGTTTGCTAAGATTTTTGTCAAGGATTTTCATGTCTATGTTCATGAGGGATACTGATGTCTGCAATTTTCTTTTCTTGCAATGTCTTATTTCATTTTTGTATCAAGGTTATGTTGATCTTGTAAATGAAGTCATTGCCTCTTCCTCCTGAAGCATTCCCTCTTCCTCCTGAAGTATTCCCTCTTCCCCCGTTTTCGGGAGGAAATAATTTCTGGATTCCAGCTGTGTCATTTCCCTTCAGGTTAAAGAAGAACTTCTAGGCCGGGCGCGGTGGCTCATGCCTGTAATCCCAGCACTTTGGGAGGCCAAGGCGGGCAGATCACGAGGTCAGGAGACTGAGACCATCCTGGCTAACAGGGTGAAACCCCGTCTCTACTAAAAATACAAAAAATTAGCCGGGCATGGTGGCAGGTGCTTGTAGTCCCAGCTACTCGGGAGGCTGAGGTAGGAGAATGGTGTGAACCCAGGAGGCAGAGCTTGCAGCGAGCCAAGATCGAGCCACTGTACTCCAGCCTGGGCGACAGAGCGAGACTCTGTCTCAAAAAAAAAAAGAACGTCTAGTATTTCTTGTAGCACAGTTCTGCTGGAGATAAATTTTCTGCAATGTCTTTTTTATTTTTGAATGTATCTGTCAGAGTTTAACCAAAGAAGCAGGATCAGTACCTCCAGATGCTCCCCTTTCTGTCTGTCCTCATCAGCAGGAGAAGGTAGCTGTGGTTGGTATGAAGCACCGTGTATATCAGAAGAGGGGACTCACCTACAGAGGGGGACATGCCTGCCTACAGATGACAGCATGCAGTCACCCAGCTTCCTACACCCACAAAAATTCATTCCCATCACTGTTTTCTCCAGGACTGATATGTATACGTTCCTTCATATTCACTATTGTTTAAGTCATTCTACACTGCTGGGCTGGTCCCTGGGTCCAATCCCCTAGGCCAGACTTCCTAAATATTGCCTTTATTTAAAATAGTCCAGGCTGGGACTCATGGCTCTCTCCTGTAATCCTGGCACTTTGGGAGGCCAAGGTGGGAGGATCACTTGAGCCCAGGAGTTTGAGACTAGCCTGGGCAACACAGCGCGTCCCTATCTCTATGAAAAATACATTTTAAAAATTAGCCAGGTGTGGTGGTACACACATGTAGTCATAGCTACTTGGGAGGCTGAGGCAGGAGGATCACTTCAGCCGGGGAGACTGAGGCTGCAATGAGCTATGATCACATCACTGCACTCCAGCCTGGGCAACAGAGTGAGAACCTGCCTCAGGAAAATAAAATAAAAATAAAATAAAATAAAATATTTCAGCTCACTCTCCCCATAAGTTATTGAACCATCCTGGCTAGTCTAACATTTTAGCATACATACGATAAAACTGTATCAGTGAGACAAGGTTTCAAACCTGGAAGCAACATGAAATCCTTTGGTAGATCGTGTTTACCAACTTCACCTGTTGACTCATCGAGAGGAGGAGGTAAAGGTGCCAGTGCTATATTGTTACATTCATTGGGAATCCTAGAAAAGAGGGCCCTACAGGACTCAAAATCAAATTGGAGTGCATATTCCTTCATGCAGTACTCACGGGCCTAAGACATCCGGGAGTAAAATGCATGGCCATCTTATTCCTAGTGTGGCTTCGGCAAGGGGGTGGAGCCATCCCTTTGGGCACATTGGTCAATAACCCCAACTCTTCCCTTCAACATGCCAGTTCAACATCCTGGACACCAGAATTCTCCCAGCCTTCTTATATGAGCCTAAATCCTCCCTTCAAACAGAACAAGGAACGGAGCTGCGGTGATTTGAAAGGAAGATTCATAGCTCTCTCTTTGTCGGTGGAAGGCAAGAAACAGAAACAGCTGCTTCTACTCCACTGCCGACGTGACCTCCTTCCCCTTTCATTCCCTTGCAGACTGGTCTTTTTGGTTTTCTCCAACCATTACTGGTGTGCGTCACTGGGGCCTCCCTTCTTCCAGCACATTGGTCTCATTGCCCTCATCTGTTCTCTATCAAAGCTTGTCTGACCCCGACCCTCAGCCTGGGTGGAGAGTAGGGACCCCCACCCCTGCCTGCTGTACTTGTTGACTAGTCAGACCCAAAGTGACAAGCCTGAAACTGCATCTGCAGCATGAGGCATGGACAGCCATGACTCAGCATCCAGAATCGATGAGGAAGCAGTTACTTCATGTCTCCATACAGGACCTGAAAACACTACCCCTGAAACAGTACATTTTATTTTTTAAATGTTAGCATTTTAAATGCAAAACTTTGTAGTGATCATACACATTTCTCACACAACGTGTTGGTCGGAATTCAATCTTTTCTTGATGAGTTGGATGATGTGGTAGTTTGACACATTGATGGCCCCCAACAAATCACACCTGCTGGTATTCACATCCTTGTGTCATTCCTCCCCTTGAATCTGGTCTCTTGTGATTCACCTTAACCAGAAGAACGTGGCGGAAGTGACGCTTTGCCAGGTCCAGGCCTAAACCTTAAGAAAGCTGGAGGCTTCCACTTTTCGGTTCTGGGGGGAAGCCAGCAGCCATAAAAAAAGCCTCATTATTCTGAGACTGCCATGCTGTGAGAAGCCCAACCTAGCCACATGGGGAGGCCGCACAGAGGAAAGCTGAAGCCCCCTTGTCAATACCCCTGGCAGAGTCCCTCACCAACTGCCAGCACCAGAAGGCCAGCCTCATGAGGAGGCCATGTGGACATGGATGATGCAGCCACATTTGAGCTGCCCCACTAATGCCACACAGAAAAGAGACAAGCTGTCCCCGCAAGCTCTGCCCAAATTGCACAATCACGAACAAATCAATGGTTGTTGATGTTGAAGCCACCATGTCTCAGTGTGGTTTCTTACACAGAAAGATGACTCACTGGGAACATCAGTATTGATCAGTGATGGGATTGTGCCAATCTTCGCAAGCAAGCCGGAGCACCATATGAGAGCGTAAGGAGGGCTTATGATTTGCGTTTTGCAGTATTAAAAAGTCAGCTGATATTCCTCCCTGATCTGAAGGCACTCTACTATAAAAAGGGGCTTTGGGACTTCAAAAGCACTGATAATTAGGCATGGTAGAGGGAATGAAGAAGTATGAGAAGAACGCAGGAGAGTGGATGGCCACTTGTAAAAACGGGAGCGAGTCATTTGTTGTTGATAAAGCACAGTGGACTGGAGTAAGGAGGAGAACTTTTTTTAAAGACTCATAAAGATGTCAGGGCTCCTAGGAAACAGTAGAGTTATGGATAAGCATGAAACACCTGCACCCTGGCTCTTTTCCACGATAACCTGAAAGAGCAAAGATCAGTTCTCGAACATAGTTTGAGTGATGTACACCTAGGAATAGTGCATCACATGCTTAGGAGTGGATTTTATTGACATTCTTAATAAACAACTAGGTGTAATTTTGTATACTTAGAAGCTTGAGAGCTTTCTTTACCTTAGTAATTCCCTTTCTCTCTCTTTGGGATACTTTTCATTAGAACATACTTAGCTGGTTTATTAGCTGAAATAATTATGTGTTGATGAAAAGCACTAACAAATTGCAGATGAGAATAACATTCTCCACGGGCAATCCCATGCTGTATTGGAGGCCTCACTTGGAATTCTTTGGGAATTTCAGCCCTCTATTATGATGGAATCATCATCTATGAAAATTGTTATTCTCTACACCAAATATTCCATCACTGTCAGGATTTAAGAGCTTAATTGTTTAATGAAGCCAATTTTCAGACCTCTCCTTATTTCTCCTTCAATATGAAAATTGGCCTATTAAAAATAAATAAGAGATGAAAATTTGGGTCATGTAGCCAGATGTGTGCTCCATTTAGGTTTGGACAATTTAGTCACTGTGGCCATGGTCTGAATTAGTGCTCCTGAAAGGTGCTGACACCTCTCCAACTATAGGCTCCACATTTGGCATCCGCATAGAGGAGCCATTTGTAGGTGGAAGTCTTTCAGTCTTAGTATTTACTCAATACTAAGTAATTGTATTATTGTAAATTGTAAATGTAAATTATAATTGTAAATTTAAGTGATACTAACAATTTAATTGTAAATGTAAACGATACTAAGTGAATTGAAATTACTTAGTATTGAGTGAACGATACTGGTGAAAACATAGACCCCACTGATTAACAAAAGATTGTAGTGTGTATCATGTGCAAACTCTGCATTAGGAGGCTACAGCCCGGTTAGTAACTTTCCAACTAGTTCTAACATATACAGGTTTTATCAATACCTACTCTTGGTTCCTGCCAGTGATATTATGGTCTACTTTAAATGATGAAAATAATGTAATTTATACCAATCTCACCACATTCCATAGATTAATATATCAAGTGTAGCTGTACAATCATCAGCTGAATTTTCCCCAATTTCTTTCAAAACATCTAAAACTTGCAGGAAAATAGAAATAATAGTACGATGAACACCCATAAACTCTCCCTCCAAATTCACCGATTGTTAATGCTTTGCCACATTACTTTGTTGCTCTTTTTTTCTCTCTATAAACGCAGACACACATTGGGAAATAAGCTGCAGTCATCACCTCCCCTTAAGTGTGCACCTCTCAAGAACAAAGATACTTTCCAATTAACCACAAAATCATGAACAACTCCAAAAATTCAATATTTAATATGATGGTATTAAGATTTCTTCAATTGTCACCAAAATGATCTTCACTGCTGTTTTCTGTTTTATAAATTCAGGATACAATCAAAGACCTCACATGACAGCTGGCTACCATACTTCTTCAGTCCCCTCACAGTGATTTGCTCATCAAGACCTTAGCATTTTTGAAGTCGACTTGTAGAATCATCCACTCTCTGGATTTGCTTAATTTTTTATCTTGATTAGATTGCAAACTAAAAATAAATCTAAGCCCCCCTCTTCAACTGACCAAACCAACCTCCTCTTGGCCAAGGGAACCCCAGAGAAACTCATGATGAAACAGAAGGTCAGACACGCCTCATTATACTCCCTGCCCCCCCGCCCCGCCCCCATCTGGGGTTTAGACACAACAACTGACCAGCATTCATGTTAAAATGGAGATCAGAAGACTGACAGAACAGGCTCTTTGTGGCAATAAGATACCAAATTATAAACAGGACCTAAGGTCATGCCAGTGAAGTCACCCACTCCTACACTTAAAGAGTAAACTATGTTCTAACTGCCACAAGGTTTCTCTTTTTCTTTTTCTCTAGCAGCTAAACAAGGGCTAAACTTGAGATAAGCAATATTAAAACAATTATGACTCATCGGCTCACAGATGCTGACCAACTGAACCCCTGCTGCACCAGCCATGAATACAGTTTTGACTGGACAAGGCAGTGATTCAGTAACCTCCTTCTGATAAGAAAATCACCAAACATAGACTGGCTCTGGCTGGTTCACAAAGGCTGAAGACTAGTGCCATCGTGTCTCTGCTGCACCTCTGATCACATAGAACCTAACAGTAATAGTCTATGTTTGGGAATATTCATAGTTTCCCTGTAAACTGTTGAATAGTAGGTTTAGCCAACCCATTCACTATGAGCTCCAAATCCAACTTCTCCTCCTTCGAAGTGCCTGTCTCTGGTCTTTGCTGGAGGCCCACTTCCCAGCCTGCAGCATGGCCACCTTGCAGGCTGTAACCCTTTACAAGAAATAAAGTCTTCTTTCCTAAATTTATATATCTTAAGTTAACAAGATGAAGGTTAAACAGCTTTGACAAGAAAACTACCTGGCACTGTAGTCTGCTTCCTTTACATCATTAGTGTGTCCCATGATTGGGCAATTCTGACTTCCATTTATTCTTCAAGGTGTATCCTTTTCCTCTTTATACTTAAAAATAACCTGTGGGTGATGCTTTGAGATTGTGTGCCTAACTCTTCAGCCAATGATTTTAGGTGCACTGCTGATTCTTGCCTAAATCAGTCATTACCGTGGTGACTGCAAAATTTTATTGTTAAATTCCTTCATTCCTCCAATATTTATTAAAAAGTATTACTTTATAAAGAAGAGCTGCCTTGCCCCTATTCTAAATGTATTACTAAGGACTTGAAGATTTCTTTATTTATTTTAGTTAATGTAATATAACCCATTACGCCCTTTTTAAATGTTCAAATTGTCCCAACTATGATTGGGGGGAGTCCCTTTCAGTGAGCACCTGTGTTCTTCTCACATATCCCTCTGAGATTTTTGCTTTGTTTTAGCATTTTTCTTGCTTTCTGGCACAGTAAAGCATCCCCAGCTTGCCTTGTGTTTGTTTCCTGTGGTTAGGCATTTACATTGCTTCCACCATTAGCTATCTCAAATTATGGCACAGTGAATAACTACGCATGAATTGATTTGCAGCTGCCATGTGGTATCTCAAAGAAAAATTCCAAGAAGTGAGGTTGCAAGATTGAAAGATAAATGTCTATGTGATTTTGCTAGAAATTGCCAAATGCCCCTCCCAAAGAGTTGTAGCATTTTGCACTCTTATTAGCCAAAGTGCCAGCTTGATTTTTTTTATATTCACACTTCAGAGTAAGTTCCTCTCTCAGAGAAGTCACTATTTTTTGAAACTGTATTTTTACAATTACTTTATGTCCCTTCATTACAATCTTAAATTATTTCACTTAGCAATTTTTGTCATATGTGATAATATTCAAGAATTTTTATCCCAACTTTTATTTTATTTAATTTACTGTAAAAATAATACATGCTCAGTTATTTGATTTTTTTAGAAAACCTCACAAGTCAGAGCAAATATAATTGTACTTTGTAGAGCATTTGCAAACCAAATTAAATTATTTTGGTTTTGTTACTACAGTTCTTCAGATTGGTCACAAAATGATATAAATTTTATATAATTTATGCATTGGCTTTTGAGCCCATATCCAAAGAGAGAGACTCTAAAACTATTTTGAGCAATTTCAGCATCATTTGAATAAGTTTATGGTCTCCCACAGTAAAACTTTAAAAGATAACATGCTTTCAAGTACATAAATATCATTGTATAATTATTTTCCTTAAGAAATATTTCAGAATCATTACACTATTTGTTTGCCCCGACAAGTATAATTATACAAGTCTAGCATAAGAACAAATAAGATCAAATATTCTATTTAAAAGAAACAAATTTAGTTGCACACTAACTAAAAATATGCTCACTGGCAAAAATGTTTCTTCCTTGAGTTCTGTGCAAGACAAAAAAGAAACAAACTTCAAGTTAAATAAGTATTTAAGTATGGAATGGTGGTGTCAAATGCTTACTCAACTATTAAAGTTGGTTAGATATGTTTTTATACCATGGTTAACAAATATTTTCAGTATTTTTCAAATTAGTGATAAATGAATAAATGATTTAATTGTGAACTCTTAACATTCATGTTTGTTTAAGCCAAGTCACATTACCTTGAATAGGCATAAAACTATTAGAAGCTGGTTCAGTTAACTAATGGATGCAGATATTCTAGACAGTGATGTTTCCATCCCTGCAACTAGTAAAACTATGTTATTATTGGTGGTGACTGGAATATTTGCAGTCACTTTTTCAGTTTGGATTTGTGAGGCCAGTACTTTAAAAAGTGGTGCATTTCTTCTCGGCGTCTACCGGCAATTCAGATAGCTGCCAGGGAGTGACTGAGACCTCCCATCTCTAACTGCATGACTAATTAAGATGACCTAGGTAATATTGTCATGGATTTATTTCAATTGGCATAGAAAAGCTGAAAGTAGAAATGTAATATATAATCAATCTTCTCATACTGTGCATAAGCACACATACACATACACACACAGACACAAGAATAACCCTATGTACTATATTATACAGCTTTGTTTTTGTTGAGTACCCATCACGTGCCATGCACTGAGCTTGATTCTTTTACATAAAATCCTAGCGAGATAATTTCACATGCAATCTATGTAGTGTAATCTAATTCAGAGGGGAGGATATGGTCACTCCCTGATAGAGAGGAGACTGGTGAATCTCAAGAGATTAAATAACATGCTGATGATCACCAGAGAGAACACAACAGCAACGCATCTCCAATTGCTAGGTAGTGTTAGATGTAACACAGTTGCCTAGGTAAAAGCAGAACTTTCCCTTAAAATCTGAAATACTGGTGGTGGGCGGCTGTAGTCCCAGCTACTTGGGAGGCTGAGGCAGGAGAATGGCGTGAACCCAGGAGGCGGAGCTTGCAGCGAGCCGAGATCGCGCCACTGCACCCCAGCCTGGGCGACAGAGAGAGACTCCGTCTCAAAAAAAAAAAAAAAAAATCTCAAATACACTTTACTTGCTGATTTTCCTTATTGCATTCAATGTAGTAAAACCTGCTTTTCCGTTTGTGCAGGATGGAGGCACCTCCCCCTTGTTGCTGTGGCCTCGAGAGGACAGAGTGGGGGGTGGTGGTGAGAGACTGTTGGTGTCCACCCCGCTACGGTCCCTCCCTATGCCCACTGCTTCGCTGACAGGGCACCCCTTCCCACAGGAGCTGGAAATGCCAGATGGCTGCTTTTCCTGCTTCTTGTGAAGCCAGGTGTGGGCCTGAAGCCATTCTGGCCGCAGGACTGTCTTGGGGGGGTGGGGGGGCAGAAGAAGGGAAAAGTGTGTGTGTGAGGATGTGGCCCTTGCTGCTGTGAAGACAGAAGCCTGCGGCTGACAGGAGGGAGGATGGGTTGAGTTTTGTCCTTCTTGTTACTATACCTATTAGTACACCAACTTACTATCATGATAATTTTAAGGCAGTCATTTTGTTCTTTGATGTTCTGTTAAAATATATGTCTTAAAGAATAACAGCATCTAGAGGAATAGAATGGAAGGCCAGTGGCTCCAGCCACTGCACCAACCTGGGCACTGTCCAGTCTCCAGACATGTTGGTGTAGAAGGCAATCAGCGTTGGATTTTTAAGCTATTGCTACCCAGCGTGGTCCTTGGGCCAACAGAATCAATAGCACCTGGAGATAGCTAAAATTCAGGACCCGGGGTCCCACTCAGACCTGCTGGGCCAGTATTTGCATTTTAACCAGATGCCTTGGTGATGCATGCTCTGAGGCAAGTATGAGCATCTTCAACCGCTTTTCCAAAAAGTGGAACCACTTTTGCATATTCTGTGACCTGCAACCAAACGTACCCAACTGAGGCAGGGGTTGCGGTAAACACCGTGCAGCCCTGCTTCAGCTCAGTAGAGTCTCCGCTCTCTAACTTCTTAGAAGTGTCTTCAGTCTAAGCACAAGACGCTCTCTGGGCCATTCACTCAGATGGCAAGAAGCTTTTTATCAATGCCTGAGAAATACCCAAGCCAAACACTCTGTGGAAAAGCCTGGCATGGCCTCTAGTAGAGTCAGGTTTCTCCCCAGCCTCTCCCTACCAAGGCTGGCAGTGCCGATTCGTTATGGCTGCAAAGGCTTTTTCTTTTCTTTTAAAAATAAGCTCTGTGTGAATTCTTCCATTCCATTTCCCTAGACTCCCTTATTCTTTAAGACACACATTTTAACAGAATAGTGAAAAGCAAAATATCTGGTTTAAAATGATCGTGATAGTAAGTTGGTGAACTAATAGGTATAGAAATAGTGGAATACTACTTCCCCCCCTTCTGACACATTTTAGTTCTCCTTTAGCTCACTTAAAAAAAAAAAATAGAGGATAGGCACATATTAATGGGTAGCTTCCTCGTGTCTGTGTGTGTGTGCACTGAAAAATGCACTTAATAATTTATGTACTCATGCTTTAAAATAAGCAACATTAGACAACCAGTATAACCTAATTATCAGCATTTTAATATTGCAAAACTAGTAAAAGTAGAGAAAGTCAACATGTTTCCCAGTTCCCAGAATGTAATTTTCCATCCTGGGAATTATTTTGACAATATATTTTAGCAAATGGGAACTTTTTTTTCCTCTTTCTGGGCAAAAACTGGACCTTTTTGACCCTTACACAAATGATTATTAATCTTTCCAGATTTCTGTTTTTTTTTTTTTTTTTTTAAGTTTCATAAAGTAGAGCCCAAAACTGTAACTGAACACATTTTGGAGACAGATGACTAATTTCCTAAACTATTTCTGGATTTTTCCTTTGACTACTTTTAGCTTCAAACAGGCTTCCACAGAAAATTTCGCTGTGAAGTCCTCCCTGCTCCCCCTCCAGTCCCCCTCTCCCTTGAGAGGTAGAAGTGAAAGGTTTGTAATGGAACACTTTAAAAATGATTCCACTGGGCCCTGCCTCCTATTCACTAGCGAGGAATGTGGTTGTGCTTATACGGCCGAGGTTAGTCTAAAAGAATTTTCATAAACCACCAATTGCATTACATCAATGCATCATCTTAAATCCCATGGTGATTTTCCTAAACATAACTAGCTCACTGGCCTCAAACCGATTATCTCTACTTGTCATTACAAGAAATTCTCTAAATGTTTATGT
Source organism: Pongo pygmaeus (assembly GCF_028885625.2). Lineage (NCBI taxonomy): Eukaryota > Metazoa > Chordata > Mammalia > Primates > Hominidae > Pongo > Pongo pygmaeus. Next base: position 79,257,136 of record NC_072386.2, read on the forward strand.
TCCTGCAGGACCATACTAAAACGGCCAGTTAGCTAATGTGGAATATTAAGGGAAAAGTAATATATACGCTCTCAAGAAACTATGCTGGGGTGGAATATATAGCCACCAAGCAAAACTGTCCGAAGATCATGCTGTCCCTAGAACCTGTGAGAGGAAGCATTTCGTTAGCCCCATTGTTTCTGTGAATTTATTTATTGTTGTGGTGGGTGAAGTGAAGAGACTTTGGTATGGAAATGAAGAGGAAGCAGGAGAGTTATTTAGAGAGACTATTCCTCTTTCCAAAACACCATAGGGCAAAAATGCCTGCCCCTGATACTCTGAAATTGACCGAGAATGACAGGGAACTCAGAGAGAATAAGGAGGACTTACAAAATTAAAATGTGAGCTCCTCAACATCACTAATCATCAGGGAAATGTAAATCAAAACCACAGTGAGATATTATCTCACCCCAGTCAGAATGGCTATTATTAAAAAGACAAAAAACAACAGATACTGACAATTCAGAGAAAAAGGAGCTCTTATACTCTGTTGGTGGGAATGTAAATTAGTATAGCTACGATGGAAAACAATATGGATATTTCTCAAAAAAGAAAAAATAGAACTACTGTATCATCCAGTAATCCCATATTGGGCATTTATCCAAAGGAAAATAAATCAGTATATTAAAGGGATACCTACCTACACTCACATGTTTATCATAGCACTATTGACAATAGCCAAGATATGGAATCAACCTAAGTGTGCATCACTGGATGAATGGATAAAGAAAATGTGATATATATACACTGTGGAATATTATTCAGCCATAAAAAAGAATGAAGTCCTGTCATTTACAGAAATATGAATGGAACTGGAGGACATTATGTTAAGTGAAATAAGCCAGGCTCAGAAATACAAATACTGCATGGTCTCACTCATGTGGGAGCTAACAAAGTTGATTTCATGGAGATGGAGAATAAAATGATAGATATCAGAGATGGAAAAGTCAAGAGGAGAGGGATAAAAAGAGGTTGGTTATGGGTACAAACATATAGTTAGAAGAAGTAAGTTCTATTGTTTGATAGCTGATATGGTTTCGCTGTGTCCCCACCCAAATCTCATCTTGAATTGTGGCTCCCATAATTCCCACGTGTCATGGGAGGGACCTGGTGGGAGGTAATTGAATCATGGGGACAGGTCTTTCCCGTGCTGTTCTCGCGATAGTGAATAAACCTCATAAAATCTGATGCTTTTATAAAGGTGAGTTCCCTGGCACATGCTCTCTTGCCTGCCGCTATGTAAGACGTGACTTTGCTTCTCATTCACCTTCCCCCCATGATTGTGAGGCCTCCCCAGCCATGTGGAACTGTGAGTCAATTAAACCTCTTTCCTTTATAAATTACCCAGTCTTGGGTGTGTCTTTATTAGCAGCATGAGAACAGACTAATAAAATAGCAGACTAGGAAAGTATACTTAAGCAACAATACTGTGTACATTTTAAAGTAACTAGAAGAGAGGACTTGAATGCTCTAAAAATGCTTCCAACACACAGAAATGATAAATACTTAAGGCGATGGACACCCAAAATACCCTGAATTGATCCTTATGCATATTCTATGCATGTAACCAACTCACATGTGCCCCATAAATACGTAAATTATTATCTATCATTTAAAGGGAAAAAAATGTGAGCTCTTGAATGCAGTAACTGATCAGGAAGATAATGTTATGAGCTCTAAATCAAGACATATCTTCTTAGCATATTAGCATATTGGACTTATGCAGCTCTCTGAAAAAGTAATTTTTGGTTATGGTTGGAAGGAGGCCTGTAAAAAATGGTACAAAAAGGAAATCAGGTGTTGCATATCCTGAAGTTTCAGCTTTCCCTAAGACCTTACCTTTCATTGCAGGCTCTTCTCATTCCGTGAGTGACCTCACCCAAGACTTGAACTTCCACAGGTGTGCTGATGACCAAAACCTCCATCCCCAGCCTGGCTTCTCTTCTGAGCTCCAGATGCAAACAGCTAGCTGCTTATGGGGCATCTCCTTAGGGGCCTTCCATGGGTACCTCACAGTGACACATCCAAATGCAACTTCTCTGCCTGCCTAGTACTTCCATCCCTTAGTGTATTCAAGAAGAGGTAGGTTTGTCACTCACCTGGTTGGCTGCTCTGTGACACGAGCTCGTCCTCTGTGGCTCTGGGTCAACCCTGGTTTGCTGGTGTATTCCTGCAGGTCACCACTGAGATCTGCTGAGAACAGTACCAGCTGTTCCCTTAGCACAGGCCCTGGGGTGGCTGTGGGGGCCACCAGTCTCCCATCAAATGCTCCAAACACCACATGGAGGCTGATCAAGGGATGGGACCCTCTGATGGGGAAGGAAGGAGAGTAATTAAATAGAATTACAGCATGCTTGGTGGAAGCATTTAAAACTGAGTGCAAAAATGACTATCCTGAGACTCTAGGAGAAAAGCTTAAAAACAAAACAAACAAACAAAAAAAAACCTCCTCCCTGAAGATGCCTGTGGGCAATCGCCCAAAACTGCAATAGTGTGAATCTCCAGCCTGCCAGGAAGCTCACTCGGATTGCTTTCACCCATACCCAGCACCCCCTCCAGCACCCGTGGCTCCAGCCAATCTCAGTTACTTGTGCCTCCAAGTATCTCTGTTTCACCCTCCTTGCCTTCACTTGGCTATTTTTCCTGGATTTCCTTCATCTTTCAGCTACTCCATCTGCTTATTCTAAATCCCTCTAGTACCTGTCTCAAGCATCACTGTCCCCAAGCCCTCGCCTGAGTTAGAGGCACATTATGTTAGAGCAGGTGCCACACCCTCACCTCCCTGGAACCCCACCCATCTCATCTTCTCACTTGATTCCTCCCACTCAGGGGCTTTGTGTTTGCAGCGCCTGGCCCAGCACGTGGCACATACCGTTTCACAAATATTTGGGGGAAGAATGACAGCTGTAAAGACCCAGGATTAGTGCCCCACTTTGCTATTTTCAAATGTGTCGTTTTGCTGAGGTAGTGTAATTTCCCTGATTTCCCTGAGTCCTCTTGTCTGTAAAATGGAAGATGACCCCTTTCTTCTTCTAGTGAGGATCAGCATCACAAGAGGAGTGTGCACAGTAAACCCAGAAGTTTCACCCAAATGTAAGCTTTTTGGGGGAAGAAAAAAAGGAGCTAAGAAGAAGAATAGCTGAAGCTCACCTAGCTCATACTCTGTGCCAGGCACCGTTTAATTGATCCTTGCAATTATCTCATAAAGGAAGCTAAGTCATTTGCCAAAGAGCATAGAGGTAGGACATAGTGGAGAGAGGATTTGAACCCAGGCAAGTCACTCACTTGTAAATGCTTTCACCAGGCAAATCTTTGGCTTCAGAATGTATAGGCTTAAAAGCCCGCTGATGACTGTAATACCAAAAGCTAACGCTGACTGCACTGTTGCCTACATGCTGAGCTCCGTGATAACCATTCCACAGCGACATCGACCTATACTGTCCACAGCCCTACTGCATCGGCACCCTTGGTCCCGTGAATCCGATAAGAAAATGGAGACAGAGCCATGGGCACTCGACCAGGCTGCAGGGCTAGTGTTCAGGCGCGACCCACACTTCAGAGCCGGGGCTGTCCAGCACCGCGCAGGGGACAGCGAGGATGACCTTGAGGCAGCAGCTCCTGGGCTGTGAAGGACCAGGAGGGAAGCCCAGTCGAGGCTCATGGACAACCTTGCTTGGATACAGCTTTGTCTCAAAACTGGAAGTGTTGAATGATCTTCAAGTCTCCATAAGAAAAAGAGGTTCCAAAACAAGGAACTAAAGACGAGCACTGCTGGGAATTGGGGCGGGCTAGCAAGTGCCTCTTGTGTTTAGAGGAGGAGACTTGACCCAGCAGGGAGAGCCTGAAAAGGCCTCGTTGAGGCTGTGAACGCAAAGATCTGGTGGACTCATCTTAGAGAGGCTGCTGGTGTTGCGGAGGTCTCCTGTCTGTAAAAAGTTTGTAGTCCAGATTTTCCCCATGTTGTGATAACATTCTAACCTGTTAGGTTTGAGGTTTCTTCATGAATAGATTCAGGATATGCATTTTTGGTGGGAAGCAAGAGAAGTGCAAAAAGCTATGTTTTTCTCAGCACATCACATCAGGAGGTACATGAAGTCCACCATCGCTGATGCCAGCTGTGATCCACTGGTTAAGGTGAGGCCTGCCAGCCTGCACCAGTGTAAAGTGACTATTTTTCCCTCCGTAATCCATCAGTATTCTGCGATGAGCTGCGCTGAGATCATGAACACATCCTATTTCTCCTCACCAGCTAGTTCTGTCTTCCGCTGACAACTGTCTGAGTCAATATAACTATGACTGTTACCAAAAGGTGATTTTTCTCATTAATTCATTCTTTAGGATGAAAATTTACGGACATTTAATGTAGTGGATGGCTTGTATGCCTCAAAAATACCAATCTCATTAAAACTGAGGAACTGCTCCACATCAAAAGAGACTAAGGAGCTATGACAACTAAATGCAATGTATGGATCCCAGACAAGAATTTATTTTTCTTTTGCTCTAAAAGACATTACGGGGGCTGCATGCCATGGCTCACACCTTTAATCCCAGCACTTTGGGAGGCCGAGGCAGGTGGATCACCTGAGATCAGGAATTCAAGACCAGTCTGGCCAACATGGTGAAACCCTGTCTCTACTGAAAATACAAAAAGTTAGCTGGGCGTGGTGGTGGGCACCTTTAATCCTAGCTACTTGGGAGGCTGAGGTGGGAGAATCACTTGAACCCGGGAGGCGGAGGTTGCAGTGAGCCAAGATAGCGCCACTGCACTCCAGCCTGGGCGACAGAGCGAGACTCTGTCTAAAAAAAATAAATAAAATAAAATAAAATAAAATAAAGACATTACTGGGACAATTGGTGAAATCTGAACAAGTCCTGGAGATTAGATAATATTATTTGAATGTGGATTTTCTGATTTTGATACTTGTATTATGTAAAGAATGTCCTTGTTTTTTGGGAATTACATATTGAACTGTTTACGAGCAGAGGAGGTTTTGGCTGCCACTTTCTTTCAAAAGGTTCAGAAAACTATTATGTATGTATAGAGAATGATAAGACAAACATGGTAAAATGCTAACATCTGAGGAATCTGAGTGAAGGGTCTATGGGGGTTGTTTCTAATATTCTTGCAACTCTTGTACATCTGAAATGATTTCAAAATGAGCAAACGTTTTTAAATGTGCTATGAGTTTGAACTGAATATGTGTACTTGGCTCTTTCTGACAATGAATGGTTGGACTCCCCACTCCTACAAGGAAGGGACTGGGGCTGTCTTGTCTCTGGGAGCATTCTGAGGTGGGTGGACAATTTACTCTGTCCCACTCTGACAGATGCAGATCCACAGAAAGATGTAGTCAGAAGTATCTTGGTCTATCGTGCTGTTGTGGAGGGGAAACACTTAAGTCAAATCAAAGCTCATCTTTTAGAACACTGACCGATACTGGCCCATCACTTTTGTCTCTAAGTTTCAGCTTTAGGGTATGATGCTGCCACTGTCACAGGCTCCTGAAATAGATGATGCCAGAGCACGGAGCTTCCACAGGACAGAAGGCTTTACATGGCAGCAACAATAAAGCCCTTTAGCCACTGAGGCCTGCAATGAAGGGCAAGAACGGCAAGTCATGAGTCTTCACCACCACATGAATAAGCTGCCAACCCACAGCGCCACGGGAACACAGGCTCTGAGCCCACATGCCCACAGTGCAGATAATGACCTCAGCCTTCAAAGGGGAGAAAGAAGCACCCCCCAAAACAGTCCTTTAAAACCCTCCTTCGTCATTTGTGACAGCACAATTTGCTGTTTCATTTCAGTCTCTTATGAAGACGCCTTCTGAATCAGGGCTCTATTTTGAGCACAAAGTCAAGATGTCTGTGGCTTCAGCCAAAGAGGTTCACATGGAAGACCTGCTGAACTAGTTGCTGATTCAAGCCTGGACCATTCCTGAAGTTCTTCTGGGTGAGTGGGAAAGGGTCACCCATAATAGCTTTTTCCTGGCCTTCCTATCCCTTTCCCACCCTGTCCACTTAGCATCCCTCTAGAGAGAATAGGAAACTGAATAGATGCCAAGAAAATGGACACACTCCACATGCATTAATAACTTCACTATATTAATAGCTTGCCAAAGTCAACTATCTCCCTAGGGGATCTTAGTTTCTCCCCTTGTGTCTATTTTTTGTGTGTTTGTTCTTTCTTTTCCCTGGCTTTCCTATAGAAATAGCATGTAAGGTAACCAGTTGTAGCCCTTGTAATGATATTCACACCTAATGACAGCAGGGCTGGCCCCACAGATGCCTCTCAGTCACTGAGTTCCCATAACGAGGGCACTTTACGCATCCCATCTGCCATCCCATCTAACCCTCAAGACAAACTTACATTTTACATCCCAACTTCGCTGATGAGAAACTAAAAGCTTAAAGAGGTTGAATCACATGCCCAAAGATGCATGGCTAGTGAAGGTGAGATTCAGACTCAATCTCTTTGTCTTGGTGTGAGAGCCTTAGTGTTTCCACTCTGAAGATGACCAGCTTCTTCATTTGCCTGTTGAGGGCCCAGTGTTCTTTTACCAAATTGGCTTTGGTGCCTGGAGTGCATGAGGACTCATGACCCTTAGCTCACTTTCCACCTATAGTTGCCCTTTTATTTCATCGCTACAAGTCTCCTCCGTAACCCTGTTCAGCAAGAAAGTGAATATATTCAGGCTTTTGCTCAGATTGTCATTCAGATTCCTCCACGATGTGCGAGCAGGGGTTCCTCAAAATGCAAAGCTGGGCGGTGCTGCCGTCTTCTGCCCTGGCAAGTGAGGGGGGCCCCAGTAGTTAATCCTGTGTGTCCAGCCCTCCTACAGTTTGTAATCCATCATTTGGCTTTTTGTGAGTTATGTGACATCTGGGCCTGAGAAAGAAGATGTTCTCACCTCCCAGGGGACCTGAGAGTCTGTCCTGTTTCCCTGGATACAACCACCTCTTTGTTTGGCTCCTCAGGCAAGAGCATCCCTAGAATGATGCTTCCAACAAGCGCCTGGGATCTCCTCTCCTGGACATGGCTGAGTTGCACCCATCGCCCGCTGTGGCACCCACTGGAACCTTGCACAGTAGTGGCTTCTCACAGATGCAGCTGCACTTCTCCGTTGGAGGGCCCAGGAAGCCTGACTCACACGCGGGACCTGGGTCTGATGTGTGTCCTAACTTTCCTCTAGAGACCTCCCGTGGGGTTGAGCCACTACTGCCCACAGCGATAACGTCTGTAAAGCACCCTGTGCATCGACTTCCTTCTCTTCTCTGTTTCACATCCACGCCCCTCCCAGTGCTTCCCAGCATCAGTGCCTAAAACATCCCTCGCACTCAGATCTTAGTCTCAGTGTCTGTTTCTGGGAAAACCAGCCTCAGGCACCCCCGGACTCCTCTTGTACATCCCTAGTGCAGTGGTCTGCTGCTTAGCCCTCCGTGCAATGGTGCTGACAATGGTGAGGGCAGACAGCCCTGAGTTCCACACTTAGACTTTTCCATTCCAGGAAGCTGCTGTTCCAGCCAGAAGGCACCCTCAGGAGTTCCTGGCGGGTACAGGAGGGCAGGGCTCAGGGTGGGGAGCCACTCCAGAAATGTGAGAGAATTTTCTGTTCCAATGGCGTATAGGGAAAGATACAACACTCTCGATCCAATTCCGAGTGCCATTAAGCTCAGAAACAAAAAAATATTTCTATGCAAAAGAAAGGAAAGTTTTGTCTTTTGCAGATTGTGTTTCAAAAGAGTAAGATGTTTCTTCTCCTTCCACCTTAAAACCCTCTTTTCTACCCTAAGTTGCACGCTCCATTAAGTTATCTAATGATTTCCAGGAAGTAATGGAAACCCAGAGTCATGCACCCCACTTCTGCTAGCAGTCATTCGGGTCCCCACTGTGGTCCCGTCCTCAGTGCACCAGGTCATGGAGTAGGTGAGGGTGTGTCTCGGCATCCAGGCGCACACTCATTTCCTCCCTCACTCTAATTGGCTCAGGGGTGGACATGTGACACCTTGAGACCCAATGAGGTATCTCCTGGGACTTCTGGGAAACAGCCCTTTGCTCCTCCTCACTGGTTTACAATAAAAGGGTAAGGGCTGGGGCCTTGGCAGCTATTTTGCTCCCATGAGAGAACTGTCTGAAGTTAGAACCCACAGGAAGAGGCAGAGCTGAGAGGGAAAGAAACACCAAGTCTTGTGACACTGAGCAATGGAATCTGCCTGTCCTCCTTGGACCTTTCAGTAGTTTAGTCATTCAGTTCGTTTTCTTGCTTCATCTGGTGTTGAGTTTTTCTGTCACTTATTGCAAAGAGTCCTAATTGATGTGAACAGAAGGGAGAGGTTTCCTTTTTTTCTCTCTCTGATCCAAAATGACTGGTAAGTTTTCTTCATTCTCCTTTGCACCATGACCCAAGTTTCTTTCTCCTGTCCTCTGTGACCCAGAGTGGCCCTAAGAGGCAGGGCACGTGGCTGTTGGAGGCCCCTCAGCGTGCGTATCTAACATTTCTCCTTGAAATCCTCTGTAGAAATGTAACTGACTCCGCCAAAGAGGGATGACCAAACTCACAAGGAGCGTAAGGAATTTGCACTTGAGATGCCCAAGGGTCTGATTCTGACATGCTAAGGTTTTATCCCAAAAGTTAAGATTTCATTAACAAATCTTTATGCAAAAGCGCTTGGAGAAATTTGGCTTTAAATTCAAGTGTAAAGCATAATCCTTTTAATAAGCTGGGACCAATGTTTTGAAAAGGGAGAAAAAAATTTTCAGTGGTAATTCAAATATGTAAAATAAACAATATTTATCTACTAGTTCTTCTGAAAGGCTTATAAACATGGTAACTGTAGTAGAGAGTTTCTCATATTACTTCATTTTTTAAAAATCCTTTAGTTTCTCTCCAACTTATTATTATTAAATACTCAACCTACAGAAAACTTGCAAAAAATAATCAAATGGACGTCTACATATCCTTTACCTAGATTTACCAATTGTTACTGTTTTGCCATATTTGTATTATATATACATATATGTGATTTTTTTTGAGGAACCATCTGAGAGTTAATTACAAACATCATGACACTGAACCCTTGAATGCTTTAGCATTTCTCTCGTATTAAATGAGATAATTATCTCACATAATTATCACACTCAGGAAATTAACATTGATAGAATACTAATTATTATTATTTTTTTTACACAGGTATCACTCTGTCATCCAGACTGGAGTGCAGTGGTGAGATCATGGCTTATGTAGCCTTGAACTCCTGGACTCTCAACACAGCCTCCCAAGTAGCTGGAATTACAGGCACATGCCACCACACCCAGCTAATTTTTGTATTTTTTGTAGAGATGGTGTTTCACCATGTTGCCCAGGCTGGTTTCAAACTCCTGGACTCAAACAATCCCACTTTTACCTCCCAAAGTGCTGGGATTACAGGTATACACCACCATGCCCAGCTCACAATACTATTGTCTACATCTTTCGTCCATATTCAAATTTTTTTCTTTGTCCTAAGGATATCCTTCACAGTTGACTTTTTTCTTTTGACACAAGATCCACCCAGGTATCATGCATCACATTTACTAATATTTTACTTTTGAACATTATGCTACAGTCTTTTTTTTAGTTCTTAATGAACTATCTTGGGTTATTATGAAACTGATAATTGTTCCATGAGTTACTTATTTTCTATCAGTTTCTATTAGTTCTACTGATTAATTATTGAGAGAAGTACCTAAAGAATTACCTGAAGGCCACAGAGGTTTGGGCATTTGTGTAATTTTTTAAACCTAAGAGAACCTGTTGATTTTATACTTACAAGCAAAACCCATCCTGTTGCATTATACATTATCAAAGGAAAAAAAGTAATCAAAGGAGGTTGGTGGCAGATGTATGATGATATTGATAATGTAGTGATGGGGATGATGAAGCTGAGGAGAAGGAAGCGGTATGGTGACTTTAAGTCAGGTTGACTGAATTAAAGTTTTGCCTGAAGATGGATATCTGTGTGCTCTTTTGTATTATGAGTGTTTTGCCAAAGGTAGCTGCTTCACATACCTCCTGGAGCTATAACCGCCTCCTTCAAGATCACCACCTTGACCCCATTATCACCAAACCTACACCACATCCCAAAACTACAGTGCCATGCCTCCCACTCACAGACTGCTATATGCCACGTCTTTACTTGAGAATGGCGCTGTCCCACAGAATGTTTTACAAGGACGGAATGTTCCAGACATGCACCATCCAGTACATGTGGCCACTGAGGAGTATGACTAAAGTACTGAAATTTTAATTTTATGTAACTTTAAATACTTTAAATAGCCACAGGTGGCTGGTGGCAACCATATGAAAGAGTGTGGCTCTAGGTCATGGCTGCAAAACTGCATGTCCCCTCAGAGCCCCCAGTTCAGATTCACCAGCCAGCACCTCTCACAGCCCATACACTGTTTAGACTTCACCGGTAGGTTATGGTCACCTCAGAGAAGAATTCAGAAGTGGTCATCTTGTTTAAAACTCACAAATCATCCCTCTTCCAGCCCAGCCCACGCAGAACTCCCGTATCCCTCCCTGATTGATTTTCTCCATGCACTTACCATGGCTTGGCATGCTGTGTATCTAGCTTATTTAATTGTTTACTTTCCATCTATGTCTACTGTGATGTAGCGTCTCTGAGAGGAGTTTCCTCTGTCTTGTTTCCAGCTGCATCAGTAAACACTTGGGAGTGAAGCAGGCGCTGTAGACCATCACCCGGGAATGCCTACGTCTCACCAGCACTGTGTGCCTTACATATCACGCACATCCAGGATGCCCATACACCCTCAGCATGGTGGGGAACATGGGAGGCAGCAGGGTAGAGAAAAACAGGGGGGCCTAAACAGAGCTAAGTTCCAGCTTACCACTCATAAAAATAGTGGTACCCTTTTGGCCAGCTGGGTTATGAAAAGTAGAAATAATAAATGTGAACAACCTACCGTGATGCCAGCAGCAGAGGATAGCCCCGTGCACATGTAGAATCTCACGAATGTGATTCAAGTCAGGCATCTTAAAACCCTTTTCAATGATACTTTCTTATAAGGGAGCAGGCAACGTGCTTCACTAGGGAATAAACAAGAAGGGCCCCGATACGTCCGGAAAATCTCACTGCTGAGTGCTTCATCTGTGGTAACTCATTCACGAGCGATCATTAGCCTCATTTTCAGTTGGGAGAACTGAGGCCTAGAGAAGTGTCCTAAATCCTAATGTCTGTAGTGGGACATGAACTCACGAACCTCCTGCAGTCTGTTTCCAGAGCCTGCCAAGTCACTCTGCTGTACCACCTGGCACGTGACGTGCCAGACTGAACAGCAAGGCAACTGGAATGAAAGTCTCTCCTGTCATTCATTCAAATCGAGTGAGTCCCTCCTTGTAAGCATTGAATGAGGTGAGAAGCGGGAGACTGGTGGGGAGGGCAGCTGCTCCCTGCTCCACACCGTCCAGGAAAAGTGGCTGACCGGCCATGCAGCTCACATAAAAAGAACGGGGGCATTTTTATGTTAGGATAGTTTTAGGGTCTTTCAGAGGCCACTTCTTGTTTGCTCCCTGGCTGAAGGAGCTGAAGAGCTGCTCATTCTTGCTCTGGGGTGGGTTGCGGGGAATTTCATTTCAAGGTCAGAGACTGAAGGAGTTGCCTCTTTGGATCTGCATTAGAGTGCCAAATGCCCAGGCTTGGGAATTATTTTTAGTTGGGAACGTCACCCCAGAATGTTGTGATTCCAGAGATCGCCACCCAGGCAACCCTCATGCAGATGGCTGAGTAATGCAGCAGCCAGCACCAGGGCTCCAAGGAGGGGCAGGAAAGAGAGAAGCCAGTTCCTCATGTCCTCATTTTAACTGACTGCGTGTTCCTGGTACCCTGACTTCTCCTGGTTCCTGCAACTCCAGACTCCCGCTGGGGACAGAAGAAATGTGGGTATTTCCTGGTCCTCTTGTCCTCTCCAGGCTTTCTGATTTTGAGCAGGGTGAGTACTATGCTGGTTTCCCAGATTCTATTTTCATCCTGCTGGTGCTGGATCCAACTCTGGACATTACAGCATATCCCAGCAAAGCTGTCACAGGCTGGCCAGGAAACATAGGACGGGAGGGCCAGAAGGAGGGGTGAGCAGGGAAGACTGCAGCTTCCTAGCTTCTCCACCCACAGCCAATGGAAAGGGCTCTGAAGGTGCCTTGTATGGCCTTTGGAACCCATCCCCAGGGAGAGAACTCAACAGGTGCAGACTGTTGAGGGAGATGATAAGGGAAGAGACCAGGAACTGGAAGTTGGGCAACAAGTCCTCTAGCCAGGGATGTTGTGGCAGCCCATGCTTCATAACCTTATGTGGATAGGCAGTCGATGGTCTTATCTGCATAGACCCATACTCTGCTGCCGACACGTGCCCCTTTCGGGTGATGATGCAGTCCTTTCTGCCCCATTACCTATATACATGTGCAGAAGTTCTTCACCATACTCTAGAGTCCAACTTATTTGTCTCTTTTTAAAACGTTCAGTTAGGAGGCTGGGCATGATGGCTCACACCTGTAATCCCAGCACTTCGGAGGCTGAGATGGGCAGATCACCTGAGGTCACAGTGTTCGAGACTAGCCTGAACAACATGGCAAAATCTCGTCTGTACTAAAAATACAAAAATTAGTCGGGCATGTTGGTGGGTGCCTGTAATCCCAGCTACTAGGGAGGCTGAGGCAAGAGAATCACTTGAACCCGGGAGGCAGAGATTATAGTGAGCCAAGATCGTGCCACTGCACTCCAGCCTGGGTGACAAGAGCAAAACTCTGTCTCAAAAAAAAATTTTTTTGGTTAGACAGTAATCTATACTCCTAGTAAAATCACCATCATCATCATCATCATCATCATCACCGCCCAGCCCTGGCTTCTTTATATTAAACTACTGCCTCCCAAAGATAAAGGCCAGATGTACTCTTTGCCATACCTTTCACCACATTCGTATAACCAGAGGCAAACACTGTTTTAGATAATATTTTATAAAACCATTTCCTGTTTTATAAAACTGGATTCATGCTGTGTACATTTCTGTGAAGATTGCCTTTCACACTTCTTGTAGTTTTTTGCCAGGCCAAAAAGTGTTGCAATAGACATCCTCAAGTACAGATACTTTTATTTTTATAGAGTAGATTCTGAGAAATGAGATTGTAGGGCCAAAGGGTACGCGCATTTTAACTTTTTAATGGATATTGCCAGATCACTTTCCAAAACAGTTTCGGTTATTCCTGTTCCCACAGGCAAAGTATGCAAGTGCCTTTTCCGCCAATCCTTTCCGGCACCAAGGTGTCATTTTTGTTCACTTTTAAGCAAATATATTGCATGAAATTATCTTACTATTTCTTAAAATTTCATTTTTCTGGCTAATAGTCAAATTAATTATATTTTCATATGTTTATTGATCGTTAGTAATTATTTTCTTCAAAATTATCTATTAGTATTCTATGACTATTTTGCACTGAGATTTTAAAATCTTTTTCTTATTTTTCAAGCATTTTATTGTGTTATAGATGTTAACTCCTTATTTGTCACATATATTTCTCTGTTGATCGTTTGTCCTTTGACTTTGTTTATGATAGTTTTTGCCATAATATTTTAAAATACAAATATCATCGGTATTTCTTGTGTTGTTTACAAAAAACGTTAACCACAAAATCAAAAGCAAAGTAATTAGAAAAGAGTACGGTGATATATACAAGAAAGTATCAACTACAAGCACTGTTTACCATTAAAATAGAAATAACCTGAATACTGAAATATTAAGGGTGTAATTTAATTATAGTATTGTATACAATAACAGCCATCAAAAAGCAGATGACTATGATTGTATACAATACTAGAATTATAATTATTTACATGAAATGAGACTCAAAATACATATTTTGATGTGAAAAATAAGGTTACACGGCAATATGTATCTTATGACACCAACTATTTATATTTTTATAAGTGCATAGAAAATACTTCGGATATGAATAAAACCAACTACGTTTTATGCTAGTGAAATTACGTGTTTTTCCCCATTTTTTTATCTATGTGTATACATACTTTTTAAAAATTATCTCAAATTAATTCTGTAATGAAAGAATAAGGTCTATAAGGATTTACACACAAAATGTATTATCCCTTGAGAGTAGAATTGGGCTAAGAATCATTGTTAGCTGAAGGAGTCTTTCAATGTTAACTCTACACACCTATGTGTTATTTAACTTTTAAAAACACGTTATTTCTGAAATATTTAAAACTAACCAAATAAAAAGGAAATGAAATGTGGATGTCAGGAAGTACTCCAATAACACGAAGCTGACATAGAATAAATCTTTTAAGGTCACCCTCTGCGTGCCCTTCCCTGCTCTGCTGTCAGCTGTCCCATCCTTTCCTGTGGATAACTGTGGGTATTATTTACTCGGAGTCCTATCAGATCCTCTAAAGGTGCATTATGTATGGATATGCATATTTACAAATCTCTACCTTTTCAAAAAGGCTAATGTCATAGGACAATTAATTGAGAAGTAATTTTTTAGGAGCTCAAGCCATTTTGTTGCTTGCATTTTAACTTAATTTATGAGGTCTTCTTGGTCCATAGATTTCAATTTTTGTGTAGTCAGACCTCCTGAAATTTCCTTGTTGTATCTTTTATTGCTTCAAAACCCGTAGTCCGTCCCCAAATTTTAAAACACAATCTATTCTCCTTTTTTTAGTGTTTTTTAAGGTCTTTGTTGTTGTTGTTTTTATATTTAGCTCTGTAATTCATCTAGAATATATTATTCTGCATGTTGTGAGGTAGGAATTTAACATTTTTTTCTAAATAGAGAATCAGTTGTTTAAACACCCTTAGTTGACCAGTTCAATCTTTCCCTGCACTTGAATGCTACTATTAGAATATTCTATGTTTCATGTTTATGCTCTCTTGGGTTTCATTACTTTCTTTGATTCGTTCTATAAGCTCACACACTGTTTTAACTACTATAATTTAGAGTATAACTTAATATCTGATAGACCATGTTCTCCTTCTTGTGCTTCCTGAACTTTTTCCTGGCTATTCCTTTACTGTTTAAAAAGAATGAAGAGGCAGTGAGCCAAGATCAAACCACTGCACTCCAGCCTGGAAGACAGAGAGAAACTCTGTCTCAAAAAAAAAAAATTATTAGATTATGAGAACAAAATACAGGAGGTGGCTGGCAAGATGGCCAAATAGGAACAGCTTCAGTCTGTAACTCCCAGCGAGATCAACACAGAAAGTGGGTGATTTCTGCATTTCCAACTGAGGTACCCAGCTCATCTCTCTGGGACTGGTTAGACAGTGGGTGCAGCTCACAGAGGGTGAACCGAAGCAGGGTGGGACATCGCCTCACCCGAGAAGTGCAAGGGGTCAGGGAACTCCCTCCCCTAACCAAGGGAAGCCGTGAGGGACTGTGCCGTGAGGGACAGTGTACTCTGGCCCAGACACTACGCTTTTCCCATGGTCTTTGCAACCCATACACCAGGAGATTCCCTCGGGTGCCTACACCACTAGGGCCCTGGGTTTCAAGCACAAAACTGGGTGGCCGTTTGGGCAGACATTAAGCTAGCTGCAGGATTTTTTTTTTCATACCTCAGTGGTGCTTGGAACACCAGCAAGACAGAACTGTTCACTCCCCTGGAAAGGGGGCTGAAGCCAGGGAGCCAAGTGGTCTTGCTCAGTGGATCCCACCCCCACAGAGCCCAGCAAGCTAAGATCTACTGGCTTGAAATTCTCGCTACCAGGACAGCAGTCTGAAGTTGACCTGGGATGCTCAAGCTTGGTGGCGGGAGGGGCGTCTGCCATTACTGAGGCTTGAGTAGGCGGTTTTCTCCTCACAGTGTAAACAAAACAACCAAGAAGTTCGGACTGGTTGGAGCCCACCGCAGCATGGCAAAGCCTCTGTAGCAAGACTGCCTCTCTAGATTCCTCCTCTCTGGGCGGGGCATCTCTGAAAGAAAGGCAGCAGCCCCAATCAGGGGCTTATAGATAAAACTCCCAACTCCCTGGGACAGAGCACCTGGGGGAAAGGGTGGCTGTGGGCACAGCTTCAGCAGACTTAAACATTCTTGCCTACTGGCTCTGAAGGAGTGGTGGATCCCCCAGCACAGTGCTCAAGCTCTGCTAAGGGACAGACTGCCTCCTCAAGTGGGCCCCTGACCCTGTGCCTCCTAACTGGGAGACAGTTCCCAGCAGGGGTCTACGGACACCTCATACAGGAGAGCTCCAGCTGGCATCTGGCAGTTGCCCCTCTGGGACAAAGCTTCCAGAGGAAGGAACATGCAGCAATCTTTGTGTTCTGCAGCCTCTGCTGCTGATACCTAGGCAAACAGGGTCTGGAGTGGACCTACAGCAAACTCCAGCAGACCTGCAGCAGAGGGTCCTGACTGTTAGAAGGATAACTAACAAACAGAAAGAAATAGCATCAACATCAACAAAAAGGATGTCCAAACAGAAACCCCATCCGAAGGTCACCAATATCAAAGACCAAAGGTAGGTAAATTCATGAAGATCAGGAAAAAACAGTGCAAAAGGTTGAAAATTCCAAAAAACAGAACACCTTTTCTCCTCCAAAGGATCACAACTCCTCGCCAGCAAGGGAACAAAACTGGATGGAGAATGACTTTGACGAATTGACAGAAGTAGGCTTCAGAAGGTGGGTAGTAACAAACTCCTCCGAGCAAAATGAGCATGTTCTAACCCAATGCAAGGAAGCTAAGAACCTTGAAAAAAGGTTAGAGGAATTGCTAACTAGAATAACCGGCTTAGAGAAGAACATAAATGACCTGATAAACATAGCACGATAACTTCATGAAGCATACACAAGTACCAATAGCCAAATCAATCAAGCAGAAGAAAGGATATCAGAGATTAAAGATCAACTTAATGAAATAAAGCAAGAAGACAAGATTAGAGAAAAAAGAATGAAAAGGAATGAACAAAGCCTCCAAGAAATATGGGACTATGTGAAAAGACCAAACCTGTGTCTGATTGGTGTACCTGAAAGTGACGGGGAGAATGGAACCAAGTTGGAAAACACTCTTCAGGATATTATCCAGGAGAACTTCCCCAACCTAGCAAGACAGGCCAACATTCAGATTCAGGAAATACAGAGAACACCACAAAGATACTCCTCGAGAAGAGCAACCCCAAGACACATAATCATCAGATTCACCAAGGTTGAAATGAAGGAAAAAATGTTAAGGGCAGCCAGAGAGAAAAGTTGTGTTACCCACAAAGGGAAGCCCATCAGACTAACAGCAAATCTTTCTGCAGAAACCCTACAAGCCAGAAGAGAGTGGGGGCCAATATTCAACATTCTTAAAGAAAAGAATTTTCAGCCCAGAATTACATATCCAGTCAAACCAAGCTTCATAAGTGAAGCAGAAATAAAATCCTTTACATTCAGCACATGTGTCCCAGAACTCAGAGTGCAATTTAAAAAAAGAAAAAGAATAAAGAAAATAAAAAGGAGACCTAGGAATGTGCTCAATCTCCCCACTTTTGGGGTCTCTTTGTTGTGTTCATTCATAAGCATTTATAATTTTCTTTATCTAGGTCTTGCACATTTTTATTAGTTTTATCTCTGGCTGTTTTTAGTTTCTGTTTCTTTACATGCTTGAAATTTTTTCCCGAGTACTTTTTATAGTGAATTATTGGAAAGCGATTGATTTTTCCATTTTGATCTTGTATCTGGTTATCATGCTATCAGTTGCTCCTTTGGAATTTTCTTAGAAGAAGTTGTGGTGAGCGGAATTCTAAGATGGGGCTTATGACCTGTCCCTGGTCTCCCTCTAGGTTACACTGCAGAAGGGATTTTGCAGAGATAATTAAGGTTGCCAATCAGTTGACCTTAAGACAGAGAGATTATCTGGGCTGACCTAACCTCATCACATGAGCCCTTTAAAAGCAGAGCATTTTCTGCAGCATTTTCTGCAGCAGAGAGGAGGAATTCAGAGATGTGAAGCAGGAGGGGTTCTATGTGAGGGACTCCCTGTCGCTGAGATGGATAGTGACATGTGTCAAGGAAACAGGGAGCTCAGCTGGGCAACCCCAGGAACTGAACTGTGACCACAACACCCAAGTGCTTTGAAGTGGGTTTTCCCTGACTCTCCAGACAGGAATTCAGCCCAGCCAGCACCTTGATTTCAGGCTCTCGAGGCCACAATCAGGGAACCCAGTGCAGCCCAGCCAGACTCTGGACAACAGAACTGTGAGAAAACAAACGGGAATTGTCTTAAGGCACTAAGTTTCTGGTAATGTGTTATGTAGCAACAGAAAACAAACAGAAAAATCAGATCATTTAACAGGAATTAGAGTTTTGCTCTTCCCTTTCTAATATTTACACCTCTAATATATTTTTATTATTCTGTTAGCATCTAGAACCTCCAGAAAAAGGCAAACTTTGGCAGCAGTAGTGGAATTCTTGTTAGTTCCTGATTTTGATAGGAACGTTTAGTGTTCACTATTAGCTGCTTTATGTGCAATAGATTTCCTTTATCACAGTAAAAAGTTTCTTTTATCCTAATTTACAAAATGTGATATTCAGTAAGAAATGTTGAATTGTATTGAATGCCTTTTCAGCTACCATCAAGGAGATTTTTTGTTTTTCTTTAATTTGTGAATGTAGTGAATTGCATTCATAGATTACCAAAGGTTGAAACACTTTGCATTTCCATAAACAGACAATTGGACATGATCTTTTTTTTTTTTAGATGGACTCTTGCTCTGTCACCCAGGCTGGAGTGCAGTGGCACAATCTTGGCTCACGGCAACCTCCGCCTCCCAGATTCAAGCAATTCTCCTGTCTCAGCCTCCAGAGTAGCTGGGATTACAGGTGCGTGCCACCACACCCAGCTAATTTTTGTATTTTTTGTAGAGACGGGGTTTTGCCATGTTGGTCAGGCTGGTGTCAAACACCTGACCTCAGGTGATCCACCTGCCTCAGCCTCCCAAAGTGCTGGGATTACAGGCATGAGCCACCGCGCCCGGTCAGTCATGATTCTTTTATACACAGCTAGATTTGGTTTTGCATCATTTTACATAGGATGTTTACATCTATGCACTGAATTGAGGTATGGGTTTCTCTGTGTGGTATCTGGTTTTTTAGTATCAGGGAAGTCCTAGTCTTGTAGAATGAGGTAGAAAGCCTTACATTGTCTTCCATGCTCAAACATGGAAATCAACTGTGCTTTAAAGGTTAGTAGAATTTACTTGTGCAAGTCTCCTAGCCTCTTTCCTTATGGAGCAGTCATTCATTCATTCACTTAGCCAATAACCACTGAGCACCAGGCATAGGTCTGGTGTCGGGGACCCCACAGTGAACAAGGCAGCTTCTTTCAAAGAGCTTACAATCAGTTAACTATCATTCACTACCTTTGATTTTGTTCCAGTTAGTATTTTTGCATTTGCAAGCTATTATCAAGTAAATGTCATTCATATATATTTTACTGGAAAATTCATTTAATCTATATTATCATATTTATGGGTATAAGTAGTCCTTAATAATTTTTAAAACTTCCTCGTATCTTGAGTATATGACCTTTCTCATTTCCAACATTGTTCATTTGTGAATTCTCTCACTGTTTCTTTACCCACCATGCCCTGGCATATCTGGTCTGTTGGTTTCAAATGTATTCCTTTTGTAATATTTTATTAATTTCTGATTTTTTTGTATTAATCTTTTTTTGGCATTGTCTTGCTATTTTTATTTTGTAGTCTTTCTTTGTGTTCCAATAATTTCACTTAAGGTTAGAATTTTTCCTCAGTGACATTTTGGCCACATCTTGTAGGTTATAATATTAGGTACTTTTGTTAGAATTCTGTACCTTCAGCTAAAATTGACTGCCATGTTAGCCCAAGATGTATTTAGAGGAATTTAAAATGTTTCTATATGAATACCCATACATATATATTTATGTTTATGTCTATCCATGTAGTTGGAAGTTTTGAATACATACATAAAACATATGCTGTACATATCTATACATAAGTATATTATAGGTCTAGAAGTCAGGGTCAAGGTCTGGACTGGAATGGATAACTTTGTGATCAATCTATGCATAGATTGTAAGTGGAGTTATGAGTACATGAAATGGTTGGAAGAAAGTAATGAGTGGGTAGAAAAGAAAGCCTTGAGAAATGATAACAATGAATGTTCAAGAAAAGGAGATATGGGTTTGTCATGCCAACTGAGAATGCATTCAACTGTCAGTCACAGAACCCCTGACTAACAGCAGCTTTAGCTTAGGGCTAGTAGGTCTCACAGGGCAAGAAGTCCACACAAACTTGCAGGGATGGTACAGTAGCTCCACAATGCCACCCAGGTTCTTTCTTACCTTTTTGTTCTGCCATTTAATATATAGGCAGGACTTTGTCTACATGAGGGGCTGACTAATCTGGCCCACTGCCCATTTTGTAAATGAAGTTGTATTGGGAAACAGCCACACTGGTTTGTTTCCCTATTGCCCATGGCTGCTTTTGAATGACAAGGACAGATTGAAGTACTCAGGAAAGAGACCTTTTGGCTAGCAAATCTCAAGTCGTTTATCTCATCTTTCTTCCACCTCACCTAACCCCTTCACAGTGTTAGGATTCCCAAGATGAAAATCCACAATTTAGGTAGAATAAAAAACCATTTCCAGTCTAGCGCAGCACATAAAGCACTAAGAAGCCATCACTCCTGCCCTCACAAGAGAAAGACATAAATGGAAAACAAACAACTCTTATTAGATCATAGAATTGAGTTTACAGGCCAAACCATTGCCCCAAAATAGGAAGAGACAGAAAGGTGCATATAGAGCATCACCACATACTGGAACAGAAGCCAAGGAGCAGCAGCCTTCATGGGAACTAGTGCCAGGGTAGAAAAACCAACATCTCTCATTAGCCTAGATGAAAAAGCCTTCAATAAAATATTAGTAAATCAAATCAAATAATATATAAAAAGAATTACATACCATGAACAACTAGAATTCATTACAGGTGTGCAAGACAGATCAATATTCAAAAATCAAGTAACATAATCCCTCATATCAACACATTAAAGAAGAAAAACCATAAGATCATATTAATAGATACAAAAAGAGCAATTGACAAAATCCAACACCCATTCATGATGAAAACTCCTAGCAAACTAGGGACAAAGGGGACCTTTGTCAACTTGATTAAAAAAATACAAAAATCCTACAACTAACATGATACATAAGGATGAGAAACTGGATGCTTTCCCTCTAAGGTCAGAAACAAGGCAAAGCTATCCCTCTTACCACTCCTATTCAACATTGTTCTGGAAGTACTCACTAATGCAATAAGATAAGACAAGGAAATAAAAGTATACAGATTGGAAGGGAAGAAATAGACTGTCTGTTCACAGATGACATGATTGTCTATTCAGAAAATCTCAGAGAATTGGAGATTGTTCCGAGATGGCCAAATAGGAACAGCTCTGGTCTGCAGCTCCCAGCGTAATCGATGCAGAAGACAGGTGATTTCTACATTTCTAACTGAGGTACCTGGTTCATCTCACTGGGACTGGTTGGACAGTAGGTGCAGCCCACGGAGGGTGAGCCGATGCAGGGCAGGGCGTTGCCTTACCCAGGAAGCACAAGGAGTTGGGGAAATTCCCTTTCCTAGCCAAGGGAAGCCATGACAGACAGTACCTGGAAAACTGGGACACTCCCGCCCTAATAGTATGCTTTTCCACCTGTCTTAGCAGACGGCACACCAGGAGATTACATCCCATGCCTGGCTCGGCGGGTCCCATGCCCACAGAGCCTTGCTCACTGCTAGTGTGGCAGTCTGAGATTGAACTGCCAGGTGGCAGCCTGGGCTGGGGGAGGGGCGTCTGCCATTGCTGAGGCTTGAGTAGGTAAACAAAGCCACTAGGAAGCTCGAAGTGGGTGGAGCCCACCACAGCTCAAGAGGACTGCCTGCCTTTGTAGACTTCACCTCTGGGAGCAGGGCATAGCTGAACAAAAGGCAGCAGAAACTTCTGCAGACTTAAATGGCCATGTCTGACATCTCTGAAGAGACCAGTGTTCTCCCAGCACAGAGTTTGAGCTCTGAGAACAGACAGAGTGCCTCCTCAAGTGGGTCCCTGATCCCCGTGTACCCTAACTGGGAGACGCCTGCCAGTAGGGGCTGACTGACACCTCATATAGCCGGGTGACCCTATGAGATGCAGCTTCCAGGGGAAGGATCAGGCAGCAATATTTGCTGTTCTGCAGCCTCTGCTGGTGATACACAGGCAAACAGGGTCTGGAGTGGACCTCCAGCAAACTCCAACAGACCTGCAGCTGAGGGTCCTGACTGTTAGAAAGAAAACTAGCAAATAGAAAGGAATAGCACCAACATCAACAAAAAGGACATTCACACCAAAATCCCATCTGTACGTCACCATCATCAAAGACCAAAGGTAGATAAAACCACAAAGCTGGGGAGAAACCAGAGCAGAAAAGCTGAAAATTCTAAAAACCAGAGCACTTCTTCTCCTCCAAAGGATCATAGCTCCTCATCAGCAATGGAACAAAGCTGGACGGAGAATGACTTTGATGAGTTGACAAAAGTAGGCTTCAGAAGGCCAGTAATAAACCTCTCTGAGCTAAAGGAGGATGTTCGAACCCATCACAAGGAAGCTAGAAACCTTGAAAAAAGATTAGACGGAGGCTAACTAGAATAAACAGCATAGAGAAGACCTTAAATGACCTGATGGAGCTGAAAACCATGGCATGAGAACTACGTGACACATGCACAAGCTTCAGTAGCTGATTCAATCAAATGGAAGAAAGGGTAGCAGTGATAGCAGATCAAATGAATGAAATAAAGTGAGAAGAGAAGTTTAGAGAAAAAAGAGTAAAAAGAAATTAACAAAGCCTCCAAGAAATATGGGACTATATGAAAAGACCAAATCTACATCTGATTGGTGTACCTGAAAGTGATGGGGAGAATGGAACCAAGTTGGAAAACACCCTTCAGGATATTATCCAGGAGAACTTCCCCAACCTAGCCAGGCAAGCCAACATTCAAATTCAAGAAATACAGAGAACACCACAAAGATATCCTTGAGAAGAGCAACCCCAAGACACATAATAGTCAGATTCACCAAGGTTGAAATGAAGGAAAAAATGTTAAGGGCAGCCAGAGAGAAAGGTCAGGTTACCCACAAAGGGAAGCCCATCAGACTAACAGCAAATCTTTCTGCAGAAACCCTACAAGCCAGAAGAGAGTGGGGGCCAATATTCAACATTCTTAAAGAAAAGAATTTTCAACCCAGAATTTCATATCCAGCCAAACTAAGCTTCATAAGTGAAGGAGAAATAAAATCTGTTACAGACAAGCAAATGCTGAGAGATTTTGTCACCACCAGGCCTGTCTTACAAGAGCTCCTGAAGGAAGCACTAAACATGGAAAGGAAAAATCGGTACCAGCCACTGCAAAAACATGCCAAATTGTAAAGACCATTGATGCTAGGAAGAAACTGCATCAACTAATGAGCAAAATAACCAGCTAACATTGTAATGACAGGATCAAATTCACACATGACAATATTAACCTTAAATGTAAATGGGCTAAATGCTCCAATTAAAAGACACAGACTTGGGGGGAGGGATAGCATTAGGAGATATACCTAATGCTAAATGACGAGTTAATGGGTGCAGCACACCAACATGGCACGTGTATACATATGTAACAAACCTGCGCATTGTGCACAGGTACCCTAAAACTTAAAGTATAATAATAATAAAATTTAAAAAAAGTTAAAAAAAACAGACACAGACTGGCAAATTGGATAAAGAGTCAAGACCCATCAGTGTGCTGTATTCAGGAGATCCATCTCATGTGCAGAGACACACATAGGCTCAAAATGAAGGGATGGAGGAAGATACACCAAACAAATGGAAAACCAAAAAACAGCGGGGGTTGCAATCCTAGTCTCTGATAAAACAGACTTTAAACCAACAAAGATCAAAAGAAGGCCATTACATAATGGTAAAGGGATCAATTCAACAAGAAGAGCTAACTATCCTAAATATATGTGCACCCAATACAGGAGCACCCAGATTCATAAGGCAAGTCCTTAGAGACCTACAAAGAGACTTAGACTCCCACACAGTAATAATGGGAGACTTTAACACCCCATTGTCAGACAGATCAACGAGACAGAAGGTTAACAAGGATTTCCAGGACTTGAATTCAGCTCTGCACCAAGCAGACCTAATAGACATCTACAGAACCCTCCACCCCAAATCAACAGAATATACATTCTTCTTAGCACCACATCACACTTATCCAAAATTGACCACATAGTTGGAAGTAAAGCACTCCTCAGCAAATGTAAAAGAACAGAAATCACAACAAACTTTCTCTCAGACCACAGTGCAATCAAACTAGAACTCAGGATTGAGAAACTCACTCAAAACCACACAACTACATGGAAACTGAACAACCTGCTCCTTAATAACCACTGGGTAAATAACAAAATGAAGACAGATATAAAGATGTTCTTTGAAACCAATGATAACAAAGACACAACATACCAGAATTTCTGGGACACATTTAAAGCAGTGTGTAGAGGGAAATTATAGCACTAAATGTCTACAAGAGAAAGCAGGAAAGATCTAAAACTGACACCCTAACATCACAATTAAAAAAACTAGAGAAGCAAGGGCAAACAAATTCAAAAGCTAGCAGAAGGCAAGAAATAACTAAGATCAGAGCAGAACTAAAGGAGATAGAGACATAAAAAACCCTTCAAAAAATCAATGAATCCAGGAGCTGGTTTTTTGAAAAGATCAACAAAATTGATAGACTGCTAGCAAGACTAATAAAGAAGAAAAGAGAGAAGAATCAAATAGACGCAGTAAAAAATGATAAAGGGGATATCACCACCGATCCCACAGAAATACAAACTACCATCAGAGAATACTATAAACACCTCTATGCAAATAAACTAGAAAATCTAGAAGAAATGGATAAATTCCTGGACACATACACCCTTCCAAGACTAAACCAGGAAGAAGTTGAATCCCTGAATAGACCAATAACAGGCTCTGAAATTGAGGGAATAATTAATAGCCTACCAACCAAAAAAAGTCCAGGACCAGACGGATTCACAGCCGAATTCTATCACAGGTACAAAAAGGAACTGGTACTATTCCTTCTGAAACTGTTCCAATCAACAGAAAAAGAGGGAATTCTCCCTAACTCATTTTATGAGGCCAGCATCATCCTGATACCAAAGCCTGGCAGAGACACCACAAAAAAAAAGAATTTTACACCAATATCCCTGATGAACATCGATGTGAAAATCCTCAATAAAATACTGGCAAAACAAATCCAGCAGCACATCAAAAAACTTATCCACCACGATCAAGTGGGCTTCATCCCTGGGATGCAAGGCTGGTTCAACATATGCAAATCAATAAATGTAATCCAGCATATAAACAGAACCAAAGACAAAAACCACATGATTATCTCAACACATGCAGAAAAGGCCTTTAACTAAATTCAACAGCCCTTCATGCTAAAAACTCTCAATAAATTAGGTATTGATGGGACATATCTCAATATAATAAGAGCTATCTATAACAAACCCACAGCCAATAGCATATTGAATGGGCAAAAACTGGAACCATTCCCTTTGAAAACTGGCACAAGACAGGGATGCCCTCTCTCACCACTTCTATTCAACATAGTGTTGGAAGCTCTGGCCAGTACAATCAGGCAGGAGAAAGAAATAAAGGGTATTCAATTAGGAAAAGAGGAAGTCAAATTGTCCCTGTTTGCAGATGACATGATTGTATATTTAGAAAGCCTCATCGTCTCAGCCCAAAACCTCCTTAAGCTGATAAGCAACTTCAGCAAAGTCTCAGGATACAAAATCAATGTGCAAAAATCACAAGCATTCCTATACACCAATAACAGACAAGCAGAGAGCCAAATCATGAGTGAACTCCCATTCACAATTGCTTCAAAGAGAATAAAATACCTAGGAATCCAACTTACAAGGGACATGAAGGACCTCTTCAAGAAGAACCATGAACCACTGCTCAACGAAATAAAAGAGGACACAAACAAATGGAACATTCCATGGTCATGGATAGGAAGAATCAATATCGTGAAAATGGCCATACTGCCCAAGGTAATTTATAGATTCAATGCCATCCCCATCAAGCTACCAATGACTTTCTTCACAGAATTGGAAAAAACTACTTTAAAGTTCATATGGAACCAAAAAAGAGCCCACATTGCCAAGACAATCCTAAGCCAAAAGAACAAAGCTGGAGGCATCACCAGCTGACTTCAAACTGCACAAGGCTACAGTAACCAAAACAGCATGGTACTGGTACCAAAACAGAGATAAAGACCAATGGAACAGAACAAAGGCCTCAGAAACAACACCACACATCTACAACCATCTGATCTTTGGCAAATCTGACAAAAACAAGAAATGGGGAAAGGATTTCCTATTTAATAAATGGTGCTGGGAAAACTGGCTTGGTATATGTAGAAAGCTGAGACTGCATCCCTTCCTTACACCTTATACAAAAATTAATTCAAGATGGATTAAAGACTTAAATGTTAGACCCAAAACCATAAAAACCCTAGAAGAAAACTTAGGCAATGCCATTCAGGACATTGGCATGGGCAAGGACTTCATGACTAAAACACCAAGAGCAATGGCAACAAAAGCCAAAATAGACAAATGGGATCTAATTAAACTAAAGAGCTTCTGCACAGCAAAAGAAACTACCATCAGAGTGAACAGGCAACCTACAGAATGGGAGAAAATTTTTGCAATCTACTCATCAGACAAAGAGCTAATATCCAGAATCGACAAAGAACTCAAACAAATTTACCAGAAAAAAACAAATAACCCCATCAAAAAGTGGGTGAAGGATGTGAACAGACACTTCTCAAAAGAAGACATTTATGCAGCCAAAAGACACATGAAAAAATGCTCATCATCACTGGCCATCAGAGAAATGCAAATCAAAACCACAATGAGATACCATCTCACACCAGTTAGAATGGCGATCATTAGAAAGTCAGCAAACAACAGGTGCTGGAGAGGATGTGGAGAAATAGGAACTCTTTTACACTGTTGGTGGGACTGTAAATTAGTTCAACCATTGTGGAAGACAGTGTGGTGATTCCTCAAGGATCTAGAACTGGAAATACCATTTGACCCAGCCATCCCATTACTGGGTATATACCCAAAGGATTATAAATCATGCTGCTATAAAGACACATGCACATGTATGTTTATTGTGGCACTATTCACCATAGCAAAGACTTGGAACCAACCCAAATGTCCATCAATGATAGACTGGATTTAAAAAATGTGGCACATATACACCATGGAATACTATGCAGCCATAAAAAAGGATGAGTTCATGTCCTTTATAGGGACATAGATGAAGCTGGAAACCGTCATTCTCAGCAAACTATCACAAGGACAGAAAACCAAACACCGCATGTTCTCATTCATAGGTGGGAATTGAACAATGAGAACACTTGGGCACAGGGCGGGGAACATCACACACCAGGGCCTGTTGTGGGGTGGGGACTGGGGGGAGGGATAGCATTAAGAGAAATACCTAATGTAGATGATGAGTTAATGGGTGCAGCACACCAACATGGCACATGTATACATATGTAATAAACCTGCACGTTATGCACATGTACCCTATAACTTAAAGTATAATAGTAATAATTTTTTAAAAATCCCAGAGAATCAACACAAAACCCTGCTGTAACTAATAAGTGATTATAGCAAGGCTGCAGTATACATGGTTAATATGCAAAAGTCAATTGCTTTCTTATATACCAACAATGAACAATTAGATTTTGACATCAAAAATGTGATATCATTTATATTAGCACCCCTTCAAAAGAAATACTCTATTAGAGTATTCCAGAGAAACAAAACTGAAAAGATGTATGTTTGTGTATATATACACACATGCACACATACATCATATACACATGTATACATACATATCCTATATATACACACACATATATGCATTTATACACACACATTTAAGTTGTATATACATATAATATAATATGATATAATATATAATATGTATATAAAGACAGAGAGAGATATTTATTTTAAGAACTTGGATCATGCAATTTGGGGTGCTGGCAAGTCCAGAATCTGCAGAATTGGCAGGCTGGAGACTAAGGTAACAGTTGTTGTTGAAGGTAGCTTGAGTCTCAATGCAGTCTGCTTTGCAGAATTCCCTCTTCATTGGGGGAATCATTCTTTTTTCTCTTAAGGTCTTCAACTGACTTGTGGAAGGTATTCTAATGTACTCAAAGTCTGCTAATTTAAGTATGAATCTCACCTAAAAAATGCCTTCAGAGAAATATCTAGGAGAGTATTTGACCAAATATCCGAGTATCATGGCCTACCCAAGTTGACGCATAAAATTAACCATCACAAGTCACCCTTTGTCAACTTGGCACCCATATATACCTCTTTAAACCATGTTTATTCTCAGAATAAATACAATAACAAAATCATACTTCTGCCTAATGTGATAGAACTATCCTGCGTATGGCCAAAATGCATTAACCCTTTCCTCAAAAAGGATGCAACGTTCTTGGGTGATGTTTACTCTTTTCCTTGATGTCTTACAACTTAAGTATTATGAAATAAAATTAACAATGCTTAAATACTATGATACAGAGCCAATACTTTACATGTTATATGATAAGGGGATAAGAGACGGAAGAAAACAAAGACATTATACAAACATATATATCCATAACAAAACAAACTCATGCTCATAACAATTGCAGTTCTCTTTTTACATAACAAGTCATACAGTCTTAGCTGCTTTTTATAACTACTTTCATCCACTACCATTCTGTATTTCTTGTGTTCTCCAGAAGCATCTCAGCTGGTCATGGTTTTTCACCTGGTAGAGTGACTCTAACCTTCATTCAGAAGGGTCTATGTTGTTAGTACTCTTGCTGGAGTTGGGTTGTTGTTATTGTAAAGTCCATTGACTTTAATTGCAGGGCATGGTAATATTAAGAGATGCCCTAACATATCTCCTGTATTCCAAACACACTGTTCCTTACCTCTATTGTGGATTAGTAGTTCAATTTCCCTTTGGTAATCAGGATCAATCACACCAGCCAGCACAAAGACTCAGGCTAACTATAAGACTGAGATCTAAACATGTGACTTGAGAATGCTTACACACACACAGATCTACTGTACATCACACACACCCCACACATACACACACACACCCACCACACCCGTTACTACCATGCTTACAGGGCTGTAGTGTAATAACAGTGGGTTCCAGCTGAAAGAACCACAAGACTCAGACTCTCTCTAAAAAAAAGTACTTATGAAAGGTTAAAGTGAAGAGGAAAGATTAGAAAACAAGGACATTAGAAGAATTTTAATCCTCTGGCACCTATAGCACAGCAAACATTAAACAGCCCAACTCCTGAACAGATTAACATAAATTCTCACATAAATTCTAACATAAATGGCCTATTTACCTCAGTTCCTATTAACCAATATAGCACGTCAAGCATTCCACAAAAAATTTAAAGGCATGCTAAAAGGAAAAAAAAAACACACACATACTACAAGGAGACAAAGCAAACACTGGAATCTGACTCAGCTATGACACAAATGGTGAAATTGTCATGCAAAGAATTTAAAAGACTATGATTAATATGTTAAGAGCTCTAATGGAAAAAATAGAGTAAAAGTAGACAAGATGCAAAAAACATGGATAATACAAGCAGGGAGATGAAACTGGAATAAAGAATCTAAATAAATTTCTAGAAATAAAAAACACTGTGGCAGAAATGAAGAATGCCTTTGAAGGGCTCACCAGTATACACAATACAACAAAGACAGAATCATTGAGGTTGAACACAGGTCGGTTAAAACTTCACAAACTGAAATGTGAAGAGAAGAAAGAATTTTTTTTAAAAAATAGAACTGAATCTCCAAGAACTTTGGGACAATATCAAAATGTGCAGTGTATACATATTTGAAATATCAAAAGAGAAGAAAAAGTACAGAGAAGAAGAAATATTTGAAGTAATAATGGTTAAGAACTTTCCAAAAATAATGACAGACACCAAACTATAGATGCAGAGCTCAGAGAACACCAAACATGATAAATACCAATAGAATAACATTTAGGAACATCCTATTGCAACTTAGAAAACCAAAGACAAATAGGAGTAATACCAATAAATACCAATATATCTAGGAATAGCCTATTGCAACTAAGAAAACCAAAACAAAAAGAAAATCATTAAAGAAGACAGAGGAAAAATACAGCTTAACTCTAAGAGAGCAAAGATAGAGATTACTTTTTGGAAGAGAAGAATCTTCTCATCAGAATCCATGCAAGCCAGAATGGGAGTAGTAAATTACTTAAAATGTCAAAAGAAAAAAGTTCACCAACCTAGACTTTTATATGCAGAAAAATTACCCTTCAAAGTTGAAACAGAGATAAAGACTCCCTAAGACAAACACAAACAGAAAATTTATCACTAGCAAATTGGCCCTGCCAAAAATTTTATAAGCTCTTCAGGCAGAAGGAAATAATATAGGTCGAAATCTTGGGTCTGCATAAAAAGTGGAGCTGCATCAGAGAGGGAATGAATGAAGGCAAAATAAAACATTTTATATTTATTATTCTTAATTGATATAAAAGATAACTGTTTAAAGTAACAATAATAACATTGTATGGGGCTATTATGGCATATGTATAAATGAAATGAATGACAGCAATGTCACGAGGGAAGGGAGGAAGCAAATAGGAATACTCCATTATAAGGCACCTGCACTACCCATGAAGTAGTATAGTGTTATTTGAAGGTAGAATTAAGTTAGTTTAAAATATATTGTGTTAACTCTAGGACAACCACTAAAAAAATTTTTTCCAGAGGTATAATTGATATACCAAGATAGGAGAGAAAATGGAATAATATAAAATGCTCAGTTAAAACCTGAGAGGGCAGAAACATGTGAGGGAGGTGAGAAACAAAGAAAAAAATACAGCAAATATAAAACAAACATGGTAGGTATTAACCAATGATACCAATAATGACTTTAAACACGCATGGTCTAAGTACACCAATAAAAAGACAGAAATTTTTGGTGAGGGTTAATAAAAAGAAAACTATATGTTGTCTACAAGAAACCCACATAAAATATAAAGATGCAAATAAGTTAAAAGTAAAGGATAGAGAATAATATACCACATTAACACTAATCAAAAGAAAGCTGGAACAGTTCTATTTTCCAACAAAGCAGACAGAATTATCAGGGATAAAGAGGGACATTACATAATTATAAAGGAGTCGATTCTCCAAAACAACAGAGCAATTTTAAATGTATATGTATCTAACAATAGAGCATCAAAATGCCTGAGGCAAAACTTGATAGAATTGAAAGAAGAAATGGACGTATCCACTATTATCATTGCAGACTTCAGCACTCTGTTGGTAGTTGATAGATGGAGCTGACAGAAAATCAGAAAGGATATAGACAACCTGAGTGTCACTACCAATCAACTAGCTCTAATTTATCTTTATAAAAGTCTTCGCCCAACAGCAGCAGAATGCACATTCTTTTCAAACTCACATGGAACATTCACCAAGGCAGGTCATGTGCTGGGCCATTCTTAGACTGCAATGGAACTAAACTAGTAAACAGTAACATAAAGATAGCTGGATAATCCCTGGATATTTGGAAATTAAACAACATTCTTCTATATAATACATTTGTCAAAGAAGTCTCAAGATGAAATATTTAATAAATAAATATCTTATTTAATAAAATAATAAATACTTAATGAAATAAATAAAATTACAACCTATCAACAGTTGTGGAATGCAGCAAAAGCAGAAGTCAGAAGGAAGTTTATAGCATGAAACGTGCATGTTGGAAAAGAAGAAATATCTAAAATCAATAACCTAAGCTTCCACCTTATGAAACTAGGGAAAGAAGAACAATTTAAGCCTAGAGCAAACTGAATAAAAGAAATAATAAAAATTAGAAAAGAAATCAATGAAATTGAAAATAGGAAACTATGTAGGATATCAACAAAACCAAAAGCCGGTTCTTTGAAAATATCAATAAGATCGATAAACCATTACACAGGTTAACCAAGATAAAAAGGTAGAAGACATAAATTACCAATAATATAAATAAGATGTCATTATACTAATTCTATAGATATTAAAGGGATAATAAAGAATATTTCAAACAATTCTGTGGCCACAGATTTAATAACTGAGATGAAATGGATCAATTCCTTGAAAGACATAAACTACCAAAACTTACACAAAAAAATAGGTAAACTGATTATTTTATGTCCATTAAACAAATTGAATAATAATAACTATCTCCTTCCCTCCCCCCACCCCCCAAAAAAATCACTGGGCCTAGATGGAATCAATGGTAAATTCTATCAAACATTTAAAGAAAAAATAATACAATCTCTTCCAGAAAATAGAAGCACAGAGGGCACTTTCTAACTTATATAATGAGACCAGCATTATCTTAATACCTAAACCAGAGAAAGATATTATAAGAAAAGAAAACTACAGACCAACATCTCTCATGAATGCAGATGTAAAACTTCTTAATAAAGCATTAACAAATTGAGTTCAACAAAGCATAAAAAGGATTATGCATCACAACCCAGTGGAATTTATTCCGGGTATGCAAAGATGGTTCAAAATCTGAAAATCAGTCAATGTAATACATCATATCAACGGGCTAACAAAAAGCACATGATCATATTAATAGATGCAGAAAAAGCATTTGACAAAATCTAACACCATTTATGATAGAAACTCTCAGCAAACAAGAAATAGAGGGAACTTTCTCAATAAAGAACACTTACAAAAAAACTATCACTAACATTATACTTAATAGGATAACACAGATCCTCCTAAGATCAGGCATAAGGCAAGGATGTCCACTCTCACCGCTTCTATTTAACATTGTATTGACAGTCATAGCAGGTGCATTAAGACCAAAAAAAAATAAAAGATATAGATTGGAAAGAAATAAAGAAATTTATTGATTGCTAGTATATTTGGATTTACTTCTTATTTTGTAGTTTGTAGTAAGATATATACTCAATTATCAACTAACAAAGTCTAAAGTTATTTCACACCTGGTCCTTCTCAGCAAGACAAATACCTTAGTAAGTTTTAAGTACCCATTGAACAACCTCCCCTCATTTTGTTAATGTTGACTAGATTCCAAATCCACATTATTAAGCATATAGAACAATGACTGTGATTACCTACCTATATAGAGTCTTGCCAATATATTTTATAGATGTGTGTCACTTTGTTTCCCAAATAACATGCCTTTCCTCTAGGTTCCTTTTCCTCTCCTTACCTGAGGTTCATCCTTAAGAGTTATTAAGGACATTGAGATGAGGAAATCATCCTGGGTTATCTGTGTGGGCCCTAAATCCAATGCAAGTGTTCTAATAATAACAGAAAAGCAGAGCTGATTTGAGACAGGAGCAGAGAGGTCTCTGACACAGAGGAGAAGACAATGTGAAGCTGGAGGCAGAGATTGGAGAGACGCGGCCACAAGCCAAGAAAGCCAAGGAACACCTGAAGCCATCAGAAGCTGGAAGAGGCAAGGCAAGGTCTTCCCAAGAGCCTCCAGAGGGAGTGTGGGCAACACCTGGATTTCAGACTTCTGACCTCCAGATCTAGGAGTGAATACATTTCTGTTGTTTTAAGCCACGAAGTTTGCGGCAATTTGTCATGGCACCCTCAGAAAACTAACATAGTTCCCTTTTGGTTTTTAGTTATCAACTCAATCCTTACCCCACATACACACACAACTTGTTATTTTTGCTTTTTATTTATAGCTTTTCAAATTTTTACCTGAATTTATTTTTTAGTTAAAAAAATTTTAAGAAGTCAAACTAGGTTAAGTTTTCCTAAGGGCATTTTCCTAAGGGATGTATTTTCTTCTGTGTATAAATTGGAAAACGTGAAACTGTGGAATTGACAAGATAAATAAGATGGAGTTGGTTGGCTCTACAAACAAGATAGCTTAACAAGTTCTTCACCATAATTGCCCCTGACTGAGTAAATCTTTCCAAAATCAATGACCAGGAACAAGTTTCCACTCAAGATAGATGAGAAACTCCAAACATGGCATAGAGAGCATGGAATTTAGATGTTCCCAATGAAAATGACAAAAGCGTCTTATTCATTGCTTATGAAGTTACACAGAAGGAACTAGATGGCAATGTAGCATTTAATTTCTATTCTAAACCTTCTATATTGCCCATATGCTTAGGATATATTAGGCATTTTTGCAGTTTTCAAGACATAAGTAAAATAGTACTTTTGAGTTGTAATGCCTTTCAGAGGGTGCCCAATGTACTTACCCCATATGCCATGCATTATGAGCCAGATGTTCATTTTTGACTTCTCTATTTAATAACTAAAGACTCAGGTGGATGCTTGCTAGGCTCTAAATGTGCATAACTCAGGAACTTTGCAGAATTCCCCCAGGGAAAACCCTTGAAAAATAAAGAATGTGGTTTGGTGGATAAACATTCCATCTCCTGTCTTTCAGGTGGACAATTCTGGTTTCATAAGTTGTCTGTTAAGAACAAACCCCAGGCTGGGCGTGGTGGCTCACACCCGTAATCCCAGCACTTTGGGAGGCCGAGGTGGGCAGATCACTTGAGGTCAGGAGTTCGAGACCAGCCTGGCCAACACTGTGAAACCCCATCTCTACTAAAAATATAGAAAAATTAGCCAGGCATGGTGGTGCACACCTATAGTCCCAGCTACTTGGGAGGCTGAGGCAGGAGAATCACTTGAACCTGGGAGATGGAGGTTGCAGTGAGCCGAGATTGCACCACTGCACTCCAGCCTGGGTGACAGAGTGAGACTCCATCTCAAAAAAAAAGGAACCAAGCCCTCCTTGCCCATGGCAGCAATCTGTATACTTTTCTTTCTTCTTTCTTCCCTGTCTCACTCCCCCGGTCCCTCACTCTTCCACCGAGGATTGCTTCTCAAACTACCTGCACAGCCTTCTCCTCAGACTCTACTCAAGGCAGAAGGAGCCAGTGGGTGGTGGGGGTGTCTGGGGAGAGAGGTTGCTGGGGAGAAAGGAGCTCAACTCAGACATTATTTTTCTAACATGTTTTATGAACAAAGGAATGTATAAAACACCAATCTCTCTACCTTCTCCACCATCCTCCTCAATATCTTCCCCGGCTTCTGGATGGAAGAGGGTATACAAAAAGGGCTCTTTGTCAGTGTGCCTTTGCCTAAGGAAAGGACTCTACGGTATGTCTCATTACCCCCATTCATCCATCCATCCATTCCTTCATTCATTATACATATATTCATTGAGCACTGTATTCGAGCTATAGCATTTGAAATGCAAATATTAATAAAAATCAGTACCTGCATCAAGGATTTTATAGTCTAGTGCAGAAAATAAATACATAAACAAATATTTTCTTTTTTATTTATTTGTTTGTTTTTTGTTTTGAGACAGAGTCTCTCTCTGTCACCCAGGCTAGTGTGCAGAGGTATGATTATAGTTCACTGCAGCCTTGAACTCCTGGGCTCAAGCAATCCTCCTGCCTCAGCTTCCTAAGTAGCTAAGACTACTGGTGCACACCACCATGCTCAGCTAATTTTTTATTTAATTTTGTTATTGTTGTTGAGACAGGGTCTCACTATGTTGCCCAGGCTGATCTCAAACTGAGAGAGGAGAGAGGAAGGAATAAGTTAAGCAGAGACTTAGGACATGTCCTTGGAAGAATTCTTTTCTAAAAGAGTAGCCTGAAAGATCAAGCTACAAGCACAGATAAGGAAGCAAGATCCAACATAAAAACTGCCTTTTGTGTAGCCAGCAAGATTCACATACACATGATGGGCTTCACTGAGCACATCCCTTTCCTTTTTTGGGCATACTCAGTTAAGGGAGCTTGCATAGGGATTTTTGCCTAAAACATGCCTGTAGCTGCACAGATAAGATACACAGAACCAGGCATGTCCACAATGGAAAATTCCACCCCCTGACACATGGGCAGTAGGGAAGTTAAATAACATGGAGTAACTCAGACTAACAACCCACATGGGCACTAGAGGGACAGGGTGGAACTGTCAGGAATTCACACCTTATGCAAACGAAACACTTAGTCCTGACCAGTTTTTCGCACCTTATGCAAATAAGGCATCCTGTCCCACCAGCCTGTTTCTAAAAATTATTGTATTCAACTGCAAAATGGCACCCTTCTCCACAGCAGAGAGCTTTCTTTTTTCGCTTATTAAACTTTGCCCCAACCTCACCCTTGGTGTCCATGCTCCATAATTTTCTTGACACCAAGAACTTCAGGTGATACCTCGAGCAATGAGATCACTTCAGAATTCCTGTCCTCAAGCAATCCTCCTGCCTTGGCCTCCCAAATAAGCAAATACTTTCTAATGACTTTCATAGAACAACATTAAATTAAGAAAAAGTTAACTAAAATATTAAGTATCACCAGAAATGGTAACTAGGTAGGTAAATATATAAGAATTTTTAACATTAAAATCAGTGAAATAGAAAACAGAAAAAATAGAATCAATAAAACCAAAAGCTGGTTCTTTGAGATGATCAAAAAAATTGATAACTTCTAGAAAAGCTTATCAGAAAAAAAAGATAGAAGAAATGAAGACCCAATATCAAGAAGGAGAGAGGTGACATTACTACAAATGCTACAAATGTTAAAAGCAAAACAGGAGAATACTATGAATAATATTATGCCAATAAATCTG
Organism: Pongo pygmaeus; assembly: GCF_028885625.2. Taxonomy (NCBI): domain Eukaryota; kingdom Metazoa; phylum Chordata; class Mammalia; order Primates; family Hominidae; genus Pongo; species Pongo pygmaeus. The sequence continues at coordinate 79,294,031 of NC_072386.2, forward strand.
AGAATTTAGACAAAAATGGACAAACTCCTTTAAAGACATAAACTACCAAAGCTCACTGAAGAAGATAAATAACCTAAATAGCCCTGAATCTCATAATGAAATTGAATTTTTAGTTAAAATCCTCCCAGCAAAGAAAACTCCAGGATAAAATAACTACACTGGTGAGTTCTACCAAATATTTAAGAAAATAATAATACTAATTCTATACAAACTCTTCCAGAAAATTAGAGAGAACAGTTCCAAATTCTCTCTACAAGGACAGCATTATTGATTCAAAAAAACTAACAAATGTATTATTTTTTTAATTACAGATTAAAATTCCACATAAAAATATATGTAAAAATTCTAAATAAATCTAAGTCACTGATATATAAAAAGGACAATATAACATGACAAAGTGGGGTTTATCCCATGAATGCAAGGTTGGCTTGCATTTGAAAATCAATGCAATTTACCACGTGAACGAATGAAAAGAAAAAACTATGATCATCTCAAGACAGAGAAAAAAACATTTCACAAAATCATATTTACATTTTTCACCTTAAAATCTTGCAAAAAACTTGGAATAAAAGTTGCTTAAACTTAAAAAGAGTACCTACAATAAACCTATAGCTAACATCATACTTAGCAGTAAAAGATTAAATATTTTCCCCAAATTAACAACACAAAGATTTCACTTCACTTCTTTTCAACATTGTACTAGAGGTTCTGAGCAGTGTAATAAGGTGATGAAAGATATAAAAGACATTCAAATTGGAAAGGAAGAAGTAAAACTGTCTCTATTTGCAAACAGAAAGCTATCTATGAAGAAAATCCAATGAAATCTGCTACACGGCTACCAGAACTAATATAATATAATACATTATATTTCTATATGGTAACAATGAACAATGAGAAATTGAACTTTAAATACTGTTTATAATAGCATAAAAAACACTTGGGAATGAATCTGACAAAGATGTGACCTCTACACTGAAAACTATAAAATATTGCTGAGAGAAAGTGCAGAAGAAATAAATAAATAACAGCAATAACAGTGTTAAATGCAGAGATAACAGCGTTTACAGCTTGGAAGAATCAATATTACTAAAATGGCAAATCTCTCCTAATTGATCTATAAATTCAATGAGATCACAATAAAAATTCCAGCAAGTTTTTTTTAACAAAAACTGACAAACTGATCCTTAAAAAATGTTAAAATTCAAAAGATTGGAACACCAAGAGAACTCTTAAAAAGAATGATAAATTTGGATAGTAGCACTATCTTATTTTAAGCCTTATTGTAAAGGTACAGTGATCAAGATAGTGAGACATTAGTGTCAAGATAGACACATAAATCAATAAAAGAGAATAAAGAGTCCAGAAATAGAATCACACACATATCTTTTAATAAAACTGCAAAGATAATTCAGTAGATTAAAATATAGTTTTTTCAACAAACAGTGCTGGGACACTTGGATATCCATATGCAAACAAAACAAAACAATACAAAAACCCAAAAAAGTGAACCAAAAAAGAATTTAATGCATTCCTCACACCATATAAAATGTTAATTCAAAATGGATCACAGACCTAAATGTAAAACCTAAACTATAAAATACCTATAAGAAAGTAGAGGAGAAAACCTTGTCATCACGTGATAGGCAAAGATTTTTTAGATATAATGCAAAAAGTAAAATTAATTCAGAAAAAGTTAATGAATTAGACTTTATCAAAATTCAGACTTTCTTCCCTTTAAAAGCACTGCTAAGAAAATGAAAAGCTAGCCATACACTGAGAAAAAATACTGCAAACTGTCAATCTGATAAAGTCATCCAGAATGAAAAACTCTAAAAATGTAATAATGAGAAAACAAGCAACCCAATAAAAAAATTGTGTCAACACTTCAGGAAAGATGAGATAAGAATGGCTACTAAGAGCATGGGAAAGGTGTTTAAAATATTTATCAAATAAAAACTTCAATAAGATACCATAATATAACTATTAAAGTAGATAAAATTCGAAAGGCTGACCATACCAAGTGTTGGAAAGGATGGGAAAGAACTGGAACTTTCCTATTCTTCTGATGGGAATAGAAAATGGTATAACCACCCTGGAAAGCTGTTTGGCAAGTTTCTAAAAAAATTAACCATTAACCTACGATGTGACTGATCCAACCATTCAACTCCTAAGAAAGAAAAATGTACATATACGCAAACACATGTTGAAAGTGCTGGAACAATTTGTAATAGCCAAAAGCAGGGAATGACCCATATGTCCATCAATGGATACATGTATATCCATACAGTGGAATAATATTCAACAATAAAAAGGAATAAATGATCGATATATACAACAACATGAATGGATCTCAAAATAATTATACTAAAGAAAGAAACAAGTAGGAAAGTTGTGTGGTTTCCCTTACATGAAATTTTAGACAGTGCGAATTAATCTCCAATGACAGAAAACAAGTCAGCAGTTGCCTCAGAATATTGGGTGAGGGTAAGGGGGAGGCATGAGGAGAGTTTTAGGGGTGATGTACATGTTCATTAACCCACTTATGCTGGAGGTTGCAGTTTTTTAAATTTTTGCAATCAGACCTTGGCCATGACTTTGAGCAGTAGGATATAAATAACTCCCACATGCTTAGCATTCCAATAATGGGATATTAGGCATAAATGGGTTAACTTGAATGTGGTGATGGTGTCACAGGTCTACAAGTACGTCAAAATGTGCCGGATTGTACCTTTCAAATATGCGAAGTTTATCATGTACCAATTATTCAATTATGCGTCAATAAACCTTTTTGTAAACTATCAATGTTTTAATAAGGCCAAAGAATGCTTGTAAAATAAAACAGCCCTGGGTAGATGAAGGGTTTGGAATAAATCCAAAAAAAGATTTAAAAAAAATTTTTAAGTTAGAGCTTATCAAAAGGACATCAAAGCTGGAACAATTTAGGCCACAAAATACAGAATGATAGTATTAAATAGAATAAAATAAACATCATTAAGCCACAAGTGATGTAAATAAATAAATAAATGAACAAATAAAATGGGGAGATGGGACAGCATTTCCTTACAGAATAACTACAAGTAATAAATGCAGAAGGAAAGAGGGAAATAAAAACTCAATATCAGTCAAACACCGCAGCAAAACTTGCCATAGAAAGATCTATGGATGGGTGCTAAAATTGGTGAGCAAAAGTTTGAAGAAAAGCAATATATTCACATAGTTTCAAATATCTCCCTCAAGATGTTTGTTACTTACAAAAAGACCTAAACAGTGGAGAAACTCAACAGATACTACCTTACCCAAATGATCAAAGGGAACATCACCCTCATATTCGTATAACTCATAGTCCTATCACAAACCTGTCATTTCATAAGAAAACATTAGATAAAGCCAAAATATTGTACAAAATAACTGGAGACAAAGAGCATGCAGATTGTGTTCACCATGATGTCCCTAGCAATTACTGTAACATTTAACACATAGTAGACATTTAATAAATATTTTTAAATGACAGAATTCATTAGAAAAATGAGTTCCAGTTATTGAGAAAACTTCTAAAGTTTCTTATGAGAGGTTTTGTTTTGTTTCGTTTTGTTTTGAGATGGAGTCTTACTCTGTCTCCCAGGCTGGAGTGCAGTGGCACAATCTCGGCTCACTGCAACCTCTGTCTCCTGGGTTCAAGCAGTTCTCCTACCTCAGCCTCCCCAGCAGCTGGGATTACAGGTGCACGCCACCACAACCTGCTAATTTTTTTATTTTTAGTAGAGACGGAGTTTCACCATGTTGGCCAGGCTGGGCACAAACTCCTGACCTCAGGCAATCCACCTGCCTCGGCCTCCCAAAGTGCTGGGATTACAGGCATGAGCCACCGTGCCCAGCTGAGAGTTTTTTAAAAAGTAAAAATTGACAATCACTTTGGGGTAATTGAATTATGGCCCAATTTCTAAGGAAATGCATGAATTTCATAGGTAATCAAGACTTTGTGGTTTTACTGTAGCATTTTTTTTTCAGAGTCAAAAATTCTGTGTTTTGTAAATACAAAAAGGCAAATATTGTTGGGATATAAAGCCTCCCTGAAAGTTGATTTCCATAGAATAGAAATAATTTTTCTATTCCAATTGCCTTGTTTGCTTGTGCTTAGGGAACATAAATCATGGGTAATTTTACTTGTGGTATTCTTTTTTTTTTTTTTTTTTTTTTTTTTTTTTGAGACAGAGTCTCACTCTGTCTCCCAGACTGGAGTGTAGTGGTGCCATCTCGGCTCGCTGCAACCTCCGCCTCCTGGGTTCAAGCGATTCTCCTGCCTCAGCCATCTGAGTAGCTGGGACTATAGGCATGCATCACCCATGCCCAGCTAAGTTTTGTATTTTTAGTAGAGATGATGTTTCACCCTGTTGGCCAGGCTGGTCTGAAACTCCTGACCTCAAGTGATCCCCCGCCTCAACCTCCCAAAGTGCTGGGACTACAGGCATGAGCCACTGTGCCTGGCCTTAGTTGTGATGTTCTTTAATTGTATTTCTCAAGCCTTAATCACTTGAAATTTCTTTTCCACGTTAAAAACTAATGTTTAATTCCACACGACACACAAAACCAGAAATGAGATACTATAAGCTAAAAAGATAAATCGCAAGTCAATAAGACTTGCCCTCATTTTGTGGCTATTTTTAATGTTTTAATTCTATCAGTTTTCATAATTAGATAACACCTACCAATACAAATGCAACCTATTCCCATGTTTTAATTTCAGAGAAAATTTTAGACTAATCTGTATAATAAATGATTGCCTTAGTGTAATGTCGGAAATGTCTCTGCTTTAAAATACAGTCTCGAATGGTCAAATAGTTTTATTAGTATAACCACAGGAGAAAAATGCTAAATAGCAAGGATTTAAGAAGAATTTTTGAAATATGTTGGGAAAAAATCAAGTTTATGTCTCTCCAAAATAAAGTTATTTTTTAAATATTTTTGTTAATAATTCATTACATTTAATAAGACAAAGGCTTATGAGGTAAAACCTACCAAATGTTTGTATTCTGCTTTTATTTATGATGCTATTATGGGCTGAATTGTGTCCCTCCAAAAATTTCTATGTTGGAGTCCTAAACGCCAGTACCTCAGAATGTGACCAGACTTGGGGATAGAGTCTTTTCAGAGGTAATTAAGTTATAATGAGGTCATTAGTGTGGGCCCTAAGCTAATATGACTAGCTTCCTATAAGAAGAGGATATTCAGGTACAAACATGTACAGAGGAAAAACCACGTGAGGCCACAGGAAGACGATGACCATCAACAAGCCAAAGAGAGAAGCCTGAAACAGATCTTTCCTTCACAGCTCTCAGAAAGAACCAAACCTGCTGACACATTGACCTCAGATGTGTAGCCCTCAGAATTGTGAGAAAGTAAATTTCTGTTGTACAAGCCACCCAGTCTGTGATACTGTGTTATCACAGCCCTAGAAAATTACTGCAGGTGACAATTCCAGCTTTTGTTCTTATAGCTGTGAACCCAAAAGTCTCTGAGACAGGCCTCAATTAATTTAGAAAGTTTATTTTGCCAATGTTAAGAATACATCTATGACACAGCCTCAGGAGGTCCTGACAACGTGTGCCCAAGGTGGTTAAGGTACCGCTTGCTTTTTTTTTTTTTTTTTTTTTTGAGACAGAGTTTCACTCTTGTTGCCCAAGCTGGAGTGCAGTGGTGTGATCTCAGCTCACTGCAACCTCCGCCTCCCGAGTTCAAGTGATTCTCCTGCCTCAGCCTCCTGAGTAGCTGGGATTACAGGTGCACGCCACCACACCCGGCTAATTTTTAGTTTTTATTTTGTATTTTTAGTAAAAATGGGGTTTCACCATGTTAGCCAGGCTGGTCTCGAACTCCTGACCTCAGGTGATCTGCCCACTTCAGCCTCCCAAAGTGCAGGGATTACAGGCGTGAGCCACTGCACCTGGCCTAGCTTGCTTTTGTACCTTTTAGGAGACATAATACCTCATTCAATACCTGTAAGAGGTGCATTGGTTTGATCTGGAAATGTAGGACAACTGAAAATGGGGGCTTCCAGGTTATAGATAGATTTAAAATTTTTTTGATTGGCAATTGGTTGAAAGAGTTAAGTTATTATCAAAAGGTCTGGAATCAATAGAAAGAAAGGTCTGGGCTATGATGACAAGGTGTTGTGGAGACTGAAGTTTTATTATGCAGATGAAGCTTCCTGGTAGCAGGCTTCTGAGAGAATAGATTGTAAATATTGTTTTGGTGTTTTTATCAGACTTAAGATCTGTGTTGATGTTAATGCTGGTCAGCTTTTCCTGAATTCCAAAAGGGAAGAGGGTGTAATGAGGTATGCCCAACCAACCCTTCCCATCACAGCCTAAACTAGTTTTCCAGGTTAACTTTGGAATGCCCTTAGTCAAGAGGAGGCTTCCATTCAGATGGTTGAGGGGCTTCAAATTTTATTTTTGGTTTACATAGCTAAAAAATACTTCTTGAACTTTCAAGAATTATGAGGGGTCTAGGATTTTACTCTACTTGCAAGCTAACAATTTAGACTATTACTGTTTCTCAGATGCTAGCAGAAGACATGAGATTCCTGGGTCAGAGACAAAGGACTTCCTTACTCATGGCAACAGCAGGTCATGTGCATGGATATCCTGTTTTCTCTGAATCCTGCAGGGCCAATTTAAACAGTCCATGATGAATGCCCATGTGTACAGTGGTTGTGTTACAGGACAAGAACTCACACAGCTTAGATGAGTCATCACTAATATGCTAAGTAGAAAGAGTCCTGCTTTTTGTCTGAGAGACATTACTTCATTATCTCTCAGGTGTGCTCTCTGCAAATACAATCCTGAGGAGTGGGTCCAGATAAAGAGTGATCAAGATCTTGTATTCTTGGCATACTCAGCCAGATCATGAAGAGATATTGAGGGCCAATTGTGGCTTGCCTTTCCCAGTGAAGCTATTATCTGCCAGGCACATTGCTAGAGGCCCTAGTGGTGATTAACAAGCCAAAATGTGGTATGTTAAGAGTTATGATAAGAATCAAAACACATGGAAGGGTGTAATTCTTTAAAAGGATATGTGATTTTGTATAAGGAAGTCAGACTATGTTTCCCAGAGGAACTGATGATTTAACTGACACTTATAGATCAATGGAAATTCTGTATATGAAGAGATAGAGGAGCAGAACTAGAGGCAGTTCTAGCAGCATACAAAGTAAAACAAAGGCCAGGGGGTGAAAGGATTGGGTGCAATTGGAAACATGCAATACTCAATATATTTGGAATCAGGAGTAAGAAGGAAGAGTGGTAAGAAGATAAAATTAAAGGTAGGAACCAAAGCCAGGTCATGGTGGACTTTGAAATCATGCTAAGAAAAAAGAACGTTTTCTTGAGGCTAATGGAGAGCTAGGAAAATGGTTTTAGAGTGAGAAGTGTTGGGATGAAATTTGGTTTTCAGAAAAAGTTACCTTGGTTACTGTTTGGGGAACAGATTTAATCAGAACAAAGCTGAAGCCAGTTAGGTAACATTAAAGTAGAACAGAAAAAAATTTGGTAGCCAGGAAGTCAGAGTCAAGAGATCTTTAGGATTTACAAAATTGAAGGGAGAAATATACAGTTCTACAATAATAATTGAAGACTTCAATACTCCACTTTCAATAATGAACAGAACATTTAACCATAAGATCTATAAGGGCACAGAGGGCTTGAACAACACTGTAAACTAACTAGACCTAACATACATACACAAAACCCTCCACCCAACAATAGAAGGATACACATTCTTCTTAAGTGCACATGGAATATTCTCTAAGATAAATCATGTGTTAGGCCACAAAGCAAATATCAATGAATTTTAAAATTGAAATTATACAAAGCATCTTCTCCAACTATAATAGAATGAAGCCAGAAATCAATGCCTGTGAAAATTGGAAAATTCACAAATATGTGGAAATTAAGCAATGCATTCTTATATAACCAATGGGTCAAAAAAGAAATCACAAAAGATATTAGATGATTAGAGACTAATAAAAATGAAAACCAAACTAGTATACCAAAACTTATGGGATGCATGAAAGGCAGAGTTCAGAGGGAAGTTTGTAGCTGTAAATGCCAACATTAAAAAGAAGGAAGATCTCACATCAGTAGCCTAACTTTACATCTTGAGGAAATGGGGGAAAAAGAGCAAATTAAACTCAAAGGTAAGATAAGGAAGAAAAGAATAAAGGTTAGATAGCAGATAAATAAAATAGAGAATACAAAAACAATAAAGAAAGTGAATTAACCCAAAAGTTTGTTCTTTGAAATGATCAACAAAATTAACAAAATTTAGCTAGACTAATAAAGAACAAAAGAGAAAAGATACAAATGACTAAAGCCATAAATAAAAGTGAAGACATTACTATTGACTATACAGAAATAAAAAGGATTTTAGGAGAATAGTATGAACAATTGTATGCAGAAAATTAGATAATCTAGGTGAAATGGACAAACTTCTAGAAATATACAAATTACCTAAACTGACTTAAAAATAAACAGAAAATCTCAACAGACCTATATAACAAGTGAAGAGATTAATTCAATAATCAAAAATGTCTCAACAAAGAGAAATTCAGGACCAGATGGCTTTACTGATAAATTCTACCAAACATTCAAAGAACTAACACCAAACCTTGAACTGTTTTTAAAAAATAGAAGAGGAGAGGAAACTTTCTAACTAATTCTATAAGGTCAGCATTACCCTGATATCAAAGTCAGATAAAAACATCACAAGAAAAAAGAAACTTCAGACCAACGTTCCTTATGAATAGAAATGCAAAAATCCTCAACAAAATCCTAGCAAACTAAATTGAACGGCACATTAAAAAAATCATACTCCACAACCAAGTGGGATTTATATCAGGAATACAAGGGTGGCTCAACATAAGAAAAGCAATAAATGTAATACATCACATTAATAGAAAGAAGGGGGAAACCCACATAATTACCAAAATGTAATGCAGAAAAGGCATTTGACAATCCAATATCTTTTTTATGATAAAAATAACTCTCAGAAAACTAGGTAGAGGAGGGAACTTTCTCATATGCTAAAGAGCATTTACGAAAAACCCACAGCTAACATTATACTCTATGGCAAAAAACTAAAATTCTTCATTCTAAGATCAGGAATGAGACAAGGAAGTTCACTTTCACCCTGCTGTGCAACATTGTGTAGTTAAGTTTTAGCCAGAGCAATTAGACAATAAAAAAAAAAAAAACTGAAAAGAAGCAGGTAAAATATATTTATTTGCAAATGGCATTGTCTTACTTATAGAAAATTCCAAAGAATACACAAGAAAGCTAGTAAATTAATTCCACAAAGTTTCAAGGTACAATGTCAATACCAAAAATCAGTTGTGTTTCTATATACCAGCAATGATTAACTAGAAAAGGAAATTAAGAAAGCAAATTTCATTTACAATAGCATCTAAGGTAGTGACATACCTACAAATAAATTAACTAAGAAGGTGAAAGACTTGTATATTGAAAATTATAAAACGTTGCTGAAAGAAATTAGGACCAAAATAAATGGAAAGACACCCCATTAAAAAGAAGACTTAATAGTATCAAGCTGTTAATACTACCCAAAAAGATCTACAAATTGAATGCAATCCCCATGAAGATTCCGATGACCTTTTTTTCTAGAAAGGGACAAGCCAATCTTTACTTCATATGGAATTTCAAGGGACCCTGAATAGCCAAAGGCACACAGAAATATAATGAAGTTAGAAGACTCACACTACCCAGTTTTAAAACTTACTATCAAGCCTTAGTAATTGGTTTGAAAGTGGTCTGTTCCCACCAAAACTCATGTTGAAATTTGATCCCCAGTGTGGCAGTGTTGGGAGGTGGGGCCTAGTGGGAGGTATTTGAGTCATAGGGAGCAGATCCCTCATAAATAGATTAATGTCCTCCATCAGAGGTGAGTTCTTGCTGTCACAGGATTGGATTAGTTCCTGCTAGAGCATGCTGTTAAAAAGAGCCTGGCTTCCTTGGTTTCCCTCTCTTGATTCCTCTCTTGCCATGTTCTTTTTGCACATACTCCCCTTCTGCTTTCTGTCATGGATGGAAGTAGTATGAAGTCCTCATCAAATGTAACTGTTTAATCTTGGCCTTTTCAGTCACCAGAATCATGAGCCAAATACACCTTTTTTTAAAATAAGTTACCCAGCCTCAGGTATTCTGTTATAGCAACCCAAAATGAACAAGAAAGTAAGCAAAATAGTGTGGTGCTAGTATAAGGATAGACATAAGACTACTAGAATAAAATTGAGAGTTTGAAAAAAAAGACATTTGACAAGGGTGCAAAGTCTATGTAATGTGGAAAGAATATTCTCTTTAATAGGTGGTTCAAAAGAATAAAGTTGAATCCCTACTTCATATTACATACAAAAGTATACAAAAATTAACTCATAAGGGATCAATGGCCTAATTGTGAGAGTTAAACCATAAAACTCTTACAGGAAAGAATAGACATAATCTTCAACATCTTGGATTTGGCAATAAATTTCTAGATATTACACCAAAAGCACAATTAACAAAAGGGAAAAATAGACAAATTGGGCTTATTCAAAATTAAAAACTTTTGTGCATCAAAGAACACTGTCAACAGAGTAAAAAGGCAACTTACAGGATGGTAAAAAAATATTTGCAAGTCATATAACTCATAAGGGTTCAATATCAAGAATAGATAAAAGAATTCTTAGAACTCAACAATGGAAAGACAACACAACTAAAAAGTAGTTAAAGGACTTGAATAAATATTTCTCCAAAGAAGATATACTCATAGTCAACAAGGACGCGATAAGATACTCAACATCACTAACCACTAGGGAAATGAAAATTAAAGAGGCACAATGAGATATCACTTCACAGATACTAGGATGGCTATAATTTTAAAAATGGAAAATAACATATGTTAGCAAGGATATGGAGAAATTGGAACTCTTGTGTGTCACTGGCATAAATATAAAATGGTGCAGCTGCTGTGAAAAACAATTTGCCAGTTCCTCAAGAAGCTAAACATAGGATTACTATATGAACCAGCAATTCCACTACTAGCAATCTCAATACCCAAAGGAATTGAAAGCAGGACTCAAACAGATACTGGAATGCCAGTGTTCATCACAGCATAGTTCATAATAGCTCAAAGTCAGAGATTACCCATGTATCCATCAACAGATGAATGGGTAAACAAAATGTGATATATACATACAAATGGAATATTATTCAGCTTTAAAATGAATGAAGTTCTTATATATGCTATACATGGTTAAGACTTGAAAACCTCAGAGCCGGGCGCAGTGGCTCACATCTGTAATCCCAGCACTTTGGGAGGCCGAGGCGAGCAGATAACCTGAGGTCAGGAGTTTAAGACCAGCTTGGCCAACATGGTGAAACCCCGCCTCTACTAAAACTACAAAAATTAGCCAGGCATGGTGGTGCAGACCTGTAATCCAAGCTACTTGGGAGGCTGAGGCAGGAGAATCACTTGAGCTCAGGAGGTAAAGGTTGCTGTGAGCCAAGACCATGCCATTGCATTCCAGCCTGGGCAACAAGAGCAAAACTCCATCGAAAGAGAGAAAGAAAGAAAGAGAGAGAGAGGGAGAGAGAAAGGCAAGGAGGGAGGAAGGAAGGGAGGGAGGGAGAGAAAACATCATACTTAGTCAAATAAGCTGGACACAAGAGCACGTATATTGTATGATTCCACTAATATGAATACCTAAAATGGGCAAATGTATGGAGACAGAAAGTATATTAGAGATTACTAGAGGCTGAGGGGTGAAGGAAGGAGTTATTGTTTATGGTTACAGAGTTTCCATTTGGAAGGATGAAAACGGTTTTGGAAATAGTGATGATGGTTGTACCATATTGCAAATGTAATTAATGCTATTGAATTGCACTTTGAAAATGGATAAAATTAGGGGTGATGTCAGCAAGATGGCCAACTAGAAGTTCGTAGAACTCCTTGCCTTGCAACACACACAAAAACAAAACAATGAATATACAACTACATTTCAACCAAAATAACTAAAGGAGAACACTAGAGAAGAGCAAACGAGCAACAGAAATCCTGTGAAGCACAGAAACCCAGTATGGCTACGTAGAGAAGGGAAGGAAACAGTTTGCCTCCACCAACTGGTCCCCCAGTAAGGATCAGCTCATAACCAGGAAAGACTTTCTCTCTGCAGGGAAAGGTAAGCAAGAGGACTCCTGAAACCCCCATCACCACTGCAGACATCTGCATTCTTCACTATTGGAGACTCCCACAGTCCTCACAGATTCTGATCCTAGTTAAGGGAGCTCCCCAGTGTCTACACACTGCACTACTCTAGAGAAAGAGCTGATGTTGTATCTCTCCCCTTGTGGCCTGAGATGCTGCTGTTCTACACCGTCTTGGAATTAGGGCCACTGCCAGACTGTGTTCTGCTCCAGGGATGAGTAGCCATTGCACCTCTCCACCCCTGAGTCTTTGCTGCCACTGTACCATGCCCACATGATAGCATTACCATCTCTAAGCCAAGCTGTTACTACAACCTACCCCTGAGCTAAGCTACTGTGGAGACACTCCATCCCCCAGATTTCAGTCACTGGCGCACCCTGCCCTCAGGGTCTGAGCTAACACTCTTCCTCACTGCTCTGGGATCTCAAACCTCTGGCATATCAGAACAGTTGCATCTCCAAGTACCATAGCTGAGGTAGTGCCCTGCTTTCTATGGACCCTAAGCTTCAGCCCTACAGAGCAGTCTTGTGCCCCCAGTGCCCAAGCCAATGTGGCACCCCACCCCTCAGAGAACTAGAGCCCCTGGCAATGTGTGTAGCCATACTCTGGAGCTGAGCTGATGTGGCACCTCATATTCCAGGGAAACTTACCCTTGGCTGAGCTGTTCTACCCCAACTTTTAGGCTCAACAGCTAAAAGGCCCTGCCTCCCTAAAACTGGAGTAGTCTCCCAGAGTCCAAGCTGCTGAGGCATGCCCACTCCATGGGGAGTAGAGTCATCACTGTCTACTCCCTGGTCTTCAGGGCCTAAGCCACAGCTGGGCCATTCCTGGGTCATTGCTGCTGCAACAACTGGCCTCACAGAGCCTGGGTTACTGTCATGCCTCACATTCTCAGAATCCAGAGTCACTACTGTGTGGTATCTCATCCCTCAGGGCCCAAGTTGTCACTGTTTCCTGTTGGTTCTGGGACCTGAATTTCAGCTGTGCCTTGCTCCCCAGGGCCAAACCCTCAGGTACCCCTTCTTCCCAGAGCCAAGTCAGTACTATGCCCTGACCACCAGGACCACAGTCATAGCTACAACCTAGCTCCCTGGGCCTCAGCTGCTAGGATGTGCCTCAGAGCAACAGATCCCAGCTTTATTAGAGAACTAAAGCCACTTGTGCCTCAGGGAGTGAACTGAACCTCAAGTCCCAGGTCCCATAGTAGTTTTGCAAGACCCTGAGCCCAGCCCAGGACTCTGGCTCCACAGACACTCAGAGCACCTGGGCCCTGGATCCCAGCACCATTACCTGTGGGCCATGTCAGGCTTGAAACGAAGAGAGATTCCTTCAGCTAAGACACTTCAGCTAAGTGGGGACACTGTGGAGAAGAAAAGTACAGGAGAATCTCTAAAGCTCTTGCCACCAAGAATCCTAATAACACATGCGCCACCACCATTGCCACAAAATCTTGCAGCCTAGACCACTGAGGCACCCACAGTCATTGCTGATGTTCATCACAGGTAAAGAAGCTACATGGAGAATTACATAACTACTCCCACCTGGGACCAGACCCATCACACCCTGCCCGATTGTCTCCCTCAAGCCCATCTGTAGGTGAAAATCTTTCCCAACAAAAGCCACTGTGTAAAGTTTGAGGGAAGTGACTGCTCCACCAGATGCACAAACATCAATGCAGGATACAAGAAACACAAAAAAGGAAGGAAATATGATACCATCAAAGGAACACAACAATTCTTCAGTAACTGACTCCAAGAAAATGAAAAATTACCAACTGCCTAAAAAAGAATTCAAAATAATGATCTAAAGGAAATCCAGGAAGATACAAGAGAATACAGGTAGATAATTCAATGAAATCAGGAAAACAATTTATGATCTGAATGAGAAATTCAATAAAGAGATAGATATCTTTTTTTTAAAAAACCACACATAAATCTTAGAATTAAAGAATTTGATCAATGAAATGAAAAATACAATCAAGAGCTTCAACAGCAGACTAGATCAAGCAGAAGAAAGATTCTGTGAACTTGAAGATAGGCTGTTTGAAATGAATCAATCAGAGGAAAAAAATGAAAGTGAAAAAGAATGAAGAAAGCCTATTGGACTTATGTAATACTACTAAGCAAACAAATGCTTGCAATATGGAATTTTCTTTTTTTTTTCTTTTATTATTATTATTATTATTGTCATTATTATACTTTAGGTTTTATGGTACATGTGCGCAATGTGCAGGTAAGTTACATATGTATACATGTGCCATGCTGGTGCGCTGCACCCACCAACTTGTCATCTAGCATTAGGTATATCTCCCAGTGCTATCCCTCCCCCCTCCCCCCACCCCACAACAGTCCCCGAAGTGTGATGTTCCCCTTCCTGTGTCCATGTGTTCTCATTGTTCAATTCCCACCTATGAGTGAGAATGTGCGTTGTTTGGTTTTTTGTTCTTGCGATAGTTTACTGAGAATGATGATTTCCAGTTTCATCCATGTCCCTACAAAGGACGTGAACTCATCATTTTTTATGGCTGCATAGTATTCCATGGTGTATATGTGCCACATTTTCTTAATCCAGTCTATCATTGTTGGACATTTGGGTTGGTTCCAAGTCTTTGCTATTGTGAATAATGCTGCAATAAACATACGTGTGCATGTGTCTTTATAGCAGCATGATTTATAGTCCTTTGGGTATATACCCAGTAATGGGATGGCTGGGTCGAATGGAATTTCTAGTTCTAGATCCCTGAGGAATCGCCACACTGACTTCCACAAGGGTTGAACTAGTTTACAGTCCCACCAACAGTGTAAAAGTGTTCCTATTTCTCCACATCCTCTCCAGCACCTCCTGACTTTTTAATGATTGCCATTCTAACTGGTGTGAGATGGTATCTCATTGTGGTTTTGATTTGCATTTCTCTGATGGCCAGTGATGGTGAGCATTTTTTCATGTGTTTTTTGGCTGCATAAATGTCTTCTTTTGAGAAGTGTCTGTTCATGTCCTTCGCCCACTTTTTGATGGGGTTGTTTGTTTTTTTCTTGTAAATTTGTTGGAGTTCATTGTAGATTCTGGATATTAGCCCTTTGTCAGATGAGTAGGTTGCGAAAATGTTCTCCCATTTTGTAGGTTGCCTGTTCACTCTGATGGTAGTTTCCTTTGCTGTGCAGAAGCTCTTTAGTTTAATTAGCTCCCATTTGTCAATTTTGGCTTTTGTTGCCATTGCTTTTGGTGTTTTAGACATGAAGTCCTTGCCCATGCCTATGTCCTGAATGGTAATGCCTAGGTTTTCTTCTAGGGTTTTTATGGTTTTAGGTCTAACATTTAAGTCTTTAATCCATCTTGAATTGATTTTTGTATAAGGTGTAAGGAAGGGATCCAGTTTCAGCTTTCTACATATGGCTAGCCAGTTTTCCCAGCACCATTTATTAATTAGGGAATCCTTTCCCCATTGCTTGTTTTTGTCAGGTTTGTCAAAGATCAGATACTTGTAGATATGTGGCATTATATCTGATGGCTCTGTTCTGTTCCATTGATCTGTATCTCTGTTTTGGTACCAGTACCATGCTGTTTTGGTTACTGTAGCCTTGTAGTATAGTTTGAAGTCAGGTAGTGTGATGCCTCCAGCTTTGTTCTTTTGGCTTAGGATTGACTTGGCGATGCGGGCTCTTTTTTGGTTCCATACGAACTTTAAAGTAGTTTTTTCCAATTCTGTGAAGAAAGTCATTGGTAGCTTGATGGGGATGGCAGTGAATCTGTAAATTACCTTGGGAAGGATGGCCATTTTCATGATATTGATTCTTCCTACCCATGAGCATGGAATGTTCTTCCATTTGTTTGTATCCTCTTTTATTTCCTTGAGCAGTGGTTTGTAGTTCTCCTTGAAGAGGTCTTTCACATCCCTTGTAAGTTGGATTCCTAGGTATTTTATTCTCTTTGAAGCAATTGTGAATGGGAGTTCACTCATGATTTGGCTCTCTGTTTGTCTGTTATTGATGTATAAGAATGCTTGTGATTTTTGCACATTGATTTTGTATCCTGAGACTTTGCTGAAGTTGCTTATCAGCTTAAGGAGATTTTGGGCTGAGACAATGGGGTTTTCTAGATATACTATCATGTCATCTGCAAACAAGGACAATTTGACTTCCTCTTTTCCTAATTGAATACCCTTGATTTCCTTCTCCTGCCTAATTGCCCTGGCCAGAACTTCCAACACTATGTTGAATAGAAGTGGCGAGAGAGGCCATCCCTGTCTTGTGCCAGTTTTCAAAGGGAATGCTTCCAGTTTTTGCCCATTCAGTACGATATTGGCTGTGGGTTTGTCATAAATAGCTCTTATTATTTTGAGATACGTCCCATCAATTCCTAATTTATTGAGAGTTTTTAGCATGAAGGGTTGTTGAATTTTGTCAAAGGCCTTTTCTGCATCTATTGAGATAATCATGTGGTTTTTGTCTTTGGTTCTGTTTATATGCTGGATTACATTTATTGATTTGCGTATATTGAACCAGCCTTGCATCCCAGGGATGAAGCCCACTTGATCATGGTGGATAAGCTTTTTGATGTGCTGCTGGATTCTGTTTGCCAGTATCTTATTGAGGATTTTTGCATCAATGTTCATCAAGGATATTGGTCTAAAATTCTCTTTTTTTGTTGTGTCTCTGCCAGGCTTTGGTATCAGGATGATGCTGGCCTCATAAAATGAGTTAGGGAGGATTCCCTCTTTTTCTATTGATTGGAATAGTTTCAGAAGGAATGGTACCAGCTCCTCCTTGTACCTCTGGTAGAATTCGGCTGTGAACCCATCTGGTCCTGGACTTTTTTTGGTTGGTAAGCTATTGATTATTGCCACAATTTCAGCTCCTGTTATTGGTCTATTCAGAGATTCAACTTCTTCCTGGTTTAGTCTTGGGAGGGTGTATGTGTTGAGGAATTTATCCATTTCTTCTAGATTTTCTAGTTTATTTGCATAGAGGTGTTTGTAATATTCTCTGATGGTAGTTTGTATTTCTGTGGGATCGGTGGTGATATCCCCTTTATCATTTTTTATTGCATCTATTTGATTCTTCTCTCTTTTTTTCTTTATTAATCTTGCTAGCGGTCTATCAATTTTGTTGATCCTTTCAAAAAACCAGCTCCTGGATTCATTTATTTTTTGAAGGGTTTTTTGTGTCTCTATTTCCTTCAGTTCTGCTCTGATTTTAGTTATTTCTTGCCTTCTGCTAGCTTTTGAATGTGTTTGCTCTTGCTTTTCTAGTTCTTTTAATTGTGATGTTAGGGTGTCAATTTTGGATCTTTCCTGCTTTCTCTTGTGGGCATTTAGTGCTATAAATTTCCCTCTACACACTGCTTTGAATGCATCCCAGAGATTCTGGTATGTTGTGTCTTGGTTCTCATTGGTTTCAAAGAACATCTTTATTTCTGCCTTCATTTCGTTATGTACCCTGTAGTCATTCAGGAGCAGGTTGTTCAGTTTCCACGTAGTTGAGCGGTTTTGAGTGAGATTCTTAATCCTGAGTTCTAGCTTGATTGCACTGTGATCTGAGAGACAGTTTGTTACAATTTCTGTTCTTTTACATTTATTGAGGAGAGCTTTACTTCCAAGTATATGGTCAATTTTGGAATAGGTGTGGTGTGGTGCTGAAAAAAATGTATATTCTGTTGATTTGGGGTGGAGAGTTCTGTAGATGTCTATTAGGTCCGCTTGGTGCAGAGCTGAGTTCAATTCCTGGGTATCCTTGTTGACTTTCTGTCTCATTGATCTGTCTAATGTTGACAGTGGGGTGTTAAAGTCTCCCATTATTAATGTGTGGGAGTCTAAGTCTCTTTGTAGGTCACTCAGGACTTGCTTTATGAATCTGGGTGCTCCTGTATTGGGTGCATATATATTTAGGATAGTTAGCTCTTCTTGTTGAATTAATCCCTTTACCATTATGTAATGGCCTTCTTTGTCTCTTTTGATCTTTGTTGGTTTAAAGTCTGTTTTATCAGAGACTAGGATTGCAACCCCTGCCTTTTTTTGTTTTCCATTTGCTTGGTAGATCTTCCTCCATCCTTTTATTTTGAGCCTATGTGTGTCTCTGCACGTGCGATGGGTTTCCTGAATACAGCACACTGATGGGTCTTGAGTCTTTATCCAATTTGCCAGTCTGTGTCTTTTAATTGGAGCATTTAGTCCATTTACATTTAAAGTTAATATTGTTATGTGTGAATCTGATCCTGTCATTATGATGTTAGCTGGATATTTTTCTCGTTAGTTGATGCAGTCTCTTCCTAGTCTCGATGGTCTTTACATTTCGGTATGATTTTGCAGTGGCTGGTACCGGTTGTGCCTTTCCATGTTTAGCGCTTCCTTCAGGAGCTCTTTTAGGGCAGGCCTGGTGGTGACAAAATCTCTCAGCATTTGCTTGTCTGTAAAGTATTTTATTTCTCCTTCACTTATGAAGCTTAGTTTGGCAGGATATGAAATTCTGGGTTGAAAATTCTTTTCTTTAAGAATGTTGAATATTGGCCCCCACTCTCTTCTGGCTTGTAGGGTTTCTGCCGAGAGATCCGCTGTTAGTCTGATGGGCTTCCCTTTGATGGTAACCCGACCTTTCTCTCTGGTTGCCCTTAACATTTTTTCCTTCATTTCAACTTTGGTGAATCTGACAATTATGTGTCTTGGAGTTGCTCTTCTCGAGGAGTATCTTTGTGGCGTTCTCTGTATTTCCTGAATCTGAATGTTGGCCTGCCTTGCTAGATTGGGGAAGTTCTCCTGGATAATATCCTACAGAGTGTTTTCCAACTTGTTTCCATTCTCCCCGTCACTTTCAGGTACACCAATCAGACGTAGATTTGGTCTTTTCACATAGTCCCACATTTCTTGGAGGCTTTGCTCGTTTCTTTTTATTCTTTTTTCTCTAAACTTCCCTTCTCGCTTCATTTCATTCATTTCATCTTCCAGGGCTGATACCCTTTCTTCCATTTGATCGCATCGGCTCCTGAGGCTTCTGCATTCTTCACGTAGTTCTCGAGCCTTGGTTTTCAGCTCCATCAGCTCCTTTAAGCACTTCTCTGTATTGGTTATTCTAGTTATACATTCTTCTAAATTTTTTTCAAAGTTTTCAACTTCTTTGCCTTTGGTTTGAATATCCTCCCGTAGCTCGGAGTAATTTGATCGTCTGAAGCCTTCTTCTCTCAGCTCGTCAAAGTCATTCTCCGTCCAGCTTTGTTCCGTTGCTGGTGAGGAACTGCGTTCCTTTGGAGGAGGAGAGGTACTCTGCTTTTTAGAGTTTCCAGTTTTTCTGCTCTGTTTTTTCCCCATCTTTGTGGTTTTATCTACTTTTGGTCTTTGATGATGGTGATGTACAGATGGGTTTTTGGTGTGGATGTCCTTTCTGTTAGTTTTCCTTCTAACAGACAGAACCCTCAGCTGCAGGTCTGTTGGAGTACCTGGCCGGCCGTGTGAGGTGTCAGTCTGCCCCTGCTGGGGGGTGCCTCCCAGTTAGGCTGCTCGGGGGTCAGGGGTCAGGAACCCACTTGAGGAGGCAGTCAGCCGGTTCTCAGATCTCCAGCTGCGTGCTGGGAGAACCACTGCTCTCCTCACAGCTGTCAGACAGGGACATTTAAGTCTGCAGAGGTTACTGCTGTCTTTTTGTTTGTCTGTGCCCTGCCCCCAGAGGTGGAGCCTACAGAGGCAGGCAGGCCTCCTTGAGCTGTGGTGGGCTCCACCCAGTTCAAGCTTCCAGGCTGCTTTGTTTACCTAAGCGAGCCTGGGCAATGGCGGGCGCCCCTCCCCCAGCCTCGCTGCCGACTTGCTGTTTGATCTCAGACTGCTGTGCTAGCAATCAGCGAGACTCCGTGGGCGTAGGACCCTCTGAGCCAGGTGCGGGCTATACTCTCCTGGGGCACCGGTTCCTAAGCCCGTCGGAAAAGCACAGTATTCGGGTGGGAGTGGCCCGATTTTCCAGGTGCTGTCTGTCACCCTTGGAAAGGGAACTCCCTGACCCCTTGCGCTTCCCGAGTGAGGCAATGCCTCGACCCTGCTTCGGCTGGCGCACAGTGCGCTCACCCACTGACCTGCGCCCACTGTCTGGCACTCCCTAGTGAGATGAACACGGTACCTCAGATGGAAATGCAGAAATCACCCGTCTTCTGCGTCGCTCGCGCTGGGAGCTGTAGACCGGAGCTGTTCCTATTCGGCCATCTTGGCTCCTCCCCCGCAATATGGAATTTTCAAGAGAAGAGACAAAGACAGGGACAGAAAGCTTATTTAATGAAATAATTGCTGAAAATTACCCAGGTCTTGAGAAAGATACTAATGTCTAGATTCATGAAGCTTAAAGTTATCCAAACAGAACCAAAGAGGTCCTCTCTGGGGTACATTATAATCAAGCTGTCAAAAGTAAATGATGGCAGCTGCAGCGTGTCTTGAGCCACGGCCACTAAGAAACCGGCTGCAGTTGGGGAGGTGCGGCTGGGGCTGCATGCTCCATGGAGCTGGTGGGGGCTGGTAACAGGTGGGAGCCCTGCCCCCTTCTGAGTTGCTGGGGCAAGAGTCCTGCAGCCACCCAGCCACAGCTACCAACCCAGCCTAGGAAGCCCCTCTGTCCCTGCAGGCTTGGAAGTGCCTGCTCCCAGTGCCCACTCTGGGGTGGAGCAAAGTCGTGGTCGAGCCCAGGGCTGTTGTGACCTGTTCAGGTGTGCATGTGCTCAGGGTGGTGCTGACATGTTAGCCCCCTGCCGCCTTGGCCTCCTCTAAACTTTGGGCCCTGAGCAGCACAAGTGGGAGGCCAAGGAGGTGCTGACAGCAGCTCAGGCATGGGCCTGCAGGTGCCCTTCAGCACAAACAGCATGGGCACCATGGACAACATGATTGGTGGCAGGAGGCATACAGGCTTCTGGGCAGAAAGGGGCTGTTCCCTGGTGAAGCCCCTCCTTCAAATCCCAGACGGCCTGAAGCATGGGGGCCAGGCTATCAGTTCCAGGTAGAGTCTGTGGACTGGAATGAGAACTTACGGTGCTTTTTCCAGGCCTGCCCATGGCTGCCCATGGACCAGTCAGCAGGCATTTCTTCCCTTCTGAGCCCATAAAAACCCCAGACACACTCAAACTTGAACAGACATCAGGATGACCTGCCTATGGAAAGTAGCTACTCACTGTGGGTCTCCTCTCTACTGAGAGCTAGATACTCATGTGCATAACCTGCCTGCAGAAAGGAGCTACCACTTTAGGTCTCTTGAGAGCTGTTCTGTCATTCAATGAAGCTGGTCTTCACCTTGCTCACCTGCCAGTTGTCCACATACCTCATTTTTCCTGGATGTGGGACAAGAACTTGGACCCACTGAATGGCAGGACTGAAAGTGCTGTAACACAAACAGGGCTGAAACATGCCCCTCTGCTTGCCACATTCCGGATGACAAGAAGGAGAGAAGAGCTGTGGCCCTTCGGGGAGCTCAGATCTAGGGGCTCCCAGAGCCAGGGCTGTGGCACCCTCTTTGGGGCTGTGTGGTTCCTGGCATCTCCAAGCTTCTGGGCACCACCATGTCCCTCTTGTCCAGATGTGAGCACCCACAGCAGAAGCCACATGTGGTACATCTGGTCCAGCTGCAGCCTTGCAGGGAGCCAGCACCTGTGCCAGCACCTGGAGCTGCCTGTGCTGCCACAGCAGCCAGCATGCCTGGCTGTGCACAATGGCCAGATCCTGCACTTGCTCACCCACATACCCCTCACCACTGTGCGCCTGGCTTGCCCTTGGCAGGTATAGGTTACAGGCTGGTAGCATGAGCTGAGCACAGCCTGCCAGGCTGAGTGGGCAGAACGAGCCCAGCAGGCACAAGCAATACTCAGGCAGAGGACACTGCTGACCACAGAGGTTTCTAGCTGGTGAAGTGACACCACAAGGACATAGAGAATTTAAAAGGTAGCAAGAGAAAAGCATCGTGCCATGTATAACAACATTCTCATTAGACTATCAGTGGATTTCTCAGCAAAAACCTTGTAAGCCAAGAAAGAAAGGGGTAATATATTTAAAGTACTGAAAGAAAAAACCAAGCGAGCCATAAACACTAAATCTAGCAAAGCTGTCCTTAAGAAATGAAGGAGAAATAAAGTCTTTCACAGACAATCAAAAGCTGAGGGAACTCATCACCACAATCCCTGCCTTATGACAAATGCTTAAAGGAGTTCTTCAAGCAGAAAATAAAAGGACAATAATTGCTATAATGAATACCTAGGAAAGTATAAAACTAGTGAGGAGTAGTAGTATAAAACTCACTAGTAGTTTTATTCTTTCATATGTATGAGTACAGGTAAACACATACTCAAATTCAGAATACTCCAACACTATAATGGTGCTATGTGAATCATTCATGTCTCTAGTATGAAGGTTAAAAGTCAAAACAGTCAAAAATAACGAAAGCTACCATAAGTGGTTAAGGAATACAAAATATAAAAATATGTAAGTTGTGAAATCAGAAACATAAATTGTGTGGGGTAGGGTAAAAGTCTAGAGTTTTTATATGTGACAGAATTTAAGTTGTTGTCTGTTTAAAGTAGTCAATTCTAACTATCAGAAGTTTTACGCAAGCCTCATGGTAACCACAAAGCCAAAACCCATAACTGATATATAAACAATAATGAGAAAGAATCAAAGCTTAGCATTACAGAAAATCCTCAAATCACAAAGATAGACAAAAAAAGCAAAGGATCAACAGGACAACCAGAAATCAAATAACAAAATGGCAGTAGTAAGGTTTTACTTATAAATAATAACCTTAAATGTAAATTGATTAAATACTCCAACCAAAAGACATAGAGTGGCTTTGTGAATTAAAAAAATAAGATCCACTATACGCTTCCTACGACAGACAGGACAAACATAGGTTTAAGGACAAACATAGACTGAAAGTAAGAGGATAGAAGAAGATATTCTATGCAAATGGTAACCAAAAGAGAGCAGGGGTGGCTGCAACTTATATCTAATTAAATATACTTCAAATCAAAAACTGTCACAAGAGACAAAAAAAGGTCATTATTTAATGATAAGGGGATCAATTCATCAAGAGGACATAACAAGTATCAATATATATGCACCCAACATCAGAGTACCTAAATACATAAAGCAAATAATAATGGACATGAAGAAAGAAATACACAGCAATACAATAATGGTAGACCATTTTGATACCTAATTTTCAACCATGAATAGATCAACTACACAGAAAATTAATAGGGAAATACTGGACTGGAATTTCACTTTAGACCATACAGCCCTAACAGACATATACAGAACATTCCATCCAACAGCAGCAGAATACACATTTTTCTCAAGTACACATGGAATATTCTCCATGATACACTGTATGTTAGGCCACAAAACAACTCTTAACAAATTTTAAAAAACTAAAATCATATCGAAGATTGTTTCAGACCAAAATGGCATGAAACCAGGAATCAATAACAGAAGAAATCTTGAAAAACTCACACATATGTGGAAATTAAACAACATGCTCCTAAGCAATCAATGAGTAAAAGGAGAAATTAAAAGGGAAATTGTAAATACCTTGAGACAAGTGACAATGGAACTGCAACATACTAAAACCTATGGGATGCAGCAACAGCAGTTTTGAGAGGAAAGTGTATAGCAATAAGTACCTACATTAAAAAGAAAAAAGATCCCAAATAAATAGTCTAAAACTATTCTTCAAGAACTAGAAAAAGAAGAACAAACTAAGCCCAAAGTTAGCAGAAGGAAGGAAACAATAAAGATCAGAATAGAAATAAATGAAATGGAGAACAGAAAAACCATAGAAAAAAATTGGTAAAACTGAGTTGGTTTTTTAAAAAAGTAAACAAAATTTAAAAACACTTACTAGTCTAGCTAGCAAAAAAGAGAGAAAAGACTCAAATAAAATAAAAAATGGTATTGAAGATATTACACAGATGCCTCAAAAAATTAAAAGAATCACACAGGACTATTACGAACAATTATATGCCAAAAAAATTGGATGACTTAAAAGAGTTGGATTAACTCCTAGAAAAGTAAAGCCTACCACAGTTAAATCAGAAAGAAATAGAAAGCTTGAACAGAATAATAACAAAGAGATTGAAGAAGTTATCAAAACCCTCCCCCAAATTAAGAGCCCAAGACCATATGCCTTCGCAGCTGAATTCTACCAAACATTCAAAGAGGAACTAATACCAATACTTCCTAAACTCTTCCAAAAAATAGGGCTACAGGAAATACTCCCAAACATATTTTATGAGGCAAGCATCATCTTGATACCTAATCCAGACAAAGACATCACAAGAAAAGAAAACTATAGGTCAGTTTCTCTGATGAGAATTAATGCAAAAAATTCTCAATTAAATATTATCAAACCGAATTCAACAACACACCAAAAAGACTGTACATCATGACCAAGTGAGATTTATTTCTGGCATATAACACTGATTTAACATATGCAAATCAATCAATATAATATACTACATTAACAGAATGAAATAGTAAAAACCATCTGATCCTCTGAATTGACAAAGAAAAAGCATTTAACGAAGTCCAACATCCTTTGTTGATAAAAACTCTCAACAGCTTAGGTTTAGAAGGAAAGTTTCTCATGCATAATAAAGATTTTGTATGCAAACCCCGCAGCTAACATCATAATCAACAGAGAAAAACTGAAAGCTTTTCCACCAAGATCCAGTACAAGGCAAGGATGTCAACTCTCCACTTCTAGTCAGCATAGTACTGGAAGTTAGCAAGAGCAATCAAACACCCACACACAAAAGAAATAAAAGGCTATTAAATCAGAAAGGAAAGAAAAAGTATCTCTATTTTGCAGATTGTACAATCCTGTATGTATAAAATCCCAAAGATTCCACAGGGAAAAAAAACTGTTAGAACTAATAAGTGAATTCAGTAAAGTTGCAGGATTCAAAATCAACATACAAAAATCAGTAGTGTTTTTATTCACAGAATAATAACCCAGCTGAAAGAAAAATCAAGAAAACAGTCCCATTTACAGTAGCATCAAAAGAAAATAAAGCACTTAGAAATTTAACCAAGGAGGTAAAAGATCTAGACACTGAAAACTGTAAAACATTGATGAAAGAAGTTGAGGAAGAATAAATACAAATATATCCCATGTCCATGAATACAATAATTAATATTTTTAAATTGTCTGCTAACCAAAGCAATATACAGATTCAATGCAATCCCTATCAAAATCCCAATAGCATTTGTCACAGAAATTTTTTTTAAAGTTCAGAAATTCATATGGAATGACAAAGGATCCTGAATAATCAAAACAGTTCTGACAAAGAAATAGTTGAAGGTGTCACACTTTCTGATTTTAAATTATATTGCAAAGCTATAATAATCAAACTCATACAAGCAATACTCAGGCAGAGGACACTGCTGACCACAGAGGTTTCTGGCTGGTGAAGTGACACCCCAAGGACATAGAGAATTTAAAAGGTAGCAAGAGAAAAGCATCGTGCCATGTATAACAACATTCTCATTAGACTATCAGTGGATTTCTCAGCAATCCACTGAGAAATGGATTGCTGGGTGTATTGGAATAAACCCATACCATATTGGAATAGCAGGCCATAGACCAGTGAAACAGAATAGGGTGCACAGAAGTAAATCCAAACATGTATGGTCAATTAAGTTTTGACCAAGGCACCAAGAGGACACAATGGAGAAAGGATAGTCTCTAATAAATGGGGCTAGGAAAACTGAATTTCTACATATAAAAAAATGAAATTGGACTGTTATCTTACATCATGCGCAAAAAGCAACTCAAAATGGATAAAATACCCTAAATTTAAGATCTGAAACTATAGAACTCCTAGAAGACACTATAGGGGAAAAGTGCCTGAACATTAGCCTTGACAATGATTTTTTCCCCCTAATTACACCAAAAGCTCAAGCTACAAATGTAAAGATAAGTAAATGGAACTACATCAAAATAAAAATCTTCTGCAAAGCAGAGGAAATTATCAACAAAATGATATAGCCTATGAATTGGGGAAAAAAATTGTAAACCCTGTATCTGATAAGGGGTTATCATCCACAATTTATAAGAACCCCTACAATTCAATAGCAGAAAAACAAATAACCCAATAAAAAATGAACAAAGAACCTGAATAGACATTTCTCCAAAGAAGATATAAAAAACTGCCAACAAATCTGTATGAAGATGTTCAATGCAGTTAATCATCAGGAAATACGAGTCAAAATCACAATGAGATACGACCTCACACCCATTATGATGGCTGTTATTTAAAAGTCAAAAGATAACAAATGTTAGTAAGTATGTGAAGAAAAAGGGAAGCCTTGCATACTGCTGGTTGAAATGTAGTTTGGTGCAGCCATTATAAAAAGCAATATGAAAGTTTCCAAAAAAATTAAAAATAGGACTATCATGTGACCCAGCCACCCCCTTTCTGGGCATATACCCAAAGGAAATAAAATCACCATTTCGTAAAGGTACGTGCACGCCCGTGTTTACTGGAGCATTACCCACAATAGCCAAGATATGGAAACAACCTGTGTGTCTGTAGAGAGACAAATAGTTAAGAAACTGTGCTACATACATATAGATAATGACATATTATTTTGCCTTTAAAAAAGGAGATCCTGCCATTTGTCACAACATGCACAAACCTGGAAGTTTGTGCTGAGTGAAATAAGCTAGACACACACACACAAATACATAATTTCATTTATATGTGGAATTTTTTAAAAAGTCAAATATACAGAGATAGGGAATAAAACACTGGTTACCAGGGGTGGGGCAAGGGAGGTAGAAAGGAAATGGGGAGATGTAGGTCAGAGGACACAAAGTAGCAAACATGTAGGATGAACAAGTCTAGAGATCAAATGTACATGAAGATTACAGATAATAAAATTGTACTGTATTTGCGATTCCTGCTAAATGAGTAGACTTTAGCTATTCTTGCCACGAAAACAAACAAAAGTGTAACTATGTGAGATGATGAATATGTTAATCTGCTTCTTTATAGTGACCGTTTTACTATCTACATGTATCCCACAATGTATTTATATCTTAAGTATAAATAAATTTATTTTCTTAAAAATGGTCAACAGGCAAATTTTGTTACATGTGTATTTTTGATCCAAAAAATATAACATGTAATAAATACCATTGAATCATACACTTTAAATGGGTAAATTGTATGGATGTGAATTATATCTCAATAAAGCTGTTTTAAAAAAGAGATTTAGGACACTGGTTTTCAACTCCCAGGCCACAGACGGGTACTGGTCCCTGGCCTGTTAGGAACTGGCCCGCACAGCAGGAGGTGAGCGATGGGCGAGGAAGCCTTACCGCCTGAGCTCAGCCTCCTGTCAGAGCAGCGGAAGCATTAGATTCTCATAGGCGTGTGAACTCGATTGTGAACTGCGCATGCGACGGATCTAGGTTGCGCACTCCTTATGAGAATGTAACTCCTGATGATTTGACATGGAATAGTTTTATCCTGAAACCATCCCCCAAAACCCTTGCACATGGAAAAACTGTCTTCCACGAAACCGGTCCCTGCTGCCAAAAAAGGTTGGGGACTGCTGATTTAGGAGATAGTGTCAGTAGGAAATTGTAATTGACTATATATGAAGGATGTAGTGAACATTTGTCACTTTATGGCTACTCGGCAGCGGAACCTCTTCCTATTTTGGGTTATATAGAGCCTGTCTCCAATCAGAGAAGTTGAAGATCTTCTATTAATCTTCCCAGTCTGTTGGTAGCCAGGGTCCTGGCATATGACGTAGGTCCTGCCAATCAGACATACTTAACTCCTCCTTAGCTCCCCACCTTCAACTCTTTGTTGTTGTTGTTGTTGTTGTTGTTGAGACAGAGTCTTGCTCTGTCGCCCAGGCTGGAGTGCAGTGGCACCATCTCGGCTCACTGCAAGCTCCGCCTCCCAGGTTCACGCCATTCTCCTGCCTCAGCCTCCGTAGTAGCTGGGACTAAAGGTGCCCGACACCACGCCTGGATATTTTTTGTATTTTTAGTAGAGACGGGGTTTCACTGTGTTAGCCAGGATGGTCTCTATCTCCCGACCTCGCGATCCGCCCGCCTCAGCCTCCCAAAGTGCTGGGATTACAGGCGTGAGCCACCGCGCCCAGCCTCACCTTCAAATCTTAAGCAGAAAATGGTGATGTGAAGAAATGGAGATCGTGCAGGCTCTTTCCCTGGGGCAGTGCTTGTGAAGGTGGCTGTGTCCTGTCTGCAGGAGCTTTCTTTCTCGTAGCAGCATTGGAGGAGTACGCCATGCAGATGCAGTTTCTCTGTCCTGCAGCAGAGACAGCAGTGCCTGCGAGAGATCAGTTCTGCAGTTTGACTTGGGGCATAGCTTCTGGCTTTTTAGCCGCCAAACCTGATTTGCCACAGATTCTTTGAGTTGCCTGGAGTTTCTTGGGTTTTTTGTTTAATAAATTACTGTTCTGCTCATATTAGCCAGAATTGGTCTGTGTTGCTTGCAACAAAGTACCCTGAATGCTGTAAAAACTGCTCCCAGATTCTCAGGAAGTTGAGTGAACTATGGAATGTACAAGATATAACTGAAGGAAGTAAAAATCCAGCTAGTATTAAAGGGAAGAGTTCTGATAGTACTTGGCATGCATAGGTGAAATGTTAATTAGATTATAAGCTGTAGGCACATGGAATAAACTGTTCACCAAAAGGCTCAATAAGGGACCCTGGTTGACCAGAGGCACAGAATAGAATGGTAGTCATGAAGACCATGTGGCAAAGTCGTAGTCCTCACCTCACCAAGGCAGACCTTTCTTCCTACACTCCTCGGTTTCAGGTGCAGGCAGATGTCTCTAAAATTGATTCAGTGCCAAACGGAGCCATCATCCAGCCTCTAGAGGCAGGTGGACTCGGTTGGGCTTCATGAGGACCATGATGAAATGGCACTCAAGTTCCATTTCAACCTCCTTTGAGTGGCTTTTTATGTACCATAGAATTTGAATTCCACATTTACTAGTCTCTCTTGCAACTGGTATTCTGGATGCAAATTAAGATAAAATTTGATGGTGAAAGAGGGGTGAGGCACACTTCCTGTTGAGTTAGCAATTGCTGCAGGCAGACAAGGTCATAGAGATGTTGGAGTTTTCTGACCAGCAGTTCCAGGGGCCTGATAATTGTATTATTGTATAAGTCAGTTGCGTCAAGTGTTTTTATCCCAATTCTCACAACTGTGGGTTCTGATCATTTAGAGGACTGAATATCCAAGGAGGGTGATGCTTCCACTACTTGACATAGCAAATACTTGCTATGCCTAGTGGGGGCAGTGGAGAGAGACAGAAAGAAAGAGAAAACACACAATTCAATTATTAGGTACTTTGAGGGAATGCAAAAGAAAACCAGGGAAAGCACAGGAGTGCCTGGAATCATAGAAGACGGCTCATACAGATACTGTTATTTCACCTACAGGCAGCCTTGCCATGGTCCTCAGGCATGTTCATGCTGACCTCCACATTCCCTAGGAAACCCTTTAGAGAAGTGTTTGGCAAACTACAGGCCTATGGCCCAAATCTAAACTGCCACCTATTCTTAATTTTTTAAAATTTCGATAGCTTTAAGAGTACAAGCGATTTTTGTTACATGGATGAATTGTATCATGGTGAAGTCTAGGTGCACTTGATTTTTTTAGAAAATTATTCATATCCTTTTACTATTTTCCTATTGGATGTTGATTTTCTTGTAAATTTATAAGAGTGCTTAACATATTAAGAATGTTAAACCTTTTTCTAGAATAAAAATGTGAACTATTTTCTCAAATTTTTTGTCTTTTAATTTTGTTTAAGGTGTCTTTTATCAAACAAAAGCTGCTTGACGGTTAATTAAATATATCTTTTCTTTTGTAACTTCTGGGATTCATGTAGACCCGTTCCCCCATATTTTGGTTTTGTACTTTTGTGCGTAATTTAACACTTAAATCTTTAATAGTATGGGAATATTTTTATGCTTGGAATGAGATGAAGGTCTAGCCAATGATTCCAACATGATGTATTTTCCCTTGGTTAGTAGACACTTAGCATCCATTTTTTCCTCTCCCATGCAATCTGATATCTACTTGGGGAGGCTTGAAAGCTGAAGAAACATGTCTTAGACTTCATGAAGCTGAAGTTCTGGAAGCAAATTATGTTCCATTGTTTAGAAGCACTCATGAGAGCCCGTGTTGTGCAGACTGGTCTCGATCTCCCAGTCTCCAGTGATCCTCATGCCTCAGCCTCCCAAAGTGCTGCTATTATAGGCATGAGTCACTGTGTCTGGCCTGAGAATCAACTTTTTAAGTTTCTCAAAATATCCGTTAGAATTTTGATTAAGAGAGATTATACTCATTGGTTAATTTGGGGGTAATCATCATCTTTATAATACTCTTAATCAGAAATGTGTTCAATTTCTTTACTTGTATGGCTTCTGTTAGTCATTAGTCAATGTTTAATAGTTTTCTTTATGTAGACTAGCTTGTACCTTTTTGTTAGAGGTAGTATTAATTATCTGATAGTTTTTCTTATTGTGAATAAGACACTTTTCCCAAGTATATTTTAGATATATTTAAATATAATATTTTCAACTAAAATACTAAGAGCTAACATTTATTAAACACTGCCTAGGCACCAGATATGTTATTATGTTATGCTTCACATGTTATTCAGTCACAAATGAAAATATAGTTCACAAAATACTCATCTAACAATGACTTAAACAAATCGAGGTTTGTGTTTCTCATGTTCAAGAAGCCCAGGAGTAGGTAAACAGGTGCTGACATTGATGCTTCCCTCATGGTCAAATGGGTGCTATAGTTCTAGCATCATGAAAGGAAAATAGGGGCACCTGCAACTTCTTATTATGCCCGTTTGGCCAGAATGATGTCAGTTAGCCACCCCCGCCATCAAGGAAGTCTGAAAGTATTTGATACTTGCAAATCCCAGAGTAAATAAAGGCTGGATGAATAAGCTTGTAAGTAGATCTTGTGTGAGTCAAACTGCAGCAATGTTCATTCATAATATCCTCACCATAACCTTCAGAGGGCAGCATGACTACAATCCCAAGTGTGCAGAGGAGGAAACTGAAACATAATGAGTTTCAGCAATTTGCCGGTAGTCACAGCAATAAATGTAGAATGTGTGCTTTTAGCCATTCTATTACAAATGATTCCCATATGCAGGAAAATTTTGTTTTTAAATATTAACATCTTGTCCAGCTACATTACTGAATTCTTCTATTTTTGCATAAGCTTTAGTTTTGCTACATAAGTAAATGAACATATGGAATTATATCTTCCTTGTAATATTGATAATTATTTTTTTTCCTGTCTCATTGCAATGGCTAAGACCTTCAAAATGATGTCAAATAATAATGAGTTTCCTGTTTATTTTCCTACTTAAATAGGAAGGACTTTTTTGTTTCACCATTAAATGATTAAATTTACACTGAAAAAGAATGCTTTTCAGATATTCAGCAGTAAAGATAAATATTTTTCAGTAACAAGAAAGTTTTCTTTCCTAGTCTGCAGTTCAAAATGTTTTCCTTTTATCACATCAAAATAGCTATACTTCTGACTACTCTCCAGCCACTTTAGCAATATATATCATACTCCAAAAAGAGTACTAGAAAAGACCTCCCTAAGACCTTCTCACACTAATGCTTTACAAATCAACCTCCCATTTCTTTTCAGCTCTGCCTTTGCACAGCAGAATTAAGATCTGGCAAAAAAACTAAACAACTTCACTGGAATATATAGGTTCTTATGTGTCAGCAACAGTTTTCATAATACTGCAAAAGACAAGAAAATGGACAATTTCTCTGCAAGACTGAGAGTCATCTTTCTCTGCTACTTTTAGTGAGGGACATGTTTTCAGGAAACCTATTTTTGGGACTCTTGCTGCACTTTGAATCTTTGACAGGTTCTGAAAGAAATTGGCTGGGCCTGAGTTTCCCAGAAACCAGAGCCTGAATCAAAGCTCCTGTGCTAAGCCTTTCTTGGGAGGTACAATTCTAGAACTGCAAGAGTAAGAGGAAAAGAAGAGGAGACAGAGAAATAGGGGAAGTACATTTATAAGGACAGGGTACACTACCAGGTTGACTACAGTGCCCCAAGACAGCACAGACTGTGGCTGGGATTTGGGACATCATGCCACTAAACATTGTAGAGAGGAGGCATTTATCTACTGGTTCCATCCCATCTCCTGTCACTCATGGCTCAGAACTAACCTGACGGTGTGCCAACTACCCTATATCTTGGGGTTGTGTTACCTGCCCTGGGTAGCCCCTGGGAAAGACAGGTCCCTGGCCCTCTGTGCTTGTGTGAATTCCTAAGTGATGGGAGGTGCCCATCTGTAAGCTCTGTCCATCTTACTTGGAGCAGCAGGAAAGCATTGGGAACCCAGGAAGACCCAAGTTAGCTTCTGGTGGTAGAAGAGGGAAAGGCGTCCAAGACAAAGCCTCTCCAGTAGCAAGCAAGAGAGGCTTGGGACAGGTGAGGCAAAGGGGATCCAGGAGGGAGACACACTGGGACTTGCAGAGAGGTCATTTTTACAAAGGAAAGTGTTTTACTTATGCATTAGGGGAAAAGTCTTGTGTGGCCTGGGTCATTGAGCAGCACAAGTCCTGTACTGGGAACCATCCCAGACAGCCAGGAGCAGGAACAGGAGCAAAAGGAACTCTGGAGCAGCGTAGCCCAAGTACAGACACTCCCTGAAGGCCAAAGTCACGTCGGCTTCCACTGTGGTTAAACTGTTCAAGTCCAATTCCACTTGCTTCTAGTCTCCAGCTGGCTTTCTCTCATGGGATGAAGACACACCCTTTGTAATAGCACAGGAGAGCATGTGCCAGTGCATCCCTAAGCTCAGGCTCTGTTCCCATGACACCTTTCCCCTCTCCACGGAATGGCAGAAGGCTGAAACATCTTAATATATGTATGCGCCCAAAACGGTGTGTGCATGCTGTGGTGTTTGAGCAGTATTTGTTATTATTCTTACTGTGTAGAGGAACTGAAGCATATATAGCATATGTAAAGTACTATTGTGCTGTTTCTCAGATGAAGAAACTGAGGCATCAAGGTTTCACATGACTTACCCACGGCCACCCAGCTCTAGAGTCCAGGCTTTGAACCATTTCTCGACACGAATTCTTAATGTGTGATATTTGGGGGAAGA
Organism: Pongo pygmaeus; assembly: GCF_028885625.2. Classification (NCBI taxonomy): domain Eukaryota; kingdom Metazoa; phylum Chordata; class Mammalia; order Primates; family Hominidae; genus Pongo; species Pongo pygmaeus. The sequence continues at coordinate 79,327,455 of NC_072386.2, forward strand.
AAAGCATTTAAAACAATCTGTCCTTTTTATAGAATGTGTTCTCTGGAGGCAGCTATACTCCTGCCTGCCTGCCTGAATAACGTACTGGTTGGTTTTGCTACTCCAGGTCCCCTAGGCCTGGGCCTGGTCTACATTTCCACACTGTTCTCCCATGCTGACTTTGCAAAACCTGGGTTTCCATCAAGCTCTCTGCCAGGACTTGTTACTCCCCAAGGTTCCCTTGGTCACCAACCACACTGGCTTTGCTAGGCCTGGCTTTATGTGGTACTCTTTTGAGGCATGATTCCTGCCAGTAGAACACCCACACATCTTTAAGACTTTGGTCATAATCCCAGCACTTGGGAAGCTGAGGTAGGAGGATCACTTGAGGCCAGGGGTTTGAGACTAGCCTGAGCAACATAGTGAGACCCTGTCTCTAAAAAATGTTTTTTAATTAGCCTGGTGTGTTGGCATGCACCTGTAGTGCTAGCTGCCTGGGAGGCTGAGGCAGGAGGATTGCTTGAGCTCAGGAGGTCAAGGCTGCAGTGAGCTATGATCATGCCACTGCACTCCAGCCTGGGCAACAGAGCAAGACCCTGTACCAAAAATTTTTTTTAATAAAAAAGAAAAACTTTGATTAAATTCTACCCTCTTTCAGGAGGTACTTCCGCCTCTGCTTCAATGGAATGTGGGTCTCCTCTCCTTCAAGCCCCTCTTGGTACACAGTCTGGTCTTTCCAGTGACAGTTACCACACTGTGACAGTATTCGAGTTGTGCTTTTAACCCACCATCCTCATCTTCCCATTAACCTCTAAGGGCCTGGCTTAGTTTCTGGCCCCTGCTAAGTAGTCAGTAAACATGTATTAAGTGAGGGAGTGAGTGAATGAGCGCCAAGTCTAGAGCAGGCATGGGACATCACGCAACTGTTCAAGGGATGCCTGGTACCCAGCAGGTGCTCCATAAATGGAAGAATGAATGAATTCCAATCCCCATCCACCTCTGTTATTCTTTCTTGTAGATGTATGTGCTCACTTGTTCATCTGAATTGAATAGGATCCTGGCAGCGTATCAAGATTTATTATGTATATGTAATTAATATGGACACGCACACACATACACATGCACAGGCACAAGTATTTGGTTGATGATACTATTTTTCTGATGTATGTTGATTCTTTTATTGGGTTAATAATAATAGCTAACATTTGCTAATATATCAGGCACTTTCCTAATCAGTTAATAGGTACTAATTTTATCCTCAGAACAAGTTGAGATTGATACTATAATTATAAATGGTTGTCAAAAGGTGAAAGTGAGGCACACAGCAGATGAGAAAAGTAGGTTGCCCATAGCCACAGAGTTCCTGAATGGCTGTGGGCAAGCTGGGATGTGGACACGGGCCTCTGTATCTGCGTCTTCAGCACGGGGCTCTACTGCCTGCAATTCCTGGTGACTGACCGAGAGCTGGCTCTTTTATCATCCTGCCAGTATGCAGACTCACAAAATCCTCCACAGACGTACATGCACTGCCTGAGAGCAGCATCACACAGCAGCAGCTGAAAACACAGTGACAGCTGAATCTTGAGCACTTCTGAAAGTTTCTCAGAAGACCAGAAATGTGGTCAAGCACCCAATTTCCGGACTTCTTAAGTGCATTTACCAAACTCATAGCACTCGCTTTAATCTCTTGCTGAAACAAAGGACTCCTCCAGAAGACAACTTTTGTCTCTGGAGTGACAAAAGTTGGTGGGCAACTCAACAAGGTAATTTTCTCTTGTCCATGTTACAATGAGGCCAAGGGAAGGTTATGAATGAGCCAGTGCTTGCCATAGCTGCTTTGCTGCAAATGCCACATTTGCAGTTTTTCTTTTCTGCGATATATGCTGGTGGCATGTTAGTCAACCCATGCTAATGAGAGAAGGAACGCGGCCGAGCATCTGGTCGGCTCCCTCGGGTTTCAGATGAAGGAATGGACATTCAGAGAGATGAAATGATCCCCTTGGTGAGTGTGGGGTACAGAATGCACTAGAATCTCAGCTTCTGAGTTGCAGCTGTGTAGCTCTTTCCAGTAAACTATCCGTGCATGACTTCACAGAAATGTTTAGATAAGCTTTACTTCGTTGATTTGAACTGGATTGCAATGTGGACCTGTCATGTCTTATTCTTCGTGAAATGATTTTTGTTAGAACATATTTCACAATTTTCTATTTCATATACTCATAGGCCTGCTAGCTGTGTCCCAGTTGCTGGCTGAGTGCTGCCACAATGCTTGCTCCATCGCCAAGATTTTGCAATGAACACGATTAGCTGCTCCCACAGTCTTGACCATTTTTAGTGTATTCTCCTGCTTCCTACCCACCTTTTTTTGTTAATGTCCCTTATTTTGGCACTCTTACTCACATATACCATTTAATCTGAATGAATAAAAATGCTTACTGAAATGTGTGCCATCTGTGGTGGCTGAATTTAAAGACATGTTTCAGTTTTTGTAATAGTGTATTTGCAACATTTTCTCTTCTTTGCAAAATCACCTCTTTCTGGTCTTTTCCTGGGTCCTCTGGAAATGCTTTGAAATGTATTCAGACCATCAGCTGGTTTTGTCTGGGGAAATCATGTCGTTGGTGTAGAGATCTAATTTCTTTCTTAGCTTGAGCAAGAGCTGTTTAATAGGAAACATTTTGGCTTCCCATACTTTAAAGCCATCACTTTTACAGGGAATGTTATGTGACCATCTTCTATTACCCAATTTCCCACAAAAGCTAGTTTTTGAAAAAGAAGGCCAAGCATGCTAATAGAACTCCTGCTAATGGAGCCACATGGCAAAGTTAGGGGACTGAGAGGCAGTGGCTGGAAGACAGTTGAAATCTTAAAAACTACAACGTCTAGGTTGTGGCTGGGAAAGGTAGGTGGCAAGAGCAAAGAGAAAAGTGGACGTTTGCGGGAATGAAGGAATCCCAGGGAGTAATGAGCATCTGAATGACTGGAGAAAGGCCAAAGGAAAAAACTAAGAATGAATAGAGTAAATCAAGATAACTAAATTTAAAAAGAAAAAAGGTCAACAAAGGTAGAAAAACTACAAGAAAAGGCAAAGTGGAAGAGGAAGACAGAGGTGAAAAAGTAAAAATGGCATGAAGAGCAGAAATAAAAGTGCATGAGTGATGGAAAGAAATATCATTCCAGGAAGTTTCTGCCTCAACAGTCAATGACTCATTGCATCAAAGCCAAAATCCCAGCAAAAAGCACACACTGATGGGCGTGGGGAGGGGAACCTCACTAAGGCTACCATGCTAGCTCACATCTTAAAGCCTCCACTTGAAAACAAAACAGGTCTAGTTCTGTGACTCACACCTGTAATTCCAGCACTTTGGGAGGCCAAGGTGGGAGGACTGCTTGAGCCCAGGAGTTTGAGACCAGCCTGTGCAACATAGAGAGACACTGACTCTAACAAAAAAAAAATTAAAAAATTAGCCAGGCATGGTAGTATGCACCTGTAGTCCCAGCTACTTGGAAGGCTGAGGTTGGAGGTTTGCTTGAGTCTGGGGAGGTCAAGGCTGCAGTGAGCCGTGATCACTCCACTGCCCTCCAGTGTGGGCAACAGAGCAAGACCCTGTCTCAAAAACAACAACAACAACAAAACAACAACAACAACAAAAACGATATGCTATGGATTCCTAGAAACTGAACTTCTGTTCCTGGAGTTTAATAAAAAGACACAAGATGGTCCATAAACATAGTACAGTGGAAAGAAAATGGTCCTGGCACGCGAGAGCCCTGATGCAGGCTGCCACCCACCAGACCAGACAGGAGGTCACCAAAGGGCTTTTAGTTATTGTAGTTTTTTCTACAAAGAAATCCAGAAGTCCAATGCACAAAACAGATAGGGTGGAGCTGCCCAATTTGGTTGCCAGGTAGGCAGCCTGCTTTTTAGCCACTGAGTCCCCCCTCTCCACCCCCTGTTCCCAGGACATCTCTGTAGAACTCAGAGGACTCAGACTGTCCAGCCTCTGGGTAGGTAAGTCCTGCAGTCTTTTATTTTTTAATGAATTGCTTGCCTAAATTGAAAATCAGGATATTTTACCAAAAAAAAAAAAAAAGAAAGTCAACTTTCTTTTGAATTATTGGAGCTGCGGGCTGTGCAGTCTTTTATTTTTTAATGAATTGCTTGCCTAACCTGAAAATCAGGATAGTTTACCAAAAAAAAAAAAAAAAAAAGTCAACGTTCTTTTGAGTAATTGGAGCTGTGGGCTCCTGGAAACAGCAATTGATGAGAGCTGAAAAACAGTCTTCTTCAATGGGTCACTTTCTTTTTGCCACAGTCCACGTGTGGCTAACGTCCTGATTCTCATTATCCATCTGACTTTACGGTTACTCCGGCCTAGTGAGGTCCACTGTAAAATCCCTGGGATATATATATGGCCTCTTGGGGATGTTCCAGCTCAAGACATTCTGCAGCTGTAGAAAAATTATTACTATATTAAATTGTTACTAAATTACAAATTCCTAGTAAATTCCCATTTTAGTAAGGAGAAGTCACTGTTTTAGTCATTCTGTCCTCAAGCTATAGCTCTTATATTTGCTTAGTCAGAAACCATGTTGGCAGTATAATAAAATGAATTAGAATGTGGTTGATTGTCTTCTGCTGGTAGCTCTCATCCCTGTCGAGGCACCTCCTCCCTTGCCCCTGCCCTCAATCCACCCCTAGCACTGAGAGGTTGCTGAGAGCAAGAACCCCTTCCTCCTCCTCCTGAGAACCTCACAGCCCAGCTCCACCATCAGGCACATGCTGATGTCTTCCTAGAAGCCTCCCCACCCTGGTTAATTTGTTTCAAATATCTTAGGTTTTTATGCTCCATTTACTCGGGTTAATCTGCAAATACTTACCCACTCTGTGAATGTTCTAGGATATAATATTAGATACATCATCACTTGGGCTCTGGGGACAGATCCTTCATCCTATTGTTTAGTGGTATCCTAATCACCAGGAGGAGCTAAAGAGTTGTTTTCTAAGCTGGTATCTCAGATACCTTTCACACTTCCTCTGATTTCCAAGTTAGATGGTAACAATGAATGATGCACAAATATAATATATACACAATCTAAAATACTCCAAATAAATATAGGAGCATTCGATTTCAAAATTCAGCATAAAGAATAAGTTTCCAGGTTGAGAGAATTCCTCCAGCATCACTGCCTGGGGTGGCTCCAGGCACATTCTTTACCTATCTTGAAGGTCGAGTTGTCTTTAAAGAAAGACATTTACTACAACGGCTTTGAAATTCCATGAAATTATTCAAAATGCAGAACAAGGTCAGAACACGTGAACGGGAGGGTAGATTATGCAGGACAGCCCTGGATTTCTAGACAATAGCTGCATTTCTGACCCCGAAAAGGCAACTAATATGGATATGATTTTGATTTCATCTAAGAGAGGTTTTCAAAGCTATAAATAGGCATTGTAAGGTTTGGGCAAAAAGGAAACTATCAGTAAATTTGAGACAAGTGGCCAGGCACAGTGGCATGCGCCTGTAATTCCACTACCAGGGAGGCTGTGGCCGGAGGATCCTTTGAGCCCAGGAGTTCCAGGCCAACCTGGACAACATAGTAAGACCTCATCTTGAATTATTATATATGTATGAGAAAAGTGGAAATTATAAACTAAAATCAGGATTTGTTCTCATGAAGGTAGTCAAGTTTGGAAAATGTGTAGTGGAGGGGATGTGGTTCTTGCATTAGTCAGCACCGGCAAGATGGTGTCGGGGAACACGCTAAGCCCATATTGTACGTCTGAGTTTTCAGAGCCTTGTCAGCAGAGCTGTACTACCAGATAAATTACGAACAAGAGTGCGTTCAAAACCACAACGCTGCCCTGGAAGGTTTTCCAAAAACCCAACTGATAGGTGATAAAAATTTTTAAAATATGACTCGTTTGATTACATTAACTGTGCAAGAAGGGGAAAGGTAGAAAAGACAATCTTGGCGAGTAGCTCTGCTGCTCATGGCAGACACTAGGGATGGTACCTGGGTGTTCACTCTGCTCTTCTCTTTACTTTGGTTTTTGCTTTTTAAAAACGAAAGGAGCAAAAAGAAGTGGAAAGTCGTGGAGGCACTCGGCCCAGTCCCAACGTAGTTCAAGGAGACCAGGAGGGAGCTGGCTGGTGGAGGTCCTGCCCACCTGCCACACTCCGTATTTGGGCAAGCCTGTGAGTCACTGTCGGGAACATGGCTCCCTTCGCCAAGGCCAGCACTGACCACTATCCATGTATCGGTAAACGCAGGGAGTGTGCCACGTGCCTTGACAGTCTAGCGCGACGGCTTAAGAAGTCGCGGCTAGGTGCTCTTTTTCCCATTTTTTTACGTCTCTTCCGTAGCCCGGGAATTTGGGAGAGAAGACTACCGTATCCAGTTAGACGCAGAAATAACGCTAAGCAGCTATCAGCTCAAGATCACAGGAAGAGATCCCGCGCGGTCGTCTCAAGCCCCCAGCACCAAACGACAGTGGGCGTCCCAGCGGGGCGCACGCGAGCGCGGACCTTCACATCCTCCGAGGAACGCCGCACCCGCGTGGCGGGGGTGGGTACATGGACCTCAGCGAGCCTCGTTTCCCAGTCGTATTACGCAACAACTTTGCAGCCGTCATCTTCGCCCTAATTGTGCAGGGGGCGGTGTTTGTGCGTGGAGCTTTCCCTCCCGGCTCCGGGCCGTCGCGGCTCTCGGGAGAGGCGCCGGGGCATTTTAATCGCTGCCTCCGCCGCGCAGCCCTGCGCAGCTGCCCGGCCGCGCCAACCCCTTCCCCGCCGCAGCGCGCCCCGAGTGTTGGCAGCTTGCCAGCCGCCACCCCCCGCCTTCCCTCCTGCCCACCCCAAGGTAGTGGGCTCCTCTCGGGAGTGTGCGGGGAAGGGGAGGCCAAGGTCCCTGCCACGCCCGGGTAGCCGCAACCCGCAGTGCTCAGTCGGCAACAGGTAGCCCAGCAGGCTGCGGCTCTCAGGAAGACAAAAAGCGCCTCTGCGAGCGAGTCAGGGTCGCGGGGTGCGCAGAGCCACCGCGGCGACCGGGAGGGTGAAGGGAGCCAAGAGCGGACCGGGCGGTGGGACGGGGGGCTCCCGGGCTCCTCTGCAGGCTCGCTCCGGTCGTGTCGGGCGCGCGGGCCGTTGCGCAACACTCGTTGCGCCGGGAATGGGGCGCCAGCCCTCGCGGGCGCTCGGACGGCGGTGGCCCTGGCCGGGAAGGGACGCGAGCTGGTAGTGGCGCCGCCGCAGAGGGGGAGCTGAAGGCGGGGAGGCGGGGCGGGGCCGCGGAGTGCCCGCCCCGGCCCGCCCCTGCCGGTCGCGGCCATTGGCGGCGGGCCGGGGGCGGGTGCGGGCGCGGCGATTGGGGCCGCGGCCGCCAGTCACGCGGGGCTGGCGGGCGGCGACGTAGCGCGGCGCTCGGAACTGACCTACTAACACACATCTCTCGGCGCGGCCACGGCGCCCGCGGACCCGGCGCGCCCGCCCGCCTCCCGCGCCGCGCCCTCGCCGCCGCCCGCCTCCCGCCGCGGCCCCGGAGGCCTGGCCCGGCCCGAGCCCCTAGCGCCGCCGGCCCTACTCCCGGCCGCCCCTTTCTTTCTCCTCGCCGGCCCGAGAGCAGGAACACGGTAAGCGCTCCGCCCACCGCCGGCCGGGGGCCCGGCGACCGCTCCCCGGGCGCGCTGCGGGCGGGCGGGCGCGGGGTGCGGGCCGCGCTGTGTGCGGGGTCGGGCTGTAAGCTGGGCTCGCCAGCGGCGGCGAGTGCGCGCGGGGCATTCATTACATAAACTTTTGCTGCCTTGTCAGGATGGGACTCGCCACCTTAAGGTGGCTGCTTTGATTGCAGCGCCTTCGCGCCGGCACGTAGTCCTGGCTGGTTTGCGCTCTCCCCCCGCTGCTGTTGCATAATGTCTCCTGATTTCAGGAAAATTGATGTTTTGGTAAAGAAGAGCGCCAGGCAGGCTGAGCCCTCTCCGAGCGGGAAGATGCTCTTTCCTCTCTAGTGTCTTTCTTTCTCTTTCCTTCTCTGGGGCTGGCGGCGTAGGGGGGAGAGGAATGGGGGGTTGAGGAATGGGGAATAGTCTTAATTTGCTTGGTGAGAAAAAGGGTTGGTAGCGTGAACGGTGACGGCATTCGGAGAATGCCTGCGCGGCGTTTGTTTGTGTCAGGGGCTGTGTCTGCACAGACGTTTTCCACCCTGTTTGTCGTCAGCGTGTTTTACAAGCCCTCGGGAAGGTTGTGGGATTTGTCCTTTCATACATTGCATAATCTGCCCACGGTGAAATGTTGGCAAGAATTGCGGGCTGATGTGGGAATATGCGCGTATGTGTGCAATGATTTGGTAATTGAGGCGCAGCGTTGGATATTAGATCGTTATTTACGTCTATATTACGTCCCAAATAAGCAGGTTTTAAAACGATACTACAAAACCTAAAAGCAAGAATTGCTCGGATTGAATTCTGATCTTGGGTACTACTGGGGTTCGCCCTTTCAATGTTCTCAGCTGTTATTTTTAAATCTGGGACGAACCATTGTGACGTTTACCTCCCCACCTTCCTAATTTTAATGCATTCCATTCGATCAGCCCTTTTTCTCACCTTATTGTCATCGCTTTTTCAGACACGACAAGACAAATCACATAATAGTTTCCTGGAAATGTTGCATTATGTAACTGCCGAATTTGCTGGCAGTGAGCATAGAGAGAGGGAGCTAATTACGTGATTTTATAATCTTGCTACGAAGAAAGTAGGACAGTCTCAGCCTTTAAGAATGTCACTATAACAGTTTTTTTTTCCTTAAGGATATTTTAAACAGGAAAGTAGACAACCGGGTAAGCATGGAGTTTGCTCATGCTGCCGAATGTGTGTCTTTTGCCCTAAATGAAACGCGCGTTCTTCTAAATTTAGCTCTATCACATTTTAACAATTGTGGCCTCGCAGTGCTATTTCTGGTGTTTTCTCTAGGGCTGTGTGCAAATACAAGTTCAAGGCCATTTGCTGTAGTTTTAACTCCACGCCTTCGGAGACCTTTGATAAGATTGTATTTTTAGGAAGGCATTTCGCAGCGCCCGGTGATTTGCTGGATGCTGGCTCCCATTTATGTTTTTAAAGGACACTTTAGGAAACTGCTGTTCTCTGAGAACAGCAGGGAATGGCCAAGTGTCATCTTCTGTTCTTGGCTTTTGTAAATAACAACAGTAAGTGAGGTCAGAAGTATTTATTTACCCCCAGACCAGATATGACCTATGGGAAACAGATATCGGTTAGTAGATTGTATTTTTGTCTGAATACCCTAGTTTTACTCATGTGAAGATGTATGAATATGTAATTTACCCAAATATTAAATTTCTTCCTGGACTGTTACATAGTGATTATGTGTGAATATATGTATATGATGGGATGTATATAACGTAACATTTAAATTAAGTGCAGGATTTTTTTTTTTTTTTTTTTTTGGTGGGAGGTGGGGGGGTGGACGTCTCTGAAACAGAGTATATTACCCCAAATAATTGCAGTCGCTTTCCAAGAAGCTAGTTGCTCTAGGCCCCCAGCTTCAGACCCCGACCTACTTTGCGAGCTCGGGTGGGAGTCCCGGGCCTGTAGGGGCAGCGTGGCGCCACCTTCCGATCGCGATCTCCAATGGCGCGTCCGTGCGGCCCCCAGTGCGCCGCTCCCTCCTGCGAGAATCCGGGGTCTGCGAGAATCCGGGGCTGGGGGCGGGTCTGGTAGTGGCGGGCGGGGACCTCGGGTCGGGACCGAGAATCGCCTCCGGGCGGCAGTTATACTGGGGCTGCTCGGTGGCCTGCGCTCCTCCCTGCCCCCTCCCCACATTCCTTTGTTCTGGCGCGGGGGGTCCTCGCGGCGCCGAGGCCCCGCTGCGCCGCCCACCCGGAGGGAGGGAGGGTCTCTGGGAGGCGCCGCGTGGGGGCGCGGCCCGTGGAGCCCGGGCGCTAGGGACCGGCCGGGGCCGGCATACGGGTGCGCTCTGGGTTCGCCCGAGCCGCGGGAGCCGGGAAGCCAGGGAGCCAGGGACCCCGGCGCCCGCACGGAGCAGACAGGGGCAGCGCGGGCGACCCGGAGCGCCTGCGTCTCCGCGGCCCTCCTTCCAACAGGGCAAATCCAGGGGCCTGACTCCGCGCCTGTTCTGCGGTGAGGTTCAGAAACCTGCAGACACCTTTGTTCCAAGAGTCTTCATTGTATTTCTGAGCCAAGCGCGTCTCCATTCTTGAAGTGAAAAAGACCTTAAGAAAAACCTCCAAACGTCCACCGGCCACAGAAATTGGGGATGGGGGCGCTCCAGTATTGATAGTGATTAAAAGGAAGGCCTCAGCTTGACTTTGGCCAGTTGAGTTGAGCCGATTTTTTTTAACCTTTAATTTGTGTGGTCACAGGCTAGAGGAGAGAGAACACTGATCTCGAGTTCAAAATAAAATCTAAACGCCCACATAGACGCTGCTGTCCTACTGTAAAACTACAGTACTTTCATCCTCGCATAAAGACTTCCAAGATTGTACCCATGCAGTAATTCATGGAGACATCACTGATGTTCTCCTGAAGCATATCAACGCAATCTGCTCTTTGTTGAAAACTGACCGAAAACTTGCTTTCTTTGGCATCATACCCTACACCCCTATCCCTAATCAGTTTCCCTCTTGTTACAGGCAGTAGTTAGAGAACAGGTTTCGGTGAGGTACAGATCCTAAGAGCGCAGGCCCTGGGCTTACAAGAACCCTGGGTCCCAGGCCCCAGCTTGTTATCTTCCAACACTGTCCTGATTTCCATCACTCTCCAGAGGGTAAACTGAGGGAATAAAACCTGTTGACTTAGTTGGTTGTGAGGAGTTCAATAAATGTTTCCTGTGTTATTGACCAAGAACCAGAATCTGTGTGTGTGTGTGTGTGTGTGTTTACCTTCATTTTTCTCTTTGTAAATCTCTTCGCAGTAACAGTAAGGATTCGTGTTGGAATTAAGTCTGTAAGATCTTTCTGGAGATACTTTTTTTGTTCTAATAATATATATATATTTTAATTTGCCATTGTGTTCAATGTTAATTTCAGTTTAAGGGGAATTCCTGACAGGATTGCAGAACCTCAAACTTCCCAAGTCATTGGGTTAATGTTTTGGGTAGCTGCTTGAAGGAATAGAGAGATGAGTCGATTATAGTAGCAGGAATGAAGTGACAACTGCCATATTAATAGTCAGCTTTTTCCAATTCCCTTACACATTCTGTGACTCATTTTCTGTAGCCTGGATGATTTCTCTATCTAAAACTTTGTGGTCTGAGATCAGCAGTGGATGGTGAGACCCCACAGATCCGCTCTCTTGTAGGGGGTATATGTAACCTGAAAACTAAGGCCAGTCCTGTGAAACTGTTGATATTTGACCCTTTTGACCAAATTTTCATTTGGTTTACCCTTACACTTGCGACATAGGTCAGGGCTTCAGTAAGAGTCATGAGCAGCAAAAACAGCCTGGAATTGATAGGCATCGTTGCCTTTTGATACTGATCATTCTTCAGAAAAGAGATAAAGAGTTAGTATTTACTAAACACATACTCTGCATGTGCCAGGCACAGTGTTGAGGGGCTCTATTATCATCCACATTTCATAGATGAGGAAATGGAAACTCAGAGAAATGAATTTGCAGCCCAGGTCGCAGAGCCTGAAAACCAGATGGGGAAATTTGCACCTCAACAAAGTGTATTCTCACACTCACTGTAGTTTTTGAAACAATTTCCTTTTCTGGGTTAAAGACTTATTTTTGTGCAGTGCAGTTATAACATCACTGTGATGCAACAGCCTGAAAATTAAAACCCTTTGTGAGAGGCCTTTCGGACGTTGAGCAATGTGCCTGACTCACCAGCTGAGTGGATTTTTCTAGTTGACCTTGCCTTGATCATTAGAGTCAATTTCGAGATGTAAATGCGATTGCAGCATGGAATGGAAAAGGTGCAGTCATATTGCCTGGGCTTTATTTTTACCCAGGTTAAACTCATATACTTCATGATTTCCATTGTAATCCAGATGCCATTGATGCTGTTAAAGTTGTTTATTTTTAATTTGTATTGAGGAATGAGAGCACACTTGGGATTCAATTCAAAATATAACAGAAACAATGTAATTGAAATTTCCTTTAATATTCATTTCTTGTTTTTGTAAGGTATGCCTGTATTTCACAGGGTTTAACACATTGTTTGATATCCTGTTATTTTTCTAAATTATATTTGAGTTGATTTCTATCCAGGTTGGACTTGTATGAGAATGTCGAAAGACGTTGACCTTTGATCACAGACATTACATAAGAATTTTTCAGTTTCAAAATGAATTTTTATTACGACTACTCCAGTTATCTTTCACATTTCTTTGTAAGTAACTTTACTGTAGTTAAAAAAAAAAGCAAACACCCAAAACTGTTTCTCATATGGCTTTAATAAGAGAGCATAAGCTTGTTTTTGTGATAAAGTTTACTAGAGATTTGCTAGATGCCATTGTTAATAATCTGTGCTTTGAGGACTCAGTTTCATAGGACTCAGAATGATGTTTATAAGCCTTTTAGTTATCAGAACATGTCTTTTATTAATTAGCTTTTTAGGGGTCTTAAACTGTAATTAACTGGCCTTCAAATAAACACTACAAATAAGCATTTAAAAATCCACTCTATTCATAAGGTAGAAAATGACATTTATAATCATCCACGGACTAGAAAAGTGGAAAAAGAAATTAAAAAGCCAAGTGAAGCAAGTTGGGATGATTCTACTTTATCATTAGAAACTTTCAAGAATTTTCTCAGCCTGACTGCCCCCCGAGCCCACCATTTTTGCCATCATTACACCATGTTGCATGTATTACTTATTCATTGGAGAATTTTCTACAACTGGGTTACTTTGTGATTGTTGGTGTCCTTTTAAGATTTCAGATTAGTTGCTACACTGATCAGTTATCTTTTCAGAAGTTTCAAGATATTAATAGTCCCCACTTTTAAGTTTCTATTGATTTTTAAAAAATTATTACTGTTCTGTTTTTCCCCCATGTTACTACCCATCTTTAGTGAGAGCTGTTCTTATTTCTCAAGCTGTGCAGTTAATTGTTTGGTCGTGCTAGCGTGTATGTGCTAACTCTGTGCAGGCTTCAGAATAATTTAATTGTGTATTAAGTTTCAAACACTGACGACCTCTTAAAGAAGAATGTTAAGTTATACTGTTTCATATTTCAATTACTTAAATTACATCAGTGATGTAATAAAATGCAATGTTGTCATCGTATTTATTAAATTTAAATTTAATTTTCAGCTAGTCCTTTGTCGAACTTGAAATATTTTCATTTATCATAAACTGGATCAGGCTTTGACACATTTATTTACAGAGGCACCCAAATAGAAAAAGTAGGTCAATTTGTTGCTATGATAGAATAGATTCTGGCAGTGTGCGAGTGTGTGTGTGTGTGTGTGTGTGTGTGTCTTGCCTGTCTTGATCAAGTGCACATTTCTCTCTAACTTTGGGGTAAGCTGCTTCTTGGGGACAGAATGGCCCTTACAGAGGTTTAACATAGTTTTCTCAGTTTAAAAATCCTTCTCTTTTTCAATGGGATTAGAAAATTCTCTTGCAACTTCAGTGTTTTCTGACTGAGTTTTTTCACTCCCCATTTCCTCTGGGTTGTACATGTGTAGTGAATTCTTTTCTTATTTCATCTCTGCTTTTAAATACTAGATTGTTTTCTCATCCATGAAAAGAAGTAAAGCATTTCATTGACGCAGATACTGTGAATTTTACCCACAGGAAGAAAATGTAGGGTTAACATGTTGCTAGTATTCATACTTTAAAAGTATAAAGAGATGTTAATTGATTAATTGATTTGATTTTTTTAATGAAAATGACATTTATCTAAAAAATAAGCATCTGCTGTCTTACTGGAGAGATGGCTTACAGTTAACATAACTTAGGTTTACCGTGAAGACATTTTTTTTTCCTTTACTGTTATCTATATTATATAACAGGGAGAAAACAATACATTCAAAGAGTAGAAGGAAAATAAGATAATTCTATAATGTTTCCAAATCATTGGGCGTATCAAATAGTATTTTATCGTCTATTGACAGAATTTTAAAAACAAAATATATATTGCAATTTGCAATAAAACTTACCCTTTAGAGATAATTAATAACAAAATGTTCTCAGAGTAGATTTTAATGTTTAGACTATTAGTAAGATTTCAGATGACTGAAACAAAGCATGTTTATTCTTTTGTTTTGTGGAGCTTGGATTGTTAAACATTAGTTCTGTGAGAGACCAGGGAAGATAAAGGTCTATCATAAACGTAAGTAATGAGATAACTCCTCAAGGATAAATTTGGTCTAGAATTATTGTTATGAGGTTATATTCTTTTATAGAATTTTCTAAATCAAATCTTATACTTAATTAAAAATAATAGGGTAATCTGACTTAAACTTTAAAAATCTGGGCTTATGAAATATAATTCTTGCTATATAATTCTTGCTTAGAGAAGTAGTGTGATGGACTACACAAAAGCATTAATTAGTGATGGCACCTTCAGAGTATGTATGGAAAAATATGTCAACTGGTATGTAATAATACCTCCTCTTAAATTTCTCTTTTTTATTTGTGTTTTCAAGGAGAGTCGTATCATCTAATGTGTGTAATGAAGTTAATCGTGCTGAATACACTAACATCATAGAATTGGCATGTAGTGTCAATTATTCACCAAAAAAGAAACTTAAGCAATGACTAATACACCACAACATTAGATGTTGATTTGAAAAGATGATGCATAGATGAAGTAATTGTTAAATTAATCATAAGGGAAAATATTGAGGCTTGAAATAAATTTGTTAGGTTAGCATAAATCCTGAGGCTTTTTGAAGGCATCGTAAACTACTTTTGCATTTGCTTTAAGTTTATTGTTGAGGGGCATAAGGAGAGCTCAGAGCCCATCTGTGCCCAACCTCTGTGTGGTCTTGGGAAGGTCAGCCTGTCTTCTAGCTGATTAATCTGCAAAATGAGAGGGTCAGAGAGACACTGTCCCCCACCTCATGTTGAAAACAGATTACACTCTTGGATTTGTTAAAAAAAAAAAAAAAAAAAAAAGATCATAGGTGACAATGTCCACAGCTATCATATTTCTTTTTCTCTATTTAACATAATCAGAATGGCCAGGAGGTTAAAATTTCAGTAAAGATATGAACATTAATAAAATGTTTTCTCAATTCATAAATAGTGCCATATCTGAAACATCTAAGGAGGATGGGGAAAAGTTCTAGATAGTATCTTTGCTGGCTAAAGAAGTTAAGACAGCATCTAAGAGAAGTTAAGGGGCCAGGCGCGACGGCTCACGCCTGTAATCCCAGCACTTTGGGAGGCCGTGGCAGGTGGATCACCTGAGGTCAGGAGTTCAAGACCAGCCTGACCAACATGGAGAAACCCCGTCTCTACTAAAAATACAAAATTAGCTGGGCATGGTGGCGCATGCCTGTAATCCCAGCTACTCGGGAGGCTGAGGCAGGAGAATCGCTTGAACCCAGGAGGTGGAGGTTGTGGTGAGCCAAGATCGCGCCATTGCACTCCAGCCTGGGCAACAAGAGCAAAACTCCATCTCAAAAAGAAAAAAAAAAAAAGAAGAAGAAGTTAAGCTAGCATAGTGCCTTACTGCGCCCAAAGTAACTTAGTAAAAGGGTATGTATTACTCAGAAACGAAAGTGACACAAAAGAGAACTGTGTGTAAATGAGACTGCATTGCACAGATGCAGAACCACCTGTGAAAGTGTAGGAGAGAGTAAAGGAACTGGGCCGGAATGTACGCTCTGCCATTTAACTAGCTGTGTGACACTGGGCAAGTCACTTGACTTCTCTGAGCCTTAGTTTTCTTATATGAAAATTGTCACCAAAAGTGAATGAAAGAAAGCAGGTCGGGCTCCCAGTGCCCATTCTGTGGTAAGTGTTCAATAAATGGCACCTATTATGATTGTTTTTGTTATTATCTCCATGACAAGAAGAAAGCCTGCACCCCAGGCCCATGTCTGTGCAACTCTGCACTCACACCTGGTTCCCCTCTGCTCACCTGTTTGTCTCCCACCCACCCACGACTGAGTGCCTGGTCTCGGGAGTTTGGTTTTTCTCTCCCTCTTTATGTGCCCCAGTCTCCCCTTGTGCCCAGTACACAGTAGGTGCTCCACATGTGTTGAATAAATTAATGAATAAGAGAATCTCTCTGTTAATAAGTAGAATATCCTCTTTACAATTCACATAACATTAAAAAGAAAGCATCAAAAAGGTTTTCTGGTTACAAAACTCTCTTATATAAGGTATATGGGTGACTGTCGATGAAAAGTTGAGCACCTAATATCTTCAGGTTTTTGCTAGAAGACAAGTATATTTTAATTTCCGCCCTGAAGTAATTCGCAGTGTAGTTGGGCACAAAAGACAAACATGTGGAAACACACACAGTGTATATGATTGTGCCTCTCTCCGTACCATCCCACAATGCTGATAAACTCTTTTCTACACTGCAAGGTTATTTGATACATAATATTACAGAAAATATCCTAAGATAGTGTGGTGATTTGCCATTGAGTTGTTGAGACCATGAATGTAATACATACAGATGAGAGCAGAATCACAGATTTATAGTGACATGTCATGAAATTCAAATAAGGAAGAAGATGATTAAAAACAAATGAGGTGGCCTGGCGAGGTGGCTCACGCCTGTAATCCCAGCACTTTAGGAGGTCAAGGTAGGCAGATCACCTGAGGTCGGGAGTTCAAGACCAGCCTGACCAACATGGAGAAACCCCATCTCTACTAAAAATACAAAAGTAGCTGGGCGTAGTGGCACATGCCTGTAATCCCAGCTACTTGGGAGGCTGAGGCAGGAGAATTGCTTGGACCCTGTAGGCGGAGGTTGCGGTGAGCCAAGATCGTACCATTGCACTCCAGCCTGGGCAACAAGAGTGAAACTCTGTCTCAAAAAAAAAAAAAAAAGCAAATGAAGTTTTCTGTAGGTTAATGTACCAACAAAGTTGTAGAGATGATAAAGTAGTCATACAGTACTTAGACACCTAGAAGACATGAGTTAAGGAAATTTTAAGACAAATGGGGCTGGCTATTTTAGTTAAATAGAAATAGGATTGTGAAGGCTCCTTCCCAATTGGGCCCCAACCTTGAAAAGGTCCTAGAAGTTTAGGAAGAGTAACTAAGACAGAATGGCGGGGCATTTCAAAAGCATTACTGTAAATCTAGTAAGTGAGGCAAAATAAAGGAATCTGATTTTTTTTTTAAGAAGGAACAAATAAGATAACACATGGAAGAGAAAGATTCTCAGGTGGAGAA
This sequence comes from Pongo pygmaeus, assembly GCF_028885625.2. Classification (NCBI taxonomy): domain Eukaryota; kingdom Metazoa; phylum Chordata; class Mammalia; order Primates; family Hominidae; genus Pongo; species Pongo pygmaeus. The sequence continues at coordinate 79,344,776 of NC_072386.2, forward strand.
AATAACCAGAATAATAGTCTGCAAGGGATCATATGATGTTTAAAAACTAAAAGTGGAAAAAAGTAGTGGCCGAGAATATAGTGGAGATTTGAAAGGTGCCTTGGGAAAGGTCAGTGCAATTGTCTTCTTTAACTGGGATATCTTCCTCTTTACTTCTCCACTCATTTTACTTTAGCAGGAGGACTTTGCTGAATGGCAGAGTGCAGACTTCAACAGAGGAAAGAATCCATTCAATATGTAAAGGAAACTGGGTTTTCATGTTAGAGGACAAAACCTAAATGCAAATTAGAGGAAATAGTATTGTTGGCCGGGCGTGGTGGCTCACGCCTGTAATCCCAGCACTTTGGGAGTCCGAGGCAGGCAAATCATCTGAGGTCAGGAATTCAAGACCAGCCTGACCGACATGGTAAAACCCCATCTCTACTAAAAATACAAAAAAATTAGCTGGGCGTGGTGGCGCGCAACTGTAACCCCAGCTACTCAGGAGGCTGAGGCAGGAGAGTCCCTTGAGCCCGGGAAGCAGAGGCTGCAGTGCACCAAGATTGCACCACTGCACTCTAGCCTGGGCAGCAGAGCGAGACTCTGTATCAAAAAAAAGAAAAGGAAATAATATTGTGATAAATAGGAAGATTCCTTCTCTGCAGCATCACTGCTGACTGTGACATACTCGTTGCCTTCATTTCCCATTAAAATTTCATTATCAAAAAACAAACAGAAACTTGGTATTAATAATCACAAATTTCTCTGAGTTACGACTAGCTGTTCCCTTAACTATGTTGGCTCAGTTTAATGGGCAAAAACCTGGCATGAAACATTATTCTTTATGATCCTGAAATTATTATATAATTCCTTTCATTCCTTCTGGAAAAGACAAAAGAAGCTGGCAGGCTTTTCCAATTGATAAAAGTAAACTTCATTTTATTAGTCATTATGAAACTAGGTGTAAGAAAGAGATAGTGACATCATGTAAGAACATTACATCTTTTTTTTTTTTTTTTTTTTTTTGAGACGAAGTCTCGCTCTTGTCCCCAGGCTGGAGTGCAATGGCGTGATCTCGGCTCACTGCAACCTCTGCCTCCTGGGTTCCTGGGTTCAAGCGATTCTCCTGCCTCAGCCTCCCGAGTAGCTGGGATTACAGGCACCTGTCACCACACCCGACTAATTTTTGTATTTTTAGTAGAGACAGGGTTTCACCATGTTAGCCAGGCTGGTCTTGAACTCCTGACCTCAGGTGATCCGCCCACCTCGGCCTCCCAAAGTGCTGGGATTACAGGCATGAGCCACCACACCTGGCTCATTACATCTTTTTAGTATGGTAGGATAAAGTGCCACTGTGTGCAGATCGTGCTGATGGAACTGTTGTTGTACCACGTCTATTTTATGAAAAATATTACTGACTGGAACATTAGGCAGAGAATCAGTGTCTAGAAAGACAGTTAAATTCAAAAGCCCCCATGCAATGATTGCTACTGGAACATAACATGGATTTTATTATCGCAAGCTAAGGCAACTGTCAGGCCAAATTTGTACTGTAAGTATTTCATCAATGGAAGAGGAAACTAATGAATGATTCTATTTTTGAGTTCTTATATTTTACTTGAAACTAATTCATATAAATGAAAGAAATTTTCTTCTGTAACTATATTCTCTTGGTTTAAAATAATTTCAAGAATGCACTATACTTTTAAAAACCCCCTTTGAATAATAAGTGTTTTTTTGTTTTGTGTGGGTTTTTTTTTTTTTGAGGAAGTCTTGCTCTGTCACTAGGCTGGAGTTCAGTGGTGCGATCTCAGCTCACTGCAATCTCTGCCTCCCAGGTTCAAGTGATTCTCCTGCCTCAGCCTCCCGAGTAGCTGGGATTACAGGCGCATGCCACCACACCCAGCTAATTTTTGTATTTTTTAGCAGAGATGGGGTTTCGCCATGTTAGCCAGGATGGTCTCGATCTCCTGACCTCGTGATCTGCCCGCTTCGGCCTACCAAAGTGCTGGGATTACAAGCGTGAGCCACCGTGTCCCGCCTAGTAACTGTTTTTTAGTTCAAAGCTACTATGTAACTGAAATCTGAAATCTATTTTGACAGAATTTTCAAGATCACAAAAAATATTTTGGATACTTCAATCTTGAATGTTTGATAGAACAAATTCAAAGGAATCAGAAAAAAAAAATTCTAATCTCTTAAACTCAGATGCTTGTAAAGAGATGGCTTGATGGAGAAGAATCCTTTTCATTTAGTTGCAGTGAGTCACCTGGTGGAATTTGCTGGGATATAAGCCTCCCAGGCAGTCAAGGATGTGATGGGCAGGTTTATGTCCACGTTAAGGTATAGATTAAAACCAACAGCTCCGTTGTTAATGTGGCTTTTACTTTAGTTTTTGTAGAAGAAGTTTGTCTCCATTTATATTTTATTCCATATAGTAGTGCAGAACTTTTTTTTTTACTCACGTTAAAGTTTACTTGGTAAAGTCCCTTTTAAGAGGTGAGCATATCTGCTTGGCAGTGATGTAAATATTAGGTAACATTATTTAGAAGCACCACGGTGTGCATGTACTGTTTAGAAACTTACCAACCAGAGGCTATCTGTCATTTCCTTCCTGTAATTGCCCACACCCAACTATTTCTCCATTTTGCCTCATTAAATATAGCCTTTCTCTATTTCTCCCTGGGCAGAGGTTATTTTATTTTTCCCTCACTTTCCTGGATCACATATTCTCTTACTGATAGGCCTCATTAGGGATTTGTCCTTTACAGCTTTATAGTTTAGGTATTTGGGAACTTACTTCCTTTTTGAAAATGCTAACTCGTTGAAAGAAAGAACTGTGGCCGTGCCTCATCTGTGCTTGTATGCCCTAAATGCTTAGCATATTTCCTTGTACATAATTTGTAATAAACATTTATCCAATGAATAACTGGGTTTTTTTTTTTATTCATGTATTGCAGATAACGAAGGAGGCCCAACTTCATTCAATAAGGAGCCTGACGGATTTATCCCAGACAGTAGAACAAAAGGAAGAATATTGATGGATTTTAAACCAGAGTTTTTAAAGAGCTTGAGAATACGGGGAAATTAATTTGTTCTCCTACACACATAGATAGGGTAAAGTTGTTTCTGATGCAGCTGAGAAAAATGCAGACCGTCAAAAAGGAGCAGGCGTCTCTTGATGCCAGTAGCAATGCGGACAAGATGATGGTCCTTAATTCTGCTTTAACGGAAGTGTCTGAAGACTCCACAACAGGTGAGGAGCTGCTTCTCAGTGAAGGAAGTGTGGGGAAGAACAAATCTTCTGCGTGTCGGAGGAAACGGGAATTCATTCCTGATGAAAAGAAAGATGCTATGTATTGGGAAAAAAGGCGGAAAAATAATGAAGCTGCCAAAAGATCTCGTGAGAAGCGTCGACTGAATGACCTGGTTTTAGAGAACAAACTAATTGCACTGGGAGAAGAAAACGCCACTTTAAAAGCTGAGCTGCTTTCACTAAAATTAAAGTTTGGTTTAATTAGCTCCACAGCATATGCTCAAGAGATTCAGAAACTCAGTAATTCTACAGCTGTGTACTTTCAAGATTACCAGACTTCCAAATCCAATGTGAGTTCATTTGTGGACGAGCACGAACCCTCGATGGTGTCAAGTAGTTGTATTTCTGTCATTAAACACTCTCCACAAAGCTCGCTGTCCGATGTTTCAGAAGTGTCCTCAGTAGAACACACGCAGGAGAGCTCTGTGCAGGGAAGTTGCAGAAGTCCTGAAAACAAGTTCCAGATTATCAAGCAAGAGCCAATGGAATTAGAGAGCTACACAAGGGAGCCAAGAGATGACCGAGGCTCTTACACAGCGTCCATCTATCAAAACTATATGGGGAATTCTTTCTCTGGGTACTCACACTCTCCCCCACTACTGCAAGTCAACCGATCCTCCAGCAACTCCCCGAGAACGTCGGAAACTGATGATGGTGTGGTAGGAAAGTCATCTGATGGAGAAGACGAGCAACAGGTCCCCAAGGGCCCCATCCATTCTCCAGTTGAACTCAAGCATGTGCATGCAACCGTGGTTAAAGTTCCAGAAGTGAATTCCTCTGCCTTGCCACACAAGCTCCGGATCAAAGCCAAAGCCATGCAGATCAAAGTAGAAGCCTTTGATAATGAATTTGAGGCCACGCAAAAACTTTCCTCACCTATTGACATGACATCTAAAAGACATTTCGAACTCGAAAAGCATAGTGCCCCAAGTATGGTACATTCTTCTCTTACTCCTTTCTCAGTGCAAGTGACTAACATTCAAGATTGGTCTCTCAAATCGGAGCACTGGCATCAAAAAGAACTGAGTGGCAAAACTCAGAATAGTTTCAAAACTGGAGTTGTTGAAATGAAAGACAGTGGCTACAAAGTTTCTGACCCAGAGAACTTGTATTTGAAGCAGGGGATAGCAAACTTATCTGCAGAGGTTGTCTCACTCAAGAGACTTATAGCCACACAACCAATCTCTGCTTCAGACTCTGGGTAAATTACTACTGAGTAAGAGCTGGGCATTTAGAAAGATGTCATTTGCAATAGAGCAGTCCGTTTTGTATTATGCTGAATTTTCACTGGACCTGTGATGTCATTTCACTGTGATGTGCACATGTTGTCTGTTTGGTGTCTTTTTGTGCACAGATTATGATGAAGATTAGATTGTGTTATCACTTTGCTTGTGTATAGTCAGGTAGTCCATGCAAAGGCTGTATATATTGAACATTATTTTTGTTGTTCTATTATAAAGTGTGTAAGTTACCAGTTTCAATAAAGGATTGGTGACAAACACAGAACTCCTGCTCCATTGCATTTGATTTGATAGAAAAGAAAAATCAATTTAAGTTATAAAAATAAATATTAAGATATTTTACATTTTATATGGGGGAGTTTTCTCCCCTGAATAAGAGAAAACTGAAGTGCTAAGTTCAGCAAATAATTTGTTTTTCCAGGCTATCAGTTGGAAAACCTTCTAAAGAGAAAGAAAAATAACAGTGAATTTTCTTGCATTTGAGACTAATTCACTAAATTATATTATATATTTTTCTGTAAGATTATGTTTTCTCTATAATTTTCTTAAGTATAAAAATCCAAGTTGTTTGGTAACAGCCTCTTCTTAGTTATCTACCCTTTAAGTATGACACATGGATGTGGATAGTTGAGTCACTGACGCATTTTATTAAAGTCTGTTTTAAAAGAGCAGATAAAGACTGAGGATGAGGCATTTTTATGTTATTACAAGTCTTAACAGTTCTAGAGTATAACAATCTAGGGAACTAAGCTAAACACTATTTAGTTTCTAAAATTTCAAAGAACACGTCAATTACCACATGCCAAAAGATATAATCTGAGTATATATAATGACATTTTAGAAGATTTATTAATGATGAATAGGAAGAGTGGCTCTATATGTTCAGATGTTAGCTTAAAAATTACAGAAGTCCAAAAAAAAAACTTCCTAAGTAAATTGAGGATAAGACCATTATTGGTTATTTGTCCAAGACGCTCAGTTGCCATAATTATGGAAGTAAGTGAGGTCAAACGTGGACCAAGTGCTTCTGTTGCAATGTGTGACTGGCATCTGCCTCTGCGTCTGGGATGGGGTGGGGTTGCGGGAAAGGTGTGGGGGTTGGTAGGTGGGCTGGGCGTTAGTCAGGCACAGCTTTCTCCAGAGATAACTGCTCACCGAAGCCCTCTCCAGAATCATGTCTTTCCACACTGACCTCTTTTCTATTCTAGAAGTGGGTAAAAGACTTGAGCAGTCCTGGAACTGGTGCAGAGTGACATTGAGTCAGCCCTCACTTCTCACCCGCATCTCATGTTGGCAGGCAGGCAAAATGCAGGCAGGAAGAGCCTAAGGGTAGCATCCCGTTTTAGGAGCCTGCAGTCTGTGACTGTCCGCTTTGAGCACAAGCCTGATTTTTGATATGCTAAGTTTCCTGCACTTTCATATTTTTAAAAAGTATGGTGCCTTGTATTAAAGGCACTGCCAGTAACACACACACACAGGCCATCCACTTTGTCCTTTTTGCCACAGGGGTCACTTTCCTCTCCGAAATCTCCTGGCTCTTAGGGAAGTGTGCTGCCTGGCTCTGCTCTTGGCCTTCTCTCTCCAGTATTTTACTAGCTGCTGGGTAAAGCCCAGAGGCAGAGTCTTCTCATTTGTGAAAGTTATAAAGCAGGGAAGGAGAGCTAAAATATCCTATGGGAGTCAGGATCCAAAAGCCTTTGATGGCCTAGATGGGTAGGATGAATCTAACAACATGAAATATAATAGGGATACAATGTAAAGCCAGGTTCTTACATTTAAAAAAAAAAAAAAAGCAACTATCCAAATTCACAATTGGGAGAAAAATAATAAAATAACTACATTTTTTTTTTTTTTTGAGATGGAGTCTCACTCTGTTGCTCAGGCTGGAGTGCGGTGGCTCCATCTCTGCTCACTACAAGCTCCGCCTCCCGGGTTCACACCATTCTCCTGCCTCAGCCTCCCGAGTAGCTGTGACTACAGGTGCCCGCCACCACGCCTGGCTAATTTTTTGTATTTTTAGTAGAGACGGGGTTTCACCATGTTAGCCAGGATGGTCTTGATCTCCTGACGTCGTGATCCGCCTGCCTCAGCCTCCCAAAGTGCCGGGATTACAGGCGTGAGCCACCACACCCGGCCTAAAATAACTACATTTTTAAAAATGAGTTTTAGTTCCCTCAAGCTTACTGAGAGTCAACAACAGTGGAATGTTGGGTTGTGTCAATGCAAATAGCATTCCAAGCACAGGTGGCTGTCCTCCGTACCTGGGGTGCACGCTTGATAAGAGGTGTAACAGCAGACATTCCAAAGGAGATGGGAGAGTTTGTAGCCATGAAATAAGACAAAGTACTAAGAAAACTATTGGTAAATTGTCCAAAAAGGGATGAACCTTACACTATGGGCTACTGAAAGGGAGAATAAGTAGATAATAGCAAGAAAGGTAAATCTTGAGTAGTTTTTTTTTTTTTTAGGAAGAACTTTGATCTCTCAGAGCAGTGAAGAAGCAAACAGCACCTTCCCCAGTAATCTGTGAATATTAGCACTCATGGTGTGTAGCACACTCAGATATCACCATTTGAACTCTTTTTCCTTAGCCTTCTTTTGCCTTTTTATTTCAAGGATCTAAGTTATCATTGGGATCATTTGTAAATGTTACCCCTCGTGGCCGGGGGTGGTGGCTCACGCCTATAATCCCAGCACTTTGGGAGGCTTAGGTGGGAGAATTGCTTGAGTCCAGGAGTTTGAGCCAAGAATGGGCAACATAGTGAGATCCTGTCACTACCCCCACCCCCAAAACCTCCCCAAAATTAGCTGGGCATGGTGGCACATGCCTGTAGTCCTAACTCTGCAGGAGGCTGAGGAGGGGGATCGCTCAAGCCCAGGAGTTCTAGGCTGTAGTGAGCTGCAATGGCACAACTGCATCCCAGAATGGGCAACAGAGCAAGACCTTACTTATCGTGCCACCCCCCCCCCCCAAAATGTAACTCCTTAGGAATAAAAGGAATATCATAAACAAGCAATTCCAATCCCACTAGAGACCAAAGAAACGTAAAGTAAAATTACACCGTGACACTTTGGTTTCATGATGTCAACCAACCAAACACCACCACCTCTCCTTCCCACTCACAGAGCCCCCAAGAATGAGAAAAAAAATGTGTTTAAAACCAAATAAATGTATAACTATATTCAAAAATAAGAAACACAAACCTCAGAGCTCCAGAAGGTTTAAGAATTCCCAGCAAGGTGACTATCCGGCAGGCCCTAGATAGTGAGAGGAAGCTGCGGTCAGTCACAACCCGAGAAAGCTCCCACTGGGTTCCGCCCCAGTGACTGAACAGGAGAGCCCTGTGGGGAACCTGAGTGATCCTCAGGGACATTGGCTGGGCGAGGACACAGCAGCCACAGCCACCAGCCAGGCCAAGCGCAGTGGGGAGCAGCGCAGGGCGGCCGGGAGCGGGGTGGTGGGGGTGGCCTGCGCCCTGGTAGCCCACAGCGCCCCTGTGCAGTGCACGCATGCGAATGCGCCCCGCAGTAAGGCTGCACAGCCGCATAGCCATCTTGTGTCCATTGTTTGACCTTTTTTGATTTTCGGTTTTTTATTGTTGTGCCCATTTTTATAAAGAAGAATGCTGAGAGTCTGAGAGGTTGACTTGTCGAAACTCTCCCAGCTGGCCATCAAAAGCGGCGGTCAGGTCAGACACTTTGTTCTTCCCCCGATATACCCAGGAAATGAGACTAAGGCGTGTCTCCAACCTGCATGAGAAAAGGAAGCAGTCCAAGGGAGTATCCAAAGTGACTTTGCTCTGTCAATCAGTAAAACTGCTGTCTAAGCATCTACTTGTATAGATATATAATAACTGTGTAATAACTTTATTCTTTTTTGTCCTCAACCAGCAAACATTCCCAAATTAAAACAGCCCCCATCAACGTAGGTCTTCCATTTCTCATGGATATGCACACGTGTTTCCTCTGCTGAAGTCAGATTCCTCACAAATGGGCACCTTTTTGACACACAGCCATTGTTAATTAAAACCTTAAAAGAAATCGTGTTACATTTTTTAAAAAACTAGTAGCTGTTAAGCTCATTTTTTGAAAACTATGAATTATTTCTCAGAAATGAAAATTATTGGCAGCACCCACCTGGTTTTTGTTGTTTTGTGTTCTGTGGGACAGAGATGGGGAGTTGTTGAAGTGCAGTATTAATTACCACTGGGATGTCTTGTGCTGGGCCACCAGCTACTTGCACCAGAAAAATTTAAATAAGAAAAACTTGTGGCCGGGTGTGGTGGCTCACGCCTGTAATCCCAGCGCTTTGGGATGACAAGGCGGGCGGATCACCTCAGGTCAAGAGTTCGAGACCAGCCTGGCCAACATGGTGAAACCCTGTCTCTACTAAAAATATGAAAATTAGCCAGGTGTGGTGGTGGGCACCCGTATTCCTAGCTACTCAGGAGGCTGAGACAGGAGAATCACTTGAACCCAGAAGACAGAGGTTGCAGTGAGCTGAGATTGTGCCACTGCACTCCAGCCTGGGTGACAAGAGCAAGACTCCATCTCAAAAAAAGAAAAAAAAGTCTTGCCAAGGATGTGAAATTGTGGCATACTCAAAATACCGGTGAGGATACAGAAGTAAGAGAACATGCAGAATTATGAACCATATAGTCTTCCCAGAAAAAGGTACACAAAGATGTCTTCTCGAAAGGTAATACAAAATACAACTGGTTTAAAGAGTCAGCTGCACATGGTGGCCCACACCTGGAATCCCAGCACTTTGGGAGGCCAAGGCGGGCGGATCACTTGAGGTCAGGAGTTCAAGACCAGCCTGGCCAACATGGTGAAAGCCTGTCTGTACTAAAAATATAAAAATTGGCTGGGCATGGTGCGCGCATCTATAATCCCAGCTACTTGGGAGGCTGAGGCAGGAGAATTGCTTGAACCCGGGAGGCGGAGCTTGCAGTGAACTGAGATCGTGCCACTGAACTCCAGCCTGAGTGACAGAGCAAGACTCCATCTCGAGGGAAAAAAAAGAGAGAGAGAGAGAGAGTTTGGCAGTAATTCCCAGAGGTTGCTTATTTTGATTCTAGTGGACGTAAGGAAAAAATTAATTCAAGAACTAGTGAAAATAAGACCTGGGGTAGTATGAGCACCGGAGAATAGATGACACTTAGTGACGAAGAGGTGCTACTTACAAAGTCGGGAGAGAGAAGCTGTCACTGCTAAGTCATGCTGGAGACCGGCAAAGAGTGGTTACTGTCTGCTGAGTATGGATAAGGCTACAGACAGGCAAACAGAAGTACTTGTGTAGAGCCTTCTAAAGTAAACTATTTCAGCTAAGTAGCCCAGACAGGTATGACGGCTATTTTTTATACCTCACTTTTGTCAATCTGATCCACTTGAGAAGGAAAAGGCTACTTTGGGGGAAAAACCTTAATAAAGTCCAAAGTTCTGGAGGTCAAGAAACTTTTGAAAGAGCACATGGAAGAAATCATGGTAGGAAAGGAGGGAGAAAAAGGAAGTTGTTCAAGAATAACATAGCAATCTAACAAAAGGGAGATGAAGAACAGGAAGGAACCTCAAAATTAATAACCCCTGAAGTAAACATATTTCAGTATAACAGGGTTAAAAAAAAAAGTTGTTCTAACAGTTATGTCAGACTTCTAGTGAGAGAGGGAACTTTCTTTCTGAGAAAAGAACTTTGATATGACACTGGGGTCCCAGCAGAAATGCTAAAAACAGTGATGTTTATAGATGCCTGGCACAAACACAGGTAAGTTGCTTTGCAGAGAAAGTGAGTCAGATGATGGTGGTGATTTGTGCTTTTTTAGGGCAGTAGGGAGGATTACTTTTGAAAGGAAGAGGATGGAGGAGAAAAGAGAAGGGAGGGGACCCTGCCTGGCTAAAGAGCCAATGCAGACTCCCTGTGGGTGGGCAGCCACAGGACCCAGAAGGCCACTGTCTGATTTGAAATAGTTTCCATTGCTGAATGGAAACAGGCCAAAATATTTCCTCCTTAGATTTTCAGTAGGTCCTACTAGACTCAGAAATGCTTTTTGCGAGTGAGATTTTGTTTGCTGGACTTTATATCTGAGTGAGCATTCTGCAGAGCAGCTTGTCTGAAAGCAGGAGTCGAAGGCCATGGCCATGAAGGCTGACCCGAGGAACCTGCAGAATCTGGAGGGAGACTTGGACTTTGATGACCCATGCAACTAAGACCTGGAGGTCATCTTATCTAGATCTCAGGGGTTAGGGAGCACCCCTACCTGCTAATTTTCAATGACCATGAATCGCCTAATGGATACCCAGTTCTGTGCAACATGCTGTAAAGGAAACATAACAAAAAGAGACTATCTCCTTGTGAAGAGTTTTAAATCTACTTGTAAAGGAAAGACCAAAATGCTAAAAGTAGTAAGAGCCAATAAAGTACATTATCAAGAGGTAGAATATGTAGAAAGAAATCTATCTGGCTGGGTGCAGTGGCTCACGCCTATAATTCTAGCACTTTGGGAGGCCGAGGCGGGCAGATCACAAGGTCAGAAGTTCAAGACCAGCCTGGCCAAGATGGTGAAACCCTGTCTCTACTAAAAGTACAAAAATTAGCTGGGCATGGTGGTGCATGCTTGTGATCCCAGCTACTCGGGAGGCTGAGGCAGAGAGTTACTTGAACCCAAGAGGCGGAGGTTGCAGTGAGCCGAGATTGTGCCGCTGCATTCCAGCCAGGGCGACAGAGCGAGACTCCATCTCAAAAAAAAAAAAAAAAAAAAGAAATATATCTACCAAAGAAACTCAGGAAACAGAACTGGGAAGAAACTAAAGGACATTTTGGCAATTAAAGAACCTGGATTAGTCAGGTGTGGTAGTCACACCTGTAATCCCATCACTTTGGGAGGCCAGGCAGGAGGATCGCTTGAGCTCAGGAGTTCGAGACCAGCCTGGGCAACATGGGGAAACCCCATCTCTGCAAAAAATTTAAAAATTAGCTGAATGTGGTGGTGTGTGCCTGTAGTCCCAGCTGGTCAAGAAGCTGAAGTAGGACAATCACTTGAGCCCAGGAGGTCAAGGCTGCAGCGAGCCGTGATTGCACCACTGCACTCCAGCCTGGGCGACAGAGCAAGAGCCTGTCTCAGGAAAAAAAAAAAGACAAAAAAAGAAAGCAAAAAAGAAAGAACCTAGATGAGAAGGAAAATTTAGAACTTGGATGATCAGGGAAGACGTGTTGGGCATGAATACTACTGTTGGGGGCAGGGGGCGGTAAAGTGATGAAGTACTCTGCATCATTGCAGAAGGGAATTTATTCAGAGGATTAGTAACAGAATTCAAAGATAAACATAGAACCAGTCGCCAAAGGACCTTGAATTCCAGGCTTAAGAAAATGCCTTTGATTCACTTAGGAATGGCTGAAGGAAATGTAACCTTGTAAATGCTGCTGAAAGACTTATCAGGGGTGTCAGCTCAAGGTGAATCCAGGTGGGAGAGTCAGGAGAGCAGGTGAGCAGGGGTCAAGAGAAAGATCTGGAGAAGCCGAAGAGCTCTTCCTTCCCTGGGTACATTAGTGTGTTCTGAACACTTCAACAACAGTGAAACCCCAGCAGAGCCAGGGTCATTGAAGATGGTGGATTGTAATGAACCTGTTCTTCATTTTCCGCAAAGTATGATGAGTATCATGATGTTATTTTTTGCTTCTTCAATTTGTAGTTGCTTTTGTATTGTATGCCCTAAGTGGCGCCTAATATCATACCAACATCAATACAGAACAAAATTTGGATAATTACTGAAATAATTCAAGGGAAAATATTCTGAATTTTTTGATATTGTAAATGAGTGTGTTGCTAGAAAAATCAAGATAATTGTCTATATTTTCCACTTCACTTGCTGTGAACATGCAAATTAGGCCTAAAGCTTGCAAAACACATTTAAAAACTCACTTTCTCCAGGTAGAAAGAAGCATCTTAGCACCTCCTCAGAGTCATGGAATAAGGCAGAAATGAGGGAAGTGTCACTCTTCCCATTCATTAAGTTTGAGAGTAAATTAGCCTCAGGCCAGAAAGTTCTAGGATAGAGCAAAGTGTACTATAGGCCAAGCACGGTGGCTCACACCTGAAATTCCAGCACTTTGGGAGGCCGAGGCAGGCGGATCACCTGAGGTCAGGAGTTCAAGACCAGCCTGGCCAACATGGTGAAATCCTGTCTCTATTAAAAATACAAAGAATACAAGTGTGGTGGTGCACACCTGTAGTCCCAACTCAAAAGGCTGAGGCAAGAGAATCACTTGAACCCAGGAGGTGGAGGTTGCAGTGAGCTGAGATCACGCCACTACACTCCAGCCTGGGCAACAGAGCGAGACCCTCGTCTCAAAAAAAAAAAGAAAAAAGAAAGAAAGAAAAGTATTCTGTAATAACTGGTGAAAGCATCAAGGTGGGGTGGCTCTCACCTGTAATCCCAGCACTTTGAAAGGACAAGGCAGAAGGATCCCTTGAGGCAGGAGTTTAAGACCAGCCTGGGCAACACAGCAAGACCCCGTCTCTATAAAAAATTTTTAAAAATTAGCTGAGGTGGTGGTGGGCACCTGCAGTTCCAGCTACTTGGGAGGGTGAGGTGGAAAGATTGCTTGAGCCCAGGAGTTTGAGACTGCAGTGAGCTATGATAGCTCCATTGCACTCCAGCCTGGGTGATGGCAAGACCTTGTCTCTTAAAAAACAAAAACAAAACATCTTTTTTCCTCTCTGTGCTTCATATTGGGTAATAAATAAATAACTGGGGAACGCAATCAAAAATGGCTAAGCAGAAGAAAATACAAGCGATGGCTAGAGCCTGCTACTTTTATTTGTCCCTGCCTAATGTTCTTGCCAAGTTCTCTTACACCTCAGTACTATGAATAGCGTACCAAAAATTAAATGGTGCCTTAAACGTGCAGTAACGCATATTTATGATGAAAGCGTAAGAAAGAATGAACAACAGGTCATTTTTGAGTATGCCTTTTATGTACTTTAAACATACACAGTCACAGTGAGTGCTAAGGCAAGAGCCCTGCTGGCATTTCCTTTGCCCCCTCTTCCCACAATTGTGATTGAAGAACTAGGTGACCAGGCCGCAAGTGACAGCAGATTTGGAAGCTGCTTCAGAGGAATGTTCTGCCTTTGCAGAGGGGAATTGTTTCCCTGGGGACATGGCTGGCACAGCTGGACTCCGTGAGCGCCAGCTCCCGAGGAAGTGTGGTCCTCTGGGCTTCTGCGCGATGCCACTAACATTGGGCTTCTGCACAATGCCACTAACATTCACTGTACTTTGAGAGCGCTTCCTGTGTCCCAGAAATAGCCTTTCGCAGAGCTCGGCAGGGAAATCTAAGTCACCTGGCCACGTGCACAGAGTGGGTAGGTGGGGAGCAAGGAGGTGACTTTGAGAGCCACACTCCTAATCGCTATGCGACACTGCCTTAGGTCTGAGCTGGTAGCATTTTTAAGGGCAAAAAAATCATGGAGGAGAGGATGAGAAGCACAATAACTATTTTACCCCCCCAGTTTAGGCTGCAAGAGCCTAAACTAGTCTGTGGGCTACCGCTACTGTCCCCAGTGCCAGTGAGGCTTGCACCATCTACCACGCTGTGCCTACTGCTACAGGCCGACCACCTCCCCAAAGCCCACATTGAGACACACTGCCCACCTTCTTTTTTGGGGAGAACAGGGTCTCACTCTGTTGCCCAGGCTGGAGTACAGTGGTGCAATCATGGCTCACTGCAGCCTTGACCTTGATGATTGCTTGCATGGCTCAAGCAGTCATCCCACCTCAGCCTTCCAAGTAGCTGGGATTACAGGTTCGTGCCACCATTTTTCTTTTAATGCTAAATTTGAAGTTTTTAAATTTTACATTTAAAGTTCATGCCACCATAATTTTTAAATTTTTTTTGTAGAGACAGGGTTTCATGATGTTGCTCTGGCTGGTCTAGAACTCCCGGGCTCAAGCAATCCTTCCGCCTTGGCTTTCCAAAATGCTGGGATTATAGGCATGAGCCACTGTGTCTGGCCACATTGCCCCCCTTCTAAAAACCTCAGGAGACCCTCTTGGTTACAAATAACAATGCCTAAACCTCCTTGTCTGAAACTTAAGGCCCTTAACATTTCAGCTGATACTAACCTTTCCCAGCATATCTCCCATCCTCTGTGAATTCCAGACTGTGGGTTGCAACTGCACTGGCTTGTGCCATGAATGCCAGGGACACTAGCCAGCATTTCAGATGCAGCAACAGATGACATGGCAGTGCATTCAAGGTAGCAAGTCTAGCTGCAGTTTCAAGAAACACACATCCTGACGTGTTTCCATTTACAATGTAAAATGCATCTCTTATGATAGGTCTCTGCTGAAGCAAAGTCTTGAAAGCCGTGATTTCATACCACTGATGTGAACTGTTCTCCCCGGAACCCAGGAAGCCCACACAGAGGCTTTACTGGCCTCTGGGAGGCAAAAGAAGGGGGCATGGAAGCCTAGGTCTCAAGGCCCAGTTCTCCTCTCATTAGTGCTCCTCTTTTTCGTGTGTGTGTGTGTGTGTGTGGGGGGGGGGTGTGGTATTGGGCTTCTACCTGGTAAAAGAGTTCTGCTCTTCCCTACTCTGTGACAACATTCTTCATCACCCCACATCCTGGGTGCTCTTCTGCTTCCACATCTACAGCATGCGCCTGCCCTGGCATCCATCATACAGCTCCTTTCCTGTAGCATTATTCAAAGTAAATTCTGATACAAGAAAATTAGGACTACCTTTTCAAGACAATCATTTTCTAGGTTAGATAATATCTGTGTACTACTGGCATTACTGTTCTTTCCATCTAAAAATTAGCCCTCTTAAATAGTACCCCTTGAAAACAACTTGAATAAATTAAGTAGTACCTCGCCAGGTTCTGGAAACGCAAAACAAAAATGTCCTAGTATTTTAGACCAGTGGTTTCCAACTTTTGTTTATCCCACAGTCCTAGCTATTTAAAAAAAAAAAGAAAAAAGACAAAAGAAAGAAAGAAAAGAAAAGAAAAAAGTACATCTATGTATCTTTTATCTACTTTCCTATCAACCATCTATCATCCATCTATCATCTATCTATCCACCCATTCACTCATCCATCTAGCTGTTATCTATTTACCTATCTACCCATACATACATCATACATCTATCTATCTATCTACCTATCTTTTTATCCATCCATCCAC
Organism: Pongo pygmaeus; assembly: GCF_028885625.2. Lineage (NCBI taxonomy): Eukaryota > Metazoa > Chordata > Mammalia > Primates > Hominidae > Pongo > Pongo pygmaeus. Next base: position 79,360,498 of record NC_072386.2, read on the forward strand.
CCATCCGTCTATTCGATGAGAAAGTGCGGGTATTAAAGTCAGTTAGAACATTAAATATTAATAAACCTTGCTGAGTGGGGTGGCTCATGCCTATAATCCTAGCACTTTGGGAGGCCAAGGTGGGCAGATCACTTGAGGCCAGGAGTTTGAAATCAGCCTGGCCAACATGAAGAAACCCTATCCCTACTAAAAATACAAAAATTAGCTGGGTGTGGTGGCACACACCTATAATCCCAGCTACTTAGGTGGCTGAAGGACGAGAATTGCTTGAACCCAGGAGGCGGAGGTTGCAGTGAGCCGCTGCACTCCAGCCTGGGTGACAGGGCGAGACCTGTCTCAAAAACAGGAATAAATAAAATAAATATTATTAAAGCTTAATGTATCTCATTTTCAGACAAATAAATATGAAAAATAATTCCAATATTCTCCCTGCATCACAGAGGATAATTTTGTCAACATACTGGGCATCATCCTTGGACCCCAGTAAAGACCACTGCTTTGTATGAGGAGGGATTGGAGGTAGAGGAATGGCAGCTCTTCCTATACTTGATCAGCTAATTGGGTTTTTACAAAAAAAAAAAAAAAAAAAAAGGTAAGGCACATTTTGACATCCCAGTTTAAAGCTTTTAGATGTTTCCAAATGTTAAAAATATACACACATCTCTATTTCTTCTTCTCCCTATTTCTTCTCACCAGCTTGGATTTTAATGGCTAAGATAGCCGTATAGATAGTTTCTAGTTTTGAACTATTTTTGACACCTACACTATATTTTAAAATTGAGGCTATGTTTGTCTTATAAAATGCCTAAGACTTGTTTATTACCTAAAAATGAACAAGGAAAGTCATAGCCTGCCTTAGTGTTCTTCTAGTGGTCAGGAAAAAGCTTCTACCACTGAGCAGTTTAATGAGGCAATGGGAAACTACATAAAGTTTGGCTTTGAATCCATCAGGAATTGTATTGATTCAAGGCACCAGACAGCTCCTTATAGAATATAAGGCCAAAGAATATAATTTCCCCCTTTATTTTATTTTATTTTATTATTTTTTGAGATGGAGTTTCGCTTGTGTTGCCCAGGCTGGAGTGCAATGGTGTGATCTCGGCTCACTGCAACCTCCGCCTCTCAGGTTCAAGCGAATTCTCCTGCCTCAGCATCCTGAGTAGCTGGGATTACAGGCATGTGCCACCACACCAGGCTAATTTTTCTTTTTTTTTTTTTTGTATTTTTGGTAGAGACGGGGTTTCACTATGTTGACCAGGCTGGTCCCAAACTCCTGACCTCAGGCGACCCACTCTCCTAGGCCTCCCAAAGTGCTGGGATTACAGGTATGAGCTACCATGAGCGGCCAAGTTCCCCCTTTAAAACTTGTAAATTCTTTTCAGGGCTAGCATTCAAATAGGCTTTGAGGGAAAGCAATCACCTATTAAATTCTTTGTGAGAAACATCTCTAGATTAAACTTGTGAGGGATTCCATCTGGTCTCTGATCTTTGAGCTTCTTTATAATTACAACTGACCCTAAAGTCATTCTATTTTGCAGTTTTCTACCTTGGGTTCCAGCAGCCTTCATGATATTTGCAAGATATTAAAATTATCATCTGCTATTGCTTACTATGTCTTAGGCTTCTGATGTGATAAAAGTATTAATTATTTTAAGCAGTACATTTTTAAACTTCTTATTCTCTTTTATGAATGCTCACTAATGAATTCTTATTAAACCATTAAGGTAAGTATGGTAATTTATTATTACATTTTTTTTTCTATAAAATGGGAACAGCTTGTCTGGATTTGCATCTATAATGGTAACAGAAGCTTCAAGAACATCTGCTTTGGTGTTAACTTCTAATAGGCCTTGCATGGAGCAATCTGTTCTCCATGTATGGGACCCAGTTATTACTCACGTTCCTGAGAAAAGATGGCACCAAGTCAACTACTGCTGGTTTTATTTGTATTATTTTTAAGTCATTTTATTTTTTGCTGTAGATATCCTGTAATTGAAACATACTACTTACTTATAAGAATTCTACTAAAATTCCATTTCTATACTAGGACTAAAGTATTAAATTGGAAGAAACATACATACTACATTCAAAGAATGCATATTTCATGAATCTTTGAGGTATTCTTGCCATTTGAGGAATTCCTGAAATGAGTCATAACCCGCAGGATACACATCCGCAGAACTTTTGTTGTGTGACTTGCAGCAGCAAGTTGCTTACCACCAGTTTTACACATGTTTGTCTGGTTTAACTTCCTAAAATACAAATGTGATCAACCCAATCTTCTGATTTCTTACTTTACAGACTAAGCTTTGCTATTCAAAGTGTGGTCCAGGCTCCAGCAGCGAGAATCTGACATGGAATCTTCTAGAAATGCAGACTAGCAGGCCCCTCTCAGAATTAGATTCTGCATTCTAACAAAATCCCCAGGTGATACATCATACTCATTAAAATGTGAGAAGTAAGATCTATAGGAACGGCCCCCAAAAAAGTCTGTCTTGCTGAAATTAGTGAAAAATGAAGAACACAGTGAGTTTGTCATAAAGCTAAAGGTATCCAACGTTTTTAGTAGACAAGTATGAAATCTCCCCCTCCCCACACTGCTACCCTCCAATCTGTTCTCCATCCTCAGCATCCTTGTTCCCACCTTGCACAACTCTGGGCCTCTGCACATGAAGCTTCTTCCATTGGGAATCCCCATCCCTGTGTGACAAACTCCTTTGAATTCTTCAGACCCACTCAGTTTCTACCACATCTGTAAAGACATTCTCAGTGGTGTCCCTACAATGCCGTACTCATGCTGTGATTATAGTGTTTCTCACATTATATAAAATGTTGTTCATGTGTCTGTCAACACACCTAGACCATGTGCTCCTCAAAAGCAGGACTCTGTCCTCTCCGTCATTGTCTCCTCAACTCGTAAGAAAGACAGACACAAACTAGTTGCTCAATATGTTTGCTGAATGAATGTGACCTATGTGGAAATAAGCACCAGCAGAGACAGTTATTGTGAAATACTCCATTTGATAGGTTGAATGTGGTACATAGAAAGGCTGTCGGTTCAGGAGGCCACTTGCTAGAAGACATTGGTCAAGTCACTTAATCCTTCTGTGCCTCAGTTTCTTCACTTGTAAAATAAGAATGCCTGATTTCTCTCAATGCATTGGATTATTCTGAGGGTAAAATGCAAGGAATTATGAAAGAATCTTTAAAAGTTAAAAAGCAGGAGCATCAAACACATGGTTAAACATCAATATGAGGCAGTAATCTTTTTTTTAATGTACCATTAGAATGAAGACATACTATATATGAGTATTTTTGGCTCTTTTGGTTTTCTAGAGCTGCTGTAACAAAGTCCCACAGTCTGGAGGCTTAAACAACAAAAAATCTATTTTCTTGTAGTTCTGGAGGCTAGAAGTTTAAGATAAGGTGTTGGCAGGGTTGGCTCCTTCTGAAGCCTCTCTCCTTGGCTTGCAGATAGATGACGTCTTCTCCCTGCATCTTCACATGGTCTTCTGTGTGTGTCTGTGTCCTCTAACTCTCTCTTTTTATAAAGACACCTGTCAGATTGGGTGAGGGCCCACCCTACTGACCTTGTTTTAACTTAATTGCCTCTTTAAAGACCCTGTCTCCAAATATAGTCGCATTCTGAAGTACCAGCTGTTAGGACTTCCACTTACAAATTTTGAGGAAGACAATTCAGCTCTTAATAGTGACTTATTTAACTTTACACAATAAGTGTTTGTGGCATTTTAATAAAGGTAAGGTACCTCCTACCTGCTTTATCCATTCCTCAAATCCAGCCGGTTGTTAGGGTTCCCGATTTTTTTTTTCCAACAGTAGGCCATTCAGAAATGCAAAGCACCATTCAGTTAATAATGGTGCGCCAAGACGGTTCAGACTTGGTAAGTGGGATTTCATTCGAACATGATTCAAGTGGAGAAGGAGGTTTTTACGATATTTTTAACGTTATAAAAATATAAAAGAAATATAATATAGAAGTATAGAAAGAAAAATTTAAAACGACCCCTTCCCCAATCTGATCCCCCCAAGATGACCAATGTTAAGTGGTTTAGTGTGTATTTTTCCATATTAAAAATGCTTATATATGCAAACCTACACAAAAAACATATGCACATATGGAGTCTCCATATGGAGGCATTTTCACACCCATTTTACTTTTGTCAGTAACCCATCATACTGTCTCAGTTTCATGATGTAATTGCAGTGGAATTACATTTAACAGCTCAAAGTTACATATAATCAACACATTTCAATGGGGGTGGAGGAGGCAAGCAATGTGCCTCTTACTTGCCGGTGAGCCCCAGTGCTCTACCTCCTCATGCAGACTTAGTCGGTTGGCCGCCATGATGGTTAATTTTAGGTATCGACTTGACTGGACTTAAAGGACACCCAGATGCTGGTAAAGCATTATTTCCGGGTGTATTTGTAAGAGTGTTTCTGGAAAAGATTACCATTTGAATTGGTAGACTGAGTAAAGAAGGTAGCTCTTCCCAGTATCAGTGGGCATCATCCAATTTGTTAAGGGCCCACACAGAGCAAAAGAGCAGAGGAGGGGCGAATTTGATCTCTTCCATTTGAGCTAGGACATCCATCTTCTCCCGGCCTCAGACATCAGCACTCTGGGTTCTCCGGCATTTGGACTCCGAGACTGACACCGTCACTTCACTGTTCCTGATTCTCAGGCCTTCAAACTCAAACTGATTTACATCACTGGCTTTCCCGAGTCTCCATCTTGCAGACAACAAATTGTGGGACTCCTTGGGCCTCCGTAATTACATGAGCCAATTCCTATGCTAAATCAATTCCTCTCTCTTGTGTGTGTGTGTGTGTGTGTATGTGTGTGTATAAATCTGTACAACCCCACAGTGAACTCTTAACTCACAAGAGTCAACCTCTAAGATGTTGTTCTCTGTTTGTAGCTTTATACTGATTTATTTTCTTTTTTTTTTTTTTTTTGAGATGGAGGCTTGTTCTGTTGCTAGGCTGGAATGCAGTGGCACGATCTCAGCTCACTGCAACCTCTGCCTCCCGGGTTCAAGTGATTCTCCTACCTCAGCCTCCTGAGTAGCTTGGATTACAGGAGCCCACCACCACATCCAGCTAATTTTTGTATTTTTAGCAGAGACGGGTTTCACCATGTTGGCTAGGCTGGTCTTGAACTCCTGATCTCAGGTGATCCACTCACCTCGGCCTCCCAAAGTGCTGCAATTACAGGCATGAGTGTACTGATTTATTGAGTCACTTGAAGCACAAGTCTCTCATTTTTAAGAAGCTAAATTTACTTACTACTATGCTTAATTTAAATGTTGTTTTTCTGGCTTTAATAATTTCTTGTCTTTAGAAAATTATCACATATGTTCATATTCCGATGTGATTAAATGCTTGCAACTATTTTTTTGTTTCCTTTTCCTAATATTTAAGGCACTATGCCTTGTGGCCTAGCCCCTTTCTTTTCCATCTCCCTCTGGGGTCTACCTATCTGGGGAAGCATGCATTCCCTGCTCCTCTGTGCCTTGAGTCTTAGGGCACCAGCTCCCTACAAAGATGAGGAAGCAAACAGTTTATCAGCTACAGCAGTTGTCCAGTTCTATCAGTGATCGAGCAAGTAGATCTTATTCTAGAACCTGGTATTGGCAGGCTTATTTGGCCTACAGATGGAAAGCCATGTTTGCTAATAGTCATGTTAGTAATAAAAGTAATAGAAGAGAACCTGAGATAACACATAAATGAATGTTGGTTTTGTCTCCCTCCCTAGTCCCGTTGCTCAACAGGTTGGGGTAGTAGAGTATAAAATGCATAGCATTACGTGCATGTTTTGGTGGTGTTTGTTAATATTCAATTCTGCTATGGAAGGAAAAAAATGGAAAGGAAGAAACTTAAGATAGAAGTATAGATGAGTAGTAACTATGTAGCTTGGAAGACATCCACAAAATTCTCAAGATACGTTAGATGAAGAAAAGTGGTTAGCAAGCAAAGCGTGAGAGAATGGACTGAGAGATACCCAACATATATTACTCTAAATATACAGGAGGCACTTGAGGCACTACATATTCATGAGGTTTTAATTCAACCACCCATCGGTGACAGCCTTTCTGGCCCTACCAGTTCTCTGTCTAAGAAAAGCAAATAAAACCCTTATCTGCTCAGCAGGCTAATTGACAAGCTGTCAAGGGGCCAGGCATCCTTGCCCCCTTGGTGCCAGGCACCTCCTATGGTTGGGCACCCTGGCTCAAACCTCAACACTAGTCCTTATAACATCATCTATAGGGACAGCTGATGAGACAGAGACAAATGACAGACACACCACATGAACACTGTCATGTACCAGGATTCAGAGAGCGTGGCCCTTCATCCTGCTCACACCCTACACTAAGTCTGCTAACTAACCCTATTTCTTTTCCTTGCATCTCCGTGTGTGTTTTAAGTTGACTTAATACATTAAGTGCCTGGAAGAGTTTAACTTGTCCGGTGAGACTTTCTGTTCTGTGACCTCTGGAACCACTTGGCTGGTAATGTCAAGTTGGTGATGAGTATGGGATGAATCCCAACTAAATTAACAGGAAAACAAGGTCACACTGCAGAAAGACTCTCTGAAATCAAAGCCATTCTTAAAGGAAAACCTCCAGCCTATGAAGACTATGAAAAACTGACTCATGGTCTAGTGTAGAAAAGGCATTAAACAAGAATTTAGGAAATAAATCCAGGTTAAAACTCAACGCAGGCCTAACCAAATCCATAGGAGTGAAAACAAGAAGCAAAAACCTAGAGCCAAAGGCGATGGCTTCAGTGTTAGTGGGAGCTTTGATAATGTGCATAGGCAAAAGTTATGGCAGAAATCAGACTATAGTAGCAACTGCCCACCTCTGGGAGCTGACCCTGGGGAGTCTTTGACAGCACCCCCACCTCTGCCTGGAGGATACAAAGAGGATCACTAGGATCAACCAACAGAGTGATTGTATGCTTCAAAACCAGGAAGTACTGCTTGTGGTCCTGTTGCTCAAATCAAGGAAATGGGGGGCTTATACTAGGTCACACTTAAAACAAATGATAGGAGAATTTAATTAAATCTCAAGAAACATAATGAATTAGCAGACTGGATTAAAAAAAATTCTAGGCTGGATTTAAAAAATCCCAGCACTTTGGGAGGCCAAGGTGGAAGAGTCACTTGAAGCCAGGAGTTTGAAACCAGCCTGGACAACAAAGCATGTCTCTACAAAAATAAAAAATAAAGATAAAATAACCCAATGTGGTGGCATGCACTTATGGTCCCAGTTACTTGGTAGGCTAAGGTGGAAGAGTCGCTTGAGTTTGAGGTTACAGTGTGCTGTAATCACACCACTGCACTCCAACCTGAGTGACAGAGTGAGAGTCTTACTCAAAAAAAAAAAAAGCAAAAAAAAAAAAAAAAGCAGGGCTCGGTGGCTCACGTCTGTAACCCTAGCACTTTGGAAGGCCAAGGCGGATGGATCTCTTGAGGCCAGGAGTTCGAGACCAGCCTGGCTAACATGGTGAAACCCCGTCTCTACTAAAAATACAAACATTAGCTGGCCGTGGCTATATGCACCTGTAATCTCAGCTACTTGGGTGGCTGAGGCTCAAGAATTGCTTGAACTGGGGAGGCGGAGGTTGCAGAGAGCCAAGATTGTGCCATTGCATTTCAGCCTGGGTGATGACAGAGTGAGACTCTGTCTCAAAAATAAATAAATAAATAAATAATGATAGCAGAATTTAACTAAATCTCAAGCAACATAATGAATTAAAAAAATTCTGAGCTGGGTGTGGTGGTCACATTTGTAATCCCAGTACTTTGGGAGGCCAAGGCAGAAGAGTCACTTGAAGCCAGGAGTTGGAGGCCAGCCTGGACAACAAATCATGTCTCTACAAAAATATAAAATAAAGATAAAATAACCCATCATGGTGGTGTGCACTATGGTCCCAGTTACTTGGTAGGCTAAGGTGGGAGAATTGCTTGAGGAGTTCGAGATTACAGTGTGCTGTAATCGCACCACTGCACTCCAGCCTGAGCAACAGAGTGAGAGTGTTAAAAAAAAAAAAAAAAAAAAAAAACCACACTGAGAGTGGTGGCTCACACCTGAAATCTCAGCACTTTGGGAGGCCGAGGTGGGCAGATCACTTGAGGCCCGGAGTTTGAGACCAGCCTGGCCAACATGGCGAAAACTTGTCTCTACTAAAAACACAAAAATTAGCTGGGCATGGTGGTGCGCATCTGTAATCCCAGCTACTTGGGTGGCCAAGGCATGAGAACTGCTTGAACCAGGGAGGTGGAGGTTGCAGTGAGCCAAGATTGCACTACTGCACTCCAGCCTGAGTGATGACAGACTGAGACTCTGTCTCAAAAATAAATAAAAACAAATGACAGAAGAAAGTAACTAAGTCTCAAGAAACACAATGAATTCGCAGAATGGATTAAAAAAATTCTGGGCCAGGCATGGTGGTCACACTTATAATCCCAGCACTTTGGGAGGCCGAGGCAGAAGGGTCGCTTGAAGCCAGGAGTTTGAGAGCAGCCTGATCAACAAAGCATGTCTCCACAAAAATATTTTAAAAAAATAAAATAACCCAGTGTGGTGGCATGCACCTATGGGTCTCAGTTACTTTGTAGGCTAAGGTGGCAGGATTGCTTGAGGAGTTCAAGGTTACAGTGTGCTCTGATCACACGACTACACTGCAGCCTGGGTGACAGAGTGAGATCGTTACTCCAAAGAAAAATTCTGTTCAGAACCACTCTATCATTATAGTTTTTGTCTTTGTCTTTTCAAGAATGTCTTATAAATGGAATCACATGGCATTTAACATTTTGAGTCAGGCTTCTTTCACTTAGCACAGTACCTTTGAGATGATCCAAGTTGTTCTGTGTATCAACAGTTGGCTTCTTTTTATTGCAGAGTAGAATACCATGATGCTACGGCTGGACCACCATATGTTAGCCATTCACTCTTTGAAAGACATTTGGGTTGTTTCCAGTTTGGGGCTATTACAAGTAAAGCTTGTGCAAAGTTCTGTGTGAAAAGAACTTTTCAGCCCGGGTGCAATGGCTTATGCCTGTGATCCCAGCACTTTGGGAGGCCGAGGCTCGTGGATCACTTGAGGTCAGGAGTTCGAGACCAGCCTGACCAACATAGTGAAACCCCGTCTCTACTAAAAATGCAAAAGTAGCTGGGCATGGTGGCGCATGCCTATAATCCCAGCTACTTGAGAGGCCAAGGCAGGAGAATCACTTGAATCTGGGAGGCAGAGGTTTTGGTGAGCTGAGATTGTGCCACTGAACTCAAGCCTGGGCAACAAGAGTGAAACTCAGTCTTAAAAGAAAAGAACTTTTCATTTCTCTAGGGTCAAAACCCAGGGGTGGGGTGGCTGGGTCATATGTAAGTGTGTGCTTAAGTTTGAGAAACCGTCAAACCGTTTTTCAAAGTGATGGCACCATTTTGCATTCCCCTGGCAACGCATGAGGCTTCTGGCTGTTTCTTATCCTTCCCAGCACCCAGTATTTTTTATGGTACTCATTCTAATAGGTGCCTAGTGGTTCCTCCTTATTTTTTTCTCTGTCTCTTTATAAGAAACTTTGAAGATTAACTCATCATAAAAGAAAAAACAAAACATTGTCACTTGTTAAATACCTGAATGAAAAATAATAGAATGTAGCTGAGGAAAAGAATCAATTAGGCCAAAATAGCAATAAACTATTTAGGCATTACCCAAAGAAGGCCTTTGGTACTAGATGTTATAAAGGAAAAATAAAAATAACAGCTCTTCCTCTCTGGCAAAAAAAACAAAAAACAAAAAACAAAACTACACAGAGGCCCAGAGAGACATTTAAGTACTGGAGACATATATTTTAACCTCGGGTAACCTCTTTATGCAATTACTGGAAGACCTGGGACATTGGGAGAAGACTCTCACAACAGCTCACCCTTGACCCACCTGAGCAAGCTGGTCTCATCTCCCTCCTATTCTCCCCATCCCTTTACCTGGAAATCACTATTTTGGATAACTGTGCTTTCTTGTCTCTGACATCAACAAGTAGGTGGTTGGACAGTCTGAATCAAATACATTGATACATCGATTTACACAGATACACAAACACACACACACATGCTACGATAGTATACTGGGCATTACAACAAACTGGAAACTAGCCAGCAACACCGAACACTACAAGGGCAATGGGTTGGATTTACCCCCCAGCCAGACACAGTGGGGATAACAGCCTCTCTACTCAGGTAAAATGAAGGACATCACAGAAGGGGCTCAGAACCTGTGGTGTGCCATTTGCTGTGGGCCTGCTGGGGTCTAACAAAGCTTGGAGGGGTTAGGGGGTGGGAAGACCCTTGAGGGGAAGCCTCTGCGGATTTGGGCCCTCCCTGTTCAAAGCTCTCAGACAGGCAATGCCTGGGTATGCTCCGCTGAAACTCCCAGGGACCGAGCATGGCCAGGCTTAGCCAAAGGTGGAGAAATGTGTCAAGTTGGCTGAATTACAAGCTATGCTCAAAGACATAACTGGCGACATATTTTACACTGATTCCTAAACAATACCAAATGGTGTAACTACTTGGTCTGCACATTGACAGACTACAAACTGGGAAGTTGATGGCAAAAGGGTGGCAAAATCTAGCAAAAAATCATAAAAATTAAAAAAAAGAAAGAAAAGGCCAGGCATGCTTCGTGCCTGTAGTCTCAGTTACTCAGTAGACTGAAGTGGGAGGTCGTTTGAGCTCAAGTGTTAAAGGCTGCAGTGTACTGTGATTGTGCCTGTGAATGGCCACTGTGCTTCAGCCTGGGCAACTCGGTGAGACCCTATCTCTAAAAAATGTTTAAAGATTAAAAAAACAACCCAACCAACAAAACAAACACACAAGCAAAAAGAACATTGCCACATAGCCCAACCCTCACCTTAAATAAAGATCTGAAGCCATATAACAGGAGTCAATGGACAAAGTAACTCAGAAAGTATATACAAGACTATATTACACAAGGAACAGTAAAAAATCAACATAAATTAAGCACAGTAAGATATTAACAACAATAACTCATAATAAAATGAACAATTATAAGAATATACTGAAATAAAAGTTATGTGAATGTAGTCTGTGTCTCAAAATATCTTATTGTACTGTACTCACCTATTAGTGGAAGGCACTTGACAGTGGGTAACTGAAACCATGGAAAGAGAAACCCTGGCTAAGGGAGACCACTGTACACTAATCAAGCAAAAACAAAGCTTGGCAAGTGACACTTTTGAAAAAAAAAAAACCCCACCAAAAACCCCCATAAATTATCCCATAGAATACAGTAAATTGTGTTTCTGAAGACTCAGGACACTCAGGAACAAGTTCTCTGACAACAAGAATTGAACAAAAACACATTCGTTTAAACAATAAGGCTATTTTACCAGCTCTTCAAAAATGTGATCCATGTCATGCTGATGAAGTCAGCCTTTCACCTGTCAATGGAGAGATTGACAGATCAGAGGAAATAAACTGAGCCAAAGATGGCAGATGGGTTATGGGCAGGTATTACCCAGACCCCTGTCATGGAGCAGAGAAATACTGTCTCACTACCTAAGATACAAACTCAACACTGGCATTTGCTATCCTGGCAGATCTGCAATTCCTGACCACTACTACAGGGTCCTGCCATCTCTCCAAAAATGACTCCTGCTCACAAGCAGAAAATGATCAGAGAAAATGACCAGCATACTTCACAACTCAGGTGGTCCAGGTAGGGGCAGAGGTGCATAGGCTTATCCATTTAAATAGGTCTTTTACCTCCCCTTGAACTCTGAGTTTGGAATTAGATGAAGTTCCTCCTATTAATTTGGCCTACAGAACTTTAAGAAGCATCAATTTAAAATAGGCCAGAGGGCAAAAACAAAAAGCAAAACAAAATTGGGATGGGTGACAAAATAAACTTCTAATGTTTTAAGGGTGTTAGTCTTTCAGTATAAGTCCTTGTCTTACGGAAGTGGCCAAGAGAGTCTATAAATAACAATGACTAAATAGCTAGATAACTAGATAAACCAAAATGCCAAAAAAAAAAAAAAAAAAGAAAAGAAAAGAAAACATCAGTACTATTAAGTACAATTTATTTTATATATATTTTTTGAGATGGAGTCTCGCTCTGTCACCCAGGTTGGAGTGCAGTGGCGCAATCTCGGCTCACTGCAACCTCCACCTCCCAGGTTCAAGCGATTCTCCTGCCTCAGCCTCCTGAGTAGCTGAGACTACAGGCGCACGCCACCAGGCCTGGCTAATTTTTGTGTTTTTAGTAGAGATGGGGGTTTCACTGTGTTGGCCAGGCTGGTCTCGAACTCCTGACCTCATGATCTGCCTGCTTCGGCCTTCTAAAGTGCTGGGATTACAGGCATGAGCCACCATGCCCAGCAGTACAATTTAAATGAACTGTAACATTTGGTTGGTAAATGCAGAGGTATACAAATTGTATGGAGAACATCATGGGTAGCCAGGCACAGTGGCTCAAGCCTGTGATCCCAACACTTTGGGAAGCAGAGGTGGGAGGATTGCTTGAGGCCAGGAGTTTGAAACCAGTCTGGGCAACATAGAGAGCTCCTGTGTCTACAAAAAAAAAAAAAAAAAAAAAAAAGAATAAACTAGCTGGGCATGGTGGTGCATGCCTGTAGTCCCAGTTCCTCAGGAGACTGAAGTTGGAGGATCACTGGAGACCAGGAGTTTGAGGCTGCAGTGAGTCATGATTGCTCACTCCAGCCTGGGTGACAGTGAGACCCCAACTCTGAAAAGAAAAAAGAACTTCAAGGGTTATATTCCTATTTAATATGAATACTTGAACACAGTATGTTAGTACACACAATATATTCAAAACACAGTATATTCAAAAACATCTATTTGTCTTCTCTCTGATCTCATTATTTTATACTTTCTAAATTTCCTCTGTTGGTTTCATGGGTCAGATAAATTATCACTCTTTACACAAAATATGTAAAGGCATAAAAATATAAATATATGTATTTAACTAAATTAAATAGCAACTGCTGTTTTCTAAAAAGATTTGTTCCTGTAAACCTGAAATAATAGTGTAAAACCGTTCACTCTTGCTATCTGCATGTGATTTTTTTTTTGAGAGACAGGGTCTCACTGTGCTGCCTTGGCCTGGTCTAGAACTTCTGAGCTCAAGCGATCCACCTTCCTCGGCCTCCCAAAGTGCTGGGATTACAGGCATGAGCCACCACACCCAGCCCTTCATGTGAATTTTTTTTTTTTTGAGATGGAGTCTGGCTCTGTCTCCCAGGCTGGAGTGCCATCGTGCGATCCTGGCTCACTGCAACCTTGCCCTCTTGGGTTTAAGCGATTCTCCTACCCCAGCCTCCTGAGTAGCTGAGATTACAGGTATGCACCACCACCCCCAGCTAATTTTTGTATTTTTAGTAGAGAGAGGGTTTTGCCATGTTAGCCAGGCTGGTCTCAAATTCCTGACTTTGGGTGATCCACCTGCCTCGGCCTCCCAAAGTGCTGGGATTACAGGCGTGAGCCAACAAGCCCAGCCCTGCATGTGATTTTTAAATATTGTACCTTTGATTTTTAAAATCAACAATGATTATATCACACTTTAAATATAATTCTTGAGATCTGTAATTGTCTTCAAGACCTATGACTAATATTCAATTAAGGTAATAAATAATATTGTCACATGAAATCGTTGGTAACTAAAATGCATAAATAAGAACAGAGATTACAGAAGCGATAGACCACTCTATAATAGCATATTTGCTCTTTGCAAAGCTCAAATTAAGATGGTAAATTTATATGAGGTATATTGCTTTAGATAATACAATGATATTTAATTTATCTATATTTATTTTAAAAAGCTGAAGTTTAACTACATATGTATATCTAATAAAAATGCATATAAGGTATATTAAAGATGTTAAATGAAAAAAGCTTATGAATAATGAAGACAGAGAGCGAATGGTTCAGATGAATATTATTTTGACCCTTGAATATACAATCTGCTCTTTAAAAAGAGAAAACAATTTTGTTCTCTGTCTTGAAAACAGAACCCCAGAGTCAACCTCTGAGAGGTCGTTCTCTATTTTGTAGCTTTGTCCTGATTTCTTGAGTCATTTCAAATAAGTCTCTAATTTTGAAAAAGTCAAATTTAGGTACTAGTATGCCTAATTTAAATATTATTTTTCTGGCTTTATTTATTTATTTTTTTAAATGAAGTATTTATTGATCATTCTTGGGTGTTTCTCGGAGAGGGGGATATGGCAGGGTCATAGGATAATAGTGGAGAGAAGGTCAGCAGATAAACACATGAACAAAGGTCTCTGGTTTTCCTAGGCAGAGGTCCCTGCGGCCTTCTGCAGTGTTTGTGCCCCTGGGTACTTGAGATTAGGGAGTGGTGATGACTCTTAAAGAGCATGCTGCCTTCAAGCATCTGTTTAACAAAGCACATCTTGCACCGCCCTTAATCCATTTAACCCTGAGTTGATACAGCATATGTTTCAGAGAGCAGGGGGCTGGGGGAAAGGCCATAGATCAACAGCATCCCAAGGCAGAAGAATTTCTCCTAGTCAGAACAAAATGGAGTCTCCTATGCCCACCTCTTTCTACACAGACACAGCAACAATCTGATCTCTCCTTCCTTTCCCCACACTTCCCCCCCTTCTTTTCAACAAAACCGCCATCGTCCTCATGGCCCGCTCCCGATGGTCGCTGTCTCTTCCGAGCTGTTGGGTACACCTCCAAGACAGGGCGGCCGGGCAGAGGCGCTCCTCACCTCCCAGACAGGGCGGCCGGGCAGAGGCGCTCCTCACTTCCCAGACTGGGCCGCTGGGCAGAGGCACTCCTCACTTCTCAGACGGGGCGGCCGGGCAGAGACGCTCCTCACCTCCCAGATGGGGTGGCAGCCAGGCAGAGGCGCTCCTCACTTCCCAGACGGGGTGGCCGGGCAGAGGCGCTCCTCACTTCCCAGACGGGGCGGCCGGGCAGAGACGCTCCTCACTTCCTCCCAGACGGGGTGGCAGCCAGGCAGAGGCGCTCCTCACTTCCCAGATGGGGCAGCCGGGCAGAGGCGCTCCTCACTTCCTCCCAGACGGGGTGACGGCTGGGCAGAGGCGCTGCTCACTTCCCAGATGGGGCAGCCGGGCAGAGGTGCTCCCCACTTCCTCCCAGACGGGGTGGCGGCGGGGCAGAGGCGCTCCTCACCTCCCAGACGGGGTGGCCAGGCAGAGGCGCTCCTCACTTCCCATACGGGGTGGCGGCCGGGCAGAGGCGCTCCTCACCTCCCAGACGGGGTGGCCAGGCAGAGGCGCTCCTCACTTCCCATACGGGGTGGCGGCCGGGCAGAGGCGCTCCTCACTTCCCAGATGGGGCAGCCGGGCAGAGGCGCTCCTCACTTCCTCCCAGACGGGGTGGCGGCCGGGCAGAGACGCTCCTCACTTCCTAGACGGGGTGGCGGCGGGGCAGAGGCTGTAATCTTAGCACTTTAAGAGGCCAAGGCAGGAGGCTGGTAGGTGGAGGTTGTAGCAAGCCAAGATCAGGCCACTGCACTCCAGCCTGAGCACCATTGAGCATTGAGTTAGCGAGACTCCGTCTGCAATCCCAGCACCTCGGGAGGCCGAGGAGGCAGGCAGATCACTCCAGGCCAGGAGCTGGAGACCAGCCCAGTCAACAAGGCGAAACCCCGTCTCCACCAAAAATACAAAAACCATTGAGGCGTGGCGGCGTGCGCCTGCAATCCCAGGCACTCGGCAGGCCGAGGCAGGAGAGTCACAGGAGCCTGAGGCAGGCAGGTTGCAGCGAGCCGAGATCACGGCAGTACAGTCCAGCTTCAGCAACAGAGAGAGACCGAAAAAAGAAGGAGAGGGAGACCGAAGAAGAGGGAGAGGGGGAGGGGGAGAGGGAGGGGGAGGGGGAGAGCTATTTTTCTGGCTTTAATAATTTCTTGTTTTCAGAAAACCATCCCATGTTTATATCCTGATGTGATTAAATGGTTGACAATTCTTTTTTCCTTTTCCTTTTCCTAATCTAGGTACACAGATTAAACCCGGCAAAAAAAGAAATTAATTATGTAGTGATAAAATATAACTAATATAAATTTCAATAATCATTTGCTTTTCAGGTTGGATAGAACATACTTAGGTTATGTATAATGATTGAGGCAAAGCTGTCAACAAATTAGTTTATTCCTAGATACAAAACTCCTTGTAATTTGGTACAACTCTAATATAGGAACAAAATCAAAGACCCTGGACATTTGTCAATATCTTCCCTGATAGTTCCTTCTCTCTGTATGATCATTGGCTAAATACCCAAATAGGGGATTCCATTCTCCTCTCTTCTGATTAAATAATATTGACTAATCACAGCTATTCAGTCTTGTCTCCTGCAGGTGGTTTTATAAACTATAAATCAGAAATTGAGTTTTTTAGAAGTGCCTCCTCCCCAAAAAGCCCTAATAAAAGATGGTACTGAATAGGAACAGACTTTTCCCAAGGGGTAAAATTAGGATTTCCAGGACTCTTTCTATCTAGAGAGAGATGACCCCATTGAAGTAGACTGCTCGACCCAAGTTTATCAGTATATTTGACTTTTGAGACTGTGCCAACCGGATATCCATGTATTGAAAAATTAAAATCAGAGTACTACGTCACACCATACACAGAAATAATTCGTGATAAAGGACATAAATGTGAAAAACAAAATATTTAATATTTTAGAAGAAAATATAGGAAAATATGTTTTAAGACTCTCAAGTAGGAAAATATATAAAAAAGGCACATCTGATAAGAAACAACCGGTAAACCTGACATCATTAATGTAAAACCCCCATTCAACCAACGACAACAGAAATAAAATGAAAATAGAGCTCAAAGAGTGAGAAAAGATACTCAAATGCACATAAGAGGATATAAAGAATATATTAAAAACTTCTACAAACCAATGAAAACAGGATATACCACTCAGAAAAAAACCTAGATAAAGGATATGAGTAAAGAATCTACAGGAGAAGAAATTAAAATATTGCATAATCGTTTGTAAAACCACTCAGTCTCCCTAGTCATCTGAGAAGAGCAAATTTAAAACACAAAGATCAACCATTTCATGGCCATCAGATGGGAAAAATAATTTGTCGTCATTATCTTTGTAGAAACAGAAATTTTTTTTTTTTTCCCAAACGGAGTCTTGCTCTGTTGTCCAGGCTGGAGTACAGTGGTGCGATCTCAGCTCATCGCAAGCTCCACCTCCCAGGTTCACACCATTCTCCTGCCTCAGCCTCCCAAGTAGCTGGGACTATAGGTGCCCGCCATTAGGCCCGGCCAGTTTTTTTTGGTATTTTTAGTAGAGACAGGGTTTCACTATGTTAGCCAGGATGGTCTTGATCTCCTGACCTCGTGATCCTCCCGCCTCAGCCTCCCAAAGTGCTGGGATTACAGGCGTGAGCCACCGCACCCGGCCAAAACAGAAATTCTTATGCATCGATAATGGAAGTATAAGCTCACACAACTACTTTGGAGGATAATTTCTCAATATTTTATGAGGCTAAAACTGCTCATATCTTTTGACCAGTTTCATGATTTGGACAATATTTGTAATTTTCTGGCAAGTGTGTATAAGAAGACAGATAACAGTATGTTCACTGCAGTATTGCCTATAATACTGAAAAAATTTGAAACCAATGTAAATGCCATCAACAGAGAATAAAATAATGATTTATTCCTTTAATTGAATACAAATAACCAAAAGAGTGAGCCAGAGCTGCATGTATCAAAAAAGATACATTTTAAAATCAAACTGAGTTAAAAAATACACACACTGAGTTTGAAGAGTTAACAGTGTAACAACTTACAAGAAACTAAGCACAATATTTTAGAAAAGTGATCATCTCTGGGAAAGAAGAGGCAATGAGGGGATTTCAGAAATAGCTTTAATGTTTCCATTATATCTAATACCCTTAAAATAATTTAAACTGAGGCAAAATACTAGACTTTGAAAGGACTGGGTTGTGGGAATATAGGTGCCATTTTGTTACTCTTTGTGTGATTTTCCATGTTTGAAGTATTTAATCACAAAAATATAATAAAGAATTTTAGTTGTCTCAATAAGTTCCGTCAGTTGCTATAATTTAACAAATGAAATCTGGGATAGTTCCTCAGGCTTTGTCTTTTGTGGCATTTAAGAATATAAGAATATACATATGTATAAGAATGTTCTTCATTTGGGGTTCCTCTAATGCCTCCCCACGAGTAGAGTCAAGTCACTTGGATACTATGCAGATGATGGGTCTTTCTCAGGATTCACATCTGGTGGTAAGTGATATCACTCATTGGTGTTGCTAATTTTGATCATCTAGTCATGCTAGTGTCCAGCTTCTCCATTGTACAGTATTTTCCCTCTTACATTACAATAAGCAATCTGTGGGGAAAGACTAGGATCCGCTGCTTATCATAATGGCTCATCAACTTGGTTTATCCTTCATCACTGCTTCTTGATGGAATCAGTATTTATGAAGGATGTTGTAATATGAATTTCCAACTCCAGCATTTCCTCCATGTTTACCACTTGGCCCTTGACATTCTACTGTAAGCAAATGCTTTCCCACTGCAATCAACCATCCATCCACCCACCCATCCATCCATCCGTATCTGTCTATCTATTGTCAACAATCTTCAGTATGGACTCATTGATTTCCCCCTTTTTTCTTAATGGTTTATAATTTATTACCATCTTAGTTATTTTGGTGTTCAAATTATCTCAGATTTGGCCACTGGCATCCCCTTAAAGCCTGCTCATGCAACATGTGCCCCTTATTTTATTTTTTTTAGCATTTCCTTCTTTTTTGAATAACAGCATATTCCAGGATTATCTTCTGCCATCTTTGCGTGATCCCTGGAAATTCTCTCCAAGAACTACGTTTATAATTTATTGGGTTAAGTTCCTCATTTTCCCTTTCAGTGTGATTATGATATTCATTTGAAATACAGGTAGTTTAAGGTTTGCTTTCAGTTTTTTTCTTCTTTCCCATTCTCATAAATTAATATTATTTTTTGAAGATGTAGAACATTAACATGCTTCTAAAAATCAAACTGATATAAAAAGGAATAGTGTCATTATCTTCTGTATCCCTTTCATCCCAACATCCCCTCACTTATAGGTAACTATTCTCGTTTTTTTGACTTATCCTTTTTGCATTTTTCTTTGTTTTTGTAAACATAAGCAGATATGTGTATGCCTTCTTTCTTTCTCTTCTTTCTTACATAAAAAGTAGCATACAATATATGCTCATGTTGGTCCAGCACGGTGGCCCATGCCTGTAATTCCAGCACTTTGGGAAGCCAAGGCGGATAGATCACTTGAGGCCAGAAGTTTGAGACCAGCCTGGCCAACATGGTGAAAACTTGTCTCTTCTAAAAATACAAAAAATTAGCTGGGCGTGGTGGCACATGCTTGTAATCCTAGCTACTCAGGAGACTGAAGCACGAGAATTACTCGAACCAGGGGTGGGGTAGGGGTGGGAGGTGGAGGTTGTAGTGAGCCAAGATTGTGTACCACTGCACTCCAGCCTGGGTGACCGAGCGGGACTCTGTTGCCTCAACCAGAAAAAAAAAAAAAAAAATATATATATATATATATATATATATATATGTTTACTTTGCTTTTTTTCACTGAACTATATATCTCAGATATAATTCAATCTCTCTAGAGCAATATTCTTCACTTGTTTTACAATTGCATAGCACTCTTTTGAGCATAGAGTTCTTGAACATTATGACAAGACCTGATGAATTAAGAACAGAGAGAGGAGAAAGGCAGGAGACAGGTTTTCTAAGGATATAGAGAAAAAGGCTGCTTCATTTACTTAAAATGTCACCCAGGGCTCTGGGAGTGTGCCAACACCATAGTCAAAATACCAGCACTGGGTTGGAAGCCTGCATTTCATAGCTTCTGTCTCAATTCCATTTAAATCTCCTTTAGAGACAAGAGAGGAAGCAAGAGAAAAATACACATCTATCTGCTATCACCCTCTTCTCCTTTTTACTATAGTCAGGATTTCCAAACTGGAATGGGACTCAAAACTTGACTACACTATACATTTGTGCTTGGCCCAGCTGTAATAGTTTGCAAAACTAAAAATATAAATTAAATGATGCTAAGAAAGTCTCAATTTCTCAGCCAAATAATGCGTTCCTATAAAACAAAATAGAAGATTATTACCTATAAGAACTGCTACACCATAGAATTTTTAAAATTATACTCTACATTCTTGTTTCTTTGTATAAGAACTCATAATCTGACCTCTTGAGTTAAATTTTAAAAAGAAATCTCATCTGTTCTTAAATAAATAATACTCAATTATTTTTGCTGTAATCTTTCTCCCCTGGGCAATAGGGAGGAGAACTTCATAAACAGAGTCACATAATATTTAAACTAATAAGCAATCAATGCACTACTGTCTCCTCTCATTTTCTGTATTTCCTCAGTGGTATCTACTATGAAATGGGCTGGGCTCTTATCAACTCCAGGAAATGACCAAGAGCCTGATAGTGATTTAAGAGAAACATCTGGTTCCTTTTATTAAGTGTGGAGATAGAAATCAAGATAAATGTTATCATTGGAATGTTGCTTGTGTTTCATTATCCTGGCTACTGATAAATGAAGTTCCAGAGTGCTGTTCTTGCTCAATAATTCAGAGAAGATTACCCAGAACAGCAGTTTTATGCATTTCTTGGCCAAAAGAGCCCAAGTTGTTGGAAACAGCCTCTCACGCAGCCTTTCTTCTTGTTCTGCTGAGACACTGATACCTTGTGTGCTTGGAGCTGCAGGAACTATTGGATTAGTCATTTCTGCCCTTCAAGGGACCTTAAGTATGCTGTATAAGTATCAATTTCTGTGGGCACCATAACATGAAAATGACCAGAAGTGTTGTTCATAAAGCAAAAGTCACTTATTGTCTATATGCATTGATGGGCAAATAGCATTTTTCAGCTGTAAAATTTCAAATAATTTTTAGGTACTTCAGAAAGAGAATATAGCTTAGAAGAATGCAATTTAGTAACAATTGCTTTTAAATGCCTATATGTACTGTATATAAAATAAAAGGCCCGAAGAATCTGCCTCTCCTAACAACACTTTAATACAATGTGTATTAGTCCGTTTTCACACTGCTGATAAGACATATCCAAGACTGGGCAATTTACAAAAGAAAGAGGTTTATTGGACTCACAGTTCCATGTGGCTGGGGAGGCCTCACAGTCATGGCGGAAGGTGAAAGGCAAGGAGGAGCAAGTCACATCTTACGTGGATGGCTGCAGGCAAAGAGAGAGAGAGCTTGTGTAGGGAAACTCCCATTTTTTAAAACCATCAGATCTCGTGAGACTAATTCACTATCACAAGAACAGCACGGGAAAGACCCAACCCCATGATTCAATTACCTTCCAATGGGTTCCTCCCATGACACATGGGAATTGTTGGAGTTACAATTCAAGATGAGATTTGGGTGGGGACAAAACCAAACCATATCACAATAGTTCTCAGCCTTGGCTGTACATTAGAATCATCTGGGGAGCTTTTAAAAACCCCTATGTATAGGTAGGTGAAGTGGCTCATGCCTGTAATCCCAGCACTTTGGGAGGCCGAGGTGGGAGGATCACCTGAGGCCCAGAGTTTAAAACCAACCTGGACAACATAGTGACACCCCCATCTCCATAAAATTAAAAGAAAAATTAGCTGGCATGGTGGTGTGCACCTATAGGCCAGGGCAGGAGGATCACTTGAGTCTAGGAGTTTGAGGCTGCAGTGAGCTATGATCCTACCAGCAGCCTGAGTGACAGAGAAAAACCCTGTCTCTAAGAAAAACAAACAAACAAACAAACAAAAAACACAAAAACACCAATGTCCAGGCTGCAGCCTAGACCAATTGAATCAGAATCCCTGAGGGTGGTATCAGCAATTTTAAGAGTCTGGCCCTCCTAGGAGATTCCAATGTATACCCAAGAGTGGCCACTCTAAGAACACACATTTTATTTTGTCACTTCTTCATTCCCTATTTTGTGAGAGCCTGTAGAAAGGTGCCACATAGCACCAATATGGCCAATATCTGCCTGGGCTCTACCCTAGTGAGGCTGAGATCTTCATCCAGCTGTCCATGTTTTCATTTTCCTTAAATGAAATTCAGAGGAATGTTTTAACTTTAAGTGTTATCATTTGACTCATGGAATCCATTGAAGAGTGACATGTTTAAAAAAATACAACTAAAGAAATGATGTTTTAACTAATCTACCAGAATTGGTACAACAGTGACGGATTAATACTACCTGCTCTACAATTCTAATTTAAAAGCCAAATGCTAAGTCTTCAAAATTAAGTCGTAATTTTTGGAGGGTTTGGTCCTAGTTCTGACTGACTTCATGGAAAACCACAGATCTTAGTTTTATTTTAACAGAATGAACAAATGCAGTGTTTTACATGGACACAAAGAAGGGAACAACAGGCACTGTGGACTGTTGTGGGTGGAGAGAGAGGATAGAAAAGATAGAGGATAGAAAAACTACCTATTGAATACTGTGCTTATTACCTGGATGATGAAATAATCTGAGCCAGGTGTGGTAGCTCACGCCTGTAATCTCAGCACTTTGGGAGGCCAAGGTGGGTGGATCACTTGAGGACAGGAGTTCAAAACCAGCCTGGCCAACATGGTGAAACCCCCTCTCTACTAAAAATTAAAAAAAATTAGCCAGGCATGGTGACAGGTGCCTGTAATCCCAGCTACTCGGGAGGCTGAGGCAGGGGAATCACTTGAACCCAGGAGGCGGAGGTTGCAGTGAGCAGAGATCGCGCCACTGCACTTCAGCCTGGGCAACAGAGCAAGACTCTGTCTCCAAAAAAAAAAAAAAAAAGAAAGAAAGAAATAATCTGTACAGCCAACTCATGTTACATGCAACTGACCTATGTAACACACCTGCACATGTACCTCTGAACCTAAAATAAACATTTAAAAAATGCAGTCTTTTAGACCATCTAATTTGTGCCAGGCATTGTGGCAGACCCTGGGGACACAATGGCATGTAAGATGCGCAAAGCCACTGTTCTCATGATTCTGATCACTTAGCAGTAACGAGGTGTGAATTCTGAGAACACACATAAAAACCACAGACATTCTTCAACATAATTGAGAATCCATCCTGGCCTACAGACTTGAAAAAGAAGAACACTTAGCCCCAGATGTCAAAACTTAACACGTGGCTCTAGATTATACTTTCCTTTACAGTAGATCACATATGTACTTCCCAGAAACCGATACCATTGATAAATAATTCTAAAAAGCAACAAGCATTTTCCCAAGCAAGATTCAGATTGTACCAAATGCCCCCACTTAGGCATAATTTTCTCTAGTAGCACCTCAGTGATGTGCTTGTCAAAAATATATGCTCTTTCTTTTATATTTAATAGGAAAAGAAGACAGCTTTGTCTTTAGGGCTAAGTATGCCTTTTGACTCTAAAGGCCAACATATTCCTGCGCGTTTGCTGGGTTACAACAGATTGTGACTGAGTTGAAACAAGCCACAGGGATTTCTGAGCTGTGCCCCCTCTCCCTGGGGCTGTACACTCCAAAACACCTAATACTTGGAGGGGACTTCTCTATTGTTTCAAAAAATAATTTGTTTGATAGGTTTGATACTCTTAGGTTTTTCTCCCCTTTCTCTTCTGTTTCTCTTTCAAAGCGGTTATTATTTCAAGCAAAATTTTGACAGTCTCCTTTTTGCCTTGAACTGCAACTGTAGAATACCTTTTTCTTAGAAAAATAAAAGTCAGAGCCGGGCACAGTGGCTCACGTCTGTGATCCCAGCACTTTGGGAGGCCGAGGTGGGTGGATCACCTGAAGGTCAGGAGTTTGAGACCAGCCTGGCCAACATGGTGAAACCCCGTCTCTACTAAAAATACAAAATATTAGCTGGGAATGGTGGCACGCACCCGCGATCCTAGCTACTTGGGAGGCTGAGGCAGAAGAATCGCTTGAACCTGGGAGGCAGAGGCTGCAGTGAGCCGAGATCACAGCATTGCACCCCAGCCTGGGCAACAAGAGTGAAACTCTGTCTCGAAAAAAAAGAAAAGAAAAAAGTCAGGCTCCCACATGGCAGGTCCTCTGCGTCAACCTCCTGGGTGTTAGCCACTCAGGAAGGTGGCACAGGACAACTGTGCAAGAAGCACAGGGCACCCACACTGCTGCTGATTAACAGGGGTTGAAAATCAGGAGTTCTTCCTTCCACATCTCCCAAGCCTCAGCTTCATTTAACTAGGTTTTCTAATTTGGAGATAGATAATTATCAAGTGACTTCATATAAGATGACACACACGGAGAGTTTCTACTGGACATCTATAGTAATGTTGCTGATAAAATGAGGTCTGATTCATTTCCTGAATTATTTATAAATTCAGTTTCTGAAAATAAACCCACCATCCTAGGCAATACACTGCTCTTGATCTGTTGATTTGACAAAGGAATTTTCATGAATTGCTGGGGTTGGAAAGAAACGCATCATCCTGGCTTTCTTGGCCCTAGTTCAAAATGTGAATATTCACATGCTACGCTACAGGTTGGCAAGCTTTAAATAAGCAATGATTTGAAAATATGTTGTGTTTTGTATGAAAGAGATTTAATCTTGAGAATGAAAATTCTATAACACTTCTTGGCCTTTTGGCTAAGATCAGGTGAAAATGCTATACACTGGCCAGGCACGGTGGCTCACGCCTGTAATCCCAGCACTTTGGGAGGCCGAGGCTGGTGGATCATGAGGTCAGGAGATCGAGACCATCCTGGTTAACACAGTGAAACCCGGTCTCTACTAAAAATACAAAAAATTAGCTGGGTGTGGTGGCGGGCACCTGTAGTCCCAGCTACTTGGGAGGCTGAGGCAGGAGAATGGTGTGAACCCGGGAGGCAGAGTTTGCAGTGAGTTGAGATCGTGCCACTGCACTCCAGCCTGGGTGACAGAGCAAGACTCCATCTCAAAAAAAAAAAAAGAAAAGAAAAGAAAATGCTATACAAATATATGTGTCTGGACTTTTATTAAATCTCTGAGCCAATTGTCTCAGATAAAAATCACATCTACCAGTGAAAACATTTTTAGGTACATAATTCCTATATATATATATATATATATATATATATACACGTTCACACATGTATGTATATATACACACATATGTATATGTCTGTATGTATATATACACACATATGTATATGTCTGTATGTATATATACACACATATGTATATGTCTGTATGTATATATACACACATATGTATATGTCTGTATGTATATATACACACATATGTATATGTCTGTATGTATATATACACACATATGTATATGTCTGTATGTATATATACACACATATGTATATGTCTGTATGTACACACACAAATAAAAGTTATAGGGAGAAGTAAAAATACAAGCAGAAGTCCTAGGGTTCTTTTTCCTATCCTAACGTATATTGTCTCGGAATAACTAATCATGCCAAAGTTATTGTATCTTAAAGGTAGTAAAAATAACAACTGACATTTATTGAATGCATATAATATGTTGTACTATACTAAACACTTTACATATATTATTTCATTAAACCCTCAAACGAATTGCTATGGTCTGAATGCTTATGTCCCCCTAAAATTCCTATGTTGAAATCTAATCACTAATGTGATGGTTTTTGGATATGGGGCCTTTGGGAAGTTATAGGTCAGGAAAGTGAAGCCCTCACGAATTGGGATTAGTGCCCTTATAAAACAGATCCCAGGGCAGACATAGTGGCTGATGCCTATAATCTCAACACTTTGGAAGGCCGAAGTGGGCTGATTACTTGAGCTCAGGAGTTCAAGACCAGCCTAGGTAACATGGTGAAACCCCATTGCTACCAAAATACCAAAATTAGCTGGGCATGGTGGTGCATAACTGTAGTCCCAGCTCCTCGGGAGGCTTAGGCAGGAAGATTGCTTGAGCTCAGGAGGTTGAGGCTGCAGTGAGCTGACATCACGCCACTGCACTCCAGCCTGGGCGACAGAGAGAGACCCTGTCTCAAAACAACAACAAAAAAAGAAAAACATAAAGGAGACCCCAGAGAGATGCCCTGCCCCTTCTATCATGTGAGGACACAGCTGGGAGGAGCCATGTATGGACCCAAAGTGGGCCCTCAACAGGCAACCGATCTGCTGGCACCTAGATCTTGCACTTGCCAGTCTCCAGAACATCGAGAAATAAATTTCTGTTGTTTATAAGCCACCAGTCTATGGCACTTTGTTAGAGCAGCCTGAATGGACAAAAACACAACCGCACAAAGCAAATAATATTATTTCTCCCCTTTAATAAATGAAAGTTGCTCAAGGACGCACTACTAATAAATGGTTTCATTGAGGCTGACATTTACATGATTCGAATCCAGAGGTCATGCTTGTAATCACCATTTTCCCAACGTGATCTTAGTTTCTGCAACATATTTTTAATTTCACTTCCTTTACTTTTAAAAAATTATCAGATAATAAATGAATGTGGTTGAAAAGATCCAAAGGGTTAAAAAAAAAAAAAAGTACAAAAGGTACAGGAAAAGTCTCCCTTCCCTCCTAACTCAATTTTTTAAGTGATTTGCCAAAAGATCCTAGATATTATGATGTCAAACATGGGAAGCATTTTTTTTTTCTCAGAAGCACAGCTAAATTGTCTTTGCCTCATGTTTGGAGTTCTGTTTCTGGTAATGACAGAGTGGCTCCTATCAGACCAAACTTCCTGAAGATGAAAATTATGACCTCTGGGAAAAATATAAAAAACAACTATCCAAAGGCACTGGAGAGAAAAGAAGGGCGGGAAGACACTTGTTTAAGTTATGAAGATAATCTGGCTTCACATCGTTGGAAAGATAGGAATATTGTAATAACCTTTACTGATAATTGTGGATATTCTTTAACGCTTTCACTGTTTTATTCTTTCACTCTTCAATGGATTCCATGAGTCAAATGACAACACTTAAAGTTAAAACATTCCTCTGAATTTCATTTAAGGAAAACGAAAACATGGACAGCCTGGATGAAGACCTCAGACTCACTAGGGTAGAGCTCAGGTAGGTATTGGCCATATTGGTGCTATGTGGCACCTTTCTACAGGCTCTCACAAAATAGGGAATGAAGAAGTGACAAAATAAAGTTTTGACACTAAAATTTGACAACTGGTAATTTCTTAAAGGTTAGTTGCAATGTGGAATCTGAAACTGTATCATAGTCTGCTATATTTCATATTCTATTCTATTAAAACCTACTGTTTTATAGTGTACTTTGAATGAATAGTTATGTATGTTTTCCCATTTATTCTTTATAATCCTAAAACGTGAGCTCTTCATATTCCCACATTACAGATGAATGTTTTAAAATTTGTATGGGTGGGTGGATCATGAGGTCAAAAGTTTGAGACCAGCCTTGCCAACATGGTGAAACTCCATCTCTACTAAAAATACAAAAATTAGCTGGGCGTGGTGGTGCATGCCTGTAATCCCAGCTACTGGGGAGGCTGAGGCAGGAGAATGGCTTGAACCTAGGAGGCAGAGGTTGCAGTGAGCTGGGATTGTGCCACTGCACTCCAGCCTGGGTGACAGAGCAAGACTCCATCTCAAAATAAATAAACAAATGAATAAATAAATAAATAAATAAAATTTGTACAGTAAGGCACATTCATCCTTTCCTTCAAAAAACACATAATCTCACGAAGTCACCAGGTGAAAAAACAAAACATATGTATCAGCTATGACTTTGCTACTACAAACCTTTATTTAGCTTGATCCTTTTTATAACAGGCTTGTATTCAGATACTACTAGTGTATAAAAACAGCAAGAACAAATGTGATTCAAGAACGTTTTCTGGCCAGGTGTGGTGGCTCATGCCTGTAATCCCAGCACTTTGGGAGGTGGAGGAGGGCAGATCACTTGAGGTCAGGAGTTGAAGACCAGCCTGGCCAACATGGTGAAACCCCATCTCTACTAAAAATACAAAAATTAGCCGGGCGTGATAGCGTGTGCCTGTGATCCCAGCTACTCTGGAGGCTGAGGCAGAAGAATTGCTTGAGCCTGGGAGGCAAAGTTTTGCCACTGCACTCCAGCCTGGGCAACAGAGTGAGATTCCATCTCAAAAAAAAAAAAAAAAAAAAAAAAAAAAGCGAACATTTTCTGATAGTGGGAGAGTTGGTTTCATTTTTTTTTTTTTTTTTTTTTTTTTTTTTTTTGAGACAGGGTCTCCCTCTGTCATCCTGGCTGGAGTTCAGTGGCCCGATCACAGCTCAGGGCAGCCTGGACCTTTCTAGCTCACGTGATTCTCCTGCCTCTATCTCCTAAGTAGCTAGGACCACAGGTGCATGCCACCATGTCTGGCTAATTTTTTTTTTTTTTTTTTTTTTTTGAGAGATGAGGTCTCATTATGTTGCCCAGGCTGGTGTCGAACTCCTGAGCTCAGAAGATCCACTGTTTTCAGCCTCCCAATGTGCTAGGATTACAGGCGTGAGCCACTGTGTCTGGCCTGGGAGAGTTAGTGTCTAACATACTGCAGACCTGGCCTTTGGAAAGCTTGGTGGCTAGTCCCCCAAATGTCCAAGTGATTTTTCTCTTTGCGATACAAATGGAAAACTACTTTACTCAAAGAAACAATTATGACCCTGATAGAGCAGTAAAAAAAGAACAACACTGGAAAGTCTTGAGAAGTAGAATCTATTTTGCTATTTTTTTTTTGGTAAATTAATTTCTGGATAGTCACGAATCAAAGAGACAAACCAACTGCACTGTCATCTGTTGCTTTTTTTCTGAAGCTGCTGAAAGCACTAATGATCAGGAGATTAGCTAATGCCTTCTTTGAGCAAAAGGAAGCATTATTCTATCAGTGCCTCTACTGTCAGTTCCTCGTGCCTAACTATGACAAAGACTTTAATGAGAATAACTGGATGTCCTGGAGAAAAAAGAGAACATGAACAGGGAGGCAGGAGGTTATGACAAAATACCTTGCATGGATTTGCATAAGGTTCTGCAGCTTACCAACTATGTGACCTTTGGCAAATTGCCTTCCTTAACAGGGGGAGACAGGCTGCTTATGGGCATAAGAGGAGGTGTGGGCTGTTGACACGATTATCATCCAGGGAGGCTGCCACAGATTTGGGGAGGCTCAGGGATATGGGGATAGGCCTATAGAACTGGCTACGGGAAACAGAGGAAGAAGAATCCCTTTGTTATAGACTGAGTTGTACCCTTCCAATTCATATGTGGAAGCCATAAACCCCCCTGTAAGTGCATTTGGATATAGGGCCTTTAAACATGTAATTAAGGTTAATTGAGATCATAAGGGTGGGGCCCTCATCTGACAGGAAAGATGTCCTTTATTTAAAATTAAAATTTAAAATTTAGTTTTAGGGGGTACATGTGCAGGTTTGTTACAAGGGTATATTGCATGATGTTGAGGTTTTGGCTTCTATTGATTCCATCACCCAGATAGTGAACATGGTACTTCCAACAGGAAGTTTTTCAGCCCTTGCCTCCCTCCCTCCGTCTCTCCTTTTGGAGTCCCCAGTGTCCACTGTTTCCATCTTTATGTTCGTGTGTACCCAAGATTTAGCTCTCACTTACAAGTGGCAGCATGCAGTATTTGGTTTTCTGTTTCTGAGTTAGTTTGCTTAGGATAATGGCCTCCAGCTGCATCCATGATGCTGCAAAGGACACGATTTCATTCTTTTTATGGCTGCATAGTATTCCGTGGTGTATATGTGTCACATTTTTCTATTCTGAATAGTGCTGTGATAAACACATGAGTGCATTTTTGGTAGAAGTATTTATTTTCCTTTGGGTATATACCTAGTAATGAGATTACTGGGTCGAATGGTAGTTCTATTTTTAGTTCTTTAAGAAATCTCCTCTCTACTAAAAATACAAAAAATTAGCCGGGTGTGGTGGCAGGCGCCTGTAGTCCCAGCTACCAGGGCGGCTGAGGCAGGAGAATGGCGTGAACACAGGAGGCAGAGCTTGCAGTGAGCCTAGATTGTGCCACTGCACTCCAGCCTGGGCGACAGAGCGAGACTCCATCTCAAAAAAAAAACCAAAGAAATCTCCAAACCGCTTTCCACCATGGCTGAACTAATTTACATTCTCACCAGCAGTGTATAAGCATTCCCTTCTGTCTGCAGCCTTGCCAACATCTGTTATTTTTGACTTTTTAATAATAGCCATTCTGACTGGTATGAGATGGTATCTCATTGTGCAGGGGTCCCCACCTCCCGGGCCACGGACCGGTACTGGTCCACGGCCTGTTAGGAACCGGGCCATACAGCGGGAGGTGAGAGGTGGGCCAGCGACAATTACCACCCAAGCCCCGCCTCCTATCAGATCAGCAGGGGCATGAGATTCTCAGAGGAGCCAAACTCTATTGTGAACTGTGCATACAAGGGATCTAGGTTGACTGTTCCTTATGTATAAAACTCTAATGCCCAATGATCAGAGGTGGAACAGTTTCATCCCCATTCCCTCCTGCCCCCACCCCTGGCCCAGTCCATGGAAAAATTGTCTTCCATGAAACCGGTCACTGATCCAAAAAGGTTGGGGACCACTGTCATTGTGGTTTTTATTTGCATTTATTTGATAATTAGTGATATTGAGCATTTTCTCATATGTTGGCTGACTGTATGTCTTCTTTTGAGAAGTGTCTGTTAATGTCCTTTGCCCATTGTTTATTTTTTATTTTTATTTTTTGAGACAGGATCTCACTCTCAGTCAGGCTGGAGTGCAGTGGCCCGATCTCAGCTCACTGCAACCTCTGCCTCCCAGGCTCAAACAATCCTCCTACTTCAGCCCCCCACCCCAGTAGCTGGGACTACAGGTGTGTGTCACCACGCCTAGCTAATTTTTATATTTTTAGTAGAGATGGAGTTTTGCCATGTTGTCCAGGCTGGTCTCCAACTCCTGAGCCCAAGTGGTCTGCCTGCCTCGGCCTCCCAAAGTGCTGGAATTATAGGTGTGAGCCAAATGCCTGGCAGCTTTGCCCATTTTTTAATGGGGTTATTTGTTTTATTCTTGTTGATTTGTTTAAGGTCTTTTAGATTCTGGATATTAGGGTTTGCTGGATGCATAGTTTGTAAATATTTCTCCTGTTCTGTAGGGTGTCTGTATACTCTGTTAATGGTTTCTTTTGCTGTGCAGAAGCTCTGTAATTTAATAAGGTCCCACATCAATTTTTGCTTTTCTTGCAATTGCTTTTGAGGACTAAGCCATAAATTCTTTGTCTAGATGGATGTTCACAAGAGTATTTCCTAGGTTTTCTTCTCTGATTGTTACAGTTTGAGGTCTTAAATTTAAGTCTTTATTTCATCTTGAGTTATTTCCCTTGTATATGGTGATAGATAGGGGTCCAGTTTCATTCTTCTGCATATGGTTAGACAGTTTTCCCAGGACCATTTACTGAAAAGGGAGTTGGAAAGATGGTCTTATAAGGAGAAGACATACCAGGGATGTGCACGCACAGAGGAAAGGCCGTGTAAGAACACAGGAAGGAGACGCCATCTGCAAGCCAAAGAGAGAGACCTCAGAAGGAACCAGCCCTGCTGACACCTTGATCTCAAACTTACAGCTTCCAGAACTTTGAGGAAATAAATGTCTATTGTTTAAACTGCCCAGTGTGTGGTATTTGTTATGGCAGCCTGAACTGACTGACATACCCTCTTCAGTACCCTTTACTCCATAGAAGGTTGGTTGATTTAGAGGAGAAAATAACATTCTCATCCACTAGACAAGGGCTTAAGCGACAAGGCACAATGAACCCAAAGACTATAAACAAGAGGGGGCTAAGACCATAGATGTCTAGTTATACCCTGATAAAGCAGGTATTCTTTTTACCTATTTGGAGGGGTATGAGGGAGATACCACCTACCTTACAATTAAGAGGGTTAAAAGCAATAGGGTGGGCCTCCTAATCTTAGACTTAAAATTTTATGAACAATTTCTATCCTAGACCTGCTGAAAGCAGACAAGAATATCATATTATGTTATTACAATAGTATATCACTGATTAATATCTGTCCTTACTACTTTAACTACTGTTGGCTTTGTTTATCTTTGACACCTTCCTCAGGTAGGGCAGAGTATCTACATGAATTATTGGAAATTCTTCTGCTTGGGAGTTTGGTCTCTTCTCTCTCATTTAACTATTCAATCATTTATCTGTATCAGTATGGATTCATGGATATTTATTTTATGCTTTTGGATATCATTCTATGCCACTTTATTCTATTGTTCATTGTTCCAGCTGTGGCCACTGGGAAGTCTCTCAGTTGGTTCCTGCATCTCTTTGACATATGCCCATCATTTTGGGGTTATTTTGAACACTTTCTTATTTTCTGGCACCACAACATCCTTCAGGCTTATCTTGTATATTTCCTGCCCCAGTCCTAGAATCACCCATTTCTCCAAAGATCAATGGGGAATTCTTTTTTACTGGAGGATGGTATTAGAAACCAAGATCTGACACTAGGTGTGCTCATTGTTTCTGGTGTGTTAATTGCTTCTAGTTCATCTTAGCTGACAGAGCAGGAGATGTGTGTATACTCATGTGTGCATATGTACTTATCTACAGATGTTTCTATGTGTATCCATCTATATCTATATTAAGCTAAACATGAGGTTCATACTGATGTTCCCAGTGCTAAACCCTTATCAAACAGATCATCCTGGCCTCCTTCCCTTGCTTATCTGTAGTCTCCCATACCAACAGGGAGAAACTGGCTTCTACCATCTGCCATCCATTTACTTAATTGTTCACTGATATCTTTAAAACATGCTAAATGTTTCTATCAATTACTAGCATGGCTCTCTTCAATGTTCTAATTGTCCCAGGCGAGGCCAGTAGAAACCCTTCCAAGCTGTGGTCTTTCACATTTCTGTCAATTGTGGAGCACTTCAGTGTTTTCTGGCACAAGGAGATATTCTGATCTCACCTAGTTTTTCTCTGTCTCAGACACTCAATCAATCATCTCTTGAAGGATCCCAAATCCCGTCTCCTGACTTTTGCAGCAGCTTTACTGAAGTATTATTCACATGCCAAGCAATCCCCCCATTTAACATGTACAATTAAATGGTTTTTAGTATATTCTCAAGAGTTTGTGCAACCATCATACAATCAACTTAGGACATTCTTATCATCCCCAAAAGATGCCATGTACCTTTTTGATCTCATCCCCTAGTCTCCCCATCCCTCTCATCCTGAGACGATGAAGGTTTGTATTTTCAGGGCATAGTGCATGTGTTTGTATATTTGCATGTATGCATGTATACACAATCAACAACTATGGAATTGTCAGGGGGAAGAAGCAGTATCTGGGAAATCATGACCATGCAGGATCCAATGCAGTGGGTGAAATTAACAAATGAAATGATAACAGAAGAGCTTGATAAAACTCCCTACTGATTGGGGTGAGAGTAGTGGTGGAGAAGATGAAGCCCTTACAATCAATTAGGAAAAGCAAAGAAAAGAAAGTCATGATTAAGAACTCAGGTTTTTGGAGCAGAGTGTTTGAGTTCCAGTTCCAGCTTTGTAATTTATTAGCTATGTAACTTTCAGTAATTTATGCCTCC
This sequence comes from Pongo pygmaeus, assembly GCF_028885625.2. Lineage (NCBI taxonomy): Eukaryota > Metazoa > Chordata > Mammalia > Primates > Hominidae > Pongo > Pongo pygmaeus. Next base: position 79,394,150 of record NC_072386.2, read on the forward strand.
CTTTACTTGCCTGTATAATGTCTACTCTTCTCCAGAGGTCATGGAGCTCATAGGCACACATGGTTGCTACCTAAAATGAGACCTACAATAACCTTGGTGGCGGTGGATTACAGTGTCTGGTCAAGGAGTCTCTGCAGGGCAGAGAGAGAGGGTGTCTTCAAACATACCTTTTCTCTGGGGGTAGTGTCCTTGGGTGAGGCTTACTGGATCCCTTCAAGGCTCTAGAGATTGGATTTTCTGGATTTGACATCCAATCCCTCCTTTTGGAGATAAGTACTCAGTCTAGATGGGAAAAGACCTTCTGGAGTGAAAGGCCACCATAGGGCTTATGATATTGTGACATACTAAGAAAAAGATATTTGGTCCTTGTCTTAGTCCATTTTGCATTGCTATAAAAGAATACCTGAGGCCGGGTAGTTTCTAAAGAAAGGAGGTTTGTTTGCCTCACAGTTCTGCTGGATGTAGAAGAAGTAGAAGCAGGTCAGGAGATTAGTGAGCGTAGTACTCTGAATACTCCAGCTTGTCCACTCTTTCACTCTTGCCATTTCTTCCTTTTTTTTTTTTTTTTCAGTGGCGGAGTCTTGCTATGTTGCCCAGATTGGCCTTGAACTCCTGGGCTCAAGCAATCCTCCTGCTTCAACCTCCCAGTGCACGCCACCACACCTGGCTATACTCTTCTCATTTCAAACAACAAGCCGCTACCTGCCTTTCCCAAACTGATATTCATTATTCCTGTTTCATACTTGACAATCTTTCATTGAAAAGTAGAAAGGAATTTCAGAGGTCATGACATTTTATTGAGTGCCTTAACATTTATTGAAAGGCTGTTCTAACTAGTGATTAAGAATATGGGCTTTGGCTGGGCCCACTGGTTCACACATATAATCCAGTGCTTTGGAGGCAGAGGCAGAAGGACGGCTTGAGCCTAAGTTCAAAACCAGCCTGGGCAACATAGTAAGACACTTGTTTCTAGTAAAAAAAAAAATTAAAACATTTTTAAAAAAGAAAAAGAACATGAGCTTTGGAGTCAGATGTATCAGTATCTGAATTCCAGCTCCATGGCTTCCCAGATGCAGGCTTTGGTAAGTAACTTAATCTCAGTTTCCTCATCTATACATATATATATAAGATATCGAAATGCCTTCTTAAATAGACTAAGAAGGAAGTTGGTAAATGGTAGCTAATATTTCTATGCTGTTCTATTTCTTTCTTGGTGCCAAGTGTTTTACATACTTATCAACCCAATAAATGGACATAATTATTCTCATTTTATAGGTGAAGGAATTGAAGATAAAGAATTCAGCAGGGCATGGTGGCTCATGACTGTAATCTCAGCACTTTGGGAGGCTGAGGCAGATGGATCATGTGAGGTCAGGAGTTCGAGACAAGCCTGGCCAATGTGACAAAACCTTGTTTCTACAAAAAGGAGAAACAAAATTAGCTGGGCATGATGGTGTGTGCCCATAGTCCCAGCTACTTGGGAGGCTGAGGCAGGAGAATCACTTGAACCCAGAAGGTGAGACCACACCACTGCCCTCCAGCCTGGGTGACAGAGTGAGACTCTGTCTGAAAAAAGAAAAAAAAATTCATAAGGTGAAATAGATATATTAGCTATGCTGCAGATGAAGAACTGGAAGCATGAAGTATTTAAATAACTCACTGATGTCTCAAAGTGGAGCAATTATAGAGCAGGGATCCAAAGCCATGTCTATTTGGTTTGGAATTTGTTAAATTCCTGATATTTGGCAATTTGCTATTAGTTGTGCTTGACAGGTTGTGATAGTCATGGTGATGTTTATTAGTTGCGTTAATTTTTAAGAATCAACTTTGGTCACAGACCTGAGATACGTGCATGACTATTGTAAATAAGGACGAGAGTCCAAATGTTAGGGAAGGGGATAGTCCTCTATGTTGCATTTTTTCCATCAGGCTCTATGCCTTTAGAAACAATGGGTGGTCCTTTGCTTCCTTCTATAACCCAAACAATCTATGATTATCTTTCTGCAGCTGTCCTAGTCAATCATCAGTATTATCTGAAGTTATATTATTTTAAATAGCACTGTCAGGAGCTCTGTATAACTGCTTTCTCTAAATTTACCATCTATTGATGAACTGACATAAAGATATCAAAACAACTGGAGACCAATATTAATAAACAGTAATTATATAATTGCAATAATTGCAATGGTTGATCTGTAAATACAATTCTGAGTTTCCTAGTGTTATGGGACCTTTGAGGTGTCAATTTCCTGGCCAGAAACCTCTGTGGCTGGTGGCACCTTTGCCAGAGTTCTTGTCCTGTGTCCAGGAAGAATGAGGTATGCAAACAAGTGGAGGGTGAACAAGACAAAGAGAAGCTTTATTGAGCGTTAAAACAGCTCAGAGGAGACCTGCAGTGGGTAGCTCCTCTCTGTAGGCAGGTTGTCCTGAAGTCTGCCCAGCTCCTAGGAGAGAGGAGGCCCTGGAGAGGGTAGCTCCTCTCTGCAGCTGGTTGTCCTAACGTCTGCCCAGCTCCTAGCAGAGAGGAGGCCCTGGAGAGGGTCACTCCTCTCTGAAGCTGGTAGTTCTGACATCTCTGCAAGTCTCTGAAGCTCTCAGCTGAGACGGTAGCTCCTCTCTGCAGCTGGTTGTCCCATTATCTGCTCAGCTCTGGCTAAGTTGGGGATTTTATGGGCCTCAGAGGGGAGCAAGTGCCTGCTGCTGATTGATCCATGGGCAGCCATGGGCAGCCATGGGCAGGCTCGGAAAAGGCACCACAAGTTCCCACTCTGGCTCATGGGGCTGGCAGCCCAAACCCCAGCCTTCAGGCCCTCCTTGGCCAGAAGTTGGGGCCTCACTGGGGACCCACCCCCTTCTGCCCAGGAGTCCGTCTGCCTCCCACTGCCATTCATGGTGCCTGGGTTCAGCCTCAACTTTGCTCCAAGAATGGAGCAGATGCCAACAGCAGGGAGAAACCAGGCAGCAGGAGCAGGCACTTCTGAGCCTGTGAGGGCATGCAGGGCCTTCCTGGGCCCCCAAGAGTGCAGGGATGCCTGGGGCTGCAGCCGTAGTTTGGATGGCTGCAGCTGCCCCCAGGAGGGCAGGGCTCCTGCCTGCTCCTGGCTCCCCAAGAGCACAGGGAGGCTCAGATCTGCAGCCACACCTTGGGCGGTGCTCCTGCCTGCTCTGTGGAGCAGGAGGCCCCATTCTGCAGCTGTGCTGCAGAGGCACCCAGGGAGCTCCCACCCCAACTCAGAAGGGGTGGGTCTCCTGCTTGTCCCTGGCTCCCGCCAGAGAGTGTGCAGCCCTGGCCATGCCTCCCTGCTGCAGCAGTAGGCCGTCTGGAGCAGCCGCTGCCATAGTGATTCTCATAATTTTATTTTGCCTTGGCATCCATTTTGAATATGTTTAACTTTCTCATATGAGAAGCAGGGCTCAATCACCTTTGACACAGTTTCCAGTTCTCTGCTTCCTCCCAGTTCTTCAATGTGATCCATCCAGATATCTGCTTAATGCAACTGCTTCCTGGTGACCATCTCCCTATGGGAAAGGTAAATGCAGCCTACTTGACTCACCCGTTGACCTCCATAACCCATACGGACTGTGTAGATGGGCTCCAGTGACCACCTCACAGTGACAAGGTGACTCCATGGAATTTGTGCTTGCTTGTTCTAAACACCAATTAGAACTCCCATAGGAAACTGCTTGGGTAACACGCTGGACCCCAATAGAGGCTTTAGCTCCACAGGTGCCCCTTCCTTGACCTCCTTCCACTGGCTGAACTCCCTGTCACCTCCAGATTTACCCTCCTTCTGGTGACCACAAGACCAAATTAGAAAGAAACCATAACAATAAAAATCACAACACCCAGCAGTCAAAGTGTACATCATTATCAGAAAAGAGGAAAGATACAAAGGAAGCAAAGTTTTCCTTGTAGTAAACTTCAAGAAAATTTTCCTGCATGGAACTTTACAAAAGATAGAATAAAAAGTGGGCTGTGCATGGTGGCTCACGCCTGTAATCCTAGCATTCTGGGAGGTCGAGTTGGGTGGATCGCTTGATGTCAGGTGTTCGAGACCAGCCTAGCCAACATAGAAACACCCATCTCTACTAAAAATACAAAAATTAGTCAGGTGTGGTGGCATGTGCCTGTGATCCCAGCTACTCAGGAGGCTGAGGTGGGAGGATCATTTGAGCCTGAGATGCAGAGGTTGCAGCGAGACGAGATCACACCACTGCACTCCAGCCTGGCCGACAGAGCCAGAACCTGTCTCAAAAAAAAAAAAAAAAAAAAAAAAAAAAAAAAAAAAAGTGCCTTCAACATCATTCTACAGCAGATGCAGTAATGGAATTCAGTCTACTTTTTGTTTCTACATTGGATAAAAGCTGAGGACATAATGAAGGATGTTTTGCTTAGGACTAAAAAATACAAGAAATTTCTGTGGCACTAGACATATGCTCATAGCAGCACACTTTTCAAACAGTATTCTTTCTTTCTTTCTTTTTTTTTTTGAGACAGAGTTTCACTCTTGTTGCCTGGACTGGAGTGCAATGGTGCAGTCTCAGCTCACTGCGACATCCGCCTCCTGGGTTCAAGCGATTCTCCTGTCTCAGCCTCCCGAGTAGCTGGGATTACAGGCATGCGCCACCGCACCCGGCTAATTTTGTATTTTTAGTAGAGAAAGGGTTTCACCACGTTGGCCAGGCTTGTCTCAAACTCCTGACCTCAGGTGATCCACCCGCCTCGGCCTCCCAAAGTGCTTGGATTACAGGCGTGAGCCACCGCCCCCTGCCCAGTATTCTTAAATGCAAGCTTTCCCATTAGAGATCTAATAAAAGCTAGGTAGCAAAACTTCCACTGAAACGTGCTTTGATGAGTACCTACACACTAAATTGATATCCCGAGTTTCTGGAAGAGCTACATACTCTAAATCCCATCTCAGCGTATGGCTTGTTTGAACCCCTGTAGGACTCTTTCCATCCAGGAAGGGCCATGGGACATCAGTACGAGTGGGTGGGCTAGAGAAAGAACTCCTTTGCCTGTTTGCTGTTCTCATCCTTTTCCTGAACGCCATGTAGTAAACATCATTTATGCTTATCAGGGACGCTAAACCAACAACCTGAGATACATAAGTAAGGCAGTGACCAACGATGGGCTGCCACACTTTCAGCCAACTTGAGGAGACAAAACTTTTTTGTTCACTTTTGCAGCTTACTTAACACAGGACCGCAGGGCATGGTCCAGGGAGGACGGGGAGACAATTCCCTCCGGGTAGTTCTTACAGAAAAGTCTTCCCTGAATTATTCCACAGCCTTGGAAAACTACTTTCTTTCCTTCTGTACTGGACAAACCATCCAACCTCGCGCGGAGAATGGGGCAAAGCCTCGGGTCACGGGGCCTCGGCGGGGCGGTGAGGGGCGGGAACACGGCTCCGTAGGGCGGGGCCAAGCCGGAGCGAGGCTGCGGGTCCGGACGCCGTGCGCGCGCGCGCGGCAGGTCGGCGCCGGGCGGGGGCGGAGCGGCAGTCGCAGGTCCACGCCGTAAACAGACAACATGGCGGCCGCGGTGGCGGCGGGACCTGGGGCCTTGGGATCCCTGCATGCTGGCGGCGCCCGCCTGGTGGCCGCTTGCAGTGCGTGGCTCTGCTCGGGGTTGAGGCTGCCCCGCTCGTTGGCAGGCCGGCGGGTGGGCCCGGCGATCTGGGCCCAGGGCTGGGTACCTGCGGCCGGGGGTCCCGCCCCGAAAAGGCGCTACAGCTCTGAGATGAAGACGGAGGACGAGCTGCGGGTGCGGCACCTGGAGGAGGAGAACCGAGGTGAGGTGCGAACGCTGGGCAGGCGGGGGGCAGCGGGCGGCCGCTCGCTCTCAGGACTGGCATAAGGTGCAGCGTCCGCCGGCAGGACGCGGGGTCGAGGTCAGGCAGGCGCACCGAACCTGGGTCCCTCCCGTTTCTCATCTCCCTACTCACCCAGCGTGGCCGTTTCCTTGTGCATGTATTTCTTGTTTTTAATAACCTAAACGTGTACCCCCGAGCAGCTTGCCTGTAAAGTGACCGCATTCAGCGCGGCAAACAGAAGTGCAGCTTAACGCCCTCCGCTCCAGACAAGCCAAGGTCAATATATACCCTGGGTATTTAATCCTTGCTACCAGGCTTTATTCTTGCTGTGTAATGGCTTTCTGTAAACTCAGCTATTAGTGGTGGAGTTGTAAAAGCTGCAGTGAAACTGCCTTTTATTATTACGGAGAATCTTAAATTTGAAGCTGCTCAGCTGGAACAATTTTTCCTCTTCATTTTCTCTTAGAAAGTTAGTCTTGAGGGACTGTTCCCCTTCATTTAAACAATTTTGAGCATTTTTTATTTTCCTCAGCTCTGGCGATAAGAATGTGGATGGTATGGATCTTGGCCTTGAGCTACCTTCTACGGGAGGAGACATCATTAGCAATACAATACAGAGGGTTGAAGGCTTTGAAGGAGGGAGGCTGACAATCCTAGGGAATACTGTTACAGCTCAGTTCCTTTCACTGGCAGTGCAGGGAAAAGCTAAAAGGGTCGTGAAGGGTGGAATAGCAGTTTACCCGGGTTAAGCCAGAGGACCAGTCCTTTAATTTTGACATGCATTTGTTGAGCACCTATAATCTGTTAAGCAGAAGTGAAAAGCGTGTAAGTCATGATTGCTTTTAGTGTAGTGAAGCAGATCCTGGTTATTAGTAGGCTTTGTGAACTTTCAAGGCGTGGTAAGAGGAAAGGGCTGTAATACCTGCAGGGTTTCGCCATTTGAAAGGGGTTCCAGGGTATTCTTTAATAGGCAGTGGATTTTGCCATTTGTGAGGGTTCTTAGGCAGACTTATCTCACGTGTAAAACAGGAAAAACAATACCAACTTTATAGGTTTGTTATGAAGATGAGATGAGATTGTTAATATAAATTGCCACTAGCCCGTAGCAGTGCTTCAGGAGTGTGATGAATTACTTTATTCCTTACTTATTATTCCAGACAGAGACAAGAACATGGTCAAAGGCATGGAGATGTGAACATGTGTGGTGTATTTGGGACGTAACATAAGGCAAGTGTGGCAGTAGTGTGGCATAAGCAGAATAGTAAGAAATTCAGCTGGAAGCGTAGACTGGCACTGGAGTGATTAGAGCCTGAATGCCATCATCTTTTGGGTAAGCTTAGTCATGCTGGGACTTCACTTCCGTTAAGTATACCAACAATATGTTAGATATAAAGGGATTGCAAGTATAGCTACTAATATGCACCGTATTCTATTTTTTTGGTCGTTATGACTTGAATGCAATTAAAGGAATATTTGTGCAGAATGTCTGGACAGACTTTAAGTCAGGATCTGAATGGACAGAAGAGAGAATATCAGATAAAAAAGATAATAAACGAAAATGATTTTGGATATCATGGTTTCTTTTTTTTCTTCTTTAGCCTTGATTTCCTGATGAGATAGGACATACATCATGGTTTCTTAAAGTTGACCCCGCCTCCTTTGAGAATTGCCAAGAATGACGACTCAGGCTTGGCTAACATTACCTAGGCTTTGCTTTGCTTTACTGTTGAACGAGCAATAAGCAGTGCAAAGAAAAACATGAGGTCAAGGGTACTACAGGTGAAGGAGTTTCCTGGGTGCCTTTGTTTCTCTTAGAGGTGGGTCCAAAATTTGGTGCTCTCAGCAGCCTCTAAGGAATAGGATAACTCTCCTAGTCACAGGAGCCTCAAACAGCGTGCAGCACTTTAGGTAGGTGGGGGTAAGTAGTGCAGAATACACCAGGTCTTATCTGTTATCTGGGCTCCATGTTTGTAATTTGTTGTAGGAGGCATAGCTCTATAACCAAATTTCCTTTTCTTTTCTTTTGAGACGGAGTTTCACTTTTGTCGCCCAGGCTGGAGTGCAATGGTGCGATCTCAGCTCATTGCAACCTCCGCCTCTCAGGTTCAAGCGATTCTCCTGCCTCAGCCTCCCGAGTAGTTGGGATTACAGGTGCCCACCACCACGTCTGGCTAATTTTTTTGTATTTTTAGTAGAGACGGGGTTTTGCCATGTTGGCCAGGTTGGTCTCCAACTCCTGACCTCAGGTGATCCACACGTCTTGGCCTCCCAAAGAGTTAGGATTACAGGCGTGAGCCACTGCGCCCAGCCACCAAATTTCTTTAGTGGTTATTTCTTGCATTGTTGTCAATCCTACTCAGTTTTAGAGCAGGAGTCCTAGTCATGGCTTACAGAGATCTCTCCTGCACAGCCTTCTTCATAGGTCACCTGGTCTCCAAGCATTCTCCTTCCCACTTTTTCTTCCCAGGGGTGCTGGAGTTACCTTTTTTCAAGGCCAAAACCCACGAATCTGCTCAGTTAAACACCTCCAAAGGCTCCCCGTTGCCTGCAGGGCCTTCTTAACCGTCAGGCATCTCATAGTCTATCTCCCTGCCACTGGGTCTGAGCTCTGCCTTTTCCTGTTCTTTTCTGTGTGTAGCTTTTGCACACACTTTCTGGAATGACTCCTCTCCTTCCCCTACCTACCTTCCTGCGATTTGGCATAATTATGACCCTTTTCAAGATCATCTTTGTGAACCATGTCAGAACAACTTCTGGCAGAAATACAGCAAACAAGCAATTGCGTAGTGCAGATCCTCCTTGATATCTGCTTCTTCCTCCTCTTTCACGTCTATATTATCATCAGGTCTTCCCGTGTTTGAGACCTTTCCATGTGCTTCTTTACCGACAGCATCCTTGTCCAAGCTTGTCAGGTGGACTGTGGCAGAGGTAGCAGGTCTTTCAGTATCTACTGCCTTTTCTGATTTAACAAGTTGATTCCTATATTTTTTTTTTCATGTTTAAAAAAATATATTTTTATATATTTTATGGTATGTAAATTATATCTCAATATATGTATTGAGATACAGTGTATGTATTTTTAAATCTTTAAGATTAAGATTTAATCTCATCTATATTGAGATTTAAATCATATACCATAAAATTCAAAATGTACAGTTGTTTTTAGTATATTCACAGTTATGCTTTGTCAATACAAGCCAATTTTATAACATTTATCAACTCAAAAATAAGCCCTGTAGTCTTTAACAGTGACTCCCTACTCCCCACCTTATCCCTCCAGCCTTAAAAAACCCTCATTTATCTACTTTTTGTATCAATAGATTTTTCTATAAAAGAATAGTATAATAAGTCGTGTTTTTGTGGCTTTTTTCACATATCATATTTTCAAGGCTCATCCTTATTGTAGCTTGTACCAGTACCTCTATGCTTTTAATGGCCAAGTAATATTCATTGTATGGATATACCGCATTTTGTTTGTTCATTACTGATGTACATTTGGATTGTTTCCATTTTTTGGATAATATGAACCATGCTGCTTAGAACATTCATATATTAATATAAGCTTTTGTGGTCATCTTTATATTTTCACATAGGAGTGGGATTGCTGGGTCCTACGGTAATTCAATGACTAACATTTTGTGGAACTGCTAAACTGTTTTCTAAAGTGTCTGCATTTTATATGGTCACTAGCAAGGCATGAGAGCTCCAGTTTCTCCACATCTTGGCAACAGTTGTTATTGTTCTTTTATTAGCCACCCTATTGGGTGGGAAATGGTAACTTTTTGTGGTTTGATTTGGTTTTCCCTCATGGCTAGTGATGTTGAACATTTTTTTTTTTTTTTTTTTAAAGATGTTGAGGAAGACTATTCAAAAGGACTACCATGCTGGGGTTCTGTTGTAGGAGAGCTTCAGATCAGGTTCAGCTCCCTGTTGGAACATTTTTTCATATGCATATTGGCCATGTGCATACATTTGGAGAAATGTCTACTCATATCCTTTGCTACTTTTTTTTTTTTTTTTGAGACAGTCTAGCTCTGTCTCCCAGGCTGGAGTGCAGTGGTGCAATCTCGGCTCACTGAAAACTCCGCCTCCCGGGTTCAAGGTAGTTTCCTGCCTCAGCCTCCCGAGTAGCTGAGACTACAGGCACCCGCCGCCACGCCTAGCCAAGGGTTTCACCATGTTGGTCAGGATGGTCTTGATCTCTTGACCTCGTGATCTGCCTGCCTCGGCCTCCCAAAGTGCTGGGATTACAGGTGTGAGCCACTGTGCCTGGCCCCTTTGCCACTTTTTAAATTGGATTATCTTTTTATTGTTGAGGCATGAGAGTTGTCTTTTTATTGTTGAGACTGGATACAGACCTCTTGTCAGATGGATGGTTTGCAAATATTTTCTCCCATTCTCTGGGTTGTCTTTTCACTTTCTTGATGATATATTTTGAAGAACTAGTGTTTTTAATTTTGATGTAGTTCAGTTTCTCTATTTGTTCTTTTTGTAGTTATGCCTTAGATTATATCTAAGAAACTATTGCCTAACTCAAGTTTACAGAGATTTACACTTACGTTTTCTATGAGTTTTATGGTTTTCACTGTTATGTTCATCTGTGACTATGATCCAATTTTGAGTTAATTTTTATATATGGTATGTAGTAAGAGGCCTAACTTCATTCCTTTGCTTGTGGATATCTAGTTGTCCCAGCTACTCAGGAGGCTGAGACGGGACGATTGCTTGAGCCCAGGACTTTGAGGCTGCAGTGAGCTATGATGGAGCCACTGCACTCCAGTCTGGGTGACACAACAAGACCTTGTCTCTTAAAAAAAAAAAAAAAAAGTATGAACCTATTTATGTAGAATAGCTCCAACAGAACATATGATCCATTTATGTAAAATAGCAACAACAAACCAAATGGTAATATACAACTGTATTTCTGTATGTAGATATGTTGAACATTTTCTAGAAGGTTACATTACATGTAACTGTGATAACTGGCTTCCTCTGGGGAAGGGAATGAGCTGGTTCTAGGGAAGGAGGACTTTCACTTTGAGTGTATTTTTTCATTTTGTATAAGCAGAACGTATTTTGTTTTGTTTTTTTTAAAGTCTCAGCAAAGTTGTTACATTCATCTTTCAGTTGTGTGAGCTTTATAGAGCAGGATTAATGCTGTGATGTGACCTTGTTACAGATTCACTGAAGATGTTTGTATGTTTTGTGAAAAGTCAGGAAAATTAAGGTTGGCATGTGAATGCCTAAGCTTTTCTGAGTTTGGTAAACTTTCTAGGTTATGTGAGGAGGATGCATGATAATTGAGTTCTTGAGAAGTGATTGAATTGTGAATTAAACTGAGACAGTTATAAAACAAAAACTTCTAGACTTTGCTGAATAAAGCTAAGGTTTTATTCCATTTTAGAATACCAAAAGCCTACAGATACATTTGATGGTACAGTTGTTATGTATTAGATAATTCATTTCATATTGCAGAGCTAATTTCTAGCTTTTTGAAGTAGAAGTACTCAAAACATCAAGTCTCAGATATGGGGCCAAAACTGCTGGAATTAACTGTGTTAGAAACATTTTGATGGCACTTTACCCTTCAGTAATAATGTCAGCACTATCATATCTAGCAGAAATTATGGTGAAACTTTTAATACTTATTGCATGAGAGGTGTTCATGCTAGAAGGGAGGTTAATTGGGTCCTCATGTTGTAAATTTTACATGTATCATATCATTTGATTCTAATACAGTCCCATGGAATGTGGAACTGTTAGTATCTTAATAGATTAAGAAACTGAGGATCAGAGAGGTTAAGTAACTTGCCGAATAGCTAGTAAGCGGCAGACTGGGATTTCATCCCCAGCAATCACACCTTAGAGCCTGCATTCTTAGCCCTTGGAGGTTGTATCAACTTGGATGTCTGAAAGGCACTTCAGATTCACTTTAATTCAAAACAGAACTCATGAGCTTTACTCCCCTCCACCCTCACCTTGGTAGTTTTATGATTTTGTCTCATTAAATGTCATCTTCTTTCATCCAATTGCTGAAGCCAGAAACCTGGTAAATACTCCTTAACACTTTCTTCCAGTTAAATCAGTCCTCAGTCTAGGCATCATTAACTCATTTAAAATTTTTGAATAGTTCTTGAATCCTTTCACTTTCCTTTATTTCTACCACCACCAATCTCAGCCAAACCTGTTAATCTGTTGATTGGACTCGAATTGTGTCTTGAAGCTCCCACCCTTATCTACTTCTGGTATGATCTCCAAGTATAGAAACTATTCCCCCCCCCAGTTTTATATGTGCATGTGTACATGTTTATGCCTACGTAAACTCCTTCAATGGTTATTAGGATGAAGACCAGACTTTTTAGCAGGTCTGTAAGGATATTTCTGGCTTGTGCTGACCTCTTTACTTTCATTGGTCACTCTCTTTTCCCCCTCGTAGGTTACAGGACATTCAGTGGGACCATGACTAGTTTATGTTTTTCCTGTTTCCTCTGCCTGGCAGTCAGCCCCTCTCCTTCACTCTCACCTTAACTCCTACTTGTCCTTCTAACCTTCACTCTCTGGGGTAAGCTTTCCGTAACCATCTCCTTTTGCCCCAGACCATTATCAATTCTGGTTACAAGTTACTGTAGCACCACTTACAGCTTGTAAAGCAGTTTGAATGGATTATTAATGATATTTATGATTATTAATGATTTCTATGTTTATTAATGTTTGTATTTCCCTCCTAGACTCTAGTTCCATGGCTGCTGATCACTATAGTACGTACTCAGTATGTTTGAATGAATGGACACATCTAGTCTTAGCTGCTTGATTTTCTTCCTGAGGAAACTGAAATGTAACACAGTTTTATTCAAGTGTAGAGTTAGATTACCACTTAATAGCCGAAGGAAGTTACTTCACCTCTCCAAGTCTCCATTTCTTTATCCATTAGCTATGGGTAAAAGTAGTGCCCACCTCTTGGGTTGTGGTGGGGATTACATGAGTTAATTCGCTTAAAGCACCTGGAGCAGTGCCTGAGGCCTACTGGTGGTAGCTGTTGTCAGTAGTATTGGGACCTACCCAAAGTCATTCAGCTGTTTAATACAGATCCTGTCAGATAGCAGTCGTTTATGCTTTTCTCTGTACTGAGAGCATTTGGAATTCTTGCAAATTTACTCTTTTGTGAGCAGAAATTCATCTTTATATTTTAAAGAATGGGTCTGCACAGTTTCTTGCACAGCAAAGGCATGCGTACATTTTGTTGTCTTCAGTTTAACTCAGTTGCAAATAAGAACCATACCCACCCTGACTCAGTGGAAGGTATTTCTGATACACAGTGAAAATTTGTCTACTCCAGGAACAAGAAGGTTAGTAGAGGTTGTGTAGAACTTTGAATATCAAATTAGGATCTTCGAAGTTGGATATTTTGAAATAAATAATGAAAGGATTTTAAGTAGGGGGTGAATTCTATGCATAGTACTGTTTTTAGAAAATTGGTAACTGGAAGGAATGGGAGGCTGGGTTTAGATGATGGTCTTTGATTAAAAAGTGGGGCAGTTAGGAGTGACAGCTGGGTTTGTGGGAGAGATAATGAACTTTGTTTTGTATAGGTTGAGTTGGAAGTACTTCTTGGACATCTAAATGGAAGTGCCCTCAGATTAAGTGTATCAGACAGAAATCAGGAGAGAAGCTTGGGATAGAATTACTGAAAACTGTGTAGTATGAACAACAACAAAAAATTGAGGTATTAACAACTGGTCCTAGAAAAAGCAGATGCTATAATACCTGCGTGTGACAAGGTTTATTAGCAGTTACTTCTGTATCTACTTGAAGTTGATGAAACCACATTTTAAATAGTATCCTTTAACTTAAAATTTTCACTAATAAGTGTGGTCTTCCCTCTAGTTTGAGTTAGTGATGTAAAATTTACCAAAATGTTGCAAATTACCTTGGTGCTTAAGAAGAGATCAATTGAAGGGAACGTGATGTCATGAATTTCTTTGATTTGTTCGAAGTTAGCTAGATGTGTGATGTAGAGTCTGTTCTCTGAATGCCTTGCTCACTCAAGTGCTTGTACTTTTTTTCCCCTTTAACTAGGAATTGTGGTGCTTGGAATAAACAGAGCTTATGGCAAAAATTCACTCAGTAAAAATCTTATAAAAATGGTGAGTGTAAAGATTAAACTGTTTGCTTCTAATATTAAGATATATTATTGTCATCAATGTAAAAATGTTTTTTTTTTCTCTTTTTCCTCCTATGCTTCCTATTTCTGTTTAGCTATCAAAAGCTGTGGATGCTTTGAAATCTGATAAGAAAGTACGGACCATAATAATCAGGAGTGAAGTCCCAGGGATATTCTGTGCTGGTATGTAAATATGTTGTATTATGAAATGAAACTGTAGTCTAGTTTTTCCTCAGTAGTAGTCTGTTTTCCATTAGAATATTCTTTGGTTTGAACCCCATTACCCACAACTCGTCTTTGTCTGTGTTTTACTGATTCACAAGAAAAAAACATGCTTAGTCTGTCAGCGTTAGAAAGAAGCTTTTGCAACATTTAGATTGTTTTGGAAGTTGAAAAAAAATCTTTGAGCCATTAAAATACTTGTTTGTAGTACATGTAGTACGTGTAGTACAATATTGTTTATTGTGTCTTAATTGTGGCCAATATTCTTTAGTTTCATTCTTTTTTTTTTTTTTTTTTTTTTTTGAGATAGAGTCTTGCTCTGTCACCCAGGCTGCAGTGGTGTGATCTTGGCTTACTGCAACCCCCACCTTCCCATTTCAAGTGATTCTCCTGCCTCAGCCTCCCGAGTAGCTGGGATTATAGGCGCTTGCCATCTCACCTGGCTAATTTTTGTATTTTGAGTAGAGACAGGATTTCACCATGTTGGCCAGGCTGGTCTCGAACTCCTGACCTCAAGTGATCCACCATCTTTGGCCTTCCAAAGTGCTGGGATTACGGGGGTGAGCCACTGCGCCTGGCCCCTAGTTTCATTCTTAAGGATTCTCAATTTTTTTAAGCTTCAATCTCTGTGGCTTCTGCCTTAAAATATTGCAGAATAGTGTGATATTTAGAAATATGCAGTGTATTTTGGCTTTTGATAAGGTTTTATTGCCTTCTTAATACATTTCTTAAAATGTAGGATACCGAAAAGAATTAGTTTTAATTCCAGTTGAGTAACCAAAGAGTGTAGGTTTATTACTCCCAACTGCTAGGGTTATGGTGTTATGCAGTACAGATTTCTGCTTTTACGTTTGTCAAATGTGAGTAATACTGTCTGCTTAGTAGGAGTGCTTATAAGGGTTTTATGTATATTTTGAGTTCTTTGTTTTTTTAAACAATGTGAAAGACTTATGTAAAGAGAATTAGGATTCTTATGTCTAGATCATATTCACCAGGTGAATATGATCTTGAGGTAAAGGAGTGTAACACATGACTGATGGCTGAGAGGTTCTCTAAAGGTCATTGGGTGGCTTATTGGGAAGATACAGAGTAGCTTTAGGGTTTTTAAAGAAGGCCCAATTATATGAATTTTTGAGGAGTGATACCAATGTTGTGAAGACAGATTAACATTTTAAAAATAAGTGTTAGTGGTCATCCTGGCATTGTTTTTCTGTTGGCAGTAGGTTTTATAATTATTGCACTATAGTTACTGGTGGAATTCTTTTTATTTTACATATTCTTTTGCAGCCCATTTGTTCTGGATTTCTGCATTAGGAATATACTTTGAAAAAGGCTTTAATTCTTTAGCACAGTTTGTGGCTGTCTGTTACAGATTGCCTTTTTGAGGACATGCAAAATGTCCTCAAATAATATACCACATGCTGTTTATTAGAATAACATGTTAGCCTTGAGTACTTTTTAACAAGTTAATTTAATCTATTTGCTTTGCTTTATGTGCTTTTAAACTTTCGTACAATCAGGATAATCTTTTAACTCAAGATTTGTGACTGTATTTTGTCAACAAAAGTCAGTGTCTTAATTATAGAAAAATTGGGGCATATCATTCTCTTTTAGTAATTCAGTGTATATGATGGAACTGTTCTTTCAGATTTCTCCAAAAGGTTTTCCTTTCTTGTTTTTTTTTTTTTCGAGACGGACTTTCACGCTTATTGTCCAGGCTGGAGTGCAGTGTCACGATCTCAGCTCACTGCAGCTTCTGCCTCTTGGGTTCAGGTGATTCTCCTGCCTCACCCTCCCGCGTAGCTGGGATTACAGGTGCCTGCCACCACACCTGGCTAATTTTTTGTATTTTTACTAGAGACGGGGTTTCAACGTGATGGCCAGGCTGGTCTTGAATTCCTGACCTCAGGTGATCCACCTGCCTCGGCCTCCCAAAGTGCTGGGATTACAGGCCACACCTGGCCTCTTTTTTTTACATGTATTTACATTTATAAGCTGACCAGTAGGTCTGTCTTTTTTTTTTTTTTTTTTTTTGAGACGGAGTCTTGCTCTGTCACCCAGGCTGGAGTGCAGTGGCACGATCTCGGCTCACTGCAAGCTTCGCCTCCTGGGTTCACCCCATTCTCCTGCCTCAGCCTCCCGAGTAGCTGGGACTACAGGCGCCCACCACCAAGCCCGGCTAATTTTTGTATTTTTAGTAGAGAGAGGGTTTCACCGTGTTAGCCAGGATTGTCTCAATCTCCTGACCTCGTGATCCGCTCACCTTGACCTCCCAAAGAGGTCTGTCTTTTAACATGTACATATGAAATAAAATTCTAGGTAAATAAAATCTCTTTACATTATTTAAAGAGTATTTAAACTTACAGCCTATATTAGTATAAACATCTTAATCAGGCCACATTTATCAGTTATTGTTGAAGAATGTGGTCTTTCACATAATTAAAGCTTTAATTTGTATTCCAAAGTAGTAATATTAAAAGAAACCTTGGCTGGGCGTGGTGGCTCATGCCTGTAATTCCAGCACTTTGGAAGTTGAGGTGGGTGGATCACAAGGTCAAGAGTTCGAGACCAGCCTGGCCAACATAGTGAAACCCCGTCTCTACTAAAAATACAAAAAATTTTCCGGGCGTGGTAGTAGGTGCCTGTAATCCCAGCTACTCAGGAGGCTGAGGCAGGAGAATCGCTTGAACCCGGGAGGCAGAGGTTGCAGTGAGCCAAGATGACGCCACCTCATTCCAGCCCGGGCGACAGTGTGAGACTCCGTCTCAAAAAAAAAAAAGAAACCTCAAAAACACAGTGTCCTGTTTATTGATTATCCTTTTAGCCTCTTCTCCATCCCTTGAAAGTCATCATTTTCCCTCTTCTTTTTCTTCTCCCACAAAGGTTTCTCTGTGTATATAAATACTGTATTCCAGTGATACCTTGTTCATTTCTAAATACTTAAAGCTTAGCAAATGGTCTTGCCTCAAATTTCTTGAGCATAGGAACTCCGCTTATTCTTTGAAAATCATCTTTTACATTCTCAGAACACAGCAAACAACAGGGACTCAGCATTTATTTGCTGGAATTAATCAGCCTTTAAACTGTGCTTTAATTCACTGAAGGTTTTTTCAGGAATGGTTGGGATATAATAAGCAGCTTCTCTGAATTGTCTCATACCACTCTCCTATTTACTGATGGTAAGTTTGGCTACATCTTTTTGCTAAAATGCTAGGAAAACAGATAAACATTAAAGAGATTCCTACATTGCATTGGAGGTTGGGCCAGGTGATTTCTGACTTCTCATTTAAGTCTGCCTATTTAGCATTATTAAGTACTTCACTTATATTTTAAGTTTTTTAATCAATTTTTAGTTTAAAAAAGTAGCATAGTAGGTCAAAATGTATGAAAATGTATAGAGAGAACTCTCTCCAAACCTACTTCTTTATTCATCCTCTAATAAAAATAATTATTATTTTTGTCCTTCCAGTATTTTACTTTATTTTATATATATGTATATATATATACGCAAATACAGTCACGTGCTCCATAACAACATTTTGGTTAACAGTAACCTGCATTATACAATGCTGGTGCCATAAGATTATTTGTTTTTATTTTTTTGAGACAGGGTCTCCCTGTCACCCATGCAAGAGTGCAATGGTGTGATCTCATCTCACTGCAACTTCTGCCTCCAGTGTTCAAGCGATTCTCGTGCCTCAGCCTCCTGAGTAACTGGGATACAGGTGTGTGCCACCATGCCCAGCTAAATTTTGTAATTTTAGTAGAGATGGGGTTTCACCATGTTGCCCAGGCTGGTCTTGAACTCCTGACCTCAGGTGATCCACCTGCCTCGGCCTCCCAAAGTGCTGAGATTACATGGGTGAGCCACTGTGCCCAGCCTCATAAGATTATAATACTGTATTTTTACTGTACCTTTTCTGTTTAGGTACATATAAATACTTAGCATTGTGTTACAGTTACCTACAGCATTCAATACAGTCACCGTACAGGTTTGTAGCCTAAGAGAAATATGTTATACCATATATCCTATTTATGTAGGGGATGGTTTCAGGGTGAAACTGTTCCATCTCCGATCATCAGGCATTAGATTCTCATAAGGAGCGTGCAGCCTAGATCCCTCGCATGCGTAGTTCACGGTAGGGTTTGTGCTCCTACGAGAATCTAATGCGGCTGCTGATCTGACAGGAGGCAGAGCTCAAGCAGTAATGCTCCCTTGCCTCTGCTCACCTCCTGTTGTGTCACCGGTTCCTAACAGGCCACAGACCAGTACCATTCATCAGCTCAGGGGTTGGGGACCCCTGGCCTATACCATCTAGGTTTGTGTATATATACTCAATGGTGTTTATACAAGGATGAAATTTTCTAAGGACTCTATCAGAATGTTCTCTTTAAGTGACTTATTATATACCGATGTGCTCATTAGAATGTTAAGTAGATATTTAAAGTGATACATATAAAGACATATAAATACGATACTTATAAAGTGATATACATGGAGTGTGGAAAATACCTGTTATAAGCGTAGAGAGAGTTGTATATAAAATGTTACGGCAATTATTACTGTAGCTGTGTAAACTATGTCTACCAATAAGATCGTGGGCCAGGTGGCTCACACCTGTAGTCCCAGCACTTTGGGAGGCTGAGGTAGGCAGTTGGCTTGAGCCTAGGAATTCAAGACCAGCCTGGGCAACATGGCAAAACCCTGTCTCTCCAAAAATATACTAAAATTAGCCAGGCATGGTGGTGCGTGCCTGTAGCCCTAGCTACTCAGGAGGCTTAGGTGGGAGAGTCACCTGAGCTTGGAAGATCAAAGCTGCGAGCCGTGATTGTGCTACTGCATTTCAGCCTGGGTGACAGAGCGAGACCCTGTTTGAAAAAATTAAAAAAAAAGATCGTGGATTAAAGGTGATATTTTTTCTGTCTTCAAACTTTCTGAAATAACTTCATTATATTAACAAATTATATTAAGCAAATATATGCAAAGTAAATAATTTTGAAAAAAGTACAAAGTATATTAGTATATTTTTCTTTTTTTGGAAACTAAAATTGGAATATTAACTGAGTCCCTAAATTGTTGTTACAACCTTTTTTTTGTTTGTTTGTTTGTTTGTTTTTTTGAGGTGAAATCATGTTCTGTCACCCAGG
The DNA here is from genome assembly GCF_028885625.2 of Pongo pygmaeus. Taxonomy (NCBI): domain Eukaryota; kingdom Metazoa; phylum Chordata; class Mammalia; order Primates; family Hominidae; genus Pongo; species Pongo pygmaeus. Next base: position 79,413,497 of record NC_072386.2, read on the forward strand.
TTGGAGTGCAGTGATATGATCTCTGCTTACTGCAACCTCTGCCTTTCAGGTTCAGGTGATTCTCCTGCCTCAGCCTCCCGAGTAGCTGGGATTACAGGCGCCTGCCACAATGCCCAGCTAATTTTTGTATTTTGAGTAGAGACAGGGTTTCACCATGTTGGCCGGGCTGGTTTTGAACTCCTGACCTCAAGTGATCTGCCTGCCTCGGCCTCCCAAAGTGCTGGGATTACAGGCGCGAGCCACTGTGCCTGGCCCATTACAACATTTGAGAAGATAAATTTTAGACTAAAAGAGTTCCTGTAGAGTAATTCAGACCCTTTAATTTTATAGAATCCCTGTGAAGTGAAAGACCTGGTTAAAGGTGGTGGCTTAGCTGAAACTACTTCTCTTGACACTTAGGACAGAGTTTTCTCTTAGACTATGGTTTCTAATCTAGAACCTAGAAGGAATATGAGGTCTCTCTTTAAAGTTCTTAAAATTTTAGACACTTAGACATTTTAGTGGCCCTACATTGAGAAGGTGTGTAATGTCAAAATGTCATTGTTACAGTAAAGTATTAAAATGGATGTTTCTATTAACTACAGTAATATGTAAATACAGATAAAAATATGTCATAGTTGTCACAGATACAGTGTTTCCCATACATAATGTGTTTTCACATGGTGTGCTATACCCCAAATTTTAATATATTGTCGATCGTGACATTCTGGAAAAGTCTTTCTGGTTGGCCGGCTGCATTGGTTGTAAACGTGTGATCACAGTCATACCCTTCAGGTTGGGAATCACTGTTGTGTATTCTTTCTTGTAGATTAGAACACCACTTCTGGGTTCATGGCTTGCCTGTACTTCTCTTAGAATGCTAAGAAATATAATTTTGTTAGTCAGAGCTTCTTGTGAAGCATTGGCTACATGGATTATGTGAGATTGGCCTGAATGTGTGCTGCCTCCTTACATATTCTAAAAACTGTTTAATCACTTTTAGTTTACCTTCTCTCTCTCTCCCTCTCTCTTCTGTGTGTGTGTGTGTGTGTCTCTCTGTCTCTCTGCCTCACACACACCCACACACACATACACACACACGAAAGTCAAAACAGTTCCGCTATTTCAAAATGTTTATGTAGTTAAAATTTTAATATTTGCCAATCACAAAATTCTAAAAAAGTCTGATTGGGCTGCTGCGTTGGATGTAAATGTGAAATCACTGTCATCTGTTTATTTTTGTTCTTTTACTTTTCTAATTCAAAGTAACAAAGTGCACATGCATTGTTTTTACCAGAGCATTTTTGAAATGAAATTTTGTGAGAAATTACTGAGACTGAGGATTTTTTCTTTTGAAATTCCTAAGATATATGATAAACAATTCTTGGTAATTGATTGCTATATGTAGAACCCTAAATTGTTTCACTGAATTACACCAGTGTGGGTTTTATAAAAAAGTAAAGGTAGTTTTGCTTCTGCTTTGGAATTCTAGTAAATTATGTTATGACTAAAGACTGACTTGTCACTAAAATTGTCAACATGCATTATTGAATGTTGTATGCTGTTCATATGGATAAAAATGTCATGATCTGGATAGATGTGTGGGCACCTTGGACTGTGAAGTAACCTGGCCGTTGCTGTTTCAGAATCTTAGATTGTCATATTTATGTATTTAACTGTTAGTCCTTCAGAGAGTTTGATAAGTAACGTGAAGGGATAGATACCACAAATTTGTAGTAATTTAACAAGTTTGTATTAGTTTAGTTATATAGGGTTTTGTATTTTTGTTGTTGTCATATATTGTTTGTTGGAATAAAAAATGTTTTATTGAGGTATGAATTACTTGGGGTAAAGTTTACCAATTTAAAATGTATAATTGATGAATTTTGACAGGTATTTAAACCATGATCAGAATCATGATACAGAACATATTCGTTACTTAAAAAGTTTTCTTGTGTCCATTTGCAGTCAAGCCCCTTCCCTTGCCCTGATCTCTGAAAGTACTAATCTCCTTGCTACTCCTAGTTTAGCATTTTCTGTAATTTTTAAAATAAATTGACTCATACTATGGGTAGTCTTTTGTGTCTGACCTCTTTCATTTAACATAATAGTTTGAGCTTCATCCATGTTCATGTTTCACTAGTTTCATTTTATTGCCATGTATTTTATTTTATTGCTGAGAATAGTATTTATTGTATGACTGTTTCACAGTTTGTTTATTCATTAGGTGATGGTCATTTGGGTTTTTCCATCTTTTGGCTTTTATGCATCACTTCTTTGACCATTCACACACACCTTTTTGGCAATGCATAATTTTATTTCTCTCAGGTAAATAGTCAGAAGTAGAATTACTGGTTTTATCCTGTGTGTTTAGTTTTGTAAGAAACTGCCAACTGTTTTCGGTATCATTTTGCATTCCCACTAGCAACGTATGAGAGTTTCAGGCGTTCCACATGCTCACCAACACTTGATAATATGAGGTTTAAAAATTGTAGGCATCCTAATGGATACAAAGTCATATTTCGTTGTAGTTTTAGTTTACATTTCTTACGTGTCACCTGTATATCTGTTTTGATGACTTGTTTATTCAAATTTTTTCCCAATGTTTTTCTTAGAATCTCATCTCATTGAGTTGTAAGAGGCTTTGTTTTTTTTTTAAATATTCTTGATACAAGAATTTTATCTGTTATATTTTGTAAGTTTTCTTCCACTAAATGGCCTGCCTTTTTTCTGCTTTATAATTTGTTTTGAAGAACAAAAGTTTTTTATATGAAGAGTGATTTTTTTTTTAATTTACAGATTGTTTCTTTTTTTTTTATTGTACTTTAAGTTCTAGGGTACGTGTGCACAACGTGCAGGTTTGTTACGTATGTATACATGTATGAAGACTGATTTATCATTTTTTTTTCCTTTTATGGTTTGTAGCTTTTTGTGAATTTTAGAAATTTTGTTTTACCCCACAGTCACAAAGATTTTCTCCTGTTTTCTAATACTTTTGTAGTTTTTATATCTTACATTTAGGACTCTGAAGTATTCTGAGTTAATTTTTATATATGTTGTGAAAGAGAATAAAAAATATATTTGGTCTTTGCCCTTGTTCTTGGTACAGAGCTCTTAAAACCCTGGGAGTTTCCTGAACGGTCCAAGTGCTTTTTGTTGTGTAATGAGATGACCCTAGATAGCTTCAGGATGGGGGGGCAGCTTGTCAGAAAAAGCAGCCATGGGTTAGAGGATTAGAACTTTTAGCACCCTCTCCCCCCAGAGGGGAAAGGGGCCAGAGATTCAGCTCAGTTACCAGTGGCCAGTGATTTAGTCATTCGTGTCTCCCTATGGAGGTAATGAAACCTCCATAAAGACCCTTAAACAGCGGGGTTCAGAGCCAGGCACAGTGGCTCATGCCTGTAATTCTGCCACTTTGGGAGGCTGAGGCAGGTGGATGGCTTGAGTTTGAGACCAGCCTGGGTAACATGGCAAAACCCCATCTCTACAAAAAAGAAAAAAAAAAAAAACCCTCTTAACTCGTGTGGTGGCACATTCCTGTAATCCCAGCTACTTGAGGGGGCTGAGTTGCAAGGATTGCTTGAGCCTGGGATATTGAGGCTGCAGTGAGCTGTGATTGTGCCACTGTGCTCCAGCGTGGGTAACAAAGTGAGACCCTGTCTCAAAAAAACAAAACAACAAAAAAATGGGGTTCAGGGAGCTTCTAGGTTGGTGAACACAATGATTTTCTAGGAGGTTGGCACTCCTAAAGAGGGCATGGAAGCTCTGTACTCCCTCTTCCCATACCTTGCCCTATGCATCTGTTCCATTGGTCTGTTCCTGAGTTGCATATAGTAAATAAAGTGTGTGTGTTTTTTTTTTAATTCTATGAGTCATTCTAGTGAATTAAGTAATCTGAGGAGTTTAGGGGAACCCCCAAATCTATAGCTGGTTGTTTCAGAAATATGGGTTGCTCCTGGGACTTGTGAGTTGCATCTGAAGTGAAGGCAGCCTTGTCGGACCCCTTAACTTGTGGGATCCCAGTAATTTTGGATGGTGTCAGAATTTAACTGAATTGTTGGATACCCGCTTGGTGTTGAAGAATTGGTGTGGAAACCCTCAGACATTTGGTGTCAGAAGTGGTGTTAGAAAAAAAGACATCATAATTGGTCTCAGGAATGGGATTTGCTAGAGCTTCTTACGAAACTCAGGAAAGTGCTTTATTTACTATTACCAGTTTATTATAAAAGATAAAACTGAGGAACAGTCAAGTGGAGGAGGTACTTAGAGCAAAGTTAGAGTGGAGGGTTGCAGAGCTTCCATACCCTCTCCAGGTGTGCCACTCACCCAGCACATCCATGTGTTCACTAACCTGGGAGCTCCCTAAGCCCTGTTTCAGGGATTTTCTATGGAGGCATCTTTACATAATGATTGATTACATCATTAGCCATTGGCGATTGAACTCAATCTCCAGCTCCTCTCACTCCCCGAAGATGTGAGTAGGGCACTGAAAGTTCTAACCCTCTGATCATGGCTTGATATTTCTGGTGACCAGCCCTTATCCTGGAGCTATCTAGGGGCCCTCTAAGAGTCACTTCATTAGCATAAACTCAGGTTTGATTGAGAAGGGCATGTTAGGAATAACAAAAGACACTCTATCACTCAGGAAATTCTGAGGGTTTTAGGAGCTTTGGGCCAGGAACCTGGAATAAAAACGACCAGGTTTTTTTTTTTTATACACAGGTGGCTTTTTTTGGGGTTTTTGTTTTGTTGCATTTTCAATTCTCCCAGCACCATTTGTCAAAAAGACCAACTTTTCCCCCATTAAATTATTTTGGGAACTGTCTAAAATATCAGTTGACAGTATATGTGTGAGTTATGTCAGGGTTCTCTGGGTATTTTTTTTTTTTTTGAGATGGAGTCTCACTCTGTTGCCCAGGCTGGAGTGCAGTGGCGCGATCTTGGCTCACTGCAAGCTCCACCTCTCGGGTTCACACCATTCTCCTGCCTCAGCCTCCCGAGTAGCTGGGACTACAGGCTCTCGCCACCACGCCCGGCTAATTTTTTGTATTTTTAGTAGAGATGGGGTTTCACAGTGTTAGCCAGGATGGTCTCGATCTCCTGACCTCGTGATCCACCTGCCTCGGCCTCCCAAAGTGCTGGGATTACAGGCGTGAGCCACCGTGCCTGGCCTTCTCTGGGTATTTTTAATGCCAATACCACACTGTCTCAGTTACCATGTTCAGGTCTTAGACATGTTTGGTTAAATTTATTTCTAAGTTTTTCATATTTTTTGATGTTACTGTAAGTGGCATTTCTTCTTAATTTTACTCCCAATTTTTTATTACTAGTATATTGCTAGTATATTGATTTTTGTTTATTGTCTTTGTATCCTGCAACCTTGTTAAATGCACTTTTTACTTCTAGGACTCTTTTTTGTAGATGCTCTGGGGTTTTCTACAAAGGTAGTCAAGTCATTTGTGAATAAAGATAGTTTTACTTCTTCCTTTCCTATCTGTTCACCTTTTATTTTTTTTCTTATATCCATTACATTTTCATTATAGAGCTGATGAAAAGCAGTGTGAGTGTTCGTCTTTGTCTTTTCTCAATCTTATGGGGAAGGCATCCAGTCTTTTACTACTAAGTATGATGTTAGCTGTAGTTTTTTCACAGATGCAGTTTATCAGGGTGAAAAGTTTCTTTTTATTTGTAGTTTGCTGAGGCATTTTTTTTTTTTCCATGAACATGTATTGAATTTTGTCAAATCTCTTTTTGGCGTCTATTAAGATTCTCATATTATTTTTCAGCCTGTCAATATGGTGAATGATTGATTGATTATCAATTATTAACAATTGTGTATTCCTGGAACAGACCTCTCTTGGTCATGAATCCTTTTTATATACTGCTGAATTTGATTGGCTTAAGTTTTTTAGGATTTTGTAACTGTTCATAAGGGAAATTGGTTTGCCTTCTTTTCTTGTAGGGTCTATAGTTCTGGTATCAGGATAGTGCTGGTCTCATAAAATGAATTGGGAAATTATTTCCCTGAACAAGTTTGCATAGTTGTTATTATTTCTTACTTAATTGTTTGGTAAAATTCACCAACGAAGTCATTTGGTCTAGGAAGTTTCTTTGTGGGAAGATTTTTAACTATGAATTTGATATCTTTAATAAATAACAGGGCTACTTGAGTTACTTCTGTTTGAAAAGTCAAATTCTGTAACATATTTGAAGAGATTTATTCTGACCCAAATATGAGTGACCAGCCCCAGGAGATCATGAGAATGTGTGCCCAAGGTGTTCAGTCTCCAGCTTGGTTTTATACATTTTAGGGAGACATAAGACATCAATCAATACATGTAAGATGTACGTTGGTTCAGTCTGGAAAGGTGGGACAACTGGAAGCAGTGAGGGATAGGGGGCCTTCCAGGTTATAGGTAGATTCAGTGATGTTCTGATTGGCAATTGGTTGAAAGAATTTATCTAAAGACCTGGAATCAGTAGAAGGCAGTGTCTTAGTTGCGGAGACCAAGGTTCTTATTATGCAAATGAAGCCTTCAGGTGGGAAGCTTCAGAGACAATAGACTGTAAATGTTTCCTGTCAGACTTAAAGGGCCTGTTCTGTCAGTCTTCAGGTCCTGTGTTGATGTTAATGCTGGTCATCTGTGCCTGAATTCCAGCGGGAGGAGAGTATAACGAAGAATGTCCTACTCCCATTCCCACTTTCCATCATGGCCTGAACTAGTTTCTCAGGTTAGCTTTGGATTGCCCTTGGTGGAGGGGAGGGTCCATCAGTCAGTTGGCGAACTCAGAATTTTATTTTTGGTTTACATTTCTTTTTAAGTGAGTTTTGGTAATTTGTGTCTTTTAAGTTGAGTTGAGTGAGTTTTGGTAATTTGTGTTTTATCTAAGTTTTCAAGTTAATTGCCATAAAATTGTTCATATTATTCCTTATCCTTTTACTACATTGAATCTATAATGATACCTGATTGATTATTTATTTATTTATTTATTTTGAGACAGGGTCTTGCTCTGTCACCCAGGCTGGAGTGCAGCGGTGTAGTCTCAGTTCACTGCAACCTCCGCCTCCCGAGTAGCTGGGATTACAGGCGTGCACCACCACACCCGGCTAATTTTTGTGTTTTTAGTAGAGATGGGATTTCACCATGTTGGTCAGGCTGGTCTCGAACTCCTGGCCTCAAGGCTGCCTGCCTCGGCCTCCCAAAGTGTTGGGATTATAGGTGTGAGCCACTGTGTCTGGCTGATGTCTGATTATTTATTTTTGATATTGATACATTGTGTCTTTTTTCTTAAATACTAGCAAAACATTAGTCACTTTTGTTTATCTTTTCAAATAAGTGGCTTTTGGTTTCCTTTTTTTTATTTTGCTTTTCTTTCTATTTCATTGATTTCTTCATTATTTTCTTCTCTCTGTTTGCCTCAGGTTTAATTTACTCTTTTTTCTAGCTTCCTAAGGTGGAAGTTTAGATAACTGATTTGAGGCCCTTCTTTTCTTATAGTTGACCCTTGAGCAACATGAGAGGTTAGGAGAGATGACACCTCCACCCGCACCCCTGCCCCCACCCCTCACAGTTGAAAATCCTCCTATAACTTGACTCCTCAAAAACTGAACTACTAATAGTCTACTGTTGACTGGAGGCCTCACTGGTAACATAAAGGGTTGAATAACAAACATTTTGTATGTTATATGTATTATATGCTGTATTCTTACAGTAAAGTAAGCTAAAGAAAAGAAAATGTTACTAAGAAAATCATAAGGAAGAGAAAATACATTTACTATCAAGTGGAAGTGGGTCATCACACAGGTTATCCTTGTCATCTTCGTGTTGAGTAGGTTAAGGAGAAGGAGGAGGGGCTGTCTTGCTGTCTCAAAGGGGTGGCAGAGGTGGAAGAAAATCTGTGTACAAGTAGACCTGATGTTGTTCAAAGGTCAGCTGCACTTAAATTTTAATGTTTTCATTTGAGCACATCAGAGATGCCGTTAAAAATGACTCAGAGTACTTGTGCCCTTTCTGTGTAAGTAATGATTGGTTGTTGCGAATTCATTTCTGACTCTAATTCCATTTTTTAAAAAGCCTACCTGTATAATATTTTAGGATCTGTAGAGATTTTCTTTTTAAGGAATAGGAAATATATATTAGTAATAACCTGCTGACTAATCTGCTTCCACTCTTGCCCTTTCCCCACACAGCAGCCCAAGTGATCTTAAAAAAGTTAATGGATCACATCACTCTGCTTTTTCAGACACTCTTCAGAAATAGTGTGGGAGGCAGAAATGACCCCCAGAGTTGTCCACGTCGTAATGCTGGAACCTTACATGGAAACAGGAACTTCGCAGATGTGAGGAAGGTGAAGATCTTACGATGGGGAGATTTTCCTGATGTATCCACTGGGCCCAGTGTAAAGACAAGGGTTCATACAAGAGGGAGGCAGGAGGACTCTGAGCAGGAGAAATGACAACAGGAAGCAGAAGTTGGAGAAAAGCAAGGAAGGGGCCATGAGCCAAGGAATGTGGACAGCCCCTAGAAGCTGGGAAAGGCAAGGGAGCTCATCTTCCCTAGTGCCTCCAGAAGGAATGCAGCCTTGCCAACCCATTTTAGACTTCTGACCTAGAATTGTTAGGTAATCCCTTTAAGCTTGTAGTTATTTGTCCAGGAGCACCAGGAAACTGATACCAAGTGTGTCAGGTCTCGCCTACTCTGGCCACATTGCCTTTTCCCACCAATTTCCCACTGCCTTTCTTATTCTCTCTGCTTGACAAAACTCATTCTTCTCTCCAACTCATTGTGCTCAGTGTTCTCTTTGTGTTCAGAAAGGCCTCTGCTCTAATGTCATCTTAGATAGCTGTTCCCTCATCACTTAAACCAAAGCAGGTCTCCCTACTTCCCCCAGCCTCCATCACATTTTTCTATTTTAGCTTCATCTCTGAACGTTTCCGTTCCTGAATTTATTTTTTACTTATTGATTATCAGTCAGCCTCCCCTGCAGATAAGCTCCTTTCCTTGGCATTAGGGCAGAGGCCTATTGCCAGAACAGTGCCTGGCCCATAGAAGGTGCTTAGCAAATAGTTCATGGGATGACTGTGAACCATTTTGGTTGTTGAGGAAGTAACATTGGCAAAATGTCATGGTTAAATAAAACAAGCTTTGATACAGAGCATGTGTAGGTGGCTTGTGTGGTTAAGAAGAGTGATTTGTTCTTGAGATATTGTCAGTCTTATAAATAGAAGGTTGTATCTAGGGTACCAGTAAATTTAACCAGTGGAGATTAAAACATTAGCTTTATGACTTACCGTTAAACCTATTTCAAAGATATGGCTTTGATGTGTTCCCAGATGGACTTCAAGTTCTCTCTCCCACATGCTACCACAAGGGATGTCTTGGAGGAGCACAGCTGCCTCTGTTGGGGTGAGCAGAGAATGGGCCCCCCCCAATGAGTGGGCAGCTGGTCAGAGAGCGTAGGTGGTTCTCTCAGTCCCCTTTTCTCCAAGGCTGCCCAGTTATGTGGTGAGGTGAGCATTGTGGGCAGTGGGAGGCTGGAAGGGGTCCTTCCTGCAGGAGACCCCTCTTGCATGAGGCCAGGGGAGTGGAATTTAGCTCTAGAACTTTGGTCAGCTTGAGTAGAGCTCCGGCAGCTAGAAAGGGAGACTTGAAAAAATAAGAAAAAATTAGATTTTTGTCAGTCTGCTTCTGGAAATTGATACTCAGTAGTAGCGTGCCTTCTCAGGGCTTTCTCTGGGAACTGGCATTAGTCTAGACTGAGGTTAGTAAATTTTGTGTGTAAAAGGCCAGATATTTTAGGCTTTGTGTGCCTCTTAACAATTTTTGTCACATATTCTTTGTTTTATCTTTACAACCATTAGAAAAGATATAAAAGCTGGGTGCAGACTGGCCTGCAGGCTGTTTTTTGCTGTCTTCTGGTTCACACTCCAGTTTTCTCTGTTTGTTCCAGCTGGAGGAGCTGGGGTCAGTTACACTGGGCTTTGCAGGAAGAAGCTGGAAAGGCTTGGCCATGGAGGCTGTTTTTCTTGACATAAAAATAAAAATGTTCATTTTTTCTTGTGTGCTTGGTGAGTGATCTGGAAACAGTTGTACAACTCATAGTTTGAGAAGTATTTTGTTCAGTGATAGTGTCATTTGGGTGAATGCTAGATTTGAAGGCCAGTACCAATTAGGATGATCTTGAGGTTTATGGTTCTTAAAAACTCCCTGAGTTGAAGTTTCATTTGAATAATATATTGCTTTTTGGGGTAAAATAAGGTTGAAAGAGATGGAGGTAGTCAATATTTTTATATTCTCTGAAGAAAAAGGCAACATGATTAATACCAGTATTATTTACTCATTAAATTTTATATTAATGGATATTATGTTTGTTACCTTTTTGTGACTGTAAACATTTGGTAATTTTTTTTCTCTTGAATTATGTGAAATACCTGTCAATTGGTTTTGTTTTGTAACAGATAGGACACATGCCTATTAGGTATCTTTCTTATTCAGTGTGGTTTTGCTGCAGAAGGTAGTTACTGTCCTGGAGGATCAGTCCAGCTGGACATAGGTGTTCACAAGTTCCCTCTATTCCTGCTGGTCATAGCGTGAATGCCTTTCAGCTCAGTGTAATTTCTAGGATTTGTTCATTTCATAGCTCCCTGGTTGTTTTTTCTTTCTCTAGTAATTTTCTGTGAATTGGGAGTTTACTGTTCAGCCTAAGCATTAGGGAACCCTAATGCAGATTAATGGAGCTCTTCCTCTGAGAGGTTACCCCACCTTTCCATTTATCTGCCCTGTAAATTCCCGCCACCTCAGCCTCTCTGCACTCTGAACTCAGATCAGCAAGACCACAGTGCTTTGTTGGGGTACCCCTGCCTTCCACCAGTCTGTCAGGTGTCTTCAGGAAGAAAACAGGGACAGTCACAGGATCCCAGATGGTAGTCTTTTACTGCCTGTTGATCAATAGCTGAGCCATTTCATACATTTTGAGGGAGGGGATCCAGTACCAGTTACTCCATTGCAGCCACAGGTGCAAGTTCTTAGTTCCCATTAGTGGGGAATGGTATTGAAGAACCAAGATCTGGGTACAACATGTGCTCACTGTTATATGGGTGTCTTTGCTTCTCAAGACAGACTTGAGAAATAAGTAGATAAATTACATTACATATTCACACACACATTTTTACAACCATTTCTGTACTTACATGTTGAAAACCATGAGTTTATATTGTTACCTCCATTTCCAGTTTATCACCACAGGGTTCATTCTTACCTTCTCCCTTTCCATATTTGTAGTACCTGCAGTATATTGACTCATTTGCTCAATCCTGTAACATACTGAAAGTAGTTTCAGAGTTGCTGATCCATACCACTGTGGTAAACATACCTTTTATCCAGAGCTTATTACCTATTGACAGTATAGTCCCTCACTTACGATGGTTTGACTTAGCGATTTTTCAATTTACGATGGTGCAAAAGTGATACACATTCAGTAGAAATTGTAACCCCATTTTAAGTTGAGGAGCATCTGTAAAATGCATTTTCCAGTTGTGATATTTTCAACATCCGATGAGTTTATTGGGATATAACCCCCTTGCAAGTCAAGGAGTAGCTGTACTTTATATCTTTGGACTGAATGTATGTAATACTGTAATATACAATACTAAACATATTGTGTGAAGAGTTACTTAGGTTATTTCTTTATTGTGGTTGTGTTTTATTCATTAGAGGTAACGTTAGGTTTACTCACTCCTATTTATTTTATTTTGATATATGAAATATTAATAGGGTTTCAGAAGTCTAAACTATACAAAGAGATATAATCGTAGAAGTGTCAGTACCCACTTCCTCCCTCTAATCTCTTCCTCCAGTTCCCACCCTTGAGGGTGTTAGTGGGTCTCATTAGTTTCTAGATTATCCTTCATGTTTCTCTCTGCAAAATTAAGCCTATACCTATTTGTTCAACTATTTCCAATCTTTCTTACGCTAGTAGCATTTTATATATATTCTTGCACTTTATTTTTTGCAGTTAACAATACCTCTTCCCAGCACTTTGGGAGGCCCAGGTGGGTGGATCACCTGAGGTCAGGAGTTCGAGACCAGCCTGGCCAACATGATGAAACCTCATCTCTACTAAAAATACAAAAATTAGCAGGGCATGGTGGCAGGCACCTGTAATCTCAGCTACTCGGGAGGCTGAGGCAGGAGAATTACTGGAACCTGGGAGGCGGTTGTTGCAGTGAGCCGAGATTGCACCATTGTGCTCCAGCCTAGGCCAACAACAGCGAGACTCTGTCCACCCGCCAAAAAAAAAGTACCTCCTAGAAATCAGTCTCTGTTAGGTCATTGAAATGTAGTGATGGCTGGAAGTGTATGAGGGATCTATGAGACTTTTTCACGATGGAGGTGTTACTATAGTTTGCATGCTGATGAAACTAATCTGATCCTATTGAAGAGGGAGAGGTGTCATCACTTTTCAGAAAGAAGCCTCGAAGTAGGCCTTCAAGAGGGGCTGAGATACTGGACAGAAATGGAGGGTTTTGGTTTTGGTTAGTGAAAGGACACTTCACTTTGAGGAAAAGTGACATCTGATTTATTAGAGCTTTGAATTCTGATAGAAATCCTGTGGCAGAATAGTCCTTTTCATCAAATGGGCAGGTAAAATTTTACTGGGTGAGTTTCCAAGATAGAAATTTTTTATTTAATTGGAGTAAAAGGTGGGTGCAGGTTCTGGATGAGGAGATAAGTGAAAGCACTTACAAGTTGGTATTCTTATTGAGGATCTGGTGCTCTAGAAGCTGTGACAGTAGTCATGTTCTACCAAGAAGGTCATGCTCCTTGATCTCACTTGATCCTCTCCAGACATTACCTAGAAACTTTCTGTAATCATTAGAGCTAACTTTATATCTCCACCAATCAATTCCTTCCCTTGAGAACAGATGTGGACTGAAGCAGAACCAATTTGTAATCATTTCTAATATATCATCTAGTTAGATAATGAGCTCTCACCTCCATCTAACAAAGCATTTTCACAAATTGACTTAAACTATAAGCCTGTTAGGATTGCCTGAATCCAGTCATTTTGAATTTTTCTGAAATTCCTATAGTTTACTCTGTTTGCCAGCTTTATATATGGGTTGGTGGCCTAAAACTTCAGTTCTGGGCCGCATATCCATGCATGACTCTCTTGAAAGAAAGAGAATACTCTGCTGCAATCCAAGCTGGAGCCCTTCAATTGACCTTGATTTGATTGCTTAGGGGAATGGACCATGCTGGTTAGCTCAAGCTAACCATAGTCCACTCCTGGATGTGGGGGTAGATTCGTCTTCTTCCAAAGTATATTGTCTGTGGGGAGTTGGGAGGGCAGACACCAGAACAAAAGGCTGCCATCAGGAAACAGGAGGAGGGAAGTTGGAGAGGATGTTAAGGTAGATGGTTAGTATTCATACCCCTTAAGCATTTCTACTGTAAATTCTCTTCATCAGGTCTCAACTACAAAGAAAACACATGAATTTCATTAATTAATTCATGTATTTAATATTTTTTAGAGGGAGCCTGCCATGTGTCAGGTACTGTTGAGGATATAGCAGTAAATAACAGAGAAATAATCTCTGCTCTGTGGGCAGTGGGGAGGGACCATCCCATTTTGCCAAGAGGATGTGCGATAGTATTGTTGGATCTCATATGATGTTTATATGTGAACATTTACTTGATACAGCTTGTAAATGATGTGTTGAAGGCCCTTGTGTATACAAAGGTGATAAGAAGGAAATAGATGGCATAGGAATGAAAACAAGTCATTGGCTTGATCATTCTGACTGATGTTTATAAATCTAAAAATGAAAGTATATTGCAATTAGGGAGCAAAGAATATGGCTGTCCTCTTTAAATTAAGAGCCATCAGTGTTTTCAAAAATATTGCATTTCTACAATGCAAGTCCAAGAAGAACCAGAAGTAGTGATAGTAATGATGATCTGCTAGAGATGTATTTGAAACCTAGATTCAGCTTTTATAAACCTGTGCAATGCAGGTTCATTTCTTTTTTCTTTTTTTTCTGGAGACCGAGTCTGTGCGATGGAGGTTCATTTCTGTTTTTTTTGGAGACCGAGTCTTGCTCTGTCACCCAGGCTGGAGTGCAGTACAGTGGTGCAATCACTGCAACCTCCGCATCCCAGGTTCAAGTAATTATCGTGCCTCAGCCTCCTGAGTAGCTAGGTTTACAGTTCTGCACCACCATGCCCAGCTTATTTTTGTATTTTTAGTAGAGACAGGGTTTTGCCATGTTAGCCAGACTGGTCTCAAACTCATGGCCTCAAGTGATCCACCCGCTTTGGCCTCCCAAAGTGTTGGGAATACAGGCATGAGCTGCCGTGCCTGGCCAATCCAGGTTTATTTCTGTCTGTTAACAATTTCGTTCAAATGATGTAGCCTTTTTCAGGTGTGTTTGTGTATGTATGTGAGTATATATTTGTATATTTATAATATGTATGTGTTTGTAGGTATGTGTGTGTGTGTGTATACATATATATGCATATACCAGGAAAATACAAAATAGCAATGTGGGTTTGTTATGTTTAAATTTTTACTAAAATTTCTAATAAAGTTGTTTTTTCACTATTCTTTTATTTTTCTTTAAATTGTTTGTAAATTGACCTAAATATGAAATAAAGATCTAAGGAGTCCATTGGCCCCAGCCGACAGAGTGGTGGTTACTTTTCCTGTTCTACTGAGGTTTAATGTAATATACCTGTGTGGACATTCATCCACAGTGGTTGATGACTAGGCATTCGTTTCAAGCACACATGGACTATTTATGAAAATTAGCCATCTGCTAGGCCATAAAACCTCCACAGATTTCAGAGGACAGCTATCATCAGACCACATTCTGTCACCACAGGCAGTTAAGTTAGAGGTCATTAACAAAAAACGTAATTAGAAAAAGTCCCCTACATTGGGAAATTTAAGATAACTTCTAAATAACTTACAGCTCAACAAATGAAACTTAATGGAAATTAGAAAGCATTCAGAACTAAATGCTAACAAAAAATACTTTAAAAATTGCATAATATAGCTAAGGTTGGACTTCAGGAAAGAAAAAAGGCTGAAAATGAATAAACTAAGCATGTACCTTAGGTGAAAAGATAACTGCAGAATAACCCAAATAGGGTAGATGAAAGGAAATGAAGTGAGCATAAACTAATGACATGGAAAACACATTAAGTAGTAAGGATAATAGAGCCCAGAGTTGGTTCTTTGAAAAGCCAAATAGTCAAACTTTTGGCAAGATTAATTGTGAGTGAGGGAAAAAATACACAATATTCAGATTGGAAAAGGGAGCCATAGATATAAATTCCACAGAGATTAAACTGGTAAGATAATGTTAAGAATGTGCCAATAAAGTCAAGATTTTAGGTGGAATAGATAAATTACTAGAAAATAAAAATTAACCAAAACTGACTTAAGAAATAGAAAACTTTAGTAATACTAGAGCAATATGGAAATTGAAGCAGCAGTTAAAGATCTTTCCACACAGAAAGCACCGGGCCACAATGACTTCAGAAGAATGTTACACCGAAGCATTCATGCAGCAGATAATTCCAGTCTTTATATAGAAAAAGAGAGTATTTTCCAGCTCATATTATGAAGCTAGGGAACCCCTGACAACCACCACGTAAGAGCAGCAGGAAAGGAAAACAGACTAGTTTCCTGGTCCTAGTTGGAGATATTCCAGGACTCAGGAGAATCCCCGCTTTATCCAGATTTGCTTGCAGGTTAAGATGTGGATTTAGCCACATGGAAATCATTGGTTATCTTGACCTGATTACTTGGCTTTACTGGAGAGAATAAAAGCCTGTTTGGAGTGGGATCAAGAGACCAGGGTGTTCGAATTGGCAGCACATGTACAAAAATTGGAACGATTGAAATGATGACTTTAATCACTGCATAATAACCCCCTACAATTTTGTGAAGCATTTCATCTTTTACTTCTGAGAAAAATGCAACTTAAAATTACCATTTCTCATTCACTAGACTGCCACAATTTAATAAGTGTCTTAGGGTTCTCCAGATAAATAGTGTCAATAGAATATAAAAGATTTATTGTGAGGAATTGGCTCACAGGATTATGGAACTGAAATGTCCCACAGTCTACATCTGCAAGCTGGAGACCCAGGAAAGCTGGTGGTGTAATTCAGTCTGCGTCCAAAGGCCTGAGATTCATGGGAGCCAGTGTAAATCTAGTCCAAGGGCAGGAGAAGATGAGATGTCCCAACTCTAGCAGTGGGGCAGAAAATAGAGGCCAGTTCCTTCCTCCTTCACCATTTGTTCTATTGAGGCCCTCAGGGAGTTGGATGATGGCTACTCACATGGGAAGGGCTGCTGCTTTGCAGTTCACAAATTCAAATGCTAGTATCCAGAAGGACCCTTACAGACGTACCAACAAACTGTATTTTATCTGGGCACCCTGTGGCCCAGACAAGTAGATACATAAAGTGAGTCATCACAGCAAGTATGACAATGCCGTGTACTGGAGGCAGTGTGTGGATGTGCAGCCACTTTGCATTCCATATGACCTGGCAACTGACTTCTGACTGATGTGACTTAAAAACAGAGATCCCCTGGCTGGGGCTAGGATGTTTCTAGGCCTTCAGGAGGTGCACACATCTGTCTAATACATAAAGAATCTGTCTAATACGTAACGTGTACCCTGTCATAAAACTCTTCAGGCTGAACTGGAGGTTCCAGTTCTCTTTCTCTTCATAGTTGCCTCTTCCACAATGGAAAATTATTTCTGATCTTTGCTTTGTTGCTCCAGGGAGGGGAGAAAAGCCTATGAATTGCCAAAAAAGAGGACTTTAAAATATTAATGTTGAGAATTTCAGCTGAGATTCTTATTCTGGCAGTTTCTGGTTCTTTGCTTTCAACATAGTTTGAAGACAGTTTACTAGAATTGTTGGGAAATTGTTAGATGTTTCTTGATTGCGATGTGATTTTTTCACCAGAGTGCTAAAGGAATGACATTGCTGTAGTAAACATCTTCCTTGTTTATGTGAAAAGGTTTTCTCAGCATGAATAAAATTGATGGTAAATCCTGCCTCACTCTAGCAGTAAATAATACTCATTCATGAATATATGAAATAATGAGAGGAGGGAAGGTAGTCCCATCTATCTCATTGTGATGCATGTTTAATAAAAGTTTATATTTAGTATTTAATAGTTGTCAAATTTGAAATATATTTTTGCTTTTGTCAGTTCTGTGCTAATAATACTTGTAATGAAAATTCAATCCAGAAGAAAACTTTTAAACTTGGCACTTTATAGGGAATTTAATAAAAATTAATTTAATTTGCATACACATTTTGTTGCAAAGAAATGTGACAGAATGACGAATAAAATATTTTAAAGCACAAATACCAGTTATATCAGGAAAAAAAAAATTGAAGGAAAGTGGAGCAAAAATACCAGTTAATGAAGAAAGGAGATAATGTAAAATTTTTTATGTTGAGAAATAAAAATGAAATGCTAAGCCAACTGTCTTGGACAACTGTGACCTCCTTTTGGCCAAGGAAAATCTCAGCTATGACAGGATGGGAGGTCGGACATGTCTTGTAATACCCCCTCCCTGGAGAACTGCCATTAGGCTTTCTTTCCTGAAGGTTAAACAAACCAGCCCTTTGGAAAGACTTGCTTTACTGCTGATGTCAACCTACTGCCTGGTGCTGCCCCTGCCTTTTGTAGTTTTAACTGCTTACCAGCGTTCTTTCCTGATAAGAGATCAAGAACCATAGAGTGGTTCTGGGAAGTCTACGAAGGATGCACAGTGAGGGTTTTTGTGTCCTCTGCTTCACCTTTGACAGCAGAGGGCTGAAAACTCTGCCCTCAGGCCATGCTCACGCCCCCATTTTTTGTACATGACCCGTGAAAGTGCATGAAGCTCAATTGTGCGCATGCATTTCTCCTTTTATAATATTCATGACTCTTAGAGCTTATTAAATATGTATATTCAGCCACTTCGTTCATCATAAATTCCACTTCCCTTTGCCTTTCCCTTGAAGTGTCTGTTTCCGGCTTCTGGCCAGAGGCTGTGCTCCCCAGCCTGTCAGTATGGCACAAGCCGCAACCCTTTATCAGAAATAAAACTCCTTTCCAAGTTTATGAGCCTCCTCATTCTTCACTTTACACTTTTTAAGGATAGGTTTGTTTGTATGTTTTATTTATTTTTTTGAGACAGAGTCTTGCTCTGTTGCCCAGGCTGGAGTGCAGTGGTGCGATTTCGGCTCACTGCAACTTCCACCTCCTGGATTCAAGCGATTTTCCTGCCTCAGCCTCCCAAGTAGCCGAGATTACAGGCACCTGCCGCCACTCCTGGCTAATTTTTGTGTTTTTAGTAGAGTCGGGGTGTTGCCATTTTGGCCAGGCTGGTCTTGAATTCCTGACCTCAAGTGACCTGCCTGCCTCAGCCTCCTACAGTGCTGTGATTCCAGGCGTGAGCCACCGCGCCCGGCTTGTTTTAATGCGGTATGTTTTAACGTGGATGATTTTGAGAACCAAATCACTGATAATGTAGATTCCACTGGATTCATTGAAAATGGCATATGAGTTTTGTTTAAAAATGTCAGTGTTCATAGTACATTGAAATCTTTGAAACTACTTAAACTTACAATGAAAAATTTTAAATGTCAGCATAAAAATGTTCAAAGAAGCACATACTTCAAAATTCTTTTAGCAATAATAGGAACGAAAAGGTTGAAGATCACTGGCTTAAAGCATTAGATCTCAAGGGGACGTTAACACCCATTGTGGAGCCTTTTGGAATTTGAGGGACGTTTTTGGCTGTTGAAGAGCTTTGTTGACATATGGTTAGTGGGGGCCAAGGAAGCTAGACATCATGCAGTGTATAACAAAGAATAGTGTGTTTTCCCATAACTTCTCTAAAGTTCATTGGAGTAGTCTACTGCAAATATAAGTATAGAAATTTAATACATGCTAATCCTAAGGAGTATTTAAAAGAAGGAATTTATTAAAACAAACTGAAATTTTAGGAGAGGGCCATTATAGTGGGTAGTGTTTAAAATATATGTTTTCTCAAAATTGTTAAATAATGTATCAATTCCATGCATTGTCTACTTAGTGTATTATACATTTCCAACTATATGTTTAGATGAAAAGAGTTTGCAATAGATAATGCAAAAGCAATACAAGTTATTACTGGCAAGTTACATACAAATATGTAACAGGAGATATAAAGTTCATTTAAAATGTCTGAGAACCAGATATTAAATTATTAGAAACACTTGAAATACAAGGAACATATGAAATCTTATTGAATCTTATTATACTTTCTCTTAGAATAATCTCTCCTCAGATAAACCTCATTGGCTACGATACTGCCACTCACAAAGCTTATTATACATTCTCAAATAGAATGGTATTTATGACATTATTGAATATTGTGACATGGTCACCACCTTTAATACCCGTCTGTACTATCTTCACCTTTTTCTCCAAAACATTTATCCCCTTCTATGTAGATTACTTATTTGTTATGTTTGTTTTTTACTCTTTTTGTCTCCCTTGCTTGGAGACAGTATAGGAGGAGAGCATGGGAGGCAGGTCTTCTGAAGAGTTTGGCGTAAAAAGGAGGAAAAAATTGGTAGCTCGAGGGGGTAGGGCGTATGGAATCAAGAAACTTAAAAAATTTTTTAACTGAAGTATAATGTGGACATACAGAAAATCGCACAAATTAAAAGCACATAATTCTGTAAATTTCTACAAAATGAAGTCTCAGCACACCACAGTCATCCCACATGCCCCTTCCTTATCATTACCCATCTCCCACCCAAAAGACATAGGCAATTATTATGACTTTTATCACCAAATACTAATATTGCCTATTTTCAAACTTTATGTAGTTGGAATTTTGCAGGCTGATCTCTTCCATTGAATATATTTGCAGGATTCAGCCTGTACCATTCGTCTAGGAGTAGTGCAGTCCTGTTCCTTGTAGAAATATTTCATAATTTGTGCCTTCTACTGTTTGCTTGTTGTTTGAGGTATTCCCAGCTTTTAGCTGTTTCTAATAGTGCTGCCCTGACTATGCTTGTACATGTCTTTTAGTACACATCATGCATTTTTTGTTGAGTGTGTATATTTGGAGTGGAATTGCTTTCCAAAATGATTGTACTGGTTTTACTCCCAGCAGTCTTAAGTCAGAGGTCTCATTGCTTTACACCTTCACCAATACTTTATGCAGTATCTTGACTGTTGTTGGCACTTTGCGTTTTCATCTTATTAATTTCCAGAAAAATTGGAACAACATTTAATCTATTAATTTGGAGAGAATTTACATATTTTAGTATGGACTATTCTAACACATGAACGTAATGTGTTCTTTTATTTGGGACTTCTTTATTTCAGTAAGATTTTTCAGTTTTTGTGTCAAGGTCTTATGTTCCTTTTGTTAGATTTATTCTTTCACTTCTTGATTTTTGGATGTTTTGTAAGTGATATCTTTTCGAGATTTCACATTCAAATTTCTTTTGCTAGTATATAGAAATACAGTTGATTTTTGTATATTGAGCTTATATCCAGCAACCTTACTAAATTTACTTATTTTCATGGTTTGAAAATTCTTTAGGCTATTCTTCATATACAGTTAAGTTATCTGCTAATAATGACAGTTTTATTATACCTTTCAATCCTTATAAGTCTTATTTTGGTCTTATCACACTCGCTAGTACATCTGTTACAGTGTTTAAAAGTGTTAGGGAACACCCTTGTCTCTTTTCTTGGTCCCTGGGAGGAAGCTTTTAGTAATTGACTATTAAAGATTATGTTAGCTATAGGTACTTTACAATTACTTTTTATTATAAAGATTCCCTTTTCTTCCTAACTTGCTAAGATAATTTAATCAGGAATGAGTGTTGATTTTTAGATATTACCAGAAAAGCACAAGTGATAAAAAATTTATAATTTTGATTAATTTTAATCAAAATTAAAATTTGTGCTTCAAAAATCACCAAGAAAGTGAAAGGCAAGACACAAAAATGAAGAAAATATTTGTAAATCATATATTTTAGAAAGGGCTTGTATCTAAGATATAACTTAGAACTCAATAAGGAGAAAACAAATTACCTGATTTTAAAAAAATGAGCAAGATTTGAATGGACATTTCACTAGAGCAGCTGTTTGAATGGCCAGTAAGCACATGAAAAGTGTTTAACCTCATTAGTCATTAGGGAAATGCAAATTAAAATCCTTATAGGTACCACTTCACACTCACTAGAATAGGTATAATAAAAAAGACAGACAATTGTTGGTGACTAGGAAAGCAGAGACCCTCATGCATTGCTGGTAGGAATGTGAAATGGTGCAGCCAACCTAGGCAAACAGTTTGGCAGGGTTTTTTTTTTTTTTTTCTTTTCTCCAAGTTAAACAAAAATTTACAGTATGACCTAGCAATTCTACTTCTTTGTCTTTATCCAAGACAAATGAAAACATTTGTCCACACAAAAACTTGTAAGTGAATATCCATATCAGCATTAGTCATGTAGCCAAAAAGTAGGAATGATATGAATATCTGTCATCTGATGAAGGGATAAGCAAAACGTTTGTATGTTCATACAGTGGAAGACTTCATGCTTATAACATGTATGAACCTGAAAAGCAAGCCATATGAAAGAAAACAGACAAAAGACCACATATTGTATGAATTTATTTATAGGAAATGTCCAGAAAAGACCAATTCTTAGGAACATAGGTTAGTGGTTACATGGTGCTGGGATGGGAACAGGGAGCAACTGCATATGGACATGAGAGATCTTTTTGTGATAATGGAAGTGTTCTAAGATCAGATTGAGGTGATGGTTATACAACTTTGTAAGTTTAGTAAAAATCCTTGAATTCTTTACTTACAGTGGCTGAACTCTATTTTATGTAAATTATTCTTCAGTGAAGATGTTAAGGAATGAATATTGAATTTTATCAAATACTTTTTCTGTAACTAATGAAAATGTATATGATTTTCACCTTTATTTCATTAATTTGGTGAGTCCCTTTAGTGGGCTCTCTTGTTTGTAGTTCCTTTTTCTCCAAGATCTTGGCCTCAAAGTTCTGGCTGAGCCTGTAGTCTTCACTGCCAGTGTTTGTCTCCCCACTTCCAGGAGATTACAGAGATTTCTGAGCTGCTGCTTCGTGCTACGGCTTTGTACCCTCTTTACCCGACCAGTTTATAACTCAGTGTATGTTTTGGGGGGAAAGCAGAGGCTTACCATAGTTTCCCTTCTCTGGCTTTCCAGCCTCTTACATCCTGGCTGCCTTAGTTGCTCAAGCAGCTGTCTTACATATTTTCTGCAGTGTTTCATGGAAGAATGGTCTGATGATAACCTATTCCATCATAGCTAACAGTGGAAGTCTATGTGAGTTTTTTTAAGATGTCAGTATTACAGCATTGCTATATGCTGATGGAAACGCACCTCTAAGGAAGGGTAGTATTGATGCCAGCCAAGGAGAGAGCTTAAGTGCTGGAGTGAGTGATGTCCCCAAGGAGATTAGAAGGGGTTGAATCCAGTGCACAAGGGGATGGATTGGCCTCCCTCATGATGTTACAGGATTCCTTTAGTGCCACTTTGCCAGCCAGAAATCTTTGCTGCCCCTGCCACCTCTGTCTGGGCCTTGCTTGGGCCCCCTGGCCTTACTCCACCCTCTTGGCCTGGCAGGTTGTGCTTGGCTCACACCCACTTGAATCCTGTGCCTGCCGCAGCTCCACACTCAGCTTGAGGCTGGACTGGGCATGCCATGAACGGCTTCCATGTCAGGCACTGGTGTCTAGACAAGGGGAATGTGGTGTCACCCAAAAACTCAGAGATACCAGCATTCATGGAGCCCCAAGCAGTGTTACAACTCTTGCTTGGGGAGTCCTGAGGTCTGGGACCCCAGAAATGTTGCAGGTCTTCACTCCCATAGCTTGGCTAGCAGGAGCGTGTTACAGCTCTTTTATTCCCGTTGCCCCCAGCTTGGCGAGCTGGCCAGGGGCATCACAGCCCTTTCATTCCTGTCGCCTGCAGCTCAGCAAGTTCCAGGTCCGTGTCCCGTGACCAAGAGGAATGAAGTGCGTGGACACCAGAGAGTGAGTAAGGCAGAGAAGAAGTTTATTGAGTGACATAAGGAAAGCTCTCAGCTGTGAGAGGGGACCCAAAGTGGGTAGCCACCTGAGAGGGTGAGTCTAGGGTTTTTATGGGTTAGAATGGAGGTGTGTGTGCTGATTTGTCCCTGGGTGGGCTTGGAAAAAGCACTGTTTGATTGGTTAAAAGGCATCATCCAGAAGGAACCAATCAAGAGAATGAGGGTAATATGGGGATAAAAGTTCTCTCTCTGTTTGTGGACTCTCTCGAACCAGCAGCTCGGTTTTTAGACTTTAAACTGTCGGTGGCTTGAAGGTTGGGTTTCACTGGGGACACATCCCTGTCTGCTGGGGAATTTGTCTGTCTCCTGTCACTCTCAATGAGTTAATTCATTCATAGTAACAGGAGGCAGGGTGGAGTATGTAAGTTCAAGTCCTGGGTGGATAGCTTTGGTGGTAAGTACTAGTAGAATGTCTTTTCTGGCTTTTCATAGGATTGATAGGAGGTTTTAAGATTCGTGGAGAGGGAAGTTGTGAAGTGGTCTATATGTGAGTAGGCTAGTGAATGAACTCAGGAAATACAGTAGGATTGCTGGGCAGCAGAATGGCCCACTTGAGATGAGTGGTCATAAATGTAAAATATTTAAATTTAAGAAGTAATGGAACTGAGAAATACTGGGCCTCAAAGAAGAGTTTGGCACCGAGTTAAGCCAGTTATTTGTTTTTGGTTCTGCCAACATTTTTCTTTGTTACATATTAATTCTTCATGGAAAAATTAATTACGAAGACATGTATCAGGCATTCCAAAACATTTAAAGACTTGCATATTTAGCACCCACCATCAAACCTAAGCAATACAATATTACAAATAAAATTGAAGTCCTCCATGTACCCATTGCCAGTCATACTCCAGTCCCCAAAACCACCAATTGAATTTATCATTTCTGTGTGTTTTATATCCCTGAATAGCATTATTGTTTTTAAAATTTGTGTTCATTATCCTGTGTATCTTTCTGTAATTAATACTTTTTCAATAATATTATTCATTAGATTTATCTGTATTTACTCTTAATTCTTTCACATTTATGCTATACAGGTAACATTCTATTTATAATTATATCCTTGTTTTATTAATTCTCCTATGGATGGATATTTAGGTTATATCCATTTTTTTGCTAGTCTTTGTATGCTCCCTTGAATTTTATTATACATATTTTCTTGGGTATGTGAGAGATTTTCTAGGGTATACATTCTAAGATCTGATGGATGCTAGGATATGTGCTTTGTCAACTGAGGTTCGCACTCCCCCTGGAAGTGTGTGAGATCAGAATGCCCCTGCCCTAGCCCTTACTTATGATATTATGTATCATCATGATTGATTTGTAATAGACTAATAAGGGTAAATAGCTGAGTGTATGCCTTCTATACTGTGATTTTACTATGTTGTTCGTCTGTTTGTTTAATTGGGGACCCATCTTTTTTCAGATTGTTAATTTTGCTAAAGATCTTCTTTGTTCTCAGAGTTAATTATCCCTTAAGGAGTTCCATGTGTTTATTTTTCTCGGTTCCAAAGTTACGATTCTGTGCTAAAGTCATAATTATGAAATCATCAGTTTGTTCATACTTTAAATCTATGCTTCTCCCATGTGGTTGACAGTCCCCAAGGCAGGCATCCATGAAGTCAAAAGGACTGACCAAAGTGTAATCTGCCCTTTGTACTGGGTTGGCATTGGTGCTAATACACTGCAAAAGCAGTGGTGGATAAACTGACAGCACCTTGCAAAGAAGCAAGGTGGTGTCACCAATTTGTCATTATTTATGTTAACATTAATGGGTTCATTTGTATTTTTAAATGAATAAACATTTAAACAATTTCTTAGTTTTGATTTCTAATAGAGTAACTATAGATCAGTAAATGCCAACTATAGTGTCTTCCTTTAAGAGCATGAAGGGGCCTGAGACTGGAAAGCTGGAGAAGCACCGCTTTAAGCACATGGTAGACGTATGAATAGACAAATACTTTATTCTTGCTGAACATGGTCATTGGGAAGGAAAACTGAGGTAATGTCATTCTATTAAAAGACGAATTAGGCTGATCTTGAAGTTGCATACTAATCTTAAGTAAATTTTCAATTCTTTGCCTTAAAATTTTGTTTACAACTAGATTATATTTGTAAATAAAATACTTTGCAGGTGCTGACCTTAAGGAAAGAGCCAAAATGAGTTCCAGTGAAGTTGGTCCTTTTGTCTCCAAAATACGAGCAGTGATTAACGATATTGGTAAGCACTATTAAATTCTTCTTTCAGCATGCTGAAGGAGTTTTTTTTTTGTTGTTTGTTTTTGAGACGGAGTTCACTCTTGTTGCCCAGGCTGGAGTGCAATGGCACTATCTTGGCTCACTGCAACCTCTGCCTCCCGGGTTCAAGCGCTTCTCCTGCCTCAGCCTCCCGAGTAGCTGGGATTACAGGCATGCACCACCATGCCCGGCTAATTTTGTATTTTTAGTAGAGACAAGGTTTCTCCATATTGGTCAGGCTGGTCTTGAACTCCCGACCTCAGGTGATCCGCCCACCTCGGCCTCCCAAAGTGCTGGGATTACAGGCGTGAGCCACCGTGCCCAGCCGGTTGAAGGGGTTCTTAAATGTCACATTTAAAAAGTTACACATTATATATAAGCATTGGTTAAATATTTATATAATTAGATAATCATGACCTATAGCTGTTTTTTAACATGGCACTTAATATATTTAATTTGAAAAATTATGTAAAATATTTAATAATTACAGATGTCTTATGTATGATAAAATATGAAGGTATTTATTAGACAACAATAATAATTTGCCATAAGCCTTTGACTTACAATATCTATATTTAACTATACATGCAAACATATGTTTGGGATTCCTTTGTTTTTTAAATATACAGGATCATACTTTTTTAAGACTTACAGTAACTATCAATTTATTTTATTTTATTTTTAATTTACTGCTGTATATTAATCCAGTCTTATCCAAAATTTTATATTATTTCTTCATTAATGAACTTTTTTTTCCTCTGTTTATGTTATTTATAATAAGGTAGTGAATACCCTTGTACTTAAGCATAGATTCTTAAACAGGGAATCGCTGTTCCAGTTATCATTTGTCCATTTTATATTTTAGTATTAATAAATTCTACAAAATTATATTCCCATCGGTTAAAGACAGTATGTTTCCTCATATTCCTGCCAGCATATAATGTTGCTATTTTTGAAGTTTGCCTAGGTTAAAAAAAAAAAAATCAACATTTTAATTTGTATTGCCCCAGATGCTTATGTGATGTTTTATCTTTTCAAATGAGATTTGGCTTGCTTTTTTTTTTTTTTTTATTTGGTTTTAGTTTTTTTTTTTTTAATTTTTGATTTTTTCTAGAGACAGGGTCTCACTTTATCACCCAGCCTGGAATGCAGTGGCATGATAATAGCTCACTGTAACCTCCAACTCCTGGGCTCAAGAGATCCTCCTGCCTCAGCCTCCTAAGTAGTTAGGACTACAGGTGTGAACCATCAGGCGTGGCTGATTTTTAATTTTCTTGTAGAGATGGGGGGTCTCACTGTGATTCCCAGGCTGATCTTGAACTCCTGCCTCAAGCGATGCTCCTCCCTCCTCTTCCCACAGTGTTGGGATTACATGCATGAGCCACATTGCTCAGCCTTTTCTTCATTCGTAAATTGCCTTTTCACGTCCTTCATCCGCCTTTTATAGGATTATTTAATAACTACTTGTTTATTTAAAAGGCATTTTTATATTCTTTGTGTTTAAATGTGTTATAGATATTGTCCTCTAATGTGCTTAATTTGATTCCAGTATCTTTAAATTTAAAGCTTTTAATATCTAGATGATGCTAGGTTCCCTTTATTATTCTTTTTCCTTGAAGGTTTTCTCTGTTGATTCTCGCACATCAGTTTTTCCAAATGAATTAAGAATTATTTTTTAAGGCAAAGGGGAAAAATTTCTGTATTGCAACTGTGATTGGAATTTTATAAATTTTGTTAAGAAAATTTTGACATTTTTATGATAGTAAATCTTTCTATCCATAGTGTGCATGGCTCTTATTTTCTGGGGTCATTCATTTTTTTAATGTCTTTCAAGGAAGTTTTATACTTTTCTTGGTCTTATATCTTTTTTTCCCCTCAAATATATTCCTAGCTATTTTATAGCATTTATTCCTTTGAATGAGACCCTCCCCTTGTTTCTGTTGTAGTCTTGTTATTATAGTCTGTAGGAAAGTTATTAACTTTTTTTTTTGAGCCGGAGTCTCGCTCTATCACCAGGCTGGAGTGCAGTGGCACGATCTCAGCTCACTGCAACCTCTGCATCCCAGGTTCAAGCGATTCTCCTGCCTCAGCCTCTCAAGTAGCTGAGACTACAGGCACGTGTCACCATGCCCAGCTAATTTTTGTATTTTTAGTAGAGATGGGGTTTCACCATGTTGGCCAGGATGGTCTTGATCTCTTGACCTCGTGATCCACCTGCCTTAGCCTCCCAAAGTGCTGGGATTACAGGCGGGAGCCACCACGCCTTGCCAAAAGCTAATAACTTTTATGTGCTTATTTTATATCATGTCAGCTGGATAATTACTTGTGTTAATTCTTCTTTAATTTTCTTGTGTTTTCAATTGAAAAGTACAATATAGATAATTACCTATAAGTAATGCAGTTTTTATCTCCTCCCCCAACATTTTAACCTTACATATTCATATTTTTTCATATTGGTTCAGGCCCTCATAGAGTATTCATTTGTTAAGGTGAGCGTGATCATCGTTATCTTTCTTTGACTTTGGTGGGTGCCTTTAATATTTTGCCAGTAATTATGATATTCAGGCAGTTCTCTTCTATTTCAACTTGTTAGGAGATTATTTCTGTTTTTAATCAAGAATAAGTGTTAAAGTTTGTCAAATGCTTTTAAAATGTGCATCAGGATTATAATTGATGTATGTTAGCATTTGCCTTATTTAGCCTTTATTATACTGAGTTATGTTAATAGCTTTACTGATGCTGTGGTGGCCATACATTACTAGAATAAGCCCTGCCTGGTCATTGTGGTTAGGGGTGCTGTTGGTTTTTAATATATATTGCTGGATTCAATAAAATGCTTTTGGTAGAATCATAAAGGAGATTGAGCTTTTAATTTTGTTTTGTGTTATTCTTTTTTGGTTTGGTGTGAATGTTATTTGCCTTCATAGAATGAGGTGAAAAGCTTTCCATGTTTTTCTATGCTATATACAGAACAAATCATGTTACTTGAAAGAATTGCAGAATTTGCCCATTTGACACCTTTTTGCATCTTGTGTGGTTTTGTTACTATTTTCTCACTTTCTTAGAATTAAAATTTAAAAAATACATGTTTTGATTTCTATAATGTCTTTGGCTTAGCTGTCTATTCTGCCTCTTCTCATTCAGTGCTGGTATTGTCTTAGGCCCTGCTTCTCTCCCCAGCTTCAGCCTCATGTTTATGTACCTTCTGACACAGAGCATGAACTTTGTTTAGAAGTTGGTCAGAGAGCTTAATTTTAGAAGTAAAAGTTGATGCTACCTGTAAGTTTATATATATGCAAAGGGGTGGCTGAGATTGGTTTCGTTGTTCAGATTACCTTGATGTTTGTTCCAGAGTGTCTTTCTGTTCTGTGGATTCTGAAATTGGGATTTTTCTGGAACTCTTTCTGTCTTTGCAATGTCATTTTCTTTTTTGTGATTGTAGCTATAGCTTTTCTTTTCTGGGCTAATTCTTATCTCCATTTTTTTCTTGGGAGTTCCTCCATATTTATTAATGATACTTTTTATTATAACATTACAGTAGACTTACTGTGATGATTCCAGAGATTTTGAAGGACATGTGGAAACTAAGTATCTTAATAGTATCTTAATAGAATCCACTCATTTAATATGTTAAAAATCACAGGCAGGGAGACTTTATCTTGAAGGGTCATATAGTAAATATTGTAGGTTTTATGGTGCCATATGGTCTCTGTTGCAGCTATACAACTCTGACTTTATAGTATGAAAGCAACCATAGATGATGTATCAACAAATGTGTGTGGCTCTGTTCCAATACAGCTTTATTTATGCATACCCAAATTTGAATTTCATTTGATTTTTATGCATTTTGAAACAATTTTTTATTTTGATTTTTTTCCCCAGGCATTTAAAAATGTAAAAACCATTCTTAGCTCACAGGTTGTACTAAAACAGGCAGTGGGTCTGATTTTCCTTTGAATGTCATGTGTCTTCTATCTTCATTTTTCCTGTTGCTTGGAATTAATTCCTCTATTTTTATTTATTCAAGAAATCTCACTTCAGTTCTAATTTGAACAACTTGATGCATGCTTGGCTCATACATTTTTCATTGGGTCTTGCTTTTTGGAGACATAAAGCTTTTAATTTTAAGGTCTTTGCTTTGATAGGGAGTTCAAAATATTGCATCTGGGGGTTTTGTATTCTTGATAAAATTCCAAGAAAACAAAACAAAAACCAAAGATAAGTTCATCCAATCTTAAAAAAATGTAAAGAGAAAAAATAGCATAAACTTAGAACATATTGAATAGTAAGATGTTGAAATAAGTCCAGTACTCACTATTAATGTTAGTTGATTAAACTTTGCTGTTTAAAGACATAGATGTTCAGATTTGACTAAATAATTGACATCAGCTGAATATTGTTAATAATAGCCACATTTGGGGTACCTCTTTTTGTACCTGAAGATTACTAGCCAAAAACAGATATATTAGTATTGATATTGGTCAAAATACATTTCAAAATAAAAAGCATTACTAGAGAGAGAGTTGCTGCATGTGATAAAAGGTTCAATTTTTCAAGAAACATACCCTTAAACTTGTATGCACTTAAAAACAAAAGTCTCAAGATACACAAATAAAATGATATGGATAAATTGGTAATTTATCATCACTGACAAAATTATCAACCCATCTCCCTCAATTTATCATGAGGTCAAAAAGACAAAAGTTAATAAAAATTTTTCAATGATTTGAACAACATAATTATCAAGTTTGGTTTAATAGACTCAACCCCAACTTATGTATTCTCGTGAACACAAGAAATGTTTAAAAATATGGGTCATGTGCAGGACCCTAAGGTCTCTGTTAAATTTCAGAAAATTGATGTATAGAGACCATATTTTCTGTCCATGGTGGAATTAAGTTATGTTAAAAGAAAAACTTTAGCCAAATTAAGTTTAAAGGAGTTTAATAGACCAGTGAACGATTTATGAATCGGGCAGTCCCCACAATCACAGTACATTCAGAGAGACTCCAGGGATGCCTT
The DNA here is from genome assembly GCF_028885625.2 of Pongo pygmaeus. Lineage (NCBI taxonomy): Eukaryota > Metazoa > Chordata > Mammalia > Primates > Hominidae > Pongo > Pongo pygmaeus. Next base: position 79,443,902 of record NC_072386.2, read on the forward strand.
GTGGTCAGAACAAATTTATAGACAAAAAAGAAGGAAGTGACATACAGAAATCAGAAGCGAGGTACAGAAACAGCTGGATTGGTTACAGCTCAGCATTTGTCTTATTTTAACACAGTTTGAACACTGGGCAGTGTATGAGTGGTTGAAGTATGGCTGCTGGGATTGGCCAAGCCTCAGCTACTGTTACAGGACATACTCCTAAGTTAGGTTTTCTGTCTTTTCTACCTATTAAGTTAGGTTGCAGTTCCTCCACAAGTATAGAAGTACAGAGTCTTTCTAAGGCCGTATTTAGTTTGCTTTAACAATTAGAGACAAGATATCCATACGTACAGATTCTAAAACCGTATATTTGTAAACTGAGAATACTGAACAGCTCATGGGTCAAAGAAGAAACTATAATGGAAAAGAATACTAAAACTGAATGATTATACAATTACCATATGTCCAAATATATGAGATTTGATTAAAGTGATACTGTTAGCTGTGATGTATCCATGTCATGCAGCACAAGTATGTTAGCATCAGTGAATCTGCACGGGTCTGTAGCAATCTCAGTTCTTGCCTCCTCAGAAGAAAGAATTCGACCCAGGGGCATAAGGCTGGAGGAGAGACTGGGGCAAGTTTTAGAGCAGGAGTGAAAGTTTGTTAAAGAGCTCTAGAGCAGGAAGGAGAGGAACTTGCACAAGGGTCAAGTAGACGACTTGAGAGATCAGGCGTACCATTTGACCTTTTGAATTGGGGTTTTATATGTTAGCATTCTTCTGGGGTCTTCCGTTGCTTCTCCTGTGATTCTTCCCTTGGGGTGGGCTGTCTGCATGCGCAGTGGCCTGCCAGCCCTTGGGAGGGGCTGCACGTGCAGTGTGTTTACTAAGTTGTAGGCCTGCCTACTTGAGGCGCTTTCCCCCTTTGCAGTCCTGTGTTCCTAGAGGGAGGTCATCCGCCATTTTGCCTCTCAGTGCTCATGCTCAAGTGCACTTGCCCAGCTCCTAAGATCTTATCAGGAAGCTGCTGATCACCAGTTTCAGGTATTTCTATCTGGAAATACCTGATATTTCCAGGAGACTGCCTTTCTCTGGTGCTGGCTGTGACCAATTATTATTTTAGAGAGACAGTTAACAGCCGCCTGACAATTATATGGTCACCTGACATTCCTGGTGTGTGTATTTTGTGGGGAGCCCTCTCCAACTCTGCTCGTGTCTGATTAGCTACCTACTGTAACAGTACTTGAGGGGAATTTACAACATTAAATCCATCAGTTAGCAAGGAGATGTCATTGATGATAAATAGCTAAGCATTACCTTAAAAAGATTTTTAAAAGTTTTAAGTTCAAAGATTGTTGAACTAAAGCAACAATACAAGGATCAGAAATGAGTAAAATGGAAGACAGAGATGCAGTACATATGGTCAACACAAGGCCGTGCTCTTTACAATGGAGTAAAAAGTGTTTTAACAATATGTATTACAAATGAAAAAAGGTGTAATTATAGATACAGGAGAGATTATAAAGATAATAAAAAAATACTGGGAAAAAACTTTATGCAAATAAATATGAAACTTCTGTCTCAAGAAGAAATCGTGGGCTGGAATAGTCATGTAACCAAAAGAGGGTCCAACTTCTCGCCGCTTGTAGAAAGAAGCCAAAATAACAAGAGTGAGGTATGATAAAGAGTGTGAATTTTATTAATTGTTGCCAGCAGTGGGGAAAGTGGACAGAATCCTTTCCCAAAACTGCCACTTTCCAATTTCTGGAGAGTGCAGGGGTTTAAGAAGAGGGGTTTGGAATGCAGGAGAGGCAAGGGAGCTGGAGGTGCCCCATGGCATGACTTGATCCTATGGCTTATCCTGAGTTATTGTTCCATCTGGTGAAGGGGCCAGCACCATCTTGGGCCCAACCAGGGCAAATCAGTCGCAGTCAATCTTGCTGTCAGTCTCTAGCCGGGAGTAACTCTGGCCTTGAAGTAATATCCTGCTAGGGAGAGAATTCTGGAGGTGCCTGGTTTGCATCAGGATTTGGCCCCTGAAGCTTCTAAGGAAACATATGACCAGATAAGTGAGCATGGTGTGAGCTTAACAAGCGTCCAGGTAAATACATGTGCATCAGGCATGAAAGCATAAGGTGGGAAAGGGAGGGGAGTGGAGTTTTAAAGCACATTCCAAGGCTGTATTTAAAGACAAAAGAAAACACATCTGTAGTTTGTCTCAAAGCTGTGTCTTGAGACTGGGATGAAAAGAGGAAAGGAAAAAAAAATTTAAAAAGCAGTTTGAAGCTAAGCTGCTTGGTTACAGTCATATAATCACTGAAGTGATCAAACCAGTTCTTATAGTAAACTTTTTCACAGAGAAAGCACCAGACCCAGTTTTTTGATGATAGAGATTTACTTTTAAGATGTTTTACCCAATGCATAAGGAACAGATTCTTACAATCTTTTAAAGATAGTTCACAGGATAGTAAAATGAGAGTTTACTCCTAACTCATTATTTCAGACTAGTGTAATCTTTATACCTAAATCCGAGAGAAACAATGGAAGAAAAGAATAGGAGGAGACAGCCTCACTTGTGAGCATACATGAAATCCAGCAGGTTGTAACAAAAGACCAAATTGGGCTTTCCCAGGAAGGCAATGGTGGTTTCCACTGGAAAATATTAAATTTTAACTCATGATGTTAGCCAATGAAAATAAAATCATATGTGTATCTCAGTAGATTGAGGAAAAAGCATTTGAGAAATATCAACATGTATTCATGGAAAATGTTCTCAGCAAACTAGGAATAGAAGGAAACTTCCTTAGCCTGATGAAAGGTATCTCTTTCTTAATAATAAAATACTAGAAGTCATCTCCTAAAATCAGGAACAAGGCAAGAGGACCCACTGTCACCACCTCTGTTCTATATTATTCTGTAAATCCTGGTTTCTGTAGTAGGCAGGAAACAACAATAAATAAGGACCGAAAAAGAAATAACAGAGTCCTTCTCATGTGGTATGGCTGTCTCCATCAAAAAGCTAAAAGAAACAATAAATTATTAGAAATAAGAGTGTCACAAGATGGCTGGAAATGAGATCCATATTCAAAATAATCAATTGCCTTACTTTATACCAACAACAGACAAAAGATGTCAAGTAAGGATACCCTGGAAAGTAGGAACAAAAATGAGTCTTAGGAATACATGTAGCATATTTGGAGAAATTATAAAACTTTATTGTAAGATGTTTAAAAAAATAAATGGAGACAAATTATCCTCTTGAATAGGAAGATTTAGTATTAAAAAGATGATTTTCACAAATGGTGTAATTCAGTGTAATTACAACTAGATTCTCAGTATTGATTTTGTGAGGGACTTGATGAGCAAAAAGAGACCCCCAAATAGCCAAACACTCATAAAGAAGAAAATGAAACGTCTTGCCATTTCAGCACTCAAGATTTATTATAATGACATAGAAATGAAGATGGTGTATTATTGGCTTTCGGATAGATAAGTATACCATTGGGTTGAAATACAGAATCCCCAAAAAGACCACCCAAGTGGGGAAGCTGATATGTGACAGAGGTGGCATTGCAGATCGCTGCGGAATGGCAAACAATATGTTTAGAAGTGGAAACTAAAACTTTAATGATCTTAACAGAGAGAAGAGTTTCTTAAAACATAAAATATGACACATAAAACGGTGATCAATTTTACCAAATTAAACTTAAGAACATCAATTCATGAAAAGATACTGTAAATAAAGTAGAAAGAAAAGACACAGACTGGGAGAAAATACTTGAAACACATAGTTGCCAAAGGATTCGTGTATGCATTGATAAGTACATACAGGAATCAATACATGCATACGTATGCACAGCCTTGAAGTCAGCAAGAGGACATGACGGAAAAACATTTCACACAGAGGTAGAGGAGTGAGGGTAGACATAGGAAAAGATGGTCAGCCACAGTAGTAGTCATAGACCTGCAGTTAAGACCACAGTGGGATGCCGTTTTACATCTACCAGATTAGCCAAAAATTCTTAAGCCAGGTCTTACTAAGAGTTAGTGAGTTAAGTGGATTACCAGGCAGGAAGATTTATACTTCTAGTGGGAGCTGAACTGGTGTAACTGCTTAGGAAAAGTATTTTATATTGTCTTTCAAATTTAAATATCCACATTCCATAAGACTCGGTAGTTCACTTTTTAAGGGGTATTTACATAGAGGGATAACTTAAAGACTGTTTTTATTGGACCTGTAGTAAGAAATATATCTGCACTCTGGCCCAGTAAACACATAGGAGTGGGAGAGTATCAAAAGTTATGGTTCTTCTGTCTACACTCTAGTTTGATACTACCCTATGTCATTTAAAAAAATTCCTCCTCTTGACTAGCTCATGAATGGGTTGCTACTTGGATTTGAAACTACATTGTTCTGCAGACATTTTGCATATGTGTCCTAGGGACACTTACATTGTTAACACCAAAAAGCTGAAAAACAACCAAATTTCTATGACAGGAGAATGGAAAAATGTTTTGGTATATTTATACAATTGGATAGTAGAAAGCAGTGTACATAAATGAATAATACATGTACCAATATGGATAAATCTTTGAAACATAATGTTGATTTGAAAGTATGACTTATTTTTTATAAAACTAATAGCATTCAAAGCTAAACAGTTTGTGTTTAGGGACGTGTAAGTGTGTAATAAAATCACATATACACACACACACACACACACAGACTTTACAAGGATGGTTATTTTGGTTTGGAATTCAGGTGGAAGGATAGTTGAAGAGCTCAGTGGCAGACAGGTGTTAGTTCTGACCTAGATCTAGCTTTGAGTGGTGATTGTGTTGGAGTTTGTTATGATTATGCTTTATTACATGTATATGAATATATTCTTTACATGTGCCAAGTAAGACCAATTTTTAGAAGATTCATCTATCTTGAAACCTGTGGACATTTCTTATGTTATTTACTGTTTTTTTTTTTTTCTTTCTTACTGTCAGCTGAAGAATGACAAGGTTCATAACTTTAGAAAGGAGAGCTTTATGTCTCATAAAGGGTTACAACCTGCAAGGTTGCTATGCCCACACTCTGGGAAGCACAGCCTCTGGCCAGAATCCAGAAACTGGTACTTGGAAGGTGGGGTAAAGGGAGCAGGAATGTATGCTGAGCAGGGTGGCCAGGTATACATAGTCAGTAAGCTGCAGGAGGAGTCATGAATATTTATGAAAGGAGAAACAGGCACATGCACATTTGAGTTTCAGGCCTTTCCGTGGGACCCATGTTTAACAAATGACAGCCAGAGCATGATCTGAGGGTGGAGTCTTGGGACCTCTGCTGTCAAAAGATGAAACGGAGGGCTGGGCGCGGTGGCTCATGCCTGTAATCCCAGCACTTTTCGAGGCCAAGGCGGGCAGATCACCTGAGGTCAGGAGTTCGAGACCAGCCTGGCCAACGTGGTGAAACCCTGTCTCTACTAAAAAAATACAAAAATTAGCTGGACGTGGTGGTGCACGCCTGTAATCCTAGCCTGTAGTGCCAGCTACTAGGGAGGCTGAGGCACGAGAATCGCTTGAACCTGGGAGGTGGAAGTTGCAGTGAGCTGAGATCATGCCACTGCACTCCAGTCTGGGTGACAGAGCGAGACTCCGTCTCAAAAAAGAAGAAGCAGATGACACGAAAACCCTCATTGCGCCTCTTCTGTAGACGGGCCAGAACCACCCTGTGGTTGGTAGTCTCTTTATCAGGAAGAAATGCTGGTTGGTTGTTTTGACAGAACCGCAGAAGGGCGGGGCAGCATTCAGGCTGTTGGTTGAAATCAGCAGTGGCATCTTGGAAGGGCTGGTTTATCTTTAGCCCGTTAGAAGAAAGCCTAATGGCAGCTATTGAGGGAGATGGTCTGACCTCCCATCACATCATAGCTGGGAATTCAGCCTCTGAGATTTCTCTGTGGTCCCCTTGGCCAAAAGAATCAGTTCAGTTGGTTGAGGGGCTTAGAATTTTTTTTTTTTAATTTCTCATTATTTTCAAGGAAAGCCAAGATTTTACATTTCTAGAAAAATAGCTCTTGGGCTTTTGGTTTTAAGGTGTTTTTTTTTTTTTTTTTTTTTGTTTTTTTTTCTTTAAGAGAGGGTCTCCCTGTGTCGCCCAGGCTGGAGTGCAGTGGTGCGATCTCAGCTGTTTGTAGCCTCGACCTCTGGGGCTCAAGTGATCCTCCCACCTCAGCCTCCTGAGTAGCAGGGATGGGCTCTACCACGCCCAGCTAAGTTTTGTGTTGTTTCATCATGTTTCCAGACTGGTTTCGAACTCCTCGACTCAAGTGATCCTTCTGCCTTGGCCTCCCGAATTGCTAGGATTACAGGCATGAACCACTGTTCCTGGCCCCCTACCTTAAAACTTTTCTTGAAACTTTTTCTCTTTGATGGGAGAGAAAATCCTTTTGCATGTCTAACAAAATGCGTTTATGGCCAGGCACAGTGGCTCATGCCTGTAATCCTAACACTTTGGGAGCCTGAGGCCGGTGGATCACCTGAGGTCAGGAGTTTGAGACCAGCCTGGCCAACGTGGTGAACCCCCATCTCACTTGAAATACAGAAATTAGCCAGGCGTGGTGGCATGTGCCTGTAATACCAGCTACTCAGGAGGCTGAGGCACGAGCATCACTTGAACTTGGGAGGCGGAGGTTGCAATGAGCCGAGATCGTGTCATTTGCACTCCAGCCTGGGCGACAAGAGTGAAACTCGGTCTCAAAAAAAAAAAAAAAGCGTTTATGGACCAGATATTGCACAGAGGCCTCCATCTTTCTTTCTGGCTCTCTTTTCACTAGTTCTTCTCATAAAGTTTGTTCATTTTCTGAGAGAAGAGCTTCTAGGCTTATTTTTATCTTGGGAGGAAGTGACTTGGCCAGTGGATGCTCATGGATACTGATGGTAGAGGATCCTGCATTGTACTGTTAAAATTATGGGAGGCCATTGTTTTGGACTGAGCTCCTGCTCAAATCCCCAGCAGACCAGATTAAATTGATATAGTCACTCCTGCAAAATGCCACATAATCAAATTGAAACTTTATTAAGGAAGCAGACGGATTCCAAAACAGACCAGTTTTTCCTGAAAACAGGAGATTCCAGTCTACCTGAGTCAGCTCAGTAAGAAAGTCTACTCTGCTTTAACCCTTGCCAAAAAAACAACCCCCACCCCGCAAAGCCTGATGTAACCTGATAACCAATTAGTTTTTTTTTCCTCTTGTCCTGTTTTCTTGTTTCTACCTTACAAAACCCACTCTTCTGCCATTGCCTCATGGGAGCTTTTATTCTGTTTTGTAGAATGGAGGCTGCCCTGCCTCATGAATCGCAAATAAAAGTAAATTGGATCTGTAACTCAATTTGTTAGATTTTTGTCTTTGACAGTACTTATGGGCCTGCTTCCTATGCAGACCCTCCAGTAATTAAATGCCTTGGCAGTGGTGTGCTGGGGCCTGCTCACACTGACTCCAGGTGATTGTTAAATTTTCAGGAATTTTTTTTTTGTTTGTTTTAAAAAAAAGATAGGGTCCCACTCTGTTGCTCAGGCTGGAGTGCAGTGGCATGATCTCAGCTCACTGCAGCCTCCACCTCCTGTGTTCAAGTAATTCTTCCACCACAGCCTCTTGAGTAGTTGGAACTACAAGCGTGAGCCACCACGCCCGGCTATTTTTTATTTTTTGATAGAGACAGGGTTTCGCCGTGTTGGCCAGGCTGGTCTTGAACTCCTGGCCTCAAGTGATCCCCCCACCTTGGCCTCCAAAAATGCTGGGATTACAGGCATGAGCCATGACTCCCAGCCTAATTTTCAGAAATTTTGTGAGCTGGCTGTTGAACCACAGGCATCTTTAAATTGTGGCAGTATTAGTACTGATACAAATCAGGGTTCACCCCTGTCTGTTGGATACCATTTTTCCCTCTTGCCTCCTGTTATATTTACATTTTCTGCAACTGGAGAATTGATGGGATCTGAAAGGCAAATGTATTTTCTCTTTGGCCACCGTGATTTCCTGTACTCTGTGTGTTTTTAATGAAAGAGAGTTTATAAGCAACTTACAGACACGACTTATTTGAAAGCTCTTCTATTTTATTAAAATAGAGATCAGAAAGCAGTTCAGTATTTCATTCAGAGTCACTAAATTTACTTTATTGTTCCTAGTATCTTAGAAAGTCTGTTCTTAAACAGTAACTCAAATCCTAGAATAAAATTGAGTTCTTTTGTTCTTTAAAAAAAAAGTCATGTGACTATTTTTGAGACGTTTCATTCAAAGGAAATGGTGAATTTTTAGATTTCTAAAATGTTAATCATTGTTACAAATCCCCTTCCCTCTTGAAGTTTAGGTTGCCTGGGTTAGAAGCAGTAAACTGATTATTTTGAAATATTAGGCAACAGCAATGAAATTATCAGGATCTATTAACAGCTGTTGTTTCTTACAATTCCTTCTAGGGCTTCCTGGTGTGCACTTTCCTTCCAGTAGTTCGTGGTGGCAGTGTTGACATCACTATTGGTACCCACATTGTGCACATTAGCAGTACAGAGTATGGGGAGTGGACATGTTAATTACCTCACTGAGGGCCATTCTTGCCTTTAGTAACATTTAAATTAGATGATATTTCAAGATGAGATAGAACATTTTTAGAATTCTCTAAGTGGAAACTCTAAAGGGATAGACCTAGTTCTCTCAAGTTGAGACATCAAAGAATTATTACCTAATGATAAAGAAATATTTAAAATAGGTTTTCATTAGAATTTTAGATTACAGAATTTGGTGTGAGGCAATGATGTTTTTGTAAATGATCTTCCACAGTAATCCTTTAAAATGCCAGCATTCATAACTTCTTTTTCTTTCTCTGATGAAATAAAATTGCAAAAGCTTTAATTTAGCAGTGTAAATGCAAAGCTGAATTGAAATACAGGTAATTATGTTAAAAGGGACAGCTGACAAAATTCATGTATTTAACAATTTTTTCTTAACATTTTATAAGTTTTTATAGAAAGAAATAATTTAATTTTGGAAATTTTCAGTCTCTGGATCTGTTCTTCATTGATTGAAAATCTACTGTCCATATGCATTTTTCTATGAAAAAAAGCTCTCTCTGTGAAATACAAAGAATATCTTTGTATAACTGAATGAAAAAATTCTGTATGAAAAATCTGATGTAAGTTTTATGATATAAACCTCTTTTCAAGCAGTGCTTCTCATTTTATTTTTGTTAGCATGTCTTTCAGTTTGAGAATTGGGATACATTTGAATTTTATTATTGAAAGGCTCAAAGTCACGCAAAACAAGTCACTTATAATTAACAGATCCACTACAGTATAATAGATGCACATACGTATCAAACTTTCATCTTGGCCTCTCTTCTGCAGAGGTTTAATATTGGAATCAAACTCTTCCTGTCTTAGCCTAGCTATCTTTGTATAAATGAGTGTTCTTTAATGTTTTGGTAACCACATGATCCATCTTTCTGTCATCTTTATCTTTTTTTTTTTTTTTTTTAATTTATGAAGTATTTATTGATCATTCTTGGGTGTTTCTCGGAGAGGGGGATATGGGAGGGTCATAGGATAATAGTGGAGAGAAGGTCAGGAGATAAACACATGAACAAAGTTCTCTCGTTTTCCTAGGCAGAGGACCCTGCGGCCTTCTGCAGTGTTTGTGCCCCTGGGTACTTGAGATTAGGGAGTGGTGATGACTCTTAAAGAGCATGCTGCCTTCAAGCATCTGTTTAACAAAGCACATCTTGCACCGCCCTTAATCCATTTAACCCTGAGTTGATACAGCATATGTTTCAGAGAGCATGGGGCTGGGGGAAAGGCCATAGATCAACAGCATCCCAAGGCAGAAGAATTTCTCCTAGTCAGAACAAAATGGAGTCTCCTATGCCCACCCCTTTCTACACAGACACAGCAACAATCTGATCTCTCCTTCCTTTCCCCACACTTCCCCCCCCCTTCCTTTCAACAAAACCGCCATCGTCTTCATGGCCCGCTCCCGATGGTCGCTGTCTCTTCGGAGCTGTTGGGTACACCTCCCAGACAGGGCAGCGGGGCAGAGGCGCTCCTCACCTCCCAGACAGGGCGGCCGGGCAGAGGCGCTCCTCGCTTCCCAGACGGGGCCGCCCGGGCAGAGGCGCTCCTCGCTTCCCAGACAGGGCCGCCCGGGCAGAGGCGCTCCTCACTTCCCAGACGGGGCCGCCCGGGCAGAGGCGCTCCTCACTTCCTCCCAGACCGGGTGGCAGCCGGGCAGAGGCGCTCCTCACCTCCCAGACGGGGCGGCCGGGCAGAGGCGCTCCTCACTTCCCAGACGGGGCGGCCGAGCAGAGGCGCTCCTCACTTCCCAGAGGGGGCGGCCGGGCAGAGGCGCTCCTCACTTCCCAGACGGGGCGGCCGGGCAGAGACGCTCCTCACTTCCTCCCAGACGGGGTGGCGGCCAGGCAGAGGTGCTCCTCACCTCCCAGACAGGGCGGCCGGGCAGAGGCGCTCCTCACTTCCCAGACTGGGCGGCCGGGCAGAGGCGCTCCTCACTTCCCAGATGGTGTGGCGGCTGGGCAGAGGCGCTCCTCCCTTCCCAGATGGGGCAGCCAGGCAGAGGCGCTCCTCACTTCCTCCCAGACGGGGTGGCGGCCAGGCAGAGGTGCTCCTCACTTCCCAGAGGGGGCGGCCGGGCAGAGGTGCTCCTCACTTCCCAGACAGGGTGGCCAGGCAGAGGCACTCCTCACCTCCCAGACGGGGTGTCATCTTTATCTTAAGCTTGAAGTTCCATTATATTTCAGAATGTAATGATACTCTTAGGAGGTCACAAGATCTGCTCAGTTTAACATTTTCTCAAAGATATTGCCATAGGATGATGTTTATTTTGTTGTAGACAGTTTAGATTTTATACATTGTTAAAATGTGATGAACTCTTGAATTATTTTGGTGTAAGTTTATTGATCTTGATCTCTTGATGTGGAATCAGAAAGTACCATCTGGTACTTTCCATATCTCCCCATTGCAAGAACCATGAGTTGGTTTTTTCTTCACTTATACCTAGTGTCTAGTAATGAGCACATGGTAGGTACCTGATTGAGAGGGCAAATTGGCTTATATCTTATTGGTGTAAACATGTTAGCCATACTGTAATTATTTCATCTTATCTTCAGGCTGAACCTTCTCCTGCAATCCGTTTCCTGTCTGCCTCTACCTAAAATTCCAAGAATCCTGCTCAACTTGCCTGAGTTTGATCCTCTGTCTTTTCTACCCAAGCTCCTGCTGCTCTTAGGACATGACTGAGAATGATAGAATGAACATGAGTGGAGCAGTTGTTGGACTGTCTATTGTGGTAAATTAGGACTGATCCTTCGCTAGATTGGGATGGAAGGTCTCGCCCAGGAGTCCAAGTTTGATATGTGAAGGTAGTGATGCTTAGTGGACATCCAAGTGCAGATGAATTCGGAGTTGAGGCGGGTTGACCCAGGTGAACTTGGGAGTCATCAGAATGTTAATGCTATGTGAAGCCATGACCACTGGATGAGACACCTTGGGGGTTATGGTAGAGATAAAAAAAAGTCTGAGGACTATGAGGCATTATGATATTTAGAGGCTCGAATGAAAGAGGTAGATCAAGAAAGGTCAGCCAGGGTAGGAAGGTGGGGAGAAAACAATATTCTTAATTGTTTGTGCTTATTTTATGTTAGATCCAGGGGGTACATGTGCAGGTTTGTTCCATGCATGTATTGTGTAATGGTGAGTTTGGGCTCCTAGTGAACCCATCACCCAAATAGTGAATGTTGTATGCAATCAGTAATTTTTCACCTCTCACCCTCTTCACCACTGTCCTCCCCTGTGGAGTCCCCAGTGTCTGTTATTTCCATCTTTATGTTCATGTATACCCATTGTTTTGCTCCCACTTACAAGTGAGAACATGGCAGTGTTTGATTTTCTATTTCCAAGTTATTTCACTAAGGATAATGACCTCCAGCTCCATGGGGCAGCAAAAGACGTGGTTTCATTCTTTTATTATGGCTGCATAGTATTCCATGGTGTATATATACCACATTAGGAAGAAAACAGTATTCCAAAAGCGAAGTGAAGAAAATGTTTCAAGAAGGAGAGTGTGATTAAATGCTGTTGACAGGCCAAGTAAGATGAACAGTAAGAATTGACTACTGGGTCTTTGAGACAGTTTGGGTATTTGGCACCACCCAAATCTCATGTTGAATTGTAATCCCCAGTGTTGGAGGTGGGGCCTGGTGGGAGGTGTTGGAGTCATGGGAATGGATCCCTCATGGGTTGGTGCTCCTGACCTCAGGCCATCCACCCACCTCTGCCTCCCGAAGTGCTGGGATTACAGGCATGAGCCACCACGCCTGGCCAGCAATTCTTAAACATAATACATTTAAGATAAAAGTTAAGGCCAGGTGCCATGGCTCACGGCTGTAATCCCAGCACTTTGGGAGGTCGAGGCTGATGGATCATCTGAGGTCAGGAGTTCGAGACCATCCTGGCCAACAGGGTGAAACCCCATCACTGCTAAAAGTACAAAAAATTAGCTGGGCATGATGGCAGGCGCCTGTAATGCCAGCTATTTGGAAGGCTGAGGCAGGAGAATCGCTTGAACATGGGAGGCGGAGGTTGCAGTGAGCCAAGATTGTAGCATTGCACTTCAGCCTGGGTAACAACAGCGAAACTCCGTCTCAAAAAAAAAAGAATTGCTTAATAAGGAACATTTTCGAAGTTTGCAGAATTTTTTTGTCAATCCACCAAGTTGACCTGAATTGTTTATTTATGTTTACTGTGTCTTTTTTGTTTGTTTGAGGGTCAAAGAGATTTCTAAAAATATGTAATGTAGTTTATTAGATTGAATCCAGCATATATTTTACTTTTTATTTTCCTAATTTGATGTAATTATTAGAAATTTGAAGTGCTGAATGATGGTGTGTGAAAGATTAATTGGTAGAACACTTTACTGTCTTTGTTTTCTGCACGGTGACTTACAGATCTTAATTTTAGTTTTCTTTATCCTCTCATCAAGAATGATGGAGAATGAAAACAGACATCTGGGAGTCAATTCTTTTATGAGTTATTAACATCCCTCTCCTTTTGAATCATAGTTCAGTATGTAGTTTTCTTGTTTTTAGAGACAGTGTCTCGCTCTCTTGCCCAGGCTGGAGTGCAGTGGCACAGTCATTGCTCACTGTAGCCTTGAACTCCTGGGCTCACATGATCCTCCTGCCCCAGCCTCCTGAGTAGCTAGGACTACTCAGTCCACCATGCCTGGCTAATCTTTTTCTTAGTGGATGGATACAGCTTCTTTAAATATATTGATGTGTTTGGTATTAGGCCTGTCGTTGTGCTTTCCTTTGTCTTCTGATTTTGGCAATTTTACATTTTAAATATAATCTTAACTATGTTAGGTGCTTCTCTGGTTTGTTCTGTGTGTGGGTTTATTCTAATAATGTTAAGGGTTGTATTTTGGTACTACCTTATCATCATTATCACACTTACGTAGTGTACTTGATCCACTGTTTCTTTAGAAAGGTCTATTGAACGATGACAGAATTTGTGTATTTCCTGTTTTAAATTCCTCCTTCCCACCTCTCTCTTCTCCCACCCTTTTTTCTTAGTGTTTTCTTTATGCAATAGTTGACCCCTTATTATTAGGGGATGCACTCCAAGACCCCTAGTGGGTGTCTGAAACCACAGATAATATCAAACCCTATATATACTGTTTTTTCCTATACATACACACCTATGATGAAGTTTAATTTGTAAATTAGGCATAGTAAGATATTAGCAACAATAACTAGGAATAAAATAGAACAATTTGCAACAACATTCTGTAATAAAAGTCATATGAATGTAGTCTGTTCTCAAAATATTTGACTGCATTATACTCACCCTTATTGTGTTGAAGAAGGGATGGAGCAGGATGGTGCGAGATTTTGTCATGCTACTCAGAATGGTGTGTCATTTAAAACTTACATGTTGTTTATTTTTGGACTTTTCCGTGTAGTATTTTTTAACTGCGGTTGACCATGGGTAACTGAAACCTCAAAAAGTGAAACCACACGTAAGGGGAGACTACTATAATTTTAGATTTTGTTACACCTCTGTTACTTGGTGTACAAATTTTAAATTATATCTTTCCATCAGCCCTTGTTCATGAAAGCTCAAGAAACCAGTGTACTTTCTTTTGTTGACTTTATGATTTTCAGATCAATTAGATCATGTAATTCTTTAAAATAGCTTTATCGAGGTGTAATGACATAAAATAAATTGCCCATATTAAAGTGTACAATTTGGTAACTTTTGACTTGTGAAAACAGCACCACAATCAAGATAATGAATATGTCCATCACCTCCAGAAATTTCCTCAGGGCCGTTTGCTGTCTGTTTCTTTTGCCCCTCCCTGCTGCCCTCAACCTATCCTCAGGCAATTACTGAACTTGTATCACTATAATTTCTATATTTTTGAATTTCATGAAAATGCAACAGTATGTATTAATTTTTGTATGTATTCGCTTTTTTTTTTATCAATAGTTCTTTTTTATTGATGAGTAGTATTCCATTGCCCAGATGTACTACGTGAAAGACATTTAGGTTGTGTTCAGTTTTGGGCTGTTACACATAAAGCTGCTGCAGACATTTGTGTGTTAAGCCTTCACTACCCTTACGTTTATGGATCAAGTTATGGCCGTTGCTTCCTCAGTAGCATTTTCAATGTAGTGGATCAGCATATTATCCTATGGATGGTGAGATTGTCAAGTTTCCTGTGGATTAGCTTAAGTATCCAGAGCTCCTCAAACTGTATTGTGTGTATAAATCACCTGGGTTAAAATGTACATTGTGAAAAATGTAGATCCTGCTTCAGTGGGTCTGCGATAGGACCTGGGCGTCTACATTTATAAAAAGCTTACAGGTGATGCTAATCCTGCTGTTCTACAAACCATACTCTAAATAACAAGATTACAGAGCCTGAGAGTTTATGAAGCAAGGCAATAATGGTGAGGTTTTTTTCCTGCCAAGTGAAAGTAAACTACTTATGGTATGTTATCTTTTTATCAGAAATATATGTGACTGCATTTACCATGTTAAGCAGCATTTTAAATGCCAAGAGTTTTGTTAAATGTGGAACAGCAATCAACAGAAGTCATTACTCAGTTCTACTAGTAAGTGTAACCTTCCAGATAAGATTGCTGAATGGGCATGGACTTCCCTGCCAGCCTGTCATCTGTGCATTTCCCTTAGGGAGGGTTTTTTGATTTGGAATTTTGGTAGGAAGGAAATATTCTGGGGTTGGCCGTTTTTATTTTAATAGCCTATAGAGTCATGTACTGGGGGGCACTGCCACACTGTGGGTTTGGGGGTTTCCAGAGAAGACTCAAGTCAGAACTCAATTATAGTCAGCTGACTGGTGCTTTGCATCCAGTTCCCAAGGTTTCCCCAGTTGAACCCAGTGAACTGTGGTGTTGCCGTAGGTCTCAAGGAATTAGTGGCACACAGAGCTAGTGTGCTGTTGGGCTTCCTATTGAGTTTCAGCATTTCCCTTTTCTCGGGTACGTGGTCACAAGTCCTTAGGGGAAGGATGGAAGGATGGCTTATGGTGTTGGGGATCTGGGGTGTGAGAACTAGTGATAGCCAGTAATGGTTAAGAGCAAAACCCTGAAACCAGACAGCCTGTGCTCAGACTGTACCAGGCAAGTAACAGCAACTCCTTTGTGCCTCAGTGTGTCATCTATAAATTGAAAGTCATGAGTTCTTACATCATAAGGCTGATAGGAAGTTTAAGTAATCTTTGTAAGGTTCTTAGGACAGTGGCCACACATAGTAAAAACTTTTTAAGTATTTGCTAGATACATAAGCATATATATAGAAAGATAGGAAGGCAGGTGGGGAAATGATAGGCTTAGAAAAATTAAGCAACTTTTCTCAGGTCTCACAGTGGTAACAGTGGTGGCATTGAGCCAGGATTTGACATTTGAACTCCCCACAGTTGCATTCTGTAGCTTTACTTAAATCATTCAACATGGTATCTGGCATATATTTGATGAAGCAGTGACTGAATTTAGGACTTCACCAGTTTACTAATTTGTTGAGACGTGAAGTGTCAGCATAAGCATAGTATACCAATTTAACATCCCTAAACTCAGACTAGACTATGTCTGTGATGTTCTGGCTTAGGCCGTGTTAGTAATAAAGTAGAGAATAAGCCCATGTGTAGTTACATTGTTGACCCTCAGTTATATTAAAGAATAGGTCTTTTCTAATAACTGAATTTTTTTTTTAACTTTTCCTGGACATAGGTATATATGAATTGCTTTTTAAAGAAATTATAGGTGTTCTCTTCTAACTAAGGAAGTCACCATCTGATTTATATCAGATCAGATTGTTTTATAAACATTCTATCATGTTGTTTTAAAGATGCTAAAGGAAATAATATCCTAGTGTGGTATTAAAATAATATATTACCGAGTTTTTCCGAATGAATAATGAATTGCTGAAATGTTCCAAATTTTTCCATGTAATATTTTCAAACTGCAGTTGACCATGGGTAACTGAAACCTCAAAAAGTGAAACTGCACATAAGTGGAGACTACTATAATTTTAGATTTACTCACACCTCTGGTAACTTGGTGCACAAGTTTTAAATTGTATCTCTCCACCAGTCCTTGCTTATGAAAGCTCAAGAAACCAGTGTACTTTGTTTTTTTGGCTTTTTTACTTCATTAAGCTGTTTTACTTAATTCTTTAGTTAGAAACGTTTTGTAGATGGCTTTCTACAATGCTAATTTGTTAATTAATAATTTAAAGTACCAGTGCTTAACCTATTTAATGATTTGAGAATATTAGTATCCCATTTTTCTTGTTCTTTTTGTATGTGGAACCCAAATTTGTTGTCATTTTGTGTTATATATTTCCTATAAGCTTTAGGTACAAGGTGCTGTTAAGAGTTAAGGAAGGTACTTTCTGCCTTCATCATCGAGTATAAAATCTGCAGCACTGCACTGAGGCTGTCCTCATGTTGTTGCCACTCATGGTCTTACTCTGCATCACTTGCAGTATTAGGGAGGAGTTGGACCCTATTCCATGTTGCCCACATGCCTTTGGTTTTAGTTAAATCGGGCATTGATTACTTATTTTATGCTGTTTCTAGGCAGTTTTTCTCTTTTTTTCCTAGTAAAAAAGTAAATTTAGTCCTCTTTTCTGTGTGAATCCATACAGCCTGAAATTACTATGACAGGCTTGTATAAAAAAGCATGTGAGAGGGAATGCTAGCTTTCAGCAATTTGTTCTTGGTATAATGACCCCTTCTGTAAGGAATGTTGCTGCTCTTCATCTGTTAGTTTTTCTTCACAACAACTTGTAGAATTTTTCCATTTCATTTAGATTTTAACCTAGTGCTAGAATCGAAGTGTCATATTTAAATACAGTTACTTTTGGCTTTTGGATATGTGCTCCTTTTAAGGTCTGTGGTGCCTGAGACATCTCACTTTGAACTCCCATCTCTCACCTGTGGTATGTTTGCAACAATGACCCTGGTGTGGGCCTCCAGGGAGCAACGGCCCAGCCAGCCTGCAGGCTTCACTCAGGGCTTGTTTTGTTATTGTGATTTTTTTTAAACCTCAGTGATGGGAATGGGAGAATGTACATTAGGATGAAGGTAAAGTTTTAGCCAAAATGAAAGATAATTAGGTATTTATTGTAATTTTCAGTTAACTTAGATTTTATTTGTTCTTCTGGAAAGATTTTAGTATTCAGACTTCCAGCATAATGCTACATGGGGCCTTTCCCTTGAAATGCTTGATTTCACTGCTTTCTGTAGGAACACTATTCTTCAAGCAAAACCAAATTTAAAAATCATGTGGGGCTGGGCGCGGTGGCTTACGCCTGTAATCCCAGCACTTTGGGAGGCTGAGGCGGGTGGATCACAAGGTCAGATCGAGACCATCCTGGCTAACACGGTGAAACCCTGTCTCTACTAAAAACACAAAAAATTAGCTGGGCGTAGTGGTGGGCGCCAGTAGTCCCAGCTACTCGGGAGACTGAGGCAGGAGAATGGCGTGAACCCGGGAGGCGGAGCTTGCAGTGAGCCGAGATCGCACCACTGCACTCTAGCCTGGGCGACAGAGCAAGAGACTCCGTCTCAAAAAAAACAAAACAAAACAAAAAAAAACAACATGCGTCTGACATTAACATTTTCCTTTAATAATCAAATTGTTCATATTTTTCTAGAAGCATCAAATAACCTACATTATGTGTTGCATTTCTCTGAGAACCTAAAGTAGATACTTTAATTTTCCCCGCTTTCATAGTCCCTTGACTCTAATTATCGTAGGCTGCAGGTCCTGCAGATTACTGAAGTGAACCAGGGGCCTGCCTTACAGTTGCTTTTTTCCCTCTTAAAATAGCAAACTGTTTAATTGTTTGCTTTAATTATATTCTTAGGAGCATTTCAAAGGATTATTATCTTCTTTGTCATACCTGGCTCATTTCCTGGTACGAAACTGAAAATAGTATCTGATCCTATTGGTTGCATAACATACTGAGTCATAATTTCTTCCTCTTGCTGTTGGGAATAGCCATTGCTCATTGGATTCGCAGTTCCTGTTTCATTTATTTGTGCTATATACAACTGTCATTTTGCTATTCCTTTAGATCTTTGAAATTCATAATCTACCTTTCTAAAGGTGTGTTTTATTGAGTTCCTGCTATGATTATTAACTTTTTTTTTTTTTTTGAGACAGAGTCTCACTTTGTTGCCCAGGCTGGAATGCAGTGGCATGATCTCAGCTCACTGAAACCTCTGCCTCCAGGGTTCAAGCAATTCCGCTGCCTCACCTTCCCAGTAGCTGGGATTACAGGCACGCACCACCGTGCCTGGCTAATTTTTTTTGTTTGTTTGTTCATTCGTTTGTTTTTTTGAGATGGAGTTTCATTCTTGTTGCCCAGGCTGGAGTGCAATGGCGCGATCTCAGCTTACTGCAACCTCCACCTCCTGGGTTCAAGCGATTCTCCTGCCTCAGCCTCTTGAGTAGCTTGGATTACAGTCATGCGCCACCACACCCAGCTAATTTTGTATTTTTAGTAGAGATGGGGTTTCTCTATGTTGGTCAGGCTGGTCTCAAACTCCTGGCCTCAGGTGATCTGTCCGCCTCAGCCTCCCAAAGTGCTGGGATTACAGGCGTGAGCCAATTTTTGTATTTTTAGTAGAGATGGGGTTTCACCATGTTGGCCAGGCTGGTTGCCAACTCCTGACCTTAAATGATCCACCTGCCTTGGCCTCCCAAAGTGCAGGGATTACAGGCATGAGCCACTGCGCCTGGCCCCCTCTTTGATTATGAAGTGCTCCCAAGTAGAAGAAATACTAGATGTAAAGAAACCACATATATCAGACTGGCATGTGCTTTGAGATGACGCATATTTTCCTGGATAAAATTTACTACGACAGACATCTTTTAGGGAATTATTAGGATGATGTATAGCTTTAGACTTTATAATATTGTAAAATGACTAATATTTAATTACCCATTGAATATGAATTAAGCTGTTTTACTTAATTCTTTAGTTAGAAACATTTTGTAGACCGCTTTCTACAATGCTAATTTATGTTAATTAATAATTTAAAGTTCCAGTGCTTAACCTATTTAATAATATGAGAATTAGTATCCCATTTTTCTTGTTCTTTTTGTATGTGGAACCCAAATTTCTCATCATTTTGTGTTATGTATTTCTTACAAATTGTAAGGCATATGGTGCCTGAGACTTCTTGCTCTTGGAGCTCCTGTCTCCCATCTGCAGGCCCCGGTCCTCACCTCTGGTATGTCTCTTGGCACCCAGGCTGGCTCTTTTTGCAGTGACCCTGGTGTGGGCCTGCACAAAAGGAAACAAGCCCTGGAATTGTTAAGCTTCTCAAGGGCACACAATTTTCATCCTCTTTAGAAACATAATTTCTCAAATTCTTTCTTAAAAAATCAAGACGAGGTCTCACCATGTTGCCCAGGCTGGTCTTGAATTCCTGGGCACAGGCAATCTTCCGTCCTTGGCCTCCCAGAATGCTGGGATTACAGGCATGAGTCACTGTACCTGGCTCAAATTCCTGACTATTAGACTTAAAAATAATTTTTATTAATTCCAAAAAGTATAAACATATTGGAGAAATAAGAAAGATGCATTTATCACTCCAGAGATTCCAAGCGTTTTAAGAGCTGTGTGTCTGGAAACAGGGATGAAGACCAAATATGTATTTCATAATATCACGGCCTCCAGCAGCTACTTGCTGAGTGACTTCAGCACTCACGTAGCAGGGAGGGAGCACGCACTCTTTCTCTGCTTCTGCTCTCTCCGTCTTAGAACTCTTGACAATTTTTCTTTTCTTTAGCTCCATAGGACTGCATATGTTTATTTCTTTATTAAACAAGAGAAGTTAATAATAATAAAAAAAGAAAAGTAGGCAAAATACCAGGATTAATATAATAAAGGAGGAAGAGGCAGTGAAAAACCTTGAGGTTTGTCCCAGATTAGTAAGGACATTATTGAGTAGCATTGATGTGATGTTAATTTTTGTTTCATATGGGCAGTATGGTAATGAATCTTCTGATAGAAAAGGTTATGCACAGAGTGCCATGTAAGCACAGAGGAAGAGACATTTGAGCCTTGACAGACAAGTAGGGGCTAGCTAGGCATTCTAGGCAGAGCTGCACCTTGTATACAGGTATTGAGTCTTGAATGGAGACTTTTGGAGCTGTTTTAAGTAGTTTGGGGCCAGAACAGAATATCTGAGGTTTTGGAAGAGATTAGGCAGGTGTGCAGAACTTAGTTCCAGGTGCTTTCCTGTGCCATGCTAAGTGTTTACACCATTTCTATCCTGAAGGTAGAATAAATCATTGTACAGTTTTAAATAGGGGAATAGCATGACTGTGTTTACATTTTAGAAAGATTACCCTACAGGAAAGTTAGAAGATGTATAGAAGGGTGGCAGATTGCAGGTGAAGGAGATTAATTAGGTACTTCCTGCTGGTGAGAAATGATGGGACCCAGAACTTGGGCGGTAGAAAAGGGCATTGGCAAGGAGGACATCTGGGATGACTTCTGAGTGTCTTGAGTAACTTGGTGAATGGAGGTGCTACTAACTGAAATGCAGCCTAGAAGAAGGATTGAGAAGAAGTGGTTTGGACACATGAAGTATTTAAGTGGGTATGTCCAACAGGCAGGGGGCTTTTTGGGTTTGAGGTAGAGATCTGGAAATCATTGGTGGTAGTATAGGTGGTAAAAGTTGTGGATGAGAACGAGATCTCCTGGGAAGAGCTTTTATTGAGAGGGGAAGAAGGCTGAGAAATTACCAGAGGTAGATGGAAAGGCAGGAAAAATGAGGGACCCTGCAGGCAGTGAAGGGAGGAATACAAGGAGGGAGTGTCCAGGATGGATGTCTCTGATCTTTTGAGGCAGTACATTTAATAGATACTGAATGTTGTCCACTGGCTATAGGACAATCTTATAATGTCATTGGTAACTGGAACAAGACTGCTCTTGCTGGTTTGGAGGTGGATGGGTTTGGGTGGCATGGATTTACTCTACTCCTCTTAGAAGCTGGTCTGTAAAGGAGGTGAGCTGGAGGGCCTTAGCAAGGCCTAAGGAAGGCTTCTGACGGGTGAGACTTGAGGTTGGAGAGATAGTAGGTTGAGGAGGTCTAGAAATAAATGATCTCTAGGCAGGTTTTTAGGAAGGAAGAGGAGTTGAGAGTCGGTAACCAAAGTCATTATATTCTACTTGTAGTAGCTCAGGATGACCTTGGGAAGGACTCAGTTTAACTTGCTGTTCTATATTTTTATTGATTTTTCTTTTCTTTTTTCCAGATAAAATTCACTAGATATTGTTTCATTAAACCCATTTCCAGACTGCAAACCCTGACATAGCTGTTATTTTTTTCACTAAGTGTTCTGGAAAGCACATTTTGAATTTGTCCTGTCCTTTCAAGTCCCTCCCCACCCCCAACCCCTAAATGTTCAGACAGGTACAGATAGTGAAACACTGCCTGTGCAAAAGCCCCTTCCACGCCTGCTCTTCTGGGAGTGCTTCAGGCGGCAGCTGTGTATATGTGCTCCTTCCTGGCCTTTTCAGACTTGATCTTCAATAACTCTGATGAATTCCTTTATTTATGAATAAGACTCAGTGTACTTCAGCAAATTTGTATATTTTAAAAGGAGTCAAGAAGTGAACCTCTGGGGGATTTTACATATCAGAATGGAAGAGAGAGATTTTGGGGGATAGTACCTTTTTATTGTTTTTGTTTGTTTGTTTGTTTGTTTTTTGAGACAGTCTCACTCTGTCACCCAGGCTGGAGTGCAATGGCACGATCTTGGCTCACTGCAACCTCTGCCTCCTGGGTTTAAGCGATTCTCCTGCCTCAGCCTCTTGAGTAGCTTGGATTACAGGCACCTGCCATCATGCCTGGCTAATTTTTGTATTTTTGTAGAGACGAGGTTTCACCATATTGGCCAGGCTGGTCTTGAACTCCTGACCTCAGGTGATCCTCTCACCTCAGCCTCCCAAAGTGCTGGGATTACAGGCGTGAGCCACAGCGCCCGGCTGATACTACCTTTTTAAAATCTACTTTCTGTTATATATTAACATTGGCCAGCCTTGCTTCACATTCCTGTAGTCAGAAATAAAATTAATAGAAAGAGTTCTGCTTTTCAGAATAACTAATAAAACCAGTCACTTTTTGAACTGGTTATGAAAATGAAATCTGTGTGTCATAATTTATGAAAGTTGTGTTAAAATAATACTCAATTTCTGGACTCAAGCAAGTTGAGCTTTTAGTTCTGTGACTAGCTGACCCCTTTCCAGGCATGCTTGTGAGCAGGTTCTCAGGGCGTCTTGCCTCTGAAGTGGAAGAGCCTGATTGTTTTCCAGCTGCCATTCATAATGTTAGGGCTCCTCACTAAATGACAGCTCACGGGCCAATGCCACAGCAACTACTTGGACAGTTTCTTTCTTGTTTGAGCAGATGTCTTTCTTTGAATGAGACTCTGTCATTCCAAGCACTGAAGTAGCCCATAAAGGATCATAAATTTCACAATTATGTATAAGTCATTTCAGTTTGAACTTTGTATGAACCAAACATCTTGTGAAAGACTTCTGGCTCTAAGATTAAGAAATCATAGAACTGTGATTCTGTTAATTCAACAAAAAATGTTTATGAAAGTAATTCAATAATATGGGAAGGTTTAAAGATATTGCACATACATGTGATGGAACACTATACGGTAATTATATAATGTTTTTGAAGAATAATGATGGAAACGCTTATATTTTGTTAAAGGTAAAAGGGATACAAAAGTCTGTATATGATCTCCCATTTAAAGCATAAATTCACAGAAAAAAATTTAAAATGAATTACACAGTGAGATAATAATCTTATTAAGGAAGCATAAAATTTTTCTTTCCATTTCAGCTAATCTTCCAGTACCAACAATTGCAGCAATAGATGGACTCGCTTTAGGTGGTGGTCTTGAACTGGCTTTAGCTTGTGATATACGAGTAGCAGGTGAGAATTAATCCTGTTAAAAACATAATTTAAAAAAGTGAAGTTCGTGTTTATTCTTCAGTTAATTTTAAATATTTTATTCTGCTTCCTGTTGTTGAGTAGAATATTTTCAAAAAGTCACTTGTTGGTCCTAATGGTGTTTTCAAAATTCCCACCTGAAAAAAGTCTTTTGTTGTTTCTTGCCAGGATTTGGGTCAGGTAGAACTGAGTTTGAATCTTAGGTCCTGGACCAGGCGCGTGGCTCACACCTCTAATCCCAGCACTTTGGGAGGCTGAGGTGGGAGGAACACTTGAGCCTGGGAGTTTGAGGCTGCAGTGAGCTATGATCGTGCCATTGCACTCTAGCTTGAGTGACAGAGGGAGACCCTGTTTAAAAAAAAAAAAAAATTAGAAAGGAAAGAAAAAAAGGAAAAGAATCTGAGGTCCTCCCCTTTTTAGGCCAATATCTTCCTCTTTAGAGGAAATGGGGGAAATGACTGTTGCTGTTGTGAAGATTAAGCGATTAATCTGTGGATGTTAATCAAAGTACTAAATCACCATTAGCTACAGTAATGATAACTGAATCTCTTTGAAGTCCACTTTCTTCCTGAATGGTTTTCTGAGGATCTTATGAGGTGAGTAGAAAAAGAGTGAAAAGAATTAGTGCCCACCGCTCACTGTGTGCAGTCCAGGTGCCCAGTGTTATTCTAGCGCTTGACATGTATTCACTCACTCCATCTGCATAACAGCCCTCAGAGCAGATACTTTGGGGCACTGGAGGAAACTGGAGAAGAGAGAGGGGAAGTAACAAGCCCCAAAGAAGTGACTGAACTGAGATTTGAACCCAGACCGTTTGGCCACAGCCCACACACCTGTTACCTCATGAGAGCAGCGTAGACTTTTCTCCCATATTCATTATTGTGGACACTATATTCCATAGAGACTCAGCTCTGCCTGTGTCCTCGGGCTCTGAGACTGAGAACTGGGCACAGTGGATGGCACAGAGTTGTCAGTGTTCTTCTCTTGCTTTCCATTATTGTTTCTGATGTGGCTGCATGTTAAAAGCAGAGCTGCCAAGGCAGAAGGATTGATTGAGGCCAGGAGCTCAAGACTAGCCTGGGCAGCATAAGGACACCTCATCTTTACAAAAGATTTTTTAAATTTTTAGAAAAATGTAGCGTCAACATGATTCAGTTTCTTGGGATTTCTGGTTGCTAGTCGATGTGTCCTTTTTCCTCCTTTTCACTTCATTTTAGAACCCTATTTTCTTGTAATGAAATCATTGGATTTTAAATTGAAAAGCTAAGGTACATGTAATCCATTTCTGAAAGAATACAGGTTTTGGAAATTAGAATATGGGAAGTAGTCTAAGTATATTTGGATATGCAAATAAAGAAGTTATTAAGATGTTTTAAAGTAGCCATGAAAACAGACATGAAAAGAGGAACCCTGTCCACCTGTCAGAATAGTAAAACTATTTGTCAGAAGGTAACTAAAGACTTGGTCTTGAAAAGTTGCCATATCTGATATGACCTATTAAGCCCTTTGGTCTGGGGGACTATATTCAGGCAACTGAAGAATTTGGGCTTGTTGGATACTGACAAGTCTGCTGATCCTGAATAATTAATAGATCTAAGCCTCCAAATATGACTTGGCAATATCGGGTTTAATAATGGAGTTACAGTCCTGGTCTTATGAATCAAAAATTAATTCACTGCCAAGCAGTTTTTAACAGAAAATGTTGTGTGACTCTCCTAATACATGTAATTTAGAGTGCTTATTTCCATAACAATGCCTTTTAAGTGATTTTTTAAAGAATTTGTGATATCAATTTAATTAGTAAACAATATTTTAGTGTATCTCATAACTTTTTCAAGTAGTCATATTTGAATGTGATGATATGGATGTTACTTAATTTTCTTTCTTTCATTTTAGCTTCCTCTGCAAAAATGGGCCTGGTTGAAACAAAACTGGCAATTATTCCTGGTGGAGGTATGAGTAGTTCACGCCCATTCCTCAAATACTTGATTTGTTCCTAGAAACGGGGCATAAGGCAAAATCATGTTAATTGGAAAGGCAACATTTTGGGTAAAGAGACAATGGTATATTGTTTGCATCCCTAGCAAAGTCCCCATTCAAGTTACAGGCATACCTAACAGATTTTCCCCACCGCAATGAAACAAATACGGCGATAGAGCAAGCCACACAAATTTTTTGGTTTCCCAGTGCATATATGTTATGTTTACACTATCTGCAGTCTGTTAAGCATGCAGTACCATTATGTCTAAAAACACAAAGTACATATCTTAATTTAAAAATACTTTATTGCTAAACATTCTAATGGTCACCTGAGCCTTCAAAGAATCATAATCTTTTTGCTGGTAGAGGGTTTTGCCTTGATGTTGAGACTGCTGACTGATTAGAGTGGCGGTTGCTGGAGGGTGGAGGTGCTGTGGCAATTTCCAAGGACAGCAGTGCAGTTTGCCACATCAGGTGACTCTTCCTTTCACAAGAGATTTCTCTGTAGCATGCGCTGCTGTTTGATAGCATTTTATCCATAATTCTTTCAAAATTGGAATCAATCCTCAAACCCTGCCACTGCTGTATCAACTAAGTTTATGTAATACTCTAAATCCTTTGTTGTCATTTCTGCATTGTTCACAGCATCTTTATCAGGAGTAGATTCCATCTCAAGAAACTGTTTTCTTTATTCGTCCATGTATTAGTCTGTTCTCATGCAGCTAATAAAGACATATGTGAGATTGGGTAATTTATGAAGGAAAGAGGTTTAATGGACTCAGAGTTCTACATGGCTGGGAAGTCCTCACAGTCATGACAGAAGGCAAAGGAAGAGCAAAGGCATGTCTTACGTAGAGGCAGGCCAGAGAGAATGAAAGCCAAGGGAAAGGGGAAACCCCTTATTAAAAAAAGCATGAGATTTCCTGAGACTTAATCACCACCACGAGAATAGTATGGGGGAAACTGCCTCCATGGTTCAGTGATCTCTCACCATATCCCTCCCACAACATGTGGGAATTATGGGAGCTACAATTCAAGATGAGATTTGGGTGGGGACACAGCCAAACCAGATCAATCCACAAGAAGCAACTCCCCATCCATTCCAGTTTTATCATGAGACTACAGCAATTCAGTCGCGTCTTCAGGTTACTCTTCTAATTCCATTTCTCCTGCTCTTTCCACCACATCTGTAGTGACTTCCTCCACTGAAGTCTTGAATCCCTCCAAGTCATCCATGAAGATTGGAATCATCTTCTTCCAAACTCCTGTTAATATTGATATTCTGGCCTCTTCCCCATGAATCATGAATGTTCTTAAAGGGATCTAGAATGGCAGATCCTTTCCAGAAGGTTTTCAATTTAATTTGCCCAGATCCATAAGAGGAATCACTATCTATGGCAGCTATAGCCTTATGAAATGTGGTTTTCATTTTGTTTTGTTTTTTTGAGACGGAGTCTTGCTCTGTTGCCAGGTTGGAGTGCAGTGGTGCGATCTCGGCTCACTGCAACCCCTGCCTCCTGGGTTCAAGGGATTCTCCTGCCTCAGCCTCCTGAGTAGCCGGGACTACAGGTACACACCACCATGTCCAGCTAATTTTTGTATTTTTTGTAGAGACGGGGTTTCACCGTGTTGGCCAGGACGGTCTTGATCTCTTGACCTCATGATCCACCTGCCTCATCCTCCCAAAGTGCTGGGATTACAGGCGTGAGCCACCGTGCCCAGCCTGAAATGTGTTTCTTAAATAATAAGACTTGAAAGTAGACTGATCCATGGGCTGTGGAATGGCTGTTATGTTATCAGGCATGAAAAACAACATTCATCTCCTTGTCCATCTCTGTCAGAGCTCTTGGGTAACCAGGACATTGTCACTGAGCAGTAATATTTTGAAAGAACTCTTTTTTTTTAGTAGTAGGTCTCAGCAGTGGGCTTTAATATTCAGTAAACTATGCTGGAAACCAGATGCACTGTCATCCAGGTTTTATTTGTTCCGTTTATAAAGCATAAGCAGAGTTAGCATAGTTCTTAAGGGCTCTAGAAGTTTGGGAATGATAAGTGAGCAGTGGCTTTAACTAAAAGCCACCAGCTGCATTAGTCCCTAACAAGGGAGTCAGTCTCTCCTTTGAAGCTTTGAAGCCAGGCATTGACTTCTCTTCTGTAGCTATGAAAGTCCTGGATAACATCTTCTAATAGTATGCTGTTTTGTCTACACTGAAGATCTGTTATTCAGTGTAGCCCCCTTCATCAGTGATCTTAGCTAGATCTTCCGGATAATTTGCTGCAGCTTCTGCATCAGCACGTGCTGCTTCACCTTGTACTTCTGTGTTATGGGAGATGGCTTCTTTCCTTAACCATGAAGTAGCCTCTGCTAGCTTCCAACTTTTCTTCTCCAGCTTCTTCACCTGTCTCAGACTTAACTCTAGAATTAAAGAGAGTTAGAGTTATAGTTAAAGAGAGTTAGGGCTTTGCTCTGGATTAGGCTTTGGCTTAGGGGAATGTTGTGGCTAGTTTGGTCTTCTTTACGGACCACTAAAACTTTCTGCATATCAGCAATAAGGCTATTCTGCTTTCTTCTTATTCCTGTGTTCACTGGAGTAGCACTTCTAATTACCTTCAAGAAATGTTGCTTTGCATTGGCAACTAAGCTAACTGTTGCAAGAGGCCTAGCTTTTGGCTGATCTCAGCTTTTGACATGCCTTCCTCACTAAGCTTAATCATTTCTAGTTTTTGATTTCCAGTGAGAGACGTGTGGATCTTTGCTCTACTTGAGCACTGCAGAAGCCACTGGAAGGTTATTCATTGGCCTAATTTCAATACTGTTTTGTCTCAGGGAATAGAGAGACCCAAGGAAAGGGAGAGAGATGGGGGAACAGCCGGTTGGTTGAGCAGTCAGAATACATGCATTTATTGGTTAAGTTTGCCATCCTATGTGGGCGTGGTTCATGGTGCCCCAAAATAATTACAGTAGTAACAACAAAGATTAATGATCACAGGTTACCATAAGAGATACAATAATGAAAAGGTTTGAAATATTGTGAAAATTACCAAAATATGGCACAGAGACATGAAGTAAGCACACGCTGTGGAAAAATGGTGCCAATAGACTTGCTTGATGCAGGGTTACCATTAATTTGTAAAAATGCGGTATCTGTGAAGTACAATAAAGGGAAGCACAACAAAATGAGGTATGCCTGTATACCCTATTTTTAGCTTATGTAGACAGTGAAGATGGTGGTTCTTAAGTTTTAAGTTACTGTGCTAATTACATTTTTGTCACTGTTTGGATCTATTTTCCTAAAGGATTACACAAATATTTTAAAGCTTTTATGCGTGCATTTAAATGTGTGTCCTCACCAACAGCTTCATGCAGACAGTGAAACCCCAAGTGAAAGAAGAAGAGAGGTGCCTGGGTGCGGTCGCTTACGCCTGTAATCCTAGCACTTTGGGAGGCTGAGGCGGGTGGATCACTTGAGGTCAGGAGTTTGAGACCAGCCTGGCCAACATGGTGAAACCCCGTCTCTACTAAAAATAGAAAAATTAGCCAGTCATGGTGGTGCGTGCTTGTAATCACAGCTACCTGGGAGGCTGAGGCAGGAGAATTGTTTGAACCCAGAAGGCGGAAATTGCAGTGAGCCGAGATCACGCCACCGCACTCCAGCAGCCTGGGTGACAGAGCAAGACTCTGTCTCAAAAAAAAAAAAAAAAAAGAGGGTTCCCAGGCTTTGTACCACTATTCCTATGAAAAAAATAGATGAGCTTCTGTTCTTGAAAGAGCCATTTAAGAAAACATCTTTCCAAAATTGATAATGAAATCTTGCATCACCCAATAAATCTGAAATTTTTGGTCTTTTGATTCAGAGAATTTGGAGGCATTCCCATTTTGTGAAGTCATTCTTTGAAAAAGTAGACTTCATTTAAGGGTATGCATGTTATAGTAACCTTCCTTGGAACTTTTTTTTTTTTTTTTGACTTGGAGTCTCACTCTGTCGCCAGACTGGAGTGCAGTGGCACAATCTTGGCTCATGGTACCTTTTATGTATTCTAAATGATGCTTAGAATATGAATGAAACAACAGGAACAATGTAAATATTAAACTCAATGTTGAACATGGCAGACATGTTTGCATATGAATTGGTTAAAATTGTATGGTTAACCTTATCATTATAAGAGTATTTATTCTGATAGGTAGAAATTTAAAACATAGGTTACAGTGAAATTGAAGACTGCCCAGATGAATGTGTAAGACTCCCCATGTTTTCTACTTTGGTAATTGATGAAAATGTTATTCTTGTAGGCCAAAACATTTAATATATACTTACTCTATTATGCCTGCCTTTTTCACTGTGACTAATAAAAAACACCAGAAGGATTTATAAGGCAGTAGATCAATTTAAAAAGAATTCTCAGATAACTAATATGTGAAATAAATCAAAATTTAGCAAAAGGGTGATGTGACATACTTCTGAAATTCTTTTGAGAAGTAAGCATTTATTGGTAATGAGGATGTGATTAATCCTAGAAGATAGAAAGATAGTGGCTATAGTGGGTTGGATGGCATGCGGCCTCCACCCCCACCCCCCCAACAGACACCAAGAGATGTCAGCCTGGAAGGAGAAGTGTCTTGCACATGTAATTAAGGATCTAAAGATGAGATCATCCTGAATTATCTGAGAGAGGCTTAAATCCAAAGACAAGGGGTCCTTATAAGAAAGAGGAAGACACAGAAGAAGAGAAGGTGATGCGAAGACAGAAACAGAGTGCAGTAATACATTTACACGCCAAGGAATGCCAAGGGTTGTCGGCAGCCACGGGAAGCCACGGGAGAGAGGCATGGAACAGATTTTCTCACAGAGCCTCTCGAAGGAACCACACTACAAACACCTTGATTTTGGGTTTCTGGCCTCCAAAACTGAGAGAGAATAAATTTCAGTTGTTCAGAGGTACCAGGTTTGTGGTAATTTGTTATAGCAATGAATACAGCGACGTTTTGGTGATGTTTACATAATTTTTGGGGACAGATGGGGGTTAGTAGGTGGCAGAAATTTGGAGAGGGAGCAAGATGAACTTGGCAATTTGGATATTTACTGTGACATGATTATGAAAAGTTTTGTGTTACAACTACCAGAAGATAGAGAGCAGTGTTTGATTTGATTAGATGAAAAAAGATCGATTATACTATAACAACCTCTTCCGTCTTGTCTTGTAAACTCGCTGTGCCATACCATATGAAGTCTAGAAACTAGAATTTTTTCCCAATATACTTAAGTTCTTTAGGGTCCTCTTCAATAGTGGCTGCGTTAATTAGAACCTACTTTTTGTTGGTTTGATTGAATTTGGACTACATATTCTGACAAATAGAATTATTTTTCTAGTTTCTATTAAATAAATTTGTCATAAAAGTCAGAATGCTTTGACATTTTCCCATGTACTTACAAAGGATGGTTGTCTTTTTCTTTTCTTTCTGTTTTTTGTTTGGAGACAGGGTCTTGCTTGGTCACCCAGGCTAAAGGACAGCGATGTAATGATAGCTCACTGCAGCCTCAAACTCTTGGGTTCAAGATCTTCCCACCTCAGCCTCTGGAGTAGCTGGGACTATAGGCACACAGCACTGCACTCTGCTAATTTTCTTCTCTTTTTGTAGAGACAGGGTCTCACTATGTTGCCCAAGCTGGTCTTGAACTTCTGGCCTCAAGCAATCCTCCTGCCTTGGCCTCCCAAAGTGCTGGGATTACAGGCATGAGCCACTGCCTCTGACCTCTTTTTTCCTAAGTTTGAGGAATATATTTTAGTTCCTCTTTTAATACCATGAAGCTTTCAAGTTCATAGCTCATAAAATGTTATGTAGCTTTGAATTTTTTAATGTAAATGAAAATCAGATTCATTTTTGTTATTAATAAAAATTTCAATAGTATTCACATTTAGATATGAGATGCACAGAATTTTTGGTCTACTTTTAAATTAATATTACAGTTCTTAAAGTACCCTAGGTGATGCCTGTTCTTTTGAAACAGCAGAGATTTTATTTTAAAAATACGCTTTTGTGTTTATTACCTAAAGGAGCTATTCTGAAATTTTTATGTAGAAAAATCTTCTTCTGCTCCATCCACAGAAGATTTTTTATCCATAGATATTTTTGCCATCTCCTTTCTTCTCTTTCCTTTGTTATAGATGATATGAAAAGACTGCTTTTTTCAAAACTTGTGTTTTTAAATTGGTGAATTTTGCCATGCCTGAAGTGATCTCTGAGATATCCTCCTTTTGGGTATAAACATTTCTGTTAACTGTTATAAAGAGCTTTCTATAATAGACACAGTAGACTGTATTTAATTTTTTTCTCCCTTCTTGGTAGATCTCTTTTGGTTAAAAGAAAATGCGTCACTTGCCTCCTATTATAGAAGCTTGCATGAGCAACCAGGGGTGCAATCTCCAGGGAAGGCTTGGCCATTGCCAGTGAGCCTTGCTCCACTGTTAGCTTCCTTAGCTCTTCCTCTTTTCCAGATGAGCAGGTGCTGACAGCCAAAAAATAGAAAATAAGTGGGGGGAATTCAAATATGGGGAAAATATTGTGGGAAAAATAGATGCTTAATTTTTCTTCTTAATATTATGTAGAAAGTAAATATCTTTGGGTAAAATACATGAATTGTAGCCACTCTAGAAAACAGATGTTTAAAATCTGACAAATAATCTTCTGCTAAGTTATTACAGGTCCGTGATTTCATACTGGCCAGCATTTGTAAGTTAATCCAAATGAAATTGTATCTCCTTATTTGAATTTGCTGTATATTTGATAAAGACAAGAGAATTAACGTGATGCTATTGATTGTCATATCATCACTTCTGGCCTTTTCTGATAGCAGTTTACAGCAAAACAATTTGTCAAAAAATAGTGTTTTGTTTTGTTTTCTTTACCTGAGCTTTGACCTGCGTAGCAATATGTTGATTTTTAAGGTATGTTTTATAAATTTAAAAAATGCTATTATAAAATAATGACTTTGAAGAGATGGTAATATTTCTAATGAACATGTTAATGGACCACTGCTATCATGTAGTTTTTAATTTAGAAGGCTCAATTTTAGTTTTTATTAGAAAGAATATTGTTTAGTATCAAATGGCTATTAAAAGTATATAGTGCAATAAAAAGAAAGACGTGAAGGAATGTGGAAACATTAAAACAAAATCGAACCTCCTTAAGCAGTAGTTATATCAGATGTAATTAAAAGATGGGATGTAATTTGACTATCAAATACTTGAACCAGTGCTTTTATTTGTAATATATATGTGTATATATGTTTTTGATTACCAATTTTAAACACAAAGTGAAACACTATTGATTTGAAGCACTGGTCCATTTAAAAATAATTTAAATGGTTACCCCAGAACCTTGTCATAATTTTATTGGGGATTTTTGTACAATATATAGCCCTAGTTTCGTCTCCAATGTTCTCACCTTTAAGAAAGCATTTACATTTCCTATCCTTTCCCAACTGGGAGAATATGCAAATATTATAAAATTCTCTTTTAGAAATAGTTCCTAAAACAGTACTTTCCTTTAATACATTTGCAAGGATGAAATACAAGTTCAGAGGATTAAGATCCTTTTATTTGACAGTATCTCTTTAAATTTACAGAGAAAATAGTGGCAGATTTTCTAATTCCCGGTCTTTGTTCTTACCTCTTCTACTGGAGGTTTTGGGGTCTGTGTCAGGAAACCTTATTATTACTAAGGTAATTTGTTAAGGCTTTTTGCTTGGGTGTACACCACTGGGATTGAGATGCTTTGTATTTCCACTGCTCTGTGAATTCCTTTTTTATTCCCCCCAGCTTCTAGGGGGAGGCATATTCAAACTAGGAAGTTTGAATAGCAGTAAAACACACATTTTTATACCCTTTACAAAGATCTATTCCTTCCATTTTCTCCTTCCGTTCCCCAAATCCTTCTTTCTCATAGAAACATTTCAAAATATAGATGAGTCTTTCAATATTTCAGCATACGTTTTCTAAGAATCAAGAATGGTCTCTTACATAATCAACACTATTATCACACCCAATATTAACAGGAATTTAGTAATATTATTTAATATATGATTCATAATTGGATTTCTCCAGTTGTCTGTAGCTGTCTTTTTGTATTTTGTTTTTCCAGTTCAGGATTAATTTTTCATTTGGTTAAATCTGTAGTTTTTTCAAATCTGAAAGAGTACCTCATTCATGTTTTTTGTTTTCTATAACACTAATTTAACTTTTCATTTTGCAGTAATTTCAGATTTACAGAATAGTTACAAAGATAGTATAAATCATTCTTATGCATGCTTTACCCAGCTTCCTCAAATATTAACATGTTATAGAACTGTGCCACAGTTATCAAAAGTAGACAGTTAATACTGGTATGTTATTACTAACTAATCTGTAGACCTTACTCAAATGCTGTCACTTTTCTCACAAGTGTCCTTTTTCTGGTTCAAGACAGTTGAGGCCTCCATGTTGCATTTAGTTGCTGTGTCTTCTTTGTCTCTTGTATTTAATCAATGTATAAATTTGTATTTAATCATCTTGACAATTTAGAAGAGTACCTGTCTGTAATTATGTGGAATGTCTTTTATTTTTGAGTTTGCCTAATGTTTCCTCCTGAATAAATTAAGATTATTCATTTTTGGCAAGAATTTGGGTTCTTCTCAGGGTATCCTATTGGGGTTGCATGATGTCCCTGTGTCTCATGATTGGTGATGGTAACTTTTCTTTTAACCTGAAACATGATACTCACCAATTTTTTTAAAGGATTAAGTATTTTATTTTTCTAATTGACAAGTAAAAATTCTATGTATAGTGTTTTGATATATATCTACACACATACATTGTGAAGTGATTAAGCTAATTAGCATGTATTGCCTCATATACTCATTTGTGTGTGTGTATATATGGGGTGAGAACATTTAAGATCTACTCTTAGCAATTTTCAGGTATATAATATGTTACCATTACCTGTGGTCACCATGAATACAGTAGATCTTTTGAACTTATTCCCATGTCTAAAGTTTGTGTACTTTGGCTAACATCTCCTCAATGTCCCCACACAAACACGATAGATACATAGGTAGGTAGGTAGGTAGGTAGGTAGGTAGATAGATAGGTAGGTAGATAGATTAAGATAGATTTTTTTTTTTTTTTAGAGAATTCAGGCAGTTGTCTTACTGAGTCTTGCTCATTCTAGATTTAACTTAATATTTCCTCATGTTTAGATTTAGGTTAAGACATTTTGCCGACAACATTAAAATGTCAATGCTGCATGTTTCATTTTGTGTTTATTATGTGATTCCTAATGTTAGGTCATCCCACTTTGGGTGATAATATCTTTGATCATTTGGTTGGGGTAGTGACAAATGTGGGCATATTTTTAGGATTATCTTAGAAACTTTTCAGGAAAAGAAGCTATAGTAATTACCATTGGCTGACTATTTCCAAATTTAAAAACAAAGGAAGAAGGAAAATTAGAGCACAGAGGTTTTATGGAACCAGAAAAAGAGACCGACTCCAGTTTTGTCTTTTTTTCTCCTCCCTGTGTAAGGGATCTGGGGGCATTACTGTACATCATTGTTGGCTGTGTTCAGCAGTAGGGCAGTCTTTTGGCATGTTTTCCTGGAACTCAATTTTAAATCCTGTGAGTGTGTGTAGTCCTGAACACAGTAGTCATTTTGAAAGGCTTTGTTTATAACCTTTGTTGAGATCCTTTTAGAAGTTCCGTCAGAATCTGAGCTTATTCTTTTAAATATCCTCAGCAGTGACTCATTTTTATCCTGTGAGGGTAAATTTGATTTTCATAAATATCAAAAGATCATTCTGTGCCAGATATGATTAATAAGGTCATACTATTCCAGGAAGAAAAAAAAGCATAACAAAAGAACGATTTTTTTAAAAAAAGAGGCTTACATAATGTTGACATTTTACCGATGTGAAGAAAGAACAGAGTAGTTGGGTTTAGTGTAGCACTTCCCCAGGTGACTTCCTTAAAGCTGGCACTGATTCAGCCTTCTGAAGTCCAGTGTATTTATTAACATACTAACATTATTAACATACCTTGCGTACACACGAGCACAAACTACAAAGTCTCATCTTTTTATACATTAAAGTGTAATTCAGTGACTAGTTCTTTTTGTGTAATTAGGGTGGTTTGGGAGTTATTTACCGACTTTGTACTGTGTACAGACCATTTTGTTAGTAGCTGTGGAATAAACAGGTTTATGTAGGACTCAGTAATGGTCCCTTGGAATTGATCACCTAAAATCTGTTAGGAGAGATGAAACGTGTGCAAACATCATAACTGCCCTTTATAATACTGTTGTTGTAGTCAAACAGGGATAAGACAATATAAAGCTGGGAGTCATGAGTTCAGAAAAACAGTGTGGGTTCTGTCAGCCATCACCAAGGTTTTTTTTTTTTAAAATACTTTAAGTTTTAGGGTACATGTGCACAACGTGCAGGTTTGTTACATATGTATACATGTGCCATGTTAGTGTGCTGCACCCATTAACTCATCATTTACATTAGGTATGTCTCCTAATGCTATCCCTCCCCCCTTCCCCCACCCCACGACAGGCCCCAGTGTGTGATGTTCCCCTTCCTGTGTCTAAGTGTTCTCATTGTTCAATTCCCACCTATGAGTGAGAACATGTGGTGTTTGGTTTTTTGTCCTTGCAATAGTTTGCTGAGAATGATGGTTTCCAGCTTCATTCATGTTCCTACAAAGGACATGAACTCATCATTTCTTATGGCTGCATAGTATTCCATGATGTGTATGTGCCGCATTTTGTTAATCCAGTCTATCATTGATGGACATTTGGGTTGGTTCCAAGTCTTTGCTATTGTGAATAGTGCCGCAATAAACATACGTGTGCATGTGTCTTTATAGCAGCATGATTTATAATCCTTTGGGTATATACCCAGTAATGGGATGGCTGGGTCAAATGGTATTTCTAGTTCTAGATCCCTGAGGAATCGCCACACTGTCTTCCACGTGGTTGAACTAGTTTACAGTCCCACCAACAGTGTAAAAGTGTTCCTATTTCTCCACATTCTCTCCAGCACCTGTTGTTTCCTGACTTTTTAATAATCACCATGCTAACTGGTGTGAGATGGTATCTCATTGTGGTTTTGATTTGCATTTCTCTGATGGCCAGTTATGATGAGCATTTTTTCATGTGTCTGTTGGCAGCATAAATGTCTTCTTTTGAGAAGTGTCTGTTCATATCCTTCGCCCACTTTGTGATGAGGTTGTTTTTTTTTTTTCTTGTAAGTTTATTTGAGTTATTTGTAGATTCTGGATATTAACCCTTTGTCAGATGAGTAGATTGCAAAAATTTTCTCCCATTCTGTAGGTTGCCTGTTCACTGATGGCAGTTTCTTTTGCTATGCAGAAGCTCTTTAGTTTAATTAGATCCCATTTGTCAATTTTGGCTTTTGTTGCCATTGCTTTTGGTGTTTTAGACATGACATCCTTTACCATGCCTGCATCCTGAATGGTATTGCCTAGGTTTTCTTCTAGGGTTTTTATGGTTTTAGGTCTAACATTTAAGTCTTTAATCCATCTTGAATTGATTTTTGTGTAAGGTGTAAGGAAGGGATCCAGTTTCAGCTTTCTACATATGGCTAGCCAGTTTTCCCAGCACCATTTATTAAATAGGGAATCCTTTCCCCATTGCTTGTTTTTGTCAGGTTTGTCAAAGATCAGATAGTTGTAGATATGTGGCATTATTTCTGACGGCTCTGTTCTGTTCCATTGATCTATATCTCTGTTTTGGTACCAGTACCATGCTGTTTTGGTTACTGTAGCCTTGTAGTATAGTTTGAAGTCAGGTAGCATGATGCCTCCAGCTTTGTTCTTCTGGCTTAGGATTGTCTTGGCAATGTGGGCTCTTTTTTGGTTCCATATGAACTTTAAAGTAGTTTTTTCTAATTCTGTGGAGAAAGTCATTGGTAGCTTGATGGGGATGGCATTGAATCTATAAATTACCTTGGGCAGTATGGCCATTTTCAGAATATTGATTCTTCCTATCCATGAGCATGGAATGTTCTTCCATTTGTTTGTGTCCTCTTTTATTTCGTTGAGCAATGGTTTGTAGTTTTCCTTGAAGAGGTCCTTCACATCCCTTGTAAGTTGGATTCCTAGGTATTTTATTCTCTTTGAAGCGATTGTGAATGAGAGTTCACTCATGATTTGGCTCTCTGTTTGTCTGTTATTGGTGTATAGGAATGCTTGTGATTTTTGCACATTGATTTTGTATCCTGAGACTTTGTTGAAGTTGCTTATCAACTTAAGGAGATTCTGGGCTGAGACAATGGGGTTTTCTAAATATGCAGTCATGTCATCTGCAAACAGGGACAATTTGACTTCCTCTTTTCCTAATTGAATACCCTTTATTTCTTTCTCCTGCCTAATTGCCCTGGCCAGAACTTCCAACACTATGTTGAATAGGAGTGGTGAGAGAGGGCGTCCCTGTCTTGTGCCAGTTTTCAAAGGGAATGCTTCCAGTTTTTGCCCATTCGGTATGATATTGGCTGTGGGTTTGTCCTAAATAGCTCTTATTATTTTGAGATACGTCCCATCAATACCTAATTTATTAAGAGTTTTTAGCATGAAGGGCTGTTAAATTTAGTCAAAGGCCTTTTCTGCATCTAGTGAGATAATCATGTGGTTTTTGTCTTTGGTTCTGTTTATATGCTGGATTACATTTATTGATTTGTGTATGTTGAACCAGCCTTGCATCCCAGGGATGAAGCCCACTTGATCATGGTGGATAAGCTTTTTGATGTGCTGCTGGATTCGTTTCACCATTATTTTGTTGAGGATTTTTGCACCGATGTTCATCAGGGATATTGGTCTAAAATTCTCTTTTTTTGTTGTGTCTCTGCCAGGCTTTGGTATCAGGATGATGCTGGCCTCATAAAATGAGTTAAGGAGGATTCCCTCTTTTTCTATTGATTGGAATAGTTTCAGAAGGAATGGTACCAGTTCCTCCTTGTACCTTTGGTAGAATTTGGCTGTGAATCCATCTGGTCCTGGACTTTTTTTGGTTGGTAGGCTATTAATTATTGCCTCAATTTCAGAGCCTGTTATTGGTCTATTCAGGGATTCAACTTCTTCCTGGTTTAGTCTTGGAAGAGTGTATGTGTCCAGGAATTTATCCATTTCTTCTAGATTTTCTAGTTTATTTGCGTAGAGGTGTTTATAGTATTCTCTGATGGTAGTTTGTATTTCCGTGGGATCGGAGCGATCACCAAGATTTAATAGATGGCAAGTCCTACAAGGTGGGTCCCTGGCTACTTCTCTGACCTCAGCTCCTACCACTGTTCCTCCTACTCGCATACCGTTTTCCAGGCATGTTTACTCACTTGCCTTAGCAGACATTTGTTGAGTCATGCACTGATGTAGACACTGGGGATACAGCCATGAATAAGCAGAGGAAGATCCTGCCACCAAGCAGTTACCTTCTAGCACAGGAACAGAAGACCTGGCAAATGATAAATTGTGTATTATGGCAGAAGTGGAAGGTGCTATAGAAAAAAAAATAGGGGAAGGGGTCCAAGGAGAGTGTGGGTTTGTAGTTTAAAACCAAGAGGTCAGAGCAAACCCCATTTAGAAGGTAACATTGAAATAAAGACTTAAGGGAGTTGAGGAAATTAATCATACAGATCTGAGGAAGAGCATGTCAGTCAAAAGTATCCACTAGTAAAGAGGCCTTAGATGGGAGTGTGCTTGGAACGTTCACCACATCACCACAACCAGAGCAGAGAGGAGGAGGAGGAGAGCGATAGGAGATACTGTCAGAGAAGCAATAGGGGAGTCAGATCTAGAGGTCTTACAGCCACTGTCAGGACTTTAACTTTTACCCTGAGTGAGAAGGGGGCTTACCATAGGTTTTTCAGCAGAGGTGTGACGTGCTGTGACATGTTCTTAGATATTTGAAGGTTCATTGTCATCACTGTGTTAGGAGCAGACGATAGTAGGGCCAGGTTAGAAGCAAGAAGCCTATTCCTGCCACGAGCCTGTTGCTGTAGTTGAAGTGGAATGTGATAGGGGCCTCGACTGGGATGGGAATGATGAAAGTAGTGGGGTGTGGTTTAGATTCTGGGTATCTTTTGAAGATGGAGCCAAAAGAATCTCTTGACAGACTAGATGGGGAACATAAAAGAAACCGATGTAAAGAATGACTCCAAGAATTCTGGCTGCAGTAACTGAAAAGAGAGGTTGCCTTGTGGTGAGATGTAGAAAGCTATTCAAAAAGCAAGTTGGGGAGTGACAATCAAGAATATTGTTTTGGACGTGTTGGCTTCAAAATGATCATTAAATATCAAGTACACTTTTAAGTAGACTGTTATACAGATGTGGAGTTTTCGAGAGCAGCCTGGGCTGAAAGTAAAAAACCGTGGGATTCATTTTTTTCCTGCCTTCCAGAGGCCTGTTCTAAAGGCATCCTGAAACACAGAAATGGACATTGGTACAGACAGAGAGAACTCCAGGAGAGTAACTCCAACAAATAAAAATCTTAGGATTAAAAAACAAAATTGCCAAAATAAAAAACAAACTGGATGGACTGAATTGCAGAATGAAGATGAACAAAAGAGAGAGTGAGTGAATCTGAAGATAGAGCAATAGAAATTATTATTCAGTCTGAACAACAGAGAAAAAATCGTTGTGTGAAATAAATGAACTGAACCGTAGGAACCTGTGGGATAATACTGAAAGGTTAAACATTTGTGTCTCAAGTGTTACAGGAGGAGAGGAGAAAGTGTGTTTTGGGGGGAAAAAAATCGAAGAAATAATGGTTGAAAACTTTCCTAATTTGGTGAAAGATATAAGGATTTAAGAAGCTGAGTGAACCTAAACAAGCCCAGAGAAATCCATGATCAGACACATCATAAATAAACTCCCTAAAATTCAAGACTTTTAAAAAAATCCTGAAAGAGGAAAATGCACAGGCAATTCAATGGAGAAAGTGTGTTGTAGGAAAAATTGGACTTCGTGTGCAGAAAATAATAAAAAAGAACCTTGATGTAAACCTCATAATTTGTGCCAAAATTAGCTCAAAATAGATCATAAATGTAAAACTAAGTTTTTGAAGCTTCTCTCTTGTTCTCCCGAGTGTGGCCTAGCCCACTGTTAAGTCCTCAGTGTGTATATTTGAATGCGTAAATTACTGCTCCTGGAGAAAAGAGAATGAGATTAACTTCAAAGGATAGTTATACAGAATAGATTGGAGAATTAATACTATAAGAATATGTTATTTACTTTAACTGCCTTTTTTTTCATTAAAATTAGCTTTATTGCTTTATGTGTTCAAATTATGTAAGTAATGAAATCTAATTAATTGGTGATTTTGGTTATGAGTATTTTAATTTCCTCCTTATAACCTCAAATTTACGTCAGTGTTTATTGCTCTCATTTTTAAAAATCGCTAGTAACTTGCTCTCTTAAAAAAAAACAGGTTATTCATTTTATGAGTGGCAGGTTACTTTCTTATTATCCAGCAGTAATCAAGGTGGTCTTATTTACATTTTAATATTCTATAGTGTTTATTTTTGTATCAAGTTAAATAAATGGTCTCAAGAATCACTTTAAGCAATCTAGAAAGCAAATGTTGAAAGACCTACCTTTTTCTCAGTCATTAAATAGAATATGTAGAAAGTTAATCAAGGAAGGTAAATTAGTTCTGCCTATAAATTAAGAAGAGCGGCAGTTCATTTCCCTTATCTTTTAAAAATAAAACTGAATTCACTTTTTACAAACCTTCCAGTTTGGTGACTGCTTTTTTGAATCTCTAGTGCCTGTAATGTGAAAAACAGGGTGTGAACTGTTTGGACTTACCATCAGAGGGATATTTCAGTGTGTACCTGTCAGCATGCCATCCGACAGACTTAAATGTCAAGTCTAATGGTAACAAGAACTCTTCATTTGGAATAATGGAGTTAAGATTACATTCCTTTAAGAAAACTAAACACACTAGCTCAGCAGTAACATTTATGGTTAAACATCTGATGACTAGCCATGTCTACCTGTGGAGTCGAGTAAGTAGCTCATGGTATGTGCTTTGGAGTGAGGTCCCTCTTGGCTTGTGATAGAGTTTAGATATTTGTTCCCACCAAATGTCATGTTAATTGTGACCTGCAGTGTTGGAGGAGGGGCCTAGTGGGAAGAGACCGGATCGTTGGGGCAGATTTCCCATGAACAGCTTTGCACCATCCCCTTGGTGATGAGCGAGTTCACAGGTGATCTGGTTGTTTAAAACTGTGTGGCACTTCCCCCTCCTTGCTGTCTTGCTCCTGCTCTCACCATATGAGATGTCTGCTCCCCCTTTGCCTTCTGCCATGATTGTAAGCTTCTTGAGGCCCTCACCAGAAGCAGATGCTGATACAGCACTTCCTGTACAGCCTGCAGAACTGGGAGCCAATTAAACCTCTTTTCTTTATAAATTACTTACTCTCAGGTATCTCTTTATAGCAACACAAATAGCCTAATACTGTTGGAAATCCCATCTCTATCACTGAACTGTATTTCTTTAGACAAGTTATTTCTCTGTATTATTTATCTCAGTTTCTTTTGTACAATAAAGATAATAATAATGCCTATATCATAGGTTGTTGTGAGAATTGACTAGGATAATACATGTAAAGTGCCTGTGTCATTACCCGGCACGTTGTAAGGACTAACACTTTATTTTTGTTGTTACTTAATGGTTGTTTGTGATAATTTTTCTTCATTTTTAATACCTTTAACAGCTTTATTAAGTTATAATTGATGTACAATAAAGTACACATATTTTAGCATATAATTTGATAAGTTTTGGCATATATACACCCATGAAATCATAATCAAGATAATGAACAAGAGAAAAAACTCTTAAAAGTTTTTTCATGCCACCACTGAACTGCTTTCTGTCACTGTAGATTAGCTTTTGTTTCCAGAATTTGACATAAATGTTATTATCCCTTATGGAATCTTTTCTTTGCCTGGGTTCTTTTCCTGAGCATAATTATTTTGATATTCATCCAAGTTAGGTTGGGCAGTCTCAGG
Source organism: Pongo pygmaeus (assembly GCF_028885625.2). NCBI lineage: Eukaryota > Metazoa > Chordata > Mammalia > Primates > Hominidae > Pongo > Pongo pygmaeus. The sequence goes on from NC_072386.2 coordinate 79,486,483, forward strand.
GCTCATGTCGCTTGTTTCAACAGTTACTGTCCTTTGTTGCCTCATATCCAGTGTCTTGAAAACTTTTTTGAGTTTTTCAGGCAGGAAGGTAAATCCAGTCTTTGCTACCCTATCTTGGCTGGAAGAGGAAGGGCTATGATTCATTAAATTAATACATGCACTATTCTTCAGTTGCATTATTTTTGTGAAATGACCAACTACTTAATCAGAAAAGTTATCTTACTGTATATCCAGACTTTCTATTTTTCCATTCGTTGAAAACTCACCAAACTGCTTCCAAGATTTGTTACCCACAAAGGTGAAATCAGACTTAACAGTGACGATCTTAAAAGGCATTTGGCATGAGTAATTTAAAGGACCACTTTTCCTTCGAAATAGACTTACTGGTTTTTATAGTTACTTGTCACTCAAGAGTGAGCACCATCTGTCAAGATTGTGGAAGAGACGGAAAAAAAAATCCTCAGTGTTCAGGTTTCTTTTCTTCACTACGTATGTAAAATTGACTTTTAGAAAATAATCTTTTTGCTACTCGTAAGATTACACTGTGAAACTAGAATGTGTTTTTATATTTGTGTGTCTTGCTTTCCCCATCATTTTTTCATTTTAAAGTGGGACTTTGTGAATATATTGCTGGATCCTGTGGTCACAAGGCATGCAGCATGTTGCCAGCCCTCCGTTGTTTTCCTACAATTTCTTCCCCTTGGTCTTCTACCTTCTGCTGTCTCTTTCCTGACACCTCATCATTAAAACTCACCTGCTGCCTCTACGATGCCTCCTCCAGTGGGGAAACCTTGAGCACCCTACCCTCAGAGCCAGTGTCCCCTTGGTGGGGAATCTTGCATACCAAACTGTTGTAATCTCAGTTAATAAGAAAGGAATAGCATTACTTCCAAATTTAACTCCCAGAGCATTAAAGACAAAAGTAATATTGCTACCTTTTTTAAAAAAAGGAAAATATATAAACACTAATAATGTCTGATTGGGAAATCAGAATCATAGTTGGAAATAATTTTGGGGAATTTCAAAATTTCATCTTTTAGTAATTGAGGATTTCTTAAAGTAGTTGTCTGTGTTGTCTCGTGTCACTTGATTTTGATTCAAACAATAGGGAAAACAGCCCCAATAAGTAATTATTGTTAATGATTTGATGCCTGTCATTTAAAAATTTTTAAATGCATACACTGATATATTCATACATACATACATAGATTTTTTTTCCCTAAAAGTGGTTATATTATACATTCTCTTGTGCAGCTTGCTATTTTGATTTAATGTTATGTTTTAGATACCTTTCCTTTTCACTTACAACTCTTACAAAAAACTTCTGTTTTACTATAAAACCTTCTCCTGGTTTTTAGTTTGAGATATGCTTCCTTAATCATGTTAAGGAACTCTCTTGAAATGTTGATAATATTACATTTTTTGATACTGGAATTATTTAGATAGATTTTCCATTGTTGAAAGAGTCTAGCTTTTCTGGAATGAACTGTACATGGTAGTGGTATATTATTCTTTCATGCTAAATTGTAATTCTGGATTCTGTATATGCCTAAATTGGAATGGTATTTTATGCACCCATTTTTATAGATGAGATTATTAGCCCTTAACATCTTAAAAGGTATCTGGAAATCTTAGTATTAATTTTTAGAGATAGGGTCTTACACTGTAACCTCGAACTCCTGGGCTCAACTGATCTTCCCATCTCGGCATTCCAAGTAGCTGAGACTACAGGTATGCCCTACCACACCTGGCTGGTTTTTTAAAAAAATTTTTGTGGAGATGAGTGTCTTGCTATATTGCCCAGGCTGGTCTTGAGCTCCTGGGCTCAAACGATTTTCCCGCCTCAGCTTCCCAAAGTGCTAGCATTACGGGTGTTGTATAATACATTTCTTTTAAGAGGTGATTTTATCCCGTTTTCACATTCTTTACTTGAGGAAGAAAACCACATGGCAAACATATTTTATAAACCCATTGTCTTCCAGACTTGTTTCTTGTCCTCTATGTTCTATAAGCTATTGTTCTTGAGTCTTGCCAGTGTATAAGGTGACAGGTTTTGTTTCCATGGTGCTATGTTGTAAGTTCAGTGTTTATGTTTTTCTGTGCATGTAACATAAAGATCCTTTTTTAAAAAAAGTTTAGTGTTTCATTACTTGCATTTTTCTTTAGATGTGGCTCTGTAAAGTGAGTCAGTAACCTTTGTTGAGTTTCGAAAAAATAATGACCTGTTACAGTGTTTTATTCTAGTTTGTTATTGTTTGGAAAAAGAGTCCAAAATAATTTTATTAAAGTCACATTACTCTGTATATAGGCATAGGCCGTATTTTTGAGAATTCACATTAATAACAATTTTGTATATGCAATACTGTTTTTTTGGTTTTTTTTGGAGACAGGGTCTTACTCTGTCATCTGCAATCTCAGCTCACTGCAACCTCTGCCTCTGGGGTTCAGTGGATTCTTGTGCTTCACTTTCCCAAGTAGCTGGGATTACAGGTGTCCGCCACCACACCCGGCTAATGTTTTTGCATTTTTAGTAGAGATAGGGTTTCACCATGTTGGCCAGGCTGGTTTGAAACTCCTGGTCTCAAGTGATCCACCTGCCTTGGCCTTCCAAAGTGCTGAGATTTATAGGCATGAGCCACCGTACTCGACCTGTTCCTATTTTTTTTTTCAAATTTTGAAATACAGATAATATTATGTACCCCGTTAGCTTATGGGGTACATAAAGGAAATTTGTATTTGATACTGGCTCTGGTTATTACTTTTGTCCTTTCATGGACAATTACTTAAAACCTTTAATGCATGAAGCTGTATTTTAGAAAGCTATTTTGGTACTAGTCTCAAAGGATAGATTGCTATATCTTTACCACTGTAATGAAACTAGGTCACTGGCATTTGGCCCATCTCCATGATGTGAGATTTGATGTTCAGATGTGCTGTCTAGAAATGGTAATGCATTGTCAGCAAGACCACTTTTCATTTCATCAACATAATTTCCACTGCCCTGGAATCAATTTATTCCTTGACCTGTTAATAATTACACTTGGTCACTAGCATTTCAGTGTCAGAGAAAGCCTCTGGAAATGGCCATAGTCATCCTTTTGGGTGATAAGTTATGGGATTTCTGTTCGGCTTGGAGGTTTGGCCTGTTGAAGTGGTTGACGTTTTATGAAAACAAAGGAGCAAACTTTTACCTGATGCCATGTTGTGATTCACTCTGTCAAGTGGTTGAGAACACTCATTTAATTATCTAACCGTACTTTTGCATTACATTTTTTTATGTCGAACTTTAAACATGCCTAGGGAAGTTCCCATTCTATTCCCAGCCAGAAGCAAGTGTTTGAAAAATGAGAAATAACCATAGAGCTCCTCTAAGATTAATTTTTTACAGGTCCAAGAATGTCTAATATTTAAAATGAGCTACTTTGAAATCAGTCATGTATCACATCAGTGTTTCAAAAAGAGATTGAGAAAATATGGGCTATTACAAAACCACTAACCTCACCTGTTGCTCCGTGCTGATTTGGAGCCCTGGAGCAGGGCTGCTTGGATCTGAAACTTTGCTCTGTGGCCTTTTGGGAAAGTGACTTGCCTCTCTGTGTTTCTGTCCTAATCCCTAAGTGCAAGAGTGGTCATGCATATTTTATAGTGGCATTGGGAGGATGACAGGAATGAATGCATGTAGAAGGCTTTGAAAGGGTTCTGGTAGATCACCACCCAGTGTGTGTTGTACTAGTCATCATTGTTACTGTAGCTTAATGTGTTTTAGTGTTAATGGATGTCCTTTTATCTCTTTTGCTATCCCAGCCCCTTCGTTGCCTAATTGTTACTCTCCTGTGTGGTTAGGAGCAACTAGTTCAGTTTAATTTCCCTTAGAGAGCAAGTTTCAGATATAGCATAATTTTGAACTACTAAGGAAGTTTAATTCTCCTAGGATTGGTCATATAGCCTTCTTTTTTATTATTATTATTATTATACTTTAAGTTTTAGGGTACATGTGCACAATGTGCAGGTTAGTTACATATGTATACATGTGCCATGCTGGTGTGCTGCATCCATTAACTCGCCATTTAGCATTAGGTATATCTCCTAATGCTATCCCCTCCCCCATACCGCCACCCCACAACAGTCCCCAGAGTGTGATGTTCCCCTTCCTGTGTCCACGTGTTCTCATTGTTCAATTCCCATCTATGAGTGAGAACATGCGGTGTTTGGTTTTTTGTCCTTGCGATAGTTTACTGAGAATGATGATTTCCAATTTCATCCATGTCCCTACAAAGGACATGAACTCATCATTTTTTATGGCTGCATAGTATTCCATGGTGTATATGTGCCACATTTTCTTAATCCAGTCTATCGTTGGACATTTGGGTTGGTTCCCAGTCTTTGCTATTGTGAATAGTGCCGCAGTAAACATACACGTGCATGTGCGTGCATGTGTCTTTATAGCAGCATAATTTATAGTCCTTTGGGTATATACCCAGTAATGGGATGGCTGGGTCAAATGGTATTTCTAGTTCTAGATCTCTGAGGAATCGCCACACTGACTTCCACAATGGTTGAACGAGTTTACAGTCCCACCAACAGTGTAAAAGTGTTCATATTTCTCCACATCCTCTCCAGCACCTGTTGTTTCCTGACTTTTTAATGATCGCCATTCTAACTGGTGTGAGATGGTATCTCATTGTGGTTTTGATTTGCATTTCTCTGATGGCCAGTGATGATGAGCATTTTTTCATGTGTCTGTTGGCTGCATAAATGTCTTCTTTTGAGAAGTGTCTGTTCATATCCTTTGCCCACTTTTTGATGGGGTTGTTTGTTTTTTTCTTGTAAATTTGTTGGAGTTCATTGTAGATTCTGGATATTAGCCCTTTGTCAGATGAGTAGGTTGCGAAAATTTTCTCCCATTTTGTAGGTTGCCTGTTCACTCTGATGGTAGTTTCTTTTGCTATGCAGAAGCTCTTTAGTTTAATTAGATCCCATTTTGGCTTTTGTTGCCATTGCTTTTGGTGTTTTAGATATGAAGTCCTTGCCCATGCCTGTGTCCTGAATGGTAATGCCTAAGTTTTCTTCTAGGGTTTTTATGGTTTTCGGTCTAATGTTTAAGTCTTTAATCCATCTTGAATTAATTTTTGTATAAGGTATAAGGAAGGGATCCAGTTTCAGCTTTCTACATATGGCTAGCCAGTTTTCCCAGCACCATTTATTAAATAGGGAATCCTTTCCCCATTGCTTGCTTTTCTCAGGTTTGTCAAAGATCAGATAGTTGTAGGTATGTGGTGTTATTTCTGAGGGCTGTGTTCTGTTCCATTGATCTATATCTCTGTTTTGGTACCAGTACCATGCTGTTTTGGTTACTGTAGCCTTGTAGTATAGTTTGAAGTCAGGTAGTGTGATGCCTCCAGCTTTGTTCTTTTGGCTTAGGATTGACTTGGTGATGCGGGCTCTTTTTTGGTTCCATATGAACTTTAAAGTAGTTTTTTCCAATTCTGTGAAGAAAGTCATTGGTAGCTTGATGGGGATGGCATTGAATCTATAAATTACCTTGGGCAGTATGGCCATCTTTCACGATATTGATTCTTCCTACCCATGAGCATGGAATGTTCTTCCATTTGTTTGTACCCTCTTTTATTTCATTGAGCAGTGGTTTATAGTTCTCCTTGAAGAGGTCCTTCACGTCCCTTGTAAGTTGGATTCCTAAGTATTTTATTTTTGAAGCAATTGTGAATGGGAGTTCATTCATGATTTGGCTCTCTGTTTGTCTGTTATTGGTGTATAAGAATGCTTGTGATTTTTGTACATTGATTTTGTATCCTGAGACTTTGCTGAAGTTGCTTATCAGCTTAAGGAGATTTTGGGCTGAGACAACGGGGTTTTCTAGATATACAATCATGTCATCTGCAAACAGGGACAATTTGACTTCCTCTTTTCCTAATTGAATACCCTTTATTTCCTTCTCCTGCCTAATTGCCCTGGCCAGAACTTCCAACACTATGTTGAATAGGAGTGGTGAGAGAGGGCATCCCTGTCTTGTGCCAGTTTTCAAAGGGAATGCTTCCAGTTTTTGCCCATTCAGTATGATATTGGCTGTGGGTTTGTTATAGATAGCTCTTATTATTTTGAGATACATCCCATCAATACCTAACTTATTGAGAGTTTTTAGCATGAAGGGTTGTTGAATTTTGTCAAAGGCCTTTTCTGCATCTATTGAGATAATCATGTGGTTTTTGTCTTTGGTTCTGTTTATATGCTGGATTACATTTATTGATTTGCGTACGTTGAACCAGCCTTGCATCCCAGGGATGAAGCCCACTTGATCATGGTGGATAAGCTTTTTGATGTGCTGCTGGATTCGTTTCGCCAGTATTTTATTGAGGATTTTTGCATCAGTGTTCATCAAGGATATTGGTCTAAAATTCTCTTTTTTTGTTGTGTCTCTGCCCGGCTTTGGTATCAGGATGATGCTGGCCTCATAAAATGAGTTAGGGAGGATTCCCTCTTTTTCTGTTGATTGGAATAGTTTCAGAAGGAATGGTACCAGTTCCTCCTTGTACCTCTGGTAGAATTCGGCTGTGAATCCATCTGGTCCTGGATTCTTTTTGGTTGGTAAGCTATTGATTATTGCCACAATTTCAGATCCTGTTATTGGTCTATTCAGACATACAACTTCTTCCTGGTTTAGTCTTGGGAGAGTGTATGTGTCCAGGAATTTATCCATTTCTTCTAGATTTTCTAGTTTATTTGCGTAGAGGTGTTTGTAGTATTCTCTGATGGTAGTTTGTATTTCTGTGGGATTGGTGGTGATATCCCCTTTATCATTTTTTATGGCGTCTATTTGATTCTTCTCTCTTTTTTCCTTTATTAGTCTTGCTAGCGGTCTATCAATTTTGTTGATCCTTTCAAAAAACCAGCTCCTGGATTCATTAATTTTTTGAAGGGTTTTTTTGTCTCTATTTCCTTCAGTTCTGCTCTGATTTTAGTTATTTCTTGCCTTCTGCTAGCTTTTGAATGTGTTTCCTCTTGCTTTTCTAGTTCTTTTAATTGTGATGTTAGGGTGTCAATTTTGGATCTTTCCTGCTTTCTCTTGTGGGCATTTAGTGCTATAAATTTCCCTCTACACACTGCTTTGAATGTGTCCCAGAGATTCTGGTACGTTGTGTCTTTGTTCTCGTTGGTTTCAAAGAACATCTTTATTTCTGCCTTCATTTCGTTATGTACCCAGTAGTCATTCAGGAGCAGGTTGTTCAGTTTCCATGTGGTTGAGCGGTTTTGAGTGAGTTTCTTAATCCTGAGTTCTAGTTTGATTGCACTGTGGTCTGAGAGACAGTTTGTTATAATTTCTGTTCTTTTACATGTGCTGAGGAGAGCTTTACTTCCAACTATATGGTCAATTTTGGAATAGGTGTGGTGTGGTGCTGAAAAAAATGTATATTGTGTTGATTTGGGGTGGAGAGTTCTGTAGATGTCTATTAGGTCCACTTGGTGCAGAGCTGAGTTCAATTCCTGGGTATCCTTGTTAACTTTCTGTCTAGTTGATCTGTCTAATGTTGACAGTGGGGTGTTAAAGTCTCCCATTATTAATGTGTGGGAGTCTAAGTCTCTTTGTAGGTCACTCAGGACTTGCTTTATGAATCTGGGTGCTCCTGTATTGGGTGCATATATATTTAGAATACTTAGCTCTTCTTGTTGAATTGATCCCTTTACCATTATGTAATGGCCTTCTTTGTCTCTTTTGATCTTTGTTCGTTTAAAGTCTGTTTTATCAGAGACTAGGATTGCAACCCCTGCCTTTTTTTGTTTTCCATTTGCTTGGTAGATCTTCCTCCATCCTTTTATTTTGAGCCTATGTGTGTCTCTGCATGTGAGATGGGTTTCCTGAATACAGCACACTGATGGGTCTTGACTCTATCCAAATTGCCAGTCTGTGTCTTTTAATTGGAAAATTTAGTCCATTTACATTTAAAGTTAATATTGTTGTGTGTGAGTCTGATCCTGTCATTATGATGTTAGCTGGTTATTTTGCTCGTTAGTTGATGCAGTTTCTTCCTAGTCTCGATGGTGTTTACATTTTGGCATGATTTTGCAGTGGCTGGTACCGGTTGTGCCTTTCCATGTTTAGCGCTTCCTTCAGGAGCTCTTACAGGGCAGGCCTGGTGGTGACAAAATGTCTCAGCATTTGCTTGTCTGTGAAGTATTTTATTTCTCCTTCACTTATGAAGCTTAGTTTGGCTGGATATGAAATTCTGGGTTGAAAATTCTTTTCTTTAAGAATGTTGAATATTGGCCCCCACTCTCTTCTGGCTTGTAGGGTTTCTGCCGAGAGATCAGCTTTTAGTCTGATGGGCTTCCCTTTGTGGGTAACCCGACCTTTCTCTCTGGCTGCCCTTAACATTTTTTCCTTCATTTCAACTTTGGTGAATTTGACGATTATGTGTCTTGGAGTTGCTCTTCTCGAGGAGTATCTTTGTGGTGTTCTCTGTATTTCCTGAATCTGAATGTTGGCCTGCCTTGCTAGATTGGGGAAGTTCTGCTGGATAATATCCTGCAGAGTGTTTTCCAACTTGTTTCCATTCTCCCCGTCACTTTCAGGTACACCAATCAGACGCAGATTTAGTCTTTTCACATAGTCCTATATTTCTTGGAGGCTTTGTTCGTTTCTTTTTATTCTTTTTTCTCTAAACTTCCCTTCTCGCTTCATTTCATTCATTTCATCTTCCATCACTGATACCCTTTCTTCCAGTTGGTTGCATCGGCTCCTGAGGCTTCTGCGTTCTTCATGTAGTTCTCGAGCCTTGGCTTTCAGCTCCATCAGCTCCTTTAAGCACTTCTCTGTATTGGTTATTCTAGTTATACATTCGTCTAAAGTTTTTTCAAAGTTTTCAACTTCTTTGCCTTTGGTTTGAATTTCCTCCTGTAGCTTGGAGTAGTTTGATCGTCTGAAGCCTTCTTCTCTCAACTAGTCAAAGTCATTCTCCGTCCAGCTTTGTTCTGTTGCTGGTGAGGAAGTGCGTTCCTTTGGAGGAGGAGAGGCGCTCTGCTTTTTAGAGTTTCCAGTTTTTCTGCTGTTTTTTCCCCATCTTTGTGGTTTTATCTACTTTTGGTCTTTTATGATGGTAATGTACAGATGGGTTTTTGGTGTGGATGTCCTTTCTGTTTGTTAGTTCTCCTTCTAACAGACAGGACCCTCAGCTGCAGGTCTGTTGGAGTTTGCTAGAGGTCCACTCCAGACCCTGTTTGCCTGGGTATCAGCAGCAGTGTCAGCAGAACCACGGATTTTCGTGATCTGCGAATGCTGCTGTCTGATCATTCCTCTGGAAGTTTTGTCTCAGAGGAGTACACCATGTGAGGTGTCAGTCTGCCCCTACTGGGGGGTGCCTCCCAGTTAGGCTGCTCGGGGGTCAGAGGTCAGGGACCCACTTGAGGAGGCAGTCTGCCGGTTCTCATATCTCCAGCTGCGTGCTAGGAGAACCACTGCTCTCCTCAAAGCTGTCAGACAGGGACATTTAAGTCTGCAGAGGTTACTGCTATCTTTTTGTTTGTCTGTGCCCTGCCCCCAGAGGTGCAGCCTACAGAGCCTACAGAGCTCACCTCCTTGAGCTGTGGTGGGCTCCACCCAGTTTGAGCTTCCAGGCTGCTTTGTTTACCTAAGCGAGCCTGGGCAATGGCGGGTGCCCCTCCCCCAGCCTCGCTGCCACCTTGCAGTTTGATCTCAGACTGCTGTGCTAGCAATCAGCAAGACTCAGTGGGCGTAGGACCCTCCGAGCCAGGTGCGGGCTATAATCTCCTGGTGCGCCGTTTCCTAAGCCTGTCGGAAAAGCGTAGTATTCGGGTGGGAGTGGCCTGATTTTCCAGGTGATGTCTGTCACCCCTTTCCTTGACCAGGAAAGGGAACTCCCTGACCCCTTGCGCTTCCTGAGTGAGGCAATGCCTCGCCCTGCTTCGGCTGGCGCATGGTGCGCTGCACCCACTCTCCTGCGCCCACTGTCTGGCACTCCCTAGTGAGATGAACCTGGTACCTCAGATGGAAATGCAGAAATCACTCGTCTTCTGCGTCGCTCACACTGGGAGCTGTAGACCGGAGCTGTTCCTATTCGGCCATCTTGGCTCCTCCCTTCCATATAGCTTTCTTTAGCAAAATTGAACAGGAACCTTAGGTGAAGCTTGGTTAGCCAGGTTTATGGATCTGGGGCCTTTTCTATGCTTTAATTTTATATGTTTGACTGTTTAGTAGATGTTTATCTTCCTTATCTGAAGTTCACTTTCATCTTGTTGTTAATCTACATGAAGATTTATTTAAAGTGGATTAAGTCCTCTATTATTTAGAAATATAAATTGAGTTGCCAATCTGATATTTACTTTACTTTCTCAATTTTTATACACTTGACTTTGCAGTTATACATTTTTTGCTAATTATTCATAAGGCTTACAACTACTGCTGGTAATTCAACACAAAATAAGTACTGTATTGTAAAATCCTAAAGGATTTGGGTTTTTTATTCAAGTGTATTAAGAACACATCCTTAGGTATTGAAATAAGAACCTTATAACATCCCATCGTCTTCTAGTTTGTAGTTTCACCTCTTTGCTAGTGCTGATGAGGTCATTGATGTGTCATCATAATACTCGTGAGTGCCAGTAGGGAAGGAACTGTTTCATTTGTTTGACTACTGTATCAACAGTATCTAGCCTCTTGCTCATTACATGATAGGTGCTTAGTAAATATTTGTTAAATGAAATAAACTGATTTTCTCTATATTTTGTATTTTCTAGGATTTTTAGGAGGCATACCCAGAAAATAGGCTTATATGGTTTTTTTGGATTTGTTTCTGCTAATAATCAGTATGCTTTGCACGTTTGTATTCTGTTTCCATTTCTTTTGTTGCTGTAGTTTGTTTTTCAATAGGCACAGTTTCAGTACCTGTTTCCCTGCCCTACATAACACAGACCTTGAGAGAGACCTTCTCTTGTGTGCCCATTATTTTTAATCCTTAGACTCAAAAGAACAGATTGTCTTTCTTAAATTCAAATATACCTGGTCAGCCCTTTTCCACCTCTGAGAAGAGAGAAAAGAAAGTATATTAAGATTCTGGAATTATTTGTGTTTTATGGCTGTGCAGAATTAAAGTGGCAAAAAATGTTAGTCAAAGAGCTCAGATCCTTTTAAGATGCAAACCACTGAATTTGTTTGTCAGTGATTGCTCTGGAACTGGAGGTATCCCCCTGCCAGTGCCTGGTTTGGGGGCCACTGTGTAATTATCTTTTACTGATTTGCCTCATGAATGTACACATATGCATGTTATTTTTGATGCCTTAAAAACATCTCAGTTATAAATACAGAGGGTTTTAAATACTTCAATTTGGTACCTTTATTTTGAGCAACCTTAAATAAATGTAACATTTTGAATGCCAGTTGATATTGCAGAAATCTAAATTGCTGTTCAAATATGTGAAATTTATCATAGTTTTTCAACTATTTTCACTTACAGTGCTAATTAATAGACACTTAACCTTAACACTTTCATACTAGTCAGTTATAGTAGAATCCTATATAGTAGAATCCATCACCAATAGCTCCTATAGCAGCTATTAGGAGATAACTGTGTTACAAGGAATACCTGGAAGAGTTTTCTCTTTGATGTTTATACTAAGTACTCAAGTGAAGGGTGTTGTACACCATGACTATAGTGAACCTTTTTGTGTGCATGTGTGTGTTTTTAACCTTGCCGGCATCTTAATCCCTCTTTCCAAATCTCTGGGTCCCTGCTGAGTTTCAGCAGCTTTGTCCCTGCTCAGGGCAGCAGGGTCCTTATCAGAAGTGGGCCTCTCGGGTGTGGCTTGGGCCTTCAGTCCTGCTTCATGGTGTCTTACTGGTTTTTGCCCTTTTTGAACATAATTCTTCAGCATTCCTGGTAGTTTCGGGGGCCACCCAAAAACCTTTCAGCAAATAATTCTTCTGTATAAATCAGCTAAAGTTGGTATCCATTGCTAGCTGCCAAGAAACTTGACTGATACAGCTGTGTATTGTTCTGTTCTCCTAAATCCCAGTCAGTGATGTATATTGATGCTAAAGTACAAATGTTATGTAGTCAGTATTTTGCTCTCCTATTTCTTTAGAGTATGTTCTATGCCTACTAGGTCTTACTTGATTTTACAGTGAAGTTTTTTTTGGTTTGTAAGTCTGTGAAATATATTCAGCTATAATTATTTTATTGAGTACTGCTTATGCACCAGATACTTGTTGTAATGGCTGGAAATACAGTAGTAAACAGAGACAAACCCCCAGACTTCATTGAGCTTACATTCGAGGAGGCAGACGGATACATAAAATACATACTATGTTAGACCATGGTAAATGTGGTGATGGAAAAATTAAGCAGAAGATGGGAGAAAGAATGTGAATGAGAAGGTTATTAGAATGGGTATCGGGTGTTTTCAGATGAATCCTGATGGTCTTAAGACAGAGGTGGGAGGGTGCTGGGCACTGCTCCCATTTCTGCTGGGCCCGAATGGAGGCCTAGGGAGGAGCAAGGCAAATGCACAGTGCTCTCAGCTTCTGGATTTCCCTTGACTCCTAAGATGTGCTGATTGGCCCAGGACACTGACAGGATGTGTAGAAAGCAACATTTTAAAAGAGTAGCAGGTTGAGGGAGCATGAGAGCAGCTTAAGTGTACTTCAGCAGGCACAGGTGTAGTGGGATTAAATAGGCAATTATTGTGGGCTAAAGTTTAAAAGTACATTTGGATGCAAGAATTGACATTTTAAATACTTTACTATAAAAATTGAAGCACATGGCCTATTAAATCTGGACCATATGTTCGTTATCCTAATGTCTATTTTAGTTGTGACACCACACAAAGAATGTGTAGGAGCACTAGCTTTTAGAATAACACAATTTCCAGGGGAGCTGCTGTTGTGTTTCCTTATTTAACATACAAAAGCATTTGACGCCTGATACTCACATGCTTGTGCGACATATATAGAAAAGTCTTGGAATTATAGAAAATTAGAAGCATATTTAGGCCAGGTGCGGTAGCTCACGCCTGTAATCCCAGCACTTTGGGAGGCCGAGGCGGGTGGATCACCTGAGGTCCAGAGTTCGAGACCAGTCTGGCCAACATGTTGAAACTCCGTCTATACTAAAAATACAAAGAATTAGCCGGGCGTGGTGGCGGGTGCCTGTAATACCAGCTGCTTGGGAGGCTGAGGCAGGAGAATCGCTTGAACCTGGGAGGCGGAGGCTGCAGTGAGCTGAGATTGCGCCATTGCACTCCAGCCTGGACAACAAAAGCGAAACTTCTCAAAAACAACAACAACAAATCATACTGAAGATTTTGTATTGCATTATAGAAGGACTAATATAATATTTTATTATGCAGAAAGGCTACATGTATTTGAAGTAATTGTCATAGGACAAACCCTACTAAACATAGAGTCTTCTTTCCTCACTTATATTTTTTACTAAATGCCTTAGACTGAATATTTATTTTTGTCACTGTGAATATTAAAGAAAACTAAGCAGAAGCAGTCTTAATATCTTGTTGATTACATTTCAGAAAAAAAAGAAATGGCAGAACATTAAGCCTGAATGCCATTTGCTATAATTACTCTGTGTGAAATATAACTGGTAGCTGTCAAGCTTTGATTGAAATTTACTGAAGGTTGACACCAGCTGCATGTATTAATTGTCTCTGCAAGCAAATGCACATACCACCATTACCATTTGGAAGCATGCTCTTTTCTATTGAATTTGTTGTAAGGCATTTTCTGATTGTGTTTAGATGAATGCTGCTCTAAGTTCAGATTTATCTTTTGCTTCGTTTCTGGCAAACAAACAAATGTCCTTTTAGCTAACTCCTGAGTACATCTATATGAGGGATATTTCCAAATTTGTAACACTGACCATTTGGAGAAGGGAAACTTAAAAATTATTATTTTAAAGAAGTGTTTTGAAACATGTTTCTAATAAAGATTTATATATCTTCCCTATTTGGACTATTAATATTTGACTCATTCTACATGAAATTCAATTCATGCATTAGTATTTTTATAAGGTAGTTTGATCATATTAGGACAGTTATTTTTTCATCCTTTTTAATTGGGCAGTAGCAACCTCCAACTGAAATTTTTCTATGCATACTATTCGTAAAATATATTTTTAAAAGCATTGAAACAAACTTATTCTTTATATCAAAGTGATAAATACAGGTATGCAAACTTATTTGGATTGTGTACAGGTGTATTTTGGTGGGTACATTGCTACAGTGTTTGGTTTGATAGTTACCACATATGGCACTGGGTAGGTCAAATACTGATTCTTTATTCATTTTGATCACAGTCAGAATTGAGCAAAGATTCTAGGTGCAGCACAAACAGAAGGTGTTTATTCCCTTTTTTGCTCTACAAGGGGCGTCTATTTTGAGTCTTACAGAAGCCAGTGTGAATATGACCTAAATTCATCTGAAGATTTATACTGAGAAGTATATCAGTATCATTGGCCTATTGAGAATCTACAGTAAACATTTGTTGCTTTTTAGCTGTCCAGGATCTATTCTCCTTCCTGAGAACACCCCAGTTTCTATGAGGAAAGCACAGGCCTGTTCCCACTAGGGAAGGGAACCAGGGCCCCCTCCACCTCCTTTCTCTTTGGGCGTGGAACTTTGAGTTTCTGCAGCCTGGGGCTCTTCCACAGGGCTTTCCAGTGGGAGGTGGAGCCCAGCAGCCGTGGAAGTCTCCATGGAGATGCGCTGACCCTTTCCCTGCACGTTGCCAGTTGGTCTCTCTGGTCTCTGTATGTTATCTTTTGGAGCCTCCCTTTGATGGTCTCTGAGAGTCTTCCAAAAAATCCCCTTTCCTTATGCTAACCAGAGTCAATTTTAGTTGCTTACAACCTTCACAGGAACTTTAATTGGCTTAAGAAGCATATCCTTTTAAAATCTGAAGTGGAATTTTAATTTTAGTAAAAGTGTTATTCTGGCTCACTTGATAGAGTTTGATGCCAGTTTAAACTCCATTGCTGGGAGACAGTTCTTACACTAGCTCTGTGGACCCAGCCAGGTAAACACTTTGTTTCTCTTTGTAGTTAGGTTTTGAAGATAAGGTTTGTACAGATCTGGGTATCGTGTCATAAAGGGATTTGGCAATGTTTTTTTGTTTTGTGGAATAGTATTTAAAATTTTAGGAACGTTTCCCAGAGCACGAGTGTTTAAAGCCATCATTGGTGACTGGATGCTGTGTGTCATAAAGGGGTAGCTGAACTCAGACATTTCTTCAACTGCATTTTGCATCATGTAGTTTTATTAAAATGAACAAAATATATCCCTCTTTTCCTTCTCGTAATTTTAAAGTTACAATGTTAGGGTTAGAAGTATAACATGACTAAACTTGAAATATTACATTTGGAAATTCATTAATGCAGAATAAAATGTACTTTTCTCATTGAAGGCACTTGGTTTCTATTGAAATTAGAATATTACTAGCAGAATCATATATTGAAAATAATTTAAATGTTTATCTTTCAATCTAAGTATGAACTAATGAAATGGAAAATTTAAACATTTATATTTAGATCTGTCACTACATAGTTTTTGTATTAGACTACTGTCTGTCTCTATCATATTTTCACTGTAGGCCTTCCAGACACATAAGTGTTTCTGTGAATTAATCCATCTTTTATGAGGGAGTTCATGAAGACTGGTTTCTTAGATGCTTAGAAAGTATTAATTATCTGGCTTGGCGTGGTGGCTTACGCCTGTAATGCCAGCACTTTGGGAGGCCGAGGCAGGCGGATCAGGAGGTCAGGAGTTCGAGACCAGCCTGGCCAATATGGTGAAACCCCATCTCTACTAAAAATACAAAAATTAGCTGGGCATGGTGGTGCACGCCTGTAGTCCCAGCTACTCAGGAGGCTGAGGCAGAAGAATCGTTTGAACCCAGGAGGCGGAGATTGCAGTTAGCCAAGATCGCACCACTGTGCTCCAGCCTGGGTGACAGAGCGAGACTCCATCTCAAAAAAAAAAAAAGAAAGTGTTAATTATCTGAATCATACCACCTCAGTAGGATAAACGTTGATAGAATAGTAGTCACGCCAGTATCTTGTTTTATATTCTTGTCTATTAAACACATGCTTAGATATTGTATTATGCATATCTTTGAATATATTTAGAAGCATCACAATTGAATATGTATGGATTTACCTCAAAGAAGACTGGGAAATAGTTACAACTGGCATATTGTCATAAAAACTAGAAGTATTATGGGTTTTAAAAAATAGGTCTATGGGCCAGGCGTGGTGGCTCACGCCTGTAATCTTAGCACTTTCGGAGGCTGAGGCGGGTAGATTGCCTGAGCTCAGGAGTTTGAGACCAGCCTGGGCAACACGGTGAAACCCCATCTGTACTAAAATACAAAAATTAGCTGGGTGTGGCAGCGTGCGCCTGTAGTCCCAGCTACTCAGGAGGCTGAGGCAGGAGAATCGCTTGAACCTGGAAGGCCAAGGTTGCAGTGAGCCGAGAGGGCGCCACTGCACTTCAGCCTGGGCATCTTAAAAAAAAAAAATGTCTAGAAAGTGTTATGTTTTTCTCAGTGTGTGTGTGGTCCTTGTACATTCATGCGGCTGCAAACACTTTAAATTTTGTGCCCTCCCAACATAGATATGAGTTATGTTGGGATGAGTTTATTTTACACCAGAGTATGTTCTCATTATAGAAATGTTACATAGGATGAGAAGACCCATGGAATACTGCTGAAGCCTAATTTAACCCAAAGTTTAGGTGGAGCACTTTGTGCTTTCATGTATAAAAGAAAACTGTTTCTGTGTGAATAAAGTTTTAATGGTAAAAAGCTACTGAATTTGGAATGATGATGTTTATTATGATTGTTGGTCCTTGAGTGGTGGTTAACTCTGTGGGGTTTTAGTCTGGTCTTCATTTTTCCTACCTTGAGAACATCCTCCTGGTCATCTGGAGTTAATGTATGAAGACCAGAGCAGCCCTTAGCTGAAATTGGAAGTTAGGAGGATAGATCCGTGAGTCCAGAATTAGGGGTTGTGGGCAAGAGTGCAATATCTGTGGATGGAGGGGCTGGAACCAGCAAATCCGCGCTGTTGTCTTCCAAGAACTCATATGGAAAAGGTGGTAGTAGTGTTAGGTGAAGGAATGCATTTACAGAGTAGAGAAAAGGGGCTAGAAAAGGGGAAATGAGCTCCCTACATCACTTTTCCACCCTGCCCGCCTGGAGTACTCAGTACCTGAGGGAAGAAGCAACCAAATGTTCCTGAATGGTAGACCGAGGCTCCCTTAAATCACTAACAGCAAGGATGCGGCATTTCAGTGTAATGCTTTTACCTCTTCAGTTGCAACCACTACCAAGGGAGAATGCTGTGTACTCCCTGCGGTAGCTTCATACTTGCTTTCCACTTGCGGAAGACTCTGAGGGGCAAGCAGATGCGGCCCAAAGGTATAAAAGTGCAGGCAACTGAAGACATAAATTTGAAAACCTTGAGTTAACCTACTTGGCTGTTAGAGCCATTAAACAAGAGCAAGACACCGTAAGAAGGGAGCAGGTGAATGGTGAAAATGAAAAACATGGGCCTCATCCTACATTGTAAAGGTTTAGAGTTAAGGAGACAGGGTTTAAACCATTAACTAATTGTGTGACAGGCTACTAATTATGGCAAGGTACTCGGATCTCTGATCTTTTCTTTCCCTGTAAAATGAAGGTGATGATAGTATCTGTATTGCAAAGTTTTTTCAAGACATTATATTTGTTACCTTTTAAAGACTGCTTTGTAAACTGTAAAGCACCATACACATGTTAGTTATCCCATGGCTTTTTACATTGGTAGCTGGGGCACCTTTCTAGGGCATGCATTGCTAGTTCTAAGTTTCAGTGATGCATCAGTAGGCTAAGCTGACACTTCCCTTTCTGCCATCTGGACTGATAATCAAGAGACCTGGATTATAGTACTGGAGATCTGGTTTTGCTCCTGAGTAGCTTTGTGCTTCTCAAACTTCCCACCAAAATAAAACATACACACACAGAGTGCACTAGCAGTCTGTCATATGGGCATACTTTGTCTAAAATGTCAGTTTAATCATTTTTTGTAAAGTTTGCTATCTAACCCTTAAAATATATATTTATGTTCAACTGTACATACCTCTAAGTTACCTGTGATTAAGATTGCCTGAGCCTGTTCCTTTATGTGCCCCTAATCATAGGGGCATACACACCCAACTCTTGAATTTTTATTACTTGTTAAAGAAGAGTTCTGGACTCTGTAAGGCCTGGTGTACCTTTCTGGACAATTATTCTGTGAACCTGTGTAGCAGATATTGCAAAGAACTCTTGACCTGGTTACAAAATCAAATTATATGACACTCATTTTTATCAACTGGTTTCTAGATGTTGTGTAATCCTTACCCATATGAGCCAGTCATAGAGGGCTTTGCTCAGGGTTTATTATTGTAGAGGCCACAAATTAACCAATGTTATTGGCTTACAGATATTTTTGAAGGTTAGTCATCAAGTACATGACCTTTCATTATGGTCTTCACTCTACTTTTGTGTGTGATTGTAACTTTCATTTATAAGCTTAAAAATCATTAAGGCTCTGGGTCAAGAAAGCAGACTAGTTACTGAGCATTGTCATCTGCGTTCTCATTTTAAGACTTCACCAAAATGAAAACATAAACTATAAAAGAGAAAAAAAAAGGTATAATTACAAACATGAATACCAAAGAAAACAGGAAAGGAGGCATCAACAAATGAGATATATAACTCTTTAGGAAGAGGGGATTGATTTTACAGGTGAGATGGGTTGAAAAGCCCTAGCCTAAATGTACTGCAAAGAGGTTTCTGAAGATATGCAAGTCTTCAGAAAAACTGACTTCTTTAGACATGAGACTAAATTCAGAAAACTAAGACTTCTGATATGGATTTTGATGTCACACAATAAAATCCTTCTCATCCTGTGGAGTCTACTGCTCGATAGACTGTTTTCTGTTCATATCAAGTAAAGCCTGCCTATTGGGGTAAGCAGAATTCAGAATTCCCACTTAAGGGAGGAGGCCCTCCCCCAAAATACGCCAACTGACACGAGTAGAGGAGAACAGTTCCCACTCTCCTGGTGTTACTATCTTAAAGAACACACAACCAAGAGGTCATGGAGTACATGAGGAGAATTGACAGTGTGAAAGAAAAACAACTGAGTCTTAAGGAAACAGCTATTACAGAAACAATGATATTACAAAAAAGAGCTATTAGGTTTTTTTTTTTAAAGGATTGCTGAAATGAAAATTTTAGTAGAAATGGGAGAAAATGAAGTTGAAGTAACCCTCTAAAATGTAGAGCAAAGACCAAAAAAAAATGCAAGAGCAAATATGTGGGGAATTAACCTCTGAGGTTTGACATTTGACTTAATGAAGCTAGAGAAAAGGAAAGAGAGGAGAGGAAATTATCAAAATAGTGGAGGAAGATAATTCCCAGAGATGGAAAAGACACACATCTTTATATTAAAAAGACCCACTGAAAGCCAGAACAATTAATGAAAAAGAGTCACTGTGGGTGTGTATTTGTGAAATTTCAGTGCTCGGAGGATTAAGAGAAGATCATAAAAGATTTCAGAGAGGAAGAAAAACAAGTTGCCTGTGTGTGAAGAAGTATTCAGCTGGCATCAGTTGTTTCATCAGCAACATGGATGCTATAAGCATTGCCTACAAAACCCAAAGGTAAATACACGTTTAAACCTAGATTTCTGTACCTGAGGTGTATACAGATATATATGAGACAGCAAAGATATGTCTAGATATAAGATAGCAAAGTTAAGACATTTTCAGATGTGCAAGGCCTAGAAAAGTTAGCTTCCCAAATACCTCTTTTTGCTTTTTAGAGATAGGATCCCACTATGTTGCCCAAGATGGTCTCAGTCTCAAACTCTTGGGCTCAAGCAGTCTTCCTGCCGTGGGCTCCCAAAGTGCTGGGATTACAGTTGTGAGCCACCATGCCCAGCCTCCCAAATACATTTATCAGAAAGATAGTTGAGTATGTACTCCAGGAAAACAAAGTAATAACCAAGAAAGAGAGACTTGGCCTTCAGGAATTAGAGGAACCAACCTAATTGCACAGTCAAAGCAGGTCTTTGAGGTAATAATGGCTATACAATAGTCCAGAAAACAGCCATTCCAAATTGGAACAGGAGTACAAAAGACTCTTGAAGCAAAACCAAATGGCTGACAACTTGGGGATAACATCTATCTCCACTTCAACCTTATGCTCCCAGAAAAAAAGCAATTAGAAACCCTAGGAGAACCTCCACTCATGCCTCAGTTTATAGGGGCATCAGCAAGAAAAGTGGGTCCATTTAATCTTAAAACTAGATTTTAAAAATTTATTGTAGTGGTCAGATTATGACATTAGATTTGTAAAGAATGAAATGTAATTTTAGTATACCTCTTGGCCTGGTATTAAATTGTGTATATACATACATACACATATAACACATATATGTGTGTGTATATATAATATTGCAGATATTGATTACTGATTTTCAACACAGCTAGTCTGTGATAAAGTCTTGATAGTGTTTATAATCTTGATGTTATAGGTAAAGTGAAGCTTACCTAAGGTGGGTTGTGGAAGCTCAGAGGAAAACTGTTGTGGCTCCAGTATCAGTGAGAAATTGATATACAGGGTGGACTTGGTGAAACAGAGAATGTAATTATATTCTATATACTTATAATCACAACTAGTAGAAGAGCTAAAAATTGGGAGAGGCAGTTGAAGATTAGTGTAGATGAGCTAAGTTCTAATTTTTAAATTTAGGAGAATCAGTAGACATTATGTAAAATTTTTAAATCCAGAAACCTAGATACAAGTTTACTATTTAGGGATATAGAGATGACTACCAGAAGAATGAAAAAAAAGAATAGTCAGAAAATTTATTCTGAGGAATGGGTCATGGTATAGGGAGGGAATGTGGAAACACAAATTCTCTAGTGTTATTGGATTTATTCTACATTTATATATTTTGAGAAAACAAAACACTTAAAATATTTTCTGATTTGGTGTTTCACTATTCTAGACCTATAATGAAGTTTTGTTAAAGAGTTGGTTTAAATAATTGTCTGAACTCTTTGATACTAGCCTTAAATAAAATAATATGAAAACTTTTTCTTCATACTTGGCTTTTAAAACTGAGTTATTTTGGATAACAACAACAAAAAGTCACATGAACAATTATTTTTCCCATTATTAAACCTAACAGTTTTTCCTGAAAACATTTGTGCTTTTTTACTATTAGTTGTATAGATATAGAAACAAGTGTGTACAGCTCACTTTTAATAAGTGTGAAATTCAGCCCTGAATCTGGTAGACTAAGTCATTGATGACACAAATCATATCCTGTGGTAAACCATGGTATAGAAGTGAGGATGGGGCTTCAGAATCCTTTCCAACACTGTATTCCGAGCATCAAATAGACATTTGGTCATTTGTAGTTGACTCAAAAGCAAAGACCTAGTTTGCGTTCTTGTCACTATTCTGCTTCTACTCTAAAGATAACCCATAGTAGAGTGACCTAGGGAGAACATGTGGAGTACTATCTCAAAACACAGCAACACTGCAGTAACTGCAGCAGAACAAAAGTGCCTGCAACACTCAAGAAACGTACCTGTTGCCATGGCCACTTGGAACTTTTGTGGCCTGTAAGTGAGATCGATAATTCCTATTTATCCCTCCCCAAGCAAATTTCTACTATATGACTATATCTGAAAGTTCTGTGATTTTCTCATCCTGGCATAAACAACTTATTCACAAAACAGGCAGCTGGTTCACTGGCCATAGTTTGCCAGCCCTTGATGGAGTAGTTACGGAGTTTTGAACTAGATCACCTAGGCGTGAATGTTGTCCCCACCCCCCGCCCCCACCCCACTCCAATTGTGGGACTTCGTTTTCTAATCTTTAGTGTTACCATAATGGATGTGTCAGTGCCGTAGAGTTTTGTGAGGATTAAATGGAGTGTATAAAGTGCTTGAGAATGGTGCCTGGCTCATAGCAACTGCTCTTTAAGTTTTATAATAGCTATTATTGAAATAGGGTACAAGTGGCTAAGTTTACTCTCATATGCTGGCTCAGCCTGGTCAGAGTGTTTGGGGCCATGTTCATGTTCAGTGGAAATAATGCTGTCTGATTAGCTGTGCTGGAGGGGCGAGGGGAGACCGTAGTAACTGGTCTAGGTCTTTGGTACCTCTTGTAGATGATCCTGTCATCCTCGGATAACCTCTTCATGATTAGGAATGCAATACTACATTAAAATATTTCTATTAGAAAGCAGATTTAATTCAAAATTATCTCAGGTACACTGGGTTTTACAGAAACATAACTGATGTAAATTTAAGGTTGGCGAGTAATGGATGTATAAACTACTCTTTAATGATGTTAACTCGAATTTATCTTGATGACATTTTGCAAAAATAATATTTAAAGAACAAAGCAGTTTGTTGAACAGTATGAACTAAGTGGAATATACACATGAAATGCTTTTATTTTTCTCTAGTTATTGCTTTCAACTGAACTTTAAAAAATCTTTTTTTTTCCCATTGGTTCTTGTGTTGTTGACTGACTCAGTAACTTTCTAGTCATTTTTGGTTATTCAGGAGAAAGATGCCTGCTTAATTTGGTTCAGTTTAAAACTTCAATATCAAGTCTAATTCAAAAGTACCCTGTTTCTATTTCCAGAGAAATAGGAAGTAACAGAGTAACAGAGACCAAATGTGTCTTTCTACTTTAAATTACTAGAGAATTGGGCAAATATATGAAACAGCTGTTTTCATACACCGGATTACAGGTAGCACAGATCTGTGATCCTGAGAGAAAATAATCTACTAAGGGAAGTCCTAAAATCACTGCTGCTTTCTGCCTAGAGGCATTTTCCAGATGACAGTGAAAGAAAGAGGAACCTAGGAATTCTGAGGAGGCTGAAGTGGATTAATATGTGGGATACAACACAGGATAGGAAGTAGCTACACAGAAGAACAGAAATTTGCACGAGGGCGACCTTGAGTTTGTTGGTGATTGCCAAGATGTGCTTTCATTTGATAAAACTCAACAAAGCCACAAAGGAACTACCAGAGAAAGAGAACTGTAAGCAGACTAATTCCCAGAGTTCACACAGAAGTGAACTGGAAACATTTAAAATTCTGAATAGCAGATTAAAGAGGCTTTGTAGGACACCCTGAAGAAAGTAGAAACCCAGAAGGATTATGCTTTTGTAGGGCCATACTATCCTTAAAATAAAGAATTATCTAGGCCTGTCTTAACAAAGCTTAGAAACAAGCCCCAAAAGGATCCACCTGCTTGGCAAAGAATTTAACTGCCTTTGGTACATCATTCAATATGCTTTGAAGAAATACAGCATAATCCAGCACAGAACAAAATTACATAGTATCTAGCAACCAATAAAAAAGTAGTAGATATGATGAAGTAGGAAAATACGACCCAGAAGCAGAAGCAGTCAGTAGAAACAGAGATGATGGAATTGGCAGAAAAGGATCTCAAAGCCACGACTACATTTATACTCAAGGATTTAAAAGAAAAAAACTAATACGAGAAATGGAAGATACAAAACAACTATGTGAGATGTCTAGGGGTAAAATTTACAATCTCTGAAGTGAAAATTTTGCTGCATTTATTTCACTTCAGAAATTGTAAATTTTGGAAGTAACAGCAGATTAGGTACTGTAGAAGAAAAGTTTAGTGAATCTGAAGACACAGAAATAGACACCGTGGAAACCAGAGTGCACAAAGAAAAAAGACCTAAAAACTATAACGAATAGAGCCTCAGTGACCTGGGTCTATTGTGTATACATATTATCAAGTGGTCCAGTGGATATAAAATAACAGTAGAAGTGGGGAAAGAAAGAATATTTTAAAAAGTAATGGCCAAAACTTCCCCAAATTGAGTGAAAATTAATTTTTACTGCCTCAAGACATCTATTGTACATAATGAATTAACTTCTGTCCTGTGCATCTAAGAGGTATATGTACCATCATTGGGATATTTTAAAGTATTCATATTATTTTCTGTTAGCTGTATTCTCTCATAAAGCCCTAGCTGAGAAAGGCCACTGTTGATCAACCACTAAAAATGGAGAGAAATATAGCTAGTAAGCCAGTAGCGAGGATAGAATGGAATACTAAAAACACTCATTCCAAAGAAGACAGGAAAAGAAAGAAGAGCAAGTAACAACAGGTGATAAAATGGAAAACAACAAGATGGTAAGTTTAAACTCATGTGGATAGTTACATTAAATGTAAATTTTGTATACAATACAGTTAGAAGGAAGAGATTGTCAGATTAAACCAGTAGATTCAATGGCATGCTGTTTATAAAAGACACACTTTAACCATAAAGATACAGTAAAGATTTAAAACTAAAAGGATAGAAGGAGATATGCCACGCTAACAATAGAAAAGAAAGCTGGAGCAGCTATGTTAACACCAGACAAACTAGGTTTCAAGACAAGAAATATTACCTGAGATAAAGGAGGGATGTTTCATAATAATAGAACTTTAACATACATAGAGTGAAAATTTCCAGAACTAAAAGGAAAAATAAATAAACTGCTTTGGTTGGATATTACATAATTGATAGAGCAAGTAAAAAGAAAATCAGTGAGAATATAGAAAACTTTAGGTATATTAGGAAACAACTTGACCTAACATTTTCAGAGAACTCCACAGAAGAACAGAATTCACGTTCAAGATGCACGTGGAATATTTATCAGAATAAAATGAGGGACCATGAAACCTCAAATTTAAAAAACTGAAATAAGAATACATTCTCTGACGCCAGTGGAATTAAATTAGAAATAAAAAACCGAAAGAGATATTTAAAATCTCCAGATAATTGGAAAATAAAAGAATATACCTCTAAGTAGTCTGTGGGTCAAGTAAGAAATCACAAGAGCAATTTGAATATATTTTTGAATTTAGTGAAAATGAAAACATTAAATTTTGTGGGATATAGCTAAAACAATGCTTGAAGGAAATTATAACTTTAAAATCTTAGGAAAAAAGGTCTAGAATCAGTGATCTAAACTTTTACCTTAAAAGTGGAAACTGGTGAAATAGGTTATACACAAATAGAGAACAATCAGTAAAACCAAAGCTGATTCTTTGAAAATGTTTAAAACACAAAAAGCCAACCTGATCAAGGAAATGAAAGGTGGTAGGTCGGAGGTGAGGTCAGACGGAGAGAGGACACAAATGACCAAAATCAGGATTGAAAGATCGTTCATCACTACAAATCCTACAGACATTTAAACGATAGAAAGAGAATATTATGAGCAACATTATGCGAGCAAATTCACCAACTTGCAAGACACAATTACCAAAACATGACATGAGAATAGGGAATCTGAATACTTCTGTACTTTTTTAAGAAATTGAATTTGTAATTAAGAATTTTTCCGCAAAGAAAGCTCTGAGCAGATAGCTTCACTAGTGAGTTCAGTCAGCCATTTAAGGAAGAAATATTATCATTTCTACTCCAGCTGTTTCAGAAAATAGAGATCATACTTCCAGACTCGTGTTTTGAGGCCAGCATTACCTTCCTACCAAATACAAAAATAGTTAATGAAAGATATATACAGACAAGCATCCCTCATGAAAACAGGTGTAAAAGTCCTAACAATTTTAGCATATCAAATCCAGTAATTCATAAAAATATAATACATCATAACCAAGCAGGATTTATCTCATTTATAAATCAATACAATTCACAATTTTAACAGAAACAAAGAAGAATTGTGTGGGCATCTCAATGTTCACAGAAAAAGCATTGGACAGAATTTAATATTGACTCATGATTTCTTAAAAATTTCATAAAATAGAAACAAAAGGATACTTCCTCAAACTGGCAGAAGGCCTTTACAGAACATTTACAGTTAGTGTATTTAGTGACGAGAAACTATATGCTTTTCTGCTAAAAGGGGAACTAAACAAGTCTGTCCACTCTCGTCACTCTTATCCAACATTGTCCCGTAGGTTCTTGCCAGTGCAATAAGTGAGCAAAAGAAATAAAAGACATACAGAGGCTGGGCATGGTGGCTCACACCTGTAATCTCAGCACTTTGGGAGGCCATGGCGGGTGGATCACCTGAGGTCAGGAGTTCGAGACCAGCCTGACCAACATGGTGAAACCCTGTCTCTAACAAAAAAATACAAAAATTAGCCAGGTGTGGTGGTGAATGCCTGTAGTCCCAGCTACTTGGGAGGTTGGGGCAGGAGAATCCCTTAACCCAGGAGGTGGAGGTTTGCAGTGAGCCGAGATCACGCGATTGCACTGCATCCTGGGCTGTAAGAGTATAAGAGTGAAACTCCATCTCAAAAAGAAAAACAAAAAAAAAAAAAGAAAAGACATACAGAATGGAAAGAATTTAAACACTGTCTTCACACATGTCATGATATGTTCAGATAAAATTTTAAAGAGTCTACCAAAACACTGTTAGAACTAGTAAGTGAATTAAGCAGGGTCATTGGATACGAGTTCAGAATATAAAATGAATTGTGGTTCTATGTACTAGAAATGATCATTGCAAAGTAAATTTTAAAAAATCACTAAAATTTACAATAGCATTAAAAACCATGAAATACTTTAAATTTAACACAATATTTGCAAGATCTGTAGACTCAAAACTACCAAACATGGCTGAGCAAAAATGAAAGAAGACTTAAATAGAGACATAAAGTGTTCGTGGATCAGAAGATGAAATATTTTGAAGACGTCCTTTCTCTTTGAACTAATCTGTAGATGCAGTGCAATCCTGGATAATATACTTACAGCGATTTTTGTGTACGATGGCAAGGTGGTTCTAAAATTTTGATGGAAATGCAAAGAACGAAGTTGGTAGATTAAACACTACCTGATTTCAAGACTTATTATAAAGGTACAGAAATCAAGACACTGTGATACTGGTGTGAGAACAGACATAACAGAGCCATGGAATAAAATAGAAATTCCAGAAATGGACCTGCACATACATATATGATGAGGGACCCATTGGTGGCAAGGGGCTGTGATCTGTTTGTTATTCTCCTCCTTCACTTTCAAGGGAATGGCAGTCCTCCCCAGGACCCCCTTCACCCCATTCTAGATCTTGATTCCTTCTCTCTGTTGGGGCGGGAGGAGGCTGGATCAAGAGGCTTCTCACACTGCTGCTGCTTCTGTTCTCTGGGTGGCATGTGTCCATTGCTGGCTCTCCTGTGGTTTTTGTTGGTGCCACCGCTCCCTGAGGTAGGAGGTCTGACTACAGATCCCCATCTTGCACTGCCACTGGGCTCTGGCAGTGCCCAGTAGTCTCTGTGGCAGAGTCTCCAGTAGTCTCTGTGGCAGAGACTACTAGCTGTTTCCAAATAATGGATGGATCTTTCTTCCTTTTAGTAATAATACTGCTACCCTGGTTCAGATCCAGCTAGATCAGCGTAACCATTTTAGCTCTACATAACCATTTTAGCCTCCCGTATAGCTTGGAGATGGCCTTATGGCAAAGTTTCTGCCCACATAGATGGCTGCAATGTGAACTGGAGAGCATTCTCATCAACCTCACAGACGAGAGCAACACCCAGCGGGTGGCAGAACAACATGAGAGATAACCCAAGAATGCCTACAAGTTTGGGATATTTTAAAAGGAGAGAGAAGCTTTGATCTTTTTTAAGACTATGTTATTTTTGTCAGCTGAATAATCGTAACTCATGTCTTTGCCTCATAGGCTATCTCTCTGTGTAAGGGTCTGGCAAGGTAGCTGCAGCCCAGGTACCTTCCATGATGTTGAGGAGAGACTCTCATATCCTCACCACACCAGAGAGCAGGTATGCAGGTTGCCACCAGTGTTCTCCTCCCTACCCACTCCCCGACTTTTCTTTTCATTGGTTCAGTAGAAGGAGGGGCTGTGCAGTAAGTCTGCCGCTTGAGCACAGGGACAGCTGTCACTGCAGTGCTGGTCTCCTGTTCTTGGAGGCATCCCAGTCTCCTTGACCTCTTAGACACCCTCCTACCCCCAAGGTGGGGAAGGAGCAAGCAGAGGCAAAATCCCAGCCCTCCTTGTTAAGACTACAGTGACTTTCCTCTTCTCCCTTCTCCGCGTCCGTAGTGCATAGCTGGAAGGAAGTGTCTGGGTGGTGATGCCAGTAGCCGTGCTGGTGCCATGCCAGGTGCTCTTCATGAGCATCAAAGGAGGGCAGGCTCAGGTTCATTGCTGTCTTTAGAATCTGGGGTTCTCGATCGTCTTTGCCCTCAGGTTGGATCTCAGTCTCCAGATTGTGGGTAGCAGGTCAGTCCCACTTCCTGTCTCATTACAAGATGTCATATTTCAGAATAATCTTGTTAATGGTTTTATTAACAAATGTTATTTTAGGACAGATTTCATGAAGTGTTATTTTATGCCACTAAATAAATCATAAGCTTAATTGCTACAGTCTGGGTAGAAGCATATTTGTTTTACAGTATAAGCCTCACTAACTGATTTAATGGAGTAGTAGCCAAAAGCAATTTCAAGTACTTCCATATATTACAAATGATCAATCTTTGTTGTTTCTAAGATAAGATATAACTGAAATAAAATGTTTATGTGACATTATTTAAATTTAATTATATTTAATTCCTATAAAATGGAAGATAAAATGCCAGAAGTTAGAGCTTATGTATTTTTAAAATAGAGCTGCATAACTTATAGAGCCTCAATTCATGAGCAACTAGCTTGCTTTTTGAAAATGAAAAGGAGAAAAAAGATGACAGTTTCCAAGTTAATTCACATTATACTTTTGATTATAAATAATAAATGTCATTTCTAAATGATCACTTTGCTGTGTACCAAGTCAGCACTTGATAGTTGAAATAAAAATTATTTTATGACTACTAATTTGTAAGGAGGCATTATAAATAGCTTTTATATGAAAAAATAGATACATATGCCCAAGCATATTTAATCACTAAAAATTGCTTATCAGGACAGTCATGGAAATATCCTTCTGTAACAGTTTTTCTCAGATCTATTTCAGACTTATGCATCTGTTACTATATTTATCTTTATCTTAATCAGCCCTTGCTGTGAGGTTTGGTTATTTTATTACAAGCAGCTGGGCAAAGCTTTTTCTTTTAAAAACTACATTCTTTTGTAGTGCTGCCATCACTCACATTACACACTTGGACAGCAAAAGCACATAAACAGTAGAACTAGATGAAATACTTGATGTCACTATATTTCATGATTCTGTAACAGAAACCACTCTTTCGGGACGATATAACATGAAAGCATTACAATTTTTAAAAATCTTAACAAAAGATACAGTCAGTGTATGGATGATCGCTCTTAAGAGTTTCTGAACATGAAACTTCTTTTCTTATGCTGGGTTTAACTGTGACTATATTTACTCATCTGAGGGTTAATATCATGCCAACATTTAACTAGTTTGCTCTGATACTAAAATATACATACTAGTGTTTATATTTAGTGACTTTATAAGATTATTAGAAGTCTACAATTCCAAACCTCTGGCCCAGATGAGAACTTTTTAAACATATAAACCCTTTTATAAATCTAACCTTACACTTTATTCCAACTTTGGTATGACAGTTTGAAACATTTTCAATTCCAGGCCGTAAATTCCAGATTCAGTTTTCCTTTGAGTTTGTGCTGTATACCAGGTCCTGGGGTAGGAATTATTCCATTGTCTCTTAATTTTATGTCAAGTCTAAAAGGTAGGTTACGCCCATATCAAAAATATGGAAACTGAGTCTTAGAACCTTTTCCAAGGTCACATAGGTAATTAAGGATATATTGATTGTCCCATTCTGCCATTTAGGATTTTTGTTAGTTAAGAGATGTGCTGTGATATTAGGAAAATGATCTTCAGTGTAAACATATTGTTGCATTGATGTCATACGAATGGTTGCCAATATAGGCAGTTCTTGACATGTTTTATTAACTGAACAGATATGGACAGCTTGCTATTTTAGATTACCCGTCTCTTATATTTAGAATTCATTTTCATTTCTACTATCACACTTTTAATTTAGACTTCTGTTACCTGCCCTTAGAGCTAATCCACCATCTTACAGTTAAACTCTGGAATTCTATCCTCCATACATTTATATCCATGATTGCTAAATGAACTTTACATCAAAACCAGTGGTTCACATTGCTTACTAAAGAAAGCATAAGCTCATCCTGGCATTGAACACTTTATTTTCATTGCCCAGTTTTGCCCTTCCCATCCTGTCTGTGCCCCGTCTCAACCATTTGAGGCCCCTGCTGTTGTTGGAAGAGGCCTTCTTGTTCCCAGTGCCCCTGCTCAGGGAAGACCTTCCCCAGCTTCCTCCCATAGTGCTTTGTTTAATCCTCTTACATTACCTTTATTTTAGCCCCAAGTCATAAAATCTGGGAAATTCAGGTCAACCAAGTAAGTTTGTGCACACCATCCAGAGATACCTTCTTCACAGATGTGCAGCCTCTTCCTGTGTCTGTTTTCCGGGAGAGGCCTGTGCACTGAAGACAATTCAGATTTACTTTATTAACATTCTTTCTGTGAATTTGTTTATGGATGAATCTTTAAGTATGCCAGAAAGGACGTTAGTTTTATTTCCATAGTAATTAGTTGGAAATGTAATCATTTTCACTCTGTACTTAGCTTATTTATTTGACTTAATGTTAATTTTTTCATAACATATTTATAGCTTGTCTCCTTAAATTGTGCTGTATTTCATACCATTAAAATACAGTTTGTATGCAGAAGAATTACTTGTATTAACACTTTAAAGTATACAAAGATTATCCACCACATAGTGTTATATTTAGATAACCTTAACAGACTAATCTGAAAGGAGGTGTTGAGTGTTAATTCACATGGAGCCCTGCAAGGGGGTACAGAAACTGCTTCAGTGAGCAGCTTGCAAGGCTCCTGACGACTGCAGTCCTTAGCTCTCTAGATACCAAGATAAGGGATCAGAGAAGAGCCACAAATCCCGTGAAAGTCAGCTCCTCATTACGCTTGACAAAAAATTTGGTTCAGTGTAAATAGAAAGGTGCTTGTTCTGGGCTAGGAGGTTTGCTGTGATGAGCTTACCTCTTCTTGGGTGTTTTATTGTACCCCATAATTTATTTTCTGCTTTCACAGAGTTTTGGTGGGATATGTTTATAAATTTAACATAATAACAAAAATATTATTTACAAGTTTAGTTTTTAGGCTGTAAGTCATGATTTTCTGATAAATATGAATCTCTCAAATCAGAATATCTGATAAATTTCCAGAGTTCTAGTTAGTTGCTCACTTTACCTTATACCATGTAGAAAGCCCTAATCTGTGCATCTATTAAACATTAGAATGGTAACTAGTAAATTAATTTTTTCAAATTTCCCTCGAGTAAGAAGTAATTTGTCATGTAGTCTGAGGTTGCAATGTTTATTAGGTACGAGCTTACTTTTCATTCTGTATTTGTGAAAGATTATTGTAGAATCTTGGTAAACTTAATCATTTCAAATAGTGAAAGGACTTTGTTTAAGAAATTGTATGATGGATTATTCTCTGAAGAGTAATGGACCCTAGCATACTTTCAAAAATTTTAAACCATATTTTGGATGTATAGAAAAAGACAACCAAAAAAATCACTGGTATTAACAACTAGTACAGAAGCAAAAAGTTTGCCTATTCTCATTACATATACAGCTATATCATATGTGATTATGGTCCAGTAGTAAAAATGTAAAAATTGAAAGATTGTTTTGGTACCTCCATGTCAAAAGGTCAATGCTGCTGGCTTTGTTTCTTTGCCTTAAGGCTTTTATGATAGCTTTTAATCTAATTTAGTCAAAATATGTACTATATCCACATCCACTAATACCTTAGTAGTGTTGCACTTCAAGTATTCTTTTGCTGTCTATTTCTAATATCTTGCCTCTTTGGTAATTGAGGTGCATCCTGCCCTTTATGCTACTCTAGCTGGGTGGGGTTGGGAGTCAGTGAAGATAGCCACACACAGTCTTTGTTGTCATGAGAGAGACAGAAGAGGTAGCATAGTGATGGATGTGGTCACACTGCCAATGACAGCCTCTTGGGGGTTCTGCAAAATGAGGGTGATGGCACCACCTCAGAGAATTGATGTGAAAATTAAAAGTTGATAAAGTTCTTAGGACAGGGCCTGGCACATAATAAGAGCTAGATACGTGTCCCCTGCTGCTGTTTTATGCTTTTTTCCAAGGCATCATACTAACGTGTAGCTCTTCCTTGACCATATGTAAATGTTCTCTTTTTAAATGCCTACTACTTTTTTCCTTAAAAAAAAAAAAAAAAAAATCGGCCGGCTGTGGTGGCTCAAGTCCGTATTCCCAGCACTTTGGGAGGCCGAGGCGGGCAGATCATGAGGTCAGGAGATCTAGACCATCCTGGCCAAGATGGTGAAACCCCGTCTCTACAAAAAATATGAAAATTAGCTGGGCATGGTGGCGGGCTCCTGTAGTCCCAGCTACTGAGGAGGCAGAGGCAGAAGAATCACTTGAACCGGGGAGGTGGAGGTTGCAGTGAGCCGAGATGGCACCACTGCACTCCAGTCTGGGCAACAGAGCAAGACTCCATCTCAAAAAAAAAAAAATCCTGAAAAGTAAAAAGAGGTTAAAAAAATAAAAAGGTTGACCGATAGATTGATAGATTTTCTCAACAGCATCTGGAGCTCAGTTAGACTTGAACCATTTAACAGTAAGGAGGTCTTTGAAGGTACTGGAATGCAGGAAATATTTATCAACCCCTTACCACATTATAATTACATAATCACGGCACTTAAAGGGGCAGCGTGAATTATTCTTTGCTTGATCAGTATAAGAATTTATCCGAAGAGTTGCTAGAATAGATGAGAGCTATTGGGTTATGAGGGAATGAAAGAGAATGCTCAGGAGCAGCAGGAGTAAATGGAAAGTTTACTCTATCCTGGCATTCACTCGACATTTGGCTCCCTTTCCCTTTTTCTTTTACAGGCTCTTTGGGAGCTTATATCAGTGGAAACCACAGCTTCTGGCTTTTATAATGAATACATGATCAGCCAGTGATTGACTTGTATTTACCATTCTCCAGTGATTCCTCTCAGAAATCCAGCTACTTTGTAAGTAGTAAAGACCCATCATAAATAAATCTCCTATGAGTATTCACACTCTGAAAACACACAGCACAGGCATAAATTTCACCTTGGCAGCCTTTGCATTATAGAAAGACCTGTGAGAGGAGGTGAAACTTCTTTACTGGAGAAAGGTTAGTTTCAGCTTAGGAGAGAAGAGCTCATTTTCATGTCTTGATAAGAGCCCAGCACCTCAACCATGTCATTGCACCCCAAATGTTGGAGCACTGCTGCTGCACCTAGAGGGGACTGGCAAGGAGAGGACATGGCGACCTCCTGGAATGTTCATAATGGCAAGCCCATCCTGTCTACCTTACCTAGGAGGTGATAGAAATAAGATTCCTAGAGGTAAAATGCATCTCTGTGGTACCTTGGTAACCCCTGGTCTGGACCCCTAGGCTTGTGCCCTTTCTCTTCTGCTGCAGCCGTGTGTGGTGGGCTCACAGCTCACCCATGTGCTGGGGGAAGCTGCCACTCCACCCACGAGTGGTTTCTTCTCTTTATCAAGTACTTACTTGCCTTTACAACACCCAGGGGACGTGCTGATGTGTAATATTAGAAGTCCTCTAGAGCAGAATTCTGTATCCCTCTCTAAGTTGAAGGAAACAGGGAGCTCACACTTGGTCATCCGCAGTCTGACAGAGGCTTGTCTTGAGGGTGACTTTCTGCCATCAAAAAGATGGAGGACATCGATGATTCATTAAATGTTGGAAACTAGAAGTTTCTGTTTACTGAGCTTTAAATGATGGGTGCTGTACTCCAGAGAGAAGAAAACATAATGAGTATGTCCTCAACATTTTCTTAGGGTTTTAGTTGCCTGAGCAATAAAATACGGGTATGCAGATTACATAGTTGCTGCAAATATGTAGCAGTGGCAAAACATACTCTGTGGTGATTTAGAATCACATACTAGCAAAAATACTGCTTAAGCTAATAGGTCACACATCTGGCAGCTCCCTGGGAATATAAGAGACTCACCTGTCTCCGTGTGTGGAAAAGGCAAGGGGCAAGTTCTCCTGCTGTAACTGATCCTCAGTCAGGACATGCAGCGAACAAGAACATGTAATAAATAGACAGTGTGTTTGCTGAGTGATACAGTGGCCTTAAGGGCCCTTTACAGAATGCTTTGGTATGACTGTGGTATCAAGAGAATTTTTCAGAGGAGCGAGAAAAACTTGCACACCATGGCAAGCTGGGATGGGTGAGTTGTGAGGAGTGGGTGAGGTGGGTGTGCACTGGGAGGGCTGCCATGTGCTGGGCAGCAGGTGCGGTCTCAGAGCTCCTGGACTCCAGGCTCGCCCTGGCAGGTGGAGGCCAGGTTCTTGACAGCTCCTCTGTCCTTCTGCCTGGAGACAATTTTTTAAGTTTTTCATTTTTTTTCCTTCTTTCTAAAAGAAGAATTTAGTGGAGAATACAACTGGAACCCCTGATTTGATTTTTTTTTTTTTTTTTGAAACAGAGTCTCACTCTGTCACCAGGCTGGAGTGCAGGTGCGCTATCTCAGCTCACTGCAGCCTCCACCTCCCAGGTTCAAGCAATTCTCCTGCCTCAGCCTCCTAAATAGCTGGGACTATAGGCACGCACCACCGTGCCCAGCTAATTTTTTTGTATTTGTAGTAGAGACGGGGTTTCACCATGTTGGCAAGGATGGTCTTGATCTCTTGACCTCGTGATCTGCCTGCCTCAGCTTCCGAAAGTACTGGGATTATAGGTGTGAGCCACCGCACCCGGCCAGAACCCCTGATTTAAAAACAGTTGCAAAGCGTTTTTGTTTAAAATGAGCACACACAGTAGTTGATGAATACTTTTTTGAACATGGTCTTTAAGTGTACTTTTACCTGTTGTATTCATAATCATGAGCAAAGGTACAGAAGATATTTGAGTATTAAGTATGCTTTCAAAGCATCTCTTATATTGCTGATCTTATGTCGGTGCTACCAAAAAAAAACTACCAAACAAACAACTTTTGTGTAATCAGCTCAAAGAATAGCCAAAGGGTGAGGTTATAGGAAAAGAGGGCTTTATAAGATGATGTGTGAGATACTGTTTCTTTGGTATGTCACAGAGCCATGTGGGTCCAGTGTTCCCCAAACCCCCTCTTACAGAACTCCAGGTCAGTGTTCAGAAACACTGTGTTCTTTTTTTTTTTTTTTTGAGACAGGGTCTCTGTCGCCCAGGCAAGAGTGCAGTGGTGCAATCATGGCTCACTGCAGCCTCAACCTCCCAGGCTCAGGTGATCCCCCCACCTCAGTCTCCCAAGTAGCTGGGACTGCAAGTGTGCATCACCAGGCCTGGCTAATTTTTGTATTTTTTGTGGAGGCAGGGTTGTGCCGTGTTTCCTAGGCTCGTCTTGAACTCCTGGGCTCAAGTGATCTGCCCACCTTGGCCTCCCCAAAGTGCTGGCATTACAGGTGCAAGCCACCGTGCCTGGCCCAGAAATGTTGTATTCTTTACTCATTTCTGTTTTTCGTAATTTACATGGAGGTATCCACTGCAAACATAGAAGCCTAGTCACAGTATCACAGTGTTGACCGTGAGCCAAAAATGCCATTGTGCTAGCCTGCTAATAGTAACAGCAAGTCCTCGCTTAACATCATCGTTGGTTCTTGGAAACTGCAACTTTAAACAAAATGATGTACAGCGGCTCCTGAAATCACATCCTTTTGTTCGTCCTTGTTCTTTTATAATGTTGTTGTGAGGGGAAATGGTTTTGTTATATGTTGTTTTGCTTGAAGTCCCAGTTTCCAGGAACCAACAATGTTATGTGAGGACTTACTGTACATATATAAGTGCATTTTGATATGAAACAGTGAGGACAAAAACTGGTATTATAAGCTTAAGATTTACCTACTAGTTATTTAAATTTCCGTGTCCCACCCCAGAGCTCATATATGTAACCTAGAACCATATTCCCGCTACCCCTGGGGGCACTCCCGCTTCCCACAAGCTTCCTTTGTATCACTCCTTTTAGGTTGTGCTTTCTTTGTCTAAAATCCAGTATTGTTAGGAATTTATGCCCTATTTTTCTTCCTTATATTTCTAATAATTGTAGGCATTTTTAGGAAAAAGTTATGTCCTTTATCTTGAGATGTTTTTAGTAGACTCCTTAGAGACAAAAATAACACATAATACAGAGTTGAACATTGAAAAATAAAGCCTCATGCAAAGGCAGTTCATCAAGGAAAGAACAGGCATTTCAACTATTGGTTGTCCATATGCGAAAGAATGAACTTCAATCCATAGTTGCCACAATATGTAAAAATTGATAAAAATGGATCACAGACTTAAAATGTAAAACCTAAAAACAGAAGTGCTTAGAACAAAGTTCAGGGAAAAATATCTTTCTCATTTTGGGTTAGAAATCTAAGGTTTCTTAGATGAGACACCAAGAACATGATCCACATGAGAAAAAAGTAGAAATACTGGACTTACGGAAGTTAAGAATGTCTTTTGTCAAGACACTGTTAAGAGAATGGAAGTACGAGCTCCAGAATAGAAGAAGATATGTGTAAATCATATTTTTGATAAAGGACTTGTATCCAAAATTTGTAGAGAATTCTCTAAACTCAATAGTAAGAAAACAAAGCAACTTAGTTAAAACATGGTCAAGAGGTTTAAGCAGACACTTCACTAAAGAAAATCTAAGTATGGCAAATATGCACATAAAAAGATGCTCTACATCAGTAGTCTTTAGGGAAATACAAATTAAAACCACAATGAGACAATACTGAACACCTATAGAATGACTAAAATTAAAGACTGTAGTAAACGTCGGCAAGGATGTAGAACATTGGGAACTTTCACCAATCCTAGTATTATTGGTCACTAATTCAGAGAGAATACTAACAGTTTGGTGGCTGAAGGATTTTGGCCCTGGAGGACACAATGGGATTTGTTTTAAACTGGAGAATAGATTCCTTGTGCCAGAGCCCCATGTGTCAGGGAGGAGGGAGGGGGCAGGACAAGATGTGATCCAAGGAGATGGAGAGGCTGGGAATTGAGGTACTGCAGGCGTGCAGCTGTGAGAGTGAGACAAATGGACCAGTGGGAGTGGGAGAGACAGGAGAGATGATCTGCATAAGAGTGTGACTGACTGAGGGGTGAGGCAGGGAAGGGGAGTGGTGCTGTGGCAACCACCTTTATGGGGAGTGAGAGTTAGCTGCCCACCTTACCGTCTTGCAGAGTAGCACTATTGGATGAAGTTGATGGGTCTCTGCAGCAGTGTTGCTCTGTCCAGATGTAGACTCAGAAAAGGTTAAAAGGGTGATGCAGTGTACGGAGGAGAGTTTGCCAGCCAGTCATGTACAGTGAGAGAGGAAAGAGGGCTTCACTGCAAAGAATGTGGCTGAGCTGTTGCAGCAGTGGGAGGAGGCTGTATGGAAGGGAATTGAGTGTGAGTAGGCTGAAGGATTGTCGGGGAAAGGAGGCAGGTAACAGAAGACTCAGCTGACTGTGGCTTAACAAGGCCTTGGGTATCATTTTATAAGAAGTCTGGGAAGGCATTGCTGGCATGGCTCCGCTGCTGGCATGGCTCCGCTGCTTAGGCATGATGGGGACTACCAGCCTTTCCAGCCTGCTGTTTTGCCATCCTCATCATGTGGCTTTTCAGCCATAGATTTGTCTTCTATTCCTAACTCTTGGATTTTGTGCTTTAGAAACAGCAGTTTTCCTTGTTAAATAGTCATTTATCCTTTATGCCTATTCTCTTAACGTTTATTTGCTTAGCTTCTAACTTCATTGTGTGCATATGCCACCTTTAAACAAGTGTTTTGCCTTTTGCTTGATTTCTGACTTTAGCCTTATTCCTTCTAGCATGCTATTTCTAATTCATTTATTAGTTCTGTATTTATGTTATTTTGGTCCTCAGTGTTTTGGGTTGCTCTGCAATCTTGTTTTTCATTTCAGCGTGTTCATTTGCCATCGCCTCTTTGAGTCTCATATATTGATTTTATGTCATCTCTAAATTATTTCATAGTAAGCACTTCTGGGAACTTTTCTTCCGTTATTAGCTAGGCTTTCTTAAATGAAAGACAGTGTCTTTAGGATGCCATGTGTGTGCCTTTGCTGTCCTCAGTAGGGGGCTTGTTTGGTTTGGTTTGCTTTGAGGAGTGGGGAGGCTGGCCTGTCTTGTCCAGTAACTATGCCATGTCTTTTGTTAATCTTCCACCTGTTTTTTTGTTTGTTTGTTTTGTTTGTGTTTTTTTAGCATGAACCTCCGTCAGTATTCTTCTTCTTTTACACAGCGAGTGAGCTTCGGGTTGATTCTGGTTGAGGGCTCAGAATTGCTGTGGTGTTTCTTTTGCTTTTCTTCGTTGTCTGAGAGAATGGGAGGAGAGGAGGCAGGAATCACCCAGCAGGGCGGGAGGCCATGATTCAGCTTTGTAAATATCTCTTGCCAGGGCTGCCTCCACCGAATCTGCTCATATCTGTTTCCTGTGAGACACACCCTTTGCTTAATATGGTTTCCCAGCTCAGGACAGGGGTCTGGCATTTTAGGACAGTAGGTCTCTGGTGTTTATGGGCCCTGCTCCTGTCCCCATCCCCCTCACATCTTGACAGCTTTAGACAAGAAGGATGGGCACAGTCCATGAGTGTTTTTAGGGACAGTGCAGGGGTCAAAGGTGCACTCCCTCTAGAACGCAGGGGAGGAGAGGGCCAGAGCAGGCTCCCCTGGCTTGCATCCTGGCTCCAGGCCCTACCTTAGGCCTCCGTTTTCTCATCTGTGTGGAGGAAGATGATAGTCCCTACATCCTAGGGTAGGTGGAAGGATTGAATGAGATAATGTCCATAAATCATTTGGCACCCGTTTGCTTCTGTCAGCAGATGTCAGCTCCAGTCATTGATGCTTCATAGACTTCTCACTTAGGCACTTCCTACTCAGTCATCTTGGTCCCACCGATCTTGTTTCATTTATTTTCACTTTTGCTTTACTTTTTACTAAACCCTTGCTTAATTGTTGGGGGTGATTAGTGATTAGGTGATTTTGATATTTTTCTTCTTTCTCCAGCTTTCCTCTTATCAGATAAAAACCAAAATGGCTGTCTTCTGTGGGACTGCCTGCTGAGAAGTGGGGCCTTGTTTCTCAAAAAGTGTTCTGATTTTAAAACTTTCCGTTGGCTGCCATCGCACCCCTTTGTCTTCCCATGGGAAGAGGGTGTAATAGTCTCATACTTTTCACAGTTCTGCCCATTTGCCAACTCTGTGCCTGGAGTAGGCCATGCTTCCCCATGGGGCTCCTGGGGTGGGCCGTGGTTCCAGTTCCCACCTGCTGGGCCCACACTTGAAATCTCTTGTGTGTGCTCCCAGCCGCTCTTCATGCTTGTGCCATGCAAGTGTGTCACTTCCTCTCTCGTTGCTTTTTTCTCCCCACCTCTCATCCCTTCCCTCTCTGTTTATTCAACTAATTGTTGTTGCTCTGATTGAGTTCAAAGAGTGTGTCTAGGAATTAGTTGTGAGCTAGCTAAATAGAGAAATCTGCAATATACATTTTAAATTTGTAATCAATGTATATTTTGTTTTCAGTGTTTAAAGAATTTTTCATTTAAAATACTGACAGTATGGCTTACTTTTAACCTTTAACCTCTGCATCTCAAATAATTTTTCAGAGGTGCACCTTGGTAAATCCATTGTTGCCATAAACCATATTTTGTATAGTGACAATACTTTGATGGTTCTTGCTAGGAGAGCAGTAATTAATACTTGTCACGTCTAGAACTTCCCTTCACACATTCTCCTGGAACAGGGTATAGGACAGGGATTGCCCCCTCTGGAACCTGTCCTGTACCTCTGGAACCTGCCATTGTGGGTTTAGAACCCTCAGGACACTGGTAAGCTGAGTGAAAGGAAGTCACTCAGGTATTCCTTACCAACATACTTAACAGTGCCTGTAGGAAGCTAGTTGGGAGATGTGGACGGAAAGGAAAAAGTGTCAACATTTATATGAATTTCAAATATATCTTACCTCTAGCTGTGCCTTAAAATGTTTTGAAATATGAAAACTAAAACATATGTTAAAACATGTTTATTAAACTTGCAGCTTAAGTTCATATTCAGTTTAATATAACCGACTACATTAAGTTTATGTGCAAATTCAGTAACTAGGAAGTCTACAGGTGGCCAATGTTGTGAAGTTATCCCCCAACATTTTATTATGACGCTGTTGGCCAATGTTATTTTAACTGATATTCGATTAATACTATACAGTGAACCTTTTACAAATATTGGATGATTTTTATAAATTAGCCAGCTGAACCTAAAGAAGCAATAGTTGTTGGTGAATACATTCATTTTATATGTTGTGGGTAGTTTTTCTTGCTGGTTTAGATGGAGATTTTAGTTGTTTTATGGTATGCCTTGATTTTACTTTTGTTTGGGATGGGAGGGAAAGATCGTTTTGTTTTGTTTTGTTTTTCTTGAGATATGTCTTAGAGTTTTGAAAAACTGACTAGATATTGTATATGTTTTATAATATAATTTGTTTCCAGTAAGTTAGAATTTCTTTGCTGTGCTAAGAAGAATGGCTCATTCCACTTTCTTAATATGAAACAGTTGTTGACTAGTTCGTTAAATAACAAAATCTTCTAATGCTGTCCGTTTACAGAGTGTTTGATGATTTTCCCAATGAAGAGTAAAGCTACCTAGTTCACCTTTATAGCTTTAGTTATAGTCAAATATCCTGCTTGTTTTAATTTGCTCATTTTGCTGCTCGTTTTCTGTTAAAGGTTACAAAGAAAAAAAAAAAAAGTGGGCTGCTCCACCTGGGCTGATTTCCAGCAGGAGACCCCAGAAGGTGCAGGGCGGGACACATGACACATCGGCTCAGGCCCCTCTGCACAGGTTCTGTGCTTTGTGGTCAGTTCCACATCTTTCATGTCTCAGGCCTTTTCTTGTAGCACTAGTCCTAAAAACTGTAAGATAAGATTGAGGTGGGCCAGCACAGAGAATAGAAAGCGAGGAGGAAGATCTGCAGCGAAGTGAGGAGGCAGAGTGTTGTGCACCCTTCCATCACACGGGCCTTGCTGTGTAATTCATTTCTCTCCAGCAACACCTGCCCAACTGGAGCTGACTGCTGTGTGATTTTGTTTTGAAGCTTTCTGCCATTGTCACTGCCTCTGATAACAGATGAGATAGGTAATAATTCATTTTTCCTTTTGTTCTGATTACCCAGTTACATTCTTATGCTGATTAAGTCTCGCTGAGGCTTAGCCCTGTCAAAGATAGCTAAGGAGCTATGGGTCTCAGGTTTCTGGTCTCTGTTAGTGGTAGGTAGCTGACTGTTAGGAAAAGCAGGTGACTTGCAGAATGAGACATAGCTAATCCACTACTGATTTACTAGTGCACATGGATCAGGTGGCCACCTTACTGCTCTGAGCCTTCAGTTTTCAGATTTGTCAAATGAAGATAATTATGATAGTGACCTCATAGGATTCTTTGAAACATTATAAGAGTAATGTATTCCATTACATATTACATAGTATCTAGTAAGTTCTCAATACGTGGTAGTTATTTACCTGTTAATAATAATGGTGTTGCTATGCCCAGAATCTTTAAATTTTCATCATGTGCCTTACTTTTGATAAAGAATATCAGAAACATTCTTGTCTTCATGTCCACTCCACTCTTTGGTCATTTCTAGGTAACATGAAATATTTTCACGTATTATTTCTTTTATTCCTGATATTTTACTATCTGATAACACCCGGTAAACTTAGCCAGATGTTTTGTGTTTCTAACATGCAGATAGTAAGGATTTCTCACTTACATCTTAAGTCTTTTATTAGAACCCTCATTTAATGAAAACATGAAAGTTCAGTTTTTATGAAATGGAATGTTCACTCTTTATTGTTATAGTTATTACAGTTAATTCAGAAATGCAAGAACAACAGTTGATGTGAGGGTGTCACTTCCTTCACTTCTGACTGTGGTTGGCAAGTATGGTGTGTTTTTCATGTGTTGAGCTTTCCAAAAGGAATGTTTTCCATAGCATTCTCTCCACACTTTTCCTCCTCTATTATTTTTTCAAGATAAGTGGTTCACATATTCTTTTTTACTTCCTCCTTGATTTGGAAAGAATGAGGAATGGTTTTGAACTTTGGGAAATATTCTCTGAATGTTGTCTTGAAAAATACTGGGTTTTTTTGGTAAAAGAAAGATGAGTAGAAGAAAAGATGCTCCTTACAGTGTGTGCTGCTTGATCAATCTTTGTCCTTGTGGTAGGCAGCCTCTAACCTGGCTGCCTGGTGTTCATACAGTGTAATGCTGCCTGTGGAGTAAGGCTGGCCATGTTGACTTAGAAGTAATGGGACGTCACCTCTCAGATAGGTTGTAAAAAGACTATGGCTTCCTTGACTCACTCGCCCTGGCAATGCCTTGTCAAGAGGCAGCCCTGCAGTGCAGCTTATGTGTGCAGGACCGAGAAGGCCTGCCAGCTGTGGGGAAGGGAGCCTGGAAGCAGGAGAGCCAGCCAAGCTCTTCCTGGATTCCTGACCCCTTAGAATCTATCAAAGAGTAAGTGTTTGTTTTAAGCCACTAAGTTTTAGAGTAATTTGTAGGGCACAATAAATATTATTTAAATCATTAGACATGATGACACTGTTTCTTTCTTAAACAGACTACATGGTTTATGCTTTACCATATTCAGTGTCCAGTTGGGCTAGGAAATATTACATAGTTGATTTGTTTTCACCATTTAAGAGAGTTTGATTTTTTTTTTAAAGTATAAAATGTTAAATACAACTCTTAAGGG
This sequence comes from Pongo pygmaeus, assembly GCF_028885625.2. Classification (NCBI taxonomy): domain Eukaryota; kingdom Metazoa; phylum Chordata; class Mammalia; order Primates; family Hominidae; genus Pongo; species Pongo pygmaeus. The sequence goes on from NC_072386.2 coordinate 79,529,380, forward strand.
TGGAATCTGTAGATATCAAGGTATTAAGTTTGACATTTTGCTTTAGTAGTTACATGATTTGTCTAGTAAGGTAAACATGAAACATTATATCTCTGGCAAATGTTACTGCATTAAAATAATGTAATCAAGACTTTTCTTTAGGGCTGGCTTACGTATTCATGTTCATTTGACACAAGTGTATATGTATTATACATACATAATACATATTATGTACCTACCACAAAACCTAATAAAGGAAAACCTAACACAAAATCTCAAAAAGGAAAAATTATCCAGCCTAGCCATAATCCTTGTAATACATTTGTAGATACTAATATGACTTTAAATCAATCACATATACTTATATATAATATATAACATATTGTCTATATAAGTAACTAGGGATTAGAATGAAAAAGCACAACACATGTAAGACATAGTTGTCTAGGCATGTTATGGCATGATATTTTTACTGTAGGTAGGTAGATTTCTTACTGCAGTCCTAGTAATTGATCTGATACATGTATGCTGCTACAGAAGAGTCCATTGGATCCCCTCTTTCTATTAGTTTTGTTTCTCTGGACAGTTTCCATGTACCTGGGATAGGTGTTATGTTCAGAAGGCTGTTGGGAAGATCTCAGTTTAGATCAGGCTGGCCGATACCACTTCTCTTGTGTATGATGAGCAACTGTATTGTAAGATTATCATTTAGATTCTGAGTGTCTTCCTTCTTAGGTCACTTTTGTGTGACCCAGGTTGTCTAGACCACAGAACGCACTTAGCACTAGGCATCAGCTGGCTGTTTTCCCACTTTGTGCTGTGCAGCATCCTCCTACCCTGGCCGTGAACTGTAGAGATGTTGTGTAGACCTTCTCCCTCAGCAGCATCATTGACTAAGACATTGTGCGTGTTGAAATGAACTGTAGGTCATGTCAAGTTTCTTTGGTTTTGAACAGAAACCAATGTTGCCACCAAAAGGGAGCTCATAGGAGGCTAAAGGGCCCCCAGAGACTCTCTCAGTGGCAGGAGACTCTAGACCTGTGCCATCTAGTATTGTAACCACTAACCACATGCAATGATTTAAATTTAAATTGATCAGAATGAACTAAAAATTAAAACTTGAGCCATACTAGTCACATTTCAAGTGTTCAGTAGCCACATGTGGCTAGTGACTTCTGTATTACATAGTGCAAACACAAACCCTTTCCACCATCACAGAAACTTCTCCCTGGTGGAAGTACATCTCCAGATAGCCTTACCTGGAGGCCTTCACTCCAGTTTACTAGCCTAGCCATTCCTTCCATTGCTCTGTTCAAGATCCACCCTGAAGGAGAGAGAGTTGATTGGTCTGGCTTAAGTCATGTGCTTACGTCTTGGTCATATGGGTGTGAGAGAGGGTTGGGCAGGAGAAGCCTCCAGAGACCCCTCAGAGCCACCAGGGCAAGCACCTGAGTTCACAGCCTCAAGACCGCACTCAAGGGCGGAGGGGCGCACAGTGCTATTGGTGGGAGCTGGCCAAGAATGGACAGATGCACACCATGGCAGTCTTTAAATAAAAGATTTTGAAAGGAAGATTTTGTGTTCCTCTGGTAGGTAACAATACATCCTTCAAAATATTTTTTAAAAAGATATCACAATATATCAGCAAATATTTGTTTTTAAAGGTGCATGTAAACATTGAAAAATAAGCATAATTTTGTTTTTAATGATTAAGACTTGGGTGTGTCTGTTTCTCTAACAGTGTGTGGCATAATAGTTGAAAAAGCTTTCTATAATAAATATTAATGAAAGCTGTATCACAAAAGTGTTTAATTGTGGCCAGTTTGCTTAATTTGCTCTGGAAAAACATTTTTTATGTCCAGCCTTCCTTCCCCATTCCAGTCCTGATTGCTAGAGGCTTCTCTACCATAATCCACAAAGAGCTCAAACTAATATGCTTCAGGCAGGTTCTGCTGGGGTTGAGCCAGTTAGGTTTTTCTCCTTACATATCCCTCTGTCTTGTGCGTGCGTGTGTGTGTGCGTATGTGTGTGTGCGTATGTGTTTCCATTGCTTTACAACAGGCCTCAGGGAATAGGAAGCATTACAACACTTTAAACATTGGTCACAAATGGAAGGATACATATTTTTATGGTTTTTGTATGATCGTGACACAATTTAAGACTAGTAAACATGCCATGTTTGTTCACATAGCTCACTCCTCTTTGACCCTGATGCTTTCATTGTAAAGTGAGAGGAAGTCAGTTTTGTAAGCATCAAGCCCTGATGTATGAAGAAAGCGCTTGCCTAAGCCATCTGACACAGAGTTCCACAGGAATCAGTTTGCAGTGGGCTTTATAATCCAAAGCTAGCATTGTACTGCAGTGTTTCCTCCCATGGTTCAAGGAAAAAACAACCTGAAGTGGGGCTTTCTATTTATGAGAGAAGATTTATAAGTAATTCAAAAGTGGTATTTACTTCCAGAAGTCAGAGATCACTTCTAAGCATATCAGTAAATGCCCTCAACTTGGTATCCACATAACTTTTAACTTGGAAGGTTTGTTATGAGCATCCCCCTTTATCAGTATGACTTCTTTCTTTGTGCTGTCTTGAGAAGGGAAAAGATGAAGGATAAAAAAAACAGAACAAAAAGCTTGGATTTTCCACCGTTAAATGTTACTAAAACATACTTTATAATCCAAAGTCATAAGGTATGGTCACATACCTTGTAATTGATTGTGAAATGTCAAATAAAGCTTGCTTTAGATTATTTTAATACATGTAAATATAAAAGGGGGGAAGTAACATTTATATTTCACATTATTCTGTACTTTGAATTTAGGTCTTTTGGTCTTGGAGGAAAGGGGAGAGTAGTCTCAGATTGCTGCCAACATCTCCCCATGGCATTAAAGGTTCTCATGGCTCCCAAGAGGCAGCAGGGAATACAGGAGATAACCAGATATTTTAAACATTTTACTTCTTGCCTTCTCTGGCAAAAGCTTGCTGTGCTTTAAGCCTCTGCTAATACAGGTTGCTACTTCAAAGTAAGTTGTGTTTTAAGTAGTATAATCGCAGGAGATTATTACCTAGGGAGAAAAATTCTTGATGTCTTCTCAAAAAGATTAAATGAAGGAAAAATAATAAACAGTAATATTACATTTCAAGTATATCTTTATTCTATCCAAGTGATACATAAACGTGAAGACATTTTGTTGCATGATGAAAACAGTTTTGCCACTTGTGGTAGTGTCTGCTAATTGCCTACCCATTTTCATTTTCCCTTAGATAGAGTCCCAGTTTTATTCTCTATGCTATGGCAAAACACTCAGCAAGGAAACTACATTTCCCAGCCTCCTCCAGCTACACATGGCCAAGTTCTAGCCAGTGAGATACAAACAGATACTGTTGTCCAGTACTTAGTCAGTGGCTTTGAAAATGGAACACTCCCTTCCCATTCCCCCTTTTCCCTTCCAGCTATTTGGTTTGCAGACCTGATTGCAAGGCTTCAGCAGCTTTTTTGGACCATGAGATAATCTGAAGGACAGAAGATGCAGCCTGAGGATGACAAATGAGAAACATTGAGGCAACCTGGTTTCTAACAGTGGTCATTTGTGATATTTATGCAACCCTGAAAAAACTGGTTCCAAAATTTTGTTTCTGACTTTTAAGCTTTCAAGAAAGTGGTTAAATCAAAGCAATAAAATTAGTATAAAGTGGACACTGAAAAGGTTGGCAATCCAGTAGCCTCATGTAGTGAAGTACTGACTGGCAAAAAACTCATTCCCCATACTCACTTGGTAATGCTCATCCTCAGTGCTCGTCATTTGTTAGAAAAGAGAAGCTTTGAACCTCAATGCAAAATCTTTAAAAGAATTCAGAACATACCATATGAAATCATTGCTATTGTAAATAAACTTGATCATGATATGAGCAAAAGCGTTACATTTAAAAATGTAGCTCCACTAAAAGGAATCAAGGTCTGAGGAGGAAAGGTACAAGATGAGCTTGGAACATTTTGTGATACCAGGTAACAGGAAGTTATTGATGACTATTTTAGTCATGTCAAAAGGACTTCAGAGCCGATCTAACTAAGTCCTCACTGGTCAAAGATGGGGTAGTTTGAGCATCAATAAAGATTTTAACTGCAGTGGGTTGTCATACATCAAATAGGTTAAAATCTATAAGTTAATTATGATTTCCAAAGATTAAAAACTTAACTGTCCAGCGTTAGAGGATACTAGGGAACCACCTTGTAATTTTGAAAACTAGTGAATAAATGAAAAGAGTCAACCACTTATAAACTAGAAACTCATTTTAATATTATTTATAGATCACAAGCAAAAGAAACAAAGATATCCATTTTGAGTGTTTTCATCCTCTTATTTTGTCTGTGGCTTCAGACAGTGAGTCAAAGCCATTCACTCCCAGGATCTTGAGTACCAACAAAAGAAATTCATTTGAATGTGAACAGTTCTCACTCCTGCCCCGGCACACAGCTTTACCGCATCACCAGGGAGCAACAGTGACTCTTGCCTCTCTCTCTCCCTCCTGTACCACCAGACTCTTCATTTGATAAGTAAACAGTTTTGAAATTCTTTGTTAATTTTGCTAAGCATTATTGGCATTCATCTTTTACCTATAACATAGCTTATTGTTTATTTTCATCACATTATCTGTTTAATGCCACATAGGAGGAAACATAATCTGTAGCTGATAGATTCATTTTCTGCACATACACATATCCCCTAAATAATTCGTTAAGAATTCAATAAGTAGGTAATTGGTGTTTAAAATGCTAAATATTATGTAGAAATTGTGGTAGACTGTTACATAGCAGTTTATGGGTTTTTTTTTTTTTCCTGCCATTTTATCGATTTGTGGGGAAATTGGTTGGAGCTTTTGGGTGGGCTAAGAATAAATTACTATTTTTCCCATTTAAAAATGATGGGTTCTCAGTATTCAAATATTTGCTTTTCAGTGGCTTTTAAAACACAGAAAATTTATTCCAAGAACCATGATGAGCATTATCTATACATTGTCTCATACTGTCCGTGAACTGAATTTTAGCAGTCTGTGACTGCACCTGCAGGGATCTCTTCCTCCTTCCAATTCAGCCCAGTCACCCCACGACCTCCAGTTACACACACCTGCTCTGTTCTGAATCTCGATTTCCTGCCTCTCACTCTGCAGCATCCTAACCTTCCAGTTCTGTTCAGACCTCACTAAGTCCTCAGGTCTGGTGACACTTTCACTCTCAATCATTTCCCTCTTTTCCTCTCTTCTCTCCTCACACAGCCTAGATTTCATGGTTCTTTGTGATAATCACTTTCTTACATATGACCTTAGCTACCTTCCCACTAACCTCATAGGGGAATTGTAAGGATTAAATGAGTGAATACTCTTGGAGTACTTGGGAGGATTTACGTAGTGTTATGTAGTATCTGCTCAGTAATGTCAACGGTTGCTATTACTTAGCTCTCTCCTCTCTTCTTGTACTTGTCTGGCAAAGTTCCAGGCCCCCACCCTGATCCCCCCAACCCACGCCACCAGTTAGCTAGAAATTGCTAGGGATGGAAAAGGTAATCATGCTAACTCATCTCCTGATCACACATCTTAAATGTGTAGTTAATTTTGCCCAGCAACACCGCCATACTTCCCTAGTATGTTTGCTTTTCCACTTTCTGAAATGCATGTTCAAATCTCTTTCCTCCATCCACCTGTACTTCCTGATGTTCTTGGTACAAATTACAGGAAACCCTATTTCAGCTGGCTTAAACAATAAGAAAATACCCTGTAGCATCACAAGCAGTCACAAAGTAAGGCATCTTCAGGATTGATAAGGTCAGCAGCCTAGTGCTGTCTTTCTACTGTGCCATATTCAGTTTGGAGACTTTGCCCTTGCCACCTTCCATCATGGTCACAAGGTGGCTGCCATAGCTCTAAGTGTCACATGTAGAGGTGACAGCATCCTGGAAGAAGACCTGTGTATCCCTGAATGTCTTTATTTCAGTGAAGAATATCTTTCCTAGAAGACCCCTGCAGGCATAGCTTTATTGAAGGAAGGGTAGGGTGAATAGTGGTGGAACAGGAACAGGTGACTTAAAAACGTGATTGGCTGCACCTGAGCAGCTGAACAGCCTCAGTGAGCACCTGTCCAGGTCTTGCTGACATTTGTCTAAACAGTCTCCCTAAGTGATCTTATTCAGGACTCTGGTTTTAAATGCCACCTGTATGATACTAATCATTGGTAAACCTTATTCTCTGTGTCCGGTCTCACACATGACTGCTCCACTCTTATGTGTAAAAGATACCTTATACTTACCTTGGCCAGAGCACAGCTTCCCCTTCCTCCATTCTTGTCAGTGTTCATAATATTGGACACTCACACACTCAGGCTAAAAATCTAGCCATTAGATTGATTTTCCTTTCTCCCAGCATCCATTTAACTAGCATTTCAGACAACACTTATTCCAAGTCCTCCACATCTCTCTCCCTACCTTGCCCTGTCTCAGTCCAAGCTGCCATCCTGTTGTACTTGGGTGACAGCAGTAGCTGCCTACTGGGTACCCTGTTCTGATTTTGCCCCTATCATCTCTTCTCCCCCAATCTTACAAATGATCTTTTTAAAGTGCAGATCAAATTATGTCACTTGCTGCTCAAAATCCTCCAGTGCCTTTGTGTCACTTTGCCTAGGGTAAAATGTAAACTTCTACTCCACTTACCCAAGCTCCTGTCCTGCTACTCCTCACATCCTTTCCTCTGAGCCACAGTGGTCTCCTTCTTCAGTGGGCCATACTCTGCCTCATCTTTGCATCTTTGTACCAGCTGAGCTCATCACTGGGTGTTCTTCCTGATCTTCATTTGGATGTCTGGTTATATTTCAGACATTGGCCTCACCTTTATCAAGCAGGCCTTCTCCAACCACCCAATCTAAATTAGTCATCTAGTGTGCTGTCTCAGAACTCTCTTCCCTGCCTGAAATTCTCTGTGTAACACTCCTCACAGTCTCTTCTCTCTGGCCCATTGCTTCTTGCCATTTGTCTTTGCTCCCCTTCTGCAGAATGGTAAGGGATGGTCTATCTTACTCAGCACTGTGGGTTCAGCACCTAGGACAGTGCCTGGCACTTGTTAGGTTACTCAATCAATAAATTATTTATTGAACTTAAATAAGCTTTATTTGGAAAAAGTAAAACGGATAAACTCCCATTCAGTTTCATCTGACTTTTTTAAAGAGAAAGAAAACTAGTAGCTCTATTATTGTATCATTCATCTTTTTGGAGAGTAAGCAATAGAAATTGACTCTGCCTACCCTAAATGAAAAGGAAATTTATTGTAAGTCTCCTGAAATCAATAGATGGATAGAGGTTGAAGCTTAGAGCACAAACTGGAACCCAGGAGCCCCAGAACTAGACAGTCTATACCATGGCAGGTCTGCACATCACTGCCCTGTGCTCTTTGTGAGCTTGGCAAATCTCCATGCCATGAAGTCGCCCATTCAGACTGTTAGTCCTGGAAGCAGCATCCAGCAGGCCAGACCTGATGTAGACGCCTGTCCAGCTGTGTCAGGGCAGAGGAGGTGGCTCTGGCTCTTGGGCTTCAGTTACAGGGATCCTCTACTGTCCAAGGCTGATACAGTGGAGAGAGGGGTGGCCAAAGGGGTCTCCAAAAGCAAGACTGGGATTTTAATGGGAGCAGTGGATGTTGAGCAGCCAAAACATGGCCAACATTCAAAGCATTTGGGGAACTTGTTTATAAGTCTCTCTCTGAGCTTGTTGGAGCTCTGCCACAAATAGTACAAACATCTGCCTACCCCCTTCTTCTTAGTTCATGACCATAATTCTCCCTCAAATCTCTGAGGAATCAAAATGGAATCACTGGTGTTAAAAATAATAACCCTGACAAATAGAACTGAGAAGCCCATGAAAAGAGGGTTCTTATGCTTGTATGCCTGATAACTAAAACCATCACAAAACACTCTGCAAAAACCACAACCTTACATGAAGGCCATTGCAACCTTATACAAAAGACACTTCTGCAAGGATGTCTGTTCAACTGCCTGTCCAGCCTCAGGCTGGCGTTACTTGTTATTGATCTTTGTAGCCAAGGATAATTATTTTGAAACAGTTATGTAATCTTCTTCATTTTTTCCTCTAAAAACCTTTGTCTTCCTTTATCTCCCTGAATATACACATTGTTTATGGCATACGCATTGCTGTTGCAATGCTTTATTCCCAGATTCCTTTCAGAGGCCCTCTCTCCGTTTTTTATTTAGGTTGACAAGCTCAAATCTTCATTAGAGAATGACGGTCCTATACCACTGTTTCTCAGAAGATGCCCTCAGATGCTCAGTGGCTTCTTGTCCCCCTCAGAGTAAACCCCAGGTCCTTTTGGGCCCATGGGACCCACAGGATCTGCCCCTGCTGTGCACTTCAGCCACACTGGACCTCCTTGTGCTCCACAAGTGAATCAGTTGCAATTCCCACAAGACCTATGCCCTACATGTTCCTCCTGGAGATGCATTCCCCAGACCTGTGTGGGAATCCTTGCTTCCTCCTGCCTCAGCTCCAGTGTCACCTGCTCAGAGCCCTTCCCTGGCCATCCTGTCTTAACTGTGTCCATCCCCACTCCATCTCCCCCTGCTTTTTTACTCTGTGTGTGTATTTGTTTATTTATTGCGAGGCTTCCCATGACAGTGTTGAACGCCAGGGGCCAGGGGCTTTGTTTTGTTCATGGATGTATCCATGTACCAAAACAGGGTCCCTCAGTAGTGGTGCTTCAATGAGTGAACAAATGGGTTGTCATCTGTGAAATTAGTTTTAAAGGAGGAATTCCAAAATGGTCCTAAACAACAAGTAGACAGCATGTGAGGTGATGATTGCAATTACTTACTTGGTTATGTAAATTCTGTTGCTTTAATTTAAGAGAATTATCTCTCCACCTCCTGTTTTAGAGCAGTGGGTTAGTAGATTCTGCTGCCTCTTCAGCTGAATGTTGGAGCCTATTAGAAATGCAGAACCTTAGGTTCACCTCATACTCACTGAATCAGAACCTCCAAGTTGACACAGCCAAGGCAAAAAGCCTTAGAAATCCCCTTGTATATTCTAAGCATTCACACATTAGAAAGGGAAGGGCAGTGGCCAAGGCGCTTTCTTTCTTCATAGCATAGTAATGCAGCTTTGGAACTCAGTTTTTGCTTGCTGATCTGGACATAGTGTCATGTAGGTACACGTAACTTCACATAGTACCTTTGGCTGGTGGGGTGTTGAAATGGCAGAAATATTATAGTTGCTTTTCTGTGGAAGGAAAAGTGCTATAAATTTACTACCTCTAGGAAGATTTGAGGCACTTGTTTTTTAAAATTTATTTTTAACTGACAAATAATTGTATATTTATGGGGTGCAATGTGATAATTTTGTTTTCGTTTTTATATTTTTAGAGACAGATCTCGCTCTGTCATCCAGGCTGGACTGCAGCGGCGTAATCATAGCTCACTGTAGCATCCACTTCCCAGGCTCAAATAATCCTCCTGCCTCAGCCTCCGTAGTCAGCATGCGATGCCTGGCTGATTTTGTATCTCTGTGTGTGGTAGAGACAGAGTCTTGTTATGTTGGCCAGACTGGTCTCAAACTCCTGGGCTCAAGCTATCCCCCTGCCCCAGCCTCCTAAAGTGCTGGAATTACAGGTGTGAGCCACCACTACGCCTGTCCATGGTATATTGATCTATGTAAACATTGTAGAAAGAGTCAGTCAAGCTAATTAACATATCCGTGACTTCACCAACTTATCTTTTTTTGTGTGGTGAGAACATTCAAAATCATACAGTACATACTATTATTAACTGTGGTCGCTGTGAGATCTTTGTTTTTTAGTGGAAGCCTTGTGAGCTATCCTATAATTCTCAGCTTAGCGTCACATTTCTCCTCATACTCTGTAGTACTATGGAGTATCTGCAGGAGTGTCCTGGGAATGTGTTACTTGCTGATGTCATAATCCCTGAGTATATAGCTCCAGCCCAGGGAGCCTCAGAGCAGATCCTGACCAGGAGTCAGGCTCTGCATTGGAAGCTGTTGGGATGGACAGTGTGAGTTTGAATAGTTTTGTAGACCTCTGTCACCTTGAGTGCATTAGGGCTGCTTGTCAGACTGAAACAATTATAATTTCACCAAGGACAATCCTATTTTTTAATTCCACTGCTTAATGTCATCAGTCACCAAGACTGTTTAGAAATGGCACTTGAGGAATCCTGAATTCAAATGCCTAAAGGAACTAGCAGATTATATCATCTAATCTAATGAAGGAAGCCTGGTGTAAAACAGTCAACTGACAGAAATAGGATACACTATCTTCACTTTTACCCCTAACTCTAAGTTAATATTGGAGTTTGATATTCAGAATTAAGAAAAGGTGAATTGAAGTAATTTTTTTCTAGTTCTCCTCTTTACATTTGGAGCTTACAGTCTGATGCCAGGCATGGCATGCTAACTAGGGAGGCTGAGGCAGAAGGATCATTTGAGCCTAGGAGGTGGATGCTACAGTGAGCTATGATTGCACCAAGATTTTGGCACATCTTATCTTTTGGATTGGGATGTTTTTGTGCACTATTTGACTTCCTTAACCAGCAAGAGTACTGAGTTTCATTTAGTTTAATTACAGAAAATGCCTGTTCATAAATTTAAGTACTTTCAAGCTGGAAAAGAATGTTGGCATAAAAAGTTTTGCCATTTGGGGTAACTATTCCGGAGATATTTGTAAAAATGTTAGATTCCATATCAATCATGTTTAGTTGTCCAATATTGCCTTGTAACTTCCATTTGTAAAGTTCTTTGCTCATAGTATCATTAGTAATTGAGAAAGGCAAACTGAACAGATTATATCATTTTTATAAAGCTTGAAATCATGAATTTTGTATGCCTGAGGGGTGGAGGGGACAGTTTACTTTCAGTTTCACACATGTAAAAATATATATAATTCAGGCAATCAGTCTTAGATTTCTGCAAACTGGGATAATTTCTTGCCAAACAAATGTTCTAAAAGTTAAAATTTCAGTGGGAATGAGTGAATGAAATCGTGTATTTGTGTAATCATTTAAGAATGTCCCTTTCAAGAAATAGTGTTGGGAATACTTTATACCCTGTGCAAAAATTAACACAAAACTGATCAAAGACCATAGCATAAGAACTAAAAGTATACAACTCGTAGAAGAAAGCATAAAGAAAAAGCTTTATAACACTGGATTTGGCAATAATTTCTTGGATATGACACCAGTAACACAGGCAAAAAGAGAAAAAAGAGGTAAATTGGACCAAAATTAAAGACTTTTATGCATCAGGCACTATCAACAGAGTGAAAAGGCAACCCATGGGATGGGAGAAAATATTTGCAAGTCTATATCTGATAAAGGATTAATATCCAGAATACATAAAGAACTCCTGTAACTCAACAAATGAAACAACTCAAGATGCAAATTAAAAATAGGCAAAGAACTTTAAATAGACATTTCTCCAAAGACAATATATGGATGGCCAATAAGCACATGAAAACTTAGGCGCTCAGCATCACTACTAACAATGAAATTGCTACCAAAACACCAGAGGTTTTGTCTAGGTCCTCCTGTTCACTGCACAGAAAGCCCATCACTGTCGCAAGTATTGCCAAGGAAGAAGGCTTTAATCGGCTGCTGCTGCTGAGATGGGAGCTCAGCCTCAAATTCATCTCCCTAACCCACTAAAACTAGGGGTTTATATAGCAGGGAAGAAATGTAACAATGTGTAAGAAAACAAGAACTAGGGAGGGGCAAGGAGTCATCTGGTGTGGTGATCGGCTGAGTTTTGGTTCTTTGATACTTTTTTTGCAAGCCCTGAAGGTCCTTTTCTGGGGAAGAAACTCAAAACAGATGCAAGTTTCAAGCTTTAACAGCAGAAGGGTCAATTGCTTTGTTTATCCAAAAAGTACTGTCTGTGGGACTATTGGGCGGGTTTCAAAATGCTACTGCACACCCATTAGGATAGCTACTATAAAAAAAAAAAATAGTCAGTGTTAGTGAGGGTGTAGAGAAATTAGAATTCTTGTTCTCTGTTGGTAGGAATGTAAAATGGTTTGGTGACTATGGAAAACATTATGGTGATATCTCAAAAAATTAAAATGGAATTACTGTATGATCCAGCAGTCCCAGTCTGTATATACTGAAAGCAGAATTGAAAGCAGGGTCTTGAAGAGATATTTGTATATCCATGTTCATAGCAGCATTATTCACAATAGCCAAAAGGTAGAGCAACCCAGGTATCCTTCCAGGGGTGAATGGGTAAGCAAAATGTGGTATATACATTTTGAAATGTATGTATGAAAAAGGAATGGATTTCTGACACATGCTACAACAGAGGTGAATCTTGAGGACATTATGCTAAGTGAAACAGGTGAATCACAGAAAGACAAATACTGAATGATTCCATTTATATGAGACAATAAAGTAGATGGCTTGTGATGTCATCCAAAAAGATCAAGTCCTGGATGCAGTGTTAGTGGGTGAGCCACGCCAAGGGTTTTCCCCTGGTTCCTGTGATGCATTGTTTTCAATGGGTCGGAAGGTTAGTTCTCTTCTGCACCATACCGCTAGCCTCCACCACAGGCCCGCCAGCCATCTGTTGTGTTATGCATCCAGATTAAGAAACAAAGCATCCGGCTGTCTGCCCCTCAGCTTAAGGGACTGGGTCTTTTTCGTAGTGTTAGTTACCACCTACATGACCGTTACTTTGTTAAGTTTCTGCAAAAATCCTCATACCTCAGAATCATGCTATAAGTGGAACAATATGATGAACGAGTTTGAGCTTCCGGGACTTGGAAAATGTTGTTTCTCTTGAATAAAAAGTGCGACATTAACAATGTGGGTCACATTTGTTAATTTTGACCAGTCTACATTAAACTTTTCATAGAACATGAGAAAGAACCATTTCCTAATATGCTTATCATGAATAATATATATTCGTTAAGTTCTTCAGTCTCATCAAAATTCTCATCAGCTCCATGAGTAAATATAGTCATCTGAGTTATATTTATATCTGTGTTCTAATCAGCTGCCATTGGAAGCACCATAAATAGCTTGTCTTTTCCATGCAGCTTATCCCGTAAGTTCTCAGACCTATCTTTACTACACTGAGCAACATCATTGTCGAAAGTTAAATTTAAATTTGTCAATAATTCATTGTCTTCAGACACATATTTTCTGCCGTATCGAGTAAACGTGTATAAACTCACCATCTCTAACTGCTTGGGCAGCTTAAACACGTAATAACTGCATTTTGCGGTAGCATTATTGTATTTGTTTGAAAACAGTCTGTATTGAAAATATTAGTCCTTTTACAATTCATTCAGGGTTTCTTTTTCTAAATATTACCTGTGTTCTAAATATTAATTATGGTTCTTAATATGGTTTGCTTAATAATGGCATCTTAAGCTCTGTTCTTCCAACTGAGGCATACTTTGTTAAACATGTGCCTTCTTGTGGTCTTTAATTTTTTTCCACTTTTCACAGAGATGTGAACAAAAAATGATTTTGCTTTCCTTTAAAGGAAAAGTACTGGAGGGAAATTGGTTTTTTAGATAAAATCACTTGTCTAGTTTTAAATGTTGCTAACTAATGCAGAAAGAAAAGTTTTAAATTTTGTAGGTCAAGTAAAACCCAGTGAGCTTGTGTAGATGGTGGGCGTCAGTTTGCTTTTCCTGCTCTGCAGGGGGTCAGTCCGCTGCTCCTCTGCCTCCTGGCACAGCCATTGATAGGGTGAGATTTAAGTGAACGCTGATGTTGAAGCTGTTTTCATTTCTTCTTGGTAGACATTGAGGCTAGACCTGTGTTACCTGCTTTTGCCCAACTTTGTATTTAATGAGATCCCGTCCTCATCACTGGAAGATACTGAAGTGAATACATAGATGGATCTAGTGAGTTAGGCCATCTTCAACAAAAATAGGCATCTTTTGCTGTAGAACTATTCTGACCTACGTTTACCCTAAATCATGCTAATATACCCACTGTGTTCCCTTGGAGTTGAAGAGTTAATCAACTCCCGAAGTCCCTAAAGTAGTAAGTGGCAACGTCAAAACCAAATGCATGGCTTCTGACTTCACACACAGTGGATTTTCCTCACCAGCTGGAAAAGGGGTGTGTTTGTGTGAGAGAGCGTCTCCGAGAGAAGAGCTAACAGAGATGACCAGGACTTGCACTGAGAAAATACTACCAGGACAAAGACTGTTTTCATGAGTCATTGTCTGGTTTTATTTCTAGATTAAAATTTGTTTACAATGTATTCACCATAAAGGATTCTTTAAAAGAACAGGAGTTGAATGTCTCACAATGTGTTAAGATTTATTTAAGCTGAAAGAAGAATGCCAAGCTTGGTGGAACTCTGCCTTTCTAGTCAGTGGACTTACTGGCTGGTACTGCCTATCCACTGCTGTTCACCTGATGGTTACTGATGTGGTGATGACTGTGGATTGGACTCAGGGTATACCAGAGAGGTTGCAGGTGATACTCAGTGCCAGAATCACTTAATAAGGATGTAAGGTTCTCGAGTCCTTTTTTGGTGTTATTAGTTTTATAAGGGAATTAAGAAATTAGATTCTGTTCTGAAGTAGTTTTCCAGCTACTAATTTTAATATATAAACTTCTGGCCCTGGTTTATTTTTATAAATGAAGATATGAAACACTGAAGTGTTAAAACTAACAGATGTCAAATCATTGCCTTTTCTGTCTCCTTCACCCCTCAGGGGGGACACAGCGATTGCCACGCGCCATTGGAATGTCCCTGGCCAAGGAGCTCATATTCTCTGCGCGAGTCCTCGATGGCCAAGAAGCCAAAGCAGTGGGCTTAATCAGCCACGTTCTGGAACAGAACCAGGAGGGAGATGCGGCCTACAGAAAGGCCTTGGACCTGGCGAGAGAGTTTTTACCTCAGGTATTTCTCTCATTAGAGTTTATTTTTTCTCATTTTAGGAAACATTATAACACTTTGACTAAAACAGCAGTCATCTTGCCTACGGAAGAAGTCCCTGGCTTGCTTCCAAGTAAAGGGATGCGTGGGCTCTGTAAAACTAGAGCAGTTACACGAGATAAACACTGTGATCCTGTGGAATTCTGATGACGCTTTGAAGATGCTCCAAGGGCCTTATTGTAGCCACACTTTGATAGAATATCCCTTGACAATGCTTGTCACATGTGCACAACTTCCTAGCAAGGTGTTTTAACTTGCTCACCAGCTGAGCGCTCTAACGAAAGCTGTAGCCATGGAAAGAAAGAGTGATAGGGCTGGCTGTCACACTGGGCCACCCCAAGTCAAAATACATTGAAATATGCTGTTTTCTAGTAAGGGACCGTAGTCTGTTGTGCCAGAGTGGACTTTCATTGCAGTGGCTTCACTTGAAAAGTGAAAAGCCTGCTTGAAAAGCAGCAGTTGTTTGTCTTTCTGTGTGTTTGCCTATGGTGGTGTAGGCATTGTTTTGACTCCATTGTGTTTCCTCACAAGTACACTTTCAAATCTAGAACACAATGCGTATGGCTGACTCAGGAGTGGTATCAGTGGCCGTGCACTGACAGTCCTGTTTTAAGCAATTCTTTTTGTTACCCGTTCAGATATATTTTTCAAATATGCCTTTGGTCCGAAATCACAAGATTAAAGGGCTTTAAATTGAGAGAAAGAGTCTTCTTTTGCTGTGTAAGCAGTAGTGATCTTTCTTTATTCCTAGTGGAGTTTGAAGTTTTATAACCCCCTAACCAATTTCTAGAGTCAAAATAATTTTTCTAACTCAGGGTTGCTTAACTCAAACAGGATTCACAACCTTTTTGTGGGCTGTGGATCTTTTTGGGAATGCCATGAGATTCCAAATTCATGCATTTGATTCTTTTTAAAAATGCATGAATGCTCACATTTGTTCAGAGTCTTGCATCCAGTTTCAGAAAGTGTTCTTGGCACTCCTAGCACAGGAGCCTTTGCTGACAAACCAGGCCCCACTCTGCTGGTATGCACCTGCTGAATCAGTTTTTAAAACCACACTGCCTGGCATTGACGCTTCTGGTCCTTCTTAATTAACTTAGGAGCTGTTAGCTCTTTTAGGGAAGGACCGTTATATAATTTATTCCCCACATAAGGTAATGCAGAGCCATACATTCAGTAGATGCTCAATAAGTATTTGTTGGATTGATGGAAACAGAGCAAATAAAAAAGATTTTTGCCTTAAAAAGATAAGATTCTCACTACAAACTTATTTATTCTCCCCAAATATGAGAGAAACCTCTACCTAAAAACAAATTAAAGGTACGAGTATCAGGAGAGTATAATTTGACTGAATATTGGTGTTATAACTTACCTTGGCTTAAAACTTTATGACCAAAACATACCTCAGTTGAAAGAAAGGGGTGTGTTTAAGAAAGGTGATGGCACAATTCCAATTCTGATGATCTGCAGAGCCCGCTCCTGGCCTCCTGACATGGATGTTCAGCTCTCTGCTTCAGAGCTCCCTATAGGCAGCTTATTAGCCCCTTAGGGCCTGACTTGCTCTCTCTCCCATGATGCTTCTGTGGCCACCATGCAGCAAATGCCACCACCGTCCACACACCGCCCCGCCTGAGAACGTGAGCACTGTCCTCCCCTCCGCTCCCTCCTTCCACTGCCAGTGTGTCGAGCCGCATCCCGTTGTGTGGTTACCCAGCCGTCATCACAGTCCCTGTGCATGTGCCTTTGTCACCTTTCATTGGAAGGACACTCCTTCAGAATGTTGATTGTTAAAATTAATTTTCCTCCAGGTCAAATGTATAAGAAGATGTTGAGTTACTTCAGAAAATATGTGACTGCAAAATTACATGCACGAGTCACCAAATGAAGTTTGAGTGGAATCACCTTTATTTTTATGTTTGTTACTTTGTTGCCAAATGATTGGTCCTCCAGATAACTGAAAGCTTCTGTAAAATCAGTATTTCTAGGTGATATCTGTATTATATATTACTTCCATTTATCTGAGAAGAAAAGGCTTGTAAAGAAGAAAAGGCACTGGAAATTTTTTAAGGGGGAAACAAATTAAATCAAGCACTATCTCTAATAGCATTTTGAATTTTCTTGTTTTTCTCATGGCTTTCTAAACTTTACTTCCCAAAGTGTGGTCTGTGGACCAGCAACCTGCGCATCTCCTGGCAGCTTGTTAGACGTGCAGAATCTCAGGCCCATCTGAGACCCACTCAGTCCACATCTGCATTTTAACAAGGAGGATGGGGATTTGTGTGCATCTAGGAGTTTGACAAGCACCTTTTCTTGGTCAGTTGATGATGAAGATGGAAAAATTAGAGGAGCACACCATTTAATAAAATGGATTGATTATCATGAAAAAAATGGTGGTGGTGTCTACGACACATACAAATCACAGTGGGAAGAATTATCAATAAGATATTTGTCTAACAACTATAGCCTTGGAAATTGTGGCCTTTGAAAAAGATTTGTAAACATGATTTGGAAGAAAATTTAGATAGGTCAAATTTAATAATAGAAACTCCTTGATAGGAAAACATGTCTTTTCATGCATTCATCCATGTCACCATCCAAGAGTCCTTTGCTGTGCCTGTTGTTTAGAGCCTACCATGTGTTTTAATTCAAAAGAGCATTCAGTTCAAAATATAGCATTGAATTCACATTTATCACCCATCAGTGGTATTTTAGGACTTTAAAATGTGATCGAATAACGAAATTCCATCTGAGGGATTCTGGTTTTTCTGCTTGGTAAGAGTTTGGCTTCTGCAAGACACAGGTAACATTCTCCTTCTCACAACAGATATCCAGTTCATTCCTTGTGACTCTTCTACATCTTTAAAGACTTACGTAGACTTCAAATTTATGTGTGCTGTGGGAGCACTGCTTAGAGGACACTGTTGATTAATCCACCATCATTGCTGTTAGTTGTCAAGGTGAATGGAGGAAAGATAGAGAGCCAGTGTCTGAAAGAGATGATATCAGAACCCTACCTTAATCAATAGCAATAGCCTCATCCCCAGCCCAAGCTTCTTTCAAAACCCCTGATTGGTATGGTACTGAGGCAAAGACTTTACCTCCTTTTCCTTCCTCTACTTAACTTCTAGGAAGTGTTGTTGAAGAACAGCAAGCTCACAGCTGGACATGCACTACCTGCTCACCTTTAAGGATCCGGAGTTTGCAGCATAACAAAACGTGGAATCTAAATAATGTGCTGATGCGGTTGTTGCAGTTGCTCTTTAATTACAGCCTTGCAAGGCTCAGAAAATTTTCCATCTAGTATCTGACAGCCATTGCTGGCTGTGCAATGGATCCAGTGGTGGGAATTCTGAATTTTATTAAGATATATGACATAATTTGCATAAATAATAATTGAAGTCTGTTTCTTTAATTTGAATTTTAGGGACCTGTTGCAATGAGAGTGGCAAAATTAGCAATTAATCAAGGGATGGAGGTAGGTTCCTTAATGCTTGAGTTTGTTTTGGGAATGGAGAGTGGAGATTTAATTTAAATGAACCATGTTTAGACTGCCACATTTTTTTTAAAGTTCTAAAATATGGTTGTTTAAATGCTACTATTACTGAAAGCTACTGAAATTGCTTGCAGGTACGTCATTTATTTCATTCTTACGGTTATTGCTAATTCAGTATCACAAGCACAGAATTCAGTAATTTTACTGGTGCCCTGAAGCTTATGACATGCTCATTATTTTTGCCATCGAGTTAACAGACAGATTTATTGGCTAGTAGTTCATAGAAAACCAAAATAACAGGGCATTCTGTGTATTTTTAGCATCAGTATTATATTATACAAAACATTCTAAGAACTCCTAGCTCTCTTCACCTTTAGCTTCTCAGTGTGCCTTCTGCAGGGAGGCACACGCAATGCAGGTACAAGGTGAATCCATCGTGTGTCTTGGGGGTACCCCAGGGAGATGACTCCAAAAGAGTGAAGGCCCCAGGCTTGGGAGGAGGGGGTGATGCATATACCCATTTATTGGACTTTTCATGGCAGTTGTTATATTTTGGTTAAATTATGGGTATTTTGAAGAAAAGTGCCTCCTTTTTGTAGACTAAGGAACCTCTGTATCTTCCTGGGCTGTATGGCAGTAAAAAGAGATTGACTTTGTTAGCAGTAAATACAGTTTCATAAATTTGCAAAAGTATTTGATTGGTTTATTTAAATATTTACATAATGGTAACAATACTAATAGCAAATACCTTATATAGCCCCTACTATGTACTAAGCATTGTGTGTGTGTGTGTGTGTGTGTGTGTGTGTGTTTGTGTGTGTGTGTGTCGATATAAAGGCCTCACCTAGATTAACTCATTTAATCTTCACAATACTCCCATTTGGTGAGCATTATAATTAGCCGCTTGTTCAGACATGCCTCTTTGAAGCACAGAGAGGTTAAATAACTTCCTCAAGGTAACTCAGCTCCCAAGTGATGGAGTCAGGACGAACCCAGGAATCCTGGTTCTGTGTCTCATGTTGGTCACACTCTGATCTGCTGTAAGGATTGGGTGCTTTGGGGATAGGGTTATTCAATTTGAATTTCTGTTGAATATACCACATTTCGCAAAGTTATTTCTGCTGAAATGGATTATGTTTTTATTCTCAGGTCGATTTAGTAACAGGGTTAGCCATAGAAGAAGCTTGTTATGCTCAGGTATGTAATGCAATCACAAATTCAATGAGGATGACCCTTACAAATTATATTTACCTTCTGTATAACTCAAATGAATTTCACTGAGCAAGATTACCCTTGTGCCCATTCCAAAATCATACAAATGGGTTGAAATTAGTTGTTTCTGCCATTTGTTACCAACTCTTATGACTGATTCTGTTCCACAGGAATGTCTCTTGTCTATATAATCTAGAAAACTCTTAAGAGTAACTGAGTCAGTCGTGGGTACGCAGGACCTGTCTCTCTAGGCTTACGCTTTCTTTTGTGGGTATAGCCCTGGCCTCCCACTGCAGTGTAGAGAGGTAGAGAGTGGTGATGAGCATGTGCCTACCATGCAATCTGGGGTGAGACTCCTTGGCTTTTCCTGAACCTCTGAGCCTTCTCTCCTGACCACTGGAAGTTCACTAATGAAATTATAGTTTTATTTTTTACACAGTCTGCCCTTTTCATTTGTAAGTTTTGCATTTGTGGATTCAACCAAGTGTAAATTGAAAATATTCAGGAAAAAAACCAGATGGTTGCATCTGTACTGAACATGTACTGACTTTTTTCCTTATTATTCCCTGAACAATATAGTATAATAACTGTGTACATGCCATTTACATTATATTAGGTATTATAAATAATCTAGAGATGATTTAAAGTATACAGGAGGATGTGCATAGGTAATATGATATGCCATTTTATTAATATATAAGGGACTTGAGCATCTGCAGATTTTGGCATCTGCAGGAGGTCCTGTAACCAATCCCCTGCAGATACTGAGGGATGACTGCATACAAATTAGTAGGTCTTCCTGGAGAGGAAAAAAAAATGTTTTCCCTTTTTTGTCTTTCTCTGAAAGATAGAACTTTGTTTTAGGGCATCTGAAATAGCAAAAAATTTTTGTTCTACCTTTCCTGGGAGTTGGAAACTGCATGAGCACTTGTTTAAAGGAGCAGTATCTAGAGTGTGACTCTGTGCCCAGCTTGTATATATAAATCACCACCTGTCATTGATGAGTACGTGCCATGAGGAAAGTGAATTACAAACATCTTAGAAATAGCCTCAGAGCCCAAAGAAAAATTTTAAAAGCACATTTGGCCATAAATTACAACTTACTAAATGTAAATACCAGAAATTATTCAAGGTATTCTTCAGACCACAATGGAATTAAACTAGAAATCAATAAAAGAAAGACTGCTGGAAAAGCCCAAAATATTGGGTGATTAAACAACATCCTTCTAAATAATGTTATATGTCAAAGATGTCTTGAGGAATTATAAAGTATTTTGAATTAAAATGAAAATACAACTTCTCAAAGTTTGTGGGATATACTGAAAGCAGTGCTTAGATAGAAATAGCATTGGATGTATATATTAGAAAAGAGAAAATATCTAAATCAATAATAACCTTCCACCTTATTAGGAAACTAGAAAAAGAAGAGCAAAATGGGGTGAGTAAGAAGGATGAGTTTGGTTACATAATTAGGAGAATTGTTCAGGTGACTGATTTCAAAATTTTAGAATGTGGTTCTAAGGAGTTTTCTTAGATAGTGCTTGATAAACTTTTACAGTTGTTTTAACATTTTTGACATACTTAATATTTTGTTTTTCTTAGACCATTCCAACAAAAGACAGACTTGAAGGTCTTCTTGCTTTTAAAGAGAAAAGGCCCCCTCGCTATAAAGGAGAATAAAAGGAACAGAAATTCTTAAGATGCCAATGTAATAAATGTATTTCCTGGAAGTGTCTTTCGGATCCACTATATGCCTCAGCACATGGAATCTTAATGACCAAAGTGAGGAGCAGATTATTCATATAGTGTAATAAGCATCCGGAATGGACCCATCCGTGTACTTCATTTAAATGTGTAAATGTCATATTTATTCAGATTTATAAAGCTAGTAGTGTATAGTCAGAAACAGAATCAAAGTTAGATATACATTTTTAAATATTTACTGCATATGAGGCTTTCTGTTCTTAATTTTTTAATGTGAATAATTTATATATTGCACATTCTAGGGAATAATATTGATTCTATGTCTACTGTGCTGCATTAAGAAAATAAAATTTCTATATACCAAAAATGTGAAGTTATACCAAATAAAGTTTCTAAGTGATTAATGCATATGAACAGATACATATACATATATCTAAACCTGAAAAATGAATTGATATTCTGAGTGAAAACTACCTTATATAAATAAAATTAGTGAAAAGAAAACATGGGAATTTTTCTCTTAACCCATTCTTTTTGAATTGACTAAATCATTGTATGCTGGACTTTAGAAGAAACAACCCTTTCATTGCTGCTTCTATCAGGCAACCTCTTTACATAGTCAGTCCTGTAATACAGTATTGAAGGTGAAGAATGAATCCAAAGACTGAAGCCAAAGAACCAAAGCGGACAGGAGACCTAGTGCAGTGGGACTTGCTGGGACCTCCTCCCAGCAAGTGGTGTGGCGGCCACCTGGCCTAGGAAAGGTGATGTTTGCCCACAAAGGAGGAAAGAAAATGGGGCAGCCAGGATTGGAGTACGGAAATAGCTTGGGGTCATGGATTAAAGTGGAGACTGTTCTCTGCTTCCTTACCCTCAGCTATTTGCATCCAATTTCTGTAAGGGAAAGAGGTGAACTTAACAACCCTTTGTCCTAACAAACACCTGCCTTCCTACCCAGGCCAGGTCAAGAAGCTGTAAATGGAGGGCCTCCAGGTTGCATGCCTGAGTAGCCACACCTGGGGAGTAGGCACAGGTAGGAGTTGTGTGGGACATTGGGAACTGGAGAATTCGCTGTGGAAAAAAGGAGAACATTCTGATGCCCTTAAATAATTTGAGATAGCTCTACTGTACATTCATTTTACCAAACCACCCTGCCTTCCTTGTTTGTGTCAGGTGTCAGTCTGGTCATGCTGGAGACGACGTCCCCGGGAGTGCCCCTGCAGCAAGCTTCACTGTGGTACAGGCCAGCTGTGTCCCTAAGGTGTCCTCCTTTCACATTTCCATATATCAGATAAACACCCATTTTACTGTGGATTTACATCCTCATCGTGGTGACTTCATTGCTATTTGAAAGCATGTAGGCTTCATTTTTTAAATTCTGAAACTTTATTTTTTAACTTGGGAATTTGAACTCAACCACAATTCTAAAATTCTTATAAGAGACAAATGTGGACTGGCTGTCTGCTGATGTCTGTCCTGACAAAGGTAGGCGGTGTCTTCACTCATGTTTGGACACTAAGGTGAGCACTGTTTCTTTATCACCTTTGGTGCTGAGGCTCTGCAGATTTATGATGATTGCTCAGCTGATCATCATACTATAAAGAGGGCTTACTAAAATTCACATTTGGCACACTGTGGTGGTCGTGTCGGGTGGCATGCATACTTGTTTACTGATACACTTGCTGAGCTGTTCGTTTTGTGCATGATAATTTGCACCTAAAATGCTGGTGGTGGTTTTCATAGCCTTTTAAAGGTTGCAGGGCCAGTTTGTCCTATCCATGACATGCTAAATACCACTTCTCTTGAACTGAGCAGGAAATAATTACGTTGTTAGGAAAAAATATTAAGAGTGTGCTGTATGAGTCGTTTCTCTTGGATTCATACTCTAGTCTACTGTCACTGATCAAGCACCATTTAATTTCCTAACAAGTTGTGATGAAGTAACTGGAATATATCTGAAAGCAAAGTCCTGTAGTGACTTAAGGTATTGCAGACTTCATGTATTATGGCAGAGAAAAGTGCCTGTCCAATTCTCTGAATAAATGTTTGCCTTTCTCTTGATTTTCCTTTCAGTATCGGTCTTGCTGCTAAGCAGTCCTGATCCTCCCCCAAGTCAAGCTCACGGGGCTCTGGATAGGGCCGTGCTACCTACGGAGGAGCATGGGCTGCTCCTCTTTCTCCAGCACACCGCCTGTTGGTGCATGCAGTTGGAAATGCAGTAGACGTATCCATGTGTTCAGACTAGGTTAGAGAAGGCTCTCAAGAAAGGAGGATGAGTGAGTGATCAAGCACAGATAGAATTCAGAGGATGAAAGCAAAATAAAGAAAAAATTTCCCGTTATCTCAGAGCATGAGGCCTACTGGTTTTGAAGTAATTTAGTGCTGGTTAATTTCTAACTTGTCTATGAAAAGAAAGGAAAAGAGGTCTCCAAGTTTCTAAAGTTCTGAGGCAAGAGAAAAGTTCTAGTAATGGCAAAAATAAGAGTCAGATTTTCTGAGATTGATTTCTGTAATGTAAAGGATCATTTCACGTTTGCTTTGTTCTTAATAATGATGGATCTGGTTTTCCTGTCAATCATCTTTTTTGTTGTTTTTCTAGCAATCAAAAATTGGCTTGTCACAAAGTGTTACTTTTCTGATAGCACCTTTCTAAGTGCTTCGTGAATAGGCCAAAGTAGTGGAGTGTCGATTCATGGATCAGCAGTTAGAAAAAGTGTGTATCTGCACATGAGTGTGTTGCTGGCCGGCCATCGGCCCTTTTCCTCACTTGACCTGAACTTCTACCTCTGGTGATATGCCCTACATTTGCTCTTACTTGGGCTCTAATGATCCTGGCACACACATTCAGAAATAGTTAATCATGCCATTATTTGTCTACCGATCTAGTAAAATATTAACTAATACTTACGTCAGTATGTATTGAACTTTATCAGAATAGCAATAGAAGTTATTTTCTCATAGTATATTAATAACTATACATGTTTCACAAAAAAACATTTTAAAGTTAGTTGCTAATATTCTGGTAACAACGTAAGAGATACTTTTCTGCATAGATGAAGCAGGATACATATTGTGATTTGGGGTATTTTGGGAGGTGGAAGGTGGTCGAATCCTCTGTTCAATTGTATTTGTGTCTCAGGCTCCAAAAAAATCACTGTTTCAAATGCTTGCCTTTGGATTTTCACAGTCTTCTTTGGGACCTCCAAAAATTCAGCTACCCCTTAGAGGGTTAGCACCTAATAAGCAACTTAGTGTACACTATTTGTTTTCCAAAATAATTCTCAGGGCAGCATGAGAGATCTGGGGACCTGGTGGGGAAAATAAAGGATGTCAAGGACAGACCAAGACATGCACCCGTGTGGCTCGGGAGCAGCCCTGGAGACGTGCATGTGTGGCAAGACATGAGATGGCCCCTCTTCCGGGAGCTGGCAGTTCCCTCAGGGGCCCCAAAGTGAGCTCCTAGGAACCAACATGTAAGTCCTTTTTAAAGGCCTAATATAGAAACAGTACTGTGTGGTGTTTTGATTTAAGGAAACATTTTGACAAGATCACTGAAAATACCCTCTAAATAAGATGAGTGAATTAGAGCTGGATATTATGGTAATACTGAGTAACATTTATGAAGCCATTCATACCTACCAGGTGCTTTACAGACACTACATCCCCAAAAGGATAGGCACTTTGGTTATTCTGTGGTACAGAGGAAGAGAAAACCATAGAGGGATCACTTACCCACAGCCCCACGGCAGGTACATGCTGGAGTCAGGAATTACACCCAGGGCTACTGGCCCTTTTGTCACTGTTGAGCTTGAAAACAGCCAAACAGCATAACAGAAGGCTGTTGATACGTGTGTTTTTGTCAACCAAGAGGGAGTAGTGTCCTTTGCTCTGATTTGGTCGACAATTTTCTCATTACTTGGAAAGATACCAAAAGTGTGCTTATCAGCTGATCTGATGACACAGGTGAGTAATGTAACAATTAGAGCTAATGCCCACTCAGCGCCTCCTCTATCAGACACTCTGTGTTTTCACACCTAATACCAAAATCTTATGAAATGGGTTTGCTGATTTATAGTTTAAGAAACTGAGGCAGCAGGATTCATGCTGGGCATTCTGTGTTCTGGGTTCCAGTGTTTAATGGCTATACCATCAAGGGCACGGAGCCAGTCTTGGTAGATGTGAATGATGCTTGGATCTGTCAAGATGCTAGTAGTGATTGGTGTATGTCCTCACAACTCAGTTCCCCCTAAAACCAGCTACTGGAGTATAAGTGTGAAGACTCATGGTTTGATAGCAATGCTTATCAAAAAGGGGGCAAGATGGCCTGTAATCCCAGCACTTCGGGAGGCCGAGGTGGGCAGATCACGAGGTCAGGAGATCGAGACCATCCTGGCTAACATGGTGAAACCCTGCCTCTACTAAAAATACAAAAATTAGCCAGGCATGGTGGCGGAGCCCCTGTAGTCCCAGCTACTGGGGAGGCTGAGGCAGGAGAATGGCGTGAACCCGGGAGGCGGAGCTTGCAGTGAGCCGAGATCGCGCCACCGCATTCCAGCCTGGGTGACAGAGCAAGACTCCACCTCTAAAATAAAATAAAAAACAAAAAGGGGGCAAGATGTGCTCCCTGTGGGTCAAGAGTGTCCCAGACAGCTTTCGGGAAGGGTGACAGGTGTGTTGCTCTATTTGGCCCTGGTCAGCCTCATCTGGAGTGTTGTATTCAGTACTAAGCATTACAATTTCAGGTGGTCATAGATTCACTCTGTAGTTTTCTGTAAAGCACACAGGAGCTCTTTGGCCAAGTTTCAGCTCCACCAAAGTCAGCGATGAGACCGTGGACAAAGTGCCTCATGTCCCTGAGCCCATTTCTTCATTCGTAGAAGAATCCAGTAGTTGTTCAGGATGGTTTTGAAGACCCAGTCACATTGGATGTGATCTGTATAAAAGTGCTTTATGTGGTGGTCATGTTTTATTTGTTTCATATTTCAGAAGACGGGAAGGTGGGTCTCACAACCATGGCTGGTTTGGAGGCATGTACAAGAACCTGGGCTCTTCACTCAGGAAAAGAGAAATCTAGGGAAACATGGTAGCTGCCTCTAGTAGAACTGCAATATGAAACAGGTCTTCAGAGGCTTCCAGGGTGAGGGGAAGCCATGCAGGGCTCCTCCCCACCTCCCCACTTCTGCTCATTGCTCTGCGCTTGTCCAGAGACAAGAGATGTCGACTAAAGTCTATGCAGGGAAGCTACTTACACCCTCCTAGGTCCAAAAGCTGCCTGCTGCCTCTGGAGTGTTAGAGCAGAAAGTGGGCAGGCATGGGCAGGGCCATTGCTGCGGGAAGTTAAGAGGCACCAGAGGACAGTTCTTCCAACTTAAGACGGTTTTTGTGAAGTGAAAGCAGACTGCAGGCCTCCAGCACTGGCGCAGACTCTGACTGGTGCAGGCCTCTAACACTGGCATGGATTTAGCAGATAAGAAAGATGGGTCTTCTTACAAATACTGGTCGCTAGTGAGTTGGGCCTTGAGAGACAGAGAAAACAGGTATCTGCCTAAGGTGTGTCTCTGGTTAACTATATTGGCCCTTGAGGTAATCTACAGTTAAAGGAGTTTTAGTTCCTCTAACATTTTAAGAAATTATTCCCATGTTTGAGTGCCACATTTATAGTACCAAATTTTGGGGCCAGGGTGGGAAGATTGCCCTGAGCAAAGCTGTCCATTTTCGCATCATCCAGTTGGTTTTCATGGAGCGGCCCACCTGCTCCCCACCTCAGGAGATACTGGAGGACTCTAGCCCTGCAGTGGCTGTGGTCAGGCCAAGGGTAGGCAGGCTTCCTTCCTAGGCTTCAGTTCATTCCCCCATCTTGCTGCCAAGGTACCTTTAGATGTTTTGGTCCCCTAAAGCATTTAAACAGACTGACGTGTAAAATGCTGTCTGAACAAAGTCTCCCATGAACCCACAGCACAGTGTGTACCTGAACCTCCCGAGAGAAATAGTAAAATCACCACATCATCAAGTTGCAGCTCAGGGACTACGTAGGTTTAGTGGTGATGTTTGCAGGAAAAGGTTTCAGAGAAATTTGAAAATTGGCAGGTGCACTTTCTTGACCTTTCCAAAAATAGTCTGAGTCACTTTCACTTTCAGCCTTCAAACTATGTTGAATGAAACCTTTGTGCAGTTTACAGAAAGTGAAGAACTGTTTGGCAAGAGAGAGAAGTTCGAGCTCCTAATAGCCTCGGCTGCATTGAGTAACATTTCTTTTGAGTTGTCTATTAACACTTTCCTGAAACATGCTTTTTATGATGCCTAGAACTTGTATAAGAGTGACTGTAATTTGAGTTCTTTAAAAATGTAAATACAAGAAATGTGTCACATGCCATAAGAGCTAGGAAATGATAGCTCACATTCATCTTAGTGGAAGGAAACTCTAATTATTGGAAGATTTGATTGGAATATTTGTTCTTAATACCTACGGGTGGCTCTGTCGTATGCTTGCCTAACACCAGTATTGGCATGCAAATAACACTGAAAAGCTCCTTTCTTTTCCTCTGGTCTTTGTGGGAAGGCATGGTATGAGTCGAGATTGCTAAACCACTCTTCTGAGAGGACTCAGAGAGAGTGTTTATCCTAGACTATCCATGGCCCTGGTACTTCTGAGTTCAGTTATGGTGTGATCTCATTAGTCCAGGCTCAGAATGGCTCGGTAACCTCAAAACTCTAAGCCCTCGGTGCTTGCTTTGCTTCCCTAGACTTGCAGCTTATGTACGCCCACATGTGCTTCATGTGTATTAAAAATGCTTGCATGTGTAGATAGGAAGATATATGTTGACTGTCCTGAAAAACTTGACATACCTAACATTTAAAATTGTTTTGAGTTTCCCCTGGGGATAAACTAGTCTTCAAATTTAAACATGATGAGCAGCGTAGGGGTTATGGTACCAGAGAAAAGAGCCGAATCTCGGCCCTGGCCCAGCCCTACCTCTCATGCTCTGTCACCTGCAGCAGAGGTGGAGTGGGGGCCATGTCTGTGAGCGGGACCTCATCTTGTCTATTCCTCAGACCCACCCAAGGGCAGGGATTCCCAAAACTGCTGGTACCTGTAAGAGGTATTGTATTCTTGGACTCCATTCCATAGCCTCTCATCAGGATTCTGGGTTTGGAACTCTAGAATCAATGTTGAGGAAAAAGACAACTTGGCGATTTTATTTTTCTAGATATAATTCACATACCATAAAAGCCACTCTTTAAATTGTACAATTCAGTGGTTTTTTAGTATATTCAGAGTTGTATAACCATGACCACTAGCTAATTCAGAATATTTTCATTGCCTCCCAACAAGCCTAGTACTCATGAGTAGTCAGTCACTCCCTTGCCCATTCCCTCCACCCCCAAGCCCCTGGCAACCACTAATCTACTTTCTGTCTCTATGGATTTGCCTATTTGAGACATTCATATGAATGGAGTTACATAATATGTAGACTTTTGTATCTGTTTTTTTTCATTTAGCATAAAAATTTTCAAGATTTGTCCACAGTGTAGTGTGTCTCAGTACTTCTTTCCTTTTTATCACTGAAAATATTTCATTGTATGTATATGTCACATTTTGTTATCTACTCATCAATTGATGAATACTTGTATTGTTTCCACTTTGGCTGTTACAAATAATGCTGTTATGAACATGTGTGTACAAGTATTTGTGTGGGTATATGTTATTTCTCTTGGGCATACCTACAAATGGAATTACTGGATCATATGACAACTTTATGTTTAACTTTTTGAAAAACTACAAAACTAACGAGTTGTACCATTTTCTAATCCCACCAGCAATGAATAGGGTTCTAATTTTTCCACATCTTCATCAACATTTGTTATTGATCTTTTTGATTATAAGCAATTTAGTAAGTGTGAACTGGTATCTTATTGTGATTGTGATTTTGATTTGCAGTTCCCTAATGATGTTGAACAGATGTTCATATGCTTGTTGGCCATTTATATAGTCTTTAGAGATATATCTATTTTGCCCATTTCTAACTGAGCAAAACAGACAAAAATTGAGTTGTAAATGTTCTTTATGTATACTGTATACAAGCCCCTTAACAGATATATGATTTGCAAATCTTTTCTATTCTGTAGGTTGTTTCTCCATGTTCTCGTTGGTATGCTTGGAAGCATAAAAGTTTTTATTCTGGTGGAGTCCAGTTTATTGTTTCCTTTATTGCTTGTACTTTTGGTGTTGTATCTAAGAAACCACTGCCTGATCCAAGGTGATAAAAAGTTTTCATCAAAGAGTTTTATAGTTTTAACTTTTACATTCATGTTTTTGATAAATTTTTTATATGTGATGTGAGGTAAGCATCCAGCTTCACTCTTTTGCACATTGATATCCAGCTATTCCAGCACCATTTGTTGAAAAGACTGTCTTCCCCCATTTATTGTTTTGGTACCCTTGTCAAAAAAAAAAGTTAACTATAAATGTAAGAGTTTATTTCCAAACTCTCAATTTTACCCCACTGAACTTCTGTCTGTCCTGTGCCAGTACCACACTATCTTGATTACTAGAGCTTTGTAGTAAGTTTTGAAGTTAGAAAGTGAGAGTCTGTCAACTTTTTCAAGAGTATTTTTGGCTATTCTGGTTCCCCTGTATTTTCATATGAATTATAGGATTAGCTTGTTGATTTCTACCCCGAAAAAGGCATCTAGGATTTTGAAAGGCATTGTGTTAAATCTGTAGATCAATTTGGGGACAGATGTACCCTCAACAATATTGTCTTATCTATGAACATAAAATGTTTTTTTCTATTTAGTTCATTGATTTCTTTAATCTGTTTTGTAGTTGCCTCTGTTATATCTTGTATGTCTTCAACTTCTTTTGTTAGATTTATTCCTGAATATATTTTATTCTTTTTTTTTTTTTTTTTTTTGAGATGGAGTTTCACTCTGTCACCCAGGCTGGAGTGCAGTGATGTGATCTCTGTTTACTGCAGCCTCTGCCTCCTGGGTTCAAGCAATTCTCCTGCCTCAGCCTCCCAAGCAGCTGGGACTACAGGCACTTGCCACCACACCCAGCTAATTTTTGTATTTTTAGTAGAAACGGGGTTTCACCATGTTGGCCACACTGGTCTCGAACTCCTGACCTCAAGTGATCCTCCCACTTCAGCCTCCCAAAGTGCTGGGATTACAGGCATGAGCCACCATGCCCAGCTAGAGTATTTTATTCTTTTTGATGCTACTGTAAATGGGATTGTTTTCTTTTCTTTTTTTTTTATACTTTAAGTTTTAGGGTACATGTGCACAACATGCAGGTTTGTTACATATGTATACATGTGCCATGTTGGTGTGCTGCACCCATTAACTCATCATTTAACATTAGGTATATCTCTTAATGCTATCCCTCTCCCCTCCCCCCATCCCACAACAGGCCCTAGCGTGTGATGTTCTCCTTCCTGTGTCCCTGTGTTCTCATTATTCAATTCCCACCTATGAGTGAGAACATGTGGTGTTTGGTTTTTTGTCCTTGCGATAGTTTGCTGAGAATGATGGTTTCCAGCTTCATCCATGTCCCTGTGGGATTATTTTCTTGATTTTATTTTTGGATGGTTCATTGCCAGTTCATAGAATTACAATAGATTTTTGTATCTTGATATCTGGCAGAAGTACAGTTATTTATTCTGAGCTGATTTTTTAGTTCTAATCTTCTTTTAGTGGTTTCCTTAGGAGTTTCTATAGGATCCTGTCATTTGCAAAGAGATAGTTTTACTTCTTCCTTTCCAATCTGGACGCCTGTATATTTTTTTCTTGTGTTATTTCCCTGGCTAAAACCTCCAGTGTAATGTTGAATAGAAATGGCAAGAGCAGACATCTTGTCTTATTCCTGACCTTATTCCTGACTATTACTTATGATGTGAACAGTGGACTTTTTTTTATAGAGGCCCTTCATCAGGTTGAGAAAAGTCTTTTCTATTTGTACTTTCTTGAGTGTTTTTTTTTTTTTTTTTAAATCAAGAATGGGTGTTATGGGTGTTGGATTTTGTAAAAATGCCTTTTCTGCATCCATTGAAATGACCATGTTGTGGTGGATTTGTCTTCTGTTGATAATTGTTACCACACTGATTAACTTTCAGATATTGCACCAACTTGCATTTCTTGGATAAATCTCTTGGTCATAGTGTATACTCCTTTTTTTATGTTGCTGGATGTGGCTTGCTGGCATTTGGTTCAGAATTTTGGGGTCTATCTTCATAAAAATATTAGTCTGCAGTTCCCTTGTGATGTCTTTCACTGGTTTGGGTCTCTGGGTAATACTGACTTCATAGAATGGTTTAGGAAGCATTTCCTTCTCTATTTTTAGAAGCGTTTGTGTAGGATTGGTGCTACTTCTAATTTAAACAGTTGGTAGAGGCCGGGCACAATGGCTCATGCCTGTAATCCTAGCATTTTGGGAGGCCGAGGTGGGCAGATCATGAGGCCAGGAGATCAAGATCATCCTGGCCAACATGGTGAAACCCTGTCTCTACTAAAAATACAAAACTTAGCTGGGTGTGGTGGCGGGCACCTGTAGTCCCAGCTACTTGGGAGGCTGAGTCAGGAGAATCACTTGAACCAGGGAGGCGGAGGTTGTAGTGAGCTGAGATTGCGCCACTGCACTTCCAGCCTGGCGACAGAGTGAGACTCCGTCTAAAAAAAAAAAAAAAAAAAAAAATATTGGTAGAATTCACCAGTGAAATCATGTGGATCATATTTTTTCTTTGTTGGAAGTGCTTTGATTGCTAACTCAGTCTCTTTATTTGTTACAGCTTTCTACTTATTTTTTATTTCTTTTTGAAGAACTTTCACTAGTTTGTGCCTTTTTAAGAATTTTTCTATTTCATCTAGGTTATCTAATTTGCTCACATATACTTGTTTGTAGTATTCCTTTGTAATCTTTTTTATTTCTATAAAGTCAATAATAATCCCCCCCACTCCCACCCCCAACTTTTCATTCCTGGTTTGAATATTTCAGTATTCTATCTTTGTTTCTTGGTCAGTCTAGCTAGGTTTATCAGTTTTGTTGATCTTTTCAAAAAACCAACTTTTCATGTCATTGATTTTTCTTGATGGTTTTTCTTATTCCATAATTCATTTATTTCCATTCTAAACTTTATTATATCCTTCCGTCTGCTTGCTTTAGGTTTAGTTTGCTTTTATTTTTCTAGTTTCTTAACATAGGACATTAAGTTATTGATTTGAGATCTTCATTCCTTTTAATATAGACATTTGCAGCTATGCATTTCCCTCTAAGCACTGCTTTAGCAGTATCCTGTAAGTTTTGGTATGTTGTTTGTAGAAAAGAGTTAACATAGCAGACCTGAATGGCTATCACTGGGAAGGATTGATTGCAGGGCTGGTCCTTGGCTGGCTTTTGGGAGCTTATCAGCATTCCCAGACCTTATAAGAGTTATATCTAAACTGTACAAACCATATGGTTTATACTAAACACATGCTTTCTTTTTAGGAAGATGGAATTTGGGTATTTGCCAGGTGGAGTATGCCTACATGGCTAGCCCCCAGCAAAGACTCTGGGCTTTCAGTCTCTAATGAGATGTTGGCAACATTTCACAACATTTCATGTGTTGTTACATTAATAATTTGTTGCTGGGGAATTCAATACATCCTAGGGACTCCACTAGGAGAGGACCCTTGGAAGCTTGCAACTGGTCTCCCCTGTCTCTACCCTGCATTTTTTCCCTTTGCTGTTTTTACTTTGTATCCTTTTGCTATAATAAATAATAGCTATGAGTATGACTGAGTCCTGTAAGTCTAACTAGTGATTTACTGAACTTCTGACACATGTGGTTTTGTTTTCATTCATCTCAAAGTATTTTTAAATTTCTCTTGTGATATTTTTTCTTTGACTCCCCTTTTTTTAGGATTGTGTTCTTTAATCCACATACTGGTGAATTTCCAAATTTCCTTTTTTTACTGATTTCAAATTTCATTCCATTATAGTTGGCAAACATACTTTGTATAAACTTCAGTCTTTTTCATTTTATTGAGACTTGTTTTATGGCATAACACGTGGTCTATCCTGGAGAAGGTTCCATGTGCACTTGGGAAGAATGCATATTCTGCTATTGTTGGAGTGTTCAATAGATGTCTGGTAGGTCTTCTTGGTTTTGTTGTTTCATTATTTTATTCCTTGTTGATCTTTTGTCTAGTTGTTCTATCCATTTTTTAAAGTGAGATACTGAAGTAGGCATATTATTGTTGACTTGTTTATTATTCAACCATAATAGTTTATTATTATTCCTGTAATTCTATTAGTATTTACTTCATGTATTTTGGGGCTTTGCTGTTAGATGCATATATGATTATAATTATTATGTCTTTTTGATGGATTAACTCTTTTATCATTATAAAATATGCTTTTTCTCTAGTAACCATTTTATCCATTTTAACCATTTTATCCTTAAGTATATTTTGTCTAATATTAGTATAGACACTTCAGCTCTCTTTTGGTCACTTTTTGCGTAGTATATTTTCCTCCGTTTTTACTTTCAGCCTATTTGAGTCTTGGAATCTAAAGTGATCTCCTGTAGACAGCATAATGTCAAGTCATGTTTTTAAATGTAAAGTCTCATTCTGCCTTTTGATTATAGTGTTTAACCATTTACATTTAATATAATTATTGATGAGGTAGGGTTTATATCTGGCATTTTGCTATTTGTTTTCTACATGCCATGCCTCTTTGTTTCTTTCTCCATTACTACCTTCTTTGTGCTTAATGGATATTTTTCTGTGTACTCAACTACCATTTTAATTCCTTTGTCATTTCTTTTGCTATACGTTTTTGACTTGTTAATAGCTTTTCTAGAAATTACAATTACCGTCTTGACTTATACAGTCTATTATGGAGTAATACCAACTTAATTTCAACAGTATACAAATTCTTTGCTCCTATGTAGCATTGTATCTTCCCCCATCCTCTGTGCTTTTATTGTCAAACAAATTAAATCTTTATGCACTGTAAGTTCATCAGAACAGTTTATAATTATTGCTTTATGAAGTTGTCTTTTAATTGGAGAAAAAGAAGTTACAAATGAAAAATATACTTACACTGTCTCTTACATACACAGTTACCTTTACCAACACTCTTTTTTTAAAAACTGTGGATTTGAGTAACTTTCTAGTATCTTTTCATTTCAATCTGAAGCACTCCCTTTAGTATTTCCTGTTGGGCAGGTCCGCTAGGGACAAATTCTCAATTTTTGTTTATCTTGGAATGTCTCAATTTTTCTTTCATTTTTGAAGGATGATTTTGTTAGTTATAGGATTCTTGATTGACAGCCTTTTTCCTTCAGCACTTTCAGTATGTCATCCCACTGCCTTTTGGCCTGCATGGTTTCTGATGAAAAGCTATCTTAATTTTATTGTGAATCTCTTGTGCATGATGGGTCGCCTCTCTTGATGCTTTCAAGATTCTCTTTTTGACTTTGTCTTTTGACAATTTGAGCATAATATGTCTCAGTGTGGATCTCTTTGAGTTGACTCTGTTTTGTTGGGCTCTTGGTTGTGTAGACTCATGTCTTTGTCACATTTGGGAACCTTTTGGCCATTATCTTCTCAAATACTTTTTCTACACCTTTCTGTCTTTCCTTTCTCTCTGGAACTCCCATTATGCATATATTGGTATACTTGATGGCATCCCATAGGTCTCTTGACCTTTGAACAAGACCTTTGATTATTTTCCTTTAATCTTATTTCTCTCTACTCTTCAGATTTAGTAATTTCTATTGATAAGCCTTTGGGTTTACTCCTTTCCTCTGCCATCTCAAATCTGCTTTTGAAACCATCTAGTGGGTTTTTCATTACAGTTATTGTCATTTCAATTTTAGAATTATTCTTTGGTCCTCTTTAAAATGTTTTGTCTTTATTGATATTCCATGTTGGTAAGGCATCATTCTCATACTTTTCATTAGTTCTTTGAATATATTTAAACTAGCTGATTTAAAATATTTTCTAATACATTTAACATCTGAGCTTTCTCAGGAACAGTTTCCATTGAATGTTTCATTTCCTTGTATGAGTCATACTTTCTTATTTCTTTAGATTTCTTACAATGTTTTATTGAGTAATGAACATTTTAAATAATATAACATGGCAACTCTAGAAATCAGATCATCCTCTGTCCCATCCTAGGTTCACAGTTGTTTGTTATTGTTGCTATTTGTGTATTGACTTTCCTGAATTAAATCTGTGTGTTTTGTTCTGTGTGATTCCTGAAGTCTCTGCTTGGTTATTTTAGTGTTCAGCTCTTGACTGGACTCAGATTTCCTTAAATGCCTTGAACCAGTAAATCTCCAGCTCTTGCTGAAGGGCTCTCTATGTTGGGGCATGCCTTCAATACACTGACAGGCAATTGGCAACTCTGCCTTAGCCTTCACTTCCTCCTTGTGCAGAGCCTTAAGGTCAGCCAGAGGTGAGAGCTAGGGCCTTCTCAAGTCTTCCCTGAGCTTGCATACAGCCCTCACATGCACATGGCCTTCTAGATTTCTAGGAATATGTCAGAGCTTTTCATAGCCCTCTATGGACATCTCATTCCCCAGTTTCTGTTTTTATGTTTTTTGGTCAGCTTCTTATTTGCCCCAACTCAGGGAGCTTTGATGCTAAACAATCATCACTGATTTTTTTCCTTAAACACCCTGCAGGAAAAAGCTCTCTACAATGAATGAGGTCCTAAGTTAGGTCAAATAAAGACAAGCCCTGTGAATGGGGGTTTTCCTCATTATTAAAACACCAGAGAACTGCTGGACATATCAGATAATGACAAGTTTCTAGGAATAGGGCTTTGGGGATGCCACAAAGACATTCATTCTCCTATGGTGGCTGCTGGTTTTCATGGCTGCCATGAGTGTGAGACTATTAGTTTTCAGGTGTGCGTGGCTCTAGGAAAAGGGAGTAGAATAGGGCAGGTTAAAATTCCACAAAGCAGCTGGGTGTGGTGGCTTATGCCTGTAATCCCAGTA
Organism: Pongo pygmaeus; assembly: GCF_028885625.2. Classification (NCBI taxonomy): domain Eukaryota; kingdom Metazoa; phylum Chordata; class Mammalia; order Primates; family Hominidae; genus Pongo; species Pongo pygmaeus. The sequence goes on from NC_072386.2 coordinate 79,565,722, forward strand.
CTTTGGGATGCCGAGGCAGGCAGATCACCTGAGGTCAGGAGTTCGAGACCAGCCTTGCCAACATGGTGAAACCCCATTTCTACTAAAAATACCAAAAATTAGCTGGGTGTAGTTGTGGGCGCCTGTAATCACAGCTACTCAGGAGGCTGAGACAAGAGAATTGCTTGAACCCAGGAGGCGGAGGTTGCAGTGAGCAACCATTGCACTCCAGCCTGGGCAACAAAAATGAAACTCCACCTCAAAAAACAACAACAACAAAACAAATAAAATGCCACAAAGCTTGTTCTTATTTAGATTCAGCCACTTTTCTTGAATAAATGCTTCTCAGATTGTTGCAAGCTTTTGGCTAATTTCTGGGGTTCTGAAAAAGTTTTGACAATTTTTTTTTTTACAATCTTTGGTGATGTTCTCATTGTTTATATGGAGGAGCAGATTTTCTGGAGGTTCTCACTGCACTATTCCCACTGACATCCCTTCCCCATCCCCAGCTGATTCTAATGCAACCAGGTATACCATGGGCTGTTATTGGCAAGGTGTACAAGGTAGCTTTCTGACTTCTGGTACATCAAAACTGATATTTATTGAATTGTTATTACAGCCCAAACTATTGACTACACCTCACTTCCCAAATGTCAGGTTTAGTTGTAGTCAAGGTAGGAGAGGATTTACTGCTGTATTGTCTTTTAAATGTGTGCTCTGAGTCTAGACCCAGGAAACAGAAATAGGCTGCTCCAGCTGAGGCTCCCCTTGCCTGGTTATGAGGTTGGATGATCTGTGAGGGATCTGTTCATTCAGCCCTTAGTTACTAAACTAACAGCCATAAACCAAAGCAAAGCAATGCATAAATGCAGCATTCAAGTAGCAAAAATAAAAAGTATTGAAATCCCAGCGTATATAGGTGTCTTACGTTTTAGGACAACTTTTCTTCCACACTGTTAAATTCATGTTCCACTGTTGGACATTTAGATTATGATGACAAAATCATTTATTAATTTGAGCTGTCAGACCTTGAACAGGATTTCATGTACAGTAAGAGTCTGCTAGTAATCAAATCGAAGAGTCCTTTCCTTAAAAAAAAAAAAAAAAAAGTAAAATGAAGATGAAATTTAATTTCCAATGTATGTTAGGGAACCAGATATATTCTAGTTGGTACTAGAATGTATAATTAGCCCTTGGTGAAATTTCAGAAGACTTTCTAGGTTAAGATATTATTGAAAACAGTCCCTCTACACCAAGGCTACTTTGAGGATAGAACATACGTGTGAGTCATCTCACCTCCAGCAGCACTGTTACTTCTCGGAGCTTCTCAAACACAGTGGCCATTGTTGTTACCACAGCTAATTATTAGCCTGCTCCAACAGAATTTGTGTTGATGTTACAAAAACAGTTTATGCTACACAAGCTCTTTATTCATGTAATAATTACAGCATGTTTGTCTTAAGTATTTCGCAAGTGTTCTCTTTGGGTAATACTAGCAAGATTAAGTAATAGTTTCTCGCTAACAGTATTGCTCAAGAACATCAAAAGTGATGGATTGGGATTTGATATATGTATGTCTTTGGCTTCTAGCATCTTTGACTTTTTGCGTTGCTTACATATAAAATACTCTTCTTGTGGGGGTATGTCTGTTGTTTCTAATGCAAATGCCAGGAACCACTTGAGCAAAATATTTGATATCAGTTTTAATGGAGAGTTTTTATAATGATCAAGAGTAATACAACCAAGCCAGCAACAACACTGTGCCAGAAGCCAGGGACTTCAAAGAGTCTTCCTTTTAGAACTCCAAAAAAAAAAAAAAAAAAGAAAGAAAGAAATTTATGTTTCTCCATATCATCCAACTTAATCATTGGCAATAAGTGACTTGGCAAGAAGCATGCATCACATGGTTCGAGTTCTGCATTGGAAAAGGTCAGCAGGAGGCACAGACACTGGCCTGCATTATTCAGCCGTGTACTCTGATCCCACGACACGTGCTTTGGAGCACGTTATGCAATGTTACACTGCTGATTAATGGCCGCTTGCACAAGAAGTTTTTCATTACCCCTACTGCAAGCATCCTGGGAATGATTAACTTTGTGACATAACTTTCATCATACAAATATGGAAGATTTAAACAGAATTTCAAAATAATGTGCTTCAGAAATAACAATGAGTTTTGACTTCTTAATGCATACATGATTAACAACTATTTTAAAGCCACTGGGTGAAATCAAGACACCTATTTGGGAGTTGCCTTTTTTTTAGGACTAGGGTTTCATATGAGATTGGATCATGCATGAACACTCTTCTACCCTATTTTAATTTTACCTTTATTCTAGTTTGATGTTGAAGATGTCAGACATATTTTACAGTGCTTAGCTCTTATGAGCTAAATATTGAATATACTAGTTGCTTTTTTAAACATTTTTGGAGCCACAAAGATATGACTCATATTGTCACACACAGTGGAAAGTTATGGTGATGCTTGTTTTTGAGTCCATGTAACTAAAAAGGTAAACAACTAAAATTCTGCATTTTGTTGAACTTTGAATCTTAGCAGTTGAGTGGAGTCTGAAATACTGGGTGCATGAAGACTGTATTGTGATGGCAGAAAGTCAACCAAAGTAGCTTAGACGAAAGGAAACTTCATTGGCTCTCAGCCCCAAACTGTGGAAAGACAGGGGAGCCGGGGTCACAGGGCTTCCAGGACACTCCACTCCCCACCATGTGTTTGCAGTCTCTGGTATGTGGCTCCATCCTTTGGGCCTGTCCCTGTAGACCAGCTTCACCTGATGACAGCTCCCAACTGCATGGCCCCCCAGCAGGAAAGAGGGGTCACGCTCTTCACTCACTTTGAACTCAGAAACTCCCAGGAAAGGCCTCTGATAGGCCTAGCTCAGATCATATGGCCTCCCTGTGGCCAGGGTGGTGGGGTACTATGATTGTAGGAGGGAGATCTCTTCAGGAGAAGAGAGGGCTGCTGTCATGGACCCAAAAACAAAGCAGCCACCCAGGCCAACCTTGACTCAGTCAGCCATCCTTTTCCAGAGATGACCCCTATATGCCTTAAGGCCTCTCATAGATACAGCCACAAACCTGGGCATCCTGCTCAGTAAGCATCACCCCAGGGTTCTGCCCAGCTCTGAGTCCAGATCTCTAGGTCACGTCCATTCCTGTAGAGGCCAGGTGTAGCTCTGCAGAACAAAGCGGCCTATGGCCTCAGTTCCCAGTGAGGGAGGCAACCGCCTACAGATGGGGGCGAAGCATACAACGGCTCCAGCCCACACCGCATTTCACATCACGGGAAGGGACTAGACAGGGACTGTCGTTTTCCTGAGAGTTGATTGATCCCTTGGCCAATCTCGTGACCAATGTTCTTGCTGCTAGGACTCTTTCCTAGAGGAATATTGGAGAAAATTTTTCCGCTGGGGTCTTATCACCTCATTGGTCTATGCACTACTTCATTTTTGTTCGTGCAGTCTTAGAGAGTCCTGGAGGTTGTCAGGGGCTGAGAATAGACCCCTTAAACCTTATTTGGCCTTTCATAGATTTCATGTGGGGAGGGAGTCCATAGTCCACCCTCTCTCCAGACGTCAGCCACATGGCATCTAAGAACCACAGGAAGTAGGGCTTCCAAGAAGGGGCTTCTGGTCTACCCTAGCACGTGGAGTCCCCCAGCAAGGGCCTGGACCAGCCAGATCAGGGGAGGAGCTCAAGGCACTGTCAGGGAAGTGAGTCAACCATGGAGACGGGGCATTGAGAAGGTGCCAACACCTGTATCAAAACTCTTCTGGAGGCAAGTAACAGACTTGGCTTGAACTGAACGAGTCAGGAAAAGGGACTCCCTGTGCCCAGCCAGGGAGCCACTGGACTGCTGTCTCAGGACTCTGGGAACTCAGTCTTTCTTCTCCCATCTCTCCATCTCCTCTGCTATCCAGCTTCCCCTGTGGTAGGAGGATATGGCCTCTGGCAGCTCCCAGGCTCTCAGCCACAGAGCAGGGTGCTCTTAATTGCCACTCTGCTCAGAGATGTTTGGGGAGGATGAGGGCCCTAGGCCAGGGGGAAGGTGTGGTAATTGGTAGTTGGTAGCCCTCATTAGGACGTCGTGATTGGGGTGGGGTAGAAGCCCACCATACCTGGCTTTCAATTCCAGCAGACGGCCACATGGGTATTACTGGGCTTCTTCTTGTTCCTGTGTCTCTAGGTTATTAGTGCATTTCTTTGTTCACCTTTGGACATGGAGGGTGGCCAGAAACCCAGTGTGTGGTTTGTGGACCCCAGCAAACCACAATGCAAGATTCTCCAAATCCCTATTGCCACCAACTGAGTAAATACGCTTGGCACAAAATGGGCCACTGTCTTCCTGCTGCTGTAAGAGTTGTGTTTAATGAAATACCAAATCATCACTTGATTCATGTTGGTTATTTGTCATTTTGTTTTCTCAGAGGAAGCCAATCGTCCAGTTACTCTTATGTTGGGCTCCTCAAACTATTTTGAAGTTCATATTCAGAAAAATGGGAGCCCGGCTGGGCACAGTGGCTCACACCTGTAATCCCAGCACTTTGGGAGGCCGAGGCAGGTGGATCACGCAGTCAGGAAATCGAGACCATCCTGGCCAACACAGTGAAATCCCATCTCTACTAAAATACAAAAAATTAGCTGGGCGTGGTGGTGCACACCTGTAGTCCCAGCTACTTGGGAGGGCTAAGGCAGGGGAATCGCTTGAACCCGGGAGGCGGAGGTTGCAGTGAGCTGAGATCGTGCTACTGCACTGCAGCTGGGCGACAGAGCAAGACTCCGTCAGAAAGAAAGAGAGAAAGAAAGGAGGGAGGGAGGGAGGGAAGGAGAGAAAGAGAAAGGAAAAGAAAGAAAAGAAAGAAGAAAGAAAGAAAAGAAAGAAAGAAAGATGGAAATGGGAGCCCCTACTTTTGGTTGCTTGAGGAGCAGTTCTAAGATTTTCTGCTGCAAGTGATCAGGCAACATAAGTGAACTTGTCCTAAACAACAGAGCCTGTTTCTAAATACAACTTCTACAGAAGAGAATACTTGTTTTTCTTTCTTCTGAACAGTTGACATGACCCCGAAGTTATGTAAGATGAGTTAACCTGCAGCGCTGCCACATGTTCTTGTGAGAAGTTAAACAAGGAGAGGAAAACAGGAGGGAGGAAGCGGTAATTTACCAACTTCCTCCCGTCCAAAGTCCTTGATTCCAATTCTTCGAAGAACAGACTTTGTGATAACCTTTACTCTTGATTGCTTCGTGATAGCAGTGGCGGGGTGGGGGGTTGTAAATGGCGCAGCGGCGGTGCGGTGAAATTCGGGGTGCGGCCCTAAGTCACACGACTTTCCGCTGCAACGAGAGGGTTGTGCATGTGCTCAGCTGAGCCTCGGTGCTTGGAGCAAGCGTGTGCAACCCCAAGGCCCCCGACCGCGACTCGCTGCTAACATTCTGGCTTCACCGAAAGCCAGTGAGTGGTTAAACACTGACTTCTGACCCCTGCTCCTCCGGCGATCTGTCTTGCCCCTTGCATTCCTGCGGGTCCCGGGCCGGGGGATGCTGCCTACGTGCGGCGGCTGCCCCTGCGCGGCCGAAACGCTGGCTGCTTCCTGGAACGCAGTGCAGATAAGAAGCTGCTGCCGGGCTCGGGTTTCAGAAGCGCGCCACCGCGGGTTACAAAACCCTGTGTCATAATTTCACTTCGGATTTTTTTTTTCTTTCCTAGTGCTGGCTTCCCGCAGAAGGGCGTTTTGTGTGTTTGGTCCATGTGTGCGTGTGTATTTCCTTTTGGTAATTATTTTGGAAAACGTTCAGAGGCTAAAAATAGAGAAGCCAGAGGCCTCCTTGCTGCGCGCCTCGCGGCCCCGAGCTCTCCAGCGCACAGGGTCCTGCTGAGACACAGCGACGACCACCGTGTGTCCCCGAGTGCCCGAGCCCCCTGCCGGGCCTGGCCGCTGAGGACGCGCTCCCCGCCACCGGCTCATTTTCTCAGTTCTAAAACCTTCAATGCCCTTCGCTAGCAACTTAATCTGCGCTCTAACTCGCAGAATTCTTTTGACCTGTTAGAGAAAAATAGCATTTTAATATCTGGGTTATTCAAGAGGGTGGAGTTGGCTAACTTTAGTGGACGCTAAAAATAGCCCAGTGGTGCGGGCGGGTCAGGCCTGGGGGCGCCAGGACCTCCGCCCTCACCCTGCCCCCCACGGGCCTACGAGCCGCAGCCCTCCCAGGGCCTGTGCGTAATTCTAGCCAAGGCCCAGTGTCATTTCCAAGAGGTGCCTCTCGGCCTGGTTACTCATATGTCAGATTCCCATTCTCACGTTGTGTTTCACGCAGCAACTGCATTTCCGAAGAAAAGCGTGAGTCACTACCAAGTGGCTGCAGAGGGAGGGGAGGGCGACCATACACCGGAAGAAAGAGGTGGGGGAAGGGGCCTTTTTATAGCGTTCTGAGCTGGCTTTCTTTTTCATAGGTTAATTTTTATCTTAACTACCAAACTTAGGCTGGATCGCCTTTTTATAAGAAATCTATTTAAATACAAGGGATTATTTGAACTTCTTTTTAAAAAGCCAAGGGCATTTTTTGTGTGGTTCTCAGCTTACAAATAAAATATATTAATAGTTGTTTAATGGGCATTTAAAATGCCAACTGCCTGTGACTGTTTTTAGTGCAATCTTCAAACACCACTTGGAAACCTGAAACTGCCCCCTCGGTTCAGTCCACAAGGGGACTGCCACCTTGCCATGGGCCAGGTATACCCAGCCCAGCGAGGCCAAGCTCATTGCTCTGAACAGATGGTGATTTTCAAACTGAATGCTATTCTGGTGTACTTATTTAGGAAAAAGATCTAAAAATAGACTTGAATGAGCATAACCTGCAAAAATAAGTTGTCAGCTTCTTTTTACTCCTGGAGGGTTGAAAACAAAGCTGTCAGCAATTTCTGCGAGCTGAGGAATCTGTATACTTTCTTATTTTAGAGAGAGCTTTTTCAGTGGGACTGTAATTGAGTCCCCTTAAATCTTTGTGTCAACAAATTACCATCTGTTGTTCTAGAGACTCTCAAATTGGTGAGACTCGCTGCTGCTTACTGCCGGGGTGGAGGGGGATGCTGTCGTTTGCCCTTGTGGACATGAGCTTTGGAGAGGGAATGGATGCCGCTGGTATCCGACGTCATTGCAGGAATGAGTCCAGGCTCTGCCAGCCCCCATTACCCAGACCCTGACGTCTTGTAGAGGGAGTGATTGAGAGATGCCCGGGAGTATGGGCTTGGAGACAGGGGTGGCACTGAGGTGGAGAGGAAACCCCAGCCAGTTTTGGCGGGGCCTCAGGGGAGTCTCAACACCTGTTGGTGGCTGGGGTCATAGTAGCCCAGAGCGCTGGGTTTTGAGTAAATCCATGAAGCGCTCAGCCCTTCTTTATAAGGTACTTGGTGTAGCCTTTGTGGCAGGAAACCACAGGTAATGGGGACAACAGAGGGCCTTTGTCCCCAGTCTGGCACATCCACACCATTTTTCTGTAAAGTGACTGCACGTGCTGACCTAGAGAGAAGTCAGAAATGGAACTGAGCCCTTGTTTCATCTTGGAGAGGAGTTCCCCTGAATATGGGAAACCGAATGAGGATGGAAATGGCCCCTCTCTCTGGATGGAGGATGGTGTGCAGAGTGGTCCCCAGACTCCGTACCCTTTGGAGGTCAAAAGTCTAGGCCCCAGCAAGCCCTGGCTGGCCCTGGGGCTGCCCATCCCATCCAGAGAGCTCGCCTGGCTCCCAGCAAGGTTCTGTGCCTTCAAGCAGGGGAAATGGGCTCTGGCCAACAGAAAGTGAAATGAGTGGCATTAAATTCAGCAAAATCAAGTCCTGCAGATCCGCTCCCAGAAAGCCTTTCTCACCCTGGTGTGTTTAATTTTGCAGGTGCGCCTCAACTCCAAACAGCTCTTTTAAAACAATTTGCCCCAACAAACCAGACTGCCCACCAATAGGATTTGGGATTCTGGGGATTAGAAACTTTCTCCATTCAGCATTTACTGTATTTTAACCTCCATGGGAATGCTGTCTGAAAAGAATGGAAACAAATCGTGGTTCCTACTTCCTATGCTCCCAGGAAGCACAGATGTGCACGCATGCGCGTGCGCGCGCGCGCGCGCACACACACACACAAAATACGGAGAAGAGTGATTTCTCCTGGGTTGGGGATGGTGACATATCTGAGGACAGAAAGGAGGAAGAGAGCTGCCCAGGGGCTGGGAGGGGCTCCGGAGCCAGGCAGTGTCTCAGAGGGTTACCTCCACTTTGGGCTCTAGGAACCACCAACTCTCTGCAGTCATCAGAAAGGACAAGGCCGAGGTGCCTGCGAGGTCTGGGCAGATGTCACTGGGGCACTGAGGGGCCGAGACAAAGTGTTGGCAGCTCCTGCCTTTTCAGTCCCATGGGAAACTGCCCGGCCATCAAATGGTCTTGTGTTAGCTGGTAAATTAACTTAATGTGACCTGTTTGTAAAAGGGGCTGGGGGGTGGGGGGAATTATGTTCATTACGTTTCTCAAGGGCTGAGTTGGGACTGAAGCCCCCACCCCTGCCCCGCAACCTATGCCCATGCATATTATTTTTGAAGGCAGACATCACTAGATATTGCCAAGAAAAGCCCCAGGTTCCCGAGGAAGCTGCAGTGTGGTCTGGACACCCTTGCTTCCAGCGGGTGACACTGAGGAAGACAGTAGGGAAATGCCATGTGTCTTTCTGACCTAGCGAGATGAATCTCACAGCCCCTTCTTCAGGCCAAAAGCACATCAGTGAATCAAAGATTTTTAAATATTTCAAAATAATTTTAAAAGATGCCATCAATAAGTCCAGTTCCTAAATGCATCATCTTTAGAGAAAATGAAATTTTTAAAAGGAATAAAAAGCACATACACAGTAACTGGGCATGGTGGCTCATGCCTGCAGTCCTAGCTACTTGGGAGGTTGAGGCGGGAGGATCATTTGAACCCAGGAGGTTGAGACTTCAGTGAGATATGATGGCACCATTGCCTTCCAGCCTGGGTGACAGAGCGAGACCTTGTCTCAAAAAAGAAAAAGGGGAAAAAGGGACATAATGCTTCAAAAATTAAATGGAACAGACCAATGAAGCTTTGATGGTCTTCGAACTCTTAAAATAATGACTGTCTTGGCATGGACGGGGCAGGCTGATCCTTGAGCTGCTTGCTGTGGTCCAGAGAGCTTACCACCTGTGCCGGGACTGGGGACTGCTACCTGCCTCAGTGATGTGGTTCTGGAGAGAAAGTGCCTGGCAATGGAGAGAGGCGTGGGAAAAGAACCTGTCTCAGAAGATACAATCATGCAGAGATCTGTACAAAGAAATGAATGGGGATGATAATGATGGTGCGTCAGGGAGGATCCCAGGCTGCAGCCTCTGGTCCTATGCAGGAAGGGTTATGTGTCAATTCTGCTATATGTCAAATGCCATACATTACAAGAAAGTATCTATGTTTTGACAAAGCAATTTAAATTCTAGGAATTTGCTGTAACCCAGTATGTACACAGAGAATGTTAATCTGGGAGTTAGGGGAAGCCTTCGTCAATTGGAAAGATGGGATAAATGCATTAAAGTCCATGCACTCTATGCAGCAATTGAGAATCATGTTGTAGGGGTGTCCATATAATTATCATAGGAAAAAGTTTACTATGTGCTGTTATATTGAAAAAGCAGGTTACAGTTCAGTAAGCACAATATAATCATATTTTCATGTAATAAATATAGTACATGCACCTATTCTAATTTTTCTACAATTGTATTCATTTTCTATTGCTGCTGTAACAAATTACTACAAACTTAGTGATTTCAAACAACACAGATGCATATATCATTGACAGTTCTGTAGTTTAGAAGTAAATGGTTCTCACTGACAAATGTGACGGTGTTGGCACATGCAGAGAAGCCATGCATTTCTAATCCATTGAAAGGAAGATTTTACGACTCTAACTCCTCTAACTTTTAGAAATGAACTTTACCTCAAATATCTACAACTCTATTCCCCAGTTGACAGCTAAGAAGAGCACATAATCTCTTTACAATCAAATAAGCACCATATAACATGGACTGTGTTCCTTGCAGAGGCTGTGGGAGAATTCTCCCCTCATCTCTCTAGCTGCCTTCGGCCACCCTGTCTCATGGTCCTCACCTCCAGCTCAAAGTAGCAGCAGGAGGTCGAGTTCTTCCCATACCACACCAGACCCCCCACTGCCTTCTCATCCACAGCTGAGGACCCTGTGGTTACACTGGACACACCTGGGTGATCCAGGATTCTCTCCCCACTTCAGGGTCAGCTGATTAGCAACCCGAATTCCATCGGCCACCTTGACTCCCCTGTGCCACGCAACCTAACATTCACAGGGTCCAGGGATTAGGGCATTGCTATGGTGCTGATGTCCCCTCCACATCCATGTTGAAATGTGATTCCCAAGGTTGGAGGTAGGGCCTCGTGGGAGGTGTTTGGGTTATGGGGGCAGACTCCTCTCAAGGGACCTGGTGCCCTCCCCACAGTAATAAGTGAGTTCTCGGTCTGTTAGTTCAGGTGAGATGGAGTTGTTTGAAAGAGGCTGGGACATCCCTGCTCTCTCTCTTGTTCTCTGTCTTGCCATATGACACACCCACCTCCCCTTTGCCTTCTGCCATGATTGTAAGTTTTCCTGAGGCCTCACCAGAAGTTGAGCAGATGCTGGTGCCATGCTTCCTGTACAGCCTGCAGAACTATGAGCCAAATAACCCTGTTTTCTTTATAAATTACCCAGCCTCAGGTATTTCTTTATAGCAAGCAAAACAGACTAATACAAGCATGGATATCTTTGGGGGCTAGTGTTCTGCTTACCACAACAGTATACATGTATTCATTTTAATTAGACAAGAAGAGCTAGGAAAGCCAGAAAGCTCTTGTCATTTTGTATCAATTTTCATTTCAGCATTAACATTCCCCTTCATTTCTGTAACCGTAATTCCCATAATTCTCAGCGTTAGTTCTAAATTTACATTAATCCAATCTCATTCACTTCATATCATAGCTTTTCCATTTCTATGTTCTTGATTAATTAGGCAATTTTATTTTACTTTTGTTTTCCTAAAATGTTCTGTATTTCTTGAATCCTGGCAATTTTGAAAATACGTGTCTATTGCCTTTGACTAGAGTAATTAATGACTTACCTGGGTATCAGATTCTTGGGCACAATTTTTTCCTCTCTGATGACCCTGAGGATCTTTTCCCCTGGCATTAAATATTGCTGGTAAGAAGTCTAGGAATAATTGAGCCCTCTCTCCCCAACAGTTCTGTGAAGAATTGTTCATTTGAAGCCACTAAGATTGTTGCAGTAGAAAACTAATACAGTCATGCTGCTGAGGACCCTTTCTGGGATTCCTTAAGCCCAACCATATTCCAGACTGGGTTGAGGTTGTCCAGTCATGCTGTCACAGCATGAGATGCGGGCCTCTGCCCCAGACCTGCCCAGCCCTGGGTGGATGCCCAGCTTTGTCCACTGCTCCCACTTTCTTCCCAGCCTAGGGAGGGAAAGGACAAAACTATATGGATTTTAGCCCAGAAATGGCTCATCTGTGGGAGAAGGGACCCTTAACACAAGACACTTAGTGCGGCCTTCTTCCTGGGCTGCCCAGGGTTCTGGCATTGCTTTCTTTCCCCTGTGGTAAATTTCTTTGTGCTCAACATAATGAGCTCGGGGTGGCCAACTCCAGCCATGCTTGCCACCAAAGACAGTCAAGCAGGGGTCCTGACGGTTGTTCTGCCCCTGGGGAGAAGGGGCCTTCCACTCTCAGTGGGAGTTGGAGTCTATCCCTAGGTGGCCTCTGTTCCTGGTGGGCAGGGTGTGTCCACCTCCCTGAGGTGCGTGGCCTTCAGGGAGGAGCCCTGGGATCCTCTCACCAGCTGTCTCTAACTTTATGGCGTGGGGCTGATCCTCTTTCTCACTGTGAATGTGGCTGGCATTTTATTTTTCTGTTGTTGCTCTTCTGTGGATATGTACTTTGTAAGGTTTGGGGTGGAAGGTTTCGTCAGCGCCCATCTTTCCTGGAGGATGAGCTGAGTTTGGAAGATCTGGAAAGCTCAGTGCCCTGTACCTCCCCCAGGGGCTTCATTCCTCCCTTCCTGCACCTTCCCAGGGACTCCATCTCTCCAGCCCCCTGAGAGGCTGTGTTCACTTATTATCCCTCCCATTTCCCCTAGTGAGAGAAGACATGCATTTCTAATCCATTGAAAAGAAGATTTTACAACTCTTTTCTAACTCCTCTAACTTTTAGAAATGAACTTTACCTCAAATATCTACAACTCTATTCCCCAGTTGACAGCTAAGAAGAGCACATAATCTCTTTACAATCAAATAAGCACCATATAACATGGACTGTGCAGTCGGGCAGGTGGGAATTCAACCTGCCTCTCCCATTTGCCAGTTGATAACTTAGTTTTTTGCCTCTCTGCATTTTGATTTCTTTGTTAAAAATTTTAAAAGGTGGTAATAGAATGACTCATGGCTGCAGTGCATGGGAACTGCCTCACATCCTCCTGGCAGGGTGGGGAGCAGGAGAGGAAGCTGAGGTGCAGTCACAACAGTGGCCTTAGCTGACCCCACAGGGAACTCCAAGCTGGATGGCCCTGCAGAGGGTTCCTGAGCTTGGTCAAGGGGCTTTAGGTCCACATGAACTAGTCGCTGGAGGCAAAGGGCCCCCAGGAAGGGCTGAGTCATGGGACAGGTGCCTCTCTCAGTGGAGGCCAACAACCTCCCCACCCTGGGGAAGAAATTCTTTGTCCGCAAGGGAGAATCTGGGTGGCTCCCAGTGCCCATGAGTAAGTAGGAAGCTGTTATTCCTTCTGGGAACTCCCCTGCTCCCCCAAGTCTTCTGCTGATCCCCTCAGTGACCCGGCTGGAGCCAGAGGGCATGGGACCCCAGGCGATCAGCTTATGGTGGCAGGACAGAAAATGGGTCTGGGCTCAGGGCAGGCAGAAAACAGCACACCCAGCATTGAGGGCCACCTGGCTTCTCCCTCGGGCCCATGCCTGGTCTTCAGGCTGCTCACCTGGAGCAGATACTGCTGCCTCCCTCGTGAACACATCACTGGAGGCAGCCGAAGGGCTTGTCATGTAAAGGGCTTCATGAAATGAAGCTCAGAGTTTGGCTCTACCGAGTGCCTCTGTGGGAGCCGGGACATTGACAATGTGCCCGTGTCATCTTTGCAGCCAAAGCCATGTCCTCCCATTTCTCACTTCATTAGCAGAACACTATTCCCAAATGTTTGATTTCCCCTGGAGCAGGGTTGCAAGACTGCTGCTAAATTCATTTCCAACTCTTAATAATATAAAGCCGTCTCTCTACAGGGAAGAAATGACTTTTCTTGGAGATACTCTGGGCTTTGCAAACATTAAATAACTATTAATAAATATGAAGTTGGCCTTCGGTGGCTCACGCCTGAAATCCCAGCACTTTGGGAGGCCAAGGCTGGTGGATTGCCTGAGCTCAGGAGTTCGCGACCAGCCTGGGGTACACGGTGAAACCCCGTCTCCACTAAAATACAAAAAATTAGCCAGGCATTGTGGCGTGCACCTGTAGTCCCAGCTACTTGGGAGGCTGAGGCAGAAGAATGGCATGAACCCGGGAGGTGGAGGTTGCGGTGAGCTGAGATCACGCCACTGCGCTCCAGCCTGGGTGACAGAGCAAGACTCTGTCTCAATAAATACATACATACATACATACATACATACATAAAATGAAGTTGCTGGACCAGATGAGGGCTTTAGGCAAAGAAGCAGGAAGGCTTTTTCTATCTGGCTTGCTGGGCATGTGGCCATTTCTCTCAGTTGTGGAGAAGCCCAAACCTGTGTTTGCTCTGTGAGGGGCCTGAGGGGCCTCATCTTTGGGCCATCACTTTGTTTTTGGTAGAAGGCTTTTGCCAGCATCTGTGACCTGAACCTTCAGCACTTGCATGATGCAGGTAATAAGCAAAGTGGCTTCTAGGGCATCTATGACGTCTGGCAGAAGAGCTAGGGACCTGTGGGCTTTGGCAAGCGTGAGGACTCCTGAGACTGAGGAACCAGCCACTCGTCAGGCACAGGAGCTTGCGTATAACCAAGGCTGCTGTGTGTAGCAGTGAAGAGAGCAGGTGGTTTTTTTTTTTTTTTTTTTTGAGACAAAGTCTTGCACTGTCGCCCGGGCTAGAGTGCAGTGGCGCGATCTCGGCTCACTGTAACCTTTGCCGCCCGGGTTCAAGTGATTCTCCTGCCTCAGCCTCCGAGTAGCTGGGATTACAGGTGCACACCACCACACCTGGCTAATTTTTTGTATTTTTAGTAGAGATGGGGTTTCACTATGTTGGCCAGACTGGTCTTGAACTCCTGACCTTGTGATCCACCCACCTCGGCCTCCCAAAGTGCTGGGATTACAGGTGTGAGCCACCTCACTCGGCCAGTGATTGTGTTTTTAAAGTGGCTTTGTGAATCGTTTTTTGGGGTTTGCTTTTTGTTGAGGAACTTTTGAAATGGTATCTCTAACATTCTGGATTATCTAAATATCTCTGGATTTTTCTCTTTCTACTGAGTTTGAGTTGAACAGAATTGTTTTTGAGCTTCAATGTCCTATTAAGAGGTAGGATTTGTTTTCTGTAATTTAGTCTTGAAGATAAGCAGCCGGCCCCTCTGGAAGTTGTCCCTCAACTGCCATCTTCTTGCCCTAATCCTGAGCTCTCTGGGGTGTCACCAGGAGCACTTCATTGGTGATGTGAGTGTGCTGTTATTATCAGAGTGGAAGCCACTGGAAACACTCTGTTAGGGAAATGTGTGTCTGTTTCTCTGGGTGCCTGGGGTCAGCAGAGACCCTATAGGCACAGAGGAAACAGAGGAACCTTACGGCATTTCAGTTACTGCTGTGTAACACAACATCCCCAAATATCACGTGTCAAGCAATACAAACTTTTCTTTTCTTTTTTTGAGATGGAGTCTCACCCAGGCTGGGGTGCAGTGGTGCAGTCTGGGATCGCTGCATCCCCACCTCCTGGGTTCAAGCGATTCTCCTGCCTCAGCCTCCCTAGTAGCTGGGACTACAGGCACACACCACCATGCCCAGCTAATTTTTGTATTTTTGGTAGAGATGGGGGTTTTGCCATGTTGGCCAGGCTGGTCTCGAACTCCTGACCTCAGGCGATTCACCCATCTTGGCCTTCCAAAGTGCTGGGATTACAGGCATGAGCCACTGCACCCAGCCCACAGCTTTTTTTTCTCGTAATTCTGTGGATGGGAATTTGGACAGGGCTCAGCTGGGCAACTCTTCCACACTACTTGGTGTGGGCTGTGGCTGATCCTATGGCTGCATTCAGCTGGGAGCTTGAACTGGCTGGGACATCTAAGCTGGCCTCCATCCTCCAGGGCCTCCTCCAGATGGCCTTGGCTTGTCCATGGATCTAGCTTGGCTTCCTTGCAGCATGGTGGCCAGGCTCTAATCGGGAGAACGTAGAGCTCAAAGCTTCTGAAGAATTGGGCTTGAAAGGCCCAGAAGGTCACATTCTGTTGGCCAAAAAGGAGAGGAAGGAGACTCCTGGCCTCACAGACCAGAATAGGGATTAAATGAGTTGCTGTGTGGATGTGTCTGGCATTAGTAAATATCCTGTACACCATAGCTGTTTGCATTGTTATGCCCCTTTAGTCATTAAGTCATTAGCTAATACTCATGGTGCAGGGGTGGAGGAAACAGGCTGTCAGAGGCAGTTTCGAGGGACAGGAGGTTTGCTCAAGGAACTCCATGTGCAGAAGGACTCAACCCTGATTGCATATTACAATCACCTGAAAATCCCCCGGCCAGCGCCCCACCCAGGTGACTTCAACCAGTCCTAGGGGTAGGATCCAGGTGTGGGTATTTTTTAATCTCCCCAAGTTAAGTTATTGTCCTGATACAGCTATTGACCATGACTGGTAAGAGTTGTTGATTCAGTGAATGAAAGTGTGTTTAAATTTTTTTTTTTTTTTTTCTGAGACGGAGTTTCGCTCTTGTTGCCCAGGCTGGAGTGCAATGGTGTGATCTTGGCTCACCGCAATCTCCGCCTCCCAAGTTCAAGCAATTCTTGTGCCTCAGCCTCCCAAGTAGCTGGAATCACAGGCATGCACCACTATGCCCGGCTAATTTTGTATTTTTAGTAGAGATGGGGGTTTCTCCATGTTGGTCAGATTGGTCTCGAACTCCCAACCTCAGGTGATCCGCCTACCTTGGCCTCCCAAAGTGCTGGGATTACAGGCGTGAGCCATAGCGCCCAGCCTTAAATTTTAATCAAATAGCACTTTTCAAAAACCTAACTATAGACAAGAAAGGTGCTGGGTCCCAGAATGTGAAAGTACAGGAGGCTTAAGTTAAACATCGACGGCCCCTGAGCCCTGCCTTTCCACCAACAAACCAGCCAGGCTCCCAAGAAAAAAAAGATGCCCCTTTGTTACATGAGATGAACATCTTAGACTGATCTAGTAATGAAATAAATGTACAATTTGAGACTAAACAGCTGGACAGGAAGATGGGATGGGTCTGACTTCAGACACTATTGGCTGGCGCAGGAGGGAGGCAGAGTGGCGGTCTGTGCCCACTTGTGCGTTCATTTGTGACTATTATACAAGTAGTAGCACTCCAACATTTATAGTGTAGCCTCAGAATTATGCAGAATATATTTGCAATCTATTTTTGGTGGCAGAACTGAAAATAGAGATTTAAAAACCTGAGAGAGAGAGAGAGAGAGAGAAGAAAAGGAGGTGGGAAGAGCAGGAGCTTCATATTCCAGGTGGAAAGTTGAAGTCATGAAACCAGACAGATCTCTCTTTCTTTCCCCTAATTAATTAAAGGTTGTAAAGTCAGGGTGTGGGCTGGGTGTATTCCCTTTATTTTTTTAAAACCATGTTTGACAGCTCCAGGCTCCCAGGATTTCATCAGGATCTCAGGTGTGCTGTAATTCATGCGTCATGCACCGGGTTGTGTAACTGCATTGTTACACGGGCAGCATTTCTCTATGGAGTCCAGTTGCATCATCTCATCAGGAGAGAGGAAAGCCTACAGCACCGTCTTGCCCTTAAGGAAAAGATGCAATTTCTTTCATGTTTTAAAGTAATTGCCTGAAAGATAAAAATACAAAAAGAAAAAAGTAAAAAACACCCATAGTGCCCACCACTTAACAATGTTTAACAGCACGCCTCACCTTGCCTTTCCTATTTTGAGCATGGCGGCAAAACAGAAGGATTCTGGTCATGGACTTTGGACACAAGTTGCCTGACTTCAGAATTCAACTTAGGTTGGTCACTTGCCTGGTCCCTGACTCAGTTTCCTGATCTGTGAAATGGAGATAACAGTGGTAACCCACTTGAGGATTAAGTGCATGACTACAGTATCTGAAAGGTGCCGTGCCTGGCCCTGATAGGACACAGTACCGCTATCATCACTACCATGATGACGCCTGACTTCTTCCTGTACTTACAAAAGACACATGCACACACACACGTGCATAGACACAAACAGGAACACACACACCATGCACCCACATTCCAACAAGTCAATGCTTGTGCTCATTTGCACACACACACAAACATGTACCTATCTGTGAACACACACATACTTTTTCCCACAAACAATAACATACTCTATGTAGAGGTCTGCAGCTGCGCACACATCACAACATGTCATGGATATTTCTTCCGGTCAGCAACCATAT
This sequence comes from Pongo pygmaeus, assembly GCF_028885625.2. Lineage (NCBI taxonomy): Eukaryota > Metazoa > Chordata > Mammalia > Primates > Hominidae > Pongo > Pongo pygmaeus. Next base: position 79,583,420 of record NC_072386.2, read on the forward strand.
GCTTTCCAGCAAGGGTGCCATTCTTATTACCTGTTCCTCCCTGGATGGTTGGGGTTGTCCTGAGCCTTCACTGTGACCCAGACTTACCGCTGCAGGGCTTGCTGTGTGTTGGGGATGCAGAGTTTTAACTTTCTCAGATACTGTCAAATCGCTGTCCCAAATCCACGCCACTTTGCACACCTCCTGGAGGGCCTCTCTCTACGTCCTGGTCAGGAGTGCGTGTGGATGCTGGACTGTACCAATCCGATCATTGAGAAATGCTCTCTCATTAATTTGGATTTCTGTAATTATTATTTATGCAAAGGCTTCTAATGCATCTTGAGCAGCCTGTAAGCACCATCATGAACAATGTCAATCTATTCTTGGCCTGCACAGTTTGTTTTATAGCTTTGTTACAAACAAAAACTGTGCAGACAACCCACAGCTCACTCAGACCAGTAATGTGCCAAATCAGCGCATGAGGCGAAGAGGAGTTCTAAATGTGGAACACTGTTTCCAGTTGTAATATGTTGGAAGTGCCCATCCTCATCCTACCAAGCAAATAATTCAGCATCTAGTCATTCATTCAAAAATTGTTTCCTGAGCACCTGTCTGTGTCAGGCTTATACTGATTATAGGCTTTTGAGTGGCATCAGTAAACACAAATTTTTAAAAATCCCTGTCCTTGTGGAATTTATGGTCTATCCCAAATCATATCTGAATGTGGGCACCTGAGATGAGGACCCCACAGCATATGGTGGCCGCTGTGTGTGGGAGTCCATAATGGCCATGGACCCACTTGGTGTCCCACTGCAGCTGTGACCGAGGCCACTCAGGGTGGGTGGGCAGACAGTGCCTCTAGGACCATGGGACAGGATCAGCAGAGAGTGTCTCATGGCCCTAGAGCTGTTCCTTACACAGATGGGAAAAAGGAAGCCCAAGGGTGCCTGCCTGCCCACGGCACCTGGGAAGCCCACCTTCCTGCCTTCCTCCAAGGGAAGGTCTGAGGAGCCCTGTCAGGCCCCCACTGTTCCCCGGCACCCATGCACTGAGGTCCCACTCTGGGGCTGGTCTCCAGGCCGGTCCCTGCTGAGCCCGGGCTGGGGCAGAGCAGCGAGCAGAGGTGCAGGAAGGGCCCAGGCAGTGGGACCCACTCTGTGCTGGCTGGTGTCTGCCTCTTACTCAAGTTAATGGGACTGGCCCTTGGTTCCCAGTTCCTATTTGAAATATACCAGGAAAGGACTGTGTTGCCTTGTCCTTGGCCGAGACTCTTGCCTCTGGACCAAGCAGCCAGCCAAGGGGGTGGCAGCTATCACTGGGCCAGCATGTTTGGGGGCGCTCAGCCTGGACAGGTCACCAGTGGGGTCGCTGAATAGCGTGGCTGAGGGAGGAAAGCATTCCCCAAATCCTCAGGGGCTTTCCCCTGAAATGGAACCAAGCCATGGATGTCCACAGCACCAGCATGCAGTGGCCATTTGCAGGCCTGTGGCGAGGGCTGACTGAGTGATGGAGCCACCCATAGTGGCACCCCAGCCTCACGGAGCTGGCACCAGGCCTGTGCAGCTAGGCGGTTTCAGACACAGGCCCAACACGGGTGCAGGGCTGTCCTGGAGAGAGGGCTGCTCATTCGGAGAGCCAGGCGCACTTCCCCAGGGTGCCGATGGGTGATGTTTGAGTAACAAGTCACCACTGACTTGGTGGCTTAAAACAGCACAGCTTTGTTCTCTTACTGTTCTGGATGCTAGAAGTCTAAAACCAATCTGACTGGGTTAAAGTCAAAGGTGGGCAGGGCTGGTTCTTTCTGGAGGCTCTAGGGGAGAATCCATTTCTTTGCTGTCTTTCTGCTTCTAGGGGCCACCTGCATTGCTTGGCTCTTGTCTCCTTCCTCTGTCTTCAAAGCGCATCGCTGCAGTCTGCGTTCATCAGTGAGTCACCTCCTGCTCTCTTCTGGTCGGACTGTCTCAGGAGGACCCTTGTGACTACATTGCCCTCCTCCCCCAAATAATTCTGGGCTTTATCACATCTGCAGAGTCCTGTTTGCCACGTAAGGTCACACACACGGGTTCCGGGGATTAGGATATGAACATATTTGGGGGCCACTATCATCCCGGTACGTGGAGAGACACAGAATGTTTCTCTGGGCAGGGGTGTAAAAGACAGAGTTTGCAGGCAGAGAGAGCAGTGCCCAGTGTCTGTGGCCCACTCTGGGCCAGTGAGTCAGCCCTGACCTCTTTCCAGCCTGGCCCAGCTCTGCACTGGGCAGGTCCAAGTGTGGCTACTCTCTCCAGGCAGTGTGGGTCCCTGTGGGGAATTGCAAACCCACCAGGTTGGCAGGAGCCAGGAACACAGGGCAGGCAGCAATGGTGGGATGGGAAGGCCGACTTTGTGTGTTGCAAGGGTGTCCCCACCTAACCGTGCAGAGCTTGGGCACACAGCATGGGGGTGCTGTGGGACATTGGCAGCATAGAAGGTAAGGGAGGATGCCCTGATGGGATGCACATGATCTCGGCGGAAGTAGAATGAACAGAGACCGGGGCGAACGGATCCGATGTTGGGATCATAAGAGCCACCAGCCTAAGCCTGGATCCCTCGGAACGTGTATGTTGGCTCCTCAGCCAGCTGTGGGGTCAGCTCACGCCTTCTGGTCCTCTTTCTTCCCTGCTCATTGTATGGTCATCTGCAGGGAAGTCTTTCCCTTCTCAGCTCCATGAGGCCCACATCTGCACAAGTGCACCTCTTTGTCCACCCTGATGACTCCCTGCAGCCCCACAGCCCTCTCCTCTGAAGGCCTGTGACACCTCCAGGTGGCAGACAAAGGGGCTGGCTGCTCTGAGGCAGGGGAGGCGGGGTCTCCCCACTGCAGATGAATACACAGGACACTTGTTTCCAGATGGCACCAGGTGGTATGAGATGCCCGGGAACCACAGAGTGACCTCCTGTCTTCCACTCTGCGGCTTACTCCACGCTGTGCAACTTGACAAACCTCAGTAACTTTACCTACAAGATGTTGGTTTCAGGGCAACTCTGACACAACCCTACCTTGCTCTCTGTAGGCCTTGGGCTGTGCCCAACAATTCGTCTTCTGTCATAAACGAGGTATCCTCTTTGTCACGGATGAGGTCCCCTGGGACTGGCCCCTGGGAGCAGCAGGAACTCACCTGCCTCTCCTGAAATGTCCCCAGAGCGGGACTGAGCCCCAGACAGGAGTCCCAGCAAGGACTGCTGGGGATGAGGGAGGCTCACGGGCAAGTCCTGGTGTCAGGCAGGGCATGCCCACACGTGGGCCCCCACCAACACAGGCCCACATAAGCAGGCTGCCTGTGTGCCTCTGCTCACTCCATACCCTGGACAGCCCAGCCATTTCCATCCTGGGGGTGTTTAGCCCACGGCTGACAAGGATGGGGGGGTTCTGTGGGCAGGGCCAGGGAGCAGGGCTTGACACTGGGGGCCGTGTGGGTGGTGTCCGAAGTTTCCAGCCAGACCCCAGTGCTGCCCACACCCCTGCTGGCTGCTGAGTTCTGGTGCTGGGGCATTGCCTCTCTGAGCTGTGCAATACCCAGGACCCCTCCTCTGTTTTCCTGTTCATCCAGACTTCTCATGGCCTGAGCTAGGTTTCCCCCGGTTCCCAAATCCATCCAGCTCAGAGTTTCCCCTGCCGAACCACAGATATAATACACAGCTTGTTTCCTGGCAAACACACCTTCCAGAGCCAGACTCAACTTGCCACAAGATGGGCTTATCATGAAATCAAATCTTTTTTTTATTTTATATTTTTATTTATTATTATTATTATTATTATTATACTTTAGGTTTTATGGTACATGTGCGCAAGGTGCAGGTAAGTTACATATGTATACATGTGCCATGCTGGTGCGCTGCACCCACTAACTCGTCATCTAGCATTAGGTATATCTCCCAATGCTATCCCTCCCCCTCCCCCCACCCCACAACAGTCCCCGAAGTGTGATGTTCCCCTTCCTGTGTCCATGTGTTCTCATTGTTCAATTCCCACCTATGAGTGAGAATATGCGGTGTTTGGTTTTTTGTTCTTGCGATAGTTGACTGAGAATGATGATTTCCAATTTCATCCATGTCCCTACAAAGGACATGAACTCATCATTTTTTATGGCTGCATAGTATTCCATGGTGTATATGTGCCACATTTTCTTAATCCAGTCTATCATTGTTGGACATTTGGGTTGGTTCCAAGTCTTTGCTATTGTGAATAATGCTGCAATAAACATACGTGTGCATGTGTCTTTATAGCAGCATGATTTATAGTCCTTTGGGTATATACCCAGTAATGGGATGGCTGGGTCGAATGGAATTTCTAGTTCTAGATCCCTGAGGAATCGCCACACTGACTTCCACAAGGGTTGAACTAGTTTACAGTCCCACCAACAGTGTAAAAGTGTTCCTATTTCTCCACATCCTCTCCAGCACCTGTTGTTTCCTGACTTTTTAATGATTGCCATTCTAACTGGTGTGAGATGGTATCTCATTGTGGTTTTGATTTGCATTTCTCTGATGGCCAGTGATGGTGAGCATTTTTTCATGTGTTTTTTGGCTGCATAAATGTCTTCTTTTGAGAAGTGTCTGTTCATGTCCTTCGCCCACTTTTTGATGGGGTTGTTTGTTTTTTTCTTGTAAATTTGTTGGAGTTCATTGTAGATTCTGGATATTAGCCCTTTGTCAGATGAGTAGGTTGCGAAAATTTTCTCCCATTTTGTAGGTTGCCTGTTCACTCTACTGGTAGTTTCCTTTGCTGTGCAGAAGCTCTTTAGTTTAATTAGCTCCCATTTGTCAATTTTGGCTTTTGTTGCCATTGCTTTTGGTGTTTTAGATATGAAGTCCTTGCCCATGCCTATGTCCTGAATGGTATTGCCTAGGTTTTCTTCTAGGGTTTTTATGGTTTTAGGTCTAACATTTAAGTCTTTAATCCATCTTGAATTGATTTTTGTGTAAGGTGTAAGGAAGGGATCCAGTTTCAGCTTTCTACATATGGCTAGCCAGTTTTCCCAGCACCATTTATTAAATAGGGAATCCTTTCCCCATTGCTTGTTTTTGTCAGGTTTGTCAAAGATCAGATAGTTGTAGATATGTGGCATTATTTCTGATGGCTCTGTTCTGTTCCATTGATCTATATCTCTGTTTTGGTACCAGTACCATGTTGTTTTGGTTACTGTAGCCTTGTAGTATAGTTTGAAGTCAGGTAGTGTGATGCCTCCAGCTTTTTTCTTTTGGCTTAGGATTGACTTGGCGATGCGGGCTCTTTTTTGGTTCCATATGAACTTTAAAGTAGTTTTTTCCAATTCTGTGGAGAAAGTCATTGGTAGCTTGATGGGGATGGCACTGAATCTGTAAATTACCTTGAGAAGGATGGCCATTTTCACGATATTGATTCTTCCTACCCATGAGCATGGAATGTTCTTCCATTTGTTTGTATCCTCTTTTATTTCCTTGAGCAGTGGTTTGTAGTTCTCCTTGAAGAGGTCCTTCACATCCCTTGTAAGTTGGATTCCTAGGTATTTTATTCTCTTTGAAGCAATTGTGAATGGGAGTTCACTCATGATTTGGCTCTCTGTTTGTCTGTTATTGGTGTATAAGAATGCTTGTGATTTTTGTACATTGATTTTTTATCCTGAGACTTTGCTGAAGTTGCTTATCAGCTTAAGGAGATTTTGGGCTGAGACAATGGGGTTTTCTAGATATACTATCATGTCATCTGCAAACAGGGACAATTTGACTTCCTCTTTTCCTAATTGAATACCCTTTATTTCCTTCTCCTGCCTAATTGCCCTGGCCAGAACTTCCAACACTATGTTGAATAGAAGTGGTGAGAGAGGGCATCCCTGTCTTGTGCCAGTTTTCAAAGGGAATGCTTCCAGTTTTTGCCCATTCAGTATGATATTGGCTGTGGGTTTGTCATAGACAGCTCTTATTATTTTGAGATACGTCTCATCAATACCTAATTTATTGAGAGTTTTTAGCATGAAGGGTTGTTGAATTTTGTCAAAGGCCTTTTCTGCATCTATTGAGATAATCATGTGGTTTTTGTCTTTGGTTCTGTTTATATGCTGGATTACATTTATTGATTCGCGTATATTGAACCAGCCTTGCATCCCAGGGATGAAGCCCACTTGATCATGGTGGATAAGCTTTTTGATGTGCTGCTGGATTCTGTTTGCCAGTATTTTATTGAGGATTTTTGCATCAATGTTCATCAAGGATATTGGTCTAAAATTCTCTTTTTTTGTTGTGTCTCTGCCAGGCTTTGGTATCAGGATGATGCTGGCCTCATAAAATGAGTTAGGGAGGATTCCCTCTTTTTCTATTGATTGGAATAGTTTCAGAAGGAATGGTACCAGCTCCTCCTTGTACCTCTGGTAGGATTCGGCTGTGAACCCATCTGGTCCTGGACTTTTTTTGGTTGGTAAGCTATTGATTATTGCCACAATTTCAGCTCCTGTTATTGGTCTATTCAGAGATTCAACTTCTTCCTGGTTTAGTCTTGGGAGGGTGTATGTGTTGAGGAATTTATCCATTTCTTCTAGATTTTCTAGTTTATTTGCATAGAGGTGTTTGTAATATTCTCTGATGGTAGTTTGTATTTCTGTGGGATCGGTGGTGATATCCCCTTTATCATTTTTTATTGCATCTATTTGATTCTTCTCTCTTTTTTTCTTTATTAATCTTGCTAGTGGTCTATCAATTTTGTTGATCCTTTCAAAAAACCAGCTCCTGGATTCATTTATTTTTTGAAGGGTTTTTTGTGTCTCTATTTCCTTCAGTTCTGCTCTGATTTTAGTTATTTCTTGCCTTCTGCTAGCTTTTGAATGTGTTTCCTCTTGCTTTTCTAGTTCTTTTAATTGTGATGTTAGGGTGCCAATTTTGGATCTTTCCTGCTTTCTCTTGTGGGCATTTAGTGCTATAAATTTCCCTCTACACACTGCTTTGAATGCATCCCAGAGATTGTGGTATGTTGTGTCTTGGTTCTCGTTGGTTTCAAAGAACATCTTTATTTCTGCCTTCATTTCGTTATGTACCCAGTAGTCATTCAGGAGCAGGTTGTTCAGTTTCCACGTAGTTGAGCGGTTTTGAGTGAGATTCTTAATCCTGAGTTCTAGCTTGATTGCACTGTGATCTGAGAGACAGTTTGTTATAATTTCTGTTCTTTTACATTTATTGAGGAGAGCTTTACTTCCAAGTATGTGGTCAATTTTGGAATAGGTGTGGTGTGGTGCTGAAAAAAATGTATATTCTGTTGATTTGGGGTGGAGAGTTCTGTAGATGTCTATTAGGTCTGCTTGGTGCAGAGCTGAGTTCAATTCCTGGGTATCCTTGTTGACTTTCTGTCTCGTTGATCTGTCTAATGTTGACGGTGGGGTGTTAAAGTCTCCCATTATTAATGTGTGGGAGTCTAAGTCTCTTTGTAGGTCACTCAGGACTTGCTTTATGAATCTGGGTGCTCCTGTATTGGGTGCATATATATTTAGGATAGTTAGCTCTTCTTGTTGAATTGATCCCTTTACCATTATGTAATGGCCTTCTTTGTCTCTTTTGATCTTTGTTGGTTTAAAGTCTGTTTTATCAGAGGCTAGGATTGCAACCCCTGCCTTTTTTTGTTTTCCATTTGCTTGGTAGATCTTCCTCCATCCTTTTATTTTGAGCCTATGTGTGTCTCTGCACGTGAGATAGGTTTCCTGAATACAGCACACTGATGGGTCTTGAGTCTTTATCCAATTTGCCAGTCTGTGTCTTTTAATTGGAGCATTGAGTCCATTTACATTTAAAGTTAATATTGTTATGTGTGAATTTGATCCTGTCATTATGATGTTAGCTGGTTATTTTGCTCGTTAGTTGATGCAGTTTCTTCCTAGTCTCGATGGTCTTTACATTTTGGTATGATTTTGCAGTGGCTGGTACCGGTTGTACCTTTCCATGTTTAGCGCTTCCTTCAGGAGCTCTTTTAGGGCAGGCCTGGTGGTGACAAAATCTCTCAGCATTTGCTTGTCTGTAAAGTATTTTATTTCTCCTTCACTTATGAAGCTTAGTTTGGGTGGATATGAAATTCTGGGTTGAAAATTATTTTCTTTAAGAATGTTGAATATTGGCCCCCACTCTCTTCTGGCTTGTAGGGTTTCTGCCGAGAGATCCGCTATTAGTCTGATGGGCTTCCCTTTGATGGTAACCCGATCTTTCTCTCTGGCTGCCCTTAACATTTTTTCCCTCACTTCAACTTTGGTGAATCTGACAATTATGTGTCTTGGAGTTGCTCTTCTCGAGGAGTATCTTTGTGGCGTTCTCTGTATTTCCTGAATCTGAATGTTGGCCTGCCTTGCTAGATTGGGGAAGTTCTCCTGGATAATATCCTGCAGAGTGTTTTCCAACTTGTTTCCATTCTCCCCGTCACTTTCAGGTACACCAATCAGACGTAGATTTGTTCTTTTCACATAGTCCCACATTTCTTGGAGGCTTTGCTCGTTTCTTTTTATTCTGTTTTCTCTAAACTTCCCTTCTCGCTTCATTTCATTCATTTCATCTTCCAGGGCTGATACCCTTTCTTCCATTTGAACGCATCGGCTCCTGAGGCTTCTGCATTCTTCACGTAGTTCTCGAGCCTTGGTTTTCAGCTCCATCAGCTCCTTTAAGCACTTCTCTGTATTGGTTATTCTAGTTATACATTCTTCTAAATTTTTTTCCAAAGTTTTCAACTTCTTTGCCTTTGGTTTGAATATCCTCCCGTAGCTCGGAGTAATTTGATCGTCTGAAGCCTTCTTCTCTCAGCTCGTCAAAGTCATTCTCCGTCCAGCTTTGTTCCGTTGCTGGTGAGGAACTGCGTTCCTTTGGAGGAGGAGAGGTACTCTGCTTTTTAGAGTTTCCAGTTTTTCTGCTCTGTTTTTTCCCCATCTTTGTGGTTTTATCTACTTTTGGTCTTTGATGATGGTGATGTACAGATGGGTTTTTGGTGTGGATGTCCTTTCTGTTAGTTTTCTTTCTAACAGACAGGACCCTCAGCTGCAGGTCTGTTGGAGTACCTGGCCGGCCGTGTGAGGTGTCAGTCTGCCCCTGCTGGGGGGTGCCTCCCAGTTAGGCTGCTCGGGGGTCAGGGGTCAGGGACCCACTTGAGGAGGCAGTCTGCCCGTTCTCAGATCTCCAGCTGCATGCTGGGAGAACCACTGCTCTCCTCAAAGCTGTCAGACAGGGACATTTAAGTCTGCAGAGGTTACTGCTGTCTTTTTGTTTGTCTGTGCCCTGCCCCCAGAGGTGGAGCCTACAGAGGCAGGCAGGCCTCCTTGAGCTGTGGTGGGCTCCACCCAGTTCAAGCTTCCAGGCTGCTTTGTTTACCTAAGCGAGCCTGGGCAATGGCAGGTGCCCCTCCCCCAGCCTCGCTGCCGACTTGCTGTTTGATCTCAGACTGCTGTGCTAGCAATCAGCGAGACTCCGTGGGCGTAGGACCCTCTGAGCCAGGTGCGGGCTATACTCTCCTGGGGCACCATTTCCTAAGCCCGTCGGAAAAGCACAGTATTCGGGTGGGAGTGGCCCGATTTTCCAGGTGCTGTCTGTCACCCTTGGAAAGGGAACTCCCTGACCCCTTGCGCTTCCCGAGTGAGGCAATGCCTCGCCCCTGCTTCGGCTGGCGCACGGTGCACTCACCCACTGACCTGCGCCCACTGTCTGGCACTCCCTAGTGAGATGAACACGGTACCTCAGATGGAAATGCAGAAATCACCCATCTTCTGCGTCGCTCGCGCTGGGAGCTGTAGACCGGAGCTGTTCCTATTCGGCCATCTTGGCTCCTCCCCGAAATCAAATCTTAACACTGCAGTTCTCTGCAGTGGTTTTTGATCATCCTCACAAAGGTGGGGAAACTGGAGTTGGCGTGTTTCAGAGCAATGGAAGCAGGCCACAGTCTGTTAACTCTGTAAAATAAAACCTTCTGGGAAACAGAAAATTTACCTGACCAGAAAATTTACCAGTGGGTGTGTGACCACAGGACTCTGGCTGGGGCTCCTGCCTGTTCACCGTAGAGATTGCAAAGGAACAAACAGTGCATCGTTTCCAGTTTGCATCTGTAGGTAACCACGTTTAAGTGAAGCTTGGAGCTGACTCAGAAAAACGAAGCTTCAAGCACTCTTGTAAGATCTGCGCCAAGTGCGATGAATCCCTGTGCCCTCAGCAGGCCTGCCAGGCACAGCCACCACATTCACCGCTGCAAGGAGCTTCCTGGCTCTGCAGCAAGATCACACCCAGGCCTGTGGGCCGTGGGAGCCCTGCTTCCTCATTGCCGTCCCTGGGAGTCCTCTCTTCACCTTTTCATTGTCCCAGCAGGTCAGGCTACCCAGGGATGCCCTGGATTTTGGATCTCCTGGCACACTGACCGAAAACTCTTCTTTTTCCCTCAGAAAACACATTGGAAATGAGAGGGTATGAATCAAATAAGCTTAGGGACATCTATGAAGTCATTAACATCTATTTTAAGCATCAACTGCGGGGTTTGAGACCCTAAGTATCATCTGTGGCTAATTGTCTGCAGCTTCCCCCAGAAACGACCGCCAAGCCACACTCCAGAGCTGCTGTCCTGGAACAGTCTGTAGGGAAGGAGCAATTTTTTTGTAGTTTTTCCCCAATCTGTCTTGGGCCAATGCTTTTGTAAAACACAGAGGACATGGGTTACTGAAACACAGGCACACACTTTGATGCCACAGTCCTGTCAAATTGCCGTGAGAGTTCTGAACACGTACACTTCCTTGCACTCTGTTATGTTGTCACGGGGCAGAAACCAGCAGCTCACAAGTGACCTGGTCCACGGACTCTACTGGGAGAGAGCTGGCAGCCCCATACCCCAGATTCTCTGTGTGTTCCTATTTCAGCTATAAACAACCTTATTGTTCTTTTTGTTTGATAGACAGAGTCTCCCTCTGTCGCCCAGTCTGGAGTGCCGTGATGCAATCTTGGCTCACTGCAATCTCCACCTCCCAAATTCAAGCAATTCTCCTGCCTCAGCCTCCCAAGTACCTGGGATTACAGGTGTGCACCACCACGCCTGGCTGATTTTTGTATTTTTGTAGAGACGGGGTTTCACTATGTTGGCCAGGCTGGTTTCGAACTCCCGACCTCAGGTGATCCACCCGCCTCGGCCTCCCAAAGTGCTGGGATTACAGGCGTGAGGCACCATACCCGGCTCTTATTTTTTTTTATAAACCACAGGTGCTGTCAAACTGCCAGCCAGAAAGTCCTTTGTCAGACCATGCAGCCTGATCTTCAGCCGGAATACTGTCACGGTGGCCCTTCTACAGCCCCTGTGAGCCGGGCTTTTAGGGGCTCCTGATGCAGTTCTTCTGTTCACCGCTCTGCAGTCTTGACTCTTGGGCATCACGTGAGCTTGACGATGTTCAGGTGGTCAGTCTTTCGTGGGCCTGACTTTTATACACCACGTAACATGCTGATTCCTAATCACTAAATATGTCCTAATCCAACTGTCACAGATATTCTGAGCAGGATGGCCACTTAGCTACAGGGTGGAAACAAAAATGAGGACATCTGCCAACACAGAAACTGCAGTGCCTTCTTCAAAGATTTCACCTGGACATGCTTGTCAAATTCTGTACAACATGCCACCTAAAATAACAGAAGCCCATTTTCCTTCTTGTATTTTTCTTTTCTTTTTTTGAGACAAAGCCTCACTCTGTTGCCCATGCTGGAGTGCAGTGGTGCGATCTTGGCTCACTGCAACCTCTGCCTCCTGGCTCACTGCAACCTCCACCTCCCGGATTCAAGTGATTCTTATGCCTCAGCCTTCCGAGTAGCTGGGATTACAGGCATGAGTCACCACACCTGGCAAATTTTTGTATTTTTAGTAGAGACAAGAGTTTAACCACGTTGGCCAGGCTGGTCTCAAACTCCCAACCTCAAGTGATCCTCCCGCTTCAGCCTCCCAAAGTGCTGGAATTGCAGGTGTGAGCCACATCACCAGGCTCTTCTTGAATTTTTCTACATCCTTCTTCACCTACAAATCCCTTCCCAAAACACATGGTTTTCCCAGGGTCCTAGTTAATATATTTGAATTTCTTCTAAACCGATAATTTGGTTTTCTGTGTTTCTTTGTCTAGATTTAGCTTTTCTTTCCTTTTAAAAATTAATTTATTACCAAATTTGGCAAGCTCTTAAAAATACATCGTGGAATGGAGTTTAACATTATTAAGTTGGGAGCTGATTTTGGTTCTCATTGGCTTAAATGAGCCATTTCTTCCACAATGGAGCCTGCATACACTTTGCAACTCTCATAAAAGTATTAATTTGTTAACTTTAGTGGTGTAAAAAAGTTCTTTTTAGTGGGGTGGAGGGGGTTAATGTTTTGTTATCTTTTGATGTGAGGTTATGCTGGTCCCATGAAACATGGATGTGTTCCGTCTTCCTCTATTTCCTGGAAGAGTCTGTGTACAGTTGGTGCTATTATGTCTTTGAATGTTTGATGGAATTCACTTGTGAAACCATCTGGGCTGGTTTCCTTGGTGGGAAGGTTAATGATGACAAATTCAATTTCTTTCATGGATACAGGATTATTCATATTTTCTCTTTCATCTTGTGTAAATTTTGGTAGATCGTACTTCTCAGGAAATTTGTTCAGTTCATTAAGTTGCCAAATTGATTGCTATAAAGTTGTTCACAAAATCAGCTTATTTTTCTTTTAATATCTGAAGTGGTAACCAGTGTTTCATTTCTGATATTTGTCATTTGTGCTCTATTAATAATTTTTGCTTATTAACTAGTTATGACTTTATTTATTTTGTTGCTTTTAAAGAACTAAGATTTAGCTTTGTAATCTTTTTATTTTTTAAAAAAGATTTTTTTTTCACTTTGTTTATTTACAAACCCTTGTGCTGAGGGCGATTTTCAATAGATCACAGTGAGGGAAGCTGTGTAATCTTTTTCTAACATTTGTTTTCTCTCTTGTTGACTTCTGCTCCTTTTGTCTTCTTTGGGTTTACTTTGCTCTTCTTTTTTTAGCTTTTTGAGGTGAACTGTTCTGTCTTTGAGGTCACATGTTTCCTCTTTTCTAACATAAGCCTTTAAAAGTGTAAATTTTCCTCCTCACACTGCTTTAACGCATCCCATACATTTTGATATATTTATTGTATTTTTACATATCTGTCAATTAGAAATATTTTAAAAATTCTTTGGGATTTTTTTTTTGAAACGTGCATTATTTAGAAGTGTGCAGGTTAATTTCCAAATATTGGGGGATTTCCTTGATCTGTTATTATTTCTAATTTAATTCTGCTGTGGTCAGAGAACGTACTTTGTGCTATTTCAAATATTTTTAAATTTTGGGGACTTGTATTATGGCCCAGCATATAGTTTGTCTTAGTGAACTTTCTATGTGTACTTGAAAAGAATGTGTAGTGATACAGAAATAGCAATTAGGTAAAGGTAACTGATGATAATGTTCACTTCCTCCAAATGTTTACTGATATTTTTGTAACTGATCAATAAGCTGATGAAAGAGAAGTGTTAAATCTCTTAATATGAGTGTGGAATTGTTTCTTTCTCCAACAGACTAAGCAGAGAAAGGGACTTCTTCCACCCGATAAAGGGCATCTGTGAAAAACCTGGAGCTAACCCAATACAATACTTATTGTTGAAATATTGAACACTTTCTCCCTAGGATCACAAAGATAAGGAAGTAAGTGCATGCATTCTCTCTCTCTCTCTCTCTCTCTCTCTCTCTCTCCTTCTGGTTAATTGTACTGAGAACCTAGCTATGGCAATGAAGCAAGAAAAACATGTAAAGGCATAAATATTGGTGGGAAAGAAGTAAAATTGTCTCTATTTGAACATAACATGATTATTTACATAGAAAACCTCAAGGAAATTACAGAACCACTAGTATAAGTCTGCAGGATACAAAAATCAATAGCATACATACATATATACTAGCAGCAAACAATTGGAAAATGAAATTTTAAAATATTTATTTACAACAGTACCAAATAAAATATTTTTAAATATTTAACAAAAGATGCAGAAGTCCTTTTCACAGAAAACTGCAGAATATTGTTAAAGGAGACATTTTAAAAGACCTGTACAGGCCGGGCATGCTGGTTCACGCCTGTAATCCTAGCACTTTGGGAGGCCGAGGCAGGCGGATCACCTGAGGTCAGGAGTCTGAGACCAGCCTGGCCAACATGATGAAACCCCATCTCTACTAAAAATACAAAAATTAGCGGGGCATGGTGGCACACACCTGTAATGCCAAATACTCGGGAGGCTGAGGCAGGAGAATCTCTTGAACCTGTGAGGCAGAAGTTGCAGTGAACTGAGGTCGCACCACTGCACTCCAGCCTAGGTTACAGAGTAAAACTTTGTCAAAAAAAAAAAAAACCTGAATACATGAGAGGCATTGTTCCAAATCTCAATTGGATAAGAAGACTCAATAGTGCTATCAGTTCTCCTTATTATTACCTTTTGTATAAATTTATGGGGTGCAAGTGTAATTTTGTTACAGGCATAGATTGTGTAGTGGTGAAGTCAAGGCTTCTAGGATATCTATCACCTAAATAACATACATTATACCCATTAAATAATTTTTTGGCATCCATTCCCTCTCACATCCTCACCCTTCCAAGTGTTTGTTGTCTATCATTCCACATTCTGTGTCCATGTGTACACATTATTTAGCTTCCACTTATAAGTGCAAACATGTGATACTTGTCTGTGTCTGACTTATTTAATTTAAGGTGATGGCCTCCAGCTCCATCCATGTTGGTGGAAAAGATATGATTTCATTATTGTATGGCTGAATAGTATTCAATTATATATATATGTGTGTGTGTGTGTGTATATATATACATATATATGTATATATGTATATATGTATGTGTATATATGTATATATGTATGTATGTGTATATATACATACATACATATATTATATATACATATATACATATATTATATATACATATATTATATATACATATATACATATATTTTTTATACATATATTTTATATATACATATATACATATATTTTTTATATATATATATATGACATTTTCTTTATCCAGTCATCTACTGATGGATACTTAGGTTGATTCCACATCTTTGCTATTGTGAATACTGCTGAGAGAAACAAGAATGCAGGTGTCTTTTTGATACAATGATTTATTGTCCTTTGAGTAGATCCCAGTAGTGAGATTACTGAATTGAATGGTAGTTCTATTTTTAGTTCTTTGAGAAATCTCCATGCTGTTTTCCATAGAGCACATACTAATTTACATTTCCACCAATAGTATATAAGTTCCCTTTTCTCTGCATCCTTGCTAACATCTGTTATTTTTTGTCTTTTTAATAATAGCCATTCTGTCTGGTGTAAGATGATATTTCATTGTGTTTTTAATTTGCGTTTCTCTGATGATTAATGATTTTGAGCATTCTTTCTTATGTTTGTTGGCCATTTGTATGTCTTCTTTTGAAAAATGTCTATTCATGTTCTTTGCCCACTTTTTAATGGGATTATTTGAGGTTTTTTTGTTGAGTTGTTTGAGTTTCTTATAAATTCTGACTGTCAAAATGCATAGTTTGCAAGTATTTTCTCCCATTTCACTAGTTGTTTGTTCACTCGGCTGATTATTTCCTTTGCTGTGCAGAAGCTTTTTAGTTTAATTAAATCCCATTTGTCTGTTTTTGTTTCTGTTGCCTGTGCTTTTGAGGTCTTGGTGATGAATTTTTTGCCTAGACCAATGTTGAGAAGTTTTCCCTAGGTTTTCTTTTAGTACTTTTATAGTTTCAGATCTTACATTTAATTCATCTTGAGTTGACTTTTTTTATATGGTGAGAGAATACGATCCAGTTTCATCCTTCTGCAAATGACAATCCAGTTTTTCTAGCACAATTTACTAAAAAGAGTGTCCTTCCCCCAGTATATGTTCTTGTTGACTTTATCAAAGATCAGTTGGCTATAAATATGTGCTTTTATTTCTGTGTTATCTATTCTGCTCCATTGATTTGTGTGTTTATACCAGTTCCATGCTGTTTTGGTTACTGTAGCCTGGTGGTATAATTTAAAGTCAGATAATATGATGGCTCCAGCTTTGTTCTTTTTGCTTGGGATTGCTTTGGCTATTTTGGCTCTTTTTTAGTTCCATACGAATTTTAGGACTATTTTTTTCTAAATTTGTGAAAAATGATGTTGGTATTTTGGTAGGGATTGCATTAAATTTGTAGATTGTTTTCGGCAGTATGGACAGTTTAATAATATTAACTCTGATCAATTAGCATGGGATGTTTTTCCATCTGGGTTATCTACAATTTCTTTCATCAGTGTTTTGTAGCTTTCTTGGTAGAGGTCTTTCATCTTCCTGGTTAAAAATATTCCTAGATGTTTTAATTTTTTGGTAGGTATTGCAGATGGGATTGCCTTCTTGATTTGGTTCTCAACTAGATCATTATTGATGTGTAGAAATGCTACTAATTTTAGTAGATTGATTTTGTATCCTAAAATTTTCCTGAATTTATTTATTGAATTGAAGAGTTTTTGATGGAATGTTTAGGGTTTTCTAGATGTAAGAATGCATCATCAGTGAACAGGGATAATTTGACTTACTTTTTTCCAGTTTGGATGCCTTTTATTTCTTTTACTTGATTGCTCTAGCTAGGACTTCCAGTACTATGTTGAATATCGGTGGTGAAAGTGGGCATCGTTGCCTTGTTCCAGTTCTTAGAGGGAATGCTTTAGACTTTTCCCCATTTAGTATGGTGCTGGCTGTGGGTTTAATGTATATGGGTTTTATTATTTTGAGGTATTTTCCTTCTGTGCCTAGTTTGTTGAGGTTATCAATTTATCACGTAAGGGACGTTGAATTTTATAAAATGCTTTTTCTGCATCTGTTGAGATGATCATATAGTTTTTGTTCTCAATTCTGTTAAGTGATGTTTCACATCTATTGCTTTATGTATGTTGAAGCATCCTTGCATTCCTCATGTAAAATCCACTTGATCAGTTCTCAAATTGATCCATGGATTCAATGCAATCCTAATCAAAATTTTAGCAAAGAATTTTTTGTAGAAGTTGAGAAACTAATTCTAAACTTTACTTGAAAATATAAAGGACCTACATTAGTCAAAGACATTTTTAAGAAGTTGGAGGGCTGACACCACTTGATTTTAAGACTTCCTACAAAACTACAGTAACCAAGTAGTATGGTAATACTGAAATGTTAGATACATAGAGCCCTTGAACATAAGACAGATAGTCATAGACAGGCAAAGATAGCCATAGATAATCAATTTTTAACAAAGATACCCACTCAAATTAATGAAGAAAGAAATGTTTTTTCAACAACTGAGTATATGCATAAGGAAAAAATGAACATCAACTCTTACCTTGCTCTGTATACAAAATTCACTTGAAATGACCATACACATAAAAATCCTAGAAGAAAACACAGGAGAAAATCCTTGCAACCTTGAGTGGCATATGTTTTTTACATAAGATACAAAAAGCACAATCCATAAAATATTGATAAACTGGACTTATCAAAATTTACAGCTTTTGCTCTTCAAAGGCACTATTAAGAAATGAAGGCAAGTCACAGAATAGGAGGAAATATTAGCAATACCTACATCTGATGATAACTTGTAATCACAAAACATACATTGTGCTTAAATCTCAATATTAAGGCTGGGTATAGTGGCTCACATCTGTAATTCCAGTGTTCTGGGAAGCCAGGGTGGGAAAATAGCTTGAGCCCAGGGGTTTGAGACCAACCCAAGGAAACATAGTGAGACTCCAACTCTACAAAAAAATTAAAGATATAGTCAGGAGTGGTGGTGCATGCCTGTAGTCTCAGCTACTCAGGAGGCTAAGGTAGGAGGATCACTGAAGCCCAGGAGCTCAAGGCTGCAGTGAGCTATGATCATGCCATTGTATTCCAGCTTGGGCAACAGAGTGAGACCATGTCTCCAGAAAAGAAAAAGAAAAAAACCTCAAAATAGTAAAAGGACAGGCTTTTTTTGCAGCTGCTGCTACCACCCAGGGCCCCCTGCCACCAACCATGATGGACATCACCGATAATGGTGAGCCCTTGGGTTGTGTCTCTTTCTAGCTGTTTGCAGACCAAGTTCCAAAGACAGCAAGAAACTTTTGCACTCTGAGCATTAGAGAGAAAATATTTGGTTATAAGGATTCCTGCTTTCACAGAATTATTCCAGGGTTTATGTGTCAGGATGGTGACTTCACAGGCCATAATGGCACTGGTGGAAAGTCCATTCATGGAGAGAAATTTGATGAAAACTTCATCCTGAAGCATACAGGTCCTGTCATCTTTCCATGGCAAATGCTAGACCCAACACAAACGGTTTCCAGTTTTTCATCTGCACTGCCAAGACTGAGTGGTTAGATGGCAAACATGTGGTCTTTGGGAAGGTGAAAGAAGGCATGAATATCTTGGAGGCCATGGAGCACTTTGGGTTCAGGAATAAGAAGACCAGCAAGAAGATCACCATTGCTGACTCTGGACAGTCTAATACATTTGACTTGTGCTTTATCTTAACCACCAGACTACTTTTTCTGTAACCTGGAGACCACCCCTCCACCCCATTTGCTCACAGTAGCCTATCATCTTTTGCTATCGATGCATTTTTTTTTTTTTTGAGATGGAGTCCCCTCTATTGCCCAGGCTGGAGTGCAGTGGCACGATCTCAGCTCACTGCAACCTCCGCCTCCTGGGTTCAAGCGATTCTCCTGCCTCAGCCTCCTGAGTAGCTGGGACTACAGGCAAGTGCCACCACGCCCAGCTAGTATTTGTATTTTTAGTAGAGACAGTGTTTCATCATATTGGCCAGGCTGGTCTCGAACTCCTGACCTCATGATTTGCCTGCCTCAGCCTCCCAAAGTGCTGAGATTACAGGCGTGAGCCACCTTGCCCAGCTGATGCATTCTTTAGGTTCTATATTTTCCTTATTCCCCTCTAGTTCTAGCTGGATTGCAGAGTTAAGTTTAAGATTATAAAATAAATATTAAATAACAACAAAAATAGTAAAAGGACAAAGAATACAATGTATACATGGGCAAATTATTTGAACAGACACTTCACCAAAGAAGATATAGAAATGACCAACAAATATAACATATATAAACGGCCAAAAAAACCATGAAAAGATGTTCAACGTCATGAGTTGTCTGTGAATTGCAAACAAAACTGCAATGACAGATCACTACACGTCCACTAGGATGGCTAAAATTACAGACCGACAATACCAAATCAGTCTTGGTGGGAGTGTAAGTGATGCAAACACTTTAGCAAACTACTGGGCAATTTCTTAAAGTTAAGCATATGCTTTTCATATGACCTAGTTTTTTCACTTTTGGGTATTTTCCCAGAATAAATAAAACATATGTTCACACAAATACCTGTGGGTGAATGCTCATACCAGCTTTATTCACAGTAGCCCCAAACTGGAAAAACCCCACATGTCTATTAACAGGTGAATGGAGAATCACTGTTGTATATCCATACAATGGAATACTACTCAGTAATGAAAGGGAATGAACTCTTTATATTCACCACAGCATCAAGGAATCTCCAGATCATTATGCCAGGTGAGAGAGGCTAGCCGGAAAAAGAGTATATCCTTCATGATTTCTCTTACACACAAATTAAACAACTCAAACTAATCTACAGTGATTTAAAAAACAGATGTGTGGTGTCCCGGTGCCCAGGGTGGTGGGAGATGAGGCAAAGGTGACCAAGGTGTCCCTTGTGGGTGATGAAGGTGTGTTGCCTCCTGATTGTGACCTTGGTTTGTGACCTGAGTGTGCACATAGTCAAACTCACTGGACTGGAAGCTTGAAGTGGACACAATTTACTGGACAGAAATCATACCCTCAATAAGGTTTCTAAAAAGCTGCCTTGCCTCTGGTTGGGGGTAATTATAGACTGGGATGGATAGCAAGGAAATCTGGGGAAGCTGAGCGGTGCTCACGTGGACGTATACATGAGCAGATTCAGTGAGTGGCACACTTAAGATCAGTCATTTCACCCACTGTGCTACTATGCGTGTACATTTCAAACCTCAATTAATAGAAACAGAATACAACTTACTGTTTTAGGCTGAGAAGAATTCCTAGAAATTTTACTAAAAGATTTACTCTTTTTTTTTTTTTGAGACGGAGTCTCGCTCTGTCGCCCAGGCTGGAGTGCAGTGGCGCGATCTCTGCTCACTGCAAGCTCCACCTCCTGGGTTCATGCCATTCTCCTGCCTCAGCCTCCCGAGTAGCTGGGACTACAGGCACCCGCCACCATGCCTGGCTAATTTTTTTTCTGTATTTTTAGTAGAGACCAGGATGGTCTTGATCTCCTGACCTCGTGATCCACCCGCCTCGGCCTCCCAAAGTGCTGGGATTACAGGCGTTAGCCACCGCTCCCAGCCAAAAAGGTTTACTCTTTTGGTAAAGTAAAAACTCATTTTCTTTTGAGTTAGAGTTTTATGCATCAAATTTGCTCTAAATGGCACAAACCAATTAATAAGGGAAGGAGAGGAAATCCACATCTCTTCATGTTCTCACTGGGTGCATCAGGGAATGTTGGCATTAAGCCCCTTCTAGCTTTGCAGGTAAACTTTTCCCTCTAGGAAATTGGTGTGAGAGATGCCCTCCAGGAAACTGGCATGAGAGAAAGAAAATAATGCTAAATATAAACAGTTCGTTTTCTAAGAAACGTCACCTGTTTGTTTATGAAATTTTGCCTTGGAGGTGCAAAATACTAAATAATTTATTGAAGTTGCTGCTGCAATGAAGTGTTTTCAGTGAACACAAAATAAATGTTTCTAAAGGTTTTAGTTTGTTTGTTTGTTGTTGTTGTTTTGCATGACCCAGTGTGTTCTAGGAATCTCCCGGCCGAGCCCGGGCAGTCTAATGATAGAGACACCTGGGCCACCCCAGGCATTCTAATGGGAGAGACTCCCAGATGACCCCAAGCATTCTAAAGAATGCAAATTAAACTTGGCTTTTAGTTCAGTTTGCTAAGTTGAGGCCTTACTTTTTGTTGGCCTCTCTCCATAAATCCTGTTGAGTGAGAAACTGATCTCAGGTTCTTTTCTGATTATGTCATTGAAGTTCACCCACTTTAGTTGTTTAATGGTTGTTGCATTCTTATCAGGCAGTTTTTGCCTAAGGCACCCATTTCCCACTTATGGAGGGCAGAAATCTAAGGTGGCCCCGGAACCAGAACCAAGCCCTCTGGCGTTATTCACATGATTATGTTACCTTGTATGGCAAAAGACTCTTTCAGATATAATTAAGATCACTAATTGTCTGATCTAAAAATTGGAAGATTATCTGAGGTGGGGCCTAATATGAGTTCTTATTTATTTATTTATTTATTTATTTATTTATTTATTTTTGAGACAGAGTCTCGCTCTGTTGCCCAGGCTGGGCAATGGGGCAATCTCGGCTCACTGCAACCTCTGCCTCCAGGTTCAAGCAATTCTCCTGCCTCAGCTTCCTGAGTAGTTGGGATTACAGGCACCTGCCACTGTGCCTGGCTAATTTTTGTATTTTTTAGTAGAGACGGGGTTTCATCATGTTGGCTGGGCTGGTCTCAAAGTCCTGACTTCAGGTGATCCGCCCGCCTCCGCCTCCCAAAGTGCTGGGATTACAGGTGTGAGCCACTGCACCCGGCCAAGTTCTTTAAAAGCAGAGTTTTCTCTGGCTGGTAACAGAGCTGGAGTTAGATTTGACACCAGGGTGGATTCTCTGTTGCTGGCTTTGAGATGGAGGAGGCCCTGGGAGGTCCCTGTTACTGAGAGCAACCCCTGGCTTATAGCCAGCAAGAAAATGAGGATTTCTGGGGACTGCAAGGAAGTGAATTTGCCCAACAACCAGATTGAACTTGGAGGTAGATTTTTTTTCCCCCAAACCTCCAGATAGGAGCCGTTGACATTGGCCTTGTGAGACTCCAAGCAGAAAACCTCATTAAACCCGCCTGGACTTCTGACCTGCAGAATTATGAGACCATAAATGGGTGTTGTTTTAAGCTATTAAGTCTGTTATGCAGTAATAGAAATTTATTATTTGTTACACAGTTATAGAAAATGAATATACAGGTGGGTGGGGTGGGGGGTATAGCTCACACCTGTAATCCCAGCACTTTGAAAGGCTGAGGTGGGCGAATCACTTGAGCCCAGGAGTTTGAGACCAGCCTGGGCAACATGGCAAGACCTCATCTCTATTAAAAGTACAAAAAATCAGCTGGGTGTGGTGGTACATGCCTGTAGTCCCAGCTACTTGGGAGGCTGAGGTGGGAGGATCACCTGAGCCCGAAAACTCGAGGCTGCCGTGAGCAGTGACCATGCCACTGCACTCCAGCCTGGGTGACAGAGTGAGACCCTGTCTCAAAAAAAGAAAAAAGAAAGAAAGAAAAAATTAATATATAGCTCTGATAATACAATCTCAGTAATAAACCATTTGATTTATTTCCAATGTTATTGCTGTTTCCTGGAATAATGAGTGTGGTTTGATTTTATTTTTATTTTTTAGTTGTGGACAAGGTCTCCATTTTCTAAGCCACTGTGAGAATTCAGGTAAATCACAGCCCATCCTGGGACAGTTTCTCCACATTCTTGCTACTCAAAGTGTGCTTCATGGACTAGTGGCTTCAGCCTCACCCAGGAACTTGTTAGAAACACAGAATCGTGGCCCCGCCCCAGACCTCCTGATGCAGAATCTTCATTTTAGTAAGTGACCCACTGCCCCCGTGCCCCCTGATGATTTGGGTGCTCATTAAAGTTTGAGAAGCACTGTTCGAGCTTGCCCTGAAGTTGTAGTGTGCTCTTATGGATTTCAAACCAAAAAGCATTACCTCTGTGAAGCCAGTCTGGAGCCTGGCTAGACCTTCTCCACCACCTCGGGGGCTTCTTATGTTCCAGAGTCTAACACTCTGGCCAGATACCAGGGACCTTTCACCCTCAGAACCTGTGCTCACATGTGGCAGCGAGCAGTGCCTGCACCTCGAGGCACCGCATCTTCCCAGCTACAGCGGGCCTGGCTGCTCCAGTTGCGCCCAACATGCGTTAGTAGGGGAATTAAATACCCCTCTCACTCCCAGTTTTGTGTATTTAAAAAATCCTCGGAAGAGAGTGGTATATGAGGCTTGAGGCTTATCAGCAGCTGCAGCAGCACGGGCCACATCGTAGCTGTGAGTCACAGACAAGCATGCACACTGTGGCTGCCTGAGGCCTCTGAGCTGCCTTCCACAGTCCTTCCCTCTGCAGGGCTTGGGCATGGCAAGGCGGCTTCTTCAGCAAGTGCTGCGGTCGGCGTAGCGGGATTCAGAGTGCAGTTTGTCCGAGTGTCCCCTGCTTCAAGCTCACCTCGGCTCTCATCCCCCAGCAGACCACACATGCCCAGGGGAATGACCCTTTCTCACCTCTGCGTCTTCAGACTGGGGCTGCTTTCTCTCCATCTCGCCTTCTCCTGTACCACCTGGGGTACTAAATCTTCCAGGAAACCTTCCTTGAATGTCTTCTGACATCCCAGTGAGGGGCTCCTGATATTCACTTCCATAGTGCTTTGGTCACCTACTGCAGCATAAAACCACTCCAAATTGAATTGCTTTGCTCACAATTGCACAGGCCAGGGATTTGGGCAGGGCTTGGCTAGGCGCTTTTCACAAGGTGGGTCTCCTTTGTGGATGTTGTTTGACGCTGTCCTCTGAAGCCTCCACTGGAGGCTGGAGCTGCCTGTCCAAGCTGGCGGCCTGACACTGCTGGGGGGAGGCACAGGTGGCACTTTGATGAAAGCACCTACACCTAGCCTGTCTCTGTGGCTGGGGTTCTATCACGGCATGGTGCCTGGGCTCTGAGAGAGGGGGTCCTGAGAGCAAGTGCTCCAGGAGACACAGCCGAAGCCACGGAGCTCTCTGTGGCCTGGTCTGGAACTTTCACACACCACAAATGCTGCATTTCTGTTGGGTCAAATGTGTCACATAAGTCTGCACAGACTCAGAAGGAGGAGACTTACACCACCATGCTGTGGCAGGGACAGCAAAGACTGTGTGGCCACGCTTCCTCTATCATGCGTGGCCAGGGTCTTCCCCATCACGGCTCCTCCTCTAGGCCGTGCCATCTCACAGGGCTGCCTCCAAGCACATGCCTTCCCCAGCACCACACTCAGTGCTGGCCCTGTGAACACATCTGTGGGACTGATGGAGTAGAAACCTGCTTCAGCAAAAGTCAGGGAGTGGCAAACCTGGGAATGTAGAGAAGCACTCTGTGTGCAACATGTATTTCTTATGTACGCAATGACGGCTGAAGTCCATGCAGAGTTTATCACTACTGGTCAGTTTCAGAGTGTATGTCAGAACCTGTGAGCCTTCCTTGCCAGAACAGTTTGGAGTGTCACACGAGGACTTCAGCCTGGACACCAGAACCAGGTGGGCAGTGAGGCCCATCACATGCCACTGTAGTGTGAAGGGACAGGGTCTGCCTGCTGGTCTGCCCAGGGAGAAGATACTCCTAGCTCTTCAGGCTCCTACTCAATTCCCTGACAGCACCCCTTTGCGAAAAGGCACCACCCTCGGCGTCAAGGGCATCTCTGAATGAGGGTCATGGTGAGCTTGTGTTAGGAAAATAGCTCTCTTGCCAATACGCAGGCAAAGTAAGCTTCTGCAATTCTCAAAGTCCCGAGTTTGCAGAATTTTATTTACAGCAAAATGTTGGTTTACCCACAAACATCCTGCTTGGCTAAATATATCTCCTGCTCCTAGAACAGGACCTGTGGTTTTCAAGCGTGGGTTTTGGCCTCCCTTCAGCATGCTGGCACGCATGTGCCCTGCTCTTTCTCCTGTGATCATCGGCATGATAGGAGGCAAGTGTGTCTTCTGACACAGGCATCTCACAACACTAGTGCAGCCGGACCTTTGTCTGGTAGGTCTCTGTGCACCTAGGAGGACCTGGGCCTGCGGGAAGTCTGGGGCCCACTGCTGGGCATGCTCGTTTCTTGAGCATCTGAGTCACCTTTACAGTCTGCAATGATTGACGAGGTCAAACAGGACTCACTTGCATTGCTGGGTCTCTGTGGCAACAGGGAGGACTTGGAGGTAGGTGTTCAGGTCAGAAGGGACAGTCCTGACTTCCTCCACCGCTGCCTGCAGAAGCAGAGGCTGAAGCCACAGGCTGTGGGGGTGGGGAGCGTGCTCCAGGAAGTGGCTCTCGGTGCTCCTGTCCACAGCCTCTGCAAGGAGAGGCCCAGGCCCAGGCAGAGAACACAGTATGGCAAGTGAGGAGAAGGGGAAAAAAATCAAATTACATGCTGTTTCTCCTTTGACAGTAGGAAGGCAGGAGGGAAGGGAGCTATGTAGACAGGAGATGCTCCCAGTTCTGCTGGAGCTTAGGCTGGCCCTAGAGCTAAGCTTTAGCAATCTCCAAGGGAAAAGGATTGTTTAACAGAAAAATGGGGCCGAGGAAATACTGGACTTCAAATGAGAAGAAACTTTTTCAGAACCTTCGTGGCCTTGGGGCTGGTTGTCCTTCCCAGAACCATACTTTGTGGCAGTGGTGAAGTCATCTCTGATCTGAATCCTCCCCGGCCAGGATGTCAAATGGTCATTTACAGAGAATTAGTAACTGACAGGGAGAGGAGAGAACACCCTTCTTTGCCTGTGAGTGATGGCTGAGTCACAGGCAGTGTGCGGTGATGGGCAACCATTACTTTTTTGTTTGCTGAAATAATTTCATGGTGCAGATTGGTTGGGAGAGTTCATTTTTGAGAAAAGTCAGTTTCCTGTATTTGAGCAAAGAAACCACAAATCATTCTTTAACATTAGAAAATTTCTGTAAAGCACGACTTGTCCTAAGTGAGGTGCGAGCGACACGAATCTTTTCCTCAGGCACAGAACTGTCATTCCTGCACTCTTGCGAGCCAAGGGTTAAATATTCAGGAATGTTCTGCCACCTGTTCTTAGGCAGCAATTTGAGCCTGGGAGGCCGCCCAGACAAGGACATGACAGCCCCCTCATGCCCCTTGCAGCTCTGAATGCCTCTCATCAATCCCGGGGTCTTGGGGGAATGGCAGAAGGATCCCCATCACGGTGGAGTCTCCCTTTTCACTTATAAATGCGGTGGGGCTGTGCTGTGCCCTCCGAGTGAGGAAGGGCTCTCTTCAGCCCACTCCATAGAAGCCTCCCTGGCAACCCAAGACCCCTAGTCCAGCTGCAGATGGCAAAGGAGACCCAAAGTGCAGAAAAAAACTCTATGGATAACCCTCAACAGCACTGCAGTGGTCCGAGGCTCCTTGAGGCTAAGGGTGCAGAAGACCAGCCCAGGCACAGGTGTCAGGGAAGGCCCTGTCCTCAAGCGTTGGGAAGGAGGTGCTCTTCCAACCAGCCTCTGTCCCCCAACTGAGGGAAGGAGTCCGGCCAGGGGCCACCTGGGCCCACCCACACCCACTGCATCTTCTCCTCCTTTTCCATCTGGTGACAGCTGCATTTCCGTGGGTGGCCAGGAGGAGAGTTTTTGATTCCCTCGCTGCGATGAAGACATGTTTGAAGAAAAGAAGCTGAGCTCACTCTGAGCCAGGTGTTAGAGGGCTTTGGTGCTGGTGCTGCCTGGGGATGTTGAGTGTGTGACGGCTCCTAGGATCTGAGCAGGGCCAGGAGGACGCACAGGAGGGCCGGGGCGCCACCAAAGGCAGGGAGAAGCCCACGTGGACGTCATCAGATTCCCCCTTCGTTATTTAACTGAAACTCCAGTCCACGAAGGGCACCGTGTTGCAGGCCCTGAGAGACTCCTGGCATTAGCGCTCCAGCCAGGCCCCTCTGTCCTGTTGCTGTGTCTGCACTGCCCTGGCTTCTGTATGCTTTTGCTGTATGGCCAGGACCTGTGGCTCCCGTGGCCTGCCCTTCAGCTGCCCTTGAACTCATGGAGCTGTTTTGCTGGCAGGCGCAGAGGCAGGAAGGACCCAGGGGTTTTGATCCTCACCGCCGTCCTCCCCGCCTCATGCCTTTGCCCAAGAGGACCAGAGTGGGAGTAAGAAGCCCGGGCAGACGGGCAGACTTGAGGGTGTCATTAGGATCCGAGTTCCCCTAGGGGTTGGGCTCCACCCACCCTGCCCCGGAACTGGCCCGAAATTGTGCCCTGCCTGCCGCTCCCCTCTGGGCCCTGCTCTGACTCACCCTCCCCAGTATCCCCTGGAGCCCCCTCCATCAGTCCCTGGGTGCTCATCTCACGGCGTGCTCCTGCGGAACCAACAGCCCCTGCCCAGACAGCAGGGAAGCCTCAGCAGAGCCCTGGGGGCGGTTTGGGTGGTGAGGGAAGGGGAGGAAGGATGGAAGCCCACAGGGGGCTGCGTAGTGCGGGGGCGGGGTCTGAGTTGGGCAGAGCCGAGGCGCCTCTGCTCAGGCCTCTTCTGAGTGGGGTTCCAGGGCCTGCACGTTCCCCCTGCTCCGCCTCCTCCACCCCGTGCAGTAGGAGGATTCCCCCGCAGTGCGGGGGCTCCTGCCCAGAACAGGTCCCCAGGCCTCTCGCCCCGACCAGCAGCTTGGGCTGGAGCTGGAGCCGGTGAGATATTTTTCTTTACTAGGGAACCTTGCCTAGCACTGCTCTGTTCTCCAGGCAGGACGACGGCCTTTGGGGCCTGGTGGACGGGATTGGATGCCTCCCTCTCTGCTGCAACTGCTTTGGGTCCGTCTGGATTGTTCCCCCAACCGTTTGCCACGTGCTCCCTGCGCTTCGGGCGCTGGGTTGGCCGCGGGGACCCCAGCACGGTCCGCGCACCCCTGGGGACCCCCGTGAACAGGCCAGGAGGTGGGAGCTATGTTAGTCACTGCGGGGTTACAAATCAGGATGTAAAGTGGGGGCCAGGGGCCAGGAAGGAGAACCAAGGGGCGCCGCGGGGTGGGGGTGGGGGTAGGCCTCGCGGGAGGGGCCGCGGAAGCGAGGCCAGCAGCACCCTGGAGAGGGGCGGGGAGGGTGCTTGGCCCATTCTGGGCGCTGTCAACGGGTGACAGACTCAGGGTCTAGCTGTGAGGGACGTGGGCTGGGGCAGCAATGGAGCAGGAGTCCGGCAGGGCGGGTGCGGGCCGGGCCTGCGCAGGTCAGGCCGAGAGTATGCGCGCGCTTTTGGGTGGGGGTGGGAAGGCGGGGCGAGGCCCAGGACAGCGTCTGGTGTCAGAAACTGGCTGGGCGGGGACCATTCCAGAGGCCAGGAGAGCAGGAGGAGGACGGACGCAGTGGGGAGGAGGGCCCTAAAATTGACTTTGGAGCGGGTTACCTGTGAGACGTCTCAGGGAGGAATGTCCAGCAGACAATTGGCTACGGAAATCTGGAGCTCAGCAAAGAGAATGGGGCCGCGTGACCATGACATTTACCCAAATGATCCTCAGCAGGCCTCGCCAATTCCTGGGGACACCAGCCTCTCACAGAGGATCTTTCTGTCTTCTCAGAGTCACTTTTACAAATGTTGCCACAGGGTTATATTGCTTAGCTTCCTTCCTTCCTTCCCTTCCCTTCCCTTCCTTCCTTCCTTCCTTCCTTCCTTCCTTCCTTCCTTCCTTCCTTCCTTCCTTCCTTCCCTTCCTTCCTTCCTCCCTCCCTCCCTCCCTCCTTCCCTCCCTCTTTCCCTCCTTCCGTTCCTCCTCTCTCTTCTGTCTCCTTCCTTCCTTCCCTCCCTTCTTCCCTCCTTCCCTCCTCTTTCTCTTTCCTCTCTCTCCTTCCTTCCTTCCCTCCCTTCCTCCCTCCTTCCCTCCTTTCTCTCTTTCCTCTCTCCTCCCTCCCTCCCTCCTTCCCTCCTCTCTTTCCCTCCTCCCTTTTTTCCTTCTTTGCTCCCTCCCTCCCTCCCTTCTTTCCCTCTCTTTCTTCCTTTTCTTTCTCTTCTTCCTTTCTTCCTCTCCCTTCCCCTGCCCCACCCCGTCCCCTTCCCTTGTATAGACAGGGTCTCGTGCTGGTGCCCAGGCTGGAGTGCAGTGGGCAATCATAGCTCACTGCAGCCTTGACCTCCTAGGCTCAAAGCAATTCCCTCCACCCAACGCCCCCCAACAGGCCTCCCAAAGTGCTGGGATTACAAGCATGGGCCACCAACCATGCCCAGCCCACTTAACGATTTCATGCATATAACTTGTAACTGACCTAAGATAAATTATGTGAATGCTACTCTGGAGGGAGGAGAGGGTGTCAGTGGAAGTCGTATGACTTTTGCATATCTGTGCCATCAAATATAGGTAAAAGTATCAATGG
Source organism: Pongo pygmaeus (assembly GCF_028885625.2). NCBI lineage: Eukaryota > Metazoa > Chordata > Mammalia > Primates > Hominidae > Pongo > Pongo pygmaeus. The sequence goes on from NC_072386.2 coordinate 79,612,634, forward strand.
TGCAATTCTGCTGTTTAAATAGCATCCTTGGCTCTAAATAAAAGGGCTGATATTTTAAGTTGATTCATATATTGTAAATTAATCCAACCTAATTTTTAAAAAATTGGGGGAATGTTTTTCTTGTTAAGTCATGTTATAAAAATAAAAACTGGAAATTCTTGGCTTAAAAAATAAATAAATAAAATTGAAACAGATTCTTAAAATAATCCTCAGCTTAATGTAAGCAATTTTGTCTGTGACATATCACGAGTTTGATAAGCTGGAGATGTTCTATTAAAAATATTGAAATAGAAATGTCTGTGACTCATGCCTGGTGGCATCTTGCATGCTGCACTCCTTGGATTATGAGCCCAACCTTTTGGAAATGGATGGACTTGGGCCTCAGGCACAGGGTTGCTCATTTCTAGCTGCAGCTTCTTAAGCTTGGAGATTGGTTCCTCCTCTGTAAAATGGGAATTCCTAAGCCTCGCTCATGGAACTGTGAACTTCTTGGAGAGGCCCTTGTAAAGGCCGTGGGATGGCGCCAGCACACTTGTCCTGTCATTCCTTATCCACGCATGTCATTTCCTTTGTGTGATATGGAGGAGACAGGGCCCCCATTTACTGGGCTGTGTGTAAAATACCTGGTGAGAGTGTTTGAGAAAGATTACTTGATAATCATGCACAAGGATGGTATCAATGAGCTGGATGTTCCCTAAGATGTGACTTCAAGCATTCCTATCTTAGGATACATATTCAGTTTGCCAAGTGTCCTGCAGAAAATTGTGTAGAAGCTCCACAGCTGTCTCACCAGCCCAGGTAGAAGATAGCATTCTTTGGGCCCTTGCTACAAAGCGAGGTCCCTGGACTGGCAGCAATCTTGTCACCTGGGAGCTTGTCTGAAATGCAGGCTCTCAGGCTTGATCCTGTATAACCATGACTATGGCCACTGGAAATGTGGTTAGTGCCACATAATGAAATCATACTCTTTTGGGTATATTCGGTTAAATAAAGTATCTTATTAATATTAATTTCACTTTTTTTAACTTAAAGTCTCTACCAGGAAACTTTAAACTTCATATGTGACTCCCATTATATTTCTTTACTTTTTGAGACAGGGTCTTGCTCTGTCACCCAGGCTGGAGTGCAATGGTGCAATCTTAGCTCACTGCAGCCTTGACCTCCTGGGCTCCAGTGATCCTCCCACCTCACCCTCCCAAGTAGCTGGGACTTCAGGCGTGTGGTACCACACTCAGCTAATTTTTTTTTTTTTTTTTTTTTTGCGATGGAGTCTCGCTCAGCTGCCCGGGCTGGAGTGCAGTGGTGTGATCTTGGCTCACTGCAACCACCGTCTCCCAGGTTCAAGCGATTCTCCTGCCTCAGCCTCCTGTGTAGTTGGGATTACAGGCACCCACCATCATGCCTGGCAAATTTTTGTATTTTAGTAGAGACGTGGTTTCACCATGTTGGCCAGGCTGGTCTTGAACTCCTGATTTCAGGTGATCTGCCCTGATCGGTCAATTTTTTTAATTTTTATTTTTTTAATAGAGACAGGGTCTCACTATATTGCTTCAAGTGGTCTTGAACTCCTGGGCTCAAGTGATCCTCCTGCCACAGCTACCCAAAGTGTTGGGATTACAGGAATGAGCCACCTTGCCTGGCCCCATCATATTTCTGTTGGACAGTGCTGCACTCAAATCCATGTTCTCAGAATCTGTATTTTAACTAGATCCCTGAGTGATCTCTGTGCCATTAAAGTTTGAGAAGCACTGCTCTCCAGTAACTACAGCCTGTGGCCCAAATCCGGCCAAACGCTTGTTTTTGTGAAGTGAATGTTACTGGAACGCAGTCACACCCTTTGTTAACACACCATCTGTGGCTCTTTGTGCTTCAGGGGTGGAGCTGAATAGTGGTGAGCTCGCAGCAGAGCTTGAGAGGCCATCTAGCCCTTATAGATAGTTTCCTCAACTCCCGGCCTAGGCCTTGTTCCTGCCAGCATCTTATGGTGTGGTCTCCAACCCTGATGTGCCTGTTCATGTCCTTGTCAGGAAAGTCCCTAGGCACAAGTGCCTGTGGTAGAAAATGCTTTTGGAGGCCTGCTTCTTTCCTGGAAGTCACAGAGGAGGCCGAGGATCCAGGGGATGAAAAAGATTAAAAGATGATTTAAGATCAAAAGTCCCTAGTGATATTGGAAAGGCCCTTTGAGGCCACCTGACATTATCTTGCTTGTTGATTGGTGAAGCAAGACCCTAATAGGGGGTGGGTGGTGAGTCCTTTAGGTGCCGGGTGAAGGAGCCAGTGGAAACCTGGGTGAAGCCGGATGGGTGCCACCTCCAGTTGTTTTTGCAACAGGGTGTTTTCCCAGATTGTAGGTGTTGGTGGGATGGGAAGGCCCAGAAGTGAGTTGTGCAAACAATGCAAAATTTTGTCCCCTCAAATTAACACTTGGTTTTAGTTGCAATATTTAATTTACTGTGCAGTTTTCAAATAATATTAAAAGAAGGCGTGGGGATTTGTATGTTAATCAGTGGGAAGCATAGAGTTAAAAAGACAAGACAAGACTAAGAAATGCTGCTCTATTTTTCTGCTACTCAAAGTGTGGTCCACAGACCAGAGGCATGAACATTGCCAGGAGATTGCTAGCAATGCAGAATTTCAGCTGGCCCCATCGAGTCAGAGTCTGTATCTTAACAAGCCCCAAGTGACTCGCAAGCACAGGAGCGTCGGAAACCCATCATTTCAGTTACTTTTAGGCTTTGGTGTGTCTTGAAATCACTTGGGAGGTTTCAGAATTCTGAAGCCCAGGTCCCACTTCAGAGCTCTGTCTGGGGAGAGGCCAGGCATGGATCCATCTGAGGGTCTCCAGATGGTTTGAACATGCAGTGGAGGGTGAGAGCCTCAGTCAACACTGGCCTTGTTTTTGCTCCGAGTTTCACAGCCATGAGCCCCAGTGTGCCATGTTCCAGGTAGAGTCATCTAGGAATTTGCTCCTGAGTCAGGCTGCTGAAGCCCACTGTTTGTTCCCTCTCCCTGGAAGGGTGGAGATCCAGCCCTCTCCGGATTTTCTGAAACTCTGGTGAAACTTTTGGAAGGTGTGACAGGGATTCTGACTCCAACTTCCATGGCCAGGCACTTGCATGGCAGTGAAAGAGCAACAGGATTTGGTGCTTCCCCCACTGGGTGATGCAGGAATGTTCTGGATATCAAACAGAGAGTTAGCTTATTGAGACATGATTTTCAAACCCATGAGCAGTATGCTTTCTTTAAGAAACACTTGTATAAATTGCATTACTGTGAGGAATGGCTCTCAGCACTTTACAGATATTAGCTCATAAATAACATGACAGTCCTGTGAGGTGGCTTTACAGCTCCACCCACTGAGAAGTGGAGTCAATGTTGGTCCCCTTGATTCTGGGCCTGCCTTAGTGGCCTGTCCACCAAAGTTACAGTGGAGTGATGCTACATAACTTTCAAGACCAGGTCATGAAGAGGTGACAGCTTCCTGCTGGCTCTCTGGAATACTCCTGGGCAACCGTGGAAGCCGTCTGACCGCTCTGATCGAGCATGGCCACCATGCTGCGAGGAAGCCCAACCAGCCCACAAGTGGAGAAGTGCTGAGGTACTGAGGGGCTAAGTGACTGTGATGGGCAGAGCCCCTGAGATTGGCAGGCCACTTGTTCCTGCATCAGATCTGGTTCATCCTGACCGATGGGCCTTGTTTGTCATGGGAGGGGGCCACAGAAATTGGGGCCCCAGTGTAGCTGGTGTTATTCAAAGTCTGACTGGCTGAGGCCCCCTGAAGTCAGGGTAGCCCCTGGGCTCTGTGCTCTCCCAGCTGCCATTCATGCTACACTTTTTCACCCACCCTTGGCCTCAGGTAGGGTCAGAGGCCTTCAGGGTGTCCACCTTTCCTCCTCCCCAAACACCTGCTGAGCATCCCACTCAGCCACACTCCAGAGCTGCAGTAGCCTTAGGGGACTTTTCTGCCTGGGTTCCTTGTGGTCAGTCAAACACCAACTCCGACTCCTCATAGTGGGAAGGGTGGGATGGAAGCCAGGGGATGTCTGTTGGCAGGTGCACGGCTCTGCAGGCATCTGCCAAACAGATCTTATCTGACAGCCACTGTTAGGCAAAATGGTTCTCTAGACCTGAAAATATGCCCAAGAGGGGATGCCGGGAGTCACCAGCACCCAAGAGAGCACCCTGGGGCCAGGGCTTCAGTTGTTGGTGAACTCCTGTCCCTTCTGCCACTGAGCCCTCCTCAACTAGGGCAACCATAGCCCCTGGAGACAGGGTGTAAGCATCTTAGCAGTGCATTGCAGTGGAGCGGTGACGTAAATATATAAGGGAATATCTTAGAGAGGATAGCATTAGAACAAGGCTGAGCCTTCAGTTTGAGACAAGGACTGGATGCACAATGGGCCCTTTAACAACATAGGTTTGAACTGTGTGGGCCACTTATATGCAGATTTTCTTCCACCTCTGCCATTCCCGGGACAGTGAGACCAATCCCTCTTCTTCCTCCTCCTCGACCTACTCCACTTGAAGACAAAGATGAAGACCTCTATGATGATCCGCCCCCACTTGGTGAATAGTAAATATATTTTCTCTTTAATGATTTTCTTAATTATATTTTCTTCTTTCTAGCTTACTTTACTTTAAGAATACAGTATATGACATATATAACATACAAAATATGTGTTAATTGGCTATTTATGTTATCAGTAAGGCCTCTGGTCAACAGCAAGCTATTACTGTAAAGTTTTGGGGGCAGTCGAAATGTATATGAGGATTTTTGACTGCCTGAGAGTTGGTGCTCCTAACCCCTTCATTGTTCAAGGGTCAACTGTACTTCGAGGTACTATAATTTTAGTGATTAATTTGTCTTTCTTGTTGGTGCTCTATTGTGTGGGTTGATTTGTTTTCATGAATATGTATTGGTAAATAAAATAAAAGAGTTTTAAAAAAGGAAAGCCTAGGCTGGGTGCACTGGCTCACGCCTGTAACCCCAGCACTTTGGGAGGCCCAGGCAGGTGGATCATGAGGTCAGGAGTTCAAGACCAGCCTGGCCAAGATGATGAAACCCCATCTCTACTAAAAATACAAAAATTAGCTGGGTGTGGTGGTGGGCACTACTCAGGAGGCTGAGGCAGAGAATTGCTTGAACCCGGGAGGCGGCGGTTGCAGTGAGCTGAGATCGTGCCACTGCACTCCAGTCTGGGTGACAGAGTGAGACTTCGTCTCAAAAAAAAGCCTGTGTTAACTACACCCATTAGCTGTGTGCTCTTCAGCAAATAACTTACAAGGGGCCCTCCACCTTTCCCTACTCATTCCCTCTGAAACTGCATTTGCAAAATTATGACAGTGAGAGAAATCTGACTTAGTTGATTGCATCTTGCTTCTGACCTCCAAGCTGTCCTTGGTCAAGGCAGCATGGGCCAAGGTAACTATAGGAGGAATATAGTTTATAGTTTAACTTAAAAGCAAGGGTAAAAGTAAATCCCTCCATAAAACTAACCCCCTCCTTGCTCAGGGACCAAAAACCGCCTTTGTAAGACTAATGAAGGACCACAAGATTAGAATTGTGGGAGAGGCCTGAACTCTGCCTAAATAATGGCATAATTTCTATAATCCCTTACTGCTCAGGGGTCATGTGGCCAGAGGTCACAAGATTTGTGACGTCTCCAATTTCTCCTATGGATACATCACTATTGTAGAACCTAAGATTGGTTTTATCTGATTTTTTTCAGACTGACTTCACCTGGACCCCTGACTCATAACTCAGCTGGTCCTGTGGTTCCACCCAGAGGTGGACTCAGTGCACAAGGATTGTTTTCCACCCCTTTATGATTTCATCCCCAACTAATCAGCAGCACCCATTCCCTAGTCCCCCAGCCCACCAAATACTTGAGTGATAACTTCATTTCTCCTGCATGGGCCAGCCTTACGTCAGTTAAACTCTTTCTCTATTGCAATGCCCTGGTCTCAATGGATGGATTTCGTGCAGTGGCCAGGAAGAACCTATCAAGTGGTTACACTTTTACCTCAGTTCCCTCCAGGACTCAGGAACTCCTCTCTGGGCCGTTGTAAAGATGAGAAATAATACACATACAGCCTGGAGCTCAGTGTTATTTGGGCAAGGCTGTGGGTAAATGTCTGTAGGTAAAAGATGGGAATTGGATCTACCCAGACAGCTCTTCATGCATGCACGTTGGGGAGACAGAAAACTCACCATCCAGGGAAGGCTTTCACTCATGTGATGGCTTATTTTATGAGTCAATTTGAGTGGACCGTAAGGTGCTCAGATTAAACATTATTTGGGTGTGTCTGTGACGGTTTTCTGATGGGATTAGCATTTGAATCAGCAGACTGAGTGAAGCGGATGCCCTTCTCAATGTAGGTGGGCCTCATCCAACCCCTTGAGGGTCTGCACAAAACAAAAGACAGAGAACAGAGGAATTTGCTCTCTTTCCCCCTTACCTCCATGCTTGAGCTGGGACATCTCATTTCTTCTTCTGCCCTGGGATTGGGATTTACATCATCTGTTCCCCTGGTTCTCAGGCTGTTGGAACGGGAGTGAATTATAACACTGGCTTTCTTGGGTCTCCAGTTTGCAGATGGCAGATCTCAGGGCTTGTCAGCTTCCATAACTGTGTGAGCCAATTCCTCAGATAAATTTCTTCCTGTGTACATACCCTATTGGCCCTGTCTCTGGAGAAGCCTGTCTAATTCACATGTGGTGGGTAGGGATGGTTAGCTGGCTGAGTTCCTCCCTTTCCTCACTCCATGTTGTCCTGTGCTCTCCCTGGGCTGTTGGGGTGACAGAGGGGAGGAAGGGAGGGAGGAGACGCAGTGGAGAGGATGGAGGAGGCTTGCTGAGGAGTGCAAGGGGCAGCAAAGGGCAGCAAAAGGCAGCTGAGCTGTGTGGGAGGTAGGGAGTGGGAAAGCAAGATGGCGGCGGGAGGTTGAGGGATGTGGTGGGAGCTCAGTCCCCTTGTGTGGTTGGAGACTTGCAGAACTGGCTTGATTATCCTCAAGTCCCCTTTGGTCCCTGGGCAGCAACACCCACGAAAAAGTGCTGATTTCCCCAGACCATGGTGCAGCTACCACCCACTGAACCAGGGTTGAAGCTTTTATACTCAAGGGAGAGTGGAAACTTCTAGAATAGGGAACAGCTTGGTGAGCAGGTAAATATGGGCAGGCAACATTTCCGAAAGTGGGTGTGCAGGTGGTGGGCGGGTGGGGGGAGACGCACTATTTTCTTTTCCCCAAAAGAACTAACTCATTCCTTAGCTCATTCCTTAGAGACGACTTCATGAAAACAGAAGCAACGATGCTCCCAGAATCACAATCATATGTTAGATTTACTCACTTGAAGCTTCTCTCTAGATGTGGTTAAGGAAATATGACAAATAGACCTTGTTCTGATTTTTACTTTCTCTAAAGAACTAATATAGCTGATGGATTTATGATGAGAAAGCCATTAACACCATGAGCTGGATTTATAGTGCTCCTTGTCTCTCAAAAAATTGAGATACTTTGAAATAATAGGTATGTTTCTTTAAGAACACATTCTAGAAATTCAGGGCAAGAAGACCCTGCATCTGAAAGAACACACAAGTGGACATTCTGTGTTCAGAGAGACGAGAAGTTCCTGCCCTGGGGGACTATTTGGGTACTCAGTGTTCGTAATGATAAGATTCATTTAAAAGGCAAAAACCCACAAACTAAAATGCGGTCAAACTGTTGCAGAGAGTAGGGGTGACGTACAAGGTGAAGGAAACAGAAGTTTTGTGGTTTAATAGCTGGTTTCATGATGAGTTATGGTATTTCTTCAGAAAAACTCTGCAAGCAGTTACGTGGTGCTGTTAGCTTTGGGAACTAATTCAGTCATGGTTTTGTAACTCATCTTCAATGGTGCTTGTTTTTTTGTTTGTTTGTTTTTGGTTCGTCTTCACAGTCACAGCCCAATATTTTTGTTTGGAGGTGGGGAGGGAGTGGGTTCCAATTATCTGCTGCTGTGTAATAAACCATCCAAAATGCAGCAGCATAGAGCTACCATTTTATTATTCCAGTTCTTCAGATTGCCTGGGGTCAGCAGGATGGTTCTTCTGCTGACCTCCTTTGGGGTCTCTCCTGTTGGCAATGAATGGTAATAGGGCTGAATCACCTGGCCCTGGGACTAGGAAATGGAACATGGACAGCTGAGCCTCTCTCTTTCTCCTTGTGGCCTCAGGACTTCTCCATGTAGTCTCCCCAGCAGGTCGATGGTCTTTTAAAATCAGGGGTCAGCAAACGTTTCTGTACAAGACCAAACATTTTAGACTCTTTGACCATATAGTCTATGTCACAAGTACTCAACTCTACCATTGTAATGCAAAGGTAGCCATAAATGCCCATAAACAGATGGACATTGCTCTGCTACAATAAAGCTTTATTTACAAAAATAGACAGTGGGCTGGATTTGGCCTATGGGCCATAGTTTGCCAACCCCTGTCTTACATGGTGGTTCAGGACTCCCAAGAGCACAAGAACAAACATTGCCAAGCTTTACAAGTTAGGCCCAGAACAGGCACAGAGTCACCTGCTACACTGTTGACTAAAGTGGGTCTCAGGCTTAGTCCAGACACAATGTTGGAAAGCAGGGAAGAAAGAATGTTTCTTCTGCCTTTTTAGGTTTAGTGACTGTGGCCTGCAAATTAAACTAACAAAGGACAGATTAACAGGAGGAAAAGTATACAAATTGTATTTGATGTTAATATCTTAATTTTTGGGCTGGGCATGGTGGCTCATGCCTGTAATCCCAGCACTTTGGGAGGCTGAGGCGGGCAGATCACTTGAGGCCAGTAGTTTGAGATCAACCTGGCCAACATGGCGAAACCCCGTCTCTACTAAAAATACAAAATTAGCTGGGCATGGTGGTGCACACCTGTAATCCCAGCTACTCAGCAGGCTGAGGCAGGAGAATCGCTTGAAGCCTGAGGCAGGAGAATTGCTTGAAGCCAGGAGGCGAAGGCTGCAGTGAGCTGAGATCGCACCCACTGCACTCCAAGCCTGGGCAAAAGAGTGAGAGTCAGCCAGGTGTGGTGGCTCACACCTGTAATCCCAGCAGTTTGGGAGGCCAAGGTGGGCAGATGACCTGAGGTCGGGAGTTCGAGACCAGCCTGACCAACATGGAGAAACCTCATCTGTACTTTAAAAAAATAATATTAATACAAAATTAGCTGGGTGTGGTGGCACATGCCTGTAATCCCAACTACTTGGGAGGCTGAGGCAGGAGAATTGCTTGAACCCAGGAGGCGGAGTTTGCACTGAGCCAAGATTGCACCACTGCACTCCAGCCTGAGCAATAGAGGGAGATTCCATCTCAAAGAGTGAGAGTCTGTCTCAAAAACATTTTTTAAAAAATTTTTACATGTAAACAAGTATCTTACAGAAAGTGAAAACCCAAAGAAAGAGTTATGACTGAGAACTCATATACCATTTTAACAAAGACTATAAATTTGTGGCAAAATGACAAGGCAAAGATAAAGGATTTGAAATTCTAGTGGTGATAAACTGTGGAATGTCAAATATGTGGGGGAAAACTAATGGAAGATAAAGTTTATTTAGTAAGTTTGTTTATGCAGATTGAAGCCAGTACCATGTCAAGGGATAAACATTGTCTCCTCTTCCTGGCAGAGGGGGACCCCTTCACAAAGGGAAATTTATGCCCTCCTTTACACAGGCGGGAGAGAATAGAGAGATTTTCCTGCTTCTGCTGTTTCTCATTTGCCTTCAGCTCAAAATAATCCTTATGCCAAAGTGGTATATTTTGGGGTGGCATGCTCTGACTCCCTTCAGGGATTACTGCAGAAGGACAGTTACAAGGATTTGGGGTTCTTGGGGCCATCTTTGGAGACACATGCCACAGGGGAGTGAGAGACGTAAGGTCACTCTTTGGCGTTTGATTTTAAGGAAACATTAGTGTATGCAAACTTTGTGTTTAAACCAAAGAGCAGAATTTATCATTTGAAATGAAAATTTTATAGCTACTAAAGTAAAAATAGGTGAGTTTTGTTATCTTCTGTTGAGTGCTACTCCACCAAGGTTAACAAAAGGACTGAAGTGCAAGGATTTCGTGGTGGGAATGCTTGTCTCCTTTGCCTGCTTCCCCTCATTCATTATTTTTGTATCTGGATACAGGAAACAGAAATGCTACATGACAATTACTCTCAGATGCAATGGTCTTTCGGACATCATGTTTTGCTGGGGTCAGATGGGGACCTTATTTTCTGTGTGTTCTGGTTCCCCTCTCTGTTCTCCAGGTATTCTGAGCCACTTCTCTGGTAAAGGGGTGTCCCTAGGGGCAGCTTTTAAAGGGCTGAGGGCCTTCAGGCACAGGCAGGGGCCCTCTTGCTGGGGTGATCCCCTGGTGAGACAGAGCCCCTTTACTCTGGTCTGCACTGTTTTACAAGCCTTGACTCCCCAAACTCAGGTTCTCCCACCTTAGTCCTAGCCACGAAGCTGACTGTTTCTATAATACACTGGATCATGTTACTGCCTTTTGGGAAAACCCCTGACTGCTCCTCCTGATCCTCCTGACTGCCTGCAGTGGAAGCATCATCTATATTCCAGCTTCACCATCTTCCTGCCCACCCAGCACACACTGCCCAAGACCCTACTCTATAATCCCCCTGGACTCTTCAGTCTTCCCAAAGGAGTCCTGAACCTTCCTATCTTCTCGTGTTTACTCAAAGCCTGAAATGCTTCCCCCATTTGAAGATGATTCTCCAAATCTCAACCTAAGTGCCCCTTTCTCCAGGAAGCCCTCCTTAGTTTCTTTTTAGTTGGATCACTTGTTCCTTCCTGAATGAACCCGAGAAGGAGAGAGAGAGAGGGAGAGAGAGAAAGCAGGTTTTTACTATTTTACTGAAACATATCCTAGAAGCCCCATGAATACTTTCACATGTAAACTTAGAACACATTTACCTTTGCAGAGTGCAGAGAGTGCAAGAAAGTTTAACTGAAAACTGTGATAGTTTCTGCTTCTTAATGATTCATTTCTTGCATGGTGAGCAATTCCGTACCTGGTAGAAGAGTTGCTGAAGTATGTTCCCCAATTGCTTGTTCTCATTTCCACATAATGTGTGTGTGTGTGTGTGTGTGTGTGTGTGTGTGATGCATTAACAAGTTAGCCAGTATATAAGTTTACGTGCTGCTCTTGAATTTCTCCAAAACTTTCTTATGGATCATTTAAAAGCTCAATGGTGTCCCTTCAATAGCTCAGCTGATAGAGCAGAGGACTGTAGCTAATTCCTCATAAAATCTCAATGAGATTAAAAACAAGCAAGCAAGCAAGAAAACAAACAAACAAAAAAACAGCCCAGAAAGGCAGATGCAAAGAAGCAGCTAAGCCTTCCCTGTGGCTATGTGAATGGATGCTCAGGAGGGCCCTTTGCCTGGGGTTAGGGAGTACACAGGCTTCTTGTGTTAGTTTTTGTTTTTTCTGTAGTGAGGTTGGCAAAGCTGCCTCCTCTCCCAGCCTTGAGCTGGTGCCTGGGTCTAGGTGGGTGCTACCGAGGTATAAAAGGAAGTCGGGGCTCTTGTGGACAGGGGGACCGCCCACCCCAGGATTTCGAGTTAGGACAGGCTCTCCAGCTGAATTTGGGGGGCCTCATGCCAGCAAAGTGCTACGAGCTCAGGCACACTTGAGGGGCACTGGTGCAGGTGAAACAGAACAACCTGAGGATCTCAGCAGGAGGGACAACACAAAGCTGTCCCTGCTCTTAGGGGCACAGCCTGCATGCAGGTCACTGTTCCTACACGGCTGCTGCCCCTGTGGGCATGTCACAGTAAGTTGATCACTGTGACTTACGGATTTTGCAAAAGAGTAGGAGTTTATTCATGAGGCAGTCAAGCGAGGAGACGGGAGGACAGGTCTCAAATTTGCCTCTCTAAAAATAGGATGTGAGGGTACTTATGGGCTAGAAAGCCAAGTGGTCTTGAGGTGAAGTGGGAGGTAATGGGAGTTCATGCAAGCCTGGTGGGGCTGCACGGTTCTTCACTGGACATGTGCAGAAAAGGGTGGCACTAGCCTGATCTAAGGGTGGAGTTTTTAGCTCTCTGATGTCAAAAGGTCACTCTTTGGACACCCACACAGGTTCAGCTGAAGGGCTGGTGGGCTCAATGAGCTTGAACTGGACAAGTACTGCCCATAGTTCCTGAAAAACAACTCTAAGCGCTGGTTACTATAGTGACCCACAGTCAGAGCTGGTGTAAGGAAGTCAGTGGGAGTTTAGTGAGTACTGCTCAGCTACGTGGCGTTTAGCTATGCGGATTTTTAGATCAACTAGAAGCATGAGATGAAAAGTAAGCAACTTAATCAGGTGAGCCCTCAGCTTCAGGCACATCCTCTTTCTGCCTCTCACCTCTGCATCTTCCCTTCTTTTGCCCAATTGGGCCCAGCCAAACAACTCTGCCCCATCTGCTGTTTCACACTGTGAGGGCAGTGCACCAGGGTGCGAGGCCCTTGGTATGCACAGGCTGCGCTGGTGGCTTGCACACAGGCCAGGGCATTTTCCACAGTGTGGATTGGGACCCCTTAATGGGCATGGACTTAATTTAATAAGATGTGACTGACATTTTAAAAAATGAAATAAAAATAAATTTTAATGAAAGAATGCATAATGCTAAGGTTTTGTTTTGTTTTGTTTTGTTTTTTGTTTTTTTGTTTTTGTTTTTGTTTTTTTGAGGTGGAGTCTCACTCTGTCCCTGAGGCTGGAGTGCAGTGTCGCAATCTCGTCTCACTGCAACCTCCTCCTGGTTTAAGAGATTCTCCTGCCTCAGCCTCCTGAGTAGCTGGGATTACAGGCTTGTGCCACCATGCCCAGCTAATTTTTGTATTTTTAGTAGAGACAGCATTTCACCATGTTGGCCAGGCTAATGCTAAGGTTTTTTTGTCCTAGCTTTTTTTCTTGCTTTCTGCATCATTGTACTTATCAATGTTCATACTATGCAGTGCGTGCATACTGTATCCAAATGCATATTTCATCATGCGCCTTGAGATGCTCTTTTCTTTCACTTTCTCTGATATCACTATCTCTTGGGTTTCTTCTTCCTAGTTCATACAATCAGTAAGTTTTTATTTCTCATTTACTCCTGAAATACTGGGTTCTCAGGGCTCCTTGCTCTGCCTGGTGATCCTGGTGATGAGAGCTGATGACCTCCACCTTCCTCTTGCCCCAGGCCTGCCTTTCTCAGGAGGGCTAGACCTGCAGGTCCAGCAGCCACATGGTGTCTCTTGGATGCCCCCCGGGGCTGACCCTGGGCCCCATCTCCGTCCTGCCATCCTGCTTCCCTCCTGGGTTCTCCGTCAAGTTGCCTAAGCCTAAATCTAGGCTCTTCCATCTCCATTAATGTGCCACATCCAACTATTCACCAGATGTCATCATTGCTACTGCCTTGGTAGCAACCACCTCTCCTGTCCAACCCCAACCCCACCCCAGCTTGGGCCAACATCATGTCTTAAGAGATGCCAGTGGTGGCCACACTAATGTCTGTCCTCCAGCCTCTTTTCCCCCCAATACACTGCGGAATGCTGAGCGGTTCAGAGTGTGCTGCCTCAAAATATGCCACTCTGGCATAAGGATTATTTTGAGCTGAAAGCAATGAAAAACAACAACACAGGACAAACCCTCTTTCCTCCTTTTCTCTACCAAGAAGAGCAGGGAGATTCTTAATCATGGGAGGCAACTCTAGACTCATCAGGCTGGGATGACACCAAAGGAATCTATATCACAAATCTTTCAAATTAGCCCTTATCATCCCCTAGCTTCCACCTATGTTTGTCTTCCTACAATTTGCTGTCCTTAGAAGCTCAAAGTCCTTTTCTTTGGTCTTATCACTTCTCTACAAATTTATTGTTCTTTGTTAAGATGCTATATAATGCTGAGTTGTAACCACCCATTTGAGTTACTCATGGCTAAGTGATCCCACATGTGAGCAAAATGCACATTAACAAACTATTTTCCCTTGTTAATCCAAGAGCTCCAGCCAATGAAACTAAGATGAGTAGAAAATAAATCTTTTTTTTCCTGCTCTAACCAAATGTGACTCTGATCAGGATTTTAAGTGGGTGCTAGAACCATTTGCACAAGTGATGCAGAACCGACGGTCACTTGGTGCCAAAGAATCACACCCTCAGTATTGTCACTTGCAAAGGGGGTGTTCCTTTATGGTGCATGGATCTTGGGGTCCCCATATTGTCCACATGATCAAGTTAGCATCACTAAGAATGGGGCAGCCTACATTCTGTGCCCCCTGAACTGAAGAGACACAGAGGCTATAGCATCATCTATGAAGTGGTCTGGACAAAAATGCTTAATCTGAATTGCATGAAGACTCCAGAATTCCTTTCAGTTTACAAGCAATACAGGGGCTAAAGAAAATAACCAAAGGGCACCGCAAGAAACAGTCAGACAAATCCAGAATATGGGGCATTCTTAAGACAACCGACCCAAACTGTTCAGAAAGCCAATGTCATGGGGAAAAAAGCTTGGTTCTAAACTACAAGGGACTCAAGAGACCTGATATCCACATGTAATGGGTGAACATAGATGGCATCCCGTAAACACAAACACCTCCCAACTCTAAAGGACATTCTGGGAACAACTGGGGAGACTTGGACATGGTCTGGGCATTGAATGTTAGTAGGGAATTGTCGTCAGTTTCTTTAGTTGTAATAGGCTGAGTGCTCTTCAGCAATGCATGTTGAGTGTGTAGGAGTAAATTATAATGATGCCTGCTCCTTACTTCAAATGACTCAGTAAACAAACAAGTGAAAATGCTCACAGAAACAAATGCAGCACAATTAAAGAGTTGTAGAATCTAGGTTGGAGTGCCTTTGGGTATTGATTGTATTATTTTTCCAAATTTTTTCTGTATATTTGGAGTTTTATAATGACAAAATGATAGGGAAAAAATAAAATGCAAAACTAAGCCTGCTACTCCTAGGACTGAAAATCTTCAAAAGCCTCGGGGTAAGTCCGGAGTCTCAGCCTGCCTGGCTGGCCCTGCTGCCCGGCTCTCCCTGGCCCCTTCCTACCTCTCATGGCCCACCATGGCCACCTCTGCCTGGGGCCGTGGGTGTGGTGGGTGCTCCACCTCTCCTGGTCTTTTGCCTTCACCATTTCTCTGCTTGGAAGGCCAGCCTGCATTCACACTTCGGCCCTGAATGAGGAGCCCCTTGTATATACTCCCACAGCTTGTACTCATCACAACCCATTAGGCATTTCATTCAGTAGACTGCAAACTGTTGAGGGGAAAATATTGTGTCCCCAGTGCCTGATACATGTTTGGTGTATAGTAGGTGTCAATATATGTACCTCAAGAGTGGGCCACTTTTGTGCACTTTGCTGTAGTCTGAGAAAATATGGAACTCAAAATCCGTATTTCTGGACACTGTAAAGAGTTGAGCAGGCCATGACATTAGTCGGGTGCTGCCAAAGCTTCTGGAGCCGGAAGAGCTGAGCAACTGGCATCCTCTGGAAGTTATTTAGGCTCCTGGTCTTCCTTTGGTTTAGACAGAACAAGTCTGAATGGGGAAGGATGACTGAATACTTTCAGATGCCTCTGACCCGTCTGAGATTGAGGATGGGGCCCGCGTCCAGGCTTAGTGCAACTCTGGGATATTAATTGTATTGCTGAGTAGAAGACAGTTGCAGACAATTTTTTTTTTTTTTTTTGAGATGGAGTCTCACTCTGTTGCCCAGGCTGGAGTGGTATGATCTTGGCTCACTGCAACCTCCACCTCCCGGGTTCAAGCAATTCTCCTGCCTCAGCCTCCAGAGTAGCTGGGACTACAGGAGCATGCCACCACACCTGGGTAATATTTTTGTATTTTTAGTGGAGATGGGGTTTCACCATGTTGACCAGGCTGATGTTGAACTCCTGGCCTCAAGTGATCTGCCATCTTTGGCCTCCCAAAGTGCTGGGATTACAGGGATCAGCTACTGCACCTGGGCTGCAGACAATTTTTATTTGGCATGCTGGATGGATGGACAGATGGATGGATGGATGGATGGATGGATGGATATAGGTATAGACATGCTGCTGAGTATATTAATGCTGGATATTTTGCTTCCTATAAAATGAAATAATGTCTTACTTACTAATTTATGTCCCAGCCCTCCAAATGCCTGAAAATTAACTCTGAGTTCCTTTGCCAGAAATAGCCACCCTGTGATGGATTCAGGGTTCATGCATAACGGGGTGAGTCTCATTTTGAGGCAAGCTCACAAACGAAGTTTTCCAGAGAAAATTATTTTGCTCAGATACCATTTCATCATGACACAGGCTTGGGCATCTCCCAAGAGTTTAGGGTTTATGTGGCTCAAGAATGACGTCATTGTATTTGGGGCTGGGTTTACTGTTGCTTTTTGTTCAGAATCCTTTGTTCTGAGGTGTGAATGGTCAGACTTGTAGGGATAATGAAGTTGGAGATTCTCGGATATCTTAGATAACCATCTGAGGCTTAGTGAATATATGTGCACTGAGAGATATCTGATGGAAAGCATCCAGCCATCAGCCCAGGAATAACAATGTAAGAAGCACTGATTCCACAGTCTCCCTAGTTGTAGTAGATGGAGCTATAAGACAGACAAGTAACTATGGGCCAGACAAGTCTTCATCTGGTCCCTTGACCGGCACCACTTTGACCCATCTCAGAATAATGACAAGAGTAGGGATAGAGATGAAAGTGAGGAGTCAGGAGCTTAAATATTTCTCCTTGTTACTGTGGACAGCAACAAGGAGAGACAGAGGGAGGTTCCCAGCAGGTGGCAGGGATTCCAAAGGAGCTACGGCGGGGAGGAGGGGGTCAGGTAGGAAGAGGGAGAAATACTTTGGAAGGTGCGATGGTTAGACTATAGTAACCCGCCATTTAATCAAACATAAATCTAGGTATTTTGTAGATGATAGATATGGCTAACCTCTATAATCGGTTAAGGAAAGGAGCTTTCCTGCAATAATATGGGTAGGACTCATCCAGTCTGGGGAATGGCCTTAAGAGCCAAAATCTGAGGTTTCCTGAAGAAGGAGAAATTCTGTCTCAAGACACCAGAATCAACTCCTGCCTGAGTCTCCAACCTGCTGGCCTGTGACGAAGATCAGAATATGCCATGCCAAAATATGACATTTGGCATAGGAATTATTTTTAGCTGAATGCAGCTGAGAAAAAGCAGACACAGAAAGAGCTCTCTGCCTTCCTCCTTTCTGCCTAAAAGCAGGGGATAAATTTCCCTTGTGAAAGTGCCCTACCCTGACCTCCTGTCTTCAGTCCCCTACCAGAAAGAGGAGAACAACCCTTATCAGCAGAGATGGGGATGGCACTGACATGAGGCAGCATAAGCAAACCTTACAAAATCATCCTTATGCACCATTAGTTTCCTGCATATATTTTCTCTCTCTTTTTTTTTTTTTTTTTTGAGACTGAGTCTCTCTCTGTCGCCCAGGCTGGAGTGCAATGGCATGATCTAGGCTCACTGCAACTTCTGCCTCCCGGGTTCAAGCGATTCTCCTGCCTCAGCCTCCTGAGTAGCTGGGATTAAAGGCGCATGCCATCACACCTGGCTAATTTTTGTATTTTTAGTAGAGAAGGGGTTTCACCATATTGGTCAGGCTGGTCTAAATTCCTGACCTCGTGATCCACCTGCCTTGGCCTCCCAAAGTGGTGGGATTACAGGCATGAGCCACCGCGCCTGGCCGGTTCCCCCATATATTTATCTTCCCATAATTTACTGCTCAAAGCCCTAAACACCTTTTCCTTTAGCTAGTCACTTCACAATTTATCATATTTTGTTTAAATGGTATATAAACCCTGAGACAAACCACTTGTTTGGGGTTTCACTTATTTTCTGTGGAGCCCTCCCATGCACATAACATTGAAAATAAAATTTGTGTGTCTTTTCTCCTGGTAGTCTGTCTTTTGTCAGTTTAAGTCACAGGCTATCAGCACAGACCCTAAGTGCATAGAGGAAAAGTTTTTTTTGCTCTCCTATACCTGCCCTACAGATTTTATACTTGCCAGCTCTCACAATTGTGTGAGCCAATTCCATGAAGTATTTTAATATATATCTAGGATATATTCACGTGTGTGTGCATGCGTGTGTCTCAAAGTATTTTCTCAGCATCTTTCAAGACAGTTTTGCTAGGCATCTGGTCAGAGGCTGGAAAAGTGACTGTAACAGGGCATTGAATTGTTCAAGAAGAGCATTGCATGTATTTTCTCATTTGCGCTTTAAACCTGTCAGCATGTGCCCTTCTAATAAACATCTTGAAACTGTCCGTCCATGTCCTCTGTGTGTGTGTGTGTGTGTGTTTGCATGTGTGTTTCCATCTGCGTCTGAGTAGACATGCAAGATGTTACACAGTAACTGCTCAATGAAATGCCTGCAAGTTTTCTGATCTATCTAGGCTACATTGCTGAGGAAGTCATCCTACGGTCTATAAGCTCTTTTATTTGTTTATTTATTTATTTATTTGCTTTTTTGAGACTGAGTCTCACTCTGTCGCCCAGGCGGGAGTGCAGTGGTCTCGGCTCACTGCAACCTCCACCTCCTGGGTTGAAGCAATTCTCCTGCCTCAGCCTCCCAAGTAGCTGCAATTATAGGTGCCTGCCACCATGCCTGGGTAATTTTTGTATTTTTAGAGTAATATTTTGTATTTGTACAGATGGGGTTTCACCATGTTGGCCAGGCTGGTCTTGAGCTCCTGACCTCAAGTGATCTACCCGCCTTAGCCTCTCAAAATGCTGGGATTACAGGTGTGAGCCACTATACCCAGCCTATAAACTCTTATTCATTATTATTATTATTATTATTTTTGCAGGGAAGTGTGACATTTAAAAATATTTATTTTCTTGCTTTCTTGTTACATACAGAACAACTCATGCAAAGAAAACCTAGTTGAATAAATTGCTTTTGTTTAGTAGCTGGTGAAAAAGAGTTTCTTCAATTTCTGAAAAGTATTGGGTCAATGAAATTAACTAGGTGCCATATGAATCTTATTCATTTATTTATTTTTTGAGATGGAGTCTTGCTGTGTTGCCCAGGCTGGAGTGCAGTGGTGAGATCTCGGCTTGCTGCAACCTCCACCTCTTGGGTTGAAATGATTCTCCTGCCTCAGCCTCCCGAGTAGCTGGGATCACAGGCATGCACCACCATGCCCAGCTAACTTTTTTTTTTTTTTTTTGTATTTTTAGTAGGAACAGGGTTTCAATATGTTGGCCAGGCTGTTCTCAAACTCCTGATCTCAGGTGATTCACCTGCCTCGGCTTCCCAGAGTGCTGGGATTACAGGCATGAGCCACGGCACCCAGCTATGAATCTTTTCTTTTGGGGAAAAGTTGTTCATTAAATTCCCTAATAGTCTGACATAAATGAAGCTCTGAACATTGTAGAGGAGTGTTGCAAAAGCAAATGCCATATATTACACACCGCAGAAAGCAAAATTAGGGCAGACCTTGGGAGCTATGAATATAGCAAGTTTTTATAACTTAAAAAATATAGATAACCACTGTTCATTAAAAAATTAAAACTCTAGAAAAATCTAGAAATAAAAATAGAAATCAATCATCAATATGATCAACATATGGATGTTTTTTCTTTCTACCCCCGGGTGATTCTTCCAGTGCTTGATAATTTTAAAGTAAAAACTATGTAAATATGTAGAAAAAAACAACTCCTTGAAAAAAATATCTGGGACCTGCTAACAATCAAGAGCAACAGAGTGCTCCAGCTGGAGGGCCTGGAGGGCAGGGGTCAGAAGTAGTATGCTCACACACACACACACACACATGCACACACACATGCATGTATGACATGGACAGACAGTTTCAAGATGTTTATTAGAAGGGCACATGATGACAGGTTTAAAAGGCAAATGAGAAAATGCTAGCCTTAAAAGCAAGTGCAGAACTTCATGTCTACAATGGGACCATTCACCAGTGCTGTTTAAGCAAATGCATGATTCAGCTACCCAGGATTGACTTAGGAATAAAAATTAATTACCCCAAAGTGAGTAGGCATCCAAAAAGGCTTTTTGAGCCACTGAGTCATTGTCACTAAAAGTCCATGTTCTGCCCTTTGCCATACTGAGAACATGGCAGTAAGGGACAGAGATAAAGATGGCAAAAAAAAAAAAAAGGAAACCTCTCAAGGATGAATAACAAAGGGTGGTGCAGGGGTGAGAAGACCCCATCAAGGGTCTGAGCACCTCTTCACAAAAAGAGAAAGGAAGGGGAGGCAGGAGGGGGAGATTCAGTTGGGAGCACCTCTCTAAGAATGTAGAAACGGTTGGGTGCAATGGCTCACACCTGTAATCCCAGCACTTTGGGAGGCCGAGGCAGGCAGATCATCTGAGGTCAGGAGTTTGAGACTAGCCTGACCAACATGGAAAAATCCTATCTCTAATAAAAATACAAAATTAGCCGGGCGTGGTGGCGCATGCCTGTAATCCCAGTTACTCGGGAGGCTGAGGCAGGAGAATCCCTTGAACCCAGGAGACAGAGGTTGCGGTGAGCCAAGATTGCGCCACTGCACTCCAGCCTGGGCAACAAGAGTGAAACTTCATCTCAAAGAAAAGAAAAAAAGTGTAGAAACTATGTGAAACATTTTGAAGAATTTGCATCTCAAAATTTTATTTGTTTTCTTCTATTGTGTGCCTTATTCTACACAACTTTATTGAGATATAGCTAACATACCATGCAATTTACCTGCTTAAAGTGTACAATTCATTGTTTTTTTTTTAGTATATTTACCAGCTTGTGCAACCATTACTGCAATCTAATCTTAGATTTTTGTCCCTTCAAAAAGAAACTTCGTATCTGTTGCATTAGCATTTTCCATCCCACCCCAAGCCCTTTGCAACTGCTAGTGTGGTTTTTGGCTTTATAGATTTGCCTATTCTGGACAGTTCATATAAATAAACCATACAGCATGTGCCCTTTGGGTCTGACGTTTTCATTTAGCGTGTGTTTTCAAGGTATATTCATGTTTAGCATGTGACAATATTTCATTTCATTTCATTATCAAGTAATGCCCATTGAATGGATATATCACATCTTAAAAATCTGTCAATTGATGGAGATTTGAATTGTTCCTACTTTTTGGCTATTATGAATAACACTGCCATGGACATTTGCTTATAAGTTTCTGTGTGGACATATATTTTCTTTTCTCTTGAGTAGATGCCTAGGAGTAAAATTTCTAGGTCATATAGCAACTCTACATTTAACATTTGAAGGAACTGCCAAATTGTTTTCCAATATATCTGCACCATTTTACATTCCTCCAAGCAACATATGAAGATTCCAACTTCTCCACATCCTTGCCAACACTTGTTATTTTTGTTACAGCCATCCCAGTGGGTGTGAAGTGGTATTTCATTGTGGTTTTGAATTGCATTTCCCCAATGTCTAATGATGTTAAACATCTTTTCATGAGCATATTGGATGTTTATATATCTTCTTTGGACAAAAACCTACCAAATCCTTTGCTCATTTTTAAATTGGATTTTTTGTTTATTGTTGAGTTACAGGTTTCTTTAAATATATTCTAGATACACATCATATGTGTTTCTCAAATACAGGATCACGTCCCATTCTGTGGGTTGTGGGTTGTCTTTTTATTTCCTTGTTGGTATTGCTTGCAGCACAAAAGTTGTTAATACATCAAGTCCAATTTATCTTTTACTTTTGGTGTTGCATCTAAGAAACTACTGCCTAACCCAAGGTCCTGCAGACTTACTCCTATATTTTCTTCAGAGTGTTGTGGTTTAGCTCTTAAATTTGTGCCCATGATCCATTTTGAGTTAATTTTTGTAAGTGTTGTGAAGTAGGAAGTCCAACTTCATTCTTTTCAGAGGGGTTATCTAGTTGTGCCAGCACCATTTGTTGAAAAGACTATGCTTTCCCCCACTGAGTTGTCTTGATGCCCTTGTTGAAACCCAATTGACCATAAATGTAGGGTTCATTTCTGGACTCTTAATTCTGTTCTGTTAAACAATATCACTATCTTTCTGCCAGTACATGCTTTCTTGGTTACCATAGCTTTTTACTAAGTTATGAAATATTAAAGATTGTTTTGGTGATTGAAGTTTTGGCTGTAGTTTAAGAAACAGATATAGAACAATCAAATGAGCATGTTTCTCACAATTAGAGAATTAAGCAGCAATATTTCCCAAGGATATGAGATTCAGGTGATATGGTTTGGCTGTGTCTCCATCCAACTCTCATCTTGAATTCCCACATGTTGTGGGAGGGACCTGTTGGGAGGTAATTGAATCATGAGGGCAAGTCTGTCCCATGCTGTTCTCATGATAGAGAATATGTCTCATGAGATCCAATGGTTTTTAAAAAGGAGTTCCCCTGCATAAGTTCTCTCTCTGTCTGCCGCCATCCATGTAAGATGTGACTTGCTCCTCCTTGCCTTCTGCCATGTTTGTGAGGCTTCCCCAGCCACGTGGAACTGTAAGTCCAGTTAAGCCTCTTTCTTTCATAAATTGCCCAGTCTTGGGCATGTCTTTATCAGCAGTGTGAAAATGGACTAATACAAGTGGGTTACTGTCTGTGTTTTCACACCAGCAGCCTCCATGGGGCAGGCTCTGTGCTGGGCATCGGAGATAAACCTGATGTATAAATTCCACATAATCACCCAGGGCTTGGGGTGTGGTGACTGCCCTCAGGTCCCACAGCTGACACACCGCAGAGCCAGACCTGGAAGTCCATCTGTCTGACTCCATGCTCTATGCTGTTATTACTTATTTTCCAATAAACTAATACCCACCTGCAGGCAGCATGAGGAGAGGAAAAGCACACTGCTCCCACTCAAACAGCTAAACACTTTTTCTTATTGTGGTAAAACATATATAACAGGACACCTATGATTTTAATCATTTTAAGTGTACTAATCAGTGGCATTAAGTACACTCACACTGTTGTGTAACTATCCACCATCATCCATCTCTACAACTTTTCATTTCTCAAACTGAAACTCTTTACTCTCCCCTAGCCCATGGCAAACCCCACTCTACTTTCTGTCTCTGTGAGTCTGACTACTCTAGGGACCTTATATAAGTGGAATCATACAGCACTTGTCCTATTGCAACTGGCTTATTTCTTTTTTCTTCTTTTTTTTTTTTAGATGGAGTCTCGCTCTGTTGCCCAGGCTGGAGTGCAGTGGCATGATCTCAGCTCACCACAACTTCCGCCTCCTGAGTTCAAGCGATTCTCCTGCCTCAGCCTCCCAGGTAGCTGGGACTACAGGTGTGCGCCACCATGCCTGGCTAATTTTTGTATTTTTAGTAGAGACGGGGTTTCACTATGTTGGCCAGGCTTGTCTTGAACTCCTGACTTCAGGTGATCTGCCCACCTCGGCCTTCCAACATGCTGGGATTACAGACAGGCATGAGCCACTGCGCCCGGCCTTCAACTGGCTTATTTCAGTTAGCATAATGTCCTCAGGGTTCATCCATGTTATAGCATGTGTCAGCACTTCTTTCCTTTCCAAGGCTGAGTAAGATTCAATAATACATAAATATATATACACTATATATATATGTATACACACACACACACACACACACACACATTTTGTTTGTCCACATGTCCACTGATGAACTCTTGGGTTCTTTCCACCTTCTGCTTCTTGCGAATAATGCTGCTACGAACATGGGTGTACAAATATCAGTTCAAGTCCTGCTTTCAATTGTTGGGAAATATACCCAGAAGTAGAACTGCTGGATCACGTGAGAATTCTATGTTTAATTTTTTGAGAAATGTTCACACAGCTTTAAAATGCTACTTTAAGAAACATGTTTGGAGCAGGTAATATTTTCTTTTGACTATGCACAAGAGGAGAAATTTTTGTCATCCAGAGATTGACATTTTTTCTTTTTAAAACAATAAAATTGTCATTCAAAAGCAAACCTGGTGAATAAGGTAGAGGCTGACTTTGAGAGTTGATTTGTGGCAAACATTTAGATGTGAGATTTACTTTTTGTGAAGTGCCTTCCAGTTAAGTGAGCAATATTTACTCTGTAGGGACTGATCATTCCAATACAAATGTTCACCAGAGGCAAGAGTAAGAAATACTTAAAAACCAGAATAATATCTCCCTCAGGGGCTTTTAGGAGACTAGAATGAGAGGTTCATAAAATTCACCTAGCACAGCACTTGGCACAGAGCAGGCACTCTGCAAATGCTAGCTCCTTTTCTATCTTATTCCGGAGTAGAAGAGATGCAGGCCTGGGAACTGGCAGGTAGAAACCTGTTTTGTTAAAGGAAACAGCCCCAGATGCCACAGGCAGTCATGAGCCTCTTTAATCCAGGTTAGATGTCAAAGGTCATGCAGCAGAGATAGTTCCATGATAAATTGTCTATATGTGTAAGACAATTTGTTAAAACCCAATAGCAATGATTACATTTGGCAACAAAATACTGGTTCCCTCCTTAAAATCCAATAGCAGTCCGGGCGTGGTGGCTCACGCTTGTAATCCTAGCACTTTGGGAGGCCGAGGCAGGCGGATCACGAGGTCAGGAGATCGAGACCACGGCGAAACCCCGTCTCTACTAAAAATACAAAAAATTAGCCGGGCGTGGTGGCGGGCACCTGTAGTCCCAGCTACTCGGAAAGGCTGAGGCAAGAGAATGGCGTGAATCCGGGAGGCAGAGCTCGCAGCGAGCGGGGCGTGGTGGTGGGCACCTGTAGTCCCAGCTACTCGGGAGGCTGAGGCAGGAGAATGGAGTGAACCCGGGAGGCGGAGCTCGCAGCGAGCCGAGATTGCGCCATTGCACTCCAGCGTGGGCGACAGAGTGAGACTCCGTCCCAAAAAACAAAAACAAAAAAAACCCAATAGCAAGTATTACATTTGGCAACAAAATCCTCCTTCCCTCTCTTTCTTCCTTGCTTCCTTCCTTCCTCCTTTATGAGTAATACTTATTGAAAGTTTACTATGTGTATTAGTCCGTCTTCATGCTGCTGATAACGACATAACAGAGACTGAAAAGAAAAAGAGGTTTAATGGACTCTCAGTTCCACGTGGCTGGGGAGGCCTCAGAATCAGGGCAGAAGGCAAAAGACACGTCTTACATGGTGGCAGGTAAGAGGGAATGCGAGCCAAGTGAAAAAGGAAACCCCTTATAAGACCATCAGATCTTGTGAGACTTATTCACTACCAGGAGAACAGTATGAGGGAAAACTGCCGCCATGATCAATCATCTGCCACCAGGTCCCTCCCACATTATATGGGAATTATGGGAGCTAAAATGCAAGATGAGGTTTGGGTGGGGACACAGCCCATCCGTATCACTATGTGCCAAGCTTAGGATACAATATTGAAAAACCAAATACAAATTTTTGCCTTTATGGAGCCTTATGTGTAGTGAACTAAACATCAGAAATAACAGATAATTTGATTTTCTATTTGCAGATGATGTGATTACATATTTAGAAAACCTAAGGGCTTTTGCCAAAATAAATAATAGAATTAGAATATTTTAAGAGGTAGCTGGAAACAAAATCAACAGTATCTTCTCTTTTTTAGTAGCAACTAGTTTTCTCATGGGAGTGAGATTAAAACATCTCCCCAAACCTAAAATCCCTAGAAAATAAATTTTACCACAAAGGTTCAAGACATACTCAGAGAAAGGTATAAATCTCTGTATGGGATGTAGATCAATTCTTGAATAAATAGAGAGCAATTCCATACTTCTGGAGGGGAATATTTAAATCTTAAAAATGTGAATAGTTGAAAAAAATATATATATATTATACAAAACTGAAGTTTGTACTTATACATTTTGAAGATATTTAACATACTGAAAACATTAATAAACTGTATATCTTTATTTTACACATGTGATGCAATATGAAATATAATGCCAATAAAATGTATTTGAATTGAGGGGAAATTATTTTAAATTTCCTAAAGAAAAATAAATGAGTAAGAATTGCCAAGAAAACTTTAGAAAAGAAACGTGGTATTGGGCAGCCTGCTCTACTTAATAGTAAAACTTATTATACTCTAAAGCTACTGTAATCAGAGTACAATGGGTAGGAAAAAAATGAAAGAGGTCCATAGACCAGAAATAGGTCCAAATATATATGGGAATTTAATACCTTTTCTTTTCTTTCTCTTTCTTTCTTTCTTTCTTTCTTTCCTTTTTCTTTTCTTTCTTCCTTTCCTTCCTTCCTTCCTTGCGTCCTTCCTTCCTTCCGTCCTTCCTTTTTTTCTTTCTTTTGTTTTTCTTTCTCTTTCTTTCCCTTCCTTCTCCCTTCGCTCCCTTTCCTTCCTTCTCCCCTCCCTCCCCTCCCCTCCCCTCCCCTCTCCTCCCCTCCCCTCTCCTCCCCTCCCCTCTCCTCCCCTCTCCTCCCCTCCCCTCCCCTCCCCTCTCCTCCCCTCTCCTCCCCTCCCCTCCTGTCTCCTCCCCTCCCCTCCCCTCTCCTCCCCTCCCCTCCCCTCCCCTCCCCTCTCCTCCCCTCTCCTCCCCTCCCCTCTCCTCCCCTCTCCTCCCCTCCCCTCCCCTCCCCTCCCCTCTCCTCCCCTCCCCTCCCTTCTCCTTCCCTCCCCTCTCCTCCCCTCCCCTCTCCTCCCCTCCCCTCCCTTCTCCTTCCCTCCCCTCTCCTCCCCTCCCCTCTCCTCCCCTCCCCTCTCCTCCCCTCTCCTCCTCTCCCCTCCCCTCTCCTCCCCTCTCCTCCCCTCCCCTCCTCTCTCCTCCTCTCCCCTCCCCTCTCCTCCTCTCCCCTCCCCTCTCCTCCTCTCCCCTCCCCTCTCCTCCTCTCCCCTCCCCTCTCCTCCTCTCCCCTCCCCTCCCCTGCCTTCCCCTTCCTTTCCCTTCCCTTCCTTCTACACAGTTTCGCTCTATCACCTAAGCTGGAGTGCAGTGGTGCAATCCTGGCACACTGCAACCTCCGCCTCCTGGGTTCAAGTGATTCTCGTGCCTCAGCTTCCTGAGTAGCTGGGATTACAGGTGCACACCACCACGCCTGCCTAATTTTTGTATTTTCAGTAGAGATGGGGTTTTGCCATGTTGGCCAGGCTGGTCTTGAGCTCCTGGCCTCAAGTGATCCACCTGCCTCAGCTTCCCAAAGTGCTGGGATTACAAGCATGAGTTACCTCACCCGGCTGGGAATTTAATATATGTTAAAAGCAACATTTTAATTGAGTGAGACACAGTCGGCCCTGCAAAGAATCCTTGCCGAATGAATGAAGGCTTGTGAGAGTTTGAGGGAAAAAAAAGGCTCTCCATGCATTGCTAGTGGGAATGTGATTGTTAAAATAGTTATGGAAAGTAATACAAGAGTATCTATTAAAATAAGAATGTTTCATCACAGCAATCCTTTCCTTTTAGAGACTGTTCTTCAGGAACAAAAATGCCAATAGATAAAGATATATTTATTGCTTATAATGGCAAAAAGTGGAAATGATACAAATATTCATCAAAAAAAGATTGGTTGACTAAACCAAAATACAATCATACTATAGAATATCAGGATGCAATGCAGCTCTCTAAACATTAGGTAGAATTCTATATCTCTGTATCTAAGAAATACCCATGACGAATTGTTAAATGAAAAAGCAAGTTTCAGAATACGATAATATTTGTGATCTGAGTCCATTTCTCTGTGCGTGTAGCAGAGAGAACCACAGGCCTCTGCGGTCCTTATGTGCATGGTGAGCGTGCAGGAGGCTGCGTGCCAATGCTGTCAATGGGGTGGGATGAACTGTGGCAGGATGAGTCATTTATTGCTGTTTCCTTTATACATGTTCTTTCTTTGACTTATTACAATCATCATTTCATAAAATCCAGTAACAGCTTCTCTGCAAATTCCTCCAAATAAATAAAAAGTCTGTGTTCTTCCAAGAGCAGGACTGGAGTGGTTTAAAGCTCCCCAACTCTGGCTGGCACTGGGCAGGAGCCTGGGGGATTGACCCGGGGAATGGGGAGAAGCAAGATTCAGGCTCTGTCCTGGTGACAAGGGAGCATACCTGAGCTTGTCTGACCCAGATGTCTTTTTTTGTAGTAACTTTTAATTTTGATATACTTTTATAGAAAGTTTGCAAAAAAAAAAAAAATCAGAGTGACTATATAACCTTCATCTGTAAAAAATCAGGGGCCAACACTGGTGTAATGCTATTAACTACAGACTTCATTTAGGTTTTCCCATGTTCCTGTAACATCATTTAGCTATCCCAGGATCCAATCCAGATCCCACATTGCACTGAGCTCTTGCTCCTTAATATCCTCCAATCTGGGATAGCTTCTCAGTCTTTCCTTGTTTCTCTTGACCTTGACACTTTTGAAGGGCACTGGTCAGTTATTTTGAAGAATGTCTTTCAGTTTGGGTTTGTCTGATGTTTTCTCATGATTCGATGGAGAGTATGAGTTTTAGGCAAGAAGACCTCAGAAGTGCCTTTGTCAGTGCATTGCAGCAGGGGGCATGTGATGTAATATGTGTCATAGTTGGTTATGTTAGCCTTGATCATTGGGTTAAGGTAGTGTCTGCTTCATTGCTTAGTGCACAAGTAGTAAATATCAGTAAGAAATGTAAGACATAAGAAATACAATAAGAAATTATAAAGTAAACATAAATAAGAACTAGTTTTCCTTTTGTATTAATTTTTCCCTTTGTATGAATAGACATCTATTTTTTCACTCTGATTAATAGACATTTTGGGGGAGATACTTTGGCACTAGGCAAATATCCCTTTAATCCACAAACATTTGGCAGACCTTGCCTGCAACCACCATTACTGTGGTGTTCACCAAATGATGATTTTGTATTTTCCTTATTCTTTCTGCATTTGTTAGTAGAATTCTTCTGTGTGACCTCTCTCTCCTCCCCCATTTACTTACCCATTTTATTCTGTTATTTATTCTATTCATATGGACTCAAGATATTTATTTTATTCTATGTGACAAAGACATCTTATGACCAGTTTAAGTAAGGGACTTATGGACTATCTTCAATTGTCTGTGTGTGTGTGTATGAATGTGTGTATAAGAGAGAGAATATGTAAATGGCATTTATGCAAGGTTTTATAGGGACACATCTCATTGTGATGAAAATACAGAACTTGCTTTCAAAATCAAAAGAATAGCTTTAAAATTGTGAAAAACTCTGTATCATAATAGGGGGTATTTTGACATATATGACTATATCCCATTAACCTAAGAGATCTGAGGTCACAGGAAAATAAATGTGTAACTGGACTCGATGCTGAAGGGCTTAGGAAAGCCCTGAAAGGAATGAATGGGTTTAGAAGGCACTTCCTGAGCAGAAAAGAACCAGGAACATAGAAAAAGTAAAGAGTAAGCTTGATCCTGCTCATAGCCCCGTGCTGTGCTGTGGTCCTGGGGCCTAGTTCACAGGGTGAGTTCTGGGGTCAGGCTGGTGAGTGCCTCTCCTCTGGTGCCTTAACCTCCTCCTCTGTAAGATGGCAAGCATAGTATGATCTACTGCATGGGGTGTTGTGAGACTGGATGGGCATTATTGCCTACAAGGTACTTACAAGAGCTCCCGGCACATGGCTGGTGCCCAGTGCCAGTAGCTGCTATTTTTTTTTTTTTTTTGAGATGGAGTCTCACTCTGTTGCCCAGGCTGGAGTGCAGTGGTGCAATTTCGGCTCACTTCAACCTCTGCCTCCCGGGTTCAAGCGATTTTCCTGCCTCAGCCTCCTGAGTAGCTGGGATTACAGGTGTGCACAACCACCCCCACTAAAATTTTTGTATTTTTGGTAGAGATGGGGTTTCACCATTTGGCCAGGCTGGTCTTGAACTCCTTTTAATACCCTGCCATACATCCTTGCTCACTTGAAGTGGCTTGAGTGAGTTCTGTTCTTTGCAAGTGAGCACAGACAGGTCATGATAGACTTGGAAACGTCTCTTGGCATTAGCTACATATCTGCATACCAGCTGTACAGTTTCATTAAAATACTGACAAGACGATGGCATTGCATGTAGACCTGCTTATTTTGTATGATGATCTTGGTTCCACTTACAATGAAAATATGCCTCCTTTGTGGCCGGGTGTGGTGGCTCACTTCTGTAATCCTAGCACTTTGGGAGGCCGAGGCAGGCAGATCACGAGGTCAAGAGATCAAGACCATCCTGGCCAACATGGTGAAGCCCGTCTCTATTAAAAATATAAAAATTAGCTGGGCGTGGTGGCGGGCGCCTGTAGTCCCAGCTACTCGGGAGGCTGAGGCAGGAGAATCCCTTGAACCCAGGAGGCGGAGGTTGCAGTGAGCCGAGATCACGCCATTGCACTCCAGCCTGGGCGACAGAGCAAGACACTGTCTCCAAAAAAAAAAGAAAAGAAAAAGAAAAGAAAAGAAAAAAGAAAATATGCCTCCTTTGCCGATAAACAGATAATAAATGTAGTACTCAAATTTCTGTCTGACTTTCTATAGGCAGTTTCTCCAATTCCAGAGAGTACTGAATATTAGGCCATAATTGGATTTTACAATAATTTTGGAGGAAAGAAGAGCTCAGGGAAGAGTCTATAACTCGTGCCAACTTGGAAAATGGATGAAATAGATGGAAAGAAAGTTGATTATAAATTTAAAAGGACATTAATATTATGGAAGATGTTTAAAGGGCAATTGCCTCTATAGATTATGAAGCAATTTAGGAAACAGATCCACAAGTATTTTAGAAATACATTTTTTCTTTAAGAAGAAATTATTAACTATACCTCACTCCCCCTCTGGCTGTCAGTCACTTAACTGAGTTGTCTCAATATTTTATTTAAATGTGATCCCCATTTGTCAGACTTGAGTGTTTCAAGAATTGTGTTGTAGAGTCTCTTGAGAGAGAAGCCCATTCTAAACGGTCCCACTAATGTAATATTTATGCTAATGCAAATGCTATAAAGACAGTTGGAACATCCCTTTGGACACTGTGTGAATGAGTATCAGCATAGCTGTGCCTGACAGTGATTTTTGTAAACTGAGAAACTTTGTGAGACCTAGGTAGGGCTGAAGGAATGAGATGCATAAATTTACACTCTGACATCGTGTGTTATCCCCCAAAACATATATAAACACACACAATTATGCACATTTGCATACACCCTTACACACTTACATCCACAAAGATATATACCATTCATGTATACATACACACACAAGTACGTATACATGGAAAACACAAACATACACATGTATATACATTCACATTTATATACATCCACATACACACCCACAAACATGTACATGCACACACTCATATAAGCATATATAGTCATGCATTGCTTAATTATGTGGATCTGCCTAAGAAATGCATCATTAGGTGATTGTGTCCTTGTGCGAACATCATAGTGTACTCACACAAACCTAGCTGCCTACACACTTAGGCTGTCTAATATAGCCTATTGCTCCTAGACTATAAACCTGTTCAGCATGTTACTTTATTGAAAATTGTAGGCAACTGTAATACAATGGCAAGTATTTGTATATTGAAACAATATAAATATAGAAAAGGTACAGTAAAAATACAGTCTAAAAAATAAAAAATGGTATACCTGTATAGGACACTCACCATGAATGGAGGTGGCAGGGTTGGAAGTTGCTCTGGGTGAGTCAGTGAGTGGGGAGTGAATGAGAAGGCCTAGGACATTACTGTATACTCAAGTAGACGTTATAAATACTGTACACTTAGACTACACTAAGTTTATTAAAAATTTTCTTTCTTTAATAATTAATTATCCTTAGCCTACTATAACATTTTTACTGTCTAAACTTAGATTTTTTTAGAAAACATTTTTACTCTTTTGTAATAATTCTTTGCTTAAGACACAAATACATTGTATAGCTGGACAAAAATATTTTCTGTCTATCCCTATTCTATAAGCTTTTTTCTATTTTAAAACGTTTAATTTTTTCAACTTTTTGAATTGTTTTGTGAAAAAAAAAAACAAACCAAGACACAAACACATACATTAGCCGAGGCTTCCACAGGGTCAGTATCATCCATATCGCTGTCTTCCACCTCCACTTCTTGTCCCACTGGAAGGTCTTCAGGGACAGTAACACGCATGAAGCTGTCATCTGTGACAACAATGCCTTCTTCTGGAGTCCCTCCTGCAGGACCTGCCTGAGGCTCTTCTTGAGGAAATGTCACTCTTTTCAGAAACACGATCATGATGGTTTGCTTGGTTTGTTTCTTCTTTTCATCACAGATTTGCGTCAGCAATGCGTTGGTCACTAGACAATAGGAATTTTTCAGCTGCACTGTAACCTAAGGGACCACCGGTGTCTATGTGGTCCAGTGTTGACCCAGACGTCACTATGCGGCACTTGACTGCACACACATAAAGCATGAACACACACATCGCATTGCCTAGTTTGACCTGGCTGCCTGTATTTTTTGTATCTGTAGACAGCAGCATTTTAAGATTTATGTTTACATCAGTACTCAGGCTGTTCCTGGTGACTCCTGATGATGCAAGCATCCAAACTTCATTCTGGAATGTGCAGCTGGTGGTGAGGACGGGCACCTCAGGGGTTGCAGTGAGAGCAGTGGTTGCAGCCTACAGAGTGCTCATGGGGTGCCAACCCCGGCCCTGAGCACCATGCATGTGATTTACTCGTTACAACGGAACCATGAAGCAGACGTGGCTATTTCACCATCTCATGGTTAAGGACATGCAGTCTGCAGAGTCTCAATAGTTTGCCCTGGGTCACACATGGAGAGTGGACATTGGCTCCAAACCCCTAATCCACTTATCCAGGCCACCTTGGCACCCTGACCCCTTAGAACCTGGGGCTTTCTGCTTAAAGTCCATAAACAGATATCAGTTCCCATGGGGCCTGAGCCACAGGTACAAGGGCCCCTGGTTCTATCATTTACTTTTGGTAAATTCTCCACTTTAAACAAGAGCTGCCTGGTATGTACCTAGGAGACCACATTTTTATTTGCGGAAAATATTACTGGAAATTGGGGCAAGGTTGCTTTATGGAATAAAGGGTGCCCACTTTGTGTGTGTTTTGTGGTGGTGTTTTGTTTTGTTTTTGAGACAGAGTCTCACTCTGTCGCTCAGGCTGTAGTGCAGTGGCACCATCTCGGCTAATTGCAACTTCCACCTCCCAGTTCAAGTGATTCTCTTGCCTCTTTTTGTATTTTTAGTAGAGACAGGGTTTTACCATGTTGGCGAGTCTGGTCTCAAACTCCTGGCCTCAAGTTATCTGCCCATCTCACCTCCCAAAGTGTTGGAATTACAGGCGTGAGCCACCGCACCCAGCCTTAAGGATGCCCTCTTTGGGTGGCAGGGCAAACCTAAATTGAAGAGCTACTGGATGCCAAGCCTGGCCCGTCTCCAGTGTGATGTATATTTGTGCTTTGCTCTCTGTTTAGGCTGGGGATCTGCTTAGAAGAAAGTGCATATTTTAAATGGTACCAGAAACAGAGAACATAAAACATAGCCAGGGGAGGGAAAAAAACCACAGAACAGGAATCAGCCTATTCCTAAGCCCAAATGGAATCACTTGAAAACTGTTACTGCTCTATACATTTCTAAAGAGTGAATTATTGATTTTTCTGTTAAAAAAGTTGTATATGGAATTATGACGACTGACTGAACTCATGTATCTACCATCATTTCAGCCCCAATTCCCACAAAATGGCAAGAAAAGAAAATTTTAAAATAAAATCCTTAGTGATGCAGAAAATAAAAGAGTGCCATGGAGTAAGAGAGATCTTGAACAGTTTCTGAAAGACAGAACGCAAACAGGATCAGCTCCCATGAAAAATAAAGCCAGAGAAAAATGAATACTGGAGAAGACAATGTGAGGCAGGAGGGTTTGGGAAGATCAGGCCCAAGGTCAGTGAAATGCAAAACTATAGCAGACAAACAACAGACATTGTTAGGCACCAAGAACTCAGAAAATGTACCACTGATGGACTGTCTATGATGGATTTTTTTTTTTTAAAGAAATGTGCGTGAACAAAACAAAAATAAATACAAAGGAAACATGAAGGCTACACCAGAAGCAGTGAGCAAATAAACTTGAAAACAAGTAAACATGCCTAATGATCACAAGATGGCTGCCATAGCTCTAGATCTTATGCTCTTACATCAGCGTCATATGCAGGAGCAAAATGTCAGCAAGGCCTCTGTTAAGAAGTGCTGGCTTAGATTTAATCATTGTCTCCTAGCATGGGCATATTGCTACCCCTGAAAAAAAAATCAGGGTGTATCGGCAAATAAAGTGGAGTGGAATAACTGCTGGGTGAGCAGTTTGACAAGGGAGACCAAAAAAAAAAAAAAAAAAAAAGGATGTAGAAGAGTAGAATAGCATAATTAACAAGCTTAACTATAAATGTATATAAATGTATACACACAGACACATTTCTCTTATGCCAACAAAGACCATACTCTCTTTTCAAACACAAACATAACATCCACAAAAATTGTTGCTAAGGTAGAACACAGAGAACATCTTAAGAAATTCCAAATCAAAACATCAGATAAGCCACCTTTTCTGAACAGACTGCAGAAAAAGTAAGCATTAATATCAAAAGGCTGGCAAAATGGTTCTATTTCAATATTTTAAAACACCCTTTAAGATAAAAAAGAAAATAAAAGCTAAATAACTGCAGTTAGTTTTGGATTGAAAAATGAATGTCCATGAGAGTACCACGTCATGAAAGACATGGACAAAGCAGTCATCAGAGGAAAATTTGTAGCTCTCAATCCTGGTGCTAGAAAACAAGAGAGGCAGAAAAAAATAATAAAATAAATGCAAAGATAGCAAAAGTAAGAAAATAATAAAAATAAAAGTAAACATCAGTGAAAGAGAGTATAAACAAGCAGAATGGTAGTGCTTTGAAAATAAAAAATAATTTAAATAAATTTCTGGCCATTCTGAACAAGTAAAAAACAAAAACAGTAAGCAGACCCAGGCATAAATGAAAGCATCTGAAGTGAAAAGGTGTCCAAAATTGAAGTTATAAAAAGATTAGAACTGAATACAACTCTATGTCAATATTTTTGGGACTTTAGATGAAAGTAATGCTAATCCAGGAAAATATAAATTACAGTAGAATCCCTCTTATCCAACACAGTCCAGGCCAATAGTCAGTTGGTTAAGTGAAAAAAGTGTTTAAAGTGAAGAATTATAAAAAAATGTCATTATGGATCTCAAACTTTTACTTTAATTGAAACCATAAAAACATATATTCACTCACCAATGTTTTATGCAGGGTTAATGCCTTCTCTTTAAAATTGGACCTCTGATTGGATTTCAACCTCATTTTTCTTATGTAAACACTTATAGTTCACTTTTGATAATTTATGGGTTTTGATTTTTGAAACAAAGGGAAAATGTTAAGACATATACTGTTCAGTAATGCCACCTAATCCATGTGGGATATGTCCCAGGACCCCTAGTGGATGCTTGAAACCACAGATACCAAACATGATTGCTGTCAGTTGGAACATTTTTTTTTTTTGGAGACAGAGTCTTGCTCTGTCGCCCAGGCTGGAGTGCAGTGGCGCCATCTCGGCTCACTGCCAGCTCCGCCTCTTGGGTTCACACCATTCTCCTGCCTCTGCCTCCCAAGTAGCTGGGACTACAGGTGCCCGCCACCACGCCCAGCTAATTTTTTGTATTTTTAGTAGAGACGGGGTTTCA
Source organism: Pongo pygmaeus (assembly GCF_028885625.2). Lineage (NCBI taxonomy): Eukaryota > Metazoa > Chordata > Mammalia > Primates > Hominidae > Pongo > Pongo pygmaeus. The sequence continues at coordinate 79,648,285 of NC_072386.2, forward strand.
CCGTGTTAGCCAGGATGGTCTTGATCTCCTGACCTCCTGATCCGCCCACCTTGACCTAGTCGGAACACATTTTTGTTTAAGTCTTCCATCCACAGATTTAATGCCTTTCCCACCTTAACTAAATACTTATCAACACTGTGGCCATAACTTTTGCAGCTGGAGGTATGACAGCAAAACTAGCACAAATTTCTTTTTCCCTCTTTACAATTTTACAGATAGCAGGTTCATTCTTACTGCAGATCTTAGCAACATAAGCATAGTATTCGTTCCCCTTATTAAGTTGAAAACTTTCACCTTTTCACTTAAAGGAAGCACTTTATGGCTTCTCTTTGGCATATTTGAGTTGTTAGCATCACTACTCTTGCCCTCTGGGGTCACTATTAACCAAAATAAGAGTGACTTGAACACAGGGCACTGTGATACTGATACCATGACAGTCCATCTGCTAACCAAGATGGCTACTAGGTGACCAATAGGTGGGGAGTGTCTACAGCTGGATAAAAGATTATTTAAATCCTGGGCAGGATGGAGTGGGACAGCAAGAGAACTCATCATGCCACTTAGAACAGTCTGCAACTTAGAATTTATAAATTGTTTATTTCTGGAATTTTCCATTTAATATTCTTGGACCATGGTTGACTTTGGGTAATGGAAACTGAGGAAAGGGAAACGTCAGATAAAGGGGGCACAATTGTACTCCGATTGTGGAATTCTTGTAAATCAGAGCTTCTCAAACTTTAATGTGCAAACAAATGTCTTGGGGATCTTGTTAAAATGCAGAGTCTGACTCAGTAGGTGTGGGTGGGGTTCTGAGATTTGGCATTTCTAACAGGCTTCCAGGTGATATTGGTGCATGGGCCACACTTTGAGTAATAAGGATATAAATTCCTGCCTCCACCCATTGTTTCCAGTTGTATTAGAACATTTAAGTACCAATCATTTATCTAAGTGACTCAATTATATCTAGTCCTCCTGAAGTATTCAACTTAGTCTTCATGAAAATGAGAACTCTTTTTTTTTGGCAACTATTCCATTGGTCTATATAATGTTAAATTAAATAAAGTAATTATACAGGTATACTTGTAAATAAATTTGAGAGCAAACACAGCTGAAAGCTGTAAGCATTCATCTTAAATCAAGGAAGCAGAGGGTAGAATTATAACAGAAAGTAACCTATAGGCCTACCAAAGTATCCAGCTTGTGAGAATCTTCCCTTCAAAAACACTTTACCCTGTCCCTGAAAAAGCCCCAGACCCAGAGGTTATAGGTAGGTTTTACCAAATTTGCAAGGAATAAGTATTCCCTATCTCATATATGTTTTTTTCAGTAAGTAAAAAATGAGACATATGTTCTGCTTTGATTTGAATGCTTGAGCCCTTTGAAACTCATGTTGAAATTTCATTGCCACTGTAATAGTATTAAGAAGAGGGGCCTTTGAGAATTATGTCATGGGGGCTCCATGTTGTCTCCGGAGTGGAATGACCCTTGCCAGAGGCCATCAACATGCTCTTGGACTTACCAACCTTCAGAACCATGAGCCAAAAAACTTATTTTCCTTATAAATTACCCAGTCTGTGGTATTCTGTTACAGCAACAGGAAATGGACAAGACATGTGTATTAGTCTGCTCTCATGCTGCTAATAAAGACGTACCCAAGACTGGGTAATTTATAAAGGAAAGAGGTTTAATTGACCCACAGTTCCACATGGCTGGGGAGGCCTCATAATCAGGGTGGAAGACAAAGGAAGAGCAAAGGAACGTCTTACATGGCAGCAGGCAAGAGGATGTGTGCAGTGGAACTGCCCTTTATACAACTATCAGATCCTGTGAGACTTATTCACTATCACGAGAACAGCATGGGAAAGACCCACCCCCATGATTCAATTACCTCCCACCGAATCCCTTCCATGACACCTGGAAATTATGAGAGCTACAATTTAAGATGAGATTGGGCTGGGGACACAGCCAAACCATATCAACATGTCCCAACTCATTGTATAAAGTTCATACAATCCTTATCCCAAACTAGGTAAGAGTGCAAGAAAAAAAAATCATATAATTATGGTTTATATAATTATGAACATAAATACAAAAATTCCAAGTAAATTTTAGCTCACTGATTTTAATTTTATAATAAAGAAGTAAAATATTATGAAGAATCAGGACTAATATCTCGAATGTAAGAATGGTTCAATATCAGAAAATCTACTGACATAGTTTATCCCCTTCATGGACAAAGGAGAAAAACTATATATTCTCTCAATGGATATAAAATTATTTTAAAATATTCAATATTTTTTCCTAATTAAGGAAAAAATCCTTGTTCACTTATTAATAGAAAATATTCCCTCAACCTAATAGAGGCTATCTATTGGAAATCTACAGTTGAACCTTAAAGAACACAAAGCATTTTGAATAAATAGAAAGACCTATCATTTTCCTGAAAGGATGCCTGAATATTATAAAGATTGCAATTCTTCCCAAATAATATAAACTCATTTCAATCACAATAAAAATTCAAAGATTTCTCTTTTTAGTTGGAATTGTCAAATTTATTCTCAAGTTTATATGCAAAAGAAAATGAACAAGAATAGCTGTTCTGAAACATTTGGAGAAGACAAGTAACAGACAGGGAGATTTTAGCAAACAAATAAATAGTATCCGGAATGTATAATGAGCATCTACAAAACCATAAGAACAATGCAAACAACGAAAGAGAAAAATTGACAAAATAAATAGGCTATTTACAGAAAACGAAATACAGGTAGCTAATAAACATATATAAAAATGTCCAGTCTCAGGAAATTGCAAATTCAAATCAGGGCTCGTTTGTTTGGGTGTTTGGCCATTGGATTAGAAATAGCAGGAAGAATTGTTAAATACATTATATTCCATCCATTTAAGGAAAAAGATAGATCGCTATCAAATATAGCAAACACACAAAGAAGAACATGTACATGTAAACTCTAAGTGTGTGTACATAAGAAAAAAGTCAGAGCATCCAGACATGCCAGTGCCCAGCCTAGACACGCTGGGCAGTTAACCCAGGCCCAGTGGGGTAGAAGGGTGGGCTAGGCACAGTGCCTTGTACAATTTGCTCAGGACACTAGTATGTTACTGAATCTCTGGCATGAGGATCTATTAATAGATTTTTTTAAGTGCCCTAGCCAAATTCCATGTCTTCTAGAAAAATATTCTGCTTCTGTTGTTCCTTTAGAGAGCTGTTCAGCATAGAATCTAGATGTTTCCTTCTGAAACAAATCCAGTAACTATTCAACTATCAAATTTAGCATTCTGGCTGTATAGGAAAATAACAATGCTATATTAAGTTACCACTGTGAAGTAGGTGGCCAAACTGTATATGTGACATTCTTAGTTTTTCAACAAACTGAATATGCCTGAGGCACGTTTCCTGAATGCTTCTTCTTCCAACAGCCAAAGCATGATATTATCATCCACACAATTTACATTCCCAGAATGGAAGTTTGCATTCCGACAAGGGAAAAGGCTCTGAGGCCCAGGCCCCTGCCCCGCTGCATGCCATATATTTTGGGAGAGTCGTCCTTTTTCAGGGACATGGTTTGCAACTATGTTCAGAGGGAATAATATGAGTCACCTCCTCCCAGGGCTTTTCAAGAATCAATAAAATGAATTTGAAACAAACAAAGATTTGATCCAACATGAATACTGATTTTAACAACTTGTTTTGATTCCCTTGACTTTTCCATTTCTAATTTTAGAATGGAATGAAATTATTTTTGAATTCATGTTTATGAATTTTCTGGCCACTTTCAAGCCTTTAACTATTTCACACTTTCTCTCTAAAGATCAAAGAAACTCTAGTAACGTGGAAATTCATTCTCTGAGTAGTGACAAGCCAGTGACTTTTTCTATAGAAAGGGTATCAGACTCCAATTTGAAAATCTCAAGCAGCTTTATATTCAAGCAAGTTCAATCCAATCTCTTCCTGACTCACTGTCTCATCAACATGCAAAGCTCTCGAAGAGAAATCATCTCTTACTTGCCTGAGGGAGTTCTGGCAGACGTTTTGAATGTGGATGTGGAAGTTCTTTCCTCGTCTCCATCCTGTCAAGAGCCGTGGAGCAAACAGCAGGATGAGGAAGACATGGAAGACAAAACTGATAACGCACGTCACCTCGCTGCGGCGGGAGACGGAATGTAACTTCAATTCAGCCTCTTTGGGGTTTGGGTTCTGACCAAGTAAATCGGGAATGTTGTTAACAAATCAAGCCAGCCTTTATTGTTTGTCTTAACCCAAGAAAACACAAAATGACACTTACTTTGTTGCTCATTTCGGTTTTAACTTGTTGATGTCCTCCCCACAAAAATCAAACTTGAAAATGCCTGGCAGGGCCCCCTGAGATCTAGGGTTTGAAATGCTCTTTTGACAAGTTAAGAGGTTAAAAAGAATTCAGGAACATACTGTAGAGTCTCATGGGGGATTTTAGAAAAAAAAAATGCAAAGCATCTTTAAATGTGTGGAAAATCCTTAGCAGTGAAATTGCACTGAAGTCAGATTGTTTTCCTATTGATGTTGCATTGCTCGGCTGCAAGAGGTGGGGTGGGCACATCGTGGGGGGAGAGCAGAAGTACCTGTTAGGGTGCTGCCAGACCTCAGTGTGGAATTCTGCTTCTCACAGTTGGCCATAATCAATCAATCAGACTCTCTCTTTCTCCTCCCTTCTCCCTCTCCCTTTCTTTCCCTGGTTGAAGGCGCCCTCTTAAATCGCTCTTGAGCCTGCATTCTAATTTGCTCTCTCTCCCACGTGAAATCCACTTCTCCCAGCTAAGCTGCGTTTTGCAGCTTTATGACGGTACGGAAAGCACTTTATTTCCACTTAAAGAGCTGCCTGTTCTATTTACCATCACTCTCGGGGTACTTAACCTCATTTAAAAGGCTGACTTTTCTCCTGCGTTATAAAGTTGCTCGGGAGTCTCAAAGCCTCTTTCTCTGCCCAGCCCGCAGCCAGTCCTCTCCAGCCACCCCAGCCTCGCTCTCACCCCTCCCAGCCTCTGTTCCAAGGCCCAGGCGCGCCCCGCGTGGGGCACGTGTCCCTGAACGCCCCGCCTCCGGCCAGCCTGACCGCTCAGTGCTCGGTGTCACTTCTGGCACGTCTCCACATTCCTCAAATCCCAGAGAGGACCTCGAAATAGGATAAAAAATGAGAATTTAAATAAGAAGCAACAGGGCTGCCCGCTCTGGCTGGGGAGGGCCTCGGCCCCCGCCTCCACCTGCGGCCCTTTGTTTCCTGCGCGGTTTTGCAACGTCAGAGCCGTCCACACTCGCAGGCCATTTTTAGCTGCCTGTTGGAAAGGGAAGACGATGAAGTCGAGCTAAGCAGGGCAACGCCTTGCCCTCTGAGAGGCGAGGAGGGCCCTTGGGAAGCTCAGAGAGCTACGATTAAATGGCTAAACGACCTTCCTCTTCTCCAAGTCACCAGATACGAGGCAGGCGGGCACCAGATGGGCAAACTGAGCTTGGTAGAAGCTTGCGCCTTCCCCTTCGTGTCTTTGGTTGGGGGTGTTTCACTGGGGACTGGGCCCGTTAGACCGACGACAGATGCACCGCATCAGAGAGGAAAGTCACCTGTCTCACAGGGAGGATGGCAGGATGGCTGCTGGGGCAGGCGGAGCCCACGAGGGTGGGGCCGGGAGATCCTGCTCGTTTTGCCGGGTTGGCCTCTGCCGAGCCCAACACCCGCAGTGCAGAGAGCACCCCGGCTGAGTTTCCCTGACCGCATCCCGGGAAGGCAGGAGCCCCTTCCCGCGGCGGCCCAGGCCCCGGCTCCCTTGTGCTCGCGGGAAAAGCCTCTTGGATGGATGAGCGCGCCTCCTTCCTGCTCATACTCCCAGCGCAGGCCACGGCCAGAGCTGTTTCCCCTGCATACACGGGGAGGGGTGGCCAGCTCACGGTGCAGACCAGCGGGATGGGGCTTCACCGCTTGCTACCGTCTCAGTGTCCCCTCAAATCATACCTTGAAACTTACTCGCAAATGGAATGGTATTAAGACCCAGCACTTTGGGAGGCCAGGGCAGGAGGATCACTTGACCTCAGGAGTTTGAGACCAGCCTGGGCAACATAGTGAGACCCCGTCTTAAAAAAAAAACAAAAATTGGCCAGGCATGGTGTCGGCACCTGTAGTCCCAGCTACTTGGGGGGCTGAGGTGGGAGGATCACTTGAGCCCAGGAGGTCGAGGCTGCAGTGAGTTGTGTTGGCACCACTGCATTCCAGCCTGGGCGACAAAATGAAACCCTGTCTCAAAAAAAAAAAAAAGAAAAAGAAAAGAAAAAAAAGTGGGTCCTTAGGGGTTGACTGAGTCCTAAGCGCAAGCCCTAGTGAATGGGAGGAAGGCCTTCATAGAGGCTTTCCATGGTGTTCACCCCATTGCCGGCAAGGACACAGGTTGGAGGCCCCCTGGAAGCAGCCTTGCAGACAGGGAGCCTGCAGCGCCTGGGTCTCGGACTTCCCAGCCTCCAGAACTGTGAGAAAGAGACTCGTCTTTTTCATACATTACCCGTCTCAGGTATTTTATTACAGCAGCACAGACGGACTAAGACACCTCTCTTCCCTCGTCTTCCAGTTTTCTGAGCGTAAATCCTCAATGGGTGTGAAGCGCAGAATGGGAAGGCAAAGTGCACAGAATGAGCTCACTAGAGAAATCAGACTTTCCTTCTCCCTTGTGGTTTCACCTGCAGTCCCTAGTCTCCTACTGATGAAGAAGGGGCCTGGCCATAAGCTGTCCTTCCACCCCTTGGTTCCCTCCATACTGTCTCCCTCTCCGACCGCTCTCCTAAATATGTTTCCAATGACACAGGAGGTTAATGCTGGCTGCCCCAGGACTGAGTGAGAGACAGATTCCTTCCATGCCCAGAGGAGCCTGGCTTCAGGGTGAAGGGTGAGCAAAGTTCCTATTGAACTCGTGGCTTCTTGGAGCAGGATTTCCAAGAATTGACACTCCAAACCAGTATCCCAGGACCTGGTCTGCCAGGCACACAGCCAACGTGTGTTTCTTTACCAGCTGAAAAACAGCAGGCAGCAGCCACAGCTAATGTTTTTGAGCATTTCCTTCTTGCCTGTCTCTCTCAAAGCCTAACAGATAGTGTCAGGGGCACGTTGTACAAAATCATGAACTGAAGCATTTTCTCAAAAGCTCCTCTCATCTAATGCATTTAGATATTGCACAAGGGAAAAGATGCAGACACCAGCCTCACACTCCCTGCTTTCTCTAACTGGGGACATCTCCTACAGGTGACATTTGAAATTCAGTCTCTCTTGTTGCCACCTCAGGATTTAACCCCAGCCTGAGTCCGCCTCCCCATCCTCTCCTTTCAAAACCTGGATCACCTAGGAGGTGAACTTTCAGTTTTCTGGAATGGATCATGGAGGTGAGCCACTGCATCAGGGGAGGGTGTTGACATGACTCTGTGCCTTCTCTTTTCTGGTGGAGCCCTTTGTAGCAGAAAATAATATTTACTATGGAAACAACATAAATGAGTCTTGGTGGAAGACTCTAGGTTTGCATTGTTAAGATAATAGGCTGAAAATTTTGCACTATTTTTTGATAGTTCTAAATATTCCAGGAATTTAATATGCATTGAAGTAAGCAGGTCACAGCCTGTGGCTTAGAAATAATAGAGCCAATTTACACTCCTACCAGCAGTGTAAAAGCGTTCCTATTTCTCCACATTCTCTCCAGCATCTGTTGTTTCTTGACTTTTTAATGATCGCCATTCTAATTGGTGTGAGATGGTATCTCATTGTGGTTTTGATTTGCATTTCTCTAATGACCAGTGATGATAAGCTTTTTTTCATATGTTTGTTGGCCGCATAAATGTCTTCTTTTGAGATGTGTCTGTTCATATCCTTTGCCCTCTTTTTGATGGGGTTGTTCATTTTCTCTTGTAAATTTAAGTTCCTTGTAGATTCTGGATATTAGCCCTTTGTCAGATGGGTAGATTGCAAAACATTTTTTCCCATTCTGTAGGTTGCCTGTTCACTCTGATGATAGTTTCTTTTGCTGTGCAGAAGCTCTTTAGTTTAATTAGATCCCATTTGTCAAACCTGCATGTTCTGCACATGTATCCCAGAACTTAAAGTATAATTTTAAAAAAAAAGAAATAATAGCGCCATTCCATGACTCGTGTTGCATGGGGCCGTCATCGCTTTGGCCTCTCTGTGCAGCACTTCAGACTTTGGGAATGTGTGTCTAGCATTGATGCTGAGCGTGGATTCAATCAGAAAGACCTATGTTCAAACACTGGCGTTTGTTTGTGTGACCCAGGCAGGTTAACGCTCTTAGCCCTAATTTCCTCAGCTGTAAAACAGGCAATAATGACAGTCCCTATTGTATAGAGTTCTGAAAATTAAATATGCTCAGTGCCTGACAAAAAGTAAATCTTCAACAATGTCAATTCTTATTATTAAGGTTTTTACCGCATCCTTGCTCAATGATTTGGAGCTTTTGTGTTATTCTCTGCAGAGGAAAATTGGCTTTGTGCTTGATTAAAACCTATCTTGGTTGCCCCAATGTCCTGATGCTGTTCAGACAGTAAATAGTCTTTCCCAGGAGCAGGTAGCTTTTTAATTCTAGAGAGAAGAAAAGGAGGCTGGAGGGTTCTGAGTTTCTCCAGGGGTGTGCGGGGTTGACTGGGTGTAGGAATCATCACTGACCACTTTGTTTTCCAAGAAGGCCCACAAAGGGCTCTACAGTTAATGTTTTATCAGGGACCAATAGGGAGTCTCCTCCATTGTACATTCAATGAACACTTGCAAAGGAAATGGATGAATGAATGAATGAATGAACAAATGAATAATTTCCTTCTTGGTTTTCTCTTGAAAGGAAATATGTAGTCATCCCTCTGTATCCAAACAGGATTGTTTCTAGGACCTCCCACCCTCAACCCCATGGATACCAAAATCCACAGATGTTCAAGTCCCCGTTTGCATACACCCTATGCACATACTCCGTTATACTTTAAATCATCTCTATACTATGTATAATACCTAGCACTATGTAAATAGTTGTTGTGTTACATTGTTTAGGGAATAATGACAAGAAAAAAGCCTGTATATGTTCAGTACAGATGCAACCATCTTTTTTTTTTTTTTGTAATATTTCTTATTCACAGTTGGTTGAATCCAAGGATGCTGACTCCACAGATTTGGAGGGCTGACTGCACTCCATGGTTAGCACATATGCTGAGAGCTGCATGAAGCTGGGTCTAGATCTCAGCCCTGTCATTGACCTTGGGCATATTGTATGGCCCCTTTGTACCTTCCCATCTTCATTTGTCCACCTGGCATCATACCCAACTCACAAGAATGGTGGGGTTAAATGAACTATTAATGCCAGGCACTCAGCACAGGGCTTGGTGTGTTCATAATAAGCATCACCAGCAGCAGCTGTGTCATCATGATCAGTTTTCTCTGCCTTACCTCTCTCCGCCTGAAGCAGCTCTTGGATGGGAAAGGTAGAGATGGTGGTCAGAGCCAGCCTTGGTGCCATTGTTAGTTTCAAATAGTGGTGCCCATAATTCCACATATGTCTGTTGGCCGAATGTATTTAAATGAAGTATCTGTTTATGCTTAAGTCTATATTTGAGTGTCTGTGTGTATCTGCCCTACAGAACCCTCATCCCTTCTGTACGGAGTCATATGTATTTAGATCTGTTTTCTTCCTTACCATGCCCCTTACTGTTGAGTACTTTTCATGCTGGTGGAGATGGTTTAAATTCTTGAAGATTTTGAGTGAGTGAAGGGCATCCAATTGTTTTTCTCCTCTATCGCATTTCCCACTGGGGAGAGAAAGGCTGAATGAATACCTTTTTAAGCTTTCCCCAAATAAGTCATTTCTAGGCTCTAAGATAGCAGGAGAAATGTCAGCACAAATGCTAATTAAGAAATAAGTAACATCGCAGACCAAAAAAAGGAGCAGAAAACTAATCCTCCCTATTGGTGGTGGAAGTGTAGGTCCTCCCCATCAGACACCAGTCCAAGAAAAGAAATAGGGTCGAAATGATGTGTTTATATTGTAAGGAAGCTGTGGGTCAGGCTTTTACACATCTGATATCTGTGTGCTGGTATCATAGGTTGTGGGAACAAGAGACATAACCTGTGTTCTTTCTGGTAACCAGTTGTTGTGGTCTCTGGGAGAGGGGCTCTGAGGGTGCTCTGGGAAGCATCTTCCTGTCATTTTCAGACGCTTTGAAATGGGAAATGCACTGTGTGATGTGATGCTGTTTTAACATTGCCCAGGGTTTGAATTATGAATGTTTACAAGTGCAGGAGGCTCTGCAGAAGCCACCAAACTGTGTACCTATCAGTTGCCTGGTTTATCATTGCACAGAATCTGGGTTCTTTGGAGGAAGAGGCCAATGGAAGCCAAGGTTCTTAACTTCATTTTGGCCGATTCAATGATGTTATAAACCTGAGGTAGGGTCACATCTAGGAGATATACATCGGTCCCCAGATGTGAGTGAGTTATCAGAGAACAAACTTGGCAGGACTCAAATTGGCTTGAATGGAGAAGACTGGGCTGGACTTTTGGGAAGCTGCAGTATTGGCTGTGCCAGAGAGTAAAAAGGAGGATGTACCGGTGGGAAATAGCTCATGAAACACACAGGGAGGGGAGGGGAGAGAGCTTGGCACCTGGCAAGTCTGCCGCAAGAGCAGCGCTGTCCAAGGGAAATGTAACGTGAGCCACATATATACCTTATTCTCCCGTGTTCTTTCTATTCCTTGTTTTCTAAGTGGAGCTTTTCTGACGTGCAGACATCCTTGGTCTAGTTTGTGCTTGACCAGCTCTTGGGGACACCTTGACCAGCTCTCATGTGTGATTTTAGGGCTTTCACCTTTGCAAAGGGCTATACCAGCTGCCCAGTCTTTCTGGAGCTCCAGAGTTATTTTAACTGATGACTTTTCAGAAATGCAGGACGGATGTAGGTCACCTGATACTCTGGAAGCCATGTGAGGCTTGGCAATTGGATGCTTGGAGCCAATCCTTTTTCACTCACAAAGCTTTTGTGGGAATGTGGCATTATTTAATTGAGCTAACAAAGCTCATTACCAGAAAGATCTGGGGAAGGACTGGCCAAGGACAGGTAAGATGAAGCCTCACCAGGAAAGAGAAGCAAGGAAATCATAACAAAATAAAACGAAAATGAAACACAGTACCTGCCTTCATTCTGAACTAACTTGTTCCTGACCTGCAGCCTAACCTGGAGCCCTGGTCCCTGTGCTCTGCCAGAGGAAGCCTGTGAGCTAGGACAGAGCAGATGCTGCCTCTGATTCCAATGCCAACACCCCTGACAAGCATGGACACTGAGCAGCCTGCACACGCATGAATCCAAAATCTGGCTCTGGCCTGACGGACAGTCAAGGAAAGAAAGAAGTCACAACATAATTTAATACTCGATAAGTACAGGGATACCCTGCTTTACTACACTTTGTAGATATTGCATTTTTTACGAAGGCTTGTTTTGTGGCAACCCTGCATCAAGCAAGTCTATTGATCAGCACCATTTTTCCAACAGCGTATGCTCATTTTGCACTACACTTGGCACTTGGTAATTCTCACAATAATTCAAGCCTTTTCATTATTGTATCTGTTATGGTGATCTGTAATCAGTGATCTTTGAAGTCACTGTTATAATTGTTTTGGAGGCACCACAAACTGCACCCGTATAAGATGGCGAACTTAATATACGTAGTGTGTGTTCTGATTTTGTTCCACACACCGGCCATTCCCCCATCTCTTTCCTTCTCCTCAGACCTCCTTATTCCCTGAGACAAAGGAAGAGTAAAACTAGGCCAATTAATAACCCTACAATGGTCTCTAAATGCTCAAATAAAAGGAAGAGTCCCCCATTTCTCACTTTAAATCAAAGCTAGAAATGATTAAGCTTAGTGAGGAAAGCATGTCTAAAACTGAGATAGACTGAAAGTGAGGCCTCTTGCACCAAATGGTTAGCTAAATTGTAAATGCAAAAAAAAAGTTGTCGAAGGAAATTTAAAGTGCTACTTCAGTGAACACACAAATGATAAGAAAATGAAACAGCCTTATTGCTGATGTGGAGAAAGGTTTAGTGACCTGAATAGAAGATCAAACAAGGCAAAATATTCCCTTAAGCCAAAGCCTAATCCAGAGGAAGACCTCAATTCTCTTTAATTCTAGAATTCGAAGCCTGAAGGAGGTAAGGAAGCTGCAGAAGAAAAGTTGGAAGCTAGCAAATGTTGGTTCTTGAGGATTAAGGAAAGAAGCCATCTTCATAACATAAAAGTGCAAGGTGAAGTAGCAAGTGCTGGTGTAGAAGCTGCAGCAAATTATCTGAAAGATCTAGCTAGAATTATTGATGAAGGTGGCAGTTCTAGACAACAGATTTTCAATGTAGACAAAACAGCCTTCCATTGTAAGAAGATGCCATCTAGGACCTTAGCTAGAGAGGAGAAGTCAATGCCTGGCTTCAAAGCTTCAAAGGACAGGCTGACTCTCTTGTTAGGGACTAGTGCAGGTGGTGACTTTAAGTTGAAGCCAATGCTCATTTACTATTTCCAAAGTCCCAGGGCCCTTAAGAACTCTGCTAAATCAACTCTGCCTGTGCTCTGTAAATGGAACAACAACACCTGGACGGCTGCATATCTGGTTTACACCATGGTTAACTGAATATTTTAAACCCACTGTTGAGACCTACTGCTCAGAAAAAAAAAAAGTTCTTTCAAAATATTACCACTCACTGACAGTGAACCCAGTCGCCCAAGAGCTCTCATAGAGAGTAACAAGGAGATTAATGTTTTTATGCCTGCTAATACAACCATCATTCTTTTTTCTTCTTTCCAGCTTTTAGGTTCAAGGGGTACATGTGCAGGTTTATTACATGGGTAGATTGCATGTCACAGGGGTTAGGAGTACAGATAATTTTGTCACTCAGGTAATCATCATAATAGCCAATAGGTAGTTTTTTAATTCTTACTCTCCTCCCACCCTCTTCCTTCAAGTAGGCCCTGGCGTCTATTGTTCCCTTCTTTGTGTCAATGTGTGCTCAATGTTTAGCTCCCACTTATAAGTGAGAACATGTTGTATTTGGTTTTCTGTTCCTGAATTAAATTGCTTAGGATGATGGCCTCTAGCTATATCCATGTTGCTGCTAAAGACATGATTTCATTCTTTTTTATGGCTGCATAGTATTCCATGGTGTAAATGTACCACATTTTGTTTATCTATTCTACCACTGATGGGCACCTGGGTTAATGCCATGTCTTTGCTATTGTGAACAGTGCTATGATGAATGTATGTGTGCATGTGTCTTTATGGCAGAATGATTTATATTCCTTTGGGTATATACTCAGTAATAGGATTGCTGGGTTGAATGATAATTCTAAGTTATTTGAGAAATCTCCACACTGCTTTCCACAGTGGCTGAACTAATTTACATTCCCACCAACAGTGTACGTATTCCCTTTTTTCTACAACCTTGCCAGTATCTGTTATTGTTTGACTTTTAAGAACAGCCATTCTGACTACTATGAGATGGTATCTCATTGTGGTTTTGATTTGCATTTCCCTAATGATTAGTGATATTGGGCATTGTTTTTCATATGCTTGTTAGCCATGTGTATTCTTCTTTTGAGAAGTGTCTGTTCATATCCTTTGCCCACTTTTTTTGCTTATTGATTTGTTTAAGTACCTTATAGATTCTGGATATTAGACGTTTGTTGGATGCATAGTTTGCAAATATTTTCTCCCCATTCTGTAGGTTGCCTGTTTTCTCTGTTGGTGGTTTCCTTTGCTGTGCAGAAACGCTTTAGTTTAATTAGGTCCTACTTGTTAATTTTGTTGTTGTTGTTGTTGCAATTGCTTTTAGAATCTTCATCATGAAGTTATTATCAGGATTGATGATCAGAATTGTATTTAATAGGTTTTCTTGTAGGGTTTTTATAGTTTTCAGTTTTACATTTAGGTCTTTAATCCATCGTGAGTTGATTTTGGTATATAGTGAAAGGTAGGACTCTAGTTTCAATCTTCTGCATATGACTAACCAGTTATCCCAGCATCATTTATTGAATAAGGAGTCCTTTCCCCAGTGCTTGTTGTTATCAACTTTGTTGAAGATCAGATGGTTATAAGTGTGGGGCTTTATTTCTGGGCTGTCTAACCTGTTTCATTGGTCTGTGTATCTGTTTCTTTACTAGTAGCATGCTACTTTAGTTACTGCAGCCTTGTAGTATAGTTTGAAGTTGAGTAGTGTGATGCCTCCAGCTTTGTTCTTTTTGCTTAGGATCAGTCTGGCTATTTGGGCTCTTTTTTGGTTCCAAATGAATTTTAGAATAGTTTTTTCCTAATTCTGTGAAAAAAAGCATCATTGGTAGTGTGATAGGAATAGAATTGAATTGATAAATTGCTTTAGGCAGTATGGCCATTTTAACAATATTGATTGTTTCTATCGATGAGCATGGAATGCTTTTCCATTTGTTTGTGTCATCTTTGATTTATTTCAGCAGTGTTTTGTAATTCTCATTGTAGAAATCTTTCACCTCTCTGATTGGCTAGGTATCAGAAATAAAATACATAGGTATTTTATTCTTTTTCTGGCCATTGTAAATGGGATTGTGTCCTCGATTTAGCTCTCAGCTTGGATGTTATTGGCGTATATAAATGCTACTGGTTTTTGGTCATTGCTTTTGTATCCTGAAACTTTGCTGAAGTTTTAAAATCAGATTTAGGAGCCTTTGGGCAGAGACTATGGGGTTTTCTGGGTATAGAATTATATTGCCTCCAAAGAGAGGTAGTTTGACTGTCTCTCTTCCTATTTGGATGCCTTTTATTTCTTTCTTTTGTCTGATTGCTCTGGCCAGAAGTTCCAGCACTATGTTGAATAAGAGTGGTGAAAGTGGACATCTTTGTCTTGTTCCAGTTCTTGATAAGAATGTTTCCAGCTTTTGCCCATTCAGTACAATGTTGGCTGTTATTATTTTTTATTCCATTTTGTATGTTGCCTGTTTACTCTGTTGATAGTTTCTTTTGCTACGTCATTCTTTCTTATAATGTTTGCCCATGTTATTTTGTGGTATGTTCCTTCAATGCCTAGTTTGCAAAACCACCATTCTGCAGCCCACGGATCAAGAAATAATTTCAACTTTCAAGTCTTATTGTTTAAGAAATGCATTAGGCTGGCCGGGTGTGGTGGCTCATGCCTGTAATCCCAGCACTTTGGGAGGCTGAGGCGGGCGGATCACGAGGTCAGGAGATCGAGACCATCCTGGCCAACATGCTGAAATCCCGTCTCTACTAAATATACAAAAAATTAGCCGGGCGTGGTGGCAGGCGACTGTAGTCCCAGCTACTCGGGAGACTGGGGCAAGAGAATGGCGTGAACCTGGGAGGCAGAGCTTGCAGTGAGCCGAGATGGTGTCACTGCACTCCAGCTTGGGCAACAGAGTGAGACCCTGTCTCAAAAAAAAAAAAAAAAAAGAAAAGCATTAGGTAAGGCCACAGGTGTCATAGATAGTGATTCCTCTGATGTATCTGCGCCAAGTAAATTGAAAGCCTTCTGGAAAGGATTAACCATTTTAGATGCCATTAAGAACATTTGCGATTCATGAAAGGCAGTCAAGATATTGATATTCTCAGAAGTTTGGAAGAAGTTGGTTCCAACCCTCACAAATGACTTTGGAAGGTTTAACACTTCAATGGAAGAAGTCACCGCACATGTGGTGGAAACAGCAAGGGAACTAGAATTAGAAGTGGAGCCTCAAGATGTGACTGAATTGCTGCAATCTCATGATCAAACTTGAATGGATGAGGAGTTGCTTCTTATGGATGAGCAAAGAAAATGGCTTCTTGAAATGGATTCTACTCCTGGTGAAGATGCTGTGAACATTGTTGAAGTGACAACAAAGGACTTAGAATATTACATAAATGTAGTTGATAAAGCAGCAGCAGAGTTTGAGAGGATTGACTCCAATTTGAAAGAAGTTCTACTGTGGGTATAATGCTGTCAAACAGCATCACATTCTATAGAGAAGCCTTTTGTGAAAGGAAAAGTCAATCAATATGGCAAAGTTCACTGTTGTCTTATTTTAAGAAATTGCCCCAGCCACCCCAGCCTTCAGCAATCATCAACATCAAAGCAAGACCCTCCATTAGCAACAAGATTATGGCTCGCTGAAGGCTCAGATGATCATTAGCATTTTTTAGAAATAAAGTATTTTTAAATTAAGGTATGTACTTTTTTTAGACATAATGCTATTGCATGCTTAATAGACTATAGCACACTGTAAACATAATGTTTGTATGCATTGGAAAACCAAAATATTAGTGTAACTAGCCATATTCTGATATTTGCTTTATTGCGGTTATCTAGAACCAAACCTGAAATATTTCTGAGGTATGTTTGCAACATTCTCAAAAAATGCAAACCTTAAACCCTGAATTTGAGTTACAGAAAGCCAGAGACACATATATACTTAACATATGTACATTTATTCAGATTTATTGAAGACCGAGTTATTCTGCATAAAGTTCCAAGTGGCATTAAATTTCATTTAGAAATAAGATTTTTTGAAACAAATGTTTATAAGCCATATCACACTTTTCCTTCTCTTTTTAAAAAACATTTTCTGAAAACAACTTGACCTTTTGCTTAATGACTTAGCATTTTTTTTTCCAGGAGAGGTGCCTGATGAGCTCCCAGTCATGTGGTTCAGGGCGGGCTCTGGAAGACTCACAGAGGAGACTCCTCCGAGAAACCGAGAAGGTTTCTCTCCAAGTCGGGATCTGCTCTGCCCAGGATGCTCCTTCAACACACACACTGAAAAACTGAGCACCTAGAGAGCAACACCAAAAACCCATGGCCAATAATGGACAACCAAATCAGGTGACAAGTTATCCCCAGACCCTAAAATGCACACGGTGGTGATAGGGCACCAAAAACCACAGAGTCTCTGGAATTGACATCCATGAGGGAGGAGATGGGGGGAAATAATGAGGCAGAGCCCAGCCACCTAAGGCAGGAGACCCCAAATTGGCTAACCAGAGAGGGCAGCTGGTGGATTGAGAACAGCAACTGTAATATGCTGAGTGAGTCCATGACCCTGCCTGAGATGAAACCAGGCTACGCATGGTTCCTACCATCAGGTCAGATCATACCGGGTGATATGTAGCCACTTTGACCATCCTAATAGTCCAAGGGGCAGTGGAGCCATTAGAATCAGCTCGGCCTCCAGGCATGCCTTCATCCCTGGGTCAGCGTGAAGGTGCGGAAGCTGTGGTTCTGCAGAGGAGATCACTTAAGAAGGCCCGGGCCTCACTTAAACTCTTTAATTGAGGGCCTCTGGGGCGGAGTCCCAGGCCTGCTGATTTCTTCATGCTCCCAAGCTAAGTCCAGAAGTAGTTAAAGTTGCGGATCACTTCAGTGAGGGAGAAAAAAAAGCATACTTTTTGAGGACTCTTCCCAAATAAGATTCCTTTTTCCTCTGATTTGTTACTATTTGTTAGCATCTGTGAGTGAAAGGGATGTGAGGGTTTGATTTGGCCTAAATTCCCCTATAGAAAATTCCCTTTGGGAAGAAAAAAGGCTCTGATCACCAACCAAAGGCCATATATTCTAGTCTCGGCCCCCACCACTTGCTGGGGTCCTCCGGGGAGCTGTGGAAAGTTCTGGCATCCTGCCCCACCTCCCAAGGCTCTGCTGTGGTCATCTTGGGTTCTAGATGCCCCCGAGGGTCGTAATGTGCAGTTAGGGTACCCTGGACTCCAGGCAGCCTCAGTAAGCCTTTGCAGGGCAGGACACTCTTGTCCCTGTGTGCAAGTCATTGCTTCATGTAATTTGCGTAAATACAGGCTCTTTTCTACCCAAGGTTAATCTTTTTAATTAGTTAAGCTGCTACGTTATAGGAAACAAACATTGACCCTTAAGTACATAATTGGCACAATTGAAACAATTAAATTATTTTCCCCAGGAGAGCATTCAGCAAAGCAAATCTTGCTGTAGAAGGAACAGCACAAAAAGCTGGAAGGAAATTGTGGCACATGTGAAAGATAACTTGTCAGTGTTTGCAGTCTACTGAGATCCCCACTGCAAGAAGAGGCAGGATTTTCACTTGCTTCTTGGCCCGCCTCTGTTGTCCAGAATCCAGGACAGGTGACAAGAGAAGCGGATGTGATCTGCACAAGCTGGTGCAGCTAGGTTGCAAGTTGCTCTTCCTGGACAGGCTGGGAAGGGTGCTGGAGGGGAGGGAGGAGGAGAGCGGTTTTAGGGAAGGGGTGCTGAGCAGTCAGGGACCTGTAAGGTCACATTTCTTTCAGGTATTCTTTCTAGGTGTACTGAATGGGAACATTGTCTGTCATCCCTAGACTGCATTAAAGACCTAAACTGTTCCCATTTATCTTTGCTTGTTGGACTGAAGTTTCTAATGCAGCTGGTGACACAGAGCACAGCTCTGTGTTTTTATGGGTTGCTTAGTTCAAGATCTGGATGAAAGAAGCCTGAACCCATTTTTGTGCAAAAGCCTAAGGGTGTACAGCAGGGATGCTCAAACTTTTGTTTTTATAAGAACTTTTATATTAACTAGGTTTTCTGTGTGTGAGAAGAAATTCTTGAACATGGAAATGAACAGTTCTAACTGTAGGATGGAGTTTACAGTGAGTATAAACCTCCCTCCCCACCTCCAATCCCAGGGCCCCTTCTATCTGTGCTCACACCTGTAATCCCAGCCCTTTGGGAGGCCGAGGCGGGTGGATCACTTGAGGTCAGGGGTTCATGACCAGCCTGGCCAACATGGTGAAACCCTATCTCTACCAAAAACACAAAAATTATCCAGGTGTGGTGGCACATGCCTGTAATCCCAGCTACCTGGGAGGCTGAGGCAGGGGAATCGCTTGAACCTGGGAGGCAGAGGTTACAGTGAGCCGAGATTGCACCACTGCACTCCAACCTGGGCGACAGAGAGAGACTCCATCGCAAAACAGACAAACAAACAAACAAACAAACTTCTGAAAGAATGAAAAGCTTTTCCAATTATCGGAAAGGAAAGACACCTACAACCCATAATATTGTCAACTCTCTACTGAAGCAGGCATTCACAGAGGCTATGAGTGGAGTATAAATTATTGCCATGCCTTTGGGGGAAGATGAGACACTATCTAAAAAAAATTTAAAAGAAATATGTCACTTCCTGGAACTTATCCAACAGATCTACTTACATAGTTCTTAGGAGAAAAGGCTCATGGCATGTGGGCATCATAGTTGCATAGGCAAGGGGGCTTTCCCCAAGGCCATCTTTGTGCCCCCAGTGGCTTAGTGTGTTACCTTCCTTGTAATTTGCATTTCATAATTATTCATTCTAGCAAAATCCCTTTCACTTTGCCACTTTCTAGTTGTTTGGCCTTGGAAGATCATTGAGTTTCTCTTCGTCTCAGTTTTCTCATTGGAAAATTGAAGTGTGCACTATTTCCTGTCTAAGACTACTCCGGTTACCATGACCCCATGATAAATTACCCAAAAATATGGTGGCAGGCAACAACTGTTTTTTATGTGCATGAATTCAGTGGGTTGGGAATTCAGATGGGAATTCAACTGAAAGACACTGAGGCTGGGGGCTGGCATACCCTGCAGCCTTACTCATGTTATGTGTCTGGTGATTGGAGCTGGCTGTTGGCTTGGGGGCCTCAGTTCTTCCCCATGCTGTCACTCCATGTCAGCTAGCTGGGGTTCCAGCAAGCATCCATGAGAGACAGCCAGGTGTAAACTCTATGGCTTTTCCACAACTCCCCATTTAGCTTTGGAAGTTATACAGTATCATCCCCACTGCATTCTGTTAGTTAAGATAGTTATAAAGTTCTGCCCAGGCTCAGGGGAGAGGTACAGTAGTCTGCTACGGCTGCCATGACAAAGTACTACAGACTGGATGGCTTAAACAACAGAAATTAATTTTCTTACAGTTTTGAAAGTAGAAGTCTGAGATAAAGGTGTCAACAGGGTTGGTTTCTCCTGAGGCCTGTCTCCTTGGCTTGTAGATGCTGTCTTCTCCCTCTGTCTTCATGTGGTCATCCCTCTATGTCTGTGTTCTAATCTCCTCTTGTAATAAGGACACTGTCATTACTGTCATATTGGGTTAGGGCCTACCTTAAGGACCATATTTAGCCTTACTTATCTCTTTAGAGACCCTGTCTCCAAAGGCAGTCACATTCTGAGATACTGGGGGTTAGGGCTTCAACATATGAATTTTGGGGGAACACAATTCAGCTCATAACAGGAGGGAACATAGATCCCACCTCTTGAGAGAAGGTTAGCATCACACAATACAGAGAGCTTGTGGGATGGCTCATACCAACATCATTGTCCTTAGAAAATAAAATCAGCCAACATGACCTACAACACCATCCTGATACAATTTAAATGACATAGATGAAGGTGATTAATAATGACAGCATCATACTGGTGTACTGTACAGTGCAGTAACTTACTGGCCTCAAGGATAGGCCTCTGGTTGAAGTGCCCACATGCCCAGGATACATCTCATCACCTAGGTGGATGATCTGAGCATCTACTGTGTGTAAAGATACACATGGCTGGGATTTTGAACATGAATAGACGTGACCCTTTGAATTAACCTCGAAAACAACTTGTGACTCTAATCAGGTTTTTTTGTTCCTATCTCCCATGACATAGGGCTCAACTCTAAGCTTTCAGAAAGCATCTCTTGAAAATAAAATCTTGGATGTTGTAGCAAGTGCTGAGTACATGCTCTTCAGCTCCTAGCCCCACCCTACTACTGTGAAAGTGCATGCCTGTAAACTGCCACCCTCCAGCATCTTTTTCTGGCCATTAGAGCCTGATTTTCCTGAAGATTCAGCAGGTTGGAATGCCAAAGAAGTAATACCCTAACTGCACCCAGCAGTGTTCCACCAGTGGCTATGGGAGTGGCTCACACACTCCAGCTACCTCCCCTCATGGGACCGGGACCTGGAGTTCCCAAGAGGGATTAGGCTCTAGTTGTCCGTGGGGCAGCTGTTTTATTGTCACCTTCCCTGTCCTGTCTCTCTTCCTGTCTCCACTCCCTACAGTGCTCCCAGAGATAACTTCCCAAATTTGCTGCCTGCCCTTGGATGTTATTTTAGGGTTGGCTTCTGAAGGAACATAAACGAAGACAGACAGATATGCTGGGTAGCTATGTGTAAGATCATGCTGAAACATAGCCAAGAACAAGGCACTCAGCCACTCCCAGGTTTAAAATCAAGTTTCCTACGTTGTCTCTCTGGTCTGAATCTGAGTGAAAGCCCAGGCTCCTGCGTCATCTGGGCCACCTAAGGATCTCCCTCCAGCCTCTGGGTGCTGAAGCTCCACCTGCCCTCACCACATCACAGGAAACCGTGAGCACATCCTCCTGTCTTCTCCAGCAGTCTCTTCAGTGAGCGCCTGCAGAACTGCATCTAGAGCACAGGGCTAATATTGTCACCTTCCCTGTCATGGCTCCCTTCCTGTCTCCACTCCCTACAGTGCTCCTGAGAGCCGGGAGCACTCCCTGATTCGTTTTATCTTCTGCACAACTGTTTGGCTGGAATAGGAAGCAAATGGCATGGAATTTGCATATGAAAAGCCATTCCCACCTGCGTCCTTGTGTCTGTAAGGATAGGAGGATCCAGTCTTCTTATCTGGTAATTGGTCAACTGGGACCGAGGGTTAGTGGGAAACCTGTGTGCCCCTACAGGCAGGAGGGGGACGGGGTGACCCTCTCAGGTGGCTCTCAGTCTGCCAGTGTCCCTGGATTGTTTCCAAGCCTAGGGTTCACCTGGGACAACTGGGCAGGGGGCTAGCACTGGAGGCAGCCCCTTCCTGGGTGTACTGATGAATCAGGCTTCCCTGGGGCTCTGGGGAGGGTGATACCCCTTGCCCTCCCCTTCCAGAACCTTGTGCACACCAGGTGCTCACCCTGGAGCTGCCTCCCTCCAGTCTCCCAGGCTCAGGCTTAGCTGCCTCTCAGCAACATTTCCCTTTGCCCACAGAGGCCTCCTCTGCTCTCCCAGCTGAGTGTTCACCACTCTTTATTTTATTTTAAACTTTGTTTGGGTTAAAGTGTTTTCTTTCCTCCCTGACTGTTTTTCTCATCTTCTGCTGCCTTTTCCTTCCAATTGCGGGTTCTTAGGTTCAGAGCCTGGGAGGCTCAACAGTCCATCTGGTGTTTGTAGATGGCCTCAGGGGACCTGATGCATGTCCACAGGCCCTTTGGAGCTGAGGGGTGGATAGGACACCTGGGGGCACACAGTCCCCCACCCCATGCTGCTGGGACAGGACACACTGACCTGAGGCTCCTTCCGGCTTCCTGTGTGGCTCCTGGCCTCACCATGGGAGTTATGAAATCAGAACTGGTGACTGCCACATGCCTGGGGCCTCAGCCACAGCCAAAACCTAAACCGAATGAAGTCAAATCCCTACCTTAACCCATCTGGAAACAAAAACAGTCCCAAAGAAGAGAGAGACGTGAGCCATTTTGGACAGGTGTGTGATTCTGAAATTGAGGGAATGAGCAAGAAACAGAAATGCGCTCACCAGACCAGTTGCTGCATCCACTGGGCAGTCTGGAGCCGTCTGTGTGTGTGTGTGTGTGTGTGTGTGTGTGTGTGTGTGTGTGTGTGTGTGTGTGTGTGTGAGAGACGCTGACGAAGAGTTTTGAAACACTGAACTGGCAGGGACTTGGAGGTGGAACTGTGTGACCAAATGCTTTTAAAAACGATTAAACTAACTTTACAGAATTCATCCTGAGGAGGGAGAAATGGGCCCTGTTGTAAGGCTCTGGATGTGGGAATTAAAATGCATGTACTGGCTCGGCCCGAGAGCTGAATGCACTCTTAAGGAAACTGAATCTTTGCCACAGTCGGCAAGCTCAATAGCGATGATTAAACATTTAATCAGACGCATGATACTTTGTTGTGTGTTCATTGTGGCTACAGGAAAGGGTGCTGTAACAGATCTTTAAATAGCAAACCCGCGGCTAAATTTCACTTCATCCATCAAAGGCTGCTGCTATGCAATGACCTAATTTTAGCAGCTTATCAATCCCCCAGTGCTTGTTAGTTGATGTAACTTTGATCCTCTGATGCTAGATGACTTTTGTGCTGAATATAGCTAGAATTTAATATGAATCACTTGGATGGCTGCCCAGCTGAGCTCAACTGTATGAGAGACAGAGAGAGAAATAGAGGATTCGGGCTACCGAGGTGAATAATAATATACACATAGGCTTCCTTTTTTTTTCTGGGCCAATCAACTCCATATCGCTAGGCATGTATTTCAAGCACAATACCCTTGGACTTTTGTTTTATTTCTCCCTCCTAAGCAATGAGACTCTTCTCCTGGCAAACATACATAGGAGGTAATAATAAGCTGCTACTGCCAAGATTTGATGACAGTGTCAATAATTGCAAGACATTTTAAATGAATTTTTTCTGAGCAAATCATTGCCTTTTGCAATGAGCGTTTACTTCTACACAGGAAGAGAGGAGCTGAGATGTTACGAAGGAGCAGAGAACATCTTTAACATCCCTCCTCCTCTCTCATTTTCTAAATTATTAGATCGTGCTTTTTCGGCTTTCCTACTGTCTGGCTTCTCATATGAATTTTGAGATTTCCTTCCGTCCTCCTGGCTCTTTGGCAGAACCACCTGTGTCCCAGGCATCCTTCCTGGACGGGTGTGGCTGATGCCTCACTCTCCTCCATTTGCCCTCATTGACATTATTTCTACCCATAAAATAGGGTCCTGTGGTTTATGTTCTTCATTTTCTGAACATGGCAGGTAAAGCTTCCCAGACAGGAGGCCTGGGCAGACACTGAAACACACCGGACTCCCGGATGGGCCTGGCCCCGGACAGCCTGCTGGGGTCTCGCCCACCCTGTCACTCCACCACTTTCTCATCCAAGTCGGGAAAGTGTTTTCATTTCTTCTAATTTCTCCTTCCAGTATTTAACCACTGCCTGCTTAAAACCTCCTCCACTGCAGATTGGGGGTGGGGGGGTTGGGAGGAAATACAGCTTAATCTGACTTGGCTACTGGTTAGCAGCTTGGTAGAGGAGGAAACAGGACTCCCCATCTCAGGGAAGTCTGTGGATCTCAGGGTATTTCATCTCCCTGGGATTCCTGTCCTATTATCTAGGGTGTCCTTTGAAGAAGCTGTCATGGTACAGGAGGCCTTTTCAATGGATATAAGGTGCCTTAAGATCCTGAAAAGAAAGATTCCTTTAAAAAGAGATAATAAGCTTCTGTAATAAAGTGTCCCAAATGAAATTTACTTAAATATACACACTGTTCAAACTAGCTTCTAGGTAGCTTGAGAAATGGCAGTGCCACAGCAGCGGTCCCCAACCTTTTTGGCACCAGGGACCAGTTTTGTGGAAAACAGTTTTTCCACGGATGGGGGTAGGGGAAATGGTTTTGGGGATGAAACTGTTCCACCTGAGATCATCAGGCATTAGTTAGATGATTCTCATAAGGAGTGCGCAACCTAGATCCCGCTCATGCTCAGTTCACAATAGGGTTTGTGCTCCTATGAAAATCTAATGCCGCCACTGATCTGACAGGAGGCGGAGCTCAGGCTGTAATGCTCACTCACCCACCACTCACCTCTTGCTGTGTGGCCCAGTCCCCAACAAACCATGGGCCGATAGTGGTTCATGGTCCAGGGACCGGGGACCCCTAATCAATGGGACACTATGGCTAGAGAGGAACAGAACATTCTATTTCACACACTAACTTTTCAGTAATAACAAAATACTATTTCTGCAGACCAGCCCTGCCAACACCTTCATCTTGTTTCACATTTGCGAAGGTCGGGGAGGCATCTGGAGCTTCTTGACACATCAGCCCAGAAGGCTGCCTGTGGGCTGGGTCGGCTTCAGGCCTGCAGGTCAAGGTAAGGGTGCATCTGTGAGTGCCTGTAGAGCCAGCTTATGTCTGAGATTCTGTCCTGGGAAAATCCTGCAGTGGGAGAGTTGGGGAGGGGCAAGGAGGGTTACTTGAGATTCACAGGAGAGGATCTCCGATCTTCATGCCATCGAATGCTCAGACTCATTGGTCATGGTTCAGCTATAACTGTAACAGGGCCAGGTGCTTTGCCTTCTACCCACCAGAACAGATAAGGTGGAACACAGTTTGAGAGGCAGATGAGAAACTCCCCACAGTGTGTATGAAATAATGATGCAAGCACCATAATAATTCAAAGAAACACTGATAGAATGCTTACTGTACCCTCAGGTACAGTAAGTGCTGTCTAAGTGCTGTCTATAGATAATCTCATTTAATCCAATTCCCTTAGAAGGTAAGTACAGTCATCTCTCAGTATCCATGGGAGACTGGTTCCGGTACCCACTGCAGATACCAAAATCTACAGATGCTCAAATCTCATATAAAGTGGTGTGATATTTGCATATGACCTATGCATAGCCTCCTGTATATGTTAAATCATCTCTAGATTACTTATGACATCTAATACAGTGTAAATGCAATATTTGTTATACTGTATTGTTTACATACATTACATACAGTGGCAAAAAAAAAGTCTGTACATGTTCAGTGCAGACTCAATCATTTATTTTTTTCCCCCAAATATCTTCTGAGGTTGGTTGAATTCATGGATGCAGAACCTGTAGATATGGAGGGCCAACTGTATTATTGTTTCTACTTTATAGAAGAGTAATTGGAGGCCCAGAGAGGTCACGTACTGTACCCTAGGTCACGCAGCTAGGAACTAGAAGAGTCAGGATTCAAACTTAGGTAAAGTCCAGAATGTGTGCTTTGGGACCACTAGGCTATACAGTCTCTAAATGACTAGCAATCTCCAACAAATGTTCTTTGACTCCTCCAAAAATGACTTGCTACACCTCAGTGAAAGCAGCCAATGGCAGGCTCTGTGTTAAGGCCCTGGTCAGTAGTTGCTGTTCGCTATGGGGGTAGCATTGTGCTCTGGTGCCTGATGGCCCCAGATGTGTTGAAATCCAGGCTGAATCCTGGCACTGATACAAATCAGGGGTTTCAGTCTGAAGGTGGTTTTAGTCCATGGGTTTGGGCTGAGAGTCTGTGTCTGGGCAGTGCCAGCACTGATGTTGACAATACTGTTGTAAGTATCTGGCTTAAGTTGGTCATCCCAGCGACATTCCTCAAGATTGGCTTGGATTTGTGGGGGAAAAGGGCACCAGCGGGGGAGAGGTTTTCTGCTGTGTTGAAGGGTCCACAGCCTGGAATCATGTGGGAAACACTGGAGTAATCCATCTCCAAAGCAGTATAGGCAGACCCCAGCACCACAGAGCTCAGCTCACAGAGCAGCCCAAGGCAGGGGAAGGCTCTCCAGGTTGCAGACTTCACTCTTCGGTGGTTAGCAAAGGATAATAGGACCCTTAAAAGATCCTAAAACATAGAACAGAGACGAAGAGTTCATGAACGGAAAATGATCAAGTGCCTGGAATGACGCCTATAAAAGGAAGGAGTATTGAGAACATCTCAGAGGAAGCCAAAGCAGGTGAATGCAAATTGGAAGAGAGGTCAAGGGGTGAGAGCAGAGGGAGGGAACTGTCTGTGATGTACTGAACTGTGTCCCCCCTAAAATTCATATGGTAGACCACCAACTCCCAGTACCTCAGAATGTGACTGTGTTTGGAGATAGGGCCTTGAAAGAGGTGATTAAAGTGAAATGAGGTCATAGGGTGGCCCTAGCTCAATCTGACTGGTCTCCTAAGAAGAGGAGATGAGGACACAGGCACAGAAAAAAGGCCATGTGCGGACATAGGGAGAAGATTCCATCTACAAGGCAAGGAGAGACCTCAGGAGAGACCAACCCTGACGACAACTTGATCTCAGACTTCCAGCCTCCAGGACTGTGAAATGTTACATTTCTGTTGTTGAAGCCACACAGTCTGTGGTACCACAGCTGCGCAGCCCCAGCTGATGAATATACTGCCCTTCTCACCTCTCCAGGGCCAGTTGGTGTCTTATGGAGCAGCCTTTAGGACTCACAGGTATAAGCTGTGCTCCTGGAAAACTGCTATCGCCGTTTAAAAAGAGGGGCATTTGGCCCATTTCCACTCAAATGCATAAACACTGCAATCTCAAAGTGCTTGTTCATTGATTCACTTGTTCACCAAGTTCCTCTAATGGCAACCCCAGTCCACACAATTATCTGCCCCTTGCCAGCCCTGTTCTTACGACTCAAAGGTCTGTGCTGGTGGAGTACTGGCATAGGAGGTGAGGGGTGTGTGGCATCCTTTGGGATACCAGGAGGGAAATATCAGTAGCATCTGGGTAGAGTGGGCTTTTCCAGGGGGAAAGGAAGCCTGAGTGTGGTTCAGCCGGATGCAGGCTGTTTCTGAATGTTGGAGGAGGAGGTTTATGGTCACTGCTGAAAAGGAGCAGGAAATGGCCATGCCGGTCCAGCATAAGCACCCAAGCTCCCCGTTCCGACTGGACATTGATCTTGTCCCGTGTGGGCCATGCATGTGACCCAGGGGCAGGGCTGCGGGGCCTGGGCTCTGCAGGCATGCATGGGCACGTGGTCATAGAGACTAGACTCCACCTCTCTGTCTCTCATTCCACATGGGACTGAGGTGGTAGAGGGGTCAGAACTGCCATTCCGAGTCGGGGACAGAGAGCCCACAGTTCCAGAGAGAGGAACTGTATCAGCCCAGAGACACCAAGTATCTGCCCGTGAGCTGCAGCCATGACCCAGGGGCTCATATCTCACTGGCAGGAGTCTCAGCCCTGCAGCTGGCATAGCCAGGCATGAAGTGGGGGGCTCCAGACAGGGCTCCCTGCCCTCTGGATTCAGGGCTGTTCCCAGCTACCTGAGCATGTCAGTTCTTCGGGCAGCCATTGCTTCCTGGAACCCAGAACTTCCTCCATAGTGAGCTTGGACCTATCCCCACCTGCTCCCCACTTGTGTGACACTCTCGAAGCTCATGAAGCAAGCATTTAAGGCAGTTTGGGTTAGAAAGGCTTACATCTCAAAAAATAATAGCTTCTCTGACACCTCACATGGGCCCAACTATTCAGAATTCCTTTTTTTTTTTTCCATTTGGCTGGTTCTGTGTAGTTCTTCAAACCTTGGCATGCTTATTTCACTTGTTGGGATAGACAGATGAATAAGTTGCTGATCCCACCACTGGGGACAGCAGCATCCACCAGGGACTGGCATATTCAGGTGAGCTCTCGTGATGGGTTCTGGATATCCACTGTATGTTTTTTGGTTTGAGGTTACCATGAGGCTTGCAAATAGTATCTTATAATCCATTATTTTAACCTGATAACAACTTAACACTATTTGTATAAACAAACAATCAAAAACAAAACCATTAAAAACTCTACACCTTAACTGCATCCTCTCCACCATCCCCCCACTTTTAAAATTTTTATTGTTTCAATTTTACTAACTATGTCTTGAAAAGCTATTGCAGTTACTTTTGGTTGGTTCATCTTTTAGTGGTTCCACTTAGGATATGAGTAGTTTATGCACCACAGTTACAGTGGTATAATATTTTGTGTTTTTCTGTGTATCTATTATGACCAGTGAGTTTTGTGCCTTCAGGTGATTATTTATTGCTCATTAAT
This sequence comes from Pongo pygmaeus, assembly GCF_028885625.2. Classification (NCBI taxonomy): domain Eukaryota; kingdom Metazoa; phylum Chordata; class Mammalia; order Primates; family Hominidae; genus Pongo; species Pongo pygmaeus. The sequence goes on from NC_072386.2 coordinate 79,676,892, forward strand.
GTTCTTTTCTTTCTGATTGAAGTACTCCCTGTAGCATTTCTTGCAGGACAGGTCTGGTGTTGATGAAATCCCTCATCTTTTGTTTGTCTAGTAATGTCTTTATTTCTTCTTCATGTTTGAAGGATACTTTTTGCTGGATATACTATTATAGGGTAAAAGTTTTTTCCTTCTGCACTTTAAATAATATCATGGCACTCTCTCCTGGCCTGTAAGCTTTCCACTGAAAAGTCTGCTGCCAGGCCTATTGGAGCTCCATTGTATGTTATTTGTTTCTTTTCTCTTGCTGCTTTTAGGGTCCTTTCTTTATCCTTGAATTTTGGGAGTTTGATTATTAAATGCCTTGAGGTAGTCTTCTTTGAAATCTGCTTGGTGTTAAATCTGCTTGGTGTTGTTCTACAGCCTTCTTGTACTTGGATATTGATATCTTTCTCTAGGTTTGGGAAGTTCTCAGTTATTATCACTTTGAATAAACTTTCTATCCCTATCTCTTTCTCTCTCCTCTGCAAGGCCAATAACCTTAGATTTTCCCTTTTCAGGCTGTTTTCTGGATCCTGTAGGTGTGCTTCATTGTTTGTTATTCTGTTTTTGTTTTGTCTCCTCTGACTGTGTATTTTCAAATGGCCTGTCTTCAGGCTCCCTAGTTCTTTCTTCTGTTTGATCAGTTCTGCTATTAAAGGACTCTGAAGCGTTCTTCAGTATGCCAATTGCATTTTTCAGCTTCCAAATTTCTGTTTGATTCTTTTTAATTGTTTCAATCTCTTTGTTAAATTTATCTGATAGGATTCTCAATTCCTCCTCTGTTATCTTGAATTTCTTTGAGGTTTCCCTCAACATAGCTATTTTGAATTCTCTGTCTGAAATATCACATATCTCTGTTTCTCCAGGATTGGTCCTTGGTGCTTTATTTAGTTCATTTAGCGAGGACATGTTTTCCCGGATGGTGTTGATGCTAGCAGAAGTTCTTCAATGTCTGGGCATTGAAGAGTTAGGTATTTATTGTAATCTTCACTGTCTGGGTTTATTAGTAGCCGTCCTTCTTGGGAAGGCTTTCCAGATACTTGAAAGGACTCAGGTATTGTGATCTAAGCTGTATCTGTTTTGGGAGATGCTCCAAGCCCAGTAGCACTGTGGTTCTTCCAAACCTGTAGAGGTACTGCCTTTATGGTTTTGGACAATATCCAGGATAATTCTCTGGATTACCAGGTAATCCTTCCCCTAATTTCTTCCAAACACCATTTCTCTCTGTGTTCTGAGCCACCTGAAGCTGGGGCAGGGAGTGACACAAGCATCTCTGTGGCCACCACTGCTATGACTGTGCTGGGTCAGATCTGAAGCCAGGAAAGCACTGAGTCTCTCCCAAAGCCTGCTGTAACCACCCCCTGGCTACTGCCTATGTTCGCTCAAGGCCCTGTAGCTCTAAAATCAGCAGGTGGCAAAGCCAGCTAGGCCTATGTCCTTCCCTGCAGGGCAGCGAGGTCCCTCAGGCTCTGAGTGGGTCCAGAGGTGCTGTCTGGGAGTCAGGGAGTAGAGTCAAAAACCTTAGAAGTCTGAAGGGCAGCGAGGTCCCTCAGGCTCTGAGTGGGTCCAGAGGTGCTGTCTGGGAGTCAGGGAGTAGAGTCAAAAACCTTAGAAGTCTATCTAGTGTTCTGTTGTATTGCGGCCGATCTGTCACTCAAACCACCAGATGCAATCTTTCCCACTCCTCCCTCTTGTATTAGTCTGTTCTCACACTGCTAATAAAGACATATCTGAGACTGGGTAACTGTTAAAGGAAAGAGTTTTAATGGACTCACACTTCCACATGGCTGGGTAGGCCTCACAATCATGGTGGAAGGCGAAGGAGAAAAAAATATGTCTTTTGTGGTGGGAGGCAAGAGAGCATGTGCAGGGGAATGGCCCTTTTATAAAACCATCAGATCTCATGAGACTTATTCACTATCACCAGCACGGCATGGGAAAAGACCTACCCTCATGATTCAATGATCTCCCACCGGTCCCTCCCATGACATGTGGGAATTATGGGAGCTACAATTCAAGATGAGATTTGAATAGGGACACAGACAAACCATATCACCTCCCCTTTGCAAAGGCAGAGGAGCTGTAGCTTGCTTAACGTTCCACAGAGCTGCCAATGACTGGCCAGATAGCTAGGGAGCCCCTCGCCCTACAGCCCCTGCCACTCCAGGCCACAAGAAATACTGCCAGATTATCTCCAATGTTCCCTTAAGGTCCAAGGGCTCTTAAGTCAGCTTGTGGTGAATGCTGCCTGGCCTGGGACTCACCTTTTAGGGCAGCGGGCTCCCTTCTGGCCCAGGGCAGGTCCAGAAATGCCATCTAAGAGTCAAGGCCTGGAATCAAGGACTCTAAGAGCTTAACTGGTGCTCTACGCCCCTGTGGCTGTGCTGGTACCTAAGGTGAAAGAAAGACAAAGTCCCCTTTACTTTTCCTTCCGCTTTTTTCAAGCAGGAGTTTTGCCCTGTATCCACCACAGTTGGTAATGTGCTGAGTCTCACCTGAAGCCAGCAAATCTCAGAGGCTCACCAAGGTGCTCAATGTAGTGCCTGAGTATTATTGCTGGTTATTCAGGGCCCAGGGATTCTTCAGTTAGCAAGTGATGAATGCTGCCAGGACTTTTTTTTTTTCTTCAAGGCAGTGGGCTCCCTTCTGGCCCAGGGTGTGTCTAGAAATGTCGTCTGGGAGCTAGGGCCTGGAACAGGGGCCTCACAACTCTGACTGGTGCCCTGTGTTGATGTGGCTGGGATGGTATCCAAGATGCAAGGCAAAGTGCCCCCTACTTTCCCTCTCCTCTCCTCAAGTGGAAGGAAGGGGTCTCTTTTGGAGCCATGAGCTGTGTATCCTGGGGCTAATGGTTGGGTGATGCTAGTACTCCCTTGGCTGCCCCAGCTGGTATCTCAGTATGTCTCGTCCCCCCAATCCCTGTCCACTGTCCCTGGGTCTAGTTCAACACTAGGAACCACCGAAGAGTTGCAGTCCTTATGTCCTAGACTTCCTTTCAAATTTACTTGGAGACACAGAACACTGTAGCCTTTGGTGGCAGTGGCGAGGTTTGCAGGCACTTAAGTTGGGACCATTCCCCTCTGGCCAGGGCTGGTTTAAACACTCCATCAATGGGTGGGCATCAGCTGAGTTTGATCGGGTTTTCCTTTCTCCTCTAACAGGATTGCACTGTGTTCAATGTCTCACAATTGCTGTGTTCTCTCTCCCACGGCATCTAGAGACACTCTCTGCACCAGGCCACTGCTGCCCAGAGTAAGGGAGGGGTGGTGTCTGTGATCCAGGACTGTTTTTCCTTTCTTCTCTCTCTTTTTTTCTTTTGAGATGGAATCTCAAGCGATTCTCCTGCCTCAGCCTGCCGAGTAGCTGGGACTACAGGCACGTGCCACCACGCCTGGCCAATTTTTGTATTTTTAGCAGAGATGGAGTTTCATCATTTGGCCAGGCTGGTCTCGAACTCCTGACCTCGTGATCTGCCCGCCTCGGCCTCCCAAAGTGCTGGGATTACAGATGTGAGCCACTGCTCCTGGCGTTTCGTTTTGTTTTGTTTTGTTTTTGAGACGAAGTCTCACTCTGTCATCCAGGCTGGAGTGCAGTGGCATGATCTCAGCTCACTGCAACCTTCGCCTCCTGGGCTCAAGTGATTCTCATGCCTCGTCAGCCTCCGGAGCAACTAAAATTACAGGTGTTTGCCACCATGCCCGACTACTTTGTGTATTTTTAGTAGAGATGGGGTTTTGCCATGTTGGCCAGGGTGGTCTCGAACTCCTGACCTCAAGTGTTCTGTCTGCCTCAGCCTCCTAAAGTGCTGGGATTACAGGATTGAGCCACCAAGACTGGCCCCTCATGGTGAGTTTTGGAACAGTAACCTCAGGATTCACCTGTCTACCCGTGTGCGTTGAGGAAGGCATGTTCAGGGCCAGCTGGCATGGCAGGGCATGTGTTTTTTGACCTCACCTCCTCTCCAGGTGGGAACTGTGGTGTGGTTGGTGTCACTGCTGTGCTGCCTTTTCTGTGTTTGCATGAAGTTGCTTACCTGGGCATTCTGCTCAGGGGATGGGGTCACCAGGACTTTTTCAGAACTTCCTCCACCAGTTCCTCTCTCAATGACAATCCTCACCCTGCATGGGGTTTCTAATCTGGGTAGTAAGCCTGCACTCTGCAGCTGCCCAGAGGTCCATCTAAGAACATGCACCTTGTGATCAGCTTCTTGAAGGCCCCAGTGGGGCTTCTAAGTGGCCACCACCTTCTTGATACCCATCAGCTTTCAGTGCCACACTGTAACTTGCTTGATGTTCTGCAGAGCTGCCAACGACTGGCCAGACAGCTAGGGAGCCCTGCAGAGTACTATGACCCAGGTCACCAGGTCACCTCTCTGTCCTGGCTGATCATCCTTGTGATGGTCATCTAACCTGGCAACAGGGGCTATAGAAAAAATGCCCCCATTCAGTTGATGGCGTGTTTTATACCCAGTGATGCCTGTGTTTACAAGAGCAGAATTGATGAATAAGCCTGTGCTGACCTCCATGGGGAGACAGCTGGTTTTTGAGGCTCAGGGCACCTTCTATTTGTTGTGGACACCTGGCCCCACGTGCCTCCCTGCTCTGCATTTTGTAGTAGCAGCCCAGTGTCGGCTGAGACATTAGCCCTTAAAGCATGCCCTCTTTTGGGAAATGAGCTGCTAGTTGGCTTGAAGGTAGGAGGCTGGAGCAGCTGCTGATTTAAACATCATCAAAGTCTCAGGACACTCACATGGCAGGGTAACATTTATGTATGAGTAACAAGCAGATGGATATAGTCAGGGCGATATCTTCAGGAGGGAATGTGCAGTTTTCTTCTGGTTAAGCTCTAGAATTACTTCCACTTTATTTGTTTAGGAAGCATCAGAAAAAGGGCGACTGAAACATCGTTGGTCATCCTGTGGAGTGAGAGCTCGATGCCACTGCCTGCTGAAGTGCACCCTCTCTTGGCGAAGGCACACTCTGAAGCCAAATGCGCTCTCATCTCTTTGAAGAGTCTCCTTCTCTTCTTACTAAATGTGAGCTTGGGAGGACCTCTCCCTCCTGCAGAGTGCTGGAGACAGGTTTCCCAGAAGAGCCATCTTCTTCAGCAACATTTTCTTTTCCTGTGTAATCAGAGCCCTGCAGGAGCTTAATGCAAAGGAGAGAGAATTACACTTCACAGTAGTTCATGCATGGTTTCTGGAGCTGGGGGCTGTGCAGGCCGTTTGCTCCCAAGCTGTAGTATTCTGGGGAAAGGTGTCAAAGTGAGGCTCGTGGGCTTGTGCTGTCAAGGGCTAAATTGATCAAATCCCTCCAAATACTGATACATTGAAGAGGAGAAATCTTGCCTCTCTGCAAAGCTGGCCCCAAATGTCACTGTCCATTGCTGTGAGAGGAGACCTGGTAGATGCAGGTCATCCACTTAGAGGAAGGTGGCACCCCTGAGGTCCTTCAGGGGGACATTTGAATAGGGTGGTCCTGAACTTTGGCAAAAGGACTTAGGTGTGAGCTGAAGTGTGCTGCTGGGAGGACTGTCCTTGCATCTGCAAAGGCCTGTCTACTCTCAGTCGCTGCCTAGCCCTGTCTGCCTCCTGCAACAGCAGGAAGATGCCATGAAGGAGGCATGGTGCCTTCATTCACCCACCTGAGTGAGCTGGGTCTCCCAAGAGTCTCCTCTATAGGCACAGGACTACTTTGAGAGGGCAAAGGGAATTGTCCTGGCTTTAGGGGGATTCAGGACTGAGGGAGGATGGTCAGAGTGAGTGATGAAGACACATGGCTTCTCTTGAGGCAGAGCTCATGGGCTGAGAGCTTCAGTAAGAAGAGCGAGAGGCCCTGTAAAGAGATGAGATTACACCACAAAAGGACATGATGAGAACAAACGCATGAGTGCTGATTTCCAAGACATTGGCAGATAAATAAAAAAGAGAATCACCTTTATTGAAACTAGAATTTCTGGTTTGAAAGATGGAACAGTGCAAGCCTCTCATAAAACAGAGCCAAGACAGCAAGTCAGTGAGAAATTCCAAGCAAGAAGATGAGAGATGCCAGGACCGGAATGCCAGACAAAGATATCAGGAATCTGGTATGGAGAAGGGAACAGATGGACAAGCAATAATTAAGGCACCAGCACAAGAAGACCACCCCATGGGGGAGAAAGACTTGACTTCTCACTCTGAGAAGTCTCACTGAGACTGGAAGACTCAGCATGAAAAAATGTTAATTGTTCCCAAACTGATCTAGAGATTGAATTGTAATTCCAATCAAAATGCTGATAGGATTGTTTGTAGATATAAACAAGCTTCTTCTAAAATGTATATGGAAAAACAAAGGAACCAGAATAGCTAAAACTATTTTGAAAACAAATAAAGATGGAGGAATCACACTACTCAATTTTAAGATATTATTTAGCCCTAATAATTAAGACAGTGTAACATTGGAAAAGGGGCAGACATACCAATGGAACAGAAGTCAGAAAGTCCAGAAGACCCACAAATATGATTGATTGACTTTTTACCTACCTTATGTCAGGCTTAGTTTGCAAAATGTCACAATAGGGATTCAGGGCTTCTATTGTCACCAACTGGAGAGGAAAGCAGCTTAAAATCTTAGACATGCATGTCCAACATGTATTATATGGTAAGAAAACTAAAAACTGTATGATACCCCTAAATAGAAGAAATATTAAAAATATGGATATTGGACTTTCAAACAAACAAATGGATCATGGGAATTCAGTATTTCTCTCTCTCTCTCTCACACACACACACACACACACACAGATTTATATGTTATATATTTTACCAATTAAGACCCAATACATGACTGGACATGTTAGCTGACACCTATAATCCCAGTGTTTTAGGAGGCTGAAGTGGGAGGATTGCTTGAGCCCAGGAGTTCAAGACTGGCCTGGGCAACATAGTAAGATCTTGTCTCTCCTAAAACAAAACAGAACAAAACAAAACAAAACAACTGATAACACAGAGATACTATGCTAGTCCATATTTATGAGTAGCAATTTCAGTAACCTCTGTAAGTAAACGAGAATGGCCCAAATGATGCCTGTTAATATTGAAGATAAAACCTGTCAGTTCCATGGCATTGCAGCCAGTCTCCAAGATGGCACCAGATCATTACAACTTCCTGGTATTCACTCCCTTGTGAAGTGTTCTCCCACACTGCAGCATGCCTGGACTGTGTATGTAACAGACTGTGGCAATTATAAAAGGCATTACAGTTTCCAGCCTGGTCTCTCTCCTGGGTCACTTGCTCTTGGCAAAGCCACTGCCATGTTGTGAGGACACTCAAGCTGCCCTGTGCAGAGGTTCTCGTGGTGAGGAGTTGAGGCCTCTTGCCAACAGCCAGCATCAACTGGTTAGCTATGACAGTGTTTCATCTTGGAAGCAGATTGTTCACTTCCAGTCAAGCTTTCAGATAACTGCAGCCTGACTAACTCAATTCTCTTTTTCTCTCTTAAACAAGTTTACTGAGATATAATTTACTTATCACTAAATTCACTGATTTCAAATGCATAATTTTACAATTTCCAGTACATTTACAGAGTTGCACAACTATCACCACTATCTAATTTTAGAATATTTTCATCATGCCCTAAAGAAACTCCCTACTCATTGCAGTCATTCTCTCTCCCTACCTTCCTTATCAGGCAAGGCAGATTTGTCTTTTCTGAAAACTTAATATGATTGGAATCATACAGTCTGTATGCATTTGAGATAGGAAAAAATAAACCAAAGTGTTTTTCCTATTCTCATACATTCAACACAACACAGAACTCTTCTAAGGCCAGAGGTATGGTAGGTTTTTCCTCACAGAGCAAGCAATTCTCCTGCAGACACAGCTGGGCATCCTATAATTCAATTCTGATATGAACTGCCTGGAGATAGCGTCAGATCCCACAGATCTGATGGCTCTGACCCACAAGACTGCCCCTCTTTCAGACACCAATCACAGGTAGTAGGTTGTCACCTATACGTCTGGTTGATTGGCTTTAAATTGGAGTTCCCATGACCCTCTCTTCGGGTTTGATTAATTGGTGAGGATGAGTCACAGAAACACTAACTTGTGTTTACTCATTTATTATAAAGAATTTACTCATTTATTATAAAGAATATTACAAAGAATATATATGAATGGCTAGATAAAGAGATGCACAGGTATATTAGTTAGGGTTCTCTAGAGGGACAGAACTAATGGAATATATAATATATGGGAGTTTATTAAATATAGGCCACCTGCAAGCTGAGGAGCAAGGAGAGCCAGTCTGAGTTCCAAAACTGAGAAACTTGGAGTCCAATGTTTGAGGGCAGGAAGCATCCAGCATGGGAGGAAGATGTAGGCTGGGAGGCTAGGCCAGTCTCTCTTTTCACATTGTTCTGCCTACTTACATTCAAGCTTCTCTGGCAGCTGATTAGATGGTGCCCACTCAGATTAAGGGTGGGTCTGCCTTTCCCAGCCCACTAACTCAAATGTTGACCTCCTTTGGCAATGCCCTCACAGACACACTCAGGGTCAATACTTTGTATCCCTCAATCCAATCAAGTTGACACTCAATATTTAACCATCACAACAGGATGAGGTATATAGGAAGGGGTGCATAGCTTCCATGTCCTCTCTGAGTGTGCCACTGAAACTGTCTTTGCAGAATTATAAGTAATGTGAGAAATTGAATGTGACTAATTCCATCTTGCTTCTAACCTCACAGGCTAAATTGTTTTGTTTTGTTTTTGTTTTTTGCTTTTTCTAGCCCAGAGGCCAAGATAACTATGAGAAGGATTTAGTTTATAGTTAAATTTTGAGTCAAGGAAAACTGATTCCTACCCCACCTTATTCAGAGATTGAAGCTGCATTCCAAAAAAAGGATTAGACTTACAATAGGGGCTTGAACTTTGCTAAAGAATAGACATAGTTAAACAATATCCTGTCATCCTGTAGTGTGCTTTTCTGTAGTGCCTACTGTCCTGGAGTCAAGTAACTTGAGGTTACAAGATTTGTAACTTCCCCAACTGCTCCTATAGATTACATCACAATTGTGAAACCTAAAGAACTGGTCTTTGAGATATTTTTCAGACAGCATTTTGGCAGACCAAATGATGCCACCTGGACCTGTGACCTTATCCCAGGAACTCAGCTGCACAAAGACAGTTCTGACAGCCCTATGATTTCATCCTCAATGCAACCAATCAGCATTTCCCATTCTCTAGACCCTTGTCTACCAAAGTGCCCTTAAAAACCCTAGCCTCTGAATTCTTAGGGAGACAGATTTGAGAATTATCTTCTGTCCTCCTCACTTGCCTGGCCCTGTGATTATTAAACTCTTTCTTTGCTGCAACGCCTGCTGTTTTCAGTGCATTGACTTTTCTGGGCTGTGTGCAAGAAGAATCTTTTTGGGTGATTGCACCATCCTTCAGGAACCTTCATGGATTCATCTATACAGAAGCACTCCAAAACCTGTCCTTTATAGAGACTTCATTGCATAGGCATGATTGATTCAATCATTGGCCATTTGTGATCAACTCAACCTTCAACCCCTCTCCCCTCCCTGGAGGTTGGGGATGGGGCTGAAAGTCCAGATGCTCTAATCACAAGGTTGGTTCCCCCTGGAAACCAGCCCCTAACCTGAGGCTGTCCAGAAGCCTCCAGTCACCAGTCATCTCCTTAGCATACAAAAGGCACTTATCAGTTGGGAGGTTCCAAGTGTTTTAGGAGCCATATGTCAGGCAACAGAGGTGGTTGAAAACCAAATATATGTATTGCTTATTATAAGTCATACTATCCCAGTGTGTTTTCGTGTTTGGCTTCTTTTTTCTTTTTTTGAAATGGAGTTTCGCTCTTGTTGCCCAGGCTGGAGTGCAATGGTGCAATCTCAGCTCACCGCAACCTCCGCCTCCCGGGTTCAAGCGATTTTCCTTCCTTAGCCTCTGGAGTAGCTGAGATTACAGGCATGGGCCACCATGCCTGGTTAATTTTGTATTTTTAGTAGAGATGGGGTTTCTCCATGTTGGTCAGGATGGTTTGGGACTCCTGACCTCAGGTGATCTGCCCGCCTTGGCCTCTCAAAGTGCTGGGATCACAGGCGTGAGCCACCGTGCCCGGCCTGGCTTCTTTTTTTTAGCATTCACTTGACATTTAGGACGCAAGCACATGTAAGAACCTGACAAAAGCCCCCCAGGTAAGCCATACCTGCATTCCTTATTGACAAAGGCTGTGAGATAATAAACATTTACTGTTGCTTTCAGCCAATAAATTGTGGGATAATTTTTTAGACAGCAATAGATGTAAACCAAACATAAAATCCTAAGCCTTCCCCCGACTGTCTGAACGGACTCGCTCTAGGCCAACGGGACCCCAGAGAAACCTATAAAACGGAATTCCCGATGGGAAGAGGGGTCAGACATGCCTCATTATACACCCTGTATTCTGGAGTTCAGGCAGAACTGATCAGCGTTAACATCAAAATAGAGATTAAGAGTCTGACACCTTTTGAGGTCTCAAAAGAGACATTTACCCTCTATCCTTGGCTCTTGAAACCCCCTTATCTTAACAGGCATTTTTTTTTTCTGCTGAGTTCAAGTTCTTAGACAAAGCTGAACTCTTTCAATCAATTGCAAATCAGAAAATCTTTGAACCCAACTATGACCTGTAAGCACCCCCACTCTGCCCTGACCCTCTCCACAACTTTACAGGCTGAGCCAATGTAAACCTTGCATGTATCGATGCCTGTAACTTCTGTCTGCCTAAAATGTATAAAACCAAACTATAACCCAACTGCTTGGGACACTTTCTTGGGACCTCTAGAGACTATTCCCTGGGCCATGTTTATTCATATTGGTTCAGAATAAACCTCTTTAAATATTTGACAGAATTTGTTTTTTCCATTAATGTAGAGAACAAATACATATGAGCATGTGAATGCTGTGAGGCAACTAAGTCCCTTTGATATTCAATATACCATCAAGTCCAACTCCAAAGGTGTAAAATTTGTTAAATTGTCCACGATTAAAACTTGTGGACATGAGAAATATATTACCAGTTGTATTAGCATGTTTCGTTAATGGGATGAAATTTGTCCCTTTTTCTAATTTTTTAAAGAAAGCTGTATCCAGATCAAAAGAGAGAATCCCCAATTTATTTTTAGGTCCATGTAACAGGTTGGATGAATAAGAAAGAAATTACTTTGTGGACAGTGTGTCCCAGTGGGTGATCAAAGCAACTTGCCCTTTCAGTCTGGGACAAGCCTTCGTTGGTCAGACAGGACAGTTGTAATCCCTGGGAGACTCAGTCAGCCAGCCCCGACTTTGAGATACACTGTCAAGAAGCCATTGAAAGGACCTGCAAGGGGCTGGGCACAGTGGCTCACACCTGTAATCCCAGCACTTTGGGAGGCCACGGCGGGCAGATCACCTGAGGTAAGAGTTTGAGACCAGCCTGGCCAAAGTGGTGAAACCCCGTCTCTACTAAAAATACAAAAAAATTAGCTGGGTGTGGTGGCTGGCATCTATAATCCCAGCTACTCAGGAGGCTGAGGCAGGAGAATCGCTTGAATCTGGGAGGCGGAGGTTGCAGTGAGTGGAGGTTACAGCGAGCCGAGATTGCGCCATTGCACTCCAGCCTGGGTGACAGAGTGAGACTGTGTCTCAAAAAAAAAAAAAAAAAAAAGAGAGAAAAGATCTACAAGGGAAAGGGAAGGTAAAGAAGCAGATGCAGACCTCACACTCCAAAAGGAAGAAGGAAGAGACTCACACGTCACAAGTGTGTGAACATGTCAACACATCATGGAACGCTTAAAACAAGAGCTCTTGGTGAAATGGTTTAAATAACATGGGACTGGTAATGCTCTTGGCAACCTGAGTATGATTTGTTGTCTGAAGATGGTTTTGGCCTGTGTTCTCCTGTAGTGAAGGCTAACAATTAAGAGATTCATCTAGAGTCCAATAACAATGGTTTCAGGCTTTGAAAATATTTCTGGCTGGGCACGGTGGCTCACGCCTGTAATCCCAGCACTTTGGGAGGCAGAGGTGGGAGGATCACGAGGTTAGGAGATCGAGACCATCCTGGCTAACACGGTGAAACCCCATCTCTACTAAAAATACAAAAAATTAGCCGGACGTAGTGGTGGGCCCCTGTAGTCCCAGCTACTCGGGAGGCTGAGGCGGGAGAATGGCGTGAACCCGGGGAGGTGGAGCTTGCAGTGAGCCGAGATCAAGCCACTGCACTCCAACCTGGGAGACAGAGCCAGACTCCGTCTCAAAAAAAAGAAAATATTTCTATAAGTTTTCAGGGTAAATATTAAAACCTTTATGACACTTAAAAACAATGTTTGTGACTATGAAGTAGTCATTATTCATGAAATCTTTGGATTCTGTAATCATTTCCCCAAGTTTTCTCCTGCGACTTGCTGTGCATTATTATTCAGTAAAAGATTTGCCTTTATGCGTGAACAAGATGTTGGCATTCCTTCAAATTTATTGTTTTTTCTGTTTGCTTTGTTCCATTTTTTAAAATTAGATGTTTTTATTTTGAGATAATTGTAGATTCACATGCAGTTGTAAGAAATAATACACAGGGATCCTGTTGTACCCTTTTCCCTAGTTTCCTCCAATGGGTAGGATTTTGCAACGCTAAAATACAGTATCTCAACCAGTGTATGCACATTGATAGTCAGGATCAGAACATTTCCAATACCACAGGGTCCCTCCAGTCACCCTTTAATAGCCACACATGCTCCCCCACTCCACTGTCCTTAACCTCTGGCAACAACCAATCTATTCTCTATTTCTATGATTGTGTTGTTTCAAGAATGCTATACAGAAATCACATAGTGTGTAACCTTTTGCAGTTTGCTGGTGAAGACCCAGCACCATTTCTTGGAGATTCATCTAAGTTCAATAGTTTATTCCTTTAGATTGCTGATTGATACACCTTGTGTAAATCAAAAATAAAATTCTAAGCTCTCCTACCAACTGAATGGACCCCTCGTCTCGGCCAAGGGCAGTTGAAAGTAAACCTGCAACATTAGTTTGGCCATGATGGAACTAGGTGGTTGGATATGTCTCATTATACCTTCCTCCCTTTGGAATTCAGGCATAGCTGACTGGCATTAACATTAAAACAGAGACCTTAAGACTGACAGAGCGGACTCTTTATAGCGGCAAGATACCAACATGACAGCGGGCCTTGAAAGAAATTGAAGTATTTTTCCCAAAAATAGATTTCTTTGACATATTTTGAAATGGTCCTGCAAAGCTGTCTCTTGTGGGGAAAATCTACATTCTGTAGAGAATCCCCTTCCCTTTCCCAGGTCATTTTTCTGATCCAGGAGAGAATTTAAGAATTTGGCAACTTTTAAATTCTGATTAGAAACATTTATAATCTATTTTCTCCGAAGCCTGCTACCTGGAGCTTTCCTATGTGTAATAAGAACCTTGGCCTCCACAACCCCTAATCTTTACCCAGACCCTCCTTTCTATTGATTCCAAGTCTTTAGATAAACTCAACCAATTGCCAGTAAGAAAATCTTTGAATCCACCCGGAAGCCCCTTACTTCGAGTTTTCCCGCCTTTCCGGACCCAACTAGTGTATATCTTATATATATCAATTGATGTCTTATGTCTCCCTAAAATGTATAAAACCAAGCTGTAGCCCAGCCACCTTGGGCACATTCTCAGGATCTCCTGGGGCTGTGTCATGGGCCATTGGTCACTCATATTTGGCTCAGAATAAATCTTCTGAAATATTTTACAGTTTGACCCTTTTCATTGATATTTGGTATAAATGTACCATGGTTTGTTTAACTATTCACTGTTGATGGATATTTGGGTTGTTTCTAGTTTTAGTTACTATAAATAATCTGCTATAAACATTTCTGTGCAAAGTTTTGTGTGGATCTCAGTTTTTATATCTCTGGAGTAAATGCCCAAGAGTGCAATGGCTGGTTTGTATGGGTAATTGGATGTTTAGTTTCCCAAGCCACTGTCAAACTGTTTTCCAGAGTGCCTGTACCATTTTCTACTCCAACCAGCAGTGTAGGAGTGACCCAGCTTCTCTGCATCCTCTCCAGAATTTGGTATTGCCAATGTTTAATTTTAGCCTTTCTGATAGGTGTATACTGATTGCAGTTTTAATTTGCATGCCCATGAAGGCCAATAATATTGAACATCAATTTTCAAATGCTTATTTTCCATCTGCATATCTTCTCTGGCAAAATGTCTCATATCTTTTGCCCATTTTCTAATTGGATTGCTTGTCTTTTCCTTATTGAGTTTTGAGGGTTCTTTACATACTGTAGGTGAATGTGTATTGTATTTTCTCCCAGTCTCTAGCTTGTCTTATTTTCTCCCAGTCTCTAGCTAGTCTTTTCATCCTGTTATCAGGATTTTTTGCAGAGCAAAACTTTTCAAATTTGTTGAAGCCTGGTTTATCAACTTTTCCTTTTATGGATTATGCTTTTGGTGTCATTTCTAAGAATTATCTCAGAAATTTTCTAAGAAAATTTTCTGAGGATTATATCTCAAATATTTTCTCTGTTTTTTTAATTTCTAAATGTTTCATAGTTTTATTTATTTATTTATTTTTAATTTTTGCAAGACTGCTCTATCGCCTAGGCTGGAGTGCAATGGCACAATCTCAACTCACTGCAACCTCTGCCTCCTGGGTTCAAGCAATTCTCCTGCCTCAGCCGCCCAAGTAGCTGGGATTACAGGTGCCCACCACCACGCCTGATGGATTTTTTTGTATTTTCAGTAGAGACGAGGTTTCACCATGTTGGCCAGACTGGTCTTGAACTCCTGACCTCAAGTGATCTGCCTGCCTCAGCCTCCCAAAGTGCTAGAATTACAGGTGTGAGCCACTGTGCTTGGCCATAGTTTTATGTTTTACATTTAAGTTCATGATCTATCTTGAGTTTAAAATTTATAGGCAGGGTAAGGTTTAGATAATATGCAATTTTCCATCAAGGGATACATACTCTCTTTAATATTTTTATGCATACAATCTAATTCCTAATAACGAAAGTCACGCTGTGAGCACATGTTGTGGGTTGCCTCCTCTTTTCTGTGCTGGTAATCAAGGCTGATTCTCTCTGCTTCTTTGGTCATCCTTTTGCTCTGAATTGCTGCCAGGCCTGTCACTTTGTAGAATTGTAGCATATCTCACTGCAACTAAAATTTGGAATTTTAGCTTCACAGTCACTATAGTCAGACCCAGTTGCCAATTACCTCCTCTGAACTTGCATTTCTATTATCATACTGTTAGAAATGCTTGTTCTTCAGTGCCGTAAAGAAATGGCACTTAAACGTAAATTTAATTTCCTCAGCAAGGCCATTTTTACATTATGCAGAAAGGGTACACTCACCAGTAGTTTTGCCATGAGAGTAAACCGAACAAAGGAGACAGGGTCATTTATAACCTGACGTGTCCACCCTGCTGCTGTGTCTGGTTTCCATTGGCTGGAATGAGACCTCGCATTCTGTATTTGTCCTGATTGGCTAGCAACTTAGAACTTTTTAAACGAGGCAAAGGTAGAGGAGAACAAAGGAAGGAGGAAGTAACTAGTGGAATGCTGAGAAAGGTAAAAACACCTTCAAATAAGGAAGAGGAACAGTCTATGACCTAATGCTTGCTTGGACCAGTATAAGCATGCCAGGGCAAATACTTAGGCTAAATTGTGGGAGCTAAGAACATAAAGTACATTGATTTATTACGGCTAGCAGATATTTAAGAATGTTGGCACAGGTCTTTGAATAAATTTTGCTTCTAAGAGAAGTTACTATTTATTCCTAATTAGATGGGGAGGAAAGTCTTTGAGAAGGAACCTCTACTTTACTTTTTACAATACATTTTTGGCTAGTCTATCTTTTGAATAATTTAAAATTGATTAGTTCACATGGAGTCAGCCATTCTAGTGCATTAACTTTTGTTTGCTTCTATTCTTAATTCTTAAAGACAACAAGAATTCATAGGGAGCAGGGGATGAAAAAAATCTTCCTTGACTAGAAGCTCCTATCTGAGTATATATGTTCCACAGCAGAGGCTGAGATAATAATGTGGGTGCAAGCTATTTACTTGGGTTGGGGGTGACCTCAGGAAGCTCAACAAAGGAAGAGGGAAAACTAAGAAGGAAGACCAGTGAAGGGAGGTTAGTGATCGGGTTACTGATGCAGGTGACTGGGACTCTGTCTGCTGGGCACCCCCTGATGATCCCTGCTGATGGTGCCTCAGGATTACCCCGGTGAAGGACAGGTAAGCTGGGTCTTCATCCTTTGGCTCTCATCCCTCTCTGTCTGAGCAATCCTAACGCGTGGACGGAGCAAGCTTCGGTGTGCAGCAGGAGGCTCTGGTTGCCCAAGAATATGGGGCAGAACACCAATGATGTTGGCTGTGGCTCACCTCAGTGCCAGCTATGGTTGGGGTTGGAAGTGTTCTAGCATGTAAGTCCCGCATGCTCACTTGCCAGGGAGCATGAAGGACACACTGCCTCTTGCAATCCTCTTTCCATTTCTAATCTGAGTTATTACTAAGATTGCAACAAATGCTCTAAGGTCCTGTATTCTGACCTTTATGAAACTTTTTGATCTCCCTTGGGCTGTCTCTAAACTTATCACCCATTTCATAAATCATATAATTTCACGGGGAACCCAGGAAGGCCCACCTGACGTTGCTCATATATTGTGCCTTGTCATCTATTGGTAGGATCTAGAACAAAGGGAGGAACTGGCTGGAATGGTTTCCAATGCTACAAAGGGCCACACAGATTCCAGAGCCTTCAGGGAACAGAAATGGAAGAGCCTGGAACTGTTCACTAGTTCTCATCCGTGATTACCCAGTGTTCCTTACAGCCTACTGAGCAGGGCAGTTCCAGTTCTCTGTTGGGTTGTGTTTCTCCAACTGTAGTTGGAGGCCCATCCAGTTGGAATCAACTGGCACATTTCTGGTTCTCACTTTTAGAACCCCTGATTCAGCAGATCTAGGGGGGTACCCGCAACTTAGCAAAGAGCCCAGATGGTTCTCATGCACACTGGATATTGTGAACCACACTTCTAGGGCTGCAGCATGCTGATGTGTGGGACATTTATACCTTGCTGTGTTTGTCTCTTACCTTTGTCAATGAAAAGAGTCAATTTCTGTAAAATATTTAAAGAGATTTATTCTGAGCCATATATGAGTGACCATGGCCCATGACACAGCCCCTCAGGAGGTTCTGAGAACATGTGTCCAAAGTGATCAGGGTGTAGTTTGGTTTTATACATTTTAGGGAGGCATGTGACTTCAATCAAATACATTTAAGAAATACATTGGTTTGGCTGGGTATGATGGCTCACGCCTATAATCCCAGTACTTTGGGAGGATGAGGTGGGAGGATCACTTGAGGTCAAGAGTTTGAGACCAGCCTGGCCAACATGTTGAAACCCCATTTCTGCTGAAAATACAAAAATTAGCCGGGCATGGTGGTGTGTGCCTGTAATCCCAGCTACTCAGGAGGCTGAGGCAGGAACCCAGGAGGCGGAGGTTGCAGTGAAACAGAGCAAGACTCCTCAAGGAAAAAAAAATACACTGGTTTGGTTCAGAAAGGTGGGACAACTTGAAGCAAGGGGATTGGGGATGCTTCCAGCTTATAGATAGATTTTAAAATTTTCTGGTTGAAAATTGGTTGAGTTTATTCAAAGACCTGGGATCCATAGAAAGGAATATCTGGGTTGCCATAAGAAGTGGTGGAGAGCAGAGTTTTATCATGCAGATGAAGCTTCCAGGTAGCAGGCTTCAGAGAGAATAGGCTGTAAAATGTTTCTTATCAGACTTAAAGTGGGTGTTGATGTTAACGTGGAGAGGTGTAATGAGGCATGTCTGACTCCCATTTCCCTTTGGGGCCTAACCCAGTCTTTCAGTTAAATTTTAAGAGTACTGGCTGAGAAGAAAGTTCATTCAGATGGTTGGGAGGCCTTAGAATTTTATTTTTGGTTTGCATCTTGCACCCCAAATCTGGTAGGACCACAGAAACATCCTGTGGTACATTGTGAATAACTCTAGCGTCTCTGGCTATGGCTATAAGTCATTCACTCCCACCAGTAAAATTGGAAGCTAACTGAATATATTCCTTTTGCTATAGAGAGAAGCACAGACAAAGGCACCACAGAGATGCACAGTGACACTCAAAGAAGCAGCGAGACAGAGCTGAAGGCGTCGTGCTGTGAGAGCCATCTCCCGGCAGCATCCCCTCTCCTGGGTGTGAATTACGTCCTCCAAAGGCCTCAGCCACTGCAGCTTGAAAGTTACTTTTATGTTATTTCCTTAAAGCCAACAAGAACACTTGACATTTCTAGGAGGCTTTGAGGAGAGAACACTGGTTGTTCTCGTTGGTTGTGTAACTCTACCAGGAATTTAGAATATTGTTAGAATCTTTATTACATTTCAGCCTGATAAGGAGATGAAATAGCTAATGAACCCACTAAAAGAACTGCCAAGTAGCAAAGCTGGAAACTTTGGCCTTTGGTTGCCGTATAAGAACATGCCCCAGGCACAGAAGGTTTAGCACATTTTTCCTTACTAAAACACAAAACAACAACAGCAATAACCCAGTAAGGAGTCTTCAACTCCTCCCACCACATAGCCCTGGGATGTTCAACTGCAAGTCATTGTGTTAATAGTTTTTGTTTGTTTGTTTGTTTTTTAGCATTTGGTCGTCTAGATTTGCTTAGAAATCCATGGATTGGGGCAAGCCATGGGGAGCAGTGCCGTGCCTTTGCCTTTGTTGTGTGGAGTGACAGTCCCTGCGGCTGCAAGTCCTCACAAACCAGAATGGGCATGTTCCCATGGAAAGGGAAGCGTTGTATGCCTGGAAGAACCAGTCACCTCCAGTGGCTGGGAATGTTTGTGCTTACCCACAGGGCATGGGAATGTATGTGCTTACCTAGCCCAGAAGAGTTAGAGAGAAGAGCCTAGGTATAAGACAAGGAGGCTTGTGACAATTCCAAAGGGTCCCCTCTGGTTCTGGAGTGGAACTTACTAGAAATGAAAGGGAAGTTAATAGCTCCCTCATCAGGGATCTCAATGTGTGTTTAGGTCCAGAAAATCAAGGTTCTGGGTGCTCTGATGGCAACTGTGCTGAGTGTGGCTGTCTGAATGCACCAGGGCTCATTCGCTGAGCTTTTGTTCCACCTTCCATGTCAGCTTGGAGGTTTGTTTCTTCATGCAATTATGTCAGGTTCATTATTTTTCTTGGGCATAGAACACACTTCCATCCCACATGTTGTGGTTTGAATATGTCCTCCAAAAAGCATGTGTGGGAAACTTAGATCCATGCAACAGTGCTGGGAGGTGGGGCCTAATGGGAAGTGCTCAGGCCATGAGGACTCTGCTTTCATGAATGGAGTAATGCTGCTATTCCAAGGGAGTGAGTTCCTTATAAAAGGACAAGTTTGGCCCCCTTTTCCCACCTTCTTGTCCTCTCTTGCCCTTCCACCTTCTGCCATGGAGTGATGTAGCAAGAAGGCCTCGCCAGATGCTGGTCCCTTGATCTTGGACTTTCCAGTCTCCAGAACCACAAGCCAATAAATTCCTGTTGATTATAAAATTACTCAGTCTGTGATATTCTATTAGAACAGCACAAAACAGACTAAGACACTGTATCGTCCCTGGCTTTGAAAGGTTGCAGCTGATGTGGCTCTGCTGACAAACGCAAAGGCCCTCTTCTGAGTTAACTCATCTCTTGCAGCATCTGAGCCCACTCTTTAGTGGACTCCTGGATAACACACCCTCCTGTTTGCCTCCTGCTTTGGTCTCTCCCCACAACCCCTTCTCTCTGTTTCATCCTTACAGGCTGTGGAGCCCTGAGGGGCTTAGGTCTTGGCTTCTCCAGAGACTCCTGTCCAGTTCCTTGTCCTTACATGTCATCTTGGTGCCAATAGCTCCAGGTATGTGTCTGCATACTGGCCTCTCCTTGAGCACCAAGCACATGACTAACTGCCTTCCTTTTTTTTTTTTTTTTTTTTCTTTAGAGACAGGGTCTCACTTTGTTACCCAGGCTGGAGTGTAGTGGCATGATCACAGCTCTCTGCAGCCTTGACCTCGTGAACTCCAGGAATCCTCCCAAGTAGCTGTGACCACAGGCTTATGCCACCATGCCGGGCTAATTTTTAAATTTTTTGTAGAGATGGAGTCTTGCTATGTTGCCCAGGCTGGTCTCAAACTGCTGGACTTAAGTGATCCTCCTGCCTTGGCCTACCAGTGCATTAAAATTACAGGCATGAGACCCTGCACTTGGCCCCAGCTGCCATCTTGACACTGCTATTTGAAAATCCAATCAGGATCTGATATTTAATGTGGCCAGAAAGAGTCTTAGTTTACCCCCAAGCTTCCAAGCTTGCTCCTTCCTAGACTTTTCCATCTCAGTAAATGACTCAAGCCCAACAGGCAGCCCTTGCCCTTGATTCTGCTCTTTTCCTTGCCTTCCACATACAATAAACCCTCACATTGTCCTGCAGACTTCACCTTCTCATTTCAAAGTACATTTTGCATCCATCCACCAACTCAGTGAGAGGTCACTGGAGGTTCTTCATGACCTTGACCAGCCATTCCAGAGGGTAGAGGGGGCAGTATGGGGATGGGGGATGGCCATGCAGGAGCTGGAAGCAGAGATAGCACAGATAGCATCTGCAGACAGCACTGTTTGGTGCATAACGGGAAATGGCAAAATAGGGCTATTGGTGGGGGAAAATGTGGGGTCAATACAAAATGAAAATTTAAAAGACCAACATAGAGCATGTTTTCTTGCTATTGGAATGGTCTGGTAGAGAGTGGACACAATGGTGCAGGAAAAGAGGCATCTCTGAGAAGATAGTGGTGGGGGATGCAGAGTTCAGCACCTGGAGAAAGGGCTGCTCTGCTTCACTGTGTCCAGAGGTGCCTGGTGCATGGAAGCCCAGAAGTCAGGGATTGGGGGCCAATGAAGGACAAGACAGCCACTGCCTGCTGGCTTTGGTTTTCTCCCTGAAGAGCAGCTTGTGGGTGGTGGTGGAGGGGGCTGTGAGGCTGAGGACAGAGGCTTTGTGCAATGGTTGCTCTGGAGAGTGGGAGAGCAAACTCTTTAGGAGAAGAGAGTAATCCTTCTGGGCAAGGAGAGCTCTTGTTTTGGGTTTTGCAGTCTTCTGTAAGACACCAGGCACAGCATACTTGTCATTCCCAACTTGTCTGATCATCTTAGCGGTGGTGGCCCCTGGGTAGGGCCCAGAGGGCTCTGCAGGCAGGGTGCACTCGACAGGGTTGGGCGGTCCCAGGGCAGGCCCAGGACACAGTAGCAGTGGGCATGGGGGGTGGCGAGCCACCACGCTGGGCAGCAGCCAGAGGGGCTCATTAGGAAAAGAGGAAGAGAAGACAGGAGGCCAGGATTAAGTAGAAAAGGGAGTAGATGTTCCTGCAGAAAAGAATGTTCCAAGTATTTTATTTACTTTTATTTTTAACATGGGCTCCCTGGTGAGACCTTCTGGTTCTAGCTGTTGTTTTCTTTGCTTCTGTCAATACGGTCTGGAGTTGAATTCGCAGATTGAACTGTTGTGCTCTGCAGGTGGGGATATGGAAGCACAAGACTGTCTCTGACAACCACGTCACGCAGGCCACTGTCCCTCCTACCCAGATGGGCTCTGCGCTGGGCCGGGAATTCTGCCCCCAGGGCTGATGTGAGGACGAAGTTCTTCACTTATCTGTTATGAGTTTTCACCATCAACTACTGCTGCTCTTCTTTTGGGGTGAGAAATGGGACTTGCCTTGGAAAGAAGGCTTTGCTTTGCCCTTGGGAAGGTGGAGAGTTGCGAAAAAGAATGAATGGCTGGGCTTAATGGTGTGAGTTGGTTTTGTGTGCTCTAGGGTGAGAAGTCTGTTTTTCCCATGGGAGAAGGGTTTTGTCTTTCTGGTCCAAGAACTCGAGGACCTTGCTAGAAGAGCGTTCCAGCCACATTCTCTTTTCACCTGCTTCTGGAGTTTGGGGTTGAGCAGCCTGGAGTGCACAGAACCTTGGCATCCCTGGTTCAGGGTTCTGCAAATGGGCCAAGCCCACTCTCAGAGCTGTGCGGGTGCATCCAACATCCAACAGTGCCTGTACCCTGCCTGCTCTGGAAATGAGGCCCCTGGAGAAAGGAGGCCTGGACTCTGGAGAGGGGACACCAGTCTTGGGGCCTGGCCGATACACAAGGACACAGGGATCTTTGATAAACAGGGTTTGGCTTTCTTCTCAGAGTTGTGATTTCTTGCCTGGTTCCCATGAGCCCCTGGGAAGCCAGACCTGGAACACTGGAGCCTGGTATTCTCTGTTGTAGGGAATCCAGGGTGAAGTGTGGCCACGCCTTGGGCTGTTCTGGAGAGCTACAGTGGGGGAGAAGCTTGTGGAGTTCTGTGACACAGTGACTGGCCAGGAAGCCCAGAGCAGAGGCGACAAGACACAGCCAGATCAGGGAGAAGGCCTGCCAGCAATCCAGACATCCATGCCGTGAGCTTTCTGCAAGGCCTCAGGCAGGGCTCCAGAAGGCCACCTCTGGGACGGTGGGGTCCTACAGGTGGTCAGAGCTGGGTTTACTTTAGCAAGATCATATGTTCAGAGGTAAAGCCCATGGGGGTGAAGACCTGGCAGGTGCATTCCACCAATCTGGCCATGGGAGGAAGGACACCTGTGCTTTTTGTGAGTGGCCATGTGTTTTTGTGGCTCTAGGAGTCAGGGTTAGAGCCAGATTAAGAAAAAACAGAACCCCAAATGCTGTGAATTTAAGGCTTCTTTGGCCATTCAGGTAAAAAATAACCTGTGCCAAGTGGATCAAGCTTGATGTGGGTGCGAGGGAAGCAGCATGGGGCTGTCATTTCAATCAGGGCACAAACACTGGAGAGAAAATAAATACTTTAGAAGGCACTTGACCTTTTAATGTGGAGTTCTAAAAATGGAGATTGAACACAGTGATGCTTAACAGAGGCAAAGAGAGCCAGGCTGCTACCAGATTCTTTCTACCCAAGAGTCTGGCTCTCCTTCCTGGCATTAGCAGGGCAGCCCTGTTACCTGGGTGGGCCCAAGAACAGCTGTTACCTGGATGAACCTAAGAACAGCCCTATTACCTGGGTAAACACAAGAACAGCCTGTTATTTGGATGAACCTGAGGTTAGTTCTGTTACTAAGGTACGCTGGGAACAGCCCTATTATATAGGTGAACCTGAGAACAGCCTGTCACCTGGGTGAATCTTAGAACAGCCCTGTTACCTGGGTGAACCTGTGAACAGCCCATTACCTGGGTGAACCTTAGAACAGCCCTGTTACCTGAGTGAAACTGAGAACCCTGTTACCTGGGTGAACCTGAGAACAGCCCGTTACCTGAGTGAAACTTAGAACAGCCCTGTTACCTGAGTGAAACTGAGAAACCTGTTACCTGGGTGAACCTGAGAACAGCCTGTTACCTGGGTGAAACTGAGAACACTGTTACCTGGGTGAACCTGAGAACAGCCCTGTTACCTGAGTGAAACTGAGAAACCTGTTACCTGGGTGAACCTGAGAACAGCCTGTTACCTGGGTGAAACTGAGAACCCTGTTACCTGGGTGAACCTGAGAACAGCCTGTTACCTGGGTGAACCCGAGAACCGGGTTAACTGGCTGGCAGCTCTCCTGTTGGCCAGAGGAGCTGAGGCTGGGCGGGGCACCCTCTTGTTGAGTACAGACGGTTTTGTTTCTCCTCCTTGCTTTGCTTAGTTACTATGTTAATCTCTTCCTCTGTATGTTTTAGCAGCAAGTGTATTCTCCTGGTTAGAAAACAAGAATCTCTTGCCCAGCTGGGCCTTGTCCAAACCCTAACATTTTCTTTAAACTTCTTTCAAAGCGTTGGGTTGCAGTCTGTGGTGTGGGACATCCCTTATCCCAAAGCACTCTCCTGGCCTAGGGGAAGAAAAGATGGGAAGGGCTGCTCTCCTTCTGGTTCTCCTTTCTCCAAAGTCCCTCTCACCCTGCAGGGAGAGCTGGCCATACATGTCCTGCTGGGCTAGACCTCTGATTTTTTTTTTTTTTTTTGAGACGGAGTTTCACTCTTGTTGCCCAGGCTGGAGTACAATGAGGCAATCTCGGCTCACCGCAACCTCCGCCTCCCGGGTTCAAGCGATTCTCCTGCCTCAGCCTCCCGATTAGCTGGGATTACAGGCATGTGCCACCATGTCCAGCTAACTTTGTATTTTTAGTAGAGACGGGGTTTCTCCATGTTGGTCAGGCTGGTCTTGAACTCCCGACCACAGGTGATCCACCCTTCTTGGCCTCCCAAAGTGCTGGGATTACAGGCGTGAGCCACCAAGCCCCGCTGACCCCAGTGCTTTTTGGAGTCACGTGGGGCCTGTGCAATCAGAGGGCCTTTTGTGGGGAGTTATCTGTGTACAATGGGCTTTCTTTTCAGGCATAATTTTAGCACATTTTAATAGGAAAATTCTGTCTGAAAGTATGCCAACTAAAAAAATCAGATTGTACAGAGTGGATAAAAATACCCTGGCTACTCAGCCAAATGCCAGCCCTCCTAGTCCTTATGGCTCCAGGGAGAGTCCCATTTGCTGGGCGCTGCCTCCCTTCCAGCACCAAGAGAGTGGGGGGTCAAAGGCCGTTTGTCCTCTGACTGCCTTTTTCTGCAGGCAAACTAAGAGTGACCTGAGTGCTCGGCCAGGGGCATGTGGAAGGGACTGGGAGTAGCCCTTGGCCACCGAGGTCCAGTGGAAGGGAAGGCTGGCACGCTGCTGCAAGGTGTCCCAGACTCAGCCTGAGTGTCAGGCCCCTCTCCTCCCTCCCTCTCTCCCTCCCTCCCTCTGCTTCTCTTCTCTCCTCCCTGCTTCGAGGGCCTTTTCCTCTCTAAGGATGCTGGGATTTTGAACTTGGGATAGGGAGGTGAGCCGCTCTCTGAGCTCTGTGGAGTTGATCTCTGCATCTGCCTGTGTTCAAGGCTGTTTTCATGGACTGTCTCTGTGGCACCACCAGCCACAGGATGGGATCAGCTCTTTTGTTTTCATTCAGATTTCATGACTAATTTCTGCACTATTGATCACTCCCCACAAGCTGGTGACTCACTCTCTCATCAAGGAGGCCGGACCCCACATCCCTCTGCCTTTTCTGATCTGTTTACGCAGCACTGACAGAGGAGGTGAGAAATCCAATGAGCATTTTTCTTTCTGAGTCAATTGTCTCATGAAGAAAGAAGCTGGGAAGCAAGTGAACATCCTTTTCTCAAAGTCTGGAAAATGACAGGAGCCTGTCGTGCTGCATTCCCTGGAAGTGTGAGTAGAGCAGGTGTCTTCCTATCTCATGGTAATCTCAGGCCACTCTTGTCTGCAGAGGCCCAGAGAACTCTGAGCCAAGTGTCATGTGTCTGCAGATGCATCCATAGCAAGGGACAGCTCAGATGCCAGCAGCTTCTGGTGTGCTCAAGGGTGCCGGCCAGGGCCAGAGGGGAGGCAGCTTCCCAGTGCTGGCAGTGACTTACAATTTATAACTCTGTGAGCAAGCCATGGGGTGGTGCCCCTGTTGGGGTACCTGCCTCTCTGTCAGGGAGAGTTTTTCACCCTCATTCCCGTAAGAGGGCCTCAGGCCTGACCACAAGACGGGTGTGGCAGTGCAGACAGCATGTTGGCAACTTGGAAATTGGAGACAGGTCAGGGTGAAATGTGAGCGCAGAGGTGTAGGCCGCCGCTATTTGCAGCTTACCCTTGACTGAAATTTTTTTTTTCTTGAGATGATGCCTAGCTCTGTCACCCAGGCTGGAGTGCACTGGCACGATCTCAGCTCACTGCAACCTCCGCCTCCCAGGTTCTAGCCATTCCCCTGCCTCAGCCTCCCGTGTAGCTGGGATTACAGGCGCCCACCACCATGCCTGGCTAATTTTTGCATTTTTAGTAGAAAAAGGGTTTTGCCATGTTGACCAGGTTGGTCTTGAACTCCTGACATCAAGTGATCCTCCCTCCTTGGCCTCTCAAAGTGCTGGAATTATAGGAGTGAGCCACCGCACCCAGCCTTGACTGAGATTTTTAAAGAGAATGCAGGCCGGGTGCGGTTGCTCAAGCCTGTAATCCTAGCACTTTGGGAGGCCAAGGTGGGCAGATTGCCTGAGCTCAGGAGTTCGAGACCAGCCTGGGCAACATGGTGAAACTCTGTCTCTACTAAAATAAAAAAAATAAAAAAAAAACAAAAATTAGCCGGGCACGATGGCCTGTGCCTGTAGTCCCAGCTACTCTGGGGGCTGAGGCAGGAGAATTGCTTGAACCTGGGAGGCAGAGGTTGCAGTGAGCCGAGACGGTGCTACTGCACTCCAGCCTGGCGACAGAGTGAGACTCTGTCTCAAAAATAAATAAATAAAGAAATAAATATAGATAGAATGTGTTTGAAGTCCTTGTGATGAATTTAGGACAGTAAGCATGTTGATAGATCTGCCAGGCTGCAGTTCAAATGCTGTTGAGTTCCATCCAACAAACAGTTGAGCTGGTTCTCTCCAACCCTTCAGAGGAATAAAGCCATTGCTTGATGCTGGGTTCTCACTGCCTGTGCCGTGCACCCCTCTGGCAGCATGGTGAACCTTATGGATGCCTGATCAGAATGATGTTTCTAATATATGAAATAAATAAAATAAATGATATAGTTTGGATGTGTGCCCCCACCCACCCCCCAAATCTCATGTGGAATTGTCATTCCCAGTGTTGGAGGACGGCCTTGGTGGAAGGTGATTGGATAATTGAGGTGGATTTCCCTCTTGCTGTTCTCATGATCGTGAGTGAGTTCTCATGAGATCTGGTTGTTTAAAAGCGTATAGCATCTCCTTCTTCTCTCTCTCTTCTCCTCCTGCTCCGGCCATGTAACAAGCCTGCTTCTTCTTTGCCTTCTGCCATGGTTATACGTTTCCTGAGGCCTCCCCAGAAGCAGAAGCCTGTACAGCCTAAAGAACTGTAAGCCTATTAAACCTGTTTTCTTTGTAAATTACAATCTCAGGTATTTCTTTATAGCAGTGTGAGAACAGACTAATACAATAAAACACATGGGATGGGTGTATTGTACTTTCTAAAGGTAGTATGACGGTGTCCCCCAGGCCACATGCTTTTCTCTCATCTGAACTTGTCACTCCCCCACCAAGTCCATTTCTCTACCTCCTGGAATTCAGAAAGCCCTGAGAATCCCTGGACCAATAGAATACGGAGGGAGTGATGGTGTAGCAGCTCTGAATGTAGCTCTTGACCGTCCCAGCACCTCTTCCCTCTTTGTGAGGAGCAGGCTTGTGTAAGAAGCATTACCGCCTAAGAACACCACACTGCGGGAAGGCCAAGGGCCATGTAATGAGGTACCATGTTCAGAGGAAGACCAAGGAGCACCAAGGAGGCAGCAGACTGAGTGGAGAGGAATATGCAGGGGATGCTGTGTGGTCAGAATGAAGCTTCCCCGGTGAGCCTCCCTCATCTCCTGATCCACAAAACTGTCAGCAAAAGAAAATGGTTGCTCTAGGCCATTAAGTTTGTTTTTATTTTGTTTTCTTTTTGTTTGTTTGTTTGTTTTTGGAGGGGGTGGTGGTGTCACTCAGCAATAGAAAACCAGAGCTCAGGATTATCAAGGAAATGAATTCTATTAAATTACAAGAGGTGATGGTTAATTTTATGTGTCAACTTGCCTTGGCAATGGGGTGCCCAGATGTCTGGTCAAACATTATTTTGGATGAGATTAACATTTGCATCAGTGGACTGAGGAAAGCAGGCTCTTCCTAATGTGGTGGGCCTCAGCCAATCCATTCAAGGCCTGAATAAAATAAAAAGGCAGCCCTTCCCTTGAGGAAAGGAAAATTCTTCCCATCTTATGGCCTTTGGTTTGGGATTTTTTTTTTGTTTCTTTTTTTGATAGGGAGTTTCACTCTGTTGCCCAGGCTGGAGTGCAATGGCGTAATTTCAGCTCACTGCAACCTCCGCCTCCCAGGTTCATGCAATGGCACAATCTCGGCTCACTGCAACCTCTGCCTCCTGGGTTCAAGCAATTCTCCTGTCTCAGCCTCCTGAGTAGCTGGGATTACAGGCATGCACCACCACACCCGGCTAATGTTGTATTTTTAGTAGAGATGGGGTTTCCCCATGTTGGTTTGGCTGGTCTCAAACTGCTGACTTCAGGTGATCCGCCTGCCTCGGCCTCCCAAAGTGCTGGGATTACAGGCATGAGCCACCAAGCCATCTGGGACACTGTTTTTTTTATTGCTTTTGGACATGAATGGAAAATTAGCTCTCCCTGGGTGTCAAGCCCGTGGCCTCCAGACAGCAACTGACACCATTGGCTGCCCCAGGGTCCAGCTTGCCCGTTAGCCCCACCGATCTTGAGGCTTGCCGGACTCTCTTTCTCTGTTTTTCCCTCTCACCACTGCCCCTACCCCCACACCCTATTGGTTCTGTTTTCCTGACTAATACACAGGTTAAACCAAGAATGCCAAAGAGACTCTTAGTGTTTATGCACTTGGTTCTCACTTATCAGCAGGCAAGAACAGTAGTCAGAAAATACAGTTGTGCATTGCTTCACAACAGAGATACGTCCTGAGAAATGCATTGTTAGGCAATTTTGTCATAGTGCAAGCATCCGGTAATACACTCACACAAACCTTGATGGTAGAACCTGCTATGAACCCAGGCTATAGGGTTCAGCCCATTGCTTTTAGGCCATAAACCTGTACAGCATGGGACTGTACTGAGTACTGCCACAGTGGTAAGTATTTGTATATCTAAATCTATCTAAACGTAGATAAGGCACAGTAAAAATATGGTATAAAAGATAAAACATGGTACCTCTCCATAGGGCAGCTCATTAAAAACGCCGTTGTATATGCAGCCTGTCCTTCGCTGAAATGTTGTTGCATGGTGCTTCACTGTACTTAGCACCTCAAATAGGTAGAGATGTGTGCAGGTCTTGGGACAATAACGGAAACTCTGAGACAAGATTCCTGCCCTTTAGGGAGCTTTACATCCTGCTTAGAAAACCCATAGAACATGAGTTAATGATGCACATAGATGCATATGAGAGAGGTAAAAGGCCAGCCCCTCCAATTCCAAGCTTCAAGAATTTTGAACCCCAGGCCAGGGTTTCAGGGCAGTTGGATCACTTTCCCTGGAAGGATGCACTGTAGCAAGCTGGAGAGGCTCCCACCACCCAGGAGAGTGACTGGTGGTCTCTTAGCAGCAGAGATGGCTTGTCTGCAAACATAGTGAAAGATGCAGGTTGTTTATGTCCCTGGGGCAACCCCTGCCAACAAAGGGACAGGTGCCAGTGGAGCAGGGTCAGCCTCCTCTAGGAGAACTCTGGGAGACTTTCTATGGGCATCCCAGGAGGCTCTCCAGGGCCATGCCTGTCTGCTCACAGCAGTGACCTTGACCAGGAAGTTCCATAACCTTCTTTCCTGAACACTCCCCCTGGTCCCAAGAAAACTAGTTGATGGCCGAAGAAGCTTTGCTTCCATTCTTCTGTCTGGACTGCATTCCCATGGGCATTCTTGGAGCGGACATCCACGTCCACGTTTCAACTTTGAGCATCTCCAGCTTGCATGTTGCAGAGATTTGTAGACTCCATCTTCTACCACTGCTTTTGCCACTACTCCTGAGGGCAGCTGCTATTGTAGGCCTGCTAGGCACCGGGTGCTTCACTTACATGGTCTCTAATCCTCACTGCAGCTCAGCAAGGCAGGTGCGAGAGGTTCCATTTAACAGAGCAGCCAATTATTTAAGGTACCACTGCTGATCTCCGAGCCCCATCTGCCCCAGAGCTGGTGTTCTCTGTAGCCCTCCCTTGCTCAAGTGCTGCCTGCCATGTGCAGAGCATGGGTTCCCAGCTGGATGAGGCATCAGCCTGTACCTTTGGCCCCCAGATCATGTCCTCCTGGTGTGGGTGCAGTTGGCTACACACTTGTGCTGACCACTTGCTCTGCCAGAGGGGATTTCTGATACTGCCAAGACTTAGACAGCAACATGCCCTCCCATTATTGAACAGGGATGCTTTCTTACAGTGTCACTCGAAGAAGCAGCAAGACTCTGTCTTAACGTGGCATGCTGTTGCTATTATTTCCGTCGAAGCCATGAGACCCTGGATGAGAGCAGTGGCAGGGTGTGTGAGTTAACATCGCATGCTTTCCTGCTCCACTGCCCCACTCATGGTAAGTATCCAGTATGTGTTGTCCAAGGCATGATTGCATTTTTCATATCTTCTGTTTAACCTTCTTGTTGACTGTGGTAATCAATCCAGTTTGATTTTTCATTGCACACAGAGGTCATAGCATAGCTTCTTGCACTTGTCCTTCTCTGAATGGCAGCCACTTGGATCCTCCAGGTGTTTCTCCAAGGGGCAGGGCTTTCAGCACAGAATCAACAGGACAAAACCATCTGGAAAGTCCAGAGGCGTGTTCGGCAGCATGTGGGAGCAGAGCTGCAGTAAACGGTGCCTCCTTGTCTGCCCATCTCAGCTGTTCAGCTGACTTCTTGGCGTCTCCAGCTGTCTTCTCTATCTCATCCTGATGACTCCTTCCCACAACTCTTTCCCTGGCTGCCGCGCCGGTCCAGCTGCAGCCTGCATTCACAGTTACTTACCTGTGGGGCTTTCTTGTTTCTGCGATGGCCAAATTGTCTTCTGAAATTTACCTCCATGACTCTGGTTATATATTTTGGTTCCTAGTGGGTGCCGACGTCACAGTGGGCTGATTAGATGGTTTGCATTACTTGTTGGCAGGCCTTCGAGCCTCCTGTGCAGTTTCCTGAAAATATTCCATCTGCAGGTGGGAAGCCCAAGCCCCTGGGCAAATTATGCCATGAGTGTGTCTTGGCAGTCGTTCTGAGTTCAAATGACTTGTGCCGTGGTTCAAGCATTCCCTGGGGATTGTCTGGATCTGAGCTCCTGGTGGTGCGAAGCCAGCCTTTGGTGCCAGCCTGGCCCAGTACCATCCTTTGACTGCTGACCCCACCAGAGGCTGAGGATTTGGTGTGAGCAGGGACACAGCAGGTCCCAGGAAAGTCTGCTGAGTGAATGGGCGAATAAAATAGTCTCAAGCCCTGTATGTTATTCCCTCCTTGCCCCTACTCAGAACTCCTCCTCACTTCCAATCAGAACTTGTCTCCTCTCTGCCAGAAGGTCAGCACTGGTGATGCCTGGAGTTCATGCCTCCTGTCCCGCCATGGTTCTGTGGACTGCTGGCTATTGTGGGGAGCTATCTTCCTGGTGAGCTTTGCAGGGCAGGGTCCCAACAGGAGAGCAGAAGCAAGATGCATGGCGTGGATGAGGGATTCTTTCCAGGGGTTAGACCCTGCAGGACCATGGGGGAGCTGGGCAGAAAAGTACAACGGGTGTTGGAGGATCTGAGAAAAGGCATCAACCGGCCTTCCTGAATCCCTGGCCTGTGGCAAGAGAGGCAAGTCAGAGCATGGGGCATGGGGCACAAAGGGGAGTAGGCGGGGTCTATGGAGTGCCACAACCTCTAGCATAAAGTCCAGGCTCAATGTCTGCTGCTGGGCCTGGGGCCCCTTGTGGTCAGTGGGAAGGGTCAGGCCCAGAGGAGGGAGGGCAGCTCTGTGTTTGCTTGTCACTGTAGAGGCCACGACAACCTTCAGGGTACAAGCTGCTGCTTCACTTCCATTTTGCAAATCTCAGGCAGAACCCCTCTTTTGGCCAACTCTCTACATGGAAGAGGGTTCTGGAAAGATAATCCCGGTTACATCACGTATGACCCAGGTTCATCATGTAATACTAACTGCCGTGGCTGGATCTCAGATTTCTTTGTGTGCCATTGAGTGTTTTACCCAGGGCAGATACAAATGAGTGATGGGGAGGAAACAGGCTAAGGGGGCAAATGCAATGCTTTTGTTGACCCAGCCTTCATTATGGGTTCACTACTGATCACCATACCAGCAAATGCTGCCTCCTGCCCCAAGGCTGTGATAAGGAGCACGTGAAAGCAGTCTGTCCATTTCCAAAATACTGTCACTTCAAGAGTGATGTGTAAATGGCATCATACAGTGTGGAACCTTTTGGGATTGGCTTTTTTCACTCAGCATAATTCCCTGGAGATTCATCCAAGTTTTATGTATCAACAGTCCATTCCATCTAATGGCTGTGTGGTGTTCCACAGTCTGGGTGTACACAAAGTGTTTAACAATTTACCTGTGAGCTGAAGGACATCTGGGTTGACGATTACACATTTTTGACTACTACAAATAAAGCTGCCATGAACATTCATGGTGCAAGTTTTTGTGTGAATGTAAGTTTTCATTTCTCCGGGGTAAATGCTCAAGAACACAACTGTATGGGCATTGCATATTTAGTTTTATGAGAAATGACTAAACTGTTTTTCACAGTGGCTGTACCAGTTTACAGCTCACCAATACTTTATTATTCCTAAAATAAAATATTACTAAGTTAATTGTCGGGGAAGGCAGTGGTGGATGTGGCCATAAAAGGACAGCAGGAGGGATCCTTTGGGTGATGAAAATGTTCAGTATGTTCGGTATCTTGACTGGGGGGGGGTGAATACACCAATGTACATGTGAGAAGATTGTATAGAACTAAACACACACACACAAGAACACACACACACACAAACACATACACACAGATGAGTCCCTGTGCATATATAACTGGGCAATCTGAACATGACACATGGGTTGCATCAATGTCAATACCTGACAGTGAAATTGTATTCTAGTTTTGCCAAGATGTTACCACTGGGAAAACTGGGTAAAAGTAACTGCATGTGAATCTACAATTATCTAACAATTTAAAAAATTAATTAACAAGTGTCTAAAATACATGATATTTGTTAAAAGGCAAGCCTATGAAAAACATGATACATTATTAAGAGTTAGGCAAATGTTATTGTTACTTGCTTTTCTGCTTTTGGGGGCCAAGTGCTGGTTACTAAGATTCCCAGCCTCTTCCAAAGGCAGTCCTTCCTCCACACAACTGCAAGAAGAGGCCTTTTCAGTGTAGACCCTTACTTTACCCCTCCACCCCTGGGCCCATTTTAGGGAATAGAAAAGCAATTTGGAAGGATTAGACTGAGGGACCCGTGCCTCCAGCAGATAGGCCAGAGGAAGAGCAGTCAGTGCTGTGGGAGATGCTGCGGGGAGGAGTGTGTCTGCGAGGAAGGACTGCTGGCTTCAGCACTTCCTGATTGGAACTTCATGATGGAATCCTTGGCACACCAATGCTAAAAACCAAGTGTGAAAAAAATCACCCTAGAACCTACTAGAGTGATACTGTGGAGGATCTGTGGGCTGCACTGCCCACAGGGACTGCCCTGTATCAGCATGGAGAACTGATATCCCATGGCAGGGCCACTGGGTAGCAGCTGGTGCTAAGTGGGGGTGCCGGATGTGTTCCTTGGTTCATTTTCCACTGATGTTTTGGAAATTGGGCTCTGTAAGAGCACCCAGAAGTGCTTATTAAGAACCACCTGTGCTCTACTGGTTCCTGAGGTGCCAGATTCCCTCCAGGGAAATGTTGACCTTTATGATAGACTATCTTATGACCAAAAGCTTCGCAGCATTAAAATGTGATCCATCTCATTAGGTTGTCATATGAAGCCTATAAATAACTCCAGAAATGAGATCCTGTGACAGCTATTTATTTTCACTCTTATTATTTAACATAAATATTGGCTATTTATAGCCAGGTCATCAAGGCGGTCATTGCTTCCCCCATCTTATTATTTCTCTCACTCTGACTTGGGAAGTGGGGACTTGAACCTGGAAGAGGGAGAGAGGTCCAGTGGGGGTGGCCCCCCCCTTCTTGGAACCTGGTCTCCTTAGGGACAGAAATTTTCCTACCCCATTTATACTCTGGTTATCTTGCTGAGAAGCCTATTGCGTCTTCTCCATCCTGGTATTCTTACACGTGCATGATGTTTTCTCTCCCAGTACATTTTAATTTGAAAGAACCATGAAGGCTCTGAGATTTTACCCTTCTTGCAAGCTAGCAATCATTTTCACTGGTGCTGGCAGAAGATAGGAGATTCCTGGGTCAGAGACAAAGGACAGTTTGTTACTGACAGCAGTAAGAGTAGCCAAGGTAGCTGCACTTTTGTGCTGGTTCCCTGAGCCCCAGTTCCCCCAGGGCAATGTGAAGAGGGTCAGGTGATGCCTGCATGTGCATTGACCGCAGGAGGGGAAGCTGAACTCAGGGGACCCAAAGTTTCTGTAAGCAGGTGTGAAAGGAAAATAAAAACTTGGGACCCCCATTACTCTGTCAAAGGGAAAAATTAAGCTAAAAGCTGAGTCATGCAAGAAACTGCCTTTCCTTTTTTTCCTAAGCAGATAGCTATAGACGAAAGGTAAAATATCTCCAATGTGTTTTCCTGAATTAACTCCTCCCTGAAATTGTGCAAGTGATGGCCTAGTCTCACCTCTACTGCTACCAAGCCATGTGGCTGTGTGTTGCAGCCATGGATAAATGACATTTGGCTCTTCCTTCAGGAAAGATATGCTGTTGGGCTGTGAGGAGCACACATAGCTGACAGCCTCCAGCTGTGACGCCTTCAGGAGCCCTTGCAGCATTTAAGCTGAGGCTGTATTTTTCTTAGGCAGTCCTCAACCAATGCCTGAAGATGACAGGGCAACAAGGCCTGGACATCTCTGCCCACTGTAGGGCTTCTCTGTGTTCTCTCTGTGCTGGAGCTTCCTGTGGGCCTGGCGAAGACTTTCTCTTGGCTGCACCACCAGCTAAGTCTCTCCTATCCCATCTTTTTTCCTTCACTCTCACCTGTTAGAGGTGTCAGCCTGCACCATGGTGTGAAGGTTTTCTTTCTCTGGATATCTTGCTTTCTCTCCGCATATCTTAGGTGTTACTTCCCATAAATCTTTTGCACTTCAAACTCTGTCTTGGTGTCTGCTTTCCAAAGGACCAAACTGACACACTTGATAGAAACCACTGCTCAACTGAGTGGATTAGAAGTGGATTAGAAGAATTATCTAATGAATGTGAAGCTGAGAGAGGTTTCCCCTAAGACTCCCTCTGAGCTTCTGTGGGGAATCTCTGAAGTATTGCCCATCTTAGCGATATTCTAACATTGACTTCTTAGTTCCTAAGTAACCTGTTCACAACCCATCAACTTCTTCCACGAACCAGGGACAGACTGTTTGAGCCCATGTCCATAGACTTCTAGAGTTGCTTTTTGCTTTTGCTCCTTAAGGGTTCAGCTCAATGTTGCCTCCTTACCCAGGTCCCGCAATAACTTCCTCTTTCATTACTCTAGTTTGTAAATATCCACATCCTCTGTTAGATGGTAGCTTTTATGGATGTAGGATCCACATTGTTGTCAGTGGACAGAACAATGCACACAGTAGGTGCTACATAAAAATTTGCTAAATGAATAACAAATGACAGATGCTCCAAATGATTAATTTGCTATGTCCTGAGTCTAAAAAATGATTCCAACTGGCTCCTTATACTCCTCAATTCTTTATGCTTACTCCTCTCTCAAATATCCTCAGGGAGTTATCCTATAAAACATTGTCATCCTTCTCTTAAAAATTAGCAGTATTACTTTGCACTCACAGTGAGTTATCAATTGTCACTACTGCAGTGGAAGAGAATCTGAGTAATCTCCTAGTTGGTGACATTCAGGAGCCGTGGATGTCACACAACAGAATTCGTAGACTCTGAAAAAAGGTTTATCAGCATCTATATGGAGTCATTCCAGCCCAAACTGTGCTGAGACATGAACTTTCACATGGTCACCTCTGGAAAAACCCACAAAGACAAGAAAGGAAGTCCTTAGCCTTAAGGACTTCCCCAGAGAAGAAACAGTTGGATTTGTTGGAACTCTATTTGTTGCTGAGACGTGAAAGTTCTTTGATCAGTCCGATGGCCATTTCTGAAACCACAGTGATCCTCCATTCCCCTGTCTTTTCCTGGAATGGGCCCTGATAATTTCAAAACATTCCTATTTTTTTCTGCAAGCCAATACCCTTCCTAAGTACACAATGTTTATGTGTAGTCAGATGGTTTGGCATATTTTTCAAACCTCTGAGGATGGCAAGTTCAAGTTGTCTGTGCTGTTATATGGCATATCTAATAATCCACACCTCAGGACTTGATTTTAAGGTTAGCAAGCCACGAGAATGCTCTTTGAATCCCCCTGCATGTTTCATCTCCTCATCTCTGTTTCCCTTTAACTATGGCCAGCCAAACTGTAACCTGAGATTAGGGTTGCTGTCAGAGAAAACAAAGGAAAATAAATAAATATATTGGCACAATGCCCCATGCTATGATTTTGCAAGTCGTGGGTATGCTTGCTCAATGAAAAAATTCCCCATAACCAGTCATGACTCATTCCCACTTGCTGCTTGCATGGTTTGGGAAAATAGTCTTTACTTATTTTTTTCTGTATTAACATGAAATAGCATCATTCAAACTCATCATCAATACTTCGTTTTACAAACTTCCTGACAGCCACCTTCAGCCTTTTGATCACTAATCTTGTGTTGCTTCACTACCATGATCATTACTATTGCTGAGGTGTTTGGGCTTTTTTTTCCTCTGCATTTAGTCAATTGTTTTAAATAAATAAAAAACGTGATTGTACTGTATGAATTGTTTAATATTCTGCCTTTTTTCCTCAGTATTTTATTGTGAGAATTTCTCCGTTGCTGCCAAATATCTTCAACATATCACTTCTATTTTTTGTAGGATATTTATTATAGTATTATACCATGGATCATAACTTATTTGGTCATCTCTTACGTTTTGACATTTAGAGTGTTGTTAAAATTATACTGTTATTAGTAATGCTACAATGAATCTCATTTGATATAAATCTGTGTAGTTGTTAGGATCATCTAGGCTTAAGCTGATAAACATCCTTTGTTGGACATCTTGTTCACATCCTTTGTAAGAGAACAAGAAATAAAGCTTTGTTGTGTTAAGCCACTGAGATTTTGGGGCTGTTTGTTATTAGCTGTATTTTGCATAGTTAGTCGGTGGGTGACCAGGCTGAAGAAGTGCCAGCACTGCCATCCTCCCTCCAGAATTTGCACAGACAGCCCAGAGTCAATGGGAACTCACAGGTGCCAGGCTTACCATGTAGGAAACTCTTCCTTTTCACCCACAGCCCATTGGCCCATGCCAGTCACCCGGCCCCATCTACCTGTGAAGGAGGGGGGTTTGTATTTTTCTATATACCCAACACAGAAGAGAACAGGACGTGCCTGGGCAATGATAACATTCTGCCTGTATGAGGTTATGGCTTTTACTTAAGGTAGATGTCCTAGAACGGGAGTTATTGTGTTTTGCCAACTTATTTTTTTTCCAAGACACACCATTTTTATAGTTCCACCAGCTTGTTTTCTGCTCTTGTAAAGCCACAAATGTTACCACTTTATACTCTTTGCTGATCTAAGAGGTAAAAAATGCTATCTCGTTGTTGTTTTCATTGTTCAAATTAAATCTTAATTTAAAGTTTTGTAGATACATTATTATTTTGTAGATACACTATCATTATTATTGAGAGGAAAGATTATTTTCAGATGTCTGTTATTCATTTGCATTTTACAAGTGTTCAGTAGAGTTATAAAACAATTACCCTGAAAATTCTCTGAGTATCTCATGCCCGTGTCACTGTTAGACCTTAAATATTTTAAAACAATCCTGGCAGCTCAGTGCGGTGGCTCATGCCTGTAATCCTAGCACTTTGAGAGGCTGAGGTGGGTGGTTCACTTGAGGCCAGGAGTTTGAGACCAGCCTGGCCAACATGGTGAAACCCCGTCTCTACTAAAAATTCAAAAATTAGTCAGGTGTGATTGCTTATGCCTGTAATCCCAGCTACCCAGGAGGCTGAGGCAGGAGAATTGCTGGAACCCAGGAGGCAGAGGCTGCAGTGAGCCAAGATGGTGCCACTCCATTCCAGCCTGGATGACAGAACAATAGAGGGAGACCCCATCTCAAAACAAACAAACAAACAAACAAACAAACAAACAAACCCTGGCAATGGTCCTAGCACCACTCACCCTTGCTCTCCCTATGGCAGTATTGGCTCTGGAGTGCAGATCTGTCTCGGGGATCTTCCTATGTCTTGTAACTTACCTTGGGTCTCAGTTCCCTCGCCTTAGCAAGGCTTTAAAAAAAAACTTCTGACAAAAAACCCACTCCCTATTGTTTGGGTCCTGTGAGAAGAATGGAAAGTTCAAGAATGTCCAGAACACTTCTGCAGACAGTCTGGGTTGGATGGCAAGGGAATGGTGGTTTAAAGGAGGAATTTTGTTAATATGCAAAGAAAGTCCCACAGAAAAATTTAATTTTAGAAGACAATCTCAAAGAAACATTTGTGGATATATGTGGAACTCAGCACCTTCTCAGTTACGGGATTCAGCAGGCATAGCCAAGAATTTCAGAAACTAGAACTCTCAGATAGAGGTTAATTGCTAGTGAACAACTCAGTGGATGAGAGAAACTACGGAATAGACACAGACTGATCTAAAGGCCAGCTAAAAAATACGTGCATTATGTTCAAGCAGCAGACATGGAATATTTGTGGCAATTAACCATGTCCTAACTAGAAAACAAGTATTTATTAAACAAAAAGTTAGTAGTTACACAGACTCAATTTTTCTGATTATAATGAAATTAAGTTAAAAATCACTTAGTATGTACATATGCATATATACGCATACATATATTTAGAATGGAGTGATAAAACATTATATTTTAAAACTTTGGAATTAGTTTGTTCCTGCATTGCTGTAAAGAAATACCTGAGACTGGGTAATTTATAAAGAAAAGGGGTTTAATTGGCTCACAGTTCCACGGGCTGTACAGAAAGCATGATGCTGGCATCTGCCAGGCTTCTGGGGAGACCTCAGGAAACTTACAAACATGGCAGAAGGTGAGGTGAGGATCCAGCACTTCATGTGGCTGGAGCAGGAGGAAGAGAGAGACAGGAGAGGTGCTACACACTTTTAAACAACAAGACCTCACAATAACTTACTCACTACCATGAGAACAGCACTGAGGAGATGGCACTAAACCATTCACGAAGGACCACTCCCATGATCAAATCACCTCCCGCCAGGCCCCACCTCCAGCACTGGGGATTACAACTGAACATGAGATTTGGGTGGGGACACAGATCCAAACCATATCAGGAATGCAGCTAAACTAGTATTTGGAAGAAAATAAATATTTATTTCAGAGAAGAAGAAATGTTCGAACTTAATAGCAAAGCAGAAAACTCAGGAAGACATAAAATTTTAAAAACCAAGTAAAACTACTGAATATAGAAGGATGAAGGCACAAGAAATAAGAGGAAAATGGATGAAGTAGAAAACAAGTATGAAATAGAGAAAGTCAACAAATCCAACAGCTGGTTCTTTAAGACAACAAATAAAATAGACAAATTTAGTCAACATAGATTGCAAGGGGGAAAAAAAACCCAAATTGAGAAGGCACAAATAAACCACTCTAGGAATAACCAAAGGCACAGCACGAGAGACAGAGACTAAAAGTAAGACAGCAATAAGAACAACAGCAGCAACAAAAACTACAAAAACACAGAGAGAAGACTAATTACCTCCAAAAATGTAACTCAGCAAAACTAAAAAAAAACTAACCTGAATATATTTTAACCCTTAAAGAAATGGGTTAAAAATCTGCTCTGGTTAATATCATACATCTGCTAGGACCAGATGTTTTCATAAGAGAATTCTACCAAACATTCAAAGAACAGTTATCCCAATATCATACAGAATGTTTCAGAGAATAGAAAGGAGGGCCTGCTCTCTATCTCATTTTCTGAGGCTACTTTATTTTTTATACAAAGCAGACAGGAAAGGGAAGGTCACCTTCATTAGAAACCCAGGCATGAAAATCCTAATAGATACTAGCAGAGTCCAGCAATTTGTAAACATAAACAGATCATGACAAATCTAAGTTATTTAAGGAATGTATTACTGGCTTTACATTTGAAAATTTATCAGTGTAATTCACCACATTAACAGTTTAAAATTCTACATCTATTTATAATACAAACTTATAGAAAATGGGGAAGCGAAACAAAGAGTTTTAACCTGGTAGAAAGCATCTACCAAATAAATGTATAGCCAGCAGCGTAAATGGTGAAACATTGCACAGATCTCTTTAAAGTCAAAAAAATCTGTGAATGTCTGCTATCATTCTTTTTATCCAATATTTTACTGAGCTACTGTCATAAGATATTAAAAGGAAATAAGTATAAGAATTTCCAAAGGGGAAGCAAAACTGAAATGATCTGTAGATGGTAAGATTGTTTACATAGAAAATCCAAGGGTATCTACAGATGAATGTTTAGAATCAGTGAGGATGTTTAGCCACCTCGCTGGATATGTGTAATATATATGAAAATCAATGTGTTATCCATTGCAGCAGATAACATAAAATGCAATTTAAGAAACATACCATTTATAGTGGCAACAAAAATATATAGTAACTAGGAATATAGCTAACAAAAGCCATGAAAGGTATTTATGAAGAAAATTTCAAAATGTTATTGGATTACTTAAGAGGAGTACACAAAAAATAGATGAGGCAATGAAGATGTTCATGGATGAAGAGACTCACAGCACAAAGATGTCCATTTCCTCAAATTTTTCCAAGAATTCATTGAAACTTCAAACAATGTCCAACAAATAACTTTTGGAAATGTAACAAGCTAATCAAAAACTCACATGGAAGAAGAAATGGTAAAGAATAATCAGAACTGATCAAGGTGGGAAGATTTGCTTACCACATGTTTGGACTTCTTTAAAAAATAGATCAGAGGAACAGAATAGAGAACTTAAAAATAGACTTGTACATACGTGGAAAATTAACAGGACAGAGGTGTCCCTATGAATCAATGAGAACATGACGAACAGCTTAGTCAGTACTGCTGAGGGAAGTGTTGGAAAAACAATTAGATTCCCCCTTACACCACCACCAAACATAAGGTGGATTAAAAAACTAAAAGTGAAAAACGAAATGAAAAAAATGTGAAGTGTATATATAGGAGAAGGTATTTATAATCTAGAATTGACAAGTATTTCCCAAAACACAAAAGGCAAAATGATAAAACAAAAACTTTATTCATTTGGCTATATTAGAGGTAAAAACAAGCATAAAAGGCAATATGAACAAGGTGGAGGGCTGGGCAGGATGGCTAACACCTGTAATCTCAGCATGTCAGGAGACTGAGGCAGGAGGTCCACTTGATCCCAGGCGTTCAAGGCTGCAGTGAGCTATGATCATGCCACTGTATTCCACCCTGAATGTCAGAGTGAGACCCCATCTCTAAAAACAAACAAACAAACAAAAAAACAACCTCAATGGAAATACAAGTTTTAGTCCAGGAGATATTTGCAAACATATAACTGACCAATAATTAGCATCCAAGATATATGAAGAACTCTTTCAGTTTCTAAGAAAAAACCAACAATTCAATTGAAGAATGAGCAAAAGAATATAGGCAATTCACAGGAGACATATCCCCAAAGACCAACAAAGGTGAAAATCTGCTCGCTGTCACTGGTAATCAGGAAGATGAAAATTGAAATAGCAAGTAGATTGGAAAAAGTAAAAGTTGGCAGTACTATATGTGAGTGGGGACATAGGGAGTCAGGAACTCTCTGACTTTGAGAGTAGGAGGGTGAATTAGAAGACCATGGTGATAGGCAATTTGGCAATATCTGGTTGGACATGCATCCTTTACTGAGAATTCCACTGCCAGGTGAAAACCTAGAGAAACTCATACAGATGCCCAGAGAGTCATGCTCTAGAATGTTCATAACAAGGTAGATTATGATAGTAGAAAATGCATAAACAATTTAAACATACATATACAGGAGAATATGTCAATAAATTGTAGTGAGGTCTATATAATGTGAACTGTTTTTCTTTTTTTTTCAAAAAAACTTTTATTTTAGGTTCAGAGGTACATGTGTAGGTTTGTTATATAAGTAAACTTGTGTCATGAGGGTTTGTTGTACACAATATTTCATTACCCCAGTACTAAGCCTAATACCCAATAGTTACTTTTTCTGCTCCTCTCCCTCCTCCCATCTTCCACCCTCAAGTGGGCCCCTATGTCTGTTGTTCTCCTCTACATGTCCATGTGTTACCATGATTTAGCTCTCACTTATAAGTGAGAATATGCAATATGTGGTTTTCTGTTCCTGTGTTAGTTTGCTAAGAATAATGGCCTCCAGCTCCATCTGTGTTCCTGCAAAGAACATGATCTCATTCTTTTTATGGCTGCATAGTATTCTATGGTGAATATGTACCACATTTTCTTTATCCAGTCTACCATTGTTGGGCATTTAGGTTGATTCCATGTCTTTGCTGTTGTGAATAGTGCTGCAATGAACATACACGTGTATGTGTCTTTATGGAACTATCTGTTTTTCTATTCAGTAAAATGAATGAATTAACATTGATAAGCCTCAGAAACGTAATGCTGATGAAAACATAATTTACAGAGGGATATTTACAACATGACAACATGTATAATTTTATAAGGCAAAATAGTATATATCATTCATGGATACATAATAAGGAGTAAACATAAAAAAAAGTGTGGGATATATGAACTCCACAATTAAGGTGGCAGTTACTTTAGGGTGTGGGTAGTGGGGATGTGATTGGTGAAGAGTATTCAAAAGTCTTCAACTACAATGTAAAACTTTATCTCTTATGCAATAAAAGATCTGTCAGAAGCAAATATGATGAAATCTTCAGATCTTACAAAGTTTAGTAGATTATGGATTTTGTTATACTCTTTTTCTTTTTCTTGTTAAGTGTGGGCACACTGCCACATAGTAAGTATCCAAAACTTACTGATTTTCTATAACTGAAACTTTATACCTCTTGAACAGCAACCCTTTCCATATCCTGCTCCCCCACCCCTGGAAACCACCATTCCACTCTCTGTTTCTATGAGTTTAACTCATGTAAGTGGAATCATGCAGTATTTGCCCTTTTGTGCCTGGCTTATCTAATTTAGCATAATATCCTCCAGCTTCATCCATGTTATCACAAGTGGCAGCATCTTCTTTATTAAGGCGGAATAATATTTCTTTGTGTATATGCGTACCACATTTTCTTTATCCATTCATTTGTCAATGGACCTTTAGGTTGTTTCCAAACTAGCTGTTGTGAATAATGCCGCAACGAACTGATGGTATGGATATCTCTTTGAAATCCTGATTTCAATTCCTTTGGATATATACTCAGAAGTGGGATTGCTGAATCATATAGTAGTTCCACTTTTAGTTTTTTGAGGAACCTCCATGCCGTTTTCCATCACAGCTGCACCAATTTACATGCCCACTAACAATGTACAAGGATGTCAATTTTTTCACATCCCCACCAACACTTATCTTCTGGGTTTTTTTTTGATAAAAGTCATCAGAAAATGTGTGAGGTGTGAGGTGATATGATTGGCATTTCCCTAGTTACTCATGAGTAATGTTGAGCATCTTTTCATATACCAGTTCACTATCTGTATATTTTCTTTGGAGAAATATCTATTTAATTTTTTTGCTCATTTTAAAATTGTGTTTTTGGGGTTATTGCATTTTAGGAATTTCTTGCATATTTTGGATTTTAACCTCTTATAGATATATGGCTTGGAAATATCTTATTATATTTCATAGTTTGCCTTTTCACTCTGCTGTTTGTCTCCTTTGCCATGTGGAAGATCTTTAGTTTCATGTAGTCTCATTTGTCTATTTTTGCTTTTGTTGCTTGTGCTTTTTGGTATCATATTAAAGTAATCACTGCCAAGACCAATGCCATGGAGCTTTTCCTGTACATTTTCTTCTAGGAGTGTTACAGTTTCAGGTCTTATGCCATCTTTTTAATCCATTTTGAGTTGATTTTTTGTATTATGTCAGATAAAGATTTGATTTTCTTCTTTTGCATGTGGATATCCAATTTTCTCAACACCATTTGTTGAGGAGACTATCTTTTTCCCATTGTGTATCCTCTGCACTCTTGTCACAGGTCAGTTGAGTGTATATGTGTGGGTTTATTTATGAGCTCTCTATTCTGTTCCATTGGTCTATATGTCTTTTTTATACCAGTACCATATGTTTTAATACTATGGCTTTGTAATATATTTTGAAATCAGGAAGTATTATGAAAGCAGCTTTGTTCTTCTTTCTTAAGATTGCTTTGGCTACTCAGGATTTTTCATGGATCCCATGAATTTTAGGATTGTTTTTTCTGTTTCTATAGAAAATGCCATTGGGATTTTGATAGACTGCATTAAATCTGTAGACACTTTGAGTCATATATTATTAATGGGAACATTTTAACAATAGTAAGCCTTCCTATCCATGAACATAGGTTGTATTTCCATTTATTTGTGTCTTCTTTAATTTATTTCATCAACATTTTGTAGTTTTTAGTGCATAAGTCTTTCCCCTCATTGCTTAAATCTATTTCTAAGTATGTTATTCTTTTTTATGATGTTGTAAATGGATATTTTTTCCTTAATTTTTGGAGGATAGTTTGTTGGGGGATAGTTTGGAGGATAGTTGTTAGGGGATACTAGTTGTATATTAAAATACAACTAGTTTTTGTAGGTAGATTTCATATCCTGCAACTTTACTGAATTCATTTATTAGTTTTAACCAGTGTGTGTGTGTGTGTGTGTGTGTGTGTGCGTATGTAGTCTTTAGGTTTCTCTACATATATCATGTCAACTGTAAACATGTAATTTTACTTCTTCCTTTTCAATTTGGGCATTTTTTTCTTCTTCTTTAGCAATTGTTCTGACTAGAACTTCTGGTACTATGTTGAATAGAAGTGGTAAGAGTGGGCATCCTTGCCTTCTTCCTAATCTTAGAGGAAAAGCTTTCAGTTTTTCACTATTGAGTATGATGTTAGTGA
Organism: Pongo pygmaeus; assembly: GCF_028885625.2. NCBI lineage: Eukaryota > Metazoa > Chordata > Mammalia > Primates > Hominidae > Pongo > Pongo pygmaeus. The sequence goes on from NC_072386.2 coordinate 79,721,802, forward strand.
TGGGCTTTTCATATGTGGCCTTTATTATGTTGTGGTAAATTTCTTCTATACCTAGGTTTTTGAGAAGTTTTATCATGAAAAGGTAAATTTTTCAAATGGCTTTTCTATTTCTATTGAGATAATCACGTGATTTTTATCCTTTATTCTGTTAGTATGATGTATCACATTTATTGATTTGCATGTGTTGAATCATCCTTGAATTCCGGGGATAAATCCCATTTGATCATAATGTATGATCCTTTTAACGGGCTGCTGAATTCAATTTGCTAGTATTTTATTGAGGGTTTTGGCATCTATGTTAATCAGGAATGAACGTAAAAATACAAGATCTGTAGTTTTCTTTTCTTGCAGTATCTTTGTCTGGCTTTGGTATTGAGGTAATTATAGCTTCTTAAAATAAGTTTGAAAATATTTCTTCATTTTTTGGGGAAGAGTTTAAGAAGAACAGGTCCTAATTATTTAAATATTTGGTAGAATTCATCAGTGAAGTCGTGTGGTCCTGGGATTTTCTTTTGGGAAGGTTTTTGATTACTGATTCAATCTTCTTAACTTATTATTAGTCTGTTTAGATTTTCTAATTCTTCATGATTCAGTATTAGTAGGTTGCCTGCTTCTAGGAATTTGTCCATTTTTTCTGGGTTATCCAATTTATTGGCAATATATTTGTTCCTAATAATGTCTTCTAATTCTTTTTATTTCTATGGTATCGGTTGTAATGTCTTTTTTATTTCTGCTTTTATTTAATTGAGTCTTCTCTCTTTCTTTCTTAGTCTAACTAAGGGGTTGTCAATTTTATTTATCTTCCCCAAAACCAAACACTTAGTTTCCTTGATATTAAAAATGTTTTTCTGTTCTCTATTTTGTTTACTTCTGCTGTAATAATTATTATTTCCTTCCCTTCGCTCACTTTGGCTCAGTTTGTTCTAGTTCCTAGAGCTCTAAAGGTAGGTTGTTGATTTGAGATCTTTCTTTTTTAATGTAGGCATTTATTGCTATAAACTTTCCCTTATAACTGCTTTTGCTGCATCCCATAAGTTTTGGTATGTTGTGTTTTCATTTTCATTTGTCTTGAGATATTTTCTTATTTTCCTTTCGATTCCTTCTTTTACTCAATGGTTATTCAATACTGTGTTGTTTAGTTTCTACATATTTGTGAATTTGCCAGTTTTCCTTCTGTTATTGATTTCTAGTTTTATCCCATTGTGGTTTTAAAAGATACTTGACATGATTTCAATCTTCTTAAATTTGTTAAGGCTTATTTTTGTGACCTAACATGTGATCTATCCTGGAGAAAGTTCCATCTGAGCTTGAGAAGAATGTGTATTCTGCTGCTATTGGATGAAATATTCTGCACATGTTTATTAGGTTCATTTGGCATGTAGTATTGTTAAAGCCCGCTATTTTCTTATTGATTTTCTGTGTGGATGTTCTATTTATTATAGAAAGTGGGGTATTGAAGTCTCCTACTATTATTATATTGCTGTCAATTTCTCTCTTCAGACCTGTCAACCTTATCTATTTAGGTGCTCTGATGTTGTGTGCATACAGCGTATATTTACACTTGTTACATCTTCCTGATGACTAGACCTCTTAATCATTATACACTGACCTTCTTTGTCTCTTTGGACGGTTTTACCTTAAAGCATATTTTTTTTGTTATAAATACAGCCACCCCCACTCTCTTTTGGTTTCCATGTGCGTGGAATGTTTTTTTTCCATCCCTTTACTTTCAGCCTATGTATGTCCTTAAATCTAAAGTTAGTCTCTCCTAGATAGCACACAGTTAAATCTCTAATCCATTGTTGTTTAAAATCCATTCAGCTATTTTATATCTTTTGATTAAGAAGTTTAATCCATTTTTATTTAAAGAAATTATAGTCAAGGACTATTGTCATTTTATTTGCTTTATTTGTTTTGTAGTTCTTTTGTCCCTTTTTTGTTTTTTCACTGTCTTCTTTCGTGATTTGATGATTTCTTTGTAGTGATATGTTTTGCTTCCATTCTCTTTTTATTTTGTGTATCTACCATAGGTAATTTCTTTGTGGTTATCATAAAGCTTACTTATGTAAATCATCTTATTTCAAGCTTTCAATCGTATACAAAAACTATACTCTTACTCTCCCCACATTCCACTTTATGTAAATGATAGCACAATTTATGTCTTATATATTGTGTATCCATTAACACATTTTAGTAATTGTAGCTATTCTTTTTTTTTTTTTTTTTTTTTTTTTGAGACGGAGTTTTGCTCTTGTTGCCCAGGCTGGAGTGCAATGGCACGATCTTGGCTCACTGCAACCTCCACCTCCTGGGTTCAAGCGATTCTCCTGCCTCAGCCTCCCAAGTAGCTGAGATTACAGGCATGCGCCACCACGCCCGGCTAATTTTGTATTTTTAGTAAAGACGAGGTTTCTCCATGTTGGTCAGGCTGGTCTCAAACTCCCGACCTCAGGTGATCCGCCTGTCTTGGCCTCCCAAAGTGCTGGGATTACAGGCGTGAGCCACGGAGCCTGGCCTAATTATAGCTATTCTTAATACTTTTGTCTTTTAACTTCTATACTAGAGTTAAAAAAGATTTACAAGCTTTTATTACAGTATTAGGGTATTATGTATTTGTTTCCATATTTGTCTTTACCAAATTTACATTTGCATATGCTTTCATGTTATTGTTTAGCACCCTCGCATTTCAACTTGAAGAATTGCCTTCAGCATTTCTTGTGGGGCAGGTCTTGTAGTGATGAGCTCCTTCAGCTTTTGTTTATTGCCTCTAATAGATTACTTTGTGAAGTACTTAAAATCCTTTATATACAAAGTCATATCATCTGTGAATATAGTTTTATTTCCTATTTTTCTTTTATTTCTTGTTCTTGCCTAGTTGTGCCAAAAGAACATCTTTGTCTTTTTAAAATATATATACTCTAGGGTAAAACAAGGGTAGCCTGGTGCCTCATTGACTCAGAACTGAAAGGAGTCTTAGAAATCATTCACTCACTCATTCCTTTATTTGTCAAATATTTACTCAGTGGTCACAAAGGGCTAGATGCTAGAAGGACAGCAGAGAGAGGACCCCTGCCCTCGTGGGATTGACAGTCAGAGGGCAGGGATGTGCATCCTCCCTTTGTCCAGCACCTCCCTGCCTCCTGCCCATTAGTTGCTTAGCGGCTGGCTGGGTAATTGGATCAGTTGTCATGGTATTACAGGGCTTGTGCACAAGAAACCCTTATTTTATTTAATCGTGGCCCCAAAGGGCAAGAGTGGTGATGCTGGCAATTCACGTATGCCAAAGAAAGCCTTAAGGTGCTTCCTTTAAGTGAAAAGATGAAAGTTCCAATAGTAAGCCAAGTATTGTATGCTGAAGTTGCTAAGATCTTTTTAAGAATAAATCTTCGTCCTGTGAAATTGTGAAGAAGGAAAACAAAGTCATGCTGCTTTTGCTGTTGCATCTCCAACCGCAAAAGTTATGGCCACAGTGCAGATAAGCGCTTTATGTCGGGGCTGGTGCTATCCGCGGTTTCAGGCACCTACCAAAGGTCTTGGAACGTGTCCCCTGCGGATAAGGGAAGACCACTGTAGTTATTACTGTCCCCAGTATAGAGATGGGGATTCTGAGGCTTAGAGAGGTCAAATGAATTTCCTATAAATGCAGCCAGGAAGGGATGTCAGAACACGTGTCCCCTGCTAGTAAGAAACTTTAGAACCCAGAAAAAGTTTTTGGCATTTCCATCAGAAACTCCACTGGATAACCTTTCACACAGTGACAGACTGGAAATGCCAATGGGACAACTCACACTTGCTTATGCTCTTGAAGTGGAAAAAAAAGTACAACAAAACACAACTCCTGCTGTAAGGCAGACCTCAGGCACCGAGAGAAGCCTGCCATCATCCTGTCTTTCTGATTACTCAAGTGTAGAAATGTACTAGATTTTTGGATATGTGGGTTTGATTTGTGACAAGTTGCTGATGTTCTTTGGCAACATGTCTACTCATTCCACTCAATTAGACAGCTAGAAATTACTGATCAAGCATGGAGGGATTTTTGTGAAGTTTTTAAAGAGACTCAAAACTGAAATTTAAGTATGGCAGTAGGTTGCAAAAAAAAAAAAAAAGAAAGAAAACTAGCATATCATTTCCTTCTTTTGATGAATTAGATTTGAACTTTAAAGTAAAGGAAACCAATATGGTTTCTTTCTTCTGAAGTCTTTCTTATCCATATGTAATCTTCATCGTGTAGAAAGTGAAAGCCCCAGGCTAATGGTGGAGTCAATTGTGCGGTGGTTTGAAGCAAAACTCTGGGCTGTGCCACGTGGACTTAAATCTCTGCCACGCACCTGCTGAGTGACGTTGGAGACGTTACTTAAGCAACTTGTGCCTCAGTGTTCTCATCTGTCACAGAGGATAATAACCCTCCCAAAGTTATTGTAAAAGTAAAATGAAGAAAAATATGTAAAGTGCTCAGAACGGAGCCTATCATAGAGGAGCACTTTATAAATGTGTGTGATTGTAATTTCATCCTCAGTTGGAGGACACTGGCTGATTTAAACTCCAAATGTATTATTGCTGATACTGTGAGTGGGTGAGATATTTTATAACATTATCTTTTAAAAGAGGCACTTTAATTGGGTGAAACAGGATACTGAGATCCTTCCTTACTTGTCACCTTAAAACTCGAAGACTGTGTCACTAACTGAGGGGTGGTTATCCTTACCTAAAGGTGATCTCTCCACTCCTGGACCTGGAGGAATACCTAAAGGTTCATGAGGAAAAGAATCCTCAAGGATAGAGAAGTTTTTACCTGCCTCTGGGAATAATTTGAAATAGCAATCTTGGGATTTCTTTTCTTTTCTTTCTTTCAGACAAGGTCTCACTCTGTCACCCAGGCTGGAGTGCAGTGGCATAATCTTGGCTCACTGCAACCTCCACTTTCCGGATTTAAGTGATTCTCCTGCCTCAGCCTCCCAAGTAACTGAGATTACAGGTGCGTGCCACCACACCCAGCTAATTTTTATATTTTTACTAGAGACAGGGTTTCGCCATGTTGGCCAGGCTGGTCTCGAACTCCTGACCTCAAGTGATCCTTTCACTTTAGACTCTCAAAGTGCTGGGACTACAGGCGTGAGCCACTGTGCCTGGCCAATCCTGGGATTTCTGTAATTTCTCAGAGCTATTCATTAAAAAATTGAGTGTCTACTTCTAATATGTTCCAGACACTGTGCTAAGTGCCAGAAACCATCTGAAGGCTCCTAACACTTTAAAATATGTTTGTGATTATGTTTGTAACTCAAGGATCCTGGAGGTCAGAAACCTGTTTTTTTGTTTTGTTTTGTTTTTTTTTAAGACGGTGTCTCGCTCTGTCGCCAGGCTGGAGTGCAGCGGCACCATCTTGGCTCATTGCAACCTCTGCCTCCTGTGTTCAAGCGATTCTCCTGCCTCAACCTCCCGAGTAGCTGGTACTACAGAAGTGCACCACCATGCCCAGTTAAATTTTTGTATTTTTAGTAGAGATGGGGTTTCACCATATTGGTCAGGATCGTCTTGATCTCTTGACCTCGTGATCCACCGGCCTCAGCCTCCCAAAGTGCTGGGATTACAGGCATGAGCCACCGTGCCCAGCCCCTGATTTTAAATATATTTGTCCAAAGGTGGTAATTAACTTTTGGGTAAGTCTGTATGCCTATCTCTTCTTCCCGTCTATAAGTTCCTCCTCTTACCTGTGGTCTGCCCCCTGGCCATTACTGACTTGCCCTAGGGATGGATTTGTACCCAAGCAGAGATCATCAGATTCTCTCTGTCAGGAAATGGCAATAGAAACTTGGACAGGGAGAATCAGTTAGGCACCATGGGCATTTGAATGGAGGGGCCACGCAGAGCCTTCTTGGCTGGTCTGTAGGGTTCCAGGCAGGTCAGGGGGAGCAGAGAGCCACAAGTCAGAGAACGAAGTTGTTTGCAGAGAGAAGCACACTGGGAAACCTAGAAGCCCCATGGAAGACCTCAGGAGCACCCCCCGGACTGGGTTGGGACTGTTTCGGTCTCCAGGGGGCCTTGGAGACCCTTGAGACTGACTCTAAATCCTTGCAACAATCTTCCTCCATAGCTGGGCAGCCCAAATGCCTTGTCTAGGGCAGAACACGCTTCCAAAAGATTATCTTGTCCTTTCAGGGAAGAAGAAACAAATACATCTTGTTTCCTTGTTATTGTTGATGTTCTATTTGTTTTTCTCTTGCTTTTGGAGAAAGAGAATGTCAGCTGCCCCATAGAGCCTACCCAAGCAGTAGAAGCTCCTTGCAGATAGGCTGAAAATGAAAATAAACAAAATATACAAATCTTTCCTAATTTTTCTTGCCAGCCCTCCCACCATGGAGATGGCCACAATTGTAGTCTATATATTGATAACTCACGATGACACATACAGCTAATTCTAGACTTCTCATGCTCTCCTCAGCTCACGAATGTGAATCAGTGAATCAGGAGGGGGACCATTACAAAGTTGTTCCTGAGGAATTCTCATAGGTTTATAGAAGTAACATTGAAGATTGGCTGTACATGGTTGAGCTCTAGGGTATGAATTATTGTGTCCAACGTAAGGCATTTTATGGCTCCTTGGCGTCAGTCTGGAGTGCACACTGCAAGAGGCTTCAAGAAGTAATTACTTAGCTCAAGGGGTAAGTGAGGCGTGACTGCAGTCACACATGGACATATTTCAGTGCCTCTCTGGGCCTGATAATTAAAAGGGGCTTACATTCCACAGACTAAAAGTTTCTTTCCTTTCTTACTGGTCACTGAGCCTGTTTCCTCTCCTGCAAAAAGGAGGCTGGTGGTGAGGACTAGGTGGTTGCATGCACATGAGGGCCTGAGCTCAGCCTGATCCTTCCTGTGTGCAGGGAGTGTGAGTTATTACAGTACTTGGCCTCCTCTTGCTCTCCAACCTTCTAAGGAAAGTTTGGGTTTGCCTGCTTAGGTCCCAGGCCCTGTAAGGGGCTGCTGCAGCCTGATTGGAGAATGGTGGGATAGAAACAGTGAAAGTGATTGGCATTAGGAACGACAAGGGGCATGGCTGGAAGGGAGGAAGGTGCGCTGGGAGTGCAGCCAGAGAGAAGGGTAGGCAGGAGGGGTTCTGAGCAGCGGCTGTGGGACTCGGTGTGGGAGGGTGCGGAAGGCTGGCGACATGTCTCTGCAGGGACAGCAGCTCTTACAGCTTATGGGGGGCTCTGGAAAACACTCACGTGCTTTTCCCAGGTGTTTGCAGATGGCTGTGCGGTCCTGCCACGGGAGTCGAGAGTGGTTTGGCCGCATACCCCCCTCTCCCATATGGAGCCCCTTTGGCAGTCAGGCACACTTGGCTTCCAGATTTTAATTCCTCTTTTATTGTTCCCATAACTGCAGAGCATGGATGGAGAGGATGTAGAACAGAACGTTCTCAGAGAAACCATGGGAGGACAAAACGTCCCAGCAGCCGCCTGCTGGCGTGTTTTCTTCCTTTCTACCCGAGTACATATTGGGCTTTAATCCTGGGGTCCCAGAAGCCCGAGCCTGCTGAGGGGAGGCAGCCTCAGGGCTAGCTAGCTCCTCACTGGCGAGACTTCTCTTTTTCATTTGTACCTAGTGCATTGTTTCTGCATTTCAAGAAAGGAAAGTGGGTACGAGAGAATCGCGGGGGAGCTGCCACATCTTTGGACATGACGGAAAGCAGAACTGGAAGGGATGAGTGAGGGATTGTTCCAGCCACGGCCTTCAACACCCCCTCCCACCACTATAGGCAACAGGGAGCCCACCCCATCCCCTTAAATCCAGGCTGGCTGAGGTCTTGCCTTGACCAATCAGCTCAGGGGTTCGGGTAAGATGAGCGAGGCCCTTGCCTTGGGAGTCAAGTTTAATGGAGGGGTGGGAGAGTGCAAGAAACTCAGTCATCAAGGTCAATAGTATTTCAATGCAATCGTTTAAAAATCAAAATTAATGCAAATACACTCCATGATGGTTAAATAGAGACAAACTCAGTGGTGGGGCCATGGAGGAAAAGGAAACTTGCTGAAGCAAAAGGAAAAATGAGCAAAACTGACCCTCTCTCTGCTCCACAATCTCATCTACTCAGGAAAATCATCAGATAAACACACACGAAGGGACAAGCTACAAAATACCTGCCCAGTTCTCTTCCAGAGTCAAGGGTACAGCAGCTAAGGACAGGCTCAGGAACAGTTCAGGAGAAGGAGGCCAAGGAGAGGGTGACTGCAGGCCCTGTGGTCCCAGAGCAGCACGGGACACTGGTGTGACAACCTGAGGTTTGGGTAGGGTCTGGAGTTTGGCCCATAGTACTTTACCGAAATTAGTTTCTTGGTTTTGATCACTGCCCCATGTTATGGAAGATGCTGACGGTAGGGGAAGTTGGCTGAAGGTTATGCAGGAAATCTGTCTACTATTTTTGCAACTTTCTGTAAGTCTAAAGCTGTTTCAAAATAAAAAACTTAACACAGACACAGTAGTCCCCCCTTATCCTTGGGGGATAGGTTCTAAGACCCCAAAGAGGATGCCTGAAACTACAGATAGTACTGAACCCTGTCTGTACTACATTTTTTTCCTATACGTACACACCTACAGAGATGTTTAATTTATAAATTAGGTACAGTAAGAGATTAACAACAATAACTAATAATAAGATAGATCAATTACAACAATAAGCTAGTATCACTACTTTGCACTTTGAGGCCATTATTTAGTCAAGTATGAGTTACTTGGGCCGGGCATGGTGGCTCATGCCTGTAATGCCAGCACTTTGGGAGGCTGAGGCGGGCGGATCACCTGAGGTCAGGAGTTCGAGACCAGCCTTGTCAACATGGTGAAATCTTGTCTCTACTAAAAAATACAAAAATTAGCCAGGCGTGGTGGTGGGTGCCTGTAATCCCAGCTACTCGGGAGGCTGAGGCAGGAGAATCACTTGAACCTGGGAGGTGGAGGTTACAGTGACCCAAGATCGTGCCATTGTACTCCAGCCTTGGCAACAAGAGCAAAACTCCGTCTCAAAAGAAAAAAAAAAATAGAGTTACTTAACACAAGCGCTGTGATGACACAACAGTCAATCTGATAACCCAGATGGCAACTAGGTGACTAGTTGCAGGGCAGGGGCGTCTCCAGCTGTAGATACTGGACAAAGGGAGGTGGGATACAGAGGGACTGCCTGAGAATTCACCAGGCCACTCAGAATGGTACGCAATTTAAAACTTATGGATTGTTTATCTCTAGAATTCTCCAGATTTATTATTTCTAGACCACAGTTGAATGTGAATAACTGAAACCAGAAAATGAAACTTTGGATAAGGGAGCACTACTATAAGTCACCTGACCTGGCGGGGCGCAGTGGTTTATGTCTGTTATCCCAGCACTTTGGGATGCCGAGGCGGGCGGATCACTTGAGTTCAGAAGTTCGAGACCAGCCTGACCAATGTGGGGAAACCCCGTTTCTACCAAAAAATATACACACATAAAGGAAATTAGCCAGGCATGGTGGTGCAAGCCTGTAGTCTCAGCTACTTGGGAGGCTGAGGAAGGAGAATCGCTTGAACCCGGGAGGCCCAAGTTGCAGTGAGCTGAGATCACGCCACTGCACTCTAGCCTGGGTGACAGAGGGAGACTTGGTCTCAAACAAACAAACAAACAAACAAATCACCTGACCTGGCCAAAAAAGAAGGAGGAGGAGGAAAGGGACATCTTGCACCCATGGACATCATGAGTTTGACCTTGGGTGTAGGTGGCGTGAGGACATGTTTGACATCCAGAGGAGGCTTTGAGGAGATCCTTGGGCACATGAGTATGAGGTTCAAGGGAAGGGTCTGCCTAGAGTTACGCTGTGGGCCATTGCTGGCCTGGAGTCCCCTTCAAGCCGGGAGCCTGGCTGAGGGCACCAGAGAGCAAGTATAGACAGGGAAGTCAGCGAGTAAAACTTGAACAGCAGCGTTCAGAGGGCAGGCTCTTAGATCTTGTTTCAATGAAGAAGAAAATGAGGCATGATTAGAGTAACTCAGTGCCGATTCAGTCTACGGAAGGCGGCAGTGGGAGGCCAACATGATGATGTTTAAATATGCAGGATCGCTCTGTGGTGAAACTCCACGCCGGCAAATAAGACCTCTGGGTCTTCCAGTTGGCATTACAAGTATGTTGTTTTCATTATAAAGATAAAGCTGTTTAATTTTAAGTGATCGTGCATTCATAGCAGCACAAACTCTGGCCTACCGGTATTTTGAGGCGTCTGAGTGAAATTTTCAAGCTGGTGCTTAGCCCAGTCCTCGCTGCATCTTGCTTTGTGACAAGCCTCAGGCAGGAGCTCATCACAGGGGAGGGGTGGCTTTGAGGTGCGTTTGCCATGGATGAGGTGGAATGTTCAAGAAGCCCTGATATTTCCGAGCAGGGACTCCCACCTCCATCTGTTCTGACTGGGAGCAACTTCCCAAGTGTGGCCGCGTGGGGCAGGCACTGCCACAGCACGTGGGGAGTGGGCAGTGCGGATGCTTCTTTGGTCCTGAGGAGAAGAAATGGGGCCAGGAAATGGCTGTGTGCAAGCTGACACCACAGGCAGGAAGCCCCCATGGGTAGCAGTGGGGTGTGTGACCCCAGCAGCCTTGTCCCTTCTCTTGGGGGTGGTGGTGCCCTGAGTAGTGGCAGCCTGTCCTTATAGGCACCAGGATGCCAATGGGTGTCCCAGTCTGGAGTCCCTGAAGACAGTGGTGGAGGCACCTTGTAAATCAGCAAGTAGAAGATGAGGGGCCGGGGTCTGCCCCCTCCTCAGACAGCAAGGCTAGGCATGGGATGAGGTGGAAGGCCTTGGAGTTGGGAGGTGTGGGACTGGGATGGTCTTGCTGAGGACTGAAATGTGTATGTTGTGAATGCATGCATGTGTGTGTTGTGAATGCATACATGTTTGTGTGTGTCATGATGTATGTATGCATGTGTGTGTGCATGAGTGTGTGTGAGCAATGGCATGAAACACCTGGCCTGCGCTGGGTCCTGTAACAGGACCGAGTAGCCCGTGGCCCCTGCCCCTGCACTGGGAAGGCCCCATCCTTTTATTACCCCAGCTTGTCTCCAATTCTTAGGCTCACCACATCCCTCCAGCATGGCCAGTGGAGCTGAGGTCATCTGCCCAAAGGGGCACAGAGACACCACAAGGCCTACACAGCTCAGAGCTGGGGCCCCCACTGACAAGGAGTGTTGAGACTCTGGCAGACAGAGGTTGGAAGCAAAGGAGGCAGAAAGCCTCTCCGACAAGTGAGGCCATCTGGCTTCACCAGAGGCAGCCCCTCTCTTCCACCGGTCCGTCTGGTCACACTGTGCATGAGGATTGGACTTGCAGCATCTGTTTTTCAACAAAACCTGAAACCAGTCTGAAATTCCCAGGCAGAGACGAGGCTTCACAAGCCTTGCTCCAGCAATGCGTGTCTGTCTCTGTGTGCATCCTTATGTGCACGTACACACATCCTTTCCTTATGTGCTTTCGACATTCCCCTCATAAATAAATCCACTTCAAATGATACTTTCTTCAGTTACAGATGACTTTTTTGTGACCCTAACCCTCAGGAGCCCCTGGGTGTGGGTCTGTTGTCCTAAGTGTATGTGCACGAAGACATGTGTGTGTGCACACATGCCCCAAACACACCACCCATGCACACACACACCACTCACAGGCTTACACGTACATACACAGCCACTCACACACCATGCACACAAACACTGCGCATGCACTCACAGGCACACAAGCATACTCACACCCACTCACACACCATGCACACACACCACACATGCACACTCACATGCACTAGCACACATGAACACAGTCACACACCACACACGCATGTTTATGCACATACTTGCACATACCACATATGCATCCACCATACACGTGCACATGAAAACATTCACACATCCTTTCTGTCTTTTATTTGGACACGAATCTGAAAATAGTTCATGATCTTGATGAAGAAACTCTGTCCAGCCTCAGCAGGACTCTGGTTTCTCTTCCACACAACCAGCTTTGCCTTCTGAAGGTGGACCCTGCACTGAGAATCATACCAGGTTGCCTGGTGACTCGAGCCGACCACCTTCAGTGGCGCTTCTGCCGTCAGAAGGGCAGGTCACTTGCAAACGTGCAGCACAGGCGCCGTTCCATTTCTTGTGCCAGTCCTGAGTCCCTGGCTCTGTGGGCAGTTCCTCTCCTTGGAGTTTCCAGGAAGTCCCAGCCTGGGTGAGCCTCGTGGACTTTAACAGCCGTTCTTGTGGAATCCGTCCACCACCCCTTTGTTTTTGAAAGTCCTGGCTGCGAGGCCGGCACGGCACGTGTGAGTCATCCTGCAGCCTTTGAACTTTGGCTCATTTATTTATTAGTCGGCCTCCATTTCCTCTAACTTGCCATTTTGTAAGCAAATTTTCTCTGTTTATTAATGTTTCAGTCCAAAGGTATTGCAATACTGCCTTGAGGTATTGTTTCCAGTTAATTAAAATGCTGTAGTGAGAAGGACGAAGAATCCTAAGCTCTAATGAGCACTGTTTCAATGCCTGCTGCTGCCTGGAGGAGGTTTACCCCAGTGCTGTAGGCCTTCAATTTCATTTGCTTAAAGCCCAATAATCATCTTGTAACACAGAAGCCATACACTTTTCCTTTGCTGAGAGAGGAGGAAGTATTCCTGGAAGCATATCAGGGGTTATTAAGGGAATGAGAGGAATGACAAAGAAATAAAGCTGTGTGTGCATGTGTGTGTGTGTTGGGGGAGGGGGGGGACGGCAGTGGGGGGGTGTTTCCCTAAATCCACTTAAAACAGTCTGTCTGTGACTGCTCTCTCAGCTCGCAGGGCCAAGGAAAGGCTGTGATTTGTGCACCCTGCAGCCTGGGAGCTGCAGAGATTCTCTCCCGCTGCCTGGTGCGTGGCCCAGGACCACGCTGGCGTGCAGGCTGCAGCACCCGATGGCCTTGTTTGCTTTACACTCAGTGTTGCCACAGAACATCCTGGAACCATCAGATAAGGGAGCCATTCTCCGCTGAGCGGAAGCTGGAGCAGAGGACGGAGTTGTGTGATGTCGGATGACTGCCCCCCAGTGTCCTGGTATGAGAGAGGAGTGCAAAGGGGTGTGCAGGATGCAGTCGCTGCAGCGGGAGGGGAGCCCTGGGGCGGAGGGAATTGTGTGAACAGAGGATACAGGAGGGTGGTTTTTTCAGAAGCAAAACGCCCCAGCGGCAGTTCTGGAGCGCTGCCAGGTGTCAGCTGTTTGCATTGCCCTCCGTGGTACAAACGCTGTCGCGTGGCATGTGTTCTCTGGGCGCCTGGGTACCCCAATGGTGGTCGTGGGGTCCACGCTGCATCTTGGTGCCGTGTTCTACCTCGCGGGAGCTGTGTCTGGAAGGACAAATGTCTGACCTTTGCTGGCTCCCGGGGCCGCCCGCTGGCCCACATTGCACATGTATATAAACCACTCAAAGGCCCCTTCCCAGGAGACTTCCCCTCTGCTGGACACAGCCAGGCATCGGGGGCTGTGAGCCGAACCTGGTGAGCCGAGCCCTACGGCTGTGTAGAAATACAGTTGCTTCCACGGAAGCCCTGCAGTACCTCCTCTACAGACTCTTCACCCACACTAACTGGTGGTGGATGTGATCCTCAAACAATTTAAACGTGGTTTGAATTTTGCCCCACTCTTATTCAGAAGGCCGTGCTGGCACTTCTGGAAATGGTGTGAGTGAGATGGGTGAGGGGGCTGGCCTGCACTCTCATGGGTGGGCGGCTGAGCATGGTGCTCTGAAGGGCATCTTCCTGAGCCTGGGTGGCTAGGGGTGACGGGGCAGGAGGAGGAGGGCTTGGGATTGTGGCTGGTGGTCCCTGCAGTCTCACAGGTGCCTTCAGTGGAAGGGAATGTTGGCCCACGTGGCTGAGGCATGGTGAATCGGGGAGTGGTGGCTGATTTGCCGGACAAGCAGGTGCCGCCAGGCTGTGATGGCATCAAGAAGTCCAGGGTTGATTTGCTCCTTTGGGACCTGAGGCATCCAAAGCTGCCCTGAACCGCCCACCTCCTGCATTGCTCTAACAACTCGCGCCCGGCCCCCAGGAGGGGAGGGCAGAAGGCAGCTGTGCTCTGAAACAGGGTAGGGGATAGTGGGGGCAACAGTATCAGGAGACTATCCCAAGGAATTAGTTTCTGACTAAAAAGAAAAATAGAATATGTATTCTCTCTCTCCCGCCCACACCTGTCTTTGCTCAGGACAGAAAACAGGTAGAACCTGTCATTTTGGAGCCTGTACCTCACCGTAAACAAATACATTAGCATTACGGTTTTATGCCTCGTCTCTTGTGATGGGCAGGGGGACCTGGGCCCATCTGCTGTTGGCCATGTGGGACAGACTCCATCCTCCAGGCCTGGGGGCCACACCTGCTGGACTATGGCCGTGCCTCCCTCGGGGCCAGCTGGAAGTGGCTTTGGGGCAACTACGGTTCTACATGCCAGAGAGCCCTTGTGCGTATTTGATGGCCAAACCTTTCAGGTTTTTCTTGTGCGTTTGTGATGTTGGGGTGGGTTTAGGGGTAGGTTATACAGCAGGCAGGAGGAAGTTATTTTTTACAGTCAGCAGAGGCTGAAAAGTGTTTTGTTTTGCAAAACAACCCCAGGCGATATTTTGGTTGAGGAAAGATGGTTTCAAAAGTAAAATTGTGAGACGAGAAGCTAACTTCTTCCACTTGTGGAACATCCTGTGTCAGGCATGAGAAAGGCAAGAGGGACCCATGAGCTGAAGAGGTGGCCCAGCATGTTTCCGTGGCCAGGCAGCGGCGGAGGGCTTTTAGGGACAGGTGCCTGCTGGCCAACTCTTAGTGTGGCTGGGACATGCAGTGTGCTGTCCTGTGGCTTCCAGATGTTCTGCAAAAGTCTGGGACATGTGACTGTCCTTGTGGCAGGATGCCCGGAGGAGTTTTTTTAGTGGGCGGCATGCCATATTTGGGTTGCCAATTTGAAGACAGAAGAAGACAGCCCTGGGAGATGGGAGGCTTGAGGGCCTGAGAGGCACCTGTCCTTGGGCTTCTGCCCCTCAGGAGGACAGCATAGGGCTGTTAACTGTCACAGAGGCCCCGGTTTCCCACGTGCTGGGCTGTTATTTTCACAGCACCCAGCAAGAAAGTATCAGCAGCTGGCTGGGCGCGGTGGCTCATGCCTGTAATCCTAGCACTTTGGGAGCCCCAGGCAGGCAGATAACCTGAGGTCAGGAGTTCAAGACTAGTCCGGCCAACATGGCGAGACCCCGTCTCTACTAAAAATACAAACATTAGCCAGGTGTGGTAGTGTGCACCCATAGACCCAGCTACTTGGGAGGCTGAGGCACGAGCATTGCTTGAACCTGGGAGGCGGAGGTTGCAGTGAGCCGAGATCACGCCGCTGCACTCCAGTCTGGGTGACAGAGTGAGACTCCATCTCAAAAAAAATTTATAATAATAAAAAAGAAAGTGTCAGCGGCTGCTTTTTGCAGAGGAGGAAACTGAGAATGTGGGAGGCTCCCTGAGTCACTTGACCACCTGGGCAGGTAGGAGGATCAGATTCAGGATCAGAGGAAGCCTGGTTTAATGTTTCAGTAGCTTATTTTGCTTCTGGACATGATCACGTGCATGCAGTCTGTGATAAACACTGGGTCCTTGGTGAGTGAGGAAGAAGGAACAACGCCTGCTTGTGACTGAACAACAAGTGGCCTGCATGTCTACGGTGCTAACCCAAGCTGGTGGGAAAGCTGAAGCTGCTCCTGTGTCCCCAGGCAACTGCATCTGTCCAGCACTGGCAAGGCTGGGGAGTGGAGGCTGGGGAAGACAAACGATGGAGGTTCTCAGTGCGCTTCCCCAGATGCTCCCACCAGCATCTGGGTCTGCAGCAAGGAAAGATGGTTCTCCAGGGCCCATTGCAAAGTCCCTGTAAATCTCTCTCATTTTTTTTTTTTTTTTTTGAGACGGAGTCTCGCGCTGTCACCCAGGCTGGAGTGCAGTAGCATGAGCTTGGCTCACTGCAACCTCCTCCACCCAGGTTCAAGTCATTCTCCTGCCTCAGCTTCCCAAGTACCTGGGACTACAGGTGTGCGCCATCATGCCCAGCTAATTTTTGTATTTTTAGTAGATACGAGGTTTCACCCTGTTGGCCAGGCTGGTCCTGAATTCCTGACCTCAAGTGATCCACCCGCCTTGTCCTCCCAAAGTGTTGGGATTACAGGCGTGAGCCACCACACCCGGTCAAAGTCTTTGTAAATCTCAAGAGCCTCTGGAGGCCCCGCTGCCTCTCAGCCGACAGCACTGAGGGGGTGGTTACTGAGGAACTCACTTGGAAGGCCCTGGACCCATATCTGCTCACACCTGCCTGCAAACCACCTCCAGATAATAATGGCCTTTCTTTGCTCACATCTTTAGGCTGGATCAGCAGCGCCTCCTGTTGGTGGGCACTAGCTTGGCGCATATGAAGAGGGCCAGGAGAGGCAGGTCTGGCTTGCCAGGCAGTGGGGCCACTGCAGGGTGTTGGCCATGCCCAGTTTATAACAGATGAGGCAGAGATGGAGCAGTTCAGCTGCCCTGGGCCTCCTTTGTAGTGGTGTCCGGACAATCTGCTCTTCCCAGGGACACATTCATGCTGTAGGCCAGGGGTCGGCAAATCTTTTTTATAAAGGGCCAGATAGAAAATAGTTGTCTTTGCCAACCAGCTGACCAGATAGTCCCTGTTGCATATTCCTTAAAAAAAAAATAAAAAAAGCTGTAACAACCATTCTTAGCCGACTGGCCACACACACTCAGGCCAAGGGTTGGATTTAGCCAGTGGCTGTTGTTTGCCGCCTCCTGATTTGGGCCTTTATCCTGGTTGTGGTTCAGGTGGGCCAGCCTGGGAGTCCTTCCATCTGCTTCCCTCTGCTCTGCCATGCCAAGGCCAGAGAGGATGCGCATTTGTCTTTCCTCACTAGCTTCTCGTGGGCATCCTGAGGCCAGGGCCTCTGGGATGTGCATGTAACTCCAGGGATGACCTTTCGCACCTCCGGGAGTGTGCATTGCTCCTGTGACGGCTGCACCCAGATGCCCTACTCAGTTGCCTGCGTGTCTCCTCCATGGAAAGGCAATGGTCTTTTCTACTTTTATAGTCAAAACTTAAAAAGTGAGTATTAGTTTTAGAGATGGAACTAAGTGAGTGCTGCTAAAAAAGGTCATTTTCCTTTTATCTTTGCACATAAGTCCATTCAAATTGCAAGTAAATGCATGCTTATGGGTGAACAAGAGTGAATTTGGAGTCTATTATGACAATCTGTGAAGAGATCATAAAAAGAATAATTAGAATGTCAGCTCATAGGAGGCCCCGTGTTTTCCAGCTTTTTGAGACTTAGTAACGCAATAATTGTATTGTAGGGCTGGGCATGGTGGTTCATGCCTGTAAGCCCAGCATTTTGGGAGGCCAAGGCAGGCAGATGACTTGAGGCCAAGAGTTTGAGGCCAGACTGGCCAATATGGTGAAACCCCGTCTCTATTAAAAATACAAAAATTAGCCGGGCGTGGTGGTGCATGCCTGTAGTCCCAGCTACTTGGGAGGCTTAGGCAGGAGAATGACTTGAACCCGGGAGGTGGAGGTTACAGTGAGCCAAGATCGCACCACTGTACTGCAGCCTGGGCAACAGAGTGAAATCTCATCTCAATTAAAAAACAAAATTGTACTGTGTATCCACTCCAGGCTGGTCCTGGGGTGGGTGTTGGGGAAGCCACCATATAGAGATATTAGAGCTCCTATACTCCAGACAGTAAAAACCGTCTTGAGAAAAGGCAGCTAATGACCCCAGGCTGTAAGTGACCACAGCCCCAGGTGAGCAGGCATGAAAGTGAACAACCTGAACACCGCTCCATGAAGAGGGATCCCCTTCGGGGTTGCATCAATTATGAGGCTCCAGGAAAGTATAGACCTGGAGAAGCCACAGACTGCAGCACATTCTCAAGCCTGGAACTGCCCCAGGAAGAATCTGCCACTGGTTGCCCAGCAAGATGTAATGCTAACACCGAAGCTGTGTTGGGCTGTGCTTCCCTTCAGTAGAAGGACAGCTTTCTCTTTCCCTCCCAACCTGCTGACATCTTTTAAGTACCTCTAGTGATGTGATTGAGGACTGGGCTGCAGTCGTCGGTATCAAGGACTACTAGGTGTTTGCCTGAGCTGCCCCACGCAGCCTCCTCTGCTTGTTGGCTCTCCTGATTCTCTAAGGGGAAGAGGCTGCTGTCCTGGCGCAAGCCACCGCTGGCTGTAATGCAGGCTGAGTCTCACCAGCTTGGTGAAAGCGACCATAGGGAGTTGGTACTTCAGTCATCTTGGCTACAGGGCAAATAGAGAAGGAAAGGAAAGAAAATGTGTGAACCTGGGTTGGTTACTTAACTTCTTGGATTGCGTGTCTCATCTGCAACATGGGTAAATAAAACCTAGTCTAGAGGGTAGGTAATGCATGAAAGTGCTGAGCATGGGGCCTGGGTGGTGACCACCACCAGGCTATGCAGTCCTGTGTGCATACAAAAGCTGCAATTGGTCAAGAGTCTGGTTTCTGTGGTGTAGATGGAGCAAATACTACTGCTCAACACCAGGCTGAGCCGCGGGGAGCCTCTGGGGCCTGCAGGTGTAGGGTGGGAGGCTGCAGGCTGGCAGAATCCTTCAAGCACTGAGGTAAGTTAAGAGGAGCTGGGAAAACCCAGCAGTGAACTGGGAGCCAAAGGGCACCTGGAAAGGGAAGTCTTAGGTTGGTGTAAAAGTAATCGCGGTTGGCCATTACTTTTTTAAAAAATGGCAAAAACTGCATTACTTTTGTACCAACCTAATAGTACTTTGTAAGAATCTGTCAAATATTGGCTTTATCCTCATCTTGCACATCATCGGTACCACCAGGGTGATGTGGCAAAGAGATATCACAGAGGCAAAGAAGAGTGAGAACGTGTGCACTATCTCTATAGCTCTGGCAGTGCCGGGTGACATTCCCATGTGGAGAAGCAGCCCATAGGTATGTCTGCTGAGAGCGCATGTGTGCTTCTGCACACTCACCCAATACACAAACGTCCACACACAGTCTTAGTCCACTTGTGTTGCTACGAAGGCATACCTGAGGCTGGGCAATTGATAAAGAAAAGAGGCAAACTCCACACACAGTCTTAGTCCACTTGTATTGCTACAAAGGCATACCTGAGGCTGAGCAATGGATAAAGAAAAGAGGTTTGTGTGGCTTTTGGTTCTGCAAGCTGTACGAGAAGTATGGTGCTGACATCTGCTTCGGAGGAGGACCTCAGGCTGCTTCCATGCATGGTGGAAGCGGAAGGGGAGCTGGTGTGTGCAGAGATCACATGGCTAGGGAGGAAACCAAAGGGGGGGGGGCGGTGCCAGGCTTTTTTTCTTAAAACACCCAGCTTTCTCTGGAACTAATACAGCAAGAAGTCACTCACCTCCAATGGAGAGCATTAATCTACTCAAGAGGAGTCAGACCCCCTGACCCAAACACCTCCGACTGGGCTCCACCTCCAACATTGGGGATCAAATTTCAACATGAGCTTTATTTATCTTATTTGTTTATTTATCTATTTAAGACAGAGTCTCACTCGATTGCCAGGCTGGAGTGCAGTGGTGTGATCTCGGCTCACTGCAACCTCTGTCTCCTGGGTTCAAGCAATTCTCCTACCTCAGCCTCCCAAGTAGCTGGGACTATAGGCATCTGCTACTATGCCCGGTTAATGTTTTTTGTATTCTTAGTGGAGATGGGGTTTCACCTTGTTGGCCAGGCTGGTCTCGAACTCCTGACCTCAAGTTATCTGCCCGCTTTGGCCTCCCAAAGTGCTGGGATTACAGGTGAGAGCTACCCCGCTTGGCCTAACATGAGCTTTAGAGGGCACGGATACCCAAACTGCAGCACATACACGTGGCTTTCCACTGAGGTCTGCGACTAGATGGTGCTTGGGGTTTTTAGCTGCCTGAGGTTCCTCTTTATTTTAATGTCCAAACAAAATAACTTGAATGTGTGTTTTAAAAATGACCTAAGCCAGCTTAGTCTTTCAAAGTTATTTGTGTTTTTTTTTCATTGTCAGTATCAATAGCTGGAGCTTGGTAAGGCTTATAGTACCTCCTGACATCCTCACAACTGGTTATGAAGCAAGTCTCAGACCAGATTCTGTCCCACAAGCACACCATCTACAGAGCATGGAAAGTTCATCCAAGACAAACAGGACTGGAATCATTTAATGGGGTCAGACAACCCTGGACGCTCCAGACCAGGGCCTGGGAGTCACCCGGGACAACATTCATGGGCATTCAGGCCACTGGAGTCACAGCACTCTTATGTTCTATGCATGCAAATGAGAGACTGCTGCCATCGCATTTCTAGCCAATTTACATCTCTAAATACAATTTCGCATGTCTGACCTCATGCATGAAAATGATGTGCTCACATCTATTTTGCTAATCTCGAAGCCACCAGTGTGGATCTGCCACAGGGAGAGCTGACGCCCTCACGGAAGCTGCCTCTGGAGGGAGCAGAGGCTGTTGCTCTCCCAACAGGACAGCGGTGGCCCCCGGGGCTGCAAGTATTTAGAATGTATTCCAGACCGGGCAACAGTCCTATCCCATAAGAAGGAAAGTCCTGCCCTTGCCCCAGGGTGCCTGAGGATTTGGGGAGAGTCTGCATACTCTGAGACTGTTTTCCTGCTCTCATCCGAGACACAGCCGACATCCTGGCTGTTCACCTCTTTTTCCTGCAGCTGCTCTTCAGGCTGCCAAGCTCTCTGAGAAATGATCCTTCAGGTATGATGTGGTCTGTCTGTTGATTCCCCAAAGCCTCAAACTCAAGAAGTGGGGGTTTGTTTACCTGATGCTATTGAACATTTGTATCAAGGAAAATTTCAGTGTAAACAAACAAACAACAAAAGCAAATATAAAACGGAGCCCAGCTCTCCATCCTAGTAAGGTCCACTGGACGTGTGCCAGCACGCAGAGCGTTTAGGGGCCTGGGCCTCCTCTCCTCTCCTCCTAGACCTGGCCAGCACAGACCAGCTTAGCATGTTTACACACATGTTTCCTCCAAACCCTCTTTTCCTCAAGTTCCAGCTTCTTCCAGTGGAGAGAATTGAAAATCCATTGACATGAAAAAGTTCACCCCTCAGAGCTGGACTCACCTCTAAGGACACAGCCTTGTATTTTTCCACAGAATAATTACAGTGTTCCATCTTGAATTTGAGTCTATCCTCCCACGGTGGGGCAGCCCTCTCTGGGTGATACATGGTCACACTGAATCCTCCCTGGGTCTCCAAATGCCTCTCTCAGAAGGACAATGTCGACATCTACCCTCAGGACCACAGGAAGGAAAGTTCTGGTAATTTTAGAGTGACCATTTTGACTTAGAGTCAACCTCCAATGTTCAGAAACATTGAGGCTCAGTCTCAAAATAAATAAGACACATTCAGTTAGAGCCATGCGGCATCATGCCCCACAATGCTGGGAGTCCCTATGTGGTTGACTTCTCTTCTGGGCCCAGCTGCCAATTCTCAAATGGGAGAAGAGGAAGCATTTTCTCATGATGGGGATGGTGGGCAATAGGAGGGCTGCTCCAGTGATGCTAGAGCTGCTGTGCAGCGAGAACTATGGATCTTAGTGCCTTATCTCTCGTGGTCTCTGCTGGGCAGGAATTTGGGGAGGGCTCAGCTGGGTGGTCTGACTCAGGGCCTTCCAAATGGTTCCAGCTGGAGCTGTATGGGAGTGGGATGGAGCAGCTGGGGGCCAGCCAGGCATCTCTACATATAGCCTCAAGGCCGCTCAGTGTGGTCTTTCCACATGGATGCATTTGGGCTTCCTCTCAGCATGGCGGCTTCAGGGAAGCCAGAAAGCTACTAACAGCCAGGCAGAAGCTATGTTGTCCTCAATGACTGGCCTCAGAAGTCCACAGCAGGCTTCACCAGAGCCACCAGCCATCTCTTTAAGGCAGAAGTATCAAAATCACATTGTCAAAAGAGCATGCGGGAGATGTTGTGGCCAGGTGGGAAAATTCCATTTGCCTTAGTGGGGAAACAGCAGGCAGCCCTTCCCAAGAGGTGGGGAGGAAGGGGAGTCCCTGTATTCTTGGTATTTTGGCCTAATGTCCCCAGAGCAGTTTGACAAAGTAGGCATCAACTAGTCAATACGTCTCCAGAATTTTGGCACCATCTTTGATGTCTCAGAACTGTCCCCACTACCTCCAAGTGGCACTGCACCACCTCCATCCAGGCTTGCGTCAGATTTAGCTCAAGCATCTTCAGAACCCCCAGGTGCTAACTGTCCCTGCTCACCCCAAATATTTAATCCACTTTGCTATAACACTGGCCCATATTACGTCACTGAGGTTTCTGGAACACACTTGTTGTATGATGGAGGGTTTTCCTGAAGTTTTTTTTTTTTTTTTTTTTTTTTTTTGACAGAGTCTCCCTCTGTCGCCCAGGCTGGAGTGCAGTGGTGTGATCTCGGCTCACTGCAACCTCTGCCTTCCGGGTTCAAGCAATTCTCCTGCCTCAGCCTCCCGAGTAGCTGGGACTACAGGTGCACGCTGCCACACCCGATTAAGTTTTTTTGTATTTTAGTAGAGATGGGGTTTCACTGAGTTGCCCAGGCTGGTCGCAAACTCCTGAGCTCAGGCAATCCGCCCACCTCGGCCTTCCAAAGTGAAGTGTGGTTTTTTAGAGCGCTTATAGTTTATACTCTTACATTATCTCAACAAAGTCATAGAAAGATAACTAAAAAACGACCTGTTATCTGTGCATCTATTTTCAATTAGTGGGTGCACAGACCTTTTCTTGATGCCTTTAATGAGAAAAATGAAAAAACATTAAATAAAAAGTTGGGGTTTTATTAAATCAGAGATACTATCCATAAAGGCATTATGAAATACTTTGCTAATTGATCAATTAATATCAGGTTTCTATTGAAACAACTGTGTATGAGCACTCAGACTAGACAATCAATTATGCACTTATTGGTACAAAGTGTAAATACACAATGTAAACATAGTGCATTTAGTTCTTCATTTCATGCAACACAAAAAAGATGCAAGTGCTGGGTTCAAGGAGCAAGGGGCCAGGAGGAAAATTAGACCACTCAGGGATGTTGCACAAACTGACTGGCTAGTTGTGAAAGTCTGGAGATCAATACTTCAGTACATGTCTGCAGCAGCAATACTAAATGAGCCCATGCAAGTTTTGCCTGACCTCATGCTTCTTCCCGTCGGTGGTCATCAGTCTGGACTAGCTGATAAGTTTGCGTGTGAGCAGCGTGCCTACTGTCAGCATTGTCAGAGGGTCTTTTCCATGCTAGCCCCTGCTCTCCTGACCCTTCTACTCCCTGTTTTCTTTTTCTATCATAGCTGATTAGAACCACTATACTCTCTCCCTTAGGATTGCCAGTCTCGAGGCATAGGGATGATTATCATTTGGTCATTGAACTGCAATTGCAATTACACCTAATTGGCAAGCTCAGAGAGGAGCCAAAGAAGGAGGTGGGTGAACAGAAAGTCATGGCAGGTCAATGGCCACTTTGAACCCTGTGCAAGCTTATGCATCAAGGTGGAATAGCCAGAGGGAGTAGATGCTTGGAAAGAAGCAGGGGAGAGGGAGAAAATGTAACCCCTGAGACATGGAAGGCATGACCCCAATTCCCAATGTCTTTATAGTTCTATTCTGGCTCAATTCTGCAGCATTTTTGATTCTTAGAGTACAAGTACCTCCAACTCCCTAGCCCCCACCTCCCTTAAGTTCTTCTGGTTCTTGCAATCCAAAGATATTGACTAGAACCAAATGCTGATGCAGCATTTTCCCCTCTGACTTTTCTGGGTGTAATTGTCTCATCTCAACCTCATCGTGCTTGGATCAGTCAGTGGGAGCAGCTGGGTAAGTGGTCCACACGCACGAGGTATCCAGGCCCTGATGTTCCTAAGTCTTTGAGCCACACAGTGGGCTCCACTGGCGCTGATTCCACAGGTTGTGAAACATCGTGATGATGCTTCTCGGTCCAGGGATTTTCCTCCATCGTGCTGGGTGTTCTACAGGCCCTTTCAATCTGGAGATTCATCTCTTATTACAGGAAATGTTCTTATATCAGTTCTTTCCTCCTTTTCTATTTTTTTGCACCACATAGGGTTTACTTTTCTCCCACAGATGATTGCAGTGTGAGGTCCTGAGGGGCAGTGGCCATTGTGTCACCAGTGTCTCAGCTCTCTTCTATCCTTTGTCTTCTCTTCTGCCTTCCCCCTCATGGTCTCTTCTGATCAAAAGATGACCTCTGCATCCCAGCCCAACCCCTGTGTCAGGGAAGCAGGAGGAAGGGGCAAGGAGTAAATATAACAGAACCTCTGGTAGACTTTGATAGAAGTCCCATTGGCTAACACTGTGGGGCAGGGCCACCTGGGGGCTGCAAGGGAGGTTGGGAAATGTAGTTCTGTAGTTAGGAATAGCACTGCCCTCTAAGAAAGAAGAAACTTTCTTGTTAATAAAGAAGAGGCCACGCGCGGTGGCTCATGCCTGTAATCCCAGCACTTTGGGAGGCCGAGGTGGGTGGATCATGAGGTCAGGAGTTCGAGACCGGCATGGCCAAGAAGGTGAAATCCCGTCTATACTAAAAATACAAAAATTAGCTGGATGTGGCGGCAGGCGCCTGTAATCCCAGCTGTTCGAGAGGCTGAGGCAGAGACTCACTTGAACCCGGGAGGCAGAAGTTGCAGTGAGCCGAGATCATGCCACTGCACTCTAGCCTGTACGAAAGAATGAGGCTCCATCTCAAAAAAAAAAAAAAAAAAAAAAGAAAGAAAGAGAGAATGAATAGTGGGGAGACAGCGGGGAGTGTCTGCTCTAGTCTCGTCTTGTTCATCTTGAAGAATGATGCTACCTCCTTATTTTCCCAACAGGACACCTAATATGAATGGCCACTTATTAAGTACCTATTATAAATAGGTCATCAGGTCCTTCATATTCACTTTTTCTTTCAATCTTTGCAATAACCCTGAAGGTAGAGTATTACCATCCACATTTTACAGATAAAGACATGGAGGCTGAGACATGTGTCTTGTCCAAGGCTTCACACAGGCACTAGGTGACCAAGTCTAAATTGTAACCCTGATCCCTCTGTCCCTAAAATATAACTTTCTGCTGTAACTCAATATATGTCTTGATTATTACCTCAGAGGAAGGGCTGATGCGAAGAGATTTTCACATTAAAAATTCCTTTTTCAAATCCAGCATCCATTGTAATCTGCTTATGTTCCTCCGCTTCTTTGTTTCACGGGTCAACTCATTGGTATAAACAATCTGGTATCCAGTCTCAGATGGCCATCTGCTTTATTTTTGATTCTGAAAACAGTTTCGTAGCAAGAGTCCTATAAACACAAGTGCTGGAAAACTCACTTTTCTTTCTTGGGGTCCAGGGAAGCCTGAATTTTAAGGAAATGGATCACTCAAGATTCTTAGTTCCAAGCAAGATGAATGGGCTGAGTTCTCCTTTATGTGATTTTTCTCAGCCTCCCAAGTAGCTCTCTTCACACCAGTGTTGGGACCCAGCCCTTCATGAACCTTCTGCTAAGGCCAAGCCCTGGTGCTTTTCAGCTCAGATGAAGAGATAAATAGGGCGAGGGATGGGGGAAGGGACACGGAGCTTCCATGCCCTGCCTGGATGCCCCACCCTCCACGAACCTCAGCTGTTCGCAAGCTTTTCTTTTTTCTCTGTTCTTTCTTCCTGAAGCTCTTATTAATTAGATGTTGGGACCGCATAACTGGTTCTCTTATTTTATTTTTTCCCTCTTACTTGGCACACATTTGATTTACTGTTCTGTAGACATATCCTTTGGTTTACTTTCTGGTAGATGTCCACGATTTTTATCTTTCAATGTTTCTATTGAAATGTTTTTTTTTTCAGCAGTCATAATTTGAATTTTCAGCAGCTCTTTTCAATATCTAATTGTTCTTTTTTATACCTCTCTTTCTTGACTTACGGATGTAGCATCTCCTATTTCTCTGAAGATGTTAATGACAATTTTTCTGAGGTAGTGTTTTGCTTCTTGTCTTGTTTCTATTTTCTCTGGTTTGTTCCGCCTGCCTTCCCTTCCCTGGCCTTTCTTTCAACTTTCTCTTTCCTCTTTCATATTGGAAGACTTCCTTAAATGTTTGGGAAGTACTTATCTATTCATGTTAAAGAAAGAGTGCCCAAAAAGCTGACTTTTTGCAACTGTTGTTAACAAGAAGGGGTAGGTTATGCCACCTGGGGCTGCACTGCACAGAGGTGGCATGGCAGGCTAGTTTTCTGTACATATGTGCAGGTAGAAACCCATGTGCCACTCTTGTTCCAAAAAGCTGAATATGCCAATAGCTAGCCAGGGACAAGCCTTACTGTTCCCACTCATGGAGCAGAGTAGAGGGCAGTGGGGGGCGGATCCTACAGCAAAGGGCCGGGAGGGGTCGGAGAGTCAGGCTGCCAGGATGGAGAAGGGCCCTTGTGCTTTGTCTAACACTGTGATCCAGCGCCCTTCCATTAAGCCTTTCAAGAGGCTTTGTGCTTCAAATTTCTGAAGCTTTCTTGTGTTTTGTGGTGCATTTGACTCACCTTAAAAAATAATTATTTTTAATTGACACATAATAATTGTACATATTTATGGAGTAAAGTATGATTTTTTCATTAGTTTTACTTAGTATTTACTTATCATGGTCTTTTATCCCTCACACCCCACCGTTTCCCCTGAGTCCTCAAAGTCCATTGTGTCATTCTTAATGCCTTTGCGACCTTGTAGCTTAGCTCCCACTTATGAGTGAGAATAGATGATGTTTGGTTTTCCATTCCTGAGTTACTTCACTTAGAATAATGGTCTCCAATCCTACCCATGTTGCTGCAAATGCCATGATTTGATTCCTTTTTATGGCTGAGTAGTATTCCATGGTGTATATATACACCACATTTTCTTTATTCACTGGTTGACTGATGGGCATTTGGGCTGGTTCCATATTTTTGCAATGCGAATTGTGCTGCTATAAACATGTGTGTGCAAGTATCTTTTTTTGTATAATGAGTTATTTTCCTCTGGGTAGATACCCAGGAGTGGGATTGCTGGATCAAATGATAGATCAACTTTTAGCTCTTTAAGGATTCTCCACACTGTTTTCCATAGTGGTTGTACTAGTTTACATTCCCACCAACAGTGTAAAAGTGTTCCCTTTTCACCACATCCATGCCAACATCTAGTATTTTTTTTATTATGGCCATTCTTGCAGGAGTAAGGTGGCATTGCATTGTGGCTTTGATTTGCATTTCCCTGATCATTAGTCATGTTGAGCATTTTTTCATATATTTGTTGGCCATTTGTAAATCTTCTTTTGAGAATTGTCTATTCATGTCCTTAGCCCACTTTTTGATGAAATTGTTTGTTTTTTTCTTGATGATTTGTTTGAGTTCCTTGTAGATTCTGGATATTAGTCCTTTGTCAAATGTATAGATTGTAAAGATTTTCTCCCATTCTGTGAGTTGTCTGTTTACTCTGCTGATTATTTCTTTTGCTGTGCAGAAGCTTTTTAGTTTTATTAAGTCCCATCAATTTATCTTTGTTTTTGTTGCATTTGCTTTTGGGTTCTTGGTCATGGATTCTTTGCCTAAGCCAATGTCTAGAAGGGTTTTTCCATTGTTATCTTCTGTAATTTTTATGGTTTCAGGTCTTAGATTTAAGTCTTTGATCCATCTTGAGTTGATTTTTGTATAAGGTGAGAGATGAGGATCCAGTTTTATTCTTCTACATGTGGTTTGCCAATTATCCCAGCACCATTTGGTGAATAGGGTGTCCTTTTTCCACTTTATGTTTTTGTTTGCTTTATTGAAGATCAATTGGCTGTAAGTATTTGGCTTTATTTCTGGGTCTTCTATTCTGTTCCATTGGTCTATATGCCAGTTTTTACACCAGTACCATGCTGTTTGGTGACTGTGGCCTTATAGTAGATTTTAAAGTCAGGAAATGTGATACCCTTAGATTTGTTCTTTTTGCTTAGTCTTGCTTTGGTTATGCAGCCTCTTTTTTGGTTCCATATGAATTTTAGGATGTGTTTTTTCTAGTTCTGTAAAGAATGACGGTGGCATTTTGATGGGAATTGCATGGAATTTGTAGATTGCTTTTGGCAGTATGGTCATTTTTACAATATTGATTCTACCCATCCATGAGCATGGGATGTGTTTCCATTTGTTTGTGTCAGCCAAAATTTCTTTCAGCAGTGTTTTGTAGTTTCCCTTGTAGAAGTCTATCACCTCCTTGGTCAAGTATATTCTTAGTATTTTATTTTATTTTATTTTTTTGCAGCTATTGTAAAAGAGTTTGAGTTCTTGATTTGGTTATCAGCTTGGTTGCTGTTGGGTATAGCAGGGCTACTGATTTGTGTACATTAATTTTGTGTCCTGAAACTGCTGAATTTATTTAGCAGTTCTAGGAACTTTCTGGATGAGTCTTTAGGGTTTCCTAGGTATATGCTCATGCCATCAGCAAACAGTGACAGTTTGACTTCCTCTTTACCAATTTTGATACCCTTTATTTCTTTCTCTTGTCTGATTGGTTGCTCTGGCTAGGACTTCCAGTACTATGTTGAATAGAAGTGGTGAAAGTGGGCATCCTTGTCTTGTTCCAGTTCTCAGGGGGAATGCTTTCAACTTTTCCTCATTCAGTATAATATTGGCTGTGGGTTTGTCATAGATGGCTTTTATTACCTTAAAGTATGTCCCTTCTATACCAATTTTTCTGATGGTATTAATCATAAAGGAATGCTGGATTTTGTCAAATGCTTTTTCTGTGTCTATTGAGATGATCATGTAATTTTTGGTCTTAATTCTGTTTATGTGGTGTATCACATTTATTGACTTACGTATGTTAAATCATCCCTGCATCCCTGGTGTAAAACCCATTTGATCATGGTGGATTATTTTTGATATGCTGTTGGGTTCAGTAAGGTAGTATTTTGTTGAGGATTTTTGCATCTATGTTCATCAGGGATATTGGTCTATAGTTTTCTTTTTTTGTTATGTCCTTCCTTGGTTTTGGTATTAGGGTGATACTGGCTTCATAGAATGATTTAGGGAGGATTCCTTCTTCCTCTATCTTGTGAAATAATGTCAATAGAATTGGTGCCAATTCTTCTTTGAATATCTGATATAATTCAGCTGTGAATCTTTCTGGTCTTGGACTTTTTTTTTGTTGGCACTTTTTAAATGTACCATTTCAATCTCACTGCTTGTTATTGGTCTATTCAGTTTTTATTTTTTCCTGATTTAGTCTAGGAGGCTTGTATATTTACGGGAATTTATCCATCTCCTCTAGATTTTCTAGTTTGCATGCATAAAGGTGTTCATTGTAGCCTTGAATTATCTTTTGTATTTCTGTGATGTTGGTTGTAATATCTTCCATTTCATTTCTTATTGAGCTTATTTCAGTCTTCTCTCTTGGTTAATCTCACTAATGGTCTATCAATTTGGTTTATCTTTTCAAAGAACCAGCTTTTTGTTTCATTTATCTTTTGTATTGTGTGTGTGTGTGTGTTTCAATTTCATTTAGTTCTGCTCTGATATTGATTATTTTTTTTCTGCTACTGGGTTTGGGTTTGGTTTGTTCTTGTTTCTGTAGTTCCTTGAGGTGTGACTTTAGATTCTTTATTTGTGCTCTTTCAGACTTTTTTTTTTTTTTTTTGAGACTGAGTTTCACTCTTGTTGCCCAGGCTGGAGTGCAATGGCGCGATCTCGGCTCACCACAACCTCTGTCTCCCAGGTTCCAGCAATTCTCCTGCCTCAGCCTCCCGTATAGCTGGGATTACAGGCATGCACCACCATGCCTGGCTGATTTTTTTTTCGTATTTTCAGTAGAGACAGGGTTTCTCCATGTTGAGGCCAGTCTTGAACTCCTGACCTCAGGTGATCTGCCCACCTTGGCCTCCCAAAGTGCTGGGATTACAGGCGTGAGCCACTGTGCCCAGCCTTTTTCAGACTTTTTGATGTAGGCATTTAATGCCATGAACTTTCCTCTTAGCACCGCATTTGCTGTATCACAGAGGTTTTGATAGGTTGTGTCACTATCATCATTCTATACAAAGAATCTTTAAATTTCCATCTTGATGTCATTGTTGACCCAATGATCATTCAGGAGCAGGTTATTTAATTTCCATGTATTTGCATGGTTTTGAGAGTTACTTTTGGAGTTGATTTTCAATTTTATTCCACTGTGGTCTGGGAGAGTACTTGCTATAGTTCTGGTTTTCTTAAATTTGTTGAGACTTGTTTTGTGGCCTATCTTATGGTCTGTCTTGGAGAATGTTCCATGTCCTGATGAATAGAATGTATATTCTGCAGTTGCTGGGTAGAATGTTCTGTAAATACCTGTTAAGTCCGTTTGTTCTAGGGTATAGTTTAAGTCCATTGTTTCTTTGTCAACTTTCTGTCTTGATGATCTGCTTAGTGCTGTCAGTGCAGTATTAAAATCCCCCACTATTATTGTGTTGCTGTCTATCTCATTTCTTGGGTCTAGAAGTAATTATTTTATAAATTTGGGAGCTCCAGTGTTAGGTGCTTATATATTTAGGATTGTGATATTTTCCTGTTGGACTAGTCCTTTTATCATTATATAATGTCCCTCTTTGTGTTTTTTAACTGCTGTTACTTTAAAGGTCATTTTGCCTGATGTAAGAATAGTTACTCCTGCTCTATTTTGGTGTCCATCATGGAATATCTTGTTCCACCCCTTTACCTTAAGTTTATGTGAGTCCTTATGTGTCAGGTGAGTCTCTTGAAGACAGCAGATACCTGGTTGGTGAATTCTTATCTATTCTGCCATTCTGTATCTTTTAAATGGAGCATTTAGGCCATTTACATCCAATGTTAGTATTGAGATGTGAGGTACTGTTCTATTCATTGTGTTATTTGTTGCCTGAATACCTTAGGTTTTTTTTTTCATTGTGTTGTTGTTTTATAGGTTCTGTGAGATGTATGCTTTCAGAAGATTCTATTTTGGTGTATTTGGAGGATTTGTTTCAAGATTTAGGGCTTTTTTTTTTAGCAGTTCTTATAGTGCTGGCTAGGTAGTGGCAAATTCTTTCACCATTTGTCTGAAAAAGACTGTATCCTCCCTTCATTTAGGAAGCTTGGTTTCGCTGGATACACAATTCTTGGCTGATAATGTTTTGTTTAAGGAGGCTAAAGATAGGACCCCAGTCCCATCTAGTTTGTAGGATTTCTGCAAGAAATCTACTGTTAATCTGATAGGTTTTCTTTTATAGGTTACCTGATGTTTTTGCCTCACGCTCTTGAGATTCTTTCCTTTGTCTTGACTTTGGATAGCCTGATGACTGTGTGCCTAGGCAATGATATTTTTGTGATGAATTTCCCAGATGTTCTTTCAGCTCCTTCTATTTGGATGTCTGGATCTCTAGCAAGGCCAGGGAAGTTTTCCTTGATTTTTCCCTAAAATGTGATTTCCAAACTTTTAGGTTTCTCTTCTTGCTTAGGGACACCAATTATTCTTAGGTTTGGTCATTTAACATAATCTCAAACTTCTTGGTGGCTTTGTTCATTTTTTAAAATTATTTTTTCTTTGTCATTATTGGATTGGGTTAATTCAAAATTCTTGTTTTCAAACTCTGAAATTCTTTCTTCTACTTGTTTGATTCTATTGCTAAGACTTTCCAGTGCATTTTGCAATTCTCTAAGTGTGTCCTTCATTTCCAGAAGTTGGGATTGATTGTTTTTTATTTAGGCTATTTCACTAGAGATCTTTCCATTCATATCCTGTATCATTTCTTTTTTTTTGATTTCTCAAAGTTGGACTTTACATTTTTCTGGTACCTCCTTGATTGGCTTAATAGTTGGCCTTCTGAATTCTTTTTCTGGCAATTGAGATTTCATCTTGGTTTGGATCCATTGCTGGTGAGCTAGTGTGATCTTTTTGGGGTGTTAAAGAACCTTGTTTTGCCATATTACTACAATTGTTTTTCTGGTTCCTTCTAATTTGGGTAGATTGTGCCAGAGGGAATATCTGAGCCTCAAGTGCTGCTGTTCAGATTCTTTTGTCCTACAGGGTGCTCCTTTGTTGTGGTGCACTCCCCTTTCCCCTAGGGTTGGGGCTTCCTGAGAGCTTAATTGCAGTGATTGTTATTTCTCTTCTGGATCTAGCTACCCAGTGGAGCTACTGGGCTCTGGGCTGGTACTGGGTAGCGTCTGCAAAGAGTCCTGTGATGTGATCCATCTTCAGGTCACTCAGTCATGGATACCAGCACCTGCTCTGGTGGAGGCAGCAGGGGAGTGAAGTGGACTGTGTAAGGGTCCTTGGTTGTATTTTAGTTAAGTGTGCTGATTTTGTGTTGGCTGGCCTTCAGCCAAGAGATGATGCTTTCAAGAGCACCTCAGCTGCTGTTGTAGAGGGAGGATCAGGTGGTGGGCAGGGCCATAGAGCTCCAAAGAGATTAATGTCCTTTGTCTTTGACTACCAGGGTGGGTGTAGAACTATCAGGTGGAGGCAGGGTTAGGTGGGTCTGAGCTCAGACTCTCCTTGGGTGGGGCTTGCTGAGGCTGCTGTGGGGGATGGGAGTGTGGTTCCCAAAAGATAAGTGTGTGAGGTAATACATATGTTAATTAGCTTGATCTTAAGTGTGTGAGGTAATACATATGTTAATTAGGCATTCAATGTCTACACATTTCAAAGCATCATATTGTACTTTATACATAGGTACAATTTTTATTTGTCAAGTTTTAAAAAGCCAAAAATCCGAGGGGTGGTTATAGCTGCCTCTGCTGTGTTATACATGTTACCAGGGAGGTAGGGGAAAGCTGGCAGCCACAGGCCTTACCAAGCTCCCAAAAGGCTGATCTCACTCTCACTGTGCCCCTCCAACAACACTGAGTTTATTTCCAGGCACCCAGTGAGCAGGGCTGAGAACTTGCCCCAGGCTACAAGCCTCCCTGCTGAGAAAGCAAGCAGACTTACACTTCCTCGGCTGTCCCTTGGAGCCTGAAGCAGCAATCCACCTCCTTCAAAGGGTCTGTGGATTCTCTCGGCTTTTTTGGTATGTTTCTGCAGTAGTTCTTGGAACAAAAGTTTACGATGTGGGTCTCCACACATTGCCCTGTCCAGCCAAGTAGGAGCTGCAAGTTAGTCCTGCCTCCTATCCACCATTTTTCTTCTACTCCAGTGTGATATTTTGATACTTGTATACAATGTGCAATGATCAAATCGGGGTAATTAGCATATCCATCAAACATTTATTTTTTGAGTGTGTGTTGAAAACATTCAAAATCTGCTCACCTAGCTGTTTGAAAATGTGCATAAGCTGCTGTTTATTGTAGTCACCCCACAGTGCTGTAGAACCCTAGAACTAGTTCCTCCTCCCTAGCTGTGCTTTTAGATCCATTAATCAGCC
This sequence comes from Pongo pygmaeus, assembly GCF_028885625.2. Taxonomy (NCBI): domain Eukaryota; kingdom Metazoa; phylum Chordata; class Mammalia; order Primates; family Hominidae; genus Pongo; species Pongo pygmaeus. Next base: position 79,755,212 of record NC_072386.2, read on the forward strand.
TCTTCATTTGGCTCACTTCATCAGAGTCCTCTGCAGGATTATGGCTTGTGACTTCATCTAACTTGCTAGTCAGTTACTACTTTTGCTTTAATTTTTTAAAAATAGCTTTATCGAGATATAATTGATATATAATGAAGTACATACTTAAAGGGTACAATCTGATAAATTTTGACATAGATAAACTATAAAACCATCAGCACAATCAAGCTCTCTTGTTTGCTAACTGTATCCTACTAAGTGACTGAAGACCTCTTTTTGGCACCTGTAAAATGGAAAGGATGATAGCAATCTCTACAGCCTATGGGTTTTACAAGGTCCAAAGAGATAATATATATGCAGTACTTAGCACAGTGTCAAGCACACATTAGGTGCTCAGTAAATAGAAATCTTATTGCTAAATAAAAAATTAGAATTGAAAATAGAACTACCTCATGATCCAGCAATCCCACTGCTGGGTACATATCCAAAAGAGATGAACTTGGTATGTTGAAGAAATATCTGGACTCCCATGCTCAGTGCAGTGTTATGCACAATAGTCAAGATGTGAATTAACCTAAACGTTCATCACTGGATGAAATAATAAAGAAAATGTGGTATACACTCACAATGAAATATTGTGTACTCAACCATAAGAAGAAGGAAATTCTGTCATTTACAACAGCATGGGTGAACCTGGAGAAAGTTACACTAAGGGAAATAACCCAAGTACAGAAAGACGAATACCACAGGATCTCTCTTATATGTGGAATCTAAAAAAGTTGAAATCACTAGAAGCAGAAAGTAAAATGGTGGTTACCAGAGACTGGAGGCAGGGAGACTGGGGAGATCTTGGTCAAAGGATATAACATTTCAATTAGACAGAAGGAATAAATTCAAGAGATCTGTTGTACAACATGGTGACTATGGTTGATAGCAATGTATTGTACACTTAAAAATTGCTAAGAGTAGATTTTAAGTGTTTTTGCCACAAAAAAAAGGTAAGTGTGTGAGGTAACATGTAGGTTAATTAGCTTGATGTAGGCATTCAATGTCTACATATTTCAAAACATCATACTGTACATTATACATAGGTACAATTTTTATTTGTCAAATTTTAAAAAGCCAAAAATGCTACTAGATGTATAATGCTGTGGTATCTAGGAATCTGCATTTTTATAAATATCTCTAGTTAATTACAATGCAGTTATTCCTCAGAAAACACTTGGAGAAATACAGATATGACTTCTAAAACGTAAAAATGTCCATTGTACAGCACAATTGCCTGCAATGGGTATTCCTGTATTTTTTTTTAATATAATTTAATAGAACAAATTATATATTGAGACAATTTAAGAATCAAAGAGGACTTTTCATGTTAGGGAACATGCTAAACTTTTCTTCTTAACATGCTAGCAAAATTTGCATTCCAGGGTTCTTTTAGTCCTAAGGGTATCACTTATGAGAATCCATGTCGTGTCTTATTAAAGTTGGTCAAAAAGTTCGATTTTGCGGCTAGCAGGCTTAAAATACCAAGGCTTCCTGTGGAAACAGAGAACGAGACTCTCCACGTTCCAACTTCAAGGGCCATGAAGGAATCATATATTTTGGAGTTTTCAGAGTGAAACGATTCACAGAGGCTCTATAAAATTAATTGCCTTTCACCACTCTTAAAGCAGGTAGACCTACAGACATATAAAAACCCACTGAATATTTAAAAGTTTCCTTCCAGCTCTAAAATGTTATTTCTTTAGAATTAAATTCAAAATTATCTAGGGCAAAATGCAAAATCCAGTAAAAATAACATCAAATGAGGTAGTAAATGGACAAGGTCTGTTTTTGTATGCTTCACACTTACTGACTCGTGTCCGCCTTACTTAATCCTGGTGAAGTCGGTGTTACTATTAGTTTCATTTTACAGATGAGAAAACTGAGTCACAGAGAGACTAAGCGACTTGTCTAAGGTCACAGAGGGAGTACTAGAAAACCCAGGAATGGAACCGGAGCAATGGGATCCTGGTGCCATGCTCTTGACCTCTCTATGATAACATGCTCTGTTCATATTTTAACCTCTTTGCTTGCTCCTAGCTCTGTCAAATGTGCATATCAGAGTATTAAAGTATCAGTCATGGGACACGGTGTAGTGAGAATTTATGAAACTAAATTATCATAGAATCTATTGTGTTTTACTTTTTAATGAAAAAGGTAGTTGCTATATAACAGGCTAAAACTTAGCTTGAACCATGTGACATTGCCAAGAGTTACCTACTGTTGTCATTTTTGACCTAAATTGATAATTTTTTAGTTGTCTCTTGGCTACTTTGTAGTGTTCAATCAAATATATAATTCACCATTGAATCGTGATGTACAGTTTATGAGAATATTACCCCACTCTTCTGTTTGCTCCTCATAGTCTTGGGAGGTGGAGAGAACTCTGTTATTACCCCTGCTTCACAGAGGAAGAAATGGCAGTTGCATTGAAGAGACCTGCCCCAAATGGTGCAAGGTTGGATAGTGACCAGAACAATCCTTCACCAGTGCTCAGTTCCTCCTGTCACCCTCTTGTCCTGGTGGCAGCCAATGGCTGCTTTTCAGTGGCCAATATGCAGGGGTTTTAGGCATCACTTTGGATAGGCATATTGAATTCATCAAATGCAACTTGATAGGAAACTTGAGCAGAAGATATAAAAGGAGGGTGCCTACCAGCCAATGGCAGGGGCGGAGACAGGAGCCAGGGCAGTGCACATTATATCGTTTCCAGAGCTATTGGCAGAGAGGGAATGTCCTCCCTCCTCGTAATTTTGATTCCTCCACACTTCTTCCTGTCTCTGCATCTGATGACTGAGGGCTGGTCTCTCCTGGGTCGCCTGCAAGCTGCCTTGCTACAGGGAGAGCCAGGTGTGAGGCAACCTGTCTCTGGTTTCCCGTGAGGGTTCTCCTGCTTCTCTATGGTGTCTGGAGATGACCCTGCCTGGTTCCTATGCGAAGTGCAGTGAAACAACCTCCTTTCAATAAGGTGTGTAAGACCCGGCTATCCCATACATGACATGATACATACACACAGGCTGTTGTTGATGACCATTCAGGGCTTCCTTAGGGGACATGTGCCCTGGCAACAGGCTCTGCACCATCTTCTTCCTCTGGGGAAGAGAGGTGAAGGAGCCAGACTCCTGATGCCAGCCCCCTGAGAGCTGAGAGGGTCAGGGTAAGAGCAAACATGCGGAGGAGGTTCTCAGGCAATCTCCTGGATCACAGCTGAACGCACATGGACTCAGCATGGCCGATGGCAGCCCATGGGGGACACAGTAGCACTGTCTCTGTGGCTGTTTGTGTTGTTTTGTTGAATTGGAGGCATCCGTTGAGGATGATGTCATTTAGATGAAAAACCACTAAAGTGGGAGCCAGCAATTCTGGATCCTAATCAGGGTTCTGTCTATGGGAAGCTGTGTAGTTTCCCACTGGCCTTAGGTAATCCCTGCCAGGCTGTGCCACCCTCCCCAGAGTCATATCTACCCACTTTCCCCTGGAATCAAAACTGTCTAGCCATTCCAGGCCATGTCAGCTCCTAGGCCAAACCCCTTCTTTCCTTCTTGAAGGCCTCCACAGGTTCCCTTACCCTCTGACTGAAGTGCTCCTGCTCCAGTCATGGCCTGGTGAACAACTATTCAGTTTTCTAACTCCTCCTCCCCTCCCTGAGTAGGTTTTCATGCTCTGCTATTTCATAGCAACTTTTTTTTTGTCTGTCTTCATACCTGTTTCAATCATCTGTTGATGCATAAAAAACCACGTCACATGTAGTGGTTTTAAAACAACAATTTATCATTTTTCATGATTCTTTCCAGGTGAAGCATCTGGTTCATCTACTTGGCTGGGGCACTAGGATGCCCCATTTCAAAGTGCCTGAGTCTCATGGCTGGTGGTTGGTGTTAGCTATGGCTAAGATTCAGCTGGGGCTGTTGGTTGGGACCTTCAGTAGTTTCCCTTGTGATCTTTTCTGGGTACTTGGGCTTCCTCACAATATGGCAGCTGGGTTCTGAGGAGGAATGTTACGTGAAGTGAGGCAGAGGTTGCCTGACTCCTGAGGCCCAGTCTCACAACTGCCCAGCATCTGCCACATCTGTTATTGCTTGAAACAGATCACAGGGACAAGGAAGAAGATTCTATATCTTGATGGAAAAAGAAAATTTTACATTAGAAAAGAGAACAGGATGTGTGAGAAAAGTGGCAATCTTTGAAAACTTGGTCTATTTCAGTTCCATGAATCACACGATCATCTCTTTTGATCTTTATGTTCTTCCTTGAGCTGCAAATATTTTGAGAGCAAGGACCATTTATATTTGCTCACCACTGTTTCCTCAACCTCTTGTACCATTTTTTATATACTTGCAGAATAAATGGAAGGTACATTTATTGTGCCTTGTACAAATCACTTCACCTTGATAACCAACTTACATTCTATAAGACAATAGAGCTAGATCACATGATTATATGTAAGGCTTCAAGTTTTACTCATAAAATTATATGACTTTTTATTCAACTGGGATAGCCTAGCAATATGCTTATGGATCCTTTAATAACTGGTATACAGCTGGGCAACTATCATCTAATTTTAGCCTGACAGCTCTCTGGAAAAGCCTACTGTTGTTCTGGCACATGGTACCTATTGAATAATTCCATTTTGTAGCAGAGCCAAAAATAATAATCATGTTTCATAGTTGAAGGCTTTGCAAACCACACCATAAATGGCCATACCCTTTGGTCACCCCAGAGATAGGTCATTTTTAAATTGGTAGTCTTGACAATAATGGTGATCATACAAAGAATGTAGCTTCCTTTGAAACACCCTGAAGCATTCTCATGGAAATCTTTTTATCTTCACTGTATCCTTGTAAAGTAGGAAATGGATGAGTAATTGTTTGTGTCAAATGACCATTTCCTTAGGTTCAGTGGATTGGGCTATTCTTGTGCATTTCAGTGGTACAATTTCCATTTTACTGCTGCTCTTGTCGTGATGATGAACTTCATGGATCCTTGATAAGTATATTTTCCACTGCCTCAAAAGTACATATTTATTTGTTTCAATGAAGCCATTTAATAATACCTTTTCATGAATAATATTGATTTGAAAATATAATTTGAGCATGAAATATGATGTGATGTTTACAAGAATTGGAATGCTTTCTCTAAATTTGTACTTTCTCCCCAAATGTTAAAATTCTGGGCCTTGTGTTATTATTATTATTACTTTTTTACAGAAGAAGCTTCTTCAAAGAAGCTGTTTATTCAGGCAAGAAAACACTTTTGTGGTACTATATGCATTAGGAAGCACATCATGATAGAGCATTGAGAACATGTCTCAATTAATAAAATATAATTTTCATGTTACTGAAACTGTGGCAGATCACAGGAAAAGAAGAAAATTTCTCATTTATTTTATATTTCACTCATTATAATTTTAATACAAAAATCTGACTTTATTTATTGATCTTTATTTCCTTCTTTTTTATTTATTATTATTATTTTTTACTATGCCTTGACTTTGTATAGAATAAAATCTGATTTTAAAAATAGGCCGGGTGCGGTGGCTCACACCTGTAATCCCAGCACTTTGGAAGGCCGAGGCGGGCAGATCACGAGGTCAGGAGATCACGACCATCCTGGCTAACACGCTGAAACCCCGTCTCTACCAAAAAATGAAAAAATTAGCCGAGCATGGTGGCGGGTGCCTGTAGTCCCAGCCACTCGGGAGGCTGAGGCAGGAGAATGGCGTAAACCTGGGAGGCGGAGCTTGCAGTGAGCCAAGATCCTGCCACTGGGCGACAGAGCAAGACTCTGTCTCAAAAAACAAAAAACAAAAAACAAAGTAAAAGGAAAAACAATGAATCAATTCCATTTGGGAATATAGACACAAAACCAAAAAACTGTAAAATATTAGTGAATCAAATTCAGCAGTAAATTAGAAAATGAATCCTGCTTGACCAAGCAGGGCTTGTTCCAGAAATGAAAAAGAGGTTTAACATGCTTAGCATACTCATTATATGAACACAGTAAAGAAACATATAATTAAATCAACAGATTTAAAAATCACATTTGACTAATTTTTAGTTATTTATCCCAAAAGCTGTAAATAAAATAGAACTAGGAGGAAGCTACTGAGAGATAATTAAGGTGGTTCATAAAAAAACTACATATTTTGAAATATTAAACAACTGAAATGTGGAACATGACTGCAATGCCCCAATCACCATTATTAAACAACATTATTTTTGAGAGTCTAGCTAATGTAATAAAATATAAAATAAGTAAGTCATACCAAGGTTAGGACAGAAAGATCAAAATTATCTTTATTTGTAGGCAATAGGATTACAGGCTTGGAAAATACAATAGGCCAGATTTTAAAAACTGTTGCATTCAAAAGATATTTTGTACACAAAATAAAACATAAAATTAATATCTTTAAAGATAATATCAATAGATAGAAATTAAATGAAAAACTGCCAATGTATAATAACAATAAAAGCTATCAAGTAAATGAAAATGAATTTAACGAGACACGTTTAGACATAAAGGAAGGCTGTTATTCAGTTTTAAGGAGGATGGAACCGTAGAGATGCAGGCCTTCAGAACAGGGTTTCTGATGGCTCTGCCTCCACTCCCAGAGAGGCTGTCAGTGGTGCCTCTTCTGTACCAGCCCCTTCTGCATAGGCGGGCAGATGCCATAGCACCCCCAGGCCTCACACCCACTCAGGGCCCCTTCCCTGAGGAAGAGAGATGATAGCATGTCATGTGGACCCAGAAGAGCAAGAGAGAACCTTCCCCAAATCCCCCAGCACAGCACTCCTCACATCTTTTCCACCAGAATTGGTTCACATGCCCATTTTTGAGCCAGTCTCTGGAAAGAGCTATGAGCTTAGACAACCTAATGTAATCTCTGGATTAGGATTATCTTTCTCTGAAGAATATGGCAGAGAGTTTATGTTCTGAACAAGTTTGAGATTTCGTTAGTAAGGAGGAGGTGGAAATGAATTAATTCTAAGTAAACAACAATCAGTCACTTGAAAGAAAACAAAGATAGACTCCTACCTTGTTCCGCGCACAAAAAATCCAAGTTTAAATAATGTATTAGTTCATTTTTGCACGGCTGTAAAGAAATACCCCAAGACTGGGTAATTTATAAAGAAAAGAGATTTAATTGGCTCACGGTTCTGCAGGCTGCACAAGAAGCATGGTCGGGGAGGCCTCAGGAAACTTACAATCATGGCGGAAGGCAAAGGGAGAGTAGGTATGTCTTACACGACAGGAGCAGGAGCAAGAGAGAGAGCAGGGAGGTGCCACACACTTTTAAACAACCAGATCTCATGAGAACTCTATCATGAGACAGCACCAAGGGGATGATGCTTAACCGTGAGAAACCATCCCTGTGATCCAATTACCTCCCACCGGGCCCCACTTCCAAACATTGGGTATTACAATTGAAAATGAGATTTGGGTGGGGACACAGACACAAACCATATCAAATAACTAAGTGTAAAACAAACCCATACAAGTATTAGATGAAAATATAGAAGAATGTTGCCTAACCTTGGGGTGAAAAAGGCCTTGTCAAGCAACAAACAAAACTCAAAGGACATACAGGCAGATAGAGACTGGTTTCACGATAGAAGTTAATCATTTCTATATGGCAAAAAACATCAGAAAGAGTCAAATAGCAAATGACAGGGTAAAACATTTGAACTATACGTGGACAAAGGTTTAATATCTTTCATATACAAAGAACTTCTTCAGAAAAGGAAAAATAAAGATCCAGTTGAAAAGTATCAAAGGAGATGAACAGGCAAGAGAAAACGCAAAAAGTTAAGAGAAAATTAAGACTCTCGACCTCATTAGTATTAGGACAATTAAAATTAAAACAACAAAATGCCAAATTTACTATCAAATTTTAACAAATTAGAGAAAGTTTATAGGATTCAATATTGGAAAGGATTTAGAGAAACTGTACTCCCTGATTTTACAGATGGCAGTGTGCATTGCCCCAAATGTTAGAGGAAGTAATCTGACAGTATCTGTTAATTCTATGATGGAGAAATCCCATTTTTAGCAATATGTTTTACAAAAATTAAAAAAATAGAGATATGCCCAAAGATATTCTTGTGCATTCATTGTAATAGAAAAACACAGAACACAATCTGAATATCTATCCATGGTGAAACTGCTGTAAAAACAATGCAGCATACATACTGTGGACTAGCGTTGATATTAAAGGCGTGGGTTAAACCCTGAGTAAGAAGGCAGCAGTGGTGGCATAATTGTGAATGTTCTGGAATCCCTCAACAAATCCAACCAGAGCAATTGAAATAATAAAAACTCATTATCTATGAATAGCGTTTATAACAAAATGAGGTGATAAGGTGTCTCCCAAACCACAAATAAAAGCAGGTGGAGTCAGACCATAGATGGCAACAAGGCCTATGTGATACAGGCTGCTGGGCAGGAGGTGGTGAGGGAGGACAGGACACTCTATGAATGCTCCACACCAGCCAGCCAAAGCTGACCTCCTGACAAACCTCCACAGTGAATAGGACCCTGCCACTTTGCTATCGAAAGTCTCCTGTCTCTCTCAATCATCACTCGTTTATTTAAAAAAAAGTTGTTTGTATTTTTGTTGATACATCATGGCTGTACATATTTTGGGGGCACGTGATATTTTGATACCTGTATCCATTGTGTAATGATCAAATCGGGGTTACTGCAATATCCACCATCTCAAGACTATATTTTCTTTGTGTTGGGAACATTACAATTCTTCTCTTCTAGCCATTTTGAAATATGCAATAAATTATTGTTAACTATAATTTCTCTGCTGTTCTATAGAATACTAGAAGTTATTCCTTCTAATGATATTCTTGTACACATGAATCAACTTTTCTTCATACCTCCACCTTGCTTCCCTTCCCTGTAAAAGGTATTTTTGCGTCTATATATATGAGAGGAATTTGCCTGTTCTTTTCCTTTTTTACAATGACGTTGCTTGGTTTTGGTGTCAAGGTCATGCAGGCTTCAGAAAACAGGTTCCTGGGGGTTTCATTGATTTCTATTCTCTGGAGAAGTTTGTGTAAGATTTGCATTAGTTTTTCACTGGACAGCCATTTGGGTCTGGAGTTTTCTCTAAGAGAAGGTTTTAATTTATGGTGTTAATTTCTTCAATATTACAGGATTATCCATGTTTATTATTTCTTCTGGAGTCAGCTTTGGTGAGTTGGAGTTTCCTAGGAATTTGTTTACTTTTCTCTTAAAAATTTGTTTATTGGTTTATTGTAATTATCATCTTACTATCATGTTCCTATCTCCAGAACCTTTAGTGATGTGCCCCGCTCCCGACCTCCATTTCTGATTCTTGGGATTTGTGTCCTCTTTTTTACATTGATAAGTCTTAGCAGGAGTTTGACAAGTTGCTTCTTTCAAAGAAAGAACTTTCACTTTATTGAGCCTTTGTATTAGATGTCTATTTTCTATTACATAAATTTCTGTCCTTTCATTTTATTCTCTTTCTCCAACTTTGCCTTTTTTTAAAAAAAATTAATTTGGTAATCTCATTCTAATTTCTTTAGATGGATACTTAGGCCACTTGGTATTTAGTTATTTATGTTCTTCAATATATCTGTTTAAGTTTTAAAATTTCCCTCTAAGCACCGTGTTAGCTGCATCTCACAAGTGTTTACATTTTTGTTATCAAGTTCAAAATAATTCCTAATTTCCATTGTAATATCTTCATTGATCCTTGAGTGCTTTAGAAATGTATCCCTTACCTTCCAAACATATGGGAATTTCCTAATTAGCATTTAATTATTATTTTCCAGATTAACTGATAAGTGATCAAACAGCTCCATGGGATGAGGAGAAGCCGGGCTCACCTCATGGAGTACGGCTGAAACCTCAATGGGCCTGGAGGTGATGTGGTGGCAGCTGAGGCAGAAGCAGCTGGGGACCTCCGCAAACAAGGGGTGTGGGTCCCTGGAGTCAGGAGAGGCTGAATGCATCTGATGAGGGGCATAAATTGTGTTCAATGAAATATCTTTCATTAGTTTGGGGAAATCTTCACCCAGTATCTCTTAATGTTGCTTCTGCTCCAGTCTGTGCTGTTACCTCTGAACAGGACACTGTATTCTCTTGTTTTTCACCCTTTCCTGTATGTTTCACATCTGTTTTTCTCTTTGTGCTTTTTTTAGAATCTTTTCTTCTAATTTATATTCCTATTTACATATTTTCTCCTTAGCTGTATCTCATCTGCTATTTAGCCCATTATAAGCTTTAATATCAACAATTTTATTTTTCAGAAGAATGTCCATTGTTTTTCTTTAAAAATTTCCAGTTTTCTGTTGAAATTTTTAGTCTTATTCATAATCTGCTTAAACATATTGAGGTAGTTAATTTATAGACTGTGACTCAAACTGGATTTTAAATGCTATTGAAAAATTTTTGTTTATTTTCTTAGGTGTGATAATGGTATAATGGTTAGGTCATTAAAATTATATACTGAAGTCCTTAGAGGGGAAATGATATTATATCTGTGATTTATTTTTAAATACTCCAAAAAAGTGTGTGTGTGTATATAATTGGTGAGGATGCATAATTTGTACATGGGAGCTCATTCTGGTATTCTTCCTTTGATGTAGGCTTTAAAAAATTTTTAAAAAGTCAGTTCTGATAATTCCATTATGGGGGCAATACCAGAGTTTGCTTCTATTGTCTTTCTTTTCTTAAATTGCATATATTTAAGGTATACAACTTGATGATTTGATACTGCTTCCATTTTTTAAATTGCCTTTCTTGCTTTACATTCCCATGCTTTGGTTTTGAGAATATTGGGTTATTTCTGACTGAATGGCAATATTGTTTATTAAGAGTAGTAGAAAGAGTTTGAGGCCTAGTCTGATGTTATCTCCCTTCAGGCAAGATTTATATTTTCTCCTGGTTGGCAGCTGGGGTCTGAGCAACTCAGGTTCCCCATAATCCAATTGCACAAGAGATTTGACACCGGGATTCAGTGCCCACAAGGGCTGATTCACAAATGGATCACCCTTGCTCATAGGATGTAGCCGTTCATGGTCCTGACTGAGAATGGATGGTTTAGGAGCTTCTCTGCCCTTTGGTGGGCCCTGAACTCCAGACCTTATGCTCGCTGCACTGAAAGTCTGCCAGGAGCTCTCCTGCTCCCTATCCCTGCCTCTGGACTGCTTCTGGAAGCAGCAGGTGTCTCTGGGAAGACTGGCCGCAGGTGCTAGGCTGACTCTCTGTCCTTCGTTTTGCTCCCAAATCATGTTCTGTAACTATTTATTGGCTTGTTTGTTCTCTGGTGCCTTCAAGTAGATGGCTTTCTAACAACAACAACAAGAACAACAATTACCATCTTTTCTTGTTGTTCTCATGTGGCGGGGGTGGACTAAGTTAGTCCTCCATTGCCATGTGCCATCTATCTTCTCTCTTTGTCCCTCCTCCTTTGATGGGCCCCTCCTGTCATCCGGACCATCTCTCCTGCCTGGTGGGAGGCTTTTGGTTCCATTGATGAACAGAGTGCTACTCTAGAGTATGTTGGTACTGACAAAGCCCTGGGTAGTCCATTCTGCGCACAACTCCAGAGTGTTTGTGTCTCTTCATACCAAGCCCATGTCCCTGACAAGCATGGATCCCTGAGTGAGCTGCGCTAAGACGTTATATTATATGGCTGCCTGTGCTGGGGTTGCCTGAGCTCAAAGGAAATGTCTGTGGCAGGAGAGTGGCCTGCCTGAGAACCCGGAATACATCCCAGGACAACAGATGAGGGAGATAACTCACTATGGGTCACTGTGCCTGGGACCAAGCACATTTCTTTCAGCAGCTTTTTGGATGCTTTTGGGGAGTGTGGCTTGAATTAGAGTGTTTTGGATTTTCTGGAAGATAATATGGAACTTCTGCTGGAATTCAGTTTAGTTTAACAAATGTGAAGAGTGGAAGGGAGGAAGGGAAGAAGGAAGAAAGGAGAAGGGCTAGGAAGAGAGATGTCAGTGGAATGGGCTGTTCTCCTATATTCAGGCCCAAGAGACACCTAGAGGCCACGTGAAAGGTAACCACAGCTCCTTAATGCCTGTGCCTGGAGCATATCACCTGAGCGGGTGGCAGAGCTCAATGTTTTCTACTGTGGGAGAGAAGCTGAATTATTAAAGACAGAAGGATTGGCAGAGCAGGTGCAATCCCATTGAAACACACCTGCAGGGATAGGAGGAGCTCAGGGGAGTAAGGTCCTCCCTCTACTACTCTGCCTTCATCTTCTGGGCCCCCGTTCCTGCCCTGTCGCCCCGTGTAGATGGCGTAGCTGATTCATTGAACTCGCCATGTGCCGGCCACTGCTTGCAGTGTTTCACATGAGTTAACTTACTTAATTCTCTAAGCAATCCTGTAAGCTAGGAACTCCCTCATCCTTATTTTAGAGATGAGGAAACTCAGACACAAATTGAGTAATTTCTCTGGGAAATGTTGGAGGTGGGAATTCAAACTAGTTTGTTTCCAGAGTCTGTGCTTTTTTGCTGATCTCATTTGTGCTAGAGCACAAAGCCATTCCTGTTAGCTGCATTCCTTCTTGCGGGGACAAACTCCATCCTCATCCCGGGCAGTACTAACCCATTCTGCAGAGGAATAATGACACTGGCATAGTGGAGCTCATGCCCAGACATGGGTCTCCCCTAGACCCGGTTCTGGGCCCGGGTCCCGCCTCCCCTGCTTCACACTTCTTCAGAATTGAGCCTTATGGAATCTGGCTGCGGCAGATAAATCATTCCAAATCACAGAGCCTTACAGCCTTTCTCAGAGTTGGAAATCACAATGGTTCCATGATAGGATACCATAAATCTTCAGCTAAATAGATTTGTGATTCTTCAAGGGACTCTAGTTCTGGCTGTTGATAGAAAATGCCTCATATGGCCTATTTACCCCTGGCTTTGTCATCTGTCCCAGCAAAGAGACAAAACCCCAAATAGTGCCAACTTAAATTCCAAATTTTGAGTTTGCCATAAGCACTGAAATACAACAAAAACACAGGTTTTCATAGATATCAGTCATATGTAAATAGGAGAAGAAATCAAGCATGAAGTCTGTGTTAAATACAATCACAGTTCTTTTATTTAACAAATTAAAAAGGTAAAAGCTAGCTTTATGTTCCTGTCATAGTCAGTTGAGTGATGGATTCATCTGATGGTGGCCTGGACCTCTAACTTTCCTTCACAAACCTTAACTCCAGAAGAATTAACTCTGCTGTCAGTGACAAGATGAGAGTGACCACCATGACCAGCATCAGGGCCAATGGAGGTCAGGATGGTTGGGCCCAAAGGTTTCCAGGGTGGGGTCATGGTGTCCATGAAATCAACAGACAACCTATCTGATCTATAAACTGAAAAGCACTTGAGTTAACACTCCTGAATCTTGAGTGAGCAGACACTATGGAAAGTCCCTGAGAGAAGAGGTGGTTTGTTCCCCTTGAGACCAGACCCTAGAGAAACTACCACAAGAGCATACTCTATCTTCCTCCTACCATCCAAGAAATTGCCTGAAGCCATTAACTAGGGTGGCCATGCACAGGGGAAAGGGAGAAACCCATATTTTCAGGGATACATAGGCACAGGCTCTGGGCTGATACAAATCCAAACCAGATTGGAGATTGATGTGGGAGGTGAGATGGTCAGGGGAGAAATAGAATTTTGGCCCAAGTCTATTTCACAGTAGGCCAGTGGCTCTGGAAGCCTACCTTGTGGTTATTTTTCTAGCTCCTGAATGTAAAGTTGAGACAGAAATACTCAACAACTGCTCAAATCTCTACACTGATTTCCTTATCAATGTGGAGGGTGGGGCTAGGGTCCCTCTGGTAGAAATGGTCAAATGGAAACCCCTGGAACTACCTTTCCCTATAAAACTAAAATCAACAAGCATATCTGGTGAATTTCAAAGATAGTGCACCATCAGAAACTTGCAAGATGCAGAGGAGGCGACTCTCGTGTCCTCTTCATGCAGAGGACAGGCAATTCTTGGAGAATGACAATAAATTATCATACATGTAATAATATATGACTACAACTGTAGCCATTCTTCAAGAGGTAGGTTTTTTGGTGGAGCAAATCAACACAGCCCTCGTCTCCTGGTATGCAACTTTTGTATTGGCTAATGCTTTCTCTACATTCAAATAAATAGAAAGCAGCAGGAGCGATGTGCTTTCATCAGACAGGAATGTGGTACTCCTTCATGGTCTCAGGGCCACTTAATTAGAAAACTAAAAAATATATTTTCAAGACTCCTTTGCAGCTAGGATTCTGGAGGTAAATTAGTGTCATTTAGATTCACTAGAGTGAAGATTGGCTGACTATGGCCCAGGGCCCAAGTCTATTTTTGTAAACAGGTGCACAGAATACTCATTCATTTACTTATTACTTTGGCTGTTTCAACACTGTAATGGCAGAGTTGAGCGGCTGTGACAGAGAGTCTATGGCCCACAAAGCCACAGATCTGGACTCTCTGGCCTTTTCTAACACATGTTTGCTGGCCCCTGATGTGGAGCAAGAGGTGAGGCAGGGCTGAAGCTGGGCCTCCCTACAACTTCTGTCTTTCACTGTGGGTTCAGGAGAGTCATGGATTTCTTCTAAGTTTTTCCAGTGTTTATCTTTGATTTCCTGAGTCTCAGGGACAGTCACATCTCGATGTTTTGGGCGTTAGTCCCTAGAGCTTCCAAACTAGACTGCCTGGCTCCAGCGTTGATCTCAGAGGCAATAATTCCCCCACTGGCCGGTTCTTATTGTTCTGAGGGTGATTTGAAGAGTCACAACCTAAAACCTGCTTCTTCAATAATTTTTTTTTTTTTTTGAGACGGAGTCTTGCTCTGTCGTCCAGGCTGGAAGTGCAGTGGCACGATCTTGGGTCACTGCAACCTCTGTCTCCTGGGTTCAAGTAATTCTCCTGCCTCAGCCTCCCAAGTAGCTGGGACTACAGGTGTGCAACACCATGCCTAGCTAAGTTTTGTATTTTTAGTAGAGATGGGGTTTCATTGTGTTGGCCAGGAAGAGCTCGATCTCTTGATCTCATGACCTGGCAGCCTCGGCCTCCCAAAGTGCTGGGATTACAGGCGTGAGCCACTGTGCCCAGCCTCTTCAATAATTTTTAAAACACTAAATTCCAAATACTAAACCTTCTTGAATCAAGTACCTAGAATTACGTTGGTTTCCTAAACTGAATCCTGGATACTACATTCCTCAAGCCTGTGATTGGCATTTAAATACACAGAGTCCTTCATATATATTAATTGTTTGTAATATGTAATAAAAATGTATATGTTATGTGTATAAATCGAGACAAAGACGGTGTTGAGGATATGACAAGATTTTAAAATTTAATAAATTAAATGGCAAAGACTAATGTTACTGCACAATCACAATATGTTAAATGGAAAATCCCCTGCAGAGTGATTTGCTTGGAAACATCATTAGGCCCCAGCTTTTCCTGACTCTGAAGCTCTGGTCCACTCAGGAGGTTCTGCCATGGTTGCAATGTCTGATTTCATAGGTACAGAAAGATTGCTGATAAGAGAGCTTCCTGATTTTTTGGTGTGGGTGCTGTGCTATCTCCAAGGTCTCTTGAAAAAGAGTGGAGGTGGCTGAGCAGCAGAGATATTTGTTATGCAACTCAGCTTCCTCATGAGGTCATCTCTGAGGGCAGGTGTGGTCTGCTTCATCAGGATATCTCAGGTCTGAAAGAAACCATTGGCTCCAACCAGAGAAGAGCTGAGAGTGACAAACCTGAAGTCAATTATGACAAGATGACATCATGGCTTCCATCTCAGGTAACAGCAGCCATGTACGTCATTATGATGATCTGACTTGGTTTTCTGAGTTTGCCCTGGGGCAGGGTGAGGATTGGGCAAGGAGCCAGAATCCAGGCATGCTCCCTGGGCACCTTGCCATTATTCAGTTCCTAATGAAGCTTAGAAGCACTACCCCTCCCTGAATCAAAGCATGGGTTTCCACCTCCCTAGCCCCACCCTGAATCCTCCATGCTTCTCAGTTCATTGAGAAATAGGTGGAGAGCCCTCTGATGATTTCGACTGACTCATTCAATTATTTTGCAAAAAAATGAGTTCAAATTCAAGAGTCTAGGTTTCTTTGAGTTTCTGTTTTCTTCTTCTTTCATTCTATTCTTCCATTTGACCTTTAACTTTTCTTCACAGCTTTAGGGGGAAAATGAGAAAATTTCTCAAAGGTTTCCACTACAGGAATAAAAAAGACTAATTCCTGGAAATAGAGATGGCAGGTTGATCCCTATTCTTTTGGCACAGAATCTATATTTAATATGATATTGAGAACTTACTGTCTGTAAACATGATAGAACTACATTATGTGTTAACTTGGAAACAAAATCTGTGTTTACCGTATTCCAGAAGAGAGATTTCTATTCTTGTCCAAGTGGGACACATTGGGCTCCTGACCAGATGTGGTTTTCTAGAAAGAGGAAAAAATGGGAGTAAGACTTCCAAATGGCTTTCGTGGTTGGCCCGCGATTTATACACAATGATGGCAACATGGTGGTTCTCTCCTCTGGGATTTATTTGACATTACACACAATTAGAACTATGAAACAAAAACCTTTCCCTAACAAACAGAAAATGGGACCCCAGGAAGCTTAAAAATAATGGAGGGAGCCAAAGATGGGTAGTAGAAAAAGCTGTATCTTATAAAAACTAATCTGGCCATGGGGCTGTTCACAAATTCATTATCATTTCTCTTGTGGTCTCTGTGAGGGCTTTCTGGCTGTTTGAATGCTGTGTTTTCATAAGATAGTTTCAAACAAAAGGCCAGAAGGACAGTGGGAGCAGAATAAAAATTAAACATGTTGACTTTGTTTGGTGCCCTGTAGGTAAAATGTCACATCTTGTCCTCGGCTCCTGAAGATTTAATTACCCGGCTCATTTCCCAGAGCTGCTGTGCAATTCATATTGCTTCCAGGTAACAGATTATGCAAACTCATGATTGCAAACAGGAACCGAGCTGTTTTGAGGATGAAGTTTTGTTAGTTCAGGGTATCTGCAAATGCAGTTGTTTGGCTTCTCTGTCATACTCTGGCACTGATGGTAATTGTGCCGTGTAGAAAATGCAGAATTGTTACGAGCGTCACACGCCTAGGCTTGTTGGCAGACGTGGGCCCAGGCTGGCTGGAACTGTTTCAGCCCTGTGTTTCTGCCGCTCAAGGAAGACAGCTAGGAACTTGATGCACTATTCACAAAGGTTTATCACATGTCTACTGTGTGTTGAGTGAGCTCCAAAGGCTAACATTTCCTACTGGCTTCGGGTAGGATGAGCAGTGTGGCTGTTGGTCTCTCGGGTGGCCTGACCGGCCTACACTATTCCACTGGGCACTGCAGGCAGAAGCATGTTTTACTTTTGTGGTTAGAATACCTCAAGTTTTCTATGAAACTCCAGGCACCAAGTTTCAGTTCCCAAGGAAAAGTAGGGTGCCACACAGTGGCATGGACTGAAGTGGCCAGTGTTTTCCCATCCCATCATGGGATGGGAAGCAATTGGCTTCGTTGCTCCTGGCGTCAGTCCATCCAGTAACATAAGCTATTCACATTACAAGCAAGCAACTGGACAATGAAACACATCTCTTCTCATTTTATTGCATTTGCTTTTGTTCTGCATGCACGCACACACACACACTCACACACACACACATTCACACACACACACACGTATGCACATACACACTCTCTTTTCCCCCAAGCCTCTGAGTCCAAAGCAAGAGTTACTGACTAAACAAACTGGCTTTTCTTCCATTCTTTCTACAAGATATGAAAGTAAATGAGATTATTTCTGAAACACACCAAAACTGAATTGCCAAGTGAGAGTTTTGCATAAAGTCCACGCGTGAGGCAATATACATGTTACTTTTAAAGAAATTCCTGAAACTCTTTTCTTCCAAGATAAACAGTGTGTGTTTATCACAGATTCTAGGGGATTTTGATTCACTATGATATTCCAGGAGTATTCAACTTTGCTCTTGCTTTAGTTCTATGCATCCCCTTACAAAGTTCTGTTTTGTTTTGTTTCTTTCTAAGTTTACCTATATCATCTTTTTCATCTTTCTAGCCGTTGTTTTACCCAAAGCTCTTGCCTGGGGGCTAGAGCACGTTGTATTTGCAAAGATGGTCACACTAATATATATTCCATCCCATGACTCTTCCTACAGTGCAATGCTAACCCCCACTGAGATGTGAGGCAGTCTCACCCTCACACCTGGGGACACCCCTATCACTTCCTGGACCAATAGAATACAGGGAAAGTGATGCTGTGGGGTTTCCAAGCTAGGCCGTAAAAGGCAATATGGCTTCTACCTGGCTTTCTTGGGTGCTTTTCCTCGGCTTCCAGCCACCTCGTTGTGAGGAAGCCCAGCCTGCAAGGAGAGGCCATGTGTGGGTGTTCCAGCCAAAAACCGGAAGCCTGTGTGGACCGCCACACCCACCAGTTTGTTTGTTTTGTTTTTCATTTGGTGATTAGATTCTCCAGTTTATGTGCCTGCAGATGGTCCCTGCTACTGCTTTGAGTGCCTCAGCAGAGACTCCAGACACCATGAGGTGGAGACAAGCCACCCTGTCTGAATTCCTGACCCACAGGAACTGAGAGGTGATAAAAAGTCATTATTTTAAACTGCTAAATGTGAGGGGAATTTGTTAGGCTGCCATAGGTAACTAATACAGGACCTCTTGTATCCCAGCCGAGTGGTTTAGCTGCCATGTGCAGTAACCTCAGGAATCACCGAGTGGAGGTTCCTCAGCTCTATTTCCAATTTCCTCCTTTAAAAATGTGTCATTTACGGTCCCCTTACTAGCCAGTTATGAAATTGCTGGACAATACAACAGATCTAGATATGTGATATACATTTGTATGATTATATGTTCATATATAACATATATATTATTCATATACCTAACAGTAATATAGAGAAGCAAAAGGAAAATAATTCTTAATAAAATAACATGAAATTCAATATATGGCCAATTCTTCTGCAATGTGTTCCTAAAATCACTTGCTATGGAATTTTGCATAATAAAAATAACAGAGCTTGTGGGGAAATGAGGTTAGTGACAGAATACCCAACACCTATACAGTAAGTTTTTCATGATGTTCATAGGCTCTTGGAAACAGTGATTGTAAGCAAAACTGCATAGAAAGAAACCAATTTCCCTATAGGCTAATTGACATCCACAAGAGTTAAGTTCCTGTAGCATATTTCTGATTGCAAAAACATCACCCAGCTTCTAAATGAAGACCCAAACACTTGTAATATTAAACATTAAAACAATAAAATAAATGTAATATTAAACATTAAAATAAAAGCTATAATACATTTAAGACAAATTAATAAAAATAAGTAAGAGAATTGTTTACCTGCTTATTCCAGTTCAGGGTTGAGGGTGGCCAAAGCCTATCTCCAAAGCTCAGGGTGCAAGGCGGGAACCAGTCCTGAATAGGACACACTCCCATCGCAGGGCGCGTGCACACCACCTGCACTCACTCATACTGGGATGTGTAGACATGGCAGTTCACCTCATAGGCACACCTTTGGGATGTGGGAGGAAACAGGAGTAGCCAGAAAAAACCTACACAGACCTAGAGAGAACGGGCAAACTTCACACAGATGGTGGCCCCACCAGGAGGAATTCATTTTTTTTTCTCTTCAACATTATAACAAAATGCCTTTGAAATAAAATGATGTTATTCCAGGACCTGCTATATAATTTTGTAATTAATTCATTACAAAATAAATAATAAACTTTATTAAAATTCTGCTGTAGTTTGAGACACCTTAAATTCTCAGTCAATAAATATATATGTATATATATATATGTATGTATGTATATGTATATATATGTGTATGTATGTATATATGTATGTGTGTGTATATATATATATATATATATATATATATATATATATATATATATACACACACACACCATTTACCTTGACAAACACATGCAGTTTGGGGGGTGGATGTGGTTTTGGAGAAGGGGTGTATATTAGTCTGTTTTCATGCTGCTAATAAAAATATACTCAAGACTTAGTAATTTATAAAGGAAAGAGGTTTAATGGACTCACAGTTTCACACGGCTGGAGAGGCCTCACAATCATGGTGGAAGAGCAAGGGACATCTTACCTGGTGGCAGGCAAGGCAGAATGAGACCAAGTGAAAGAGGTTTCCCCTTATAAAACCACCAGATCTCCTGAGACTTATTCACTACCACGAGAACAGTATGGGGAAAACCACCCCCATGATTCAATTATCTCCCACTGGGTTCCTCCCACAACACATGAGAATTATGGGAGCTACAGTTCAAGATGATATTTGGGTGGGGACACAGCCAAACCATATAGGGGTGGATGGAAAGGCCTGTCATTTATGGAATGAAATATTTCCATACCAGAATGGGCATTGGCCTATTTTGGTGTCTTCTCACTGGTTTAAAATAAAAATTCTGCTGCATTCAGTGGTAGTTTTCATCTTCAACCCACTGCAAGTAATTTTTGGCCATATTTCAGACAGCTGATAACTCTACTATTTCATTTCGTTGTTGCTCTCAAAGCCACTTCCCTGATGTTGTGCAATGTGGATTCCTACAGGTGCGATGCTTTTGCAATATCACATGATCTTTGTCTTTTCAAATATTTTATTATATCAAGCTACTCCTCAATATTCAAGGCTTTTCTTTGACATGCATACTCGGATTCTTATAACCCAAATGATTGCTTATGTTTGAGACTCTGTAGTGGATACTTCTATCAAGAACGTCTAACACTCAGGAGACCAGCTCTGTGCACTTGCAGGGCTCACCATGGGCCAGCTTGGTAGCAGGCGGGTGCACCTCAGCAGGAGACTGCTTTGAGCCAGTGGCATTTCTCATGCACACCACCTGCTGTTGCAGCAGCACGAAACTAACCCACCTCATGGAAAATGGCTGGGCTTTTCTGTTTTTCTGTTTTTGTTGGTTTGTTTTGTTTTTCATTTGGTGATTAGATTCTCCAGTTTATGTGTTATGTATTGTGATGGTTAAAGATGGCTGTAAATTCCTTGCCACGCCCACTTCGAAAAATGGAGCCTCTTTCCCTTCCCGTTGGATCTGGGCTGGACCTGGGATTTGCTTTGAGCCATAGAATGCAGTGGAAGTGACGCTCTGTAACTTCTGAGGCTAAGCTATTCCACACTGGGAATGTTGTCTCTTTGAACTCCCACATAATGAGGGGAGAAGCCCAAGCACCATGGAGAGGCCATTTGGAGGGAAACTGAGCTACTCCAGTCTGGAGCAAAGTGAAGCTACTAGCTGACGTGGTTGGCAAGTGCTGTGTGCCCCATCTTAAATGTCCCAGCCCAGCCAGCCTCCAGATGACTGCAAGTGACACTATGTGGGTCAGAAAAACCATCCTGCTGATTCCAGTCAACTTACAGAACCATGAGGCACAATGCACAGTTTTGTCTTTTTGAGCTACTATTTTCAGGGTTCTTTGTGCATGGAAATACATAAATGAAGCAGCATATGAACAAATTCTTCACAACATGTGTTGTAATAGAAGAAAATTTCAGGCCAATATCCCTGATGAACATCGATGCAAAAATCCTCAATAAAATACTGGCAAACCAAATCCAGCAGCACACTGAAAAGTTAATCCACCATGATCAAGTTGGCTTCATCCCTGGGATGCAAGGCTGGTTCAACATATGCAAATCAATAAACATAATCCATCACATAAACAGAACCAATGACAAAACCCACATGATTATCTCAATAGATGAAGAAAAGGCCTTTGACAAAATTCAACAGCCCTTCACTAAAAACTCTAGATAAACTAGGTATTGATGGAACATATCTCAAAATAATAAGAGCTATTTATGACAAACCCACAGCCAATATCATACTGAATGGGCAAAAACTGGAAGCATTCCTTTTGAAAACTGGCACAGGGCAAGGATGCCCTTTCTCACCATTCCTATTCAACATAGTACTGGAAGTTCTGGGCAGGGCAATCAGGCAAGAGAAAGAAGTAAAGGGTATTCAGTTAGGAAAAAAGGAAGTCAAATTGTCCCTGTTTGCAGATGATATGATTGTATATTTAGAAAACCCCATCGTCTCAACCCCAAATCTCCTTAAGCTGATAAGCAACTTCAGGAAATTCTCAGGATACAAAATCAATGCGCAAAAATCACAAGCATTCCTATACACCAATAACAAACAAACAGAGAGCCAAATCATCAGTAAACTCCCATTCATAATTGCTACAAAGAGAATAAAATACCTAGGAAACCAACTTAAAAGGATGTGAAGGACCTCTTCAAGGAGAACTACAAACCACTGCTCAACGAAATAAGAGAGGACACAAACAAATGTAAAAACATTCCATGCTCATGGATAGGAAGAATCAATATTGTGAAAATGGCCATACTGTCCAAAGTAATTTATAGATTCAATGCTATCCTCATCAAGCTACCATTGACTTTTTTCACAGAATTGGAAAAACTACTTTAAATTTTATATGGAACCAAAAAAGAGCCAGCATAACCAAGACAATACTAAGCAAAAGGAACAAAGCTGGAGGCATCACACTACCTGACTTCAAACTATACTATAAGGCTACAGTAACCAAAACAGCATGGTACTGGTACCAAAACAGATGTATAGACCAATGGAACAGAAAAGAGATCTCAGAAATAACACCACACATCTACAACCATCTGATCTTTGAGAAACCTGAGAAAAACCAGCAAAGGTGAAAGGATTCCCTATTTAATAAATGATGTTAGGAAAATTGACTAGTCATATGCAGAAAGCTGAAACTGGATCCCTTCCTTATATCTTATACAAAAATTAACTCAAGATGGATTAAAGACTTAAATGTTAGACCTAAAACCATAAAAACCCTAGAAGAA
Source organism: Pongo pygmaeus (assembly GCF_028885625.2). NCBI lineage: Eukaryota > Metazoa > Chordata > Mammalia > Primates > Hominidae > Pongo > Pongo pygmaeus. The sequence continues at coordinate 79,778,171 of NC_072386.2, forward strand.
AATCTAGGCAATACCATTCAGGACATAGGCATGGGCAAAGACTTCATGACTAAAACACCAAAAGCAATGGCAACAAAAGCCAAAATTGACAAATAGGATCTAATTAAACTACAGAGCTTCTGCACAGTAAAAGAAACTGTCATCAGAGTGAATAGGCAACCTACAGAATGGGAGAAAATTTTTGCAATCTACTCATCTGACAAAGGGCTAATATCCAGAATCTACAAAGAACTTAAACAAATTGACAAGAAAAAAACAAACAACCCCATCAAAAAGTGGGCAAAGGATATACACAGACACTTCTCAAAAGAAGACATTTATGCGGCCAACAAACATGACAAAAAGCTCATCATCGCTGGTCATTAGAGAAATGCAAATCAAAACCACAATGAGATACCATCTCATGCCGGTTAGAATGGCAATTACTAAAAAGTCAGGAAACAACGGATGCTGGAGAGGATGTGGAGAAATAGGAATGCTTTTACACTGTTGGTGGGAGTGTAAATTAGTTCAACCATTGTGGAACACAGTGTGGCGATTCCTCAAGGATCTAGAACTAGAAATACCAGTTGACCTAGCAATCCCATTACTGGGTATATACCCAAAGGATTATAAATCATTGTACTATAAAGACACATGCACATGTATGTTTATTGCGGCACTGTTCACAATAGCAAAGACTTGGAACCAACCCAAATGCCCATCAGTGATAGACTGGATAAAGAAAATGTGGCACATATACACCCTGGAATACTATGTATCCATAAAAAAGGATTAGTTCATATACTTTGTAGGGACATGGATGAAACTGGAAACCATCATTCTCAGCAAACTAACGCAAGAACAGAAAACCAAACACTGCATGTTCTCACTCATAAGTGAGAGTTGAACAATGAGAACACATGGATATGGTGGGGTGGGGTGCGGGCATCACACAACGGGGCCTGTCAGGGAATGGGGGGCTGGGGGAAGGATAGCATTAGGAGAAATACCTAATGTAGATGACGGGTTGATGGATGCAGCAAACCACCATGGCACATGTATACCTATATAACAAACTTGCACGTTCTGCACATGTACCCCAGAACTTACAGTATAACAAAAAAAAGAGAAGAGACAGTATATCACTAAGAGACAAAGAGATAACTATTAATAGATTATTGTACCTACTTAAAATAAAAAGGTTTAATTTGAAAAAAGGAAACCAATATTCAACTAAAAATTTGTTTCTATATTTGACATTTTGAAATAAATACACACACACCCACACACAAACACACACACACACACAGATAATCATTTTGAATGCCCAAGTCATGAATGCAGACTGATGATACAAGTGTTGTTTTTGTGACTCAAGCATCACAAGTAGTTTTGTCATCAGGAACGTGATTTTCTAAAGTGATGAGCCACTCTTGGTAAAGTTCCAAGCAAAACAGAGAACAATCTCTCTTAATTTACACAATGGATATATTCTTGGAAAAGTCAATGAATTTTAAACCCGTGTAAAAATATCCCTTCTATTTACATGTAAAGAGTTAGATTATTGGCTCAGATGATTATAAGCAGGTTGCTCCATCTATGTGAAAATCTAAGTGGGCATTCAAAATTCATATGAGATGAGGCGAAGTTTGTTATTTTGTGGGATGTCTAGCATCCCTATTTTCTTCCTACCAAATGCCAGAAGCACCCCCAATTGTTGTAGCAAATGATTAAACCCAGAGTCTGATTCTGTCATGGCTGAATTACAAAGCAAATTGAATTCCTTAACTCACAATTTGTCTTTTGCGAAATTTAGAGCACTGACTGGGAAGAAGTGGGATTTTGAAAACTGGAGTAGGGACATAGGAACAGATGCAAGGAAACTGGGGGCCTCAAACCCCTAAATTCTACCATGTCTTCATTGACAGCTGTGTAGGAAAGAGTTTTAACAGAGCAAGGCCTGAGAATGCTCTCCTTAGAAAGGTCTGCCTATAAGGTTGAGCCTTGGCTGATTTCTGGGAACTTGGATTTTGGGAGAGTTTCCCTATTCCCTAAATGGCAAAGGTTGCTCACACTGTTTAACCTGTTTGTGCAAACAATTTGATCTAGGCTGAGACTGATTTTCCTTCTGGAACTCTGGAATTTTGGTATGTGCTAAGCAGAGAGTGGTTGTGTGAACAGCCCTCAATAAAAACCCTGGTCTGCCTCTCTGGTAGATGACATTTCACAGGTGTTGTCACAACTAGACGCTGGAGAAATTAGTCCAGGCTGTGTGACTCTGCAGGGAGAGGACTCTAGGAAGCTGTGCCTAGTTTCCTCCAGACTTTGTCCTATTGACCTTTTTTCTTTGCTGATTTTGCTTTTTTATCCTTTTGGGGTAATACATTATAACAGTGAGTACAACTGTATGCTGAGTCCTCCTAGCTAATCACTGAAGTGGGGAGTGGTCTTGGGGACCACCAGTACAACCGTAGAAGCAGTTTGTTCCCCCTGCCTGAGGTTATCCCCCCTTTGCTGAAGACTTATGATGAGATTTTCTGACCTAGTGACCCTGTAGGCACTGCTGATCCTCCTCAGGACCTAGAGACCTATCATGAGGCTCAAGTCCCAGTAGACCCTAAGGTGAAGTACAAGTTGTGACCCACAGAGAGGTGTGATGGACACCAAAAGAACTATGTGATGTTTCTAGCTTATAGTGACAGAAACCTGGGGAATATATGTGGGAATGGATCTTAAGGGTGTGGCATCAAAGTGGAAGGAATATAAAGTTGTATCAGTCTGAATTTACCGATACAGGCTCACTGAGAGTATGGACTCAGTGTTTTAACATGATGGGTTAGAAAGGACTCTAATGGTCTGATTGGTTGACTGAGATATGGGTGTTAAAGACTCTGCCAGTGAAGTCTCAGAAAAAAGTGAGGAGCATTATAGAAAAAGCTGAATCACTTTAAACAGATTGCTAGTAGAAATCTGGACTTTAAGGATACTACTGATGTGGGCCAAGAAGGAAGTGAGAAACACACTATTGGAAACCTGAAGAAAAGAGATCCTTATTATATAATTGCAGAAAGTTTAGTGAAATTGTGTCCAGTTGTTACATAAAAAGCAGAACTCTTAAGTAATAAACTGGAATATATAGCTAAGGAAATTTCCAGGCAAAGTGTTGAAGGTGCTGCTTGGTTTTTTCTTGCTTTTTATGTTAACATGTAATAGAAGAGAGATAAATTGAAGGAAGACTTATTGAAGGGACAACGACTTGATAATTTCAAAAGTTTAGCCTCTCCAGGTGGCAAAAAATACCCCTAGAAGTCAGAGATGGATGCCAAAATTATGACATAGAGCAAAGGCTGAATATGTGTTTGTGCAGCTCTTTGCTGAAACCCTGGAAAGCTCAGAGGTCTAGTGTATTCAGCCACATAATGACTCTCCCAAGGGATTAAGAGTGTTCCATGTAGATCTTCTAATCAAACCAGAGAGCCTCTGGGAAGCTTAAAAACACTGGTGTTCAGCACTCCAAGCAGAAGCCAAAGATAGAGAAGAGATTATTAGAGAAAGATTTGTGTGTATAGCTTTTGTCTAGTGCAGAGAAACACAGTGAAAATACACACAAGGCCCACACACTTTAGAAAAAAACATTGTATTAGTGGAAATATTTTAGCAGAACACATTAGCAGAAAATAAAGATGCCAACTGGACTAAATGGAATATAAATATTACAAAATGGCAAAAGCAGATTGATAAAATTCCCCAGCTGCAAACACCTGTCACCTTTTGTGAAAAATGGAGCATGACTCTAAGAGCTAAAGCAGGACCCCAGAAGTTGAAGATGAAAGCCCAGAGCAGTTGAGAGACACAGGTTACCTGGCTTTGAGATCTGGTGGATTTTGCCCAACTGGGTTTTAAAACAGATTGAAACAAATGACTCCTTTTTACCTTCCATTTCCCCAATTTTGGACTTGAGTTCTATAACTGTTATTCTTTCCACCATTGTGTGTTGGGAGTATTGGAGAAAGACACCTTGTGTCTTTTATTTCACAGGTGTGTAGGTGGAGACAAATTGTGCCCCTGGAGCTGTACTTAATGGGTGACACTCAGAAGATTTATCTACACCTGATTCAGATAAGTAGGTAATGAGTTTTGGGCTTTTGAGCTGGTGAGACTCTGGACTTTATCTAGTGTGATAATGGGATGAGACTGTTGGAAACCTTGGGGAGCAGGTAAATGTTTTCTGCAAGTGAGAGTGAATTATGGGGCCAGAGTTTGTACTCTGGTGGACAGAACTCTAGGTGGTCCTAATAATCTCTGCCCCCAGTGCTGCATCTATGATTAGGTTAAGTGATGTAGCAAAGAAATCTTGCCTGTGTGGTTAAGGTCACTAATGAGTTGATGTTAAAATAAAAACATAATCTGCGTGGGCCTAACCTAATCATATGAGCCCTTTAAATGTAGAGTTTTACATAGATGGACCTGGAATCATTATCATAAGTGAAATAACTCAGAAACAGAAAGTTAAATACTGCATGTTCTCACTTGTAAGTGGGAGCTACACACTGGGTATGCATGGACATATAAAGTGGAATAGTAGATGTTAGAGACTCCAAAAGATGAGGAGATGGGAATGGGGTGAAGGTTAAAAAACTACCTATTTGCTACAATGTTCACTATTTGAGTGACGTGTACACAAAAGTCCAGATTTCACCATGATGCAATATATCCACATACATATAACAATACTGCACTTGTACCTTCTAAATCTATTTTTTTAAAGAGGAGTTTTATCTGATTGGTAGAAGAAGAGGAAGTCAGAGAGATTCCAAGTATGAGAAGTATTTGATGAACGATTACTGGCTTTGAAGATAGGGGAGGCCATGGAGCAAAGAATGCAAATGGCCTTAGGAGCTGAGAATGGCCCTTGACTGACAGCTAACAAGGAAATGGAGAAGTCAGTCAAGCAACAGCAAAAAATGGAATTCTCCCATCAACTTGAACAAGCTTGGAAGCAGACTCTTCCTCAGAACCTTGGTTAGAGACCAGCCCAGCCAAAATTTCAGCCCTGAAAGATCCTAAGTAGAGACCCCAGTTGAGCCCACTTGGACTTCTGACCTACAGAACTGTGAGATAATGAATGGATGTTGTTTGAAGCCATTAAGTTTATGGTACTTTGTCACACAACAATAGCCAACTAATAGACTCCATAATCCCAACAAACAACCTTAACTTCCATAAACAACTATTTATTGAACACTTACTGTACTTAAGGTATATGAAAGGGACATAAAGAGATAGCAACTATAAAAATGTAATTAGATAATATTTATGGAGCACTTCTATAATGTGCCATATAGTCTTCTGATTACGTGTGAATTATCTCATTTAATTTCCACAATCTGTGAAGGATGTAGTAGTTTATTACTAGCAAAAGAGTAGAAACATGAAGGGTACATAAATTGTCTAAGGTTTATTTATAAAACACAACAGACAGTAAGCACAACCAGTATAATTTCCGTATTTTCTAGGGTAGTGCTGATTTAAAATATTCAGTCTTTTTGCCACCTAATTGCATTTATAATTGTCAAACCACATTCCTGGGTCTGTGGTTCAGAAAATATGGTCATCCTGCATATAAAATAAAGACATATGTACCATACGAGCCCTGACTCTCAAGGCAGCCATCTGTGTCCAGTGCAATGGGTCAAACATAGAGTATTTCTTTAGTAAACACCACAAACTTGCTGTCTTCATGCTCCCTTAGAGGACACAGCGGCCAATTGATGGTCCAATGGCATCCTTCAATGAAGATTGGGATTGGGCAAAACTGGGATAAACACTGGAACCTGTTTTAGTTATCTATTGCTGAGTCACAGGAACCTCAACAAGCCAGTAATGGCTTAAAACTCATGATTTTGTGTGTCTGGAATATTTCAGGGGCTTGTCTGGGATGGTTCTTCTCTGCTCCACCTGGCTAGGACTGTCACTTGGTGCTGCTCCTTGCTTTTCCCTCTCCACGTGACACCCTCATCCTTCAGGGCCTGTCAGTGGAACCTGGACTACTCACAGGTTGGTGGTCTTCAGATCGCCATACCTTTCATGGCGCTTGGCTTTCACAAAGCAGGAAGTGAAAGTTCCCAGACCTGTTAAGGACAACCACGAGTGGAACAGCATTCCCTCTGCTGTGTTCTATTGGACAAAGTGGTCAAAGGGTCTGACCGTCACATTGCAGGAGAATCTGTGGATTGGGAACATATTGTTGGTGTCATCTTTGGAAAATACAGGCCACTATAGTGTTCCTTGAGAAATGTTATTTCTTTGGCAGCAGGGATATACTCCCGTTCTGAGAGTTAGGAAATAATGGAAATAAACTGAAGAGTAACAATTCAGACACACGTTGTTGAGAACAGAGCATTTTCTTCCTGGGTTTCCCATTATATAAACACATAGAGGATCAGGTCATTATGGAGAGTGTGGGCCTACCAACCAGAAGGGTTTTATACCTCTTCTTAACTGCAACAGCTAGTTAGTCATTGCCTGCCAACTACCTCGTATTTGATCTTCCTTCCATCAGTTCTGGAGAGTTGCTGGAAATGTTCCCAAGCAACTGTGGTGCTGTTTCTGCAGGTAGAGGAGGGAAGAAAACAAGTAATGACAATTGAATTTTCCCTTTATTTTATATACTTATCACTATCACGCCATGGTTATTCATGCCACCCACAGCAAGTCCACACACATGTAAGGGAGAAGATTTTGTGACATTCCTGCAGCCCTCATCACAGGGGGCTTGTCCTGTCCAGTATCTTCATCCTTTTGCATATAAGGACTGCTAACTGGATGAAATAGGCCCTGTTAAACCAGAGATAATTATTCATTTGAGAAAGACTATCATGTCTTCATGTTATGCCAACATATGCATCAGATGCCAGCAGCTGCGTGATATATTATACTTGGTTCAGATTCAATCTAGATACTCTACATTTATTTCCTTATTTCCTGCCAGGAGACAAGGACTAGTATGATTTTCTATCATGAGCTTCAGGGGAAGTTTCCATATTAAATGTTGTTATCATTTATATTAATTATTAATATATTAGTACATAATATATCATAGTAATATATTAAAAATATTGGTATATATTATTTTGAAATTGCCATTTGAAATTATTTTGAAGTGTGCATTAAATTGATGGTTATATGGAGCCAAGATTCCTTATGCTTTTCTACATTAGTAGGAAGTTCTGGAACCAAATTTTTGGACCTCTTGGGTGTATAACATAGATCATCTCTCACTGTGCTCTGTGATCTTGTGGAGGCTGATGGCCTAAGGAAGAAACAGGATTGGGCTGACAGAAAATACCCTGCTGGAATAGGAAGATGGGGAGGTCACAGGGATGTCCCAGACCTCAGTACTTCTGCATAACAAACACCCAGACTCAGAGGCTTAAAATACAAACAATCATTCATTTTGATTGCGAATCTGCTTCACAGGTCACCCAACCTGTTCCTGTCATCTTCTAGAATAATGTGGCATATTCAGGCTGTTTCAGAACCAATTAAAGTTGTCCTGAGGGGTTCAGTAAACATATAGCAGTAGGCTAAAAAGTATTAATCAAGACTGTGCCATGAGAACATCAGGCCAGCAGTTATTACGTAACTTGGATTTCCACACTCGTATTCAGCTTAAAATTATTCATTCAATTTTCCTTTAAGTGCACCTATATTTTAAGGGCTGTGGCTTCTCCTTTCTGGTCTGATAAAATAATAAAATGGTCACCATATTTTAATCTGGTGCTTCGATGGACCTAGCGGAGGAACCTCCCCATTCCCAACAGCATTATTATGTGGTATGTGTGAAGCCAAAGGCTGCAGGGGATGCCTGGAGACACGTGCGTGTGTGTGTGTGTGTGTGTGTGTGTGTGTGTGTGAGATTGTGTGTGTCTGTGGCTCTGCCCAGTGTAATTATTAGCTTGGAAATTACTCTAATTTGGTGAGTGCCAATGCATTCATTCAATAATAAGTCAGAGAATATTTGGACAGGTTGAGGAGAAAGTTGACTCTGATGTCAAAAAGAGTGTCAAGGAATAGGAAGCCCACAGAGAAAGATGAATGTAGAGAAAAATATTTTTTCAAGCACAAAACAATGAATGATGTAGGAAATACATAAGATTTGTGCTGGGTTAAATGGGTGCAAGAAATAAGAAAGCATAGGTTCAGGACCAGACACAAATTATAGGCAATACTGCTTCCCTTCTAGCTTCTACTTTTATATTCCCAATATGGCTTGATAAAAATGAGTTTCTCTTAACAAAGTTAAAGAAAAATTGAATTGTTGATTCCCATTGTCTTTTCCCCATGGCAGTTTAAAATAGATCATCTTCTACGTCCTTTTGTAACTGAACAAGAAACACAGCTGGATTTGGGACTTGTAAGGGCAGGTTCTGACAGTCAGGACAGTGAGTGGATGGGATGAGATAATTGTTTTCTACACATTCAGACAGAAACCATGTGCCTGTGAATCCACTGTGAAAAAGCCGAGAAGGGAAATCATTTGCTCAACTTAAGTGTGAGACATCTCCCAAGATAAGGTGTTTCCAGTCCCAGAACCCACAGGAACATATAAGTCCCTCTGGAAGGACTGTCACATGGCCAGACCAGAGCAGGCATCACGTAGATTTTTCCAGAATAGCACACTTAAGGAAAAATCAGTGCTCTTACCTATTAAGGAGGAGAGCTAACAGCAGCAAGGGTTAGTGTATGCATCAACAGGCCATGTAAATCTGGGCTATGTGTTGGACCCCATACATCTTGGTAGTAGAAGATCTTGCCCTATTTGTCCAGTATGTATGAATATCTAGAGAAAGGTTCAGATCCCCGGGGACGGCAGGGAAAGGAGCCCTCTGCTGGACCCACAGCTCCTCCTACTGTGAGGTCTAGAGCAGGGCTGCTTGGCCTCACACTGGTAGGTGCGGAGCACCTACGAGCTCTACATCCTCACTCTCCATTCCTCTCTACACTCACATGGCTGACAAGAACCATCCTTCGAAATGAAGCCCCATGTTCTTTTTTTTTTTTTGAGATGGTGTCTTGCTCTGTCACCCAGCCTGGAGTGCAGTGGCATGATCTCAGCTCACTGCAATCTCTGCCTCCCGGGTTGAAGCAATTATCCTGCCTCAGCTTCCCAAGTAGCTGGGATTACAGGCATGCACCACCATGCCTGGCTAAGTTTTGTATTTTTAGTAGAAATGGGGTTTCATCATGTTGCCCTGGCTCGTCTGGAGCTCCTGACCTCAGGTGACCCACTGGCCTCGGCCTCCCAAAGTGCTGGGATTACAGGCGTAAGCCACCGTGCCTGGTGTTTCTAAAAGGAGGTGTAGCAGTAGCGTTTTCTCTCTTTCTTGATCTTGGATGATTCATTGGCACCCCTTAATGATTGGAACCCAAGGAAGTTCTCTGACAGCCATTTACTAGACACCTGTATAAATTTTAAACCCAGGAAGGAATTTGCACTTCCAGTTGTATTCAATGTATTCACTGCTGATGCAGGACAGCTATAAATAAATGAGATTCTGGAATTCCTATGAAAATGGGATCTCTAAGAAAGATTCCTAACAACTGGCTTTGGAGACGAGTAAGTGTGTATTTTCACCTTTAAGTCCGTGAGATGCAGGGAGCCCCTTCATGGGAGGATTTTGATGACATTTTACTTTGTGCATGCTCATTTTAACTGTACGACATTAAAACAGCAATTACACATATCAAAAGAGAGAATGGATAGCACTGGGGACCAAAAGGCTCACTTCCCCACAAATAGTCCCTTCTTCTGGATTTCATGGGTACCCATTCGTACCAGAATTTCCTGGGTTTGGCTATAGAAAGTTTCAAGTATATATTACATATATATTATAAGATGAGGACAACTTGAAGCCACTACCTGTCATCAGTGTGTAAGGAGGGAGGTAGTTTTCCTCGGGAGGGTGGAGGTGGGAGGTAGCCCAGGAAAAGGCATGAAGAGCAACAGGCTGGGAGGAGGGAGGAAGTGCGGGCAGCCTTAGAACCTTAGACAGACTGAATGCTGCAGCTGGGCACAGGCGGTCAGCCTGCACTGACTCCTGAAGGCAAAGCAAGGGAGGGGAGAAGCATGTGGCTAAACAGAGAAGGGGAGGATTCTAGCCAGAACACACTGTTTGCTTTTATAAATGCCAGGGGTGGTGCATTGGCAAGCACCCTGCACAGAAGAATGGGGTGGGAGGGCTGGAGGAATACCTGGTCCAGTCCATCCAGGGGTCCTCCCATACCTGCATTCCCTGCCCATGATGCGATTTGATGCTCAACCTACATCAAATAACACCATGTGCTGAATGGGAAATGAGAGGAAAATATGAGGAGGCCTTATTATTCTTCACAATTTTGCCTATGTCCAATTCCATTCAGCATGATTGCTTTTGGTGCCCAGAGAAGTTGAGTTTCTAGTAAAAACATGTATATATAGGTGAGTGTATCTGTGTGTTTGTACATGTATGTATATGTGTGTGTATACATGTATATGTAAGTATATGAAGATGGTGGTGTTCCTGCTGGCATCCTATGGCCAACTTGACTTCAGAGTATATCAAGGGAAGGCCTGGCCAGCCGGATGCCCTTGCAGATGTCAGCTCCAGTGTGGACATGGTGCAATGACAGCCAGGGGTGTGGGAGCATCCTGAATGTGTCCCGTGGGAGGGCAGGGCCTCTGAAATGGTCCTACTCATGATATGTCTCCTGAAAGCCACCAGGGGGTGGAGAGAGAAGCAGGAGCCCAACAATGGCTCCATCCCTGCTCTGCTTTTGGTGGTTGTATAACATCCCTGAGTCCCAGATTATTTGTCTATCAAAAGGACAAATGAGGTGGCTCATGCCTGTAATCCCAGCACTTTGGGAGGCCGAGGTGGGCAGATCATTTGAGGCCAGGAGTTTGAGACCAGCCTGGCCAACATGGTGAAACCCCATCTCTACTAAAAATACAAAAATTAGCCAGATGTGGTGGTGCATACCTGTAATCCCAGCTACTCAGGAGGCTGAGGCAGAAGAATCTCTTGAACTCGGGAGGTGGAGGTTTCAGTGAGCCAAGATTGCACCACTGCACTCCAGCCTGGGCAACAGAGTAAGACTCCATCTAAAAAAAAAAAAAAAGAGATAACAATATCCCCTTTGCAGAATGGTGATGGGCATCAGACATGACATATGTAACATGTCCCATGCACGGAGGGTGCTCCATGACTGCAAACCTGGGTAATGATGACAACGACGATGGAGATGACTAAGACTGTATTTAAAAATGGTATGAATAATTTTAAATTATTAAATTAAAGAGTCATAGGAAAGATAAATCATGGGCCTTCCTCAACTTTCCCCTACTCTTAAAAAATGAAAAAACAAAGAAGCCACAGACAAGCAATACAGTCTTATTGTAAAGATCCAAGCCACAAACAAGGAAACAGAATAAAAATTCACTTTTTGGAAATGGTTCTGGCTATGAAGCCTTCAAGTATTTTCTTCTGCCTTGATAAACCTGTACATGTGCATATATATGGATCATTTTTTACATGTATTAGATCACATAGTACATAATGTTTTATACTTATCTTTTTAAAAATATAGCTTGGAGATTGTTTTCCATGTTAGTCTGTAGCCTCTTCCTTATTATTTTAAAGAGCTGAATAATATTAGATCATATGAGTATATCATATTTTACGTAACCATTTTCTTCTTGATGAACATTTGAGTTATTTTCAAGTTTTCAATACCACAATGTTTGTGTTTCAGTATTTTTGTAGATATACAAAGCTAGAAGTATCAGTGGGTCACTGATATGCATATTGACAGTGCAGGCTTTACTTATCTATACTCCCACAGACAAAATATGTGACAGTGCTTCAAACTCTTGCCGACAGTGTTTATTTTCAACTTTAAAAACTTTCTTTGTTGGTCGGGTGTGGGTGGCTCACGCCTGCAATCCCAACACTTTGGTAGGCCAAGGCAGGTGGATCACATGAGGTCAGAGGTTCAAGAACAGCCTGGCCAACATGGTGAAACCCCAATTCTACTAAAAATACAAAAATTAGCCAGATGTGGTGGTACACACCTATAATCCCAGCTACTCGGGAGGCTGAGGCATGAGAATTACTTGAACCCAGGAGGCGGAGGTTGAGGTGAGCCAAGATTATGCCATTGCACTCCAGCCTGGGCAACAGAGTGAGACTCTGTCTCAAAAAAAAAAAAAATTTTTTTCTTTGTCAGTTGATGGTCTTTGATTTGCAATTCATTGAGGATAAGTGAGATTGAACGTTGAAAGACACACATTGGCCACTGGTATTTCTCCCTTTCAGTGACACTTGTTCATTTCCTTTGCAGTTTTCTAGGAGTTATCTTATATTTACTGATTAGTCAGAGTTTAGAAAATATCTATGGATATAAATGCTTTCTTTTGAAACCAACATTTATCTTTTTAATTTTTCTGTTTTTCATTGTGCAGATGGTTTCAAACTTTATGTGGTTAAATTAGTCAGTTTTTCCATTTATGGCTTCTGGGTTTTACACTTTCCTTAGGAAAGCCTTTCCCATGTTCTATATATTTTCTTCTTCTTCTTTTCTTTTTTTTTCAAATTTTAATGTAATTCATAGTGAGGGCTGTTAAAATGCCCACTTTTATTTAAGCACATTTATATACATTAGTTTGTTTCTGGGCTTTTAAACTCTATTCAGTTGATTTATTTTCCTTTTCTTTTTTCTTTCTTTCTTTTTTTTTTTTTTTTTTTTGAGACAAGAGTCTCACCCTGTTGCCCAGGCTGGAGTGCAGTGGTGTGATCTCGGCTCACTGCAAGCTCTGCCTCCCGAGTAGCTGGGACTACAGGCGCCCGCCACCACGCCTGGCTAATTTTTTGTGTTTTTAGTAGAGACGGGGTTTCACTGTGTTAGCCAGGATGGTCTCGATCTCCTTACCTCGTGATCCACCCGCCTCGGCCTCCCAAATTGCTGGAATTACAGGCGTCAGCCACCGCGCCCGGCCTTATTTTCCTTTTCTATGTCAAAATCCCCTCTTTTAATTATCATGGCTGTATAATATGCTTTCATAGCTTTCATATGCTTCATGTCTGTGAAGATCCCCTTCAGAGAAATTTCTGCTTGGCCATTGTACTTTTTTCTTCCCATATGTGCTTTAGAATTAGCTTGCCAAATTCCATTTAAAACCTGGATGATAAATATCTCAGGTATCCATCAGCAGTTGAATGGATAATGAGACTGGTTGATTTATACAGTGGAGTCTTACACAGGAATTAAAAAGGATTGAAGTATGGATACATGCAACTGCTTGGCTGAATCTTAAAATAATTATGTTAGGGGAAAGAAATCCAACACAAAAGAGCACAGACTGTAAGATCCCATTTGTATGAACTTCTAGAGGAGGCAAAGATAACCATGGTGGGAAAACATCAGAAAAGTGGTAGCCTCAAAGCCGGCTTGGGAATTGACTGGCAGGCACATGAGAGCGCTTTCTGGTGACGTTAATGTTTCCTACGTGACACCGATTTGTGTCACCCAGGCATATCCATCTCAGGTCTTAGGAAATGTTCACTTAGGACTTGTGCATTTGACTGCATGTAAATTTTCCCTTAAAAACTGTAAACAAATATTGACTCTAGTTAATGGGATGTATATGAAGCATTTAGGGGTAAAGTGTACTGATGCCTGCAACTTTAATATGCACTAAAATGATGAATTGATGGGTGGATAGAGAGATGGGTAAAGAGAGAGTTTGTGATAAAGTAAATATGGTTAAATGGTAATAGCAGAGTCTACGTGGCAGTATATGTGTACTCACTGAAATTCAACTTTTTTGTGTTTAAACTTTTCATAAAATATTGCAGAAAATCATGTTGAGATTTTGATTGTAATTTACAGATTTAGTTGGAGGAGAACTGGCATCTTTATAATATGGATTCTTCACTAGGATAGATGTTTGTGTATCTCCATATAATCAGGAAACCTTTTTCTGCCTTAAAAATTTTTTTTCTAGTAGGTTTTGCACATTTCTTTTTGGTGTTTTATGGTTTTGTTTCTACTGTAAATAGAATTTTTTCCTTACATTTTCTGCTTGATTATTGCTGTGCAGAGAAGAGCTTGATTTTTATTTGTGGATCTTTCATCTGGTGAAAATATTGAACTCTCTTACTAGACGTAATGAGTTGTCAGGGATTATCCTTTATTTTCAAGGTATGCAATCATTTGGTCTTCAAAAGATGACTGTATTTTTCTATTCTTTTCCACTATTGGTTTCTCATTCTTTTTCTTGTCTAATTGACACAAAGTGTAGAACTGTGGTTGATAGCACAGGCTCCTGTCCTTGATGGCCCAGGTGCCTATCTTAAGCTCTTTTATTTACCAATTGTGTGAACTGAGGCCTGCTGCTAAGCCTCGGGGTGTTTCGTTTTCTTGTCTGTGAAGTGGCAGTATCAACGGCTTTTCCTCCGTCTGGTTGTTGTGAGGTTGAAGTAGGATGGCAAATGTAAAATGCTAACACAAGGGCAGGGCAGCCAAAGGGGACACGGGAACTCTGTGTATTCAGCAGCTCTTCTGTGAGTATAAACAATCTCAAAACAAAAGCTTTAAAGAAACACAGAATGAAACACATGTGATTGAGCCAACAAGAGGTGAACAAAACCAATCTGCAGTCAGAACTCCTTTCTCATTCCTGATGTTCCTTACTGATGGGCCCCAGGGTGCAGGAATGAATGAAGTCAGGAGCCTGACCTCATGGAGCTGACGCAGTGTCAACATCAGGTGGGGCTAGGGGTAGGGACAGGAAACAAGCCAGCACAAAGGAGGACAGAAAGGGTAGGGCTGCGGCACACAGACAGCCGAGAGACCAGTCTCCAAGGAGGCTACACATGTATGGAGGCGAGGGAGCCTCCAGGAAAGGGCCTGGGAAGGAGCACTCAGGGAAGAACAGTGACTCACCATGCCCAGCACTGGATTTGACACTGTGCCATCAACATTACCTACCACAGCAATCTTAGTGGGTGATGGAGGTGAGAACGTGGTGGAAGTCTGGTCGAGAGAAAACAGGAAATGGATGGTGAGGACAGCAGGACTCACTTTTGGGTGTTCCTCCCTGCCCCGCCATAAATGGGTGCAGAGAAGTAGGGCAATGAGGGTGATGTAAATAAGGGTGAGGTTTCCTTGTAGGGTGATGGGAGTGCTATCTTGCAGGCTGATCGAGATGTCCCACTGACAAGAGTAAAGCCGGGAATGCAGGACAGATGCAGGGGACACTGCCAGACTGTCACATGGCCAGATCAGAGCAGGCATCACATAGATTTTTCCAGAATATCATGCTTAAGGAAGAGTCAGTGCTCTTGCTGCTGCTAACAGTAGCAAGGGTTAGTGTGTGCATCGACAGGCCACATAAATCTGGACTACGTGCTGGACCATGTACATCTTGGTAGCAGGAGATCTTGCTTGCCCTATTTGTCCAGTATGTTTGAATATCTAGAGAAAGGTCCAGATCTAAGGGGGACAGCAGGGAAAGGAGCCCTCTGCTGGACCCACAGCTCCTCCTATGGTGAGATAGGGCTGCTTGGCCTCACACTTGTAGGTGTATGTATCCTGGGGGTTCTATAAGTGGAGGGAGGTGGCCGCTGAACAGAGCACAGGTACTTCACCCATGGGGGTTAAGACCTGTTAGAATTTTATGTATACAGTTGGCCCTTCATATCCATGGGTTCCAAATCTATGGATTCAACCAACCATGGATTGGAAATGTTTGAAAAAAATAAAAAATAAACTCACGACAATAAAAAATAATACAAAATTTTAAAAATACAGTCTGACAACTTCATATAGCATTTACATTGTATGAGGTATTATTAGTGTTTTAGAGGGGATTTAAAGTACACAGAAGGATGTGCCTAGGCTATATGCAAGAGCAATAACATTTTATATCAGAGACTTGAGCATCTGAAGATTTTGGCACCTGCGGGGTCTGTTAACCAACCAGTCCCACCTGGGTACCAAGGGATGACCATAAAATACCCTCTTGAATCTTCTCTGAGGATATTGATGAGGCTAATTTTAAAATATTTTGCTTTTCGTCAATTCCATTCTTGGGTATTTTTTTCTTTGCTTGTCTACTGGATTGATACATCTTTTTCTTAATGTCATTTTCTCCGATGTGCAGTAATTATCCTCAGTTTTCAACAGCTTGTTTGACGGTCCCTGCTCTTCTCCCAAGGAGAGTTGGGATCTCAGGAATGGGCCTCTGGTGGTTGTGGAAATGCTGTTTGGGTGGGTGAGGTGAACTGGGGGCTTACCTTCTAGGGGAGCCCTCCTAGGTGAGCCCTCCTGCTCTGCTGTGCTCTGACCCTGTTCTCCTCTGGAGCCTGGGGTGGGAATCTCTGTTTCACCTATCACTCAGCCCAGCAGGCTGGGGCAGAAGGCACCACTGCTTGGACCAGCCACCCTGATGTGATGAGTAATGTTATGTGTCAACTTGACTGGGCTAACAGATGCTCAAATACCTGGTAAACATTATTTATAGGTGTGTCTGAAAGTGTTTTGGGAAGAGATTTACATGTGAATTGGTAGATTAAGTAAAGAGGATATCTTCACCAAGGTGGGCCAGCCTTATCCAATCCATAGAGAGCCTGAGTAGGACGAAAAGGCAGAGGAAGGGCTTCTTGAGCTGGAACATCCATCTTCTCCTGCCCTCAGGCCCTGGTGCTACTGGTTCTTGTGCTCTTGGACTTGGACTGAAGCTGACACCATTGGTTCCCCTGGTTCTCAGGCCTTTGGACTTGAACTGAATCCCACCACTGAACTCTAATGCTGGCTTTCCTGGTTCTCCAGCCTCTAGGAGGGAGATTGTGGGATTTCTTGGCCTCCATAATCATGCAAGCCAATTCTTATAATATGAGATTTATAAAAACCTATCCCCCATCTCCAACAGGAGGTATCTCCTATTGGTTCTGTTCCTCTGGAGAACCCTGGCTAGTTCACCCAGCTACGACTCCCTGCTCCATCGCCTTGCTCTTAGGGTCGCTGCTCTGCCCTCCCCTTCCTCCCCCGCCCCTGGATGTTTAGGCTGCTCTTGTGTCTTGTTTCTTCAGCAACGTGGTTCTTTTCTCCTTTCTATTCGACAGGAATTGCTGTTGTTTCCTGGCTTCCTGATGGTCCTGTTTTTCACTTTCTGCTGCTTTTTATGGATTTATTTTTTGTAAGTAACTCTTGTTATCTCAGAGAGTCTGGGGATGCGCGCAATTAAGTGAGTGAGTGTAATTGGCCATTTTGATACAATGTTTTTCAACCTCCACTTCCTTAGAGAGTTTTTATCCTACTTTGGTGTCAACTCTCACCCTCCAGATCAATGTTCCCACCATCGTCTCAATCTTCAGGAGTCCCCAAAATAAATGAGAGCTCTTCCTCCCTCTGTGGCACTCCAGCAGGCCCGCAGCATCCTTGCTCCTTTAGAAGCCCTCTTGGGGGCTTCACTGCTCTGTTTTGACACCTCCAGTGGCTCTCACTGTCCACTGGTCACATCCTTGGTCTAGAAAATGTGAAAGGAAGAGACAAAGGAGGCTCCTTGGGCAGAAGAGGTGGAAAAGAAATGTGACTTTCCCAACACATTTGCCAATAAATTTTTTTTTTCCTCAAGGATATTAGTGAAAATGTTTTTTTACCAGCCCTGAGAACTTAAAAAAGAAATGTTATTTAGGTCAAATGGGCTTTATCAAAGAATAGAGGTAGGGTGCTAATTGACTTGAAATCTGAAATTGATCTGTAAGAGAAAGGTAGAAACCACGTTACAGGTGTGAGTGAGAGCTCGTTGGGGCGCAGGGAAGTCTGTTTCTGTCTGGTTGCTGCGGGGAAGCCCGCGGCAGGCGACAGTTAGACCCTGGCAGGCAGGCATGTCTCAGCTCACATGGGACGCATTTGAGCCCGGGTTCTCCTATAATTAGGAATCCCAGATGCTGCGGTCCCGGCCTGGCCCACCACAGGCAGAGTTCCTGTGCGCCTCCCCCTGAGGATATTTTAGATCTGGGGTTTTGATTTTATTTTTGCATGAGATTCACCTTGGATGGAAACCCCAGGGTTGATTGATGGCCCATGCCACGCTGCCTTTTTTATCCCTTCGCCTGAGATGCAGGCCCAGGCTGTGGCTTCAGTCAACGGCAGCAGGACGCCAGCTGAGATGGCTGCGGAATCCCACAGACAGGGCCTGATTTCCGGCAGATGTCCCAGATACCAGGCAGGAGAGCCCACCACAAAAATGGTTGCGTAAAAAAATGTCTGCCCAGTGTGACCTGCCAGCAACAGGATGATAGCACACAGCTCGGAGCCTGGAGAGGTGCAGGCAGATCTCTGAGTTCACCCCCAAGAACATCACTTCATCCAGGCTGGCCCTGGCCTGTCTGATGGGGCCGATTTTCAGATTCCCTGCGGGTTCCGGCCACCAAAATGAAGAAAGCAAGCTGCGGCCGGAAGCTCCCTCGTCTGTCTGGAGCCAAGTTTGATGTTGAGAGCAGGAATCGCAGATGACATTGGAGTCTGTAACCTTCAAATGCACCAGCAACTGTTCACTGTACACCCCATGCTCTGCATTCATTAATCAGTTCCTTTAACACATGCTGGTTAGCAGGGGCCATGAGCCAGGCGGGTCCCAGGGCAGGGACGCAGTGGGGAGTGCAAGACGAGATCTCTGCTCTTGGGAGCTCAAACTTCAGGGGTAGGGAATGGTCACCTCTCAATACACAGATAAGTGAGTTTACTATGTAGGACATCAGATGGTGTCACATGCTCTGAAAAACAGTGAAGGGAGAGGGAGTCATGGTAAGAGAAGGCGCAAATTCAGCATGTTGCTCAGAGAAGGCTGAGAAGGTCGCACCTGTGCAGAATAAGGGAGCGAAGCAGCTGGGTGCTCTTGAGGGACTGATGCTCCTTCCATCCCTCACACAGCCCTTAGTTGTATGAGGGACTGAGGCTTTGCAGATGGGGAAGCCAGGTGGAGGGGCTCAGGCCCTGCGGCTTAGAGACTGTGGGCAGGATTTGAGCCTAGGTCTCCCCGGTCCTGGAGCCTGTTGCAAGAAGACGCAGGAAGACAATTGCTCTGAAAATAGAAAGAACCATTGACAAATGTGTGGGATTTGTGATTGTGATGCAAGATGTTTACTCCAGAGATACATCAAGTTGAGGCAATCCCCAGGCCAGGCCCTGCTCTCAGGGCCTCAGTTCACTGTCTGCTGCCTCTCCTGCATTCTTTTCCCCCCTCCCGCATTCTCTCATTCCTGCTCCCCACGGCCTGTCTGCGTCTTCCTCTTCTCACTCTGCTCTCTGTCTCCTGGCTGTGGCTGCCGGTCCCTGTCTCTCATCTCTCTTCGCTCCCATTTGGCCAGCCTGTTTCCCGAGCAGCTGAGTCTTTCCCCTTTGGGCATTGCCTCATTGGCACACTCACCCTTTTTAGTGGTGCCCACTCCACAGCTACATTTGTGAAATGAGCTGCTGTGGTTCTCCCAGAAAAGCCACAAGGCTGTGATGGTGCAAGACAGGCTGGCAGGTGTGCAGGTTAGAGGACTGAATAAATGATGGATCTGTCAATCCAAGGCACTTAATAGAAGATTGGATTCCCATTAAGGGAGCAGATGAAAGACAGAAAGACAGAAGGACACAGCCCCTCTCACCTTCACCTAGGAGAGGGATAAATGTCAGCTGAGAGAACATGGGTAAAGGTGACAAACCTTCGCTGATCAGCAGCTGTGTGACCTTGGTCAGATCACCAAACCTCTCTGTGCTTTAGAGCACTGAGAAGGAATAAAACCTGCCCTGTGTTTACCTTGCTCCCTGGAAGATTTGTGATGAGAATGAAGTCTAAAATACTTTGAAAAATATACTGCACCCTACAAGCTCCATCATAACTGGTGTTTCCAGAAATGCAAACATATTTGCTGCCTAATTCAGCCGTGTTTCTGATCTCTTGTAGCTTGACTGATTCCTACCTTTTTGAGCAATGGGAACCTTTGGTGGTGTAAAGCCTAGAAAAAACTCACAACAATATTAAAAAATGTGTATGACACACATGGTATGTCGGAAGAAACCCAACCATATCTGTGTTTGCAACAACTGCAGTGTACCATGAAGATGACTGGAGTTCTATGGCAACAACATTGCAAGCACTGCTAACCCCACTGTTGTTTCTTGCCTACATTCCTAGTCAAAGTTAATACTAAATTTCTGTCAGAGATGATGAAAAGAAAAGTTTATTTTTCCCCATCTATGCTCATATAGTCCTCCCCCAAATTCCATCTATGGACTTTTGGGAGATCCATGGACCCCAGGTTAGGAATGTTAGAATTAGATGCATTATTTCTTTATAGGTATAGATAAGGAAAAGACTAGAAGGATCAACTGATCTGGCCATTAACTAGTTCAAATACTAAGGAGTAAAATGAGATAAAAGTTTTATGTTTTTACCAGAGATATTTTTGGTTTTGTTTTTAAATTATTTGCAGAGAAAACGCCTCTAGCTATAAGAGTAAGTGCAGGCTTACTTCTAAAAATAAAAGGAGGGCTGGGAGTGGTGGCTCAAGCCTATAATCCCATCACTTTGGGAGCAGAGGTGGGCGGATCACCTGAGGTCAAGAGTTTGAGACCAGCCTGGCCAACATGGTGAAACCTTGTCTCTACTAAAAATATGAAAATTAGGCCAGGTGCGGTGGCTCATGCCTGCAATCCTAGCACTTTGGGAGGCAGAGGTGGATGGATTTCCTGAGCTCAGGAGTTTGAGACCAGCCTGGGCAATATGGTGAAACCCCGTCTCTACTAAAATACAAAAAATTAGCCAGGTGTGGTGGCATGCACCTGTAATCCCAGCTACTTGGGAGGCTGAGGCCGGAGAATTGCTAGAACCCGGGAGGCAGAGGTTGCATTGAGCTGAGATGGTCTCACTGCACACTAGCCTGGGTGACAGAGAGAGACTCCATCTCTTAAAAAAACAAAAAACAAACAAAAAAACTGAAAAGTAGCTGAGGGTGGTGGCATGTGCCCATAGTCCTAGCTACTCGAGAGGTTGAGGTGGGAGGGTCACTTGAGCCCTGGAGGCAGAGGTTGCAGTGAGCCAAGATTGTGTCACGCACTCCAGCGTTGGCGACAGAGCAAGACTATCTAAAAAAAAAAAAAGAAAAGAAAAGATAAGAAATGAAAGGAGAATGCACGCTGCTACTTTCATTTGATAGCTGACTTCCTAAAGGGATTTTTCCATGCCCATCTGAAGAGGTAGAATGATCTGTTTATTGAAGTGGGGACAGAGTCAAGCACTTCCCTGGAACAGGGCGGGGGCTGGGGGTGTAAGGTTGTGTCTGTCCATTTACTGAAAAATGTGCCACGTGCTTAGGCAGACAACTTGCTTGGCATTTCTTTCTTTCTTTTTATTTTTTTTGAGACGGAATCTTCCTCTGTTGCCCATGCTGGAGTGCAGTAGCATGATCTTGGCTCACGGCAAGCTCCACCTCCCGGGTTCACGCCGTTCTCCTGGCTTGGCATTTCTATAGCAGTTGTGTGAAATGTGATTCTTCCTTTCTCATTTCTTACCCCTATAATTTTCATTTGCTTATGAGACTTTTTGAGGTCTAGCTACCCCTGTGCTCAGACAAGTGGCCTACATGTGTTCAGTTAAAGGAGGACCTGGTTGCCCAGAGACAAGCCCTCCGAACAGTGGGAGCCACAGTTCCCGGGTGGGCTCATGAGTAATGCAGCTTTGTGTCCTGCTCGGCCCCTCCAGAGCTTGGAGACCACACCCCAGCTCCCTTTCTGCTACTGGTTCCAGTTTCTTTTTTCCTATGGGTCATAAGCTTTCTACTGTTCATGAAACAAAAGGGGTAAAAAGGTTTCTGGCTGTCAGTTTTTCATATTTTTCTGGTGAGACAGTTTCACAGTTGCTGTAGGTGGGGGGTAGAAACTAGCCTTGTTGGTGATGCTACTTCTGCTTTTCTTTTTTCTTTTTTAACTACGAAAGAACTTGATTTCTGATTCTTGGTAGCAGAGCCTTTCTGCCTGAATGACAGGCGTGGCCAGGAGTCTCAGCTATGCTTGCACCTGTAAGACAGTACACCAGGATCCCCAGCCTTGTGAAGCAGTGCCACCCTTGGGGATTAAGAACACGGGTGCCGGGGTGCCATCTGTCTTGGATCTGCGGGCTGAATGGGTCTGGGTGCAGCCAGGTGTGTGGAATCTCACAGCCTCACGGTGACTGCAGCACAGCCAAAGGCGAGGACAGCTGCTTGGTGTATCATTTCTTCCATCACACCTCAGAGGATGCGGAATCCTATTCCCACTCTATTCCCCTTTACAACATCCGATGTCAGCGCCTTCTGAGCACTTTGAATCCCGAGCCTGCCTACGTAAATCTGGATATGGGACTAAACCATAAATATTGATTACTTTGAAAGCCAATATTTAATCACCCATTGACTAGATTCAACCACTTTTAAAAAACTAGCTGCATTCTCAGAGTTGATTTGATCAGCTCAGTTAGAGGGCACATATGTCCACACTGTGGGGCAGCCATTGTGTGATTGTTTCTTTGGCCACCCTTCTCAGCCAGCTCTTCACCCTCCTGATGAGGAAAGTGCTGGAAGGAGCTGGGCTGGAGCTGACCCACAGTGGGGCCTGCTGGCCGTCAGCCTCTCTGGAGGCCTTTGAAGCAGGCCCAGAGTGGTTTAGATTGGCCATGGGCACCAGAGCATTTGAAGGGACTCCGCTGCTTATCTTCCTCCTCCTCTTCTGAGCAAGACTGCAATATTTCTGCAGATAATTTTGCATTTTCCATGCCCGTCTTCTTGAAGAATTGTCATAAGATGGAGGTAGCCTGGGCTGTCGCCCACCTGCTCTGCCATCCCTGTGGCAGGTTGTCTGGCTGTGCCTCAGTTTCCTCACCTTTCCATGTTGGTCAGGCTGGTCTCAAACTCCCAACCTCAGGTGATCTTCCTACCTTGGCCTCCCAACATACTAGGATTATATGCATGAGCCACCACACCTGGCTTTCATTCTTTACTGACTAAAGTAACCATGAATAAAAAATGCATATAAGCCACCTGTCCCATAGCAGGTACTTAATACATGGCAGCTATTGTTATTTTGTGTAGGTCTGAGTGAACATAGGACCATCTTTCCCATCAAAATATATGCGGACAATCAAACAAATAACAGAATCCCCCAAGAAAACATCCAAGTGTAATTCGATTTCTAGCATTCACGGTTTATGTGAATGAACTCTTGTAATGCAGCACCAGGCCTTTCTTAGCTACTAGAAAAAAATGACTTCTGTATTTGTAGGGTAAGGGATGCCGCTTTACACCCGGGTTGAGACTTGCCGGGCCTCTTATGTGTCGAGAACAATGGGGCTAGAAGGAGGCTGGCTGGGGTGGGAGCAGGCTGCAGCAAGTCCTTCCCAAAGCCGCAGGCGTTTCTCCACTCAGCACTGAGGCCATCACATGTGGCTGCCTGTGGACATCAGCAGGGCCAACGAAGTGAGTCAGGTGTTGAGGGATGTGTGTGTCATGCCATCATAAAGCCAGGATCAAGACATCTGCCCTCCCGGAATGAAGAGCAGTGTTATCCCTTAATGCAAAGCTCAGGCTCAGTAGTCCTCTTTCACATATTTACCTTCCTAAAATTTCACCAGGTGCATAATAGCACAATTAATAGCGCTGCCTCGTGTCCCGAATACTAACACCCTCTGCCTTGTAAGGAT
This sequence comes from Pongo pygmaeus, assembly GCF_028885625.2. NCBI lineage: Eukaryota > Metazoa > Chordata > Mammalia > Primates > Hominidae > Pongo > Pongo pygmaeus. The sequence goes on from NC_072386.2 coordinate 79,801,920, forward strand.
TTGTGAGTCAGCTATAAAATTTCACTGAAGATTGTTTTGCCCAAGCTTGATTTCCTTCATGCCCATAAACTCTTAGACACCACTTTCTGTTTTTCTATTTTCAGACTGAATCGAACAAAAATATTTAACTTTTACTCAGTGCTAAGTCTTTGCTTTCACTTTAAAATACATTATCTTTTCCAAACCATATACATATATTTTAATGGGTTGTTACTAGTTCATACTTGATCCATATTTTGTAGCTGAAAAAGTCCAAAGGCTGGAAGGTTTGGTTTCCAGAGCCCTGGACATCCTTGGAGGCAAATGCAAGCCCACTGTAATGAAGCAAGAAGGGAGGCTGGCTATGCTGGGTGCAGCCTGGTGCTGAGGCCTGGCCCTTTGATTTCTATGTGTGAGAATGCTCAAGTTGTAACTAGTCTAAGTGGAAATTAGGAAAATGGGGACCCTGGGGGGATGGTGATCCAAGTTGCCAATTGTCCTTTAGGACTGTCATTGTTTTTTCTCACATTCTTGTCTTAGATTCTGCAGATGTGGTGATGTGGCAGGAGTAGTTAATAGTAGTAGTCATGGTATTTAACATCTGTGAAATCATACACACTTGGTAACCTTATGTTGATTCCACACCACACCATCTAATCACCATTTTCTCTTTCCTTTTTTCCTTCTCCCTTTCTCCCTCCCTCCTTTTTTCCTTTTCTTCTTCTATTCCCTGTTTTTTAAAGGCAATGTTGACATCATGATGGTTAGTAAAAAACAAACATTTACTCCAGCTTAAACAGCCCAAGAAATAAGAATCCTTGAGTTCTGATTAAGTTCTGTCTCTTACTCATTTACAAAATAAGAATGACAAAACTCCTCTCGGGGGTGTTATGGGCATTAGACAGATATTAGGGATGATGGTTAATTACAAGCAAGGCTGCTCCTATGGCCAGGAATAAAAACGCTTGTACCTACTTAACAGGCTGGCATGATTCATGTCTGGTGAGTTCACCCTTTGATTCAGGTGCCAGGTGTGATCAGCTCTTTCATATACATTATCCAATTAGCGGGATGAGCCTCCTGGCTGGCAAGCTCTGCTGGCTGCTCACTGCAGGCTCTTCAGGGTTGTCATGGAGACCATTGGAGCAGATGCCTTAAGCTGGCTGAGGTGTTTCTGAAAGATGGGAATCCCGGCTGGGGGACCCCAGATTCTAAACCAGGGCCATGTGGACCTGAAGAAGATAACCCCCAAATCCCAGACTCCTACAAAGCCAGAGTGTCTAGCCAACATCGCAATAGTCAAGCATGCCACCACATGGCTCACAGGGAGAAGGTGTTCTGAACTCCCCCGGCTCATCTCTGGGTGTCTAACTGCACGCGGAAGCCAGGTGCTGGCTGCTGTGTTCCCAAGAGGCTCAGCCTAAGCTAGGAAGGCCAAAGTCAAGTGAGGTAGGGCTTGGTGGAAAGTCTGTACCCTCTTTGGGGCAGCATTGGAAGAATGAATTGACTCAGACTTTCCAGTTCCACTTCAAGCCAATGTGGTGGGTGAGGCTGGCCCTAGAGGCGGACCCAGTAAGCACTGGAGAGTCAGCACAGGAGGCTTCTGGAGGTCCCCAGGGTCTCCTTTGCCACAATTGACACAAATCTCTTGATTAGACTGGCAAACCAGGCTCTTATAGAGTATGTCCTTCCTGGTAATGGTAATGGTTAGGACCCTTTTCTGAGTTTCTATTAAGTGCCAGGCACTGTGCTTCACCTACATTCTTTCACTCAACCCACATGTTAACCCTAGGCAGCAAGTAATAGGGTATCTAATTTTTAGGTGAAGAAACTGAGGCCCCCACATAGCTATTGGCAGAGATGGGATTTGAACCCAGTTGTATCTGGCTCTAAAGACTAACAGACTATTATGAAGAACCAATGACCAAGAAACAGTGGACATTCAGTCCACAGCATTTGTTTCTTACAGTCTTGCTCATTTAGAGACATCACTTATGCAAAGGGTAGAGAAGAAAAGATAACATTGTGGGTGGCACCAACCAGTTAGTGTGGTTGCTATGGCAACCCGTATCCCTGGTCCATAACAAGTGCTACCCCATAGCAATTCCCATGATCTCTGCTTCTGCATGGGAAACCAAGAAGATCAATGTATTAGTGCAGGACAGAGATAGCCAACTGTTCCCAACATCCATTCATCTTTTCTTCCTTTTAGGAATAGAAACCCTCAGAATTTTAATTGCATGCCTAGACTTTCATCTAGAGACTGCATTTCCCAGACTCCTTTGCTGCTAGATATGTCCATGTGACCAAGTTTGGGCCAATGAGATGAGGAAGGAAGTGATGTGTGCCTTAGGAAAAAAGGGAAATGTCCACTACTTCTTCCCCCTCACCCCTCAACCTAGGAAATTGGAGTAGTTGCCTGGAACCCAGAAATAGAAGCCATGTGTTGAAAGTGGCAGAGTGGTCACACTGGCCCAGGCTGTTTGCGTTTGTCGTCTTGTATTTGAAGGAAATAAATGTATTTCTGCCACTGTATTTTTAGGCCTTTGCTATAGCCATGCAGCCTATATCCCAACTCATGTAGTCCAATGGTGAAAGGTGACCTAAAATGGATCATTACTATAAGAGAATTCCCCCATTGTTTCCCTGCCTCCCCACTCAATGTTAAAACACTGAATATCTTTCAATGTCTGACTCCATATGAAGGGCCTTTCTTTACATAGCCCAGTTAATCAGGGCCAGGTGGATTCACTAAATGCACCCACGAAAGAAGAGATTAAGGAGATTGCAGAAGCAATGCACGGTATGGCACTGACCTCTCTGTCAACAAGCCAGGGTGCTTGTTTGACTCTCATTTAAAAGATAAAACCCAATCTTCATTTTTATCTTAAATAATCACTGGGAAGAAATTGTATGCATCTAGGACATACCTGGAATAAATAATAAATGGGCTTTCTTCATTTGATCTAGAGAACACAGAAGGCAGAAAGAAAAAAAAAACACGTGAAGAGAAACACAAAGCAACTTTTCTTTGAAATGTAAATGGAATTGTGTGTGGTCTGGTAGAAGCAGCTCTGGGCAGGGGTGGGGGGTCTGGAAACCCAGGTTCCAACTCCTACTCAGAGCCTCAGAATGTGTAAAAGGAGAAAGGGAGGGTCCTAAGTCCCTTCCCACGTCACCATGGTCAGATTCTGGGGAAGCTCGCATTTTCCAAAGCTGATGTCAACATCTCCCATCTCACGAGCTCTTCTACAATATGGGCCTTCCCTTCCCTTCCCACAAGAGTAAGGGAGACTAAAGCCCTTCCCTTAGATCTGGCTTAGCTGTGGTGACACATGGCTCCCCAAGTCAAAGGAGGCCATGTAGCTTTTACGTAGGGACCTGGAAATCATAGTCTTTGGAAGCTTTCTGTCTGGGTCATGCTGTGAGAAGCTGGAGGCATGGGAAAGGCTGCATGCAGGTTCTCTGGTGCATGGTCCCAAGGAACCCAGCCTCATGCAGGAGAGCAGCTTCTAGAAGATTCCAGCCCCAGGCATTGGAGTCTTACCAGCTGAGGCCCAAGCATCATGGAGAAGAGGTCACGTCCTCTATAACCACTCCTAATGCCATCTCTGCCCCACAGAATCTGTGAGCATGGGCTATTTTGTACCACTAAGTTTGTGCCTGTTATTCCGCGGTAATAACTGGAACAGAATTGAATATCCTTCCCGCGGTGCACACTTAGAGTGAAATGTAAAGCACACCTTGAAAAACATGTCTTGAGTTATTAGTCATCCGGAAAGTTCCTCATTATAATATTGGTGTGGAAAGATCAGCCCACACGTAGATGTTTGGTGGGTGAAAGAAAAGTCATCAAACAGTAAGATCAAAAGGGCCCCTTTGGATAAATGCAGACACTCAGCACCGTGGAGTTGGGTGGCATGCTTGTTCTGTGCTCACTATCCCAGTTCTTAAAACAACTACAGTCCCGTCACAGGCCAGAGACCAGGGCGTGAAAACGGATGCAGATCCCCTAGGCTGCGGCTGCTGCTGCGGCTCCTCTCACAGGCCTGGTTGGGCCTTGGGACCCTCCAGAGCCCAAAGGGTGAGTGTAGCCACTTGGTGATTCCTGGATGCTGCCCTCACTCCCTAAGGATTGATGAAAATCTCAACTCCCAATATTTTGTCTGCTTTTTAATTTTGGCTCTGTTTTGTTTTCCTTAGGATAGATTTGAATTGTTAGGTGGGCAAATCTTCCCATGGAGAAAGTAGAAATAGGGTGTGCTGGGTTCCCTGGGGCAGCAGTTCACAACAAAATTTGTTCTGTTGTTTTAACTAGGGATTTACTTAGAATTCAACCCCTTTTGACATTTTGCTTTTTATTCAACAGGAACCACTCATGTGGCTCGTAAGTCAAAGCAAGCTCTGAGTGAGTGGCTTCCTTCCCTTGGAGCTGCCTGTCTGGTGACCTCCTCTGTCAGGTTTCCACTTCCATGAACTCTGTGTGACTCCTTCCTGATTTTCCATATGCAAATGCAAGCAAACGTAGTACCATTTCCTTTATTTTCCCTTTTGTACACAAAGGGTGACATTCCCTGCCTCTGTTTCTGAGGATGTATTCAACCATAAACTTCAGGCTATTATTAAAATAAAACCACTCTTAATGGTAATGTGATTGTGATGGTTAATGTGTGTGTCACCTTGGCTAGGCTATGGTGCTCAGCTGTTTGATCAGCACCAGCCTACGTGTTGCAGTGAAGGTGTTTTCTAGATGTGATTAACATTTAAAGCAGAGACTGTGAGTAAAGAAGATGACCTTTCCTAATGAGGGTGGGCCTTATCCAATCAGTTGAAGGCCTTCTAAGCAAAGACTGAGGTTTCCTAAAGGAGAAGGAATTCTGCCTTAAGGATGTAACACAGGAACCCTGCCTGAGTTTTCAGTCTGCCAGCTTTCCCTGCAGAGATCAAATTTAAGATGGCAAAATCAACACACTTACATTTCCAGCCTGCTGGAACCAACTAGGCCCCCTGGCAGGCCCTCCTGCCAGGCCCCACAATCACAGGAACTCATTCCTTAAAAGGAAATCTCTCTCTCTCTAAGTATAGACATACACATGCATCCTATTGGTCTGTTTCTCTGGAGAGCCCTCATGCAGTAGTTACATCTTTATTCTTAGGAGGCGCCTGCTGAGGAATGCAAGAGTGAGTTGTTTTGATGTCTGTAACTAGCTTCCAACCGGTTCCACGAGAGAAAGCGAGCGGAGGCAGAGAAATCACAACATGCTACGAAGCGCTGGATCCAGGTGATATGTCGCAGTGTTTGTTGTCTTCCAACTTTTCAGCGTGTGAAAACATTTTCACAACAAGAACGGAGGCATCACTTCCCCACCTGCATTTCTGCTTAGGGTCTTGCATGCGGGGAAAGGGGCCAGCACAGTCCATGGGTCTCCCAGGCAGTCCGTGGGTCCCGTCCTGAGCACCGCAGCATCAAGAGCAGGCTGGGGTGAAAAGGAAAGTAGCGTTCTAGGAAAGCCCCAGGCCTGCTGGTGCTGAGGATGCAGCCGGTGGGGTTCTTTTTTCCCAGGCACCGGGGCCCTGCCAGGAGGACCCCTTGGGGGAGTGTGAGCAGAAAGGGGGCGGGCTGGATTTTGTTGCTCTCTCTTAGACCAGGGTCACACCCAGCTCAAGAAAGTCAGGCTCGGGACCTCTGTCAATCCAGCCTCCGCCAGTGTTTTCTAAACCTGTATCTTCTTCCCTTCCCCCGACTGACTCACCCTCCACGCAGCCTACAGAAGGCGGGTTGTGGGGGCGGGGGCCGTGGGGACGGGAGACCGCATGTGTCTGGGAAAGGGAGATGAGGGGGTCGTTCCGTCCCCTGGGAGATGATGGCTTGTGCCAGGCTCCTGTCCGCCCAGTACTTCCAGCTGCATCTTATGTCTGGTCTTTTCTGGAGGGTCCGAACACCAATCTTTTCATCCCTTCCTGCAGAGCTAGCTCACTACGGAGACAACTGTGTAATTAGAAGCAGGCGCACAAAACAGGAAGGGAGAGCCCTAAGTTTGAAGAGCAATCTTTGCTGAGTGTGTGCATGAGCGTGTGAAAGTGGCCGGCCGTTTACACACCACCAGGGGCAGTGGTGTGTGAAGGAGGTGGCTCCTGGTGACCGCCTCAGTCTGGGAGTCAGGCGGTAAGCTGACAGCGGCGGTGTGTTGCCACCTTTGCGCAGCGGCTCTCCTCTAAAGCCAGCAGTCCTGCCATGACAGCCTTAAGCACACCACTTCCCCTTCCTGAGCCTCGGTTTCCTTATCTGTAATGTGGTAATGACACTTTTGCCTATCCTAGGATTATTATGAGTCATGATTTTGAAGCCCTCAGTAGAAAACCCGCCCCACTCCCAAGCACCCAGTCAATGTTATCTGGGTTGTTTTTTAAAGAACAAAGCATTTTGTGTCTGGAGAATTGTTACTCTTAAGATAAATAAAGATGGAATTGGGCTCTGCCAAGAAACAGCAATATGCATTTTTAGATACTTGTGAAAATTAGACGAGCAAGGTTTAAGTAAAATATGGAGATTTCGTTTAACAAAATACCAATTTCTAAATGACAAAAAAAAAATGAGATGGAACTCTGGTTATGAATTTGCTAACCAGAGTCTACAGATTGTAGCCATTGTAGCCAATATGGAAAACCTTTATTGCTTTTTTTTTTTTTTTCTGCAATGACTATGTTGGACAAAGCAGTTGTCTCTGAGTGTGAATGTAGCTGAGAGAAATGATAAGACATCAAACTTTTGTCTGCAACTGCTCCTAGTTATAGATTTTTTTTTTTTTTTTTTTTTTTTTTTTTTTTTTTTGCTATCTCCTTTATTTGCTATTTGGCTGCTTGGACCAGCTTGAATTGGAAAATTGGTGTCTTTCTCCAAAGAAAGTCAGTTCCCTCTTGGTTGCCGTACTTGTGTGGTCCCTCCTCTTCTGTGCTCATTCTGGTGACTCATGAAAATAGGTAAAAGAGATGTGTAAATATTTATAGATATATGAAAACCTGAATAGCTGTGATCAACTAAAATGAGTGCAATGGTTTCCTAAATGGGATTGGAGAAACACCCTCAGTGGCCTCTTTGAAAGAACCTTAAAAAGACACAGATACCCCAGCTTTCCCTACAGAGGCAATATTGGGAAGGGGCAAGCCCAGTATATTGATTTGTTTTCAAACTGCTAACAAAGACATATCCAAGACTAGGTAATGTATAAAGAAAAAGAGGTTTAATGGAGCCACAGTTCACATGGCTGGGCAGGCCTCACAATCATGGCGGAAGGCAAAGGAGGAGAAAGGCATGTCTTACATGGAGGCAGGCAAGAGAGCATGTGCAGGGGAACTGCCCTTTATAAAACCATCAGATCACATGAGACTTATTCACTATCATGAGAACAGCATGGGAAAAACCACCCCCATGATTCAATTATCTCCCACCACATCCCTCCCATGACAAGTGGGGGTTATGGGAGCTACAATTTAAGATGAGATTTGGGTGGGGACACAGCCAAACCATATCACCGAGGAAAGGAGGGTTTCACCACGTGGCTGTGCCATTCTAGAACAGAGGGCCTGTTTCTCTCTACGATGCAAGTACCAGCGCCTCTGAGGATAGAAGAAAACAAATGGTTAATACCCAGGGACACTAACCAGTGAAGGGGAGACAAGACATCTTTGAGTCAGAGGGCAAGATGGAGAGCACCTTCCAGCATCAGCAGCCGGGCCCTGCTCTCAGGGCTGCTTGGGGCAGCTGCTCTGAGAAAGAAATGATAGCTGCTATAATCTAAATGTTTGTGTCAATCCAAAATTCACAGGTTGAAATCCTAACCCCTAAGGTGAGGGTATGAGAAGGTGGGGCCTTTGGAAGGTGATTAGGTCACCAGGGTAGAACCCTCATGAATGGGATTTGTGCCCCTATACAAGAGGCCCAAGAGAGACTGCTCACCTTTTCTGCTATGAGGGGACACAACAAGAAGATGTCTGTCTGTGAACCAGGAAGTGGGCCCTTCCCAGACACTGGATCTGCTGGCATTTTGATCGTGAACTTTCAACCTCCAAAACTGTGAGAAATAAACTTCTATTGTTTATAACCACCCACCCAGGTTATAACCACCCACCCAGGTTATGGCATTTTGTCACAGCAGCCTGAATTGACAGAGACAACAGCTGACGCAGGTGGAGAATGCAGGCTGGTTCTTGTGCATTGGGTCTGGATAAGGCTGTGTATGCAGAAGGCATGCCAGGAGTTCCATGTGGGAAAAGCGTGGCTGCTGGGACCCCAGGCTCCTCTTCACCTCCTTCTGGTCACCTTTTCTACCCACCCCTGGTGATTCTGTAGTAATGAAGCACCAACTGGGGAAAGTGGTAGTGGGTCTATTCTGGGACTGTGAGGAGCAGAAGAGACAGCAGCCTCACTGAGAGAGTCGGGGACAGATAGGGGATTTGCTTTCTGAAACGGGGTTCCAGAGAGGCAGCACCCCATTGTGTGATGTGCATGGATAGAGTGAGGTACAAAATCTGTTTTCTCCCTGGCTTTTTCACACTTGAATCAGTCATGAGTGGCTTGTGGCAGAGGTTGTAGAGAAAAATTTAAATAACAATTTCATCCAAGGTAAAGCAAATCCCCATATCTGTAAGATGATGGGCAAGGGATAGTAGTTTAAGAAGTCCATGAAGTAGCAGCAAGGATGGAAAGGAAGAACAGTGTGCAAGCTCAAGCCCTCTGGGGGTGTGCAGTCTAGGGGATGGCCCACCCAGACACCCAAGGCCAAGGAAGGGTGTGTCCTGAGAAAGTGCCCATGTTCACGGGGTCCGTGTGAAAGGAGAGAAAGCAGCCCCTTTAAACAAACACATGACCTGCTTTGTATTGTGCTGTGTCAGCGACAACAACCCAGATGACCTGGCTTCCAGCCAGCTGTCTATGTGGGGCAGCTACCAGCTCTCCTGCTGGGACCATCATGCCCAGAACCTGCAAAGCGGGTGCTTGGGGCCGCACGGTCATGCTGTCGGCAGAAACACTCCAGGGCCAAATGTGCTCTTGTTTCAAAATTTGGCTCTTAGAAAAACTATGTGACTCAGCAGGATCCAGACAGAGAAAGTCATCTTTGCCCTACTTGTAGATGGGCAAGGCACAGAGGTGTTTGCCAAAGTCAATTTGGTGAGTCCATGAAAATGACCAGCGGATCTTCTCATGATTATAGACATGCCTTAAAGGCAAAGAGTGGAGTCCCTCTCCTTAAAACTTCCTTAGGGTAATGTCTGCCACCTCTCCTCTTGTGCGTTTTAGGTGGAACTCAGGCGCACACATGGGCCCCATTTCAGGGGTGAACATGGAAGAAAGGACATCTGAGGAAAGGACATGGTTACTGTGGTTGCGAAATGCCACAAGCTCAGTGGCATAAAACAACACAAATGCATCATTTCACAACTCCACCGAGAATCCAGGTCACATGGGCCCTTTGCTTAGTGTTTCACAGGCTGAAATTGTGAGGTGGCAGATCTCTGCTCCCTTGATAGCTGTGGCCTGGGGGCACTCTCCGCTCCTAGGGCCACCCCATGGGTAATTTACAACATGCTTCTTGCTCCTTTACCCAGCCCAGCAGGAATGCCTCTGTCTGGCTTTCTCCTGTGCAGTCAGCTGGGGAAAATTCTGTGCATTTAAAGACCTCACATAATGGGATCAAACCCAGCCGGGACCCTCTCCCTGTGGCCTACCATGGTCACAGGAATGATGTGCTGTCATGTCCCCAGAGGACCTGTGCTTAGGGGAAGAGATTTCACAGGCAAGCACACCAGGGTTGAGGGCCTTGGGGGCCACCTTAGAATCCTGCCTACCACAGGTGCCAATGGGATCTGATGCAGGAACAGGGTTTCAGCCATCATTCCCTCAGGTATGATGGCACTGTTATATCTTTTTATCCAGTATACCTGGGTTCAGCTGTTTGCCCCTCCAAACATCAAATCACTGTTTTCACATTTTTGAGTTTTATGGAATGTGGACAAATTGGAGATCTTTTATGCTCAGAAAACATTTCAAATTTCTGCACATCACCTGGCTCTCTGTTTATGTGGGGCTTTGCTCTGTCACATTCTAGAAAGCTCTGAGCCCCTGTGTCAGTTGCCGGCCGAACTGACTCATGGTCCTGCTCCTCCTCACAGCAGGGTGTGGACTGAACAGACCCAGAGTTCCCTCCTGGGACCCTCCTTGGGCCCCAGAGGTCCCCACTGTTTCTGCAAGGGTAAGGGTGGATTGACCCACAGTCTCATTGCTCAGCGACGGAGTAGGGAGAAAAGCCTGCCCCACATGGGTTTAAAGACGTTATGGGAGGCCAGGCATGGTGCCTCATGCCTGTAACACCAGCACTTTGGAAGGCTGACGTGAGGATCATTTGAGCCTAGGGGTTTGAGACCAGCCCGGGCAATATGGTGAGACACCATCTCTACAAAAAAACAGGAAAAAATTAGCTGGGTGTGGTGCTGCACACCTGTAGTCCCCACTACTTGGGAGGGTGAGGCAGGAGGATCACTTGAGACCAGAAGGTCGAGGCTGCAGTGAGCTGTGATAGCACCACTGCACTCCTGCCTGGGCGACAGAGAGAAATCCTGTCTAATAAAAGAAAGAAAGAAAGATAGGAAGAAAGGACATTATGAGGATTTAATGTTTCCAACTAGTCCTTAGCCATGAGTTTTTCTCCAGCCTCTGAAGAACACTTAATAAACACTGTATTGATTAACTATACTTTGTTCCAATTCAATAAACTATACGTAGAATCAGATGTCTTTTTTTTTTTTTGAGAAGGAGTCTCACTCTGTCGCCCAGTCTGGAGTACAGTGGTGTGATCTTGGTTCACTGCAACTTCCACCTGCCGAGTTCAAGCAATTCTCCTGCCTCAGCCTCCTGAGTAGCTGGGACTACAAGCACATGCCACCATGCCTGGCTAAGTTTTTGTATTTTTAGTAGAGATGGGGTTTCACCATATTGGCCAGGCTGGTCTCGATCTCCTGACCTTGAGATCCACCCACCTCGGCTTCCCAAAGTGCTGGGATTACAGGCGTGAACCACCACACCCGGCCTAGATGTCTCTCTTTTAAAAGGGAGTGCTCTGGAGCTGACATAGAAAGATTCTGCTTTTGGACTTCATGGCAGCTACGGAGTCCAACATTTGCCATGCCAGCATACCAACTTTATCCTCAGTCTAACATTTTACCTGAAATAGATTTTTCCTCTATAATCTTATAAAGAAAATTTTATATCCCTACTGAAGGCGTAGGTTTGCTATACCAGTTCTATTGTTTATAATATGCTCTAAAATAGATATACAGTTCTTAGGGTATAATATTTGTCAGTGTAACATCTGAAACATTTTGGGAAACCCTACTTTAATATGAAGAATAGATTGGTTTCAGCAAATTTCACTAGGAAAAACCAATATAGTTGTATTTCCTTTGCTATATCTAGGGTATTTGTTTAGAAAGTATTCCAGTGAAAGTTATTCTTGTGGAAGAATAAGGTCATACTGACCTTGGGTTCCTTCCCAGTTCCTAGCATTTCCTTCATTGCCGAGCAGAATTGGAACTAAGTATTTTCAAGAGACCCATACTGTGAAACTGACAAGAGATGTTGCACTTGAGGCCCACTGATGTTCCTGATGTAAAGGCTGTCTCTGTTGTTGAGGAAATGGGCCTTTTACACACTGAGCTATCATGCAGGTGATTGGGAGTTTCATTGCTGATTGAAGATCTAGGTCCTTTGTGCTGTTTAATACATTCCCAGCCCTTGACCCCCTGACTTGCCTCTGTCACTGTCAGCCCTTGCCTTCCCCCAGGCTGGTGTGGGGACTGCCTCCTCCCTTGTCTAATAGGACACCTGCTTGGCATGTCCAACCTCAGGTCGCCCTGAGGCTGCTCACAGGTGCTGGGGGTGGTGCAGTTCCTGCCTGGTGGGGCTGGCAGGGTGTCCATGTGGACAATAAGAACTGGGCCCAAGGGCATTAGCTGAATGCCTCCAAGGAGGAGAGGAGGCCTCTGTAGGTTTGAGCAATGACTGTGCTGACAGCAAACACAAACCCTCTCTAGGTGCCTCAGTCCTCTTAAGAATTCATACTCACTGTTTTGTTTAGAAGGCAAAAATGCCAACCAGGTCAAGGTTCTGGGACACCACCCACTTTCTTTTTTGAGCTGAGAATGTCACTGTGTTTGTGGCCCAGGTGAGCCCCACCCTACCTCCCAAACGTGTCAGGGTTGAATGTATTTTCTCTGTCTTCTAAATTGTTGTAAGTTGGAATGACTTGTGGTCCTGCTAAGTGGGCATTGTGTACGTGTAGTGTTTTAGTGTGGAAGGAGCGCTCAGGCCACATCTCCCTTCCTTCAGGAGGCACAAACACCTGGTCAGCTAAGCAGGGGTGGGGGCTCTGCACACAGCCAACTGTCCACCCCTCCACCCCTCCATTTAGTCAGGTCAACGGGGACAAGCTGCGGGAGCTCTCTGTGCCTGTTTCCTTGTCTGTAAAGTGGGAGAGGTAAGGTAGCTAGCTTAGCACAGGACATTTTGTCAATATCAAATGTGTGAAACGGAGAACAGGGCTTCCTTGGTGTGTAGTCAGTAAAATGCTAGTAAAAATATACTGGCTAGTCTGCTGAGACACAATTTCACCCAACACACAGTTTTAGCCTGAAGTTTGTTGGGTCCCAGAACTTCTTACTTCATCTCTCAAAACATCTTGGATTTTCCCTTTTGGAGTTCCAAACTTGAAAAGATTGTAATTTGCCATTCCTCAAATCCCTGTTTTACTTTGCTTAAATTAAAAAACAAAAACTTTTACCTCCACTTTGGCAAACCCTTGTGGGAAATGATATAAAGGTTAATGGAAGTTATTTGCAGACAAGTTGGTTTGGAGTAATTGTAAGGAGGACTAGGAGCCCTGCAGAATGGAACTTTAGCAATATTAGGTTGGTGCAAAAGTAATTGTGGTTTCTGCGTTGTTGGAATTTGCCATTTGATACTGGAATACATTCTTAAATACATGTGGTTATGTTATACATCATTTTAATGTGCATTTCTCGCTTTTTTTTTGCTAATGACTTATTCCTTGCTGTTTATTTTATGTTTATTCTAGACTATGGAAATGATGTTAGACAAAAAGCAAATTCGAGTGATTTTCTTTTTTGAGTTCAAAATGGATCATAAAGCAGCAGAGACAACTCGCAACATCAACAACGCATTTGGCTCAGGAACTACTAATGAATGTACAGTGCAGTGGTGGTTCAAAAAGTTTTGCAAGGGAGACGAGAGCCTTGAAGATGAGGAGCATAGTGGCTGGCCATTGGCAGTTGACAAAGGCCAATTGAGAACAACCATCAAAGCTGATCCTCCTACAGCTACATGAGAAGTTGCCGAAGATCTCAACATCAACCATTCTATGGTTGTTCAGCATTAGCAGCAAATTGGAAGTGACAAAGCTTGATAAGCAAAAATTTAAAAAATCATTGTTTTAAAGTGTTGTCTCCTATTATTCTATGCAACAATGAACCATTTTTTGATTGGATTGTGACGTGCAATGAAAAATGGATTTTACACAATGACCAGCAATGACCAGCTCTGTGGTTGGACTGAGAAGAAGCTCCAAGGCACTTCCCAAAGCCAAACCTGCACCAAAAAAGGTCATGGTCATGGTTTGGTGGTCAGCTGCCAGTCTGATCCACTACAGCTTTCTGAATCCTGGTGAAACCATTAAATCTGGGAAGTCTGCTCAGCAAATCGATGAGATGCACCAAAAACTGCAACATCTGCAGCTGGCATTGGTCAACAGAAAGGTCCCAATTCTCCATGACAATGCCTGACCGCACATTGCACAACCAACCCTTCAAAAGTTGAACAAGTAGGGCCACGAAGTTTTGCCTCATCCACCATATTTAGCTGACCTCTTGCCAACTGAATTACCACTTCTTCAAGCATCTTAACAACTTTTTGCAGGGAAAATGCTTCCACAATCAGTAGGATGCAGAAAATGCTTTCCAAGAGTTCTTTGAATTCCAAAGCACGGATTTGTATGATACAGGAATAAACAAACTTATTTCTTGTTGGCAAAAATGTGTTGATTGTAGTGGGTCCTGTTCTGATTAATAAGAATTTGTTTGAGCCTAGTTATAATGATTTAAAATTCATGGCCTGAAACTGCAATTACTATTCCACTAACCTGGCAAAAACCTGGCTCTGGGCATGTTGTTCTCATGGCAAAGGGCAGGGCCAGACCTCTTCACTGCTGCTTCTTGGGTTGGTGGTAATGACATTGGAATGTCTGTATCCCCAGGGTCCAGCACTCACTGGTCTCTTGCACTGTATAAGCACTTACTCCTGGGAAAGCTCACCCAGGACCATGGCTTGTGTTCCCTCTGAAGCTGATGGCTTCTGAGTGCAGGCCTCAAACTCATATCCTCTGGCCACCCTCAGCTCCACTCGGGTAATTCGAGAACATCAGAAACCGCACAAGCCCCAACCAGACTCAGCATTCATGGTCTGCACCCTGCCCTCCCAGTCCAGGAATGGCATCATCCTTCGCAAGGTTGCTTGCCTCCAAAATAGAAATCACTCCTGATTCTCCTCTGCCTTGGAAACAGTTCCAGAATACAGCTACCTCTTGTTGATCTGGGCCACACTCAGGTCTCAGCCACCCAGCCTATGAGCTGTCTCCTCAAGTCTCCTTTTGGTCCCCTTTGGTGTTTCTCTGTGCAGCAGGCAGAGTGAGCTTCCAAATATATGATTTATACTCCAGACACACCAATGGTTTCTCATATCACAGTTAAACTCCAAATTCCTTGTTGTGAGATAGACCCTCTATGATTTGTCCCGTGTGGTGAGATCTCATTGCTGCCTGGTTGTCCGTCCTGTGCTCAGCTCTGCCCTCACTGGCCGTGTGGCGACAGGTCCAGAATCCTCATGCCCCTGTCTGGACTTCTCCTCCCCAAGCTCTTTGCAAGGGGAGGCCTTCTGCAACCAGTCATCAGAAAAAGCATCACCATTGCTCCTCTCTTCCTACCTGCTTTACTTTCTTTGTCTCCATGATTATTCTCTGAAGCTACATGACTGATTGTCTGTTGTCATTTCTTCCCCACTGTAACAGAAGCCCCAGAAAACCAGGCATATCATCTTGTTTACTTCTGTAACTCTAGCCCCTGAAAGTATGGCTAGCAGAGTAGGGACTCTGTAAGTATATTTTGAATGAACAAATAAATGAATTGATAAATATATTTTGTATGAATGAATGGCACATTCTAGTACCAATAAGGACACTGTAGTCAATTCTGTTGATTAATCAAAGTCTATGAAATGTCAAAAATGAGACATTTCAGATTTCATTGTTCATACTGTCCGCAGTATCTGCCCTTGGTAAAAAAAAAAAAAAAAAAAAAAGCCCATGATCAAGAGTAAGAAAAAACCTCTGGAACTGTAGAATCGACCTTTAAGTACAATTCATTACTCTGTAAGAGGAGCTGCCCTGAGAGTGATATTCTACAGGCTTGACCTGTAGGCAATCCCCACCCTGATGGGGCAGCTGGATCTGCCATCACTGTGTATGTTTGGAATGAAGACAGATTTCGCCAAGACAGTTCCATTTTAATACCCCATTAATCCCAGGCTTGACATAACAGAAATTATTGTATATCTGCTGAGAATTAAGGACAATCACGTATCGAAGTGATTCTGTGGAGATCTGGTCAGTATGGCGATAGGATCCAAGGTTGTGCTCTGCACTTTCACTTATGGGATGTTTTCTGAACATCTCCCGGCAGATTAGAATCTCTTGAGATCAGGTCCCACCACACAACACCTCTTCTTTCTGAAGACTCCTCTCCCCTTCCCCTTCAGAATAGTCTCATCAATCTGTAAAGATGCATCTCCTGGCCCACTGTCATTCTTTACAACACCACTACTCTCTTAATGTTTGCTGATTTCAGTGCCATAGAGCAGAGCTTTCAGATTACACGGCTTCCTCCCCACCAGTTCTGGGCCTCCTTCCTTTCAATGTTCCTATTCTCCACTCCACCTCAGCACTCTCTGCCAGGGTAATACCATGATCATGATTACTCATGTTGTTACTAGGAATTGTCCAGCAATCCTGCCACAGTTGCCATTTCCAGCACCCTGCTCTCCTAGAGCCCCCCTGTCATCTTCCCAGCTCACTTGCACCTGTGTACCTGCTGTTATGATTCTCCAGCCTCAATGGACTCTCCTATTCACTGCCTCCTTCTTGCCTCAGTTGAATAACCCATTATGATCACACCTTTACATGCATCGTTAACTCACACAACTCACCTGTTTTGTTGCATGCCTGTCTCTGGAAAGAGCCCTGAGCCGGATGAACCCCGTTTTCCCAGGACTGGCATTTTGGCTGGTTCTTGGTAGTGCAGCCACAGTCCGTCCTGGCTGGCCAATGCCTGTGCTGTCACAGCCAGCGTTGCTGGATGCTCTGAAGTTCACCAGGGAACTTTCCACCACTCTGCACTGCATTCATGCACCTGCTGGTGGCAGGAAAAATACCCTCCAGTATGCTACTGGCCTCACTTTAATTTCATAGTATCAAATGGGTTCTCGCTGTTTCCTGCCATCACATCACGTTTCCTGGCCAAATTAATCTCACGTCCCACATGATCATTTCATGACTCCTGTCTTCACACCTCCAAAACTTCCTCTCTGTCTTCTCTCTCAGCCAATCACCTTGCTTCCTATTTCACTGGGGGAAAGAAACAAAAGGAGTAATCACAGCAAACTTCCACCACAGAAATCAACATGCTCCCTGTCCATTCTTATCTAGAAAAACCTTTCCTGTTGTTTGCTAGATCCTATGCTTTCTAGCATTTTGCTCTAGAAAATTCTCCCTTCTCCTGCATAATAAAAATTTCCCACAGCAGGGAGACATTAACATCAGCATAACAGTGCACTATAATGTTTATCATTTAAAATAAAAACAACAACAGCAACAGCAAATTTTTGACTTCACAGCCATCTCCAGCTACAGCCCATGCTGGGTGTGTATTTTCTATGTTTTCCCCTGTATTCCAGGACATGGATGCCTAGGAGCTACTTTTCCCCAAATCTCTGCCAGACAGCTCTGGTTTAGATGCCACCAGTTAGAGGCACTCTCAAGGTACATGGAAGGAAGAGGAACATGGAGTGTTCTTTTAGAAGCAAGTAGTTCCGGATCCTCAGACCTTTGCAAGCCTCTGGGCCTTTGCAAGTTTTCTTTCCTCGGCAGGGAGCATTTTCTCCCCCAGAGAGACACACTTTTCGCCCATTTACATCTTTACTCAGATGTATTCTTCTCAATTAGGCCTTCCTAACCACCTTATTCAAACCCACTATGCACATTTTAGTTCCTTTCCTAATTTATTTTCTCCTGTAACACTAACATTGAATGACCTACTACGTAAATACAGTACTGATTTATTTCCTTCATTAGGATGCACACTCTACAGAGACAGGCGTTTCAACCTGTTTTATGTACTGCTAGAATAATGCCTGACATAGAATAGATATGCAATGTATTTGTTCATTGATCAAATGCATGAATATAGCATGTTATTCAAGGCCCTAAAATTTCTTCTGAGCACTTCTTTAGGGATAACCCATAGGTTCTGGTTTGTCAAGCTTTTATCATGGTCATAGTCTACATTCTGCTATTTGGTTTTAGTTTTCTTTTTGAGTTAGGAGTTGATTAAGAGATGGGTTAAGAAAGTCCAGATCGGCCAGGCACGGTGGCTCACGCCTGTAATCCCAGCACTTTGGGAGGCTGAGGCGGGCTGATCACGAGGTTGGGAGATCGAGACCATCCTGGCTAACACGGTGAAACCCCGTCTCTACTGAAAATACAAAATATTGGCCGAGCGTGGTGGCGGGTGCCTGTAGTCCCAGCTACTTGGGAGGCTGAGGCAGGAGAATGGCGTGAACCTGGGAGGCGGAGCTTGTAGTGAGCCGAGATTGCACCACTGCACTCCAGCCTGGGCCACAGAGTGAGACTCTGTCTCAAGAAAAAAAAAAAAAAGAATGTCCAGATCATAGGGATTGTTTGCTTGTTTGTGTGTTTGCTTTGGCAGTTTTCCAATATGGCTTGTTTTTCTGATGCCAAAATCACACCGGTTTTTTAAGTACCTGAGCAAACTGTGTTATATAGTAAAGCACATCTCACATTCTGTTTCCTGCCCAGTTGCATAGGGATGGGTGGGCTGGAAGCTCAGACACACCACTTCACCTGAGAGGCCTTCTCCCAGGTTTCTGATGCCTTCCCTCCCTATGTCTTCTGACATCCCTTTTGACCTTGCTTTTGGCCATTCTCCCTCTTATGTCAGAGTTTGCGGGTTTAACCATCTTTAGGCTCATCAGAGATGCAGTTTTCATTTCTGTTCCCTATATTCCTTGTTGCCATTGGGTGATTTGTCAGAAAGAAATATCATTGGGCAAAATAGCCAAGAAATTAAGGAAAGGAAGAAAACAAAGATTTTGTGCTATCATGTTAAAACCAGGTATTGTGAAGTTTAGACTACATTTGGAATAACTTGTTTTAGTGTACAGTTGATCCCCTCTACTTTATTGGACCCCCATGTCTATCCTAGTCCTTCACAAACAACCTGAAGACAGATTAGATGTATTCATTGATGTCTTTCTTACAGCCACTATTTGTTAGTAGGAATGGATTTGCAAATACATCACAGAGACTGAGTGCTTCCTCCTACATAGCGCTTCCTCCTTCTTCACTTGAAGCAGTTCCCATTAGGAGAATTATTGCACTTGCTAAGGCTACATAAACCCGATGGATAAATTTAATCAAGAAGTGATGAATTGAGGTGAATAAGGCCAAATGGCACTTTTTCTATGAAACTCCCATTTATAATTAAAAAGTATAAGAATGGTTATAATTCGCCGGGTGTGGTGCCTCACGCCTGTAATCCCAGCACTTTGGGAGGCAGAGGTGGGCGGATCACGAGGTCAGGAGATCGAGACCATCCTGGATAACGTGGAGAAACCCCGTCTCTACTAAAAATACAAAAAATTAGCTGGGCGTGGTGGCAGGCACCTGTAGTTCCAGCTACTCCGGAGGCTGAGGGAGGAGAACAGTGTGAACCCAGAAGGTGGACCTTGCAATTAGCCAAGATCGTGCCACTCCACTCCAGCCTGGCTGACAGAGGGAGACTCTGTCTAAAAAAAAAATAAAAAAAAGGAATGGTTATAATTATAACCTGAAATATAATTAAATAGACATTTAATATATGTCAATATTTTAAAGAATTACGATTGCAGCACTTATAAGTTTATTTTACATTCTTAGAGCATAGCATCATTGTATTCAAAGTACATAGAACCTGGCACATAATAGGTGCTCAATAAATGCTTATTAAGGGCATAAATATAAGAATACATATAATCTGACTTATATCTAGTAGCATTTCATCATTTCATGTGTTTGATTTGCAAACCTACCTCTACACAGTTCCATAGGGTACAATTTTCTGGAGTGTTTGTAAAGACACTGGGGCCACCTATGCCTTCATGCTTATTCTAGCCTCAAGTTCATCTCCCTGACTTTTCTAATTAATATGGGGAAGGGCTTCCCCAGGGAATTTTGTTTCTGATTGTTGAGAGACTGTAGAATTCTTGACTAACAGTGGCTTCGTGTTTTCACTCAATGTTTTCTGCCTTCTTGCCTCACAGATAATTGAAGAAATTCCCTTAAGTAAACACAGCAGGATGCTTCATCCTAACCATTGTCACGAGACTATTTTTTCCTAATAGGCATCAACATTTATTTTTGTTATTCTTATTGGCCTTATTTATTGACACCAGTTGTGTCTCTTTCTAAGGATTAGTAATCCTTACCAAATATCACATGGACTCTCTTACCTAAAATCAGCTCCCAGTATTTAAAAACAAAACAGAACACTTTCTTCCTTAGATATCAGATCAACAATGGTTTCTTTCTTTCAAAAAAACTCAAGTATTTTAGGCAGATCAGAACATTTGTCAGAAACACATTTTCAAGTGTGTTCTTATAGCGCTATCAGGACTGTGGAGCCTTTGCATACCACAGACTTGGCCTTTCTGCACTTCAGTTTGCAGGACTGTGAAAATAGGTATAATGATATGTTTTTCAAGTGCTTTTTGTGAGAACTAAGTCAGGGAATAAATAAAGCATCTGTCATAGAGTAAGCTCTCATAAAGTGTTAGTTCCCTTCTTTTGACAAAATGAAAGGACTTTTTAAGCACATTTATTTGTTGTTTAAACAGTTCTGCCAGCATCAGTCCTGAGGCACAGGATAAATAAGACGCCATGATTTTCCCTGCACGGAGACCAACTCAGGGAAATGATGCGGCATAACAGCTCAACCAGGCAGGCAGGGATCAGAGACTGTGGTGGGTATCTCATGGTGGCTCCATGAACAACCAACAAGAGGAATAACTCAGCAGCTTGTAGCTGTTTGGAAGCAGCAGTAGCAAACAGTCTGGAACCCTGGCCAGCCACCCCATCTACAGGCACTGAATGTAGAAATGCTTATGAGGGAAAATGGAGAAGGAAGCATGCTCCAGAGGGTTACAAAGGAAATAGCTGCGGGGTGATGGAAGATTTACAATCCAGATTTTGAATGGTCCAGACACTTTCCTCCCCAGACTGCATGGTGCCCTCGTCTAAGGATGATGCTTTATTTCTGGGCTTTCTCACGTCCTGTTTGTTCAGGTGAATTTCCCAGCAGTTCCTACTGTCTTCTGTGGTTTTCATCTCAAAATATCAAAATACCAAGACAGGGATTTCTAGTAGTGGGGCAGGCTGAGGGGAGGACGCGGCAAGGAGGTTGCTCTGAGAAGTTCAGGAAAGGTGTTGAGGTCAGAGTTAGCCTTCCGGGAAGGTGACTGGAGTGCCCAGACCCTGGGCAAGCCCATGGCACCTCAATTCTCTGCCCATTGCACATTTTTTGGAGGAGCTGTGTCCTTTAATGTTAGGTCCCTGGGACCTGAGACTTATTTTGGATCTCCCACCTCTGAGGTTTATGAGCATCACAGTGTTCATAAAAATGCCTAATCTTAGGGAAAACTTTCTAAGCAGTCATGCTACAAATGGAGAATATGTGCTAAAACTGGTAGAGGTTTGATCACTAGTAAGCTGTTGGCCAAATTGACAAAGAAGGGAAACCTTTACAGAGATACAGAAATATTTTCCAAGTTTTTTTATTGCTATATGCATTCCTGAATATATGCATTTGATTATTCCCATGTATCCGTGATGGGCTTATTTTCGTGGCCCCGATGAGCCCTGATATTCACCGCCTTGTGCTGTCCCTCCCAGTGACCTTGGCTTTTGACTTGATTTGGCCAGTGGATGTCAGAAAGCATGATCCAGGCTTGATAAGAGCATGCAGGTTGGGCTTATATTCCTGGGACACCCTCTCTTACAGTGCTGAGCCTCAGGTAAGGAAATTCAGTTACCCATCTGGGAAAATGGCCACATGGAGAGAAAGGATGTCTAGGCAGCTCCCAGACAAGTGAAGAAGCCATCCTGGATGTTCCAACCACATCAGACACTATTACCCAGCCCAGCTGAGCTCAGCCCAGATTGCCAAGTCATGGGGAATAATCAGTTGTCATTGTTTCAATTCATTAAATTGTAGGGCCGTTGTTTGCAATAACAATAGATAGCAAAGACAGTGCTACTTATACAAACCGCAGCAACATTACTTATCACAGTATACATATATATAACAAGAAAGAATCAAATGAATCATTGAGGAAGTTTTATAGAAAAATGAGGAGTAGAAGAAATAATAAAGCCCAAAGTAAGTTTGTCTCACAGAAGAGCTTGCAGTTGCATCCTGAATGGTTGCAGTTGCATCCTGAATGGTTGCAGTTGTATCCTGAATGGTTGCAGTTGCATCCAGGTGGTGCTTAGCTTTGTGTGCCGAAATCAAACCCAGAGACATGATCAGCCATGAGATCCAGCACCTAGAAGGAAATGCAGCAGCTTCTTGGACTATGCTTCTATGTGTAGATACTTGTGTCGATGTTGGCATGGAGTGTAAAAAACCAGGCAGAGCCTATTCCCAAAGGCTTCACTGAATGAGGGTTGAGTGTCAATTTTCCTTTTATCTTCTATTTATGGTGAAATATAAAATACAACCAGAAAAGTACACAGAACCAAGATAATTTATCCACAAAGTAAACCTGCATAACCAGTACTCAGATCAAAAGGATAACATTGCCACTCCCGGAGGACCTGCCCCGAAAGGTAACAATTATCCCAACTTTTATAGAAATCATTTCCTTGCTGTCCTTTAGCAACTGAATAGTTGACTTAGTTTTGCTAGGTTTTGATCTTTATCTTAGTGAAATTGTGCAGCAAGCGTTCTGGTGTATCTGGCTTGCTATAATGTTTAGCTGTAGATCATTCTTGTGTAGTTCCATACCTAGGAATACATCTCTATTATTGATTTACATTTGGGTCATTTTCAGTTAGGGGCTGTAAAAAATGCTGCTGCCACAAGAATTGTATTTACCTCTTGGTGTACTTGTCCATGCAATGCTGTTGGGAACTGACATACCTAGAGGTAAATGTGCTGGGTCCTCCATTCTTCATGACTTTGGTTTTAATAATTTACACGAAGCAGTCTTCCCAAGCGGTTGTACTGACTTAAACCCTTTCCAGGGTGGTAGGGCTCTATCACTTTACACCTCAACCAAAGCCGGGGTGCTGCCAGGCTTTTTTTGTGTTGGCCATTCTGATGCATGGGGCATGGTGATTTTCATTTAATTTTCCTTGATTATCTAGTCATATCTTTATTGGTCATTTGAAGTCTCTTGTTTCTTTTTCTACATGGTTGTCATTATCTTAATAATTTGCAGAAATCTTCTTCAAGTTAAACACACTACAAATATCTCCTCCCGCTTTGCTGCTTACCTTGTCCTTTCTTCCTGGTGTCTTCAATGACTAGGGGGTCTTATAATTATTGCAAAACAATTTATGAAGTTTTTCCTTGTATGAGTCATGCATTTTACTGCTTGTTTAATTTGTCTTTCTCTAGCCAATGTTCAATAACACATTCTTTTACATTTTTATTCAAAAGATGTGTTCTGACTTTCACATTTAGACCTGCAAATGTGTGTGTGTAGTATAAAGTAGTAATTTTCTCTTATTTCCATATGGATCTGAAGCAAAGCCACTACCACTTATTGAGAAGACTTTTCTTTCATGACTGCATGGCCATCTGCCTTGGACATAAAGCATCCCTCTCTACCACACTTCTCCTTGGCTTCATGCTCTGTTCCCTCCTTGACTTTGGAGACTGTTCTCTGAGCCTGTTGAACCTGTTGCCCTGCTTCTTAAATGCCCTCTTCAAACTGTAAAATGCCCCCAGGGAAAAGCAGCCCCAATGCTGAGCTCACCTGTTGGGATCTCCATCTTCACACAATCCTGGCTCTACTTTATTCTCTATTTTTAGTTTTCTGATGCCCTTAGACTGATGATTTGATATTTTATTCTGCTTTCATAGTGTCCTCAGCAAGAATTTTGCTTCAAATGACCTAAATCATCATTACCAGAAGCAGAAGTATGGTGAGTCAGTTTTTATTTTTTATTTTTATTTTTTTTTAGAAACAAGGTCTCTGTCACCCAGACTGGAATGCAGTGGTGTGATCATAGCTCACTGCAGCCTGGAACTCCTGGGATCCTCCCATTTCAGCCTCCTGAGTAGCTGGAAATACAGGTGCATCCCACCATGCCTGGATAATTTTTTAATTTTTTTTTGTGGAGATAGGGTCTCGCTATGTTTTCCAGGCTGGTCTTGAACTCCTGGCCTCCAGCAACAGTGATTCAGTTTTAAATAAAATTTTCAATATCTTTGGACATGATAGGAGAAATTGTGAGACAATACAGGCCAATGGGAAGACTTTGAAATTAAGCCTAGGTTAGCATGAATATGGGAAGGAATCCAGGATGTTTAAGACTGAGAGGGAACCTCTAAGAGTCAGAGCAGCTGTGCCTAGCAGAAAGAAGGCCCCTGGGTCCAGGGAGGGTGTTTCAATGGTGGCAGGTACTTCAAAGCTTGTTTAAGAAAATAACATGCAGATTAATTTAAAATAGCTTAAATGAACAAAAAAGTACATTTTCCCACATATTGCAAATTCTGGAGTTGGTGTGATTCCAAAGTCAATTAATTCATCAGCCTGCCAATATCATCAAGAATCCAGTTCTCTCTCTCATGCTGGTGTTGGTCTGTGATGGGCTGCCTTCCTACACACCAACTGCCACTGTCCAGGCACCATGTCCAGCCACAGTGGTGGAAAGTGAAGTGGCCAGCGCCGTCCCTTCCCCTGTCCTCTTCTCAATGGGAAGGACAACCTTCCTCAGAGGTCCTTTCTGCAGATGTTCCCTCATGTCTCCTGGATCAGAATTATCTTTCCTGTCACACCTAATTCAATCACTGGCAAAGGGAAGAGGCCCCATGCTTGACTCCAACTCCTATTATTCATCCTTTGAGACTGGGATGTGCCCACCAATGTCTCCCAAAGAGCTGCTATGAGCTTCTTTAGGTGGTGGCGGGACGGTCCTTATGTTTGAAGAATGCATGGATAGGCAAGGAGAGGAATGAGAGGCTCCTGGACACACAAAGCCTTGTTAATACAGTCCAGGCCAGAAGTGAGGGCCCTGAGATTGTGGAGAGAAAGGGAGATTGGGTGGAGGGATGGAAGGAGGATAACAGAAGGGAAAACAGCCTGACGGCCACCAAGCAAGATGTAGAGAGACCTGACTGCAGAGTTGCTTCACTTCTAGGTAAAGTATTCTTAGCCTTACCTCCCAGTTCTGTTTTCATCACCTGGGCAGCTCCATGGGGACAGTCTAAAGCGTTCTGGCCCTGAGCTTCTAACACTTTTGTGCAGGCAATCCAGTTCTACTCCCAGCTTGCAGACCCAGAGGCTTGGGAGGTGATCAGATTAGCTCATGTTGAACAAAAGCAGGGGGTGACTCTTAAGCTGCACTAGCCATAGTGACAGCCCTAGTGTTACTGGATGGGAAGGTCTTGACTGTGAGTTGTCCAGGTTCTTGGCGTGTTGAACAAAGAATTCAGCAAAATGCACAAGCAGAGCAACAAAAGAACGAAGCAATGAAAAACAAAACAACAAAAGAAAGAAGTGACAAAAGCACAGATTTAGTGCAGTGAAAGTACAGTTCACAGACTGGGAGCAGGCTCCAGCAAGCAGCTCAAGAGTATCCCCCAATTAGGGTTTTTATTAAGCCAAAAAAATCTGGCAACATCCCTAGGTGCCCTTTAACGCCTCCAATTGGTTGCACCCCATGAAGGATTCGCCTGCGACCAATCAGAGGCTGAAGTGGAGACTCTGCCCATGGTCAGAGGCTGAAGTGGAAAGTTCTTTCAATACAGGAGTGAAGATGTGGCCCACACACTGCCCAATCCTGCCCAGAACTGGCTGCACCCGCCTTTCCTTTGCTTATGACTTAACACTTGGTTGCCCTAATTCCCTATTCTCCTGTCTCACCAAGATCATCCAGATTGATGTGAGCCCTTGTATAAATCAAGCCTGAGAAGGGCCCCTGGTTCCTCTCTGGCCTTTTCAGACACAACCATACATCAGGGACAGCAGCAACCCCAACAGCATGGGCATGTCTGGAACCAAGGAACCTTTTGTGCCTGAACTTAGGTTGCGACCATTTTGGGTGTAGCCTTGGGGGCAAACTGAGTTTCCAAAGGGTCAACCTGCCTGGTTCTTTCACCTTCTAGCAGTTCAGGTCCTCCCCGAGCATAACAGAGTCTCATCTGGGGCAGTTCGTGACTCAAGGAGTAATTCTGGTTCAGAGGTGCCCTAGCAAAAACAGGAGCATCAAACTGCACCATTGCTTTAATTTGGGCTTGGAGGCAGACCGTCGGGGCTTGAGTTGAACTGGTTCTCTGAGATTCTAGCTAATTAGATTGAGAAGAGGCACATTCTGCGTGTTCCCCAACCTGGGGATCAGCTGGATCTTGATTCTATGCTGTTCAATTCAGCAAACTCTCCCTGGGAGCACACACTGCTCCATGCACCTGGAGGATAGCATGTCACACTTGCCTCATGTACCATGCAGACCGATGGACTGGCCACCCTCTCCCCATTCTCCACATCCCAGGACCTTTACAGAACTTAGTATTCCAGGAAGTAGAACAGTTCCCAGCAAACTTTGTCTGTACAGGGCGAGAGAGTAAATAATTTAGGCTTTGAAGGCCATAGGGCCTGCATTCCAACTACCCAATTCTGTTGGTGTAGAATGAAGGCAGAAATAGACAAATCATGAATGAATGAGTGAGGCTGTGTTCACATAAAACTTTATTTACAAAAATAGGCAGCAGGTTGGATTTGGCCCCAAGATATGGTTTGCCAACCCCTGATCTAAATTACTCAGCAATCCTATTTTCTATGAGAGAAAGAACTTGACAGAACTGTGCACTAATTGTTCTTTCATCATCATGCACTATTTGATTTAAACACTTGCTAATGATGGTTTTTAACTGCCATTTTTAGTAAATGTAATGCATTACATTTTAATCTTTTTCTAATTGGCTAAAAACAGGAAAAGGCAGTCTCAAATCCTTCCTACCAGGTAAGGCATTTGGGTTTTTAAAAATTAATACATTTTTAATTCACAAATAATAATTGTGCATATTTATGTGGCACAATGTAATGTTTTCATCCATGTATACACTGTAGAAAGGTCAAATCAAGCTGATTAACATATCCATCATCTCACCAACTTTTATATATATATTTTTTTCTGGAGAGAATGTTAAAAAATCTATCCTTTCAGCATCTAGTCTTTTGAGTCTGATTTGCTGCCTAAGTAACTGCACTGGAAATTTCTAATGGAGCCACGCAGTGGGTGAGTCAGCCTCTAATCATTCTTTCTATTTTTGTTTGCACTCTAAGAGAGTGTGGACTTTCGGGCTTGTCACCCACTCTATATCCACCAGCCCTGCACTTTTCACCGTTGCCACCTACACAGTTCGAAGGTACGCTCAGGGTGCCAATCAAATGTCACCAAAGAAGAGCAAAAAGCCTGCCTGAACCTTCACGAGGACAGTTGTGTTTAAGCCCAAAGCATGACACTCCTCATTTGGCATCGATACTTAAATCTAAGCTGAGCGTTTTCAGAGAAAGAAGAGACAGCCTCTATTGTTGGGATGTGGTCAGTGCAGTGTACAGTGTACAGTGTACAGCATTTGCATGGGGGTACAAAATCATTGCCATAAACCTTGAATGAAGTGGTATGGGGGAAGGTTCTTAACATCAGCAGGTTGGTGAAGAAAGTCAGCAACTAACATTAGAGAGAGCTTGCTGCACCCTCAGAACTGCTCACTGAGAACTGAGCAGTGAGTTCAGGGGCAGGCAACCCAAGTTCAGGTCTTCGAGCACTGTGACCTTGGGCAAGTCATTACATTTTCTCTGAGTCTCTCTTTTTGTAAAATGTGAATATGATGGATTGATTACAAAAATGTCCCCACTTTCCATCCCTTCCTTGTGTCCTTTCCCGTGTGACTCTTCAGCTCCTCCTGTTAAGAGGCAGAGTCTAACTTCCCACCCCTTGAGATGGGATGCTTCGTGGCTCACTTTGTCTAACAGGATGCATAGTTCTGAGCTGGGCCTCCTGAACCTGGTGCCCTTTGCCGGCTCTCACTCCTTGGTCTCTGCCTGCGAACAAGTCTGGGCTGGCCTGCTGGGAGAGGAGATGGTATGTGGAGAAGAGCAGAGGCGTCCCAGCTGACTGTGAGCCACGTCACCAAAGCACACCCTCTTGCTGACCCCCAGCTTCCCAGACAGGTGCGACATGAGGGAGCACAACCCAAACCACAGTAACCACCTGGCTGCTTTCAGTCGAAATTGCTGATCAGCTGAATCATGAGCTAAATAAGTGGTTGTTTGAAGCTAGCAAATTTGGGGATGGTCTTCTTTGCAACAATAGCTGATACAGGGGTGCTGACTCTCACTGTATCTCAGAATGTTGCGGGGAGTGAACGAGGCCATGTGTGTTAGAAGCTTTGTGAATCCTAAGCAGTACACAAATATAAGCTGCCCATCGATTGCATAAATTTCTATCAGTATTGAGACCAAGAGGAGGATGCAAATCAATATAAACAGTCCCTTCACCCTGCGGCTCAATACATTCAGGAACTCGCTTCTGTCTTCCTGATATCTCAGCCATGTGCGATTCTCTCCAGCTTCACATACTCATCACTCGTGCACCCACCCCATGTTTACTGGCCACCTACAGCATGCCAGGAACAGCTTTTGACACTGGGGATGTTAAGGTAGGTGGGGTAGAGAGGCAAATCCATAAATGACTAAAACAGTGAAAAGTAGTTATGTAAAAGGCGATGCAGAAGACAAGTGCTATGGGCAGAATGCTTGCTACCCCCCTCACTCATATGTCAAAGCCGTAATCCCCAGTGTGACTGCATTTGGAGACAGGACTTGTGAGGAGGTGACAGTGGTGGAATGAGGTTGTAAGGGTGGGACCTGATCCCACAGGACTGGTGCCCTTATAGAAAGAGGAAGAGACACCTGCACTCACCCCCTTTCTCCCTTTCCCCTGTGTGAGTACACAGTAAGAAGGCAGCCATCTGCAAGCCAGGAAGAGAGCCCTCACCAGAACCAACCCTGCCAGAACCTTGGTCTTGGACTTCCGGCCTCCAGGGTTTTGTTGTGGCAGCCTGAGCCGACTGAGACAATCAGTACAGGGAGAGGCAAAGGAGTCATCGGGTAGCTTCTTTAGGAAAGGTGGTCAGGTGACCATGAGGTGAGGAGAAATGAAGGAAAGAAGCCAAATAAAATCCACAGGAAGAATGCTCCGGAAAGAAGGACTGCCAGGGCAAAGGCCTGGTGGCAGGTCCAGCTGGGGTGCACTCTGAGGGCCAGGGAAAGCAGTGGATTTTATTCTCCAGGTAACAGGAGCCCACAGGAGCGCCTGAGGGAGGAGTGCTAGGATGGAATTTATGTTAGGCCCTTCTGGCTGTTGTATGGAGCCAGAGAGGAAGCCTGGGTGCCCTTTAGGAGGCTGCTGCGGTTGTCCATGGGAGATATATAGGTGTGGTTTTAAGATGGAGAAAAGCAGGTCAATTTGGGATAGGTTTGAAGGTGGCTGCAGCAGGTTCTGTTGAGGTGTATTTTGGGATATAAGAGGAAGAGAGGAATTGAGGATGGTACCTCTTTTCGTGATGTATACATAAGGCTATCAGAATACACAGGGCTTTTGTGGTTCCTAACCATGGGCTCTTTAACACCTGGAGGATGGTAACACCAAAAGTTGGGAGCTGCTGAGCTCCTTGGGGTCCTGCTACTCTGTCATCGACTGGTGGAGCAGGTAGTGTTACTTACTTACTTATTTTTTACTGCCAGAGATGGTACCACGTCCTACTAACATCACTGCCTTTAATACATGGAAATTGGGTGAAGAGATTTATATGGGCATTGATGATCTATTGCCATGCAAAAAGTCACCTGTAAACAGTGTCTATGGGTTAGGAATTTGGGATCAGCTTGGCTGGGTGCTTCTGTCTCAGGATCTGGCTCATGCAATTGCAGTTGGATGTCAGTTGGGGATGTGGCTCATCTGAAGACTCATCTGGGGCTGAGGATCCACTTCCAATGTGACTTGCTCACGTGGCTGGCACGTTGATGCTGGCTGCTGCATGAGGGCCCCCTCCTCTCCTTGTGAACCTCTCCACAGAGCTACTTGAATGTCCTTATGATATGGCGGCTAGCCTCCCCAGAGTAAGTGATCCAAGAGACCAAGGTGGGGGCTACAAGACCTTTTATGACCCAGCCTTAGAGGTCACACAACATGATCCTGCCACATGTGATTTGTCACAGTAGGCCAGCCTCAATTCAGTGCAGGAGCAAATACCAAGAGGCAAAGTGACCACAGCATACTCTGATTTGCCTAAAAGGCAAATAACATTGTCACTACTGGCTGGAAGGGCACTCAAGTGACTTGTCTGTGGTGTGATTTATCCCCTGGTCACCCACAGGGCTGGATTTGAGTCAGACCACCTGTGTCCAGTGCTAGCTCTTCCCACTTGGGAGAGGCATTTAG
The DNA here is from genome assembly GCF_028885625.2 of Pongo pygmaeus. Lineage (NCBI taxonomy): Eukaryota > Metazoa > Chordata > Mammalia > Primates > Hominidae > Pongo > Pongo pygmaeus. Next base: position 79,832,024 of record NC_072386.2, read on the forward strand.
CCTCTCAGCGTCCTAGTCTGTGAAATGGGCTCTGACTCCTGCCTTGTGGTGTGATGTGAGATTTGGGTCAATTGCTGACACAAGCCGGTGCCTGATAAGTGTTCTTCACTTCCTCCTCTTAGCCAACTACTGTTTGCTGTGCAGCACAGACTTGAGCACAAGTCTTTGAAATGAGTACTTTGATTACTATAGACCGTTTAGTAACCTTTGCACCTTGTCTATGTGGAGATTGAATGGGTGGATTCTTTTCTTGGCTTTGCCTGACACCTCTGGAATGATAGGCACTGGAGAGAACATCGCTCAGATCTACACATAGGCACACGTGGGCACGTGCGTGGCTGCAGATTCAATACAGGCTAGCTCTGATTTTTGCCAACTTTCAGATATGTGTACAGATTAGATGTCAGTTATACAATTTGGTTTAAATTATTTTCAATCAGCTTTATGCTGTAGAAGCTGGAAGCCACCGATGCTGTTGGTCTTAACGTGTTCTACAAATTAGTTTGTAGGTCAGGGTAAACAGTGATTCAAAACCTCTTTGTCTCAGGTGGGCATTAGGTAAGTTTCTTTAGAGCAATGTCATTAGTATCTCCTCCACATGAGAGGATGTTTTTAGACAACTTGGTTTGGCTTGTGTGGGTGAGATGGGGAATAACATTATATCCCCCCAGTCTACAATGCCAGAATGGGTCCATTTCAATGAAATGCAACTCCTGGGTGGCCAACTAAGCTTAAATAAAAGTCAGCCACACTCTGTCCGCCGCCCTACCCTTGGGCCCTGGCTACTCTCATTTCAACAGCCTCATAAAGCTGCAACGGGGGACAAAAAAGATCTAATTGGCACTTTGGTTTTCACAGTGAATTGGTTGTGCTAGATACGGCTGCCAATAAAAATTCAGATTAAACATTCTGAAGCCATCTGTATGAAGCCTTGATGTTCCTGCCAAATATACTCATGGATCTAAAGATAAGCTATCTGATCCAGTGGCCTTGGCCATCTTAATTTACTTAATTATATGGTTGAACTCATTGTCAGACATGGGTGCAGTGATGTGAAGGCTGCCATGGAGTGATTCACATCACTCGTGAGTTGGGTAATAAGTGGTTCTGTGCTGCAAGTTTGGAGTCTACAGAGTCTGGTTACAACAGGCAGGTGTCTTCATCTTATGAAATGGTCAGTGTCATGCTCCCTCTTTTCCTTAAATATTTAACTCAAAAGCTACCTCTCAGTAGAATACTTGAAGTTAATTGAATTGCTGTGTTGTAGTTGGCTCTGCTGCCATAACAAAGTACCACACGCCGGGGGCTTAAACAACAGGAATGATTTCCTACAGTTCCAGAGGCTGGAAGTCTGAGATCAAGATGTTGGCAGGGCTGGTTCTCCTCAGGCCTCTCTCCTTGGTTTACAGATGGTGTCTTGTCTCCATGTCTCCTTATATTGCCTTTCCTCTGTGTGTGTGTCCTAATCTCCTCTTCTTATAAGGACACAAGGCCATCCTACGGACTTCATTTTAACGTACCCCACTCTTTAAAGGCCCTGTCTCCAAATACTGTCACATTTTGAGGTTCTGGGAGTTAGGACTTCAATGTTTGAACTCTCAGGGGAACACAGTTCAGCCCATAGCACTCTGCTTAATCCGTCCCAGCACTATGTTTCAACCATGCAGAAAAACTTTTAGAATCTATTATTTAAACACGTAGTAAGGCTATTGCCTCCATATGATTTGGTCTCTGATGGGTCCTGTAATTGGCTTGTCCCGGGGTTAGAAAGAGATGAATTCTGGCAAGATCCCAGAGAAAGGGATACCTGAATAGGCAGGCTGCACCTGCGCTAAAGTCTATGTGTGTCCAACCTCAGCATTCATACAAATAATTGGGAAACATGTGAAAGCACAGACTCCTGGGCCACCCCTATGGTTGCTGCTTCAGAAGCTCTAGGGAAGGATTCTAAAATATGCATTTCTAGTGAGTTCTCAGATGCTGTGATGTGGGGCCACTACCCTGAGCAATACTGAGGTAATGCACGCCAAAGAACCAGGCAACACCCCAGCAGAAGTAGCCAGGGGCAAGAGGGTCTTAAACAAGGGAAAGCAAGTGGCTTTCTCCTCCTCAGGCACTGACTTTATAGCTGAAGGCTTTGTAACAATTGTTAGGAAAGGGGGACAACATGAGGGAGTTCTAGTAGATGCTAGGCACCGAGCGGAGTTTAGCACTGGCCCTTCAGCACCTGCCATGACAACTACAGAGTCATCGGACTGTCAGTTACTTACAAGGTGGAATATCCTTCAGTCTTGGCGGACAGTAAGCTTCAGTTTACTCTCTCCAGGTTTGGGAGATTGTGGGGGCTCCACACCCTGACAGTGGAAGGAACATGGAGCAAACCCCACCCAGGACTTTCCCTCAGAGGTCTGCTCTGCTCCACATTTGCTTGAAGGTAAGAGTTTGGGAAAATCTCCCCCACCGCTGAACTCAAGGGTCCCCGGGTGTTTATCTCCAGGTGCAGCTAATATTACTAATGGAATTACAGCTGACCCTTTAACAACATGGGTTTGAACTTTGAGGGTCCACTAATATGCAGTTTTTTTTTTCACGCAAATGTGGATAGCAGAGAGACAACAGTATTAAAAATTGTCTACTGTTTTCTAGAATTGAAGGGTGAGTTAGGAAGAGAAATGATTAGTGCCCTTTCTGTGTAATCTGACTAGAACATTGTAAATCTGTAAAACAAGGTGCTCTGTTATCCGTGGACCCTTATCACCAAGGCAAGGAGACAACCCAGTGACTCCACGTTCACCTCCCCCACTGGTGACTCCAGGTTCACATTCCGCACCAGAGGCACCAGGTTCATCTTCCCCACCAGAGAAACCAGGCTCATCTTCCTGACTGGTGACACCAGGTCCACCTTCCCCACCAGTGACTCCAGGCTCACCTTCCCCATCCAGGTCCACCTTCCCCACTGGAGACACCAGGTCCACCTCCCCAACTGGAGACACCAGGTCTACCTCCCCTACTGGAGACACCAAGTCTACCTCCCCCACTGGAGACACCAGGTCCACCTCCCCCACTGGAGACACCAGGTCTACCTCCCCAACTGGAGACACCAGGTCCACCTTCCCCACTGGTGACTCCAGGCTCACCTTCCCCATCCAGGTTTACCTTCCTCACCTGGGACACCAGGTTCACCTTACTCCAGGTTCAACTTCCCCACTGGTGACTCTAGGCTTACCTTCCCCACTGGAGACACCAGGCTCAACTTCCCCACCAGTGACAGCAGGCTCACCTTCCCCTCCAGTGACACCAGGTCCACCTTTCCCACCAGTGACACTAGGTCCACCTTCCCCACCAGTGACACCAGGTCCACCTTCCCCACCAGTGGCATCAGTGACATGGGGCTCCACTCCCACTGTGACACTACTGACCCCTTACTCACCAGTGTCACAGGCTTCCCTTTTCCAGAATTGGCCCAGGCCTTCCTCACCAACTGCAGTGAGAGGGCAGAGTCCCCTAGGCAGCCCTTCCCATCACTACTTCCCTAGGCTCCCCTTAGAGACCCTGCTAAGTGATGGTTCCGCTCACAGAAGTGTCCCAGTCACTTGCCTGAGATTCTTCCATCCTTCCCATGGATGACCCTGACTCTAGAAGAGAGAACATTGTAAGCCAGACAGTTCTGTCCAAGCCATCCCCAGTAGGGGCTGAACGTCCAGTCCAGCATGTTGGGGGAAGTTATTTATCAGAGGACGGCACAGGCAGCTCAGTCTGTGTTGCTCTGTGGTTCTTGGCATCAGGACCACATGCCGAGAACCACGGAGCAACACAAATGCTGAGGTCTTTGAGCTTCCCACTTCCCCTGGGGGTGGGTGGTGTCTTAGTCTTTCCCATCCACATTGCAGCAGGGTTTGATCCAAGTGGGAGGAACCTGAGGATAACCAAAACCCTCTACTGATTCCCTGCAAACCAGGCCGTGACTCCTAGTCCCCCAGGCTGGTACCTAAAGCCTGCTCTGCATCATTGCCCGAGGTTTTTCCTGGGTGCCTCGGGAGCTTGTGCATGTGTGCAGGTGACCCAGAAGTACCAGTTGTGTAACTCACCAAAGGCATCCTCAGCCAAGGAGTGACAAGAGGGAGTAGATAATCCCAGAATCCCATCTTATGGTAGGATGATTTAAGGCAAAGTCCAGGTCACAACTTGGAAGGTCCCCTGGGGACTGAGCCCAGTTGCCCCAGCAGCGACCTGTTCCTGAGTGCACCCTTTGTGGCATCCTTTCCATCCCTGTCTTGCATTTCCTCTCCCTGCTTGGGCTTCCCAGATGACCGCTCAAGTAAACCACCTGCTCTTGAGTCCTTGTTGCAGCATCTGCTTTGGGGGACACCTAAACAAAGATGAAAGCTTGGTCTGGGGCTCTGGAGAAGACATGTAGTCAGGGTCCAATAAGTGTTAGCAATTATTACCATCACTGCATTCTGGAAATGCCTTATATCATAACATGGTTAGTTTCATAACCCAGTTGTAGAAAATTCCAAATAAATGTAAGGACCTGATTCCTGGATGGATTTTATACTTAAACTGTGCTTGTACCTGTCTAATGCTCAATTCTCCAAGATCTGAGAGACCTCACCCTCCTTGTGTAAACCACCTGGCCACCTGTCGCTATGAGTCACTGCCCCACGGCTTGTGTGGGATGAGGTTAATGTTGTGGCACCATGAGAACAGCACATCTCGGTCATGCTCAGTGGAAAAGCCTTCAAGGTGGAACAATGCCAGACTCACGGTCAGCATGGTGGGCTCCCCAGTTAGTGGCCACGATGTCTTTCTGTGGTTTTGTTCCCAGGAGAGGTACATAGAGATGCTTATAGCCTTGTTATTGCAGAGCTAGCTTTTATTGAGTACTTGCTTCTCAGGCAGCTAAAGTGCTGAAGGCCTTCATGAAGATTATCTCTTAATTCTCACAATGCCTCCCTGGCATTTAGTAGAAGAGGAAAGCAAGGCATAGGGAAGCCAAATACATTGCTTACTGAATTCAAGTTTCCAACAAAACCTCTTTCTCCTGGTTCTGTCCCCACAGCCTTTAGTTCCCATTGCCGTCTAACACACAGTCGCATTTGCACACATACACATCCTCACTTTCTCTCTCATCCTTTTAGAAACCAAGAAGAGAGACTTTGGCTCACAACGGTTATGTTCTGAATTATTCCAGCTTTCATTCTTGAGACATGCTGCTCGATTTTGGAGATGTTATACCAGAATTCAGTGGAACTTGGGGGCAAGAAAATAACGTAAGGGCAGTGAGAAGTGCCATCCCAGCAGAGCACCAAGAACAGGGTGAGCAAGGGGTCTGCCCTGGTGCAGGCTAGAAGGGGGTTCATCATCTGTGGGAGATTTTAAAACAATAATAAAACCAAGCACCAATGAGCCTGCTCTTTATTGTCACTGAACACTAGGAATTCCCCATAATGTCAATCATGACATGCTCTTTTCCCACAAAATCTTTTCTGTGAGAGTTCTGAACAATTGCTGCAGTTACCAAAGCTTTAGTGATAGGTACATGAGCTTCAGGTGAGCATGTAGTCATTACTGATAACTTAATAAACACCGTGTCAGTTCAGAGAACTCCCAGCAATACGGTCACCTCTGACACACGGACCGAGCTTCCACAGGCGCATTGTGAGAGACGTTTGTCAGGGCCCTGGACCATTCAAGCTTGCTTCAGGCACTGCTGGGATCCTCAGCCCTACGGAGCTACACATTCCTGTTCCTGCATGGAGGCAGCAGATATGACCTACGCAGCCACTGCACAGTGAAGGTAAAGATGAAGAAACACATCGGAGTTCCTTCAGTGTGACCACTTGGAATCTGCATTTGTGTTTAAAATTCCAGACAGCGACATAGGGTTAGAACTGTGAGGTGCACCATTATTATTAGGTAAGTTCAGATTTTAGCTCATGCATATTTATTTCATGTCGTGATTATTACTGACAATAATTTTGCCTTATGGAAGAGAGGAGTGTTGGCAGTGATCTGCTCAGGGTGTCAACTATGCCAGGTCTGTCTGCTACATCACACTATAACTGGGGCAGAAATTCAGGCCCTTTTTGGGTTTTGTTTTTGCATACAGTTGTCCTACACCTGAAAAGCAGATGGTATATTACACATACTGTTATGTTTTCTCTTGCCAAGGTGCAGGTGTCCTTTGTGTGTTGTTAAACCCTCACAATATATACTTTATGGAAAGTGCACATCCCAGTCAAGCCCATAGGAAAGGCATTACCCATTGACACTTCTGAAATCTTCTGCCCCTGTGGTTCTAGCAATACAAGAATGACTGCTTGAGAATCTCTAGCCTGGCATCTCCAGGCCCCTGGCTTTTCTCTGTGCTGGAGACAATAGTGCTCCACAGGACACTCCTTTGTGGCTGGCACCCACATCCCCCTCCTGCTGGAGCAATGCTGCCGAAGTCTCTATCTGAGCCCTCCCCAGGGCCTGCCCTCAGCCAGGTTCTACCCCATCTTTGAGCTGCCCCCATCCAATGGCTGTTTAGGAGGTGCACGAAGGTCTAGCCTGGTGCATTAGGACAAGCCTGAAGTGCCCCCAGCTGAGCCTTTCCTTGGGCCTCCACAGCTCAAATTCTCCTGCTGCCCAGTCCTGCCCCCTTACTCCCTACGGGCACTGACCCTGGGGGCACCCCCAGTCTACTGCCTATGCACAAGTCAGGGCTGTTCCTGGGAACTCTGTTATGACACATCCCTCCTCCCCAAACCCACACCTTGCGTGGATTTGGCTTTCTGGCCAGTGCCCTCTTCCCCAAATGCACCTGTAGGTCCCCATCTTGGTCCCTGTAGCAATCAGTGCTGTGCATTAAGTATGTCCTTCTGGGCTTGCGGGAGGCTTCTGTTCCTGGCCCCTGTGTCTGATAAGCTGGGGACACATATGACATGTGTCAGTTCCAAGCGAACTGTTGGTTACAGCAGCACCATACTGAACATCTGATTGATAAAGCTCCTTTGGGTTAGAACCTCCCTCCCTGCATTTTTCTGGCCATTTTTACCTTCCAAGTTCTGGACAAAATGCAGCCCTCTTTGTAGACCTCTGAATCCAGTAGGGATCCAGTGTTCATCTTTGTTCTCTTGAAGTCCGTCTTCCCCATGAGACTGACAATGTCTTCAGGACAGGAAGTGCATCTTAGTGACCCTCCATCCCTCACAAGGCCTTGGTCTGAGTAGAGAGGTAATGCTTGCTGAGAGGACAGGGGGCTCATGAGGACCTGAGTGAGGTGCCCAGGATAGATGATGAATAGGCACGTGCGATGTAAGTTTGCCAACAGGAGAGCCATTCCTGACACCGGTGCTAAATGTCACACATCATGTTCCTTTCATCAGCCATAGAGCAAAATCCCTGGACTCTCACTCATCCACTGAACACCCCACATTCTTAGACAAAAGAATGATTTAAGTGGGTCTGCAGTATTCTGTAACATATTGTTCTTGGCACCATATGCTTAATATTGATATCAGGTGTTTGCTTCCAGTTACTTCTGCAGGCTCATGTATTGAGCAAACATCAGTATCCTGGGGCCCAAATACTGCTGAAAGCAACTGAAAATATGACAATGACTACCATTAATATCAGCCCTAATGAACTTTCCATTGTATCCAGAGTACCAATACTGTCATTTCAGCACCTCTGCATGGGTCTCAAAGGGCAGATCTACTATCCCTGCCCTCTGCAGAGGCTCAGGGAGGCTGACTGCCTGTAGGGGAACCACAGCTGGAATGGGGCACCCGCTGGGGGATTCTCACAGATCAGCGTCCTGCTGTGGGGTAACCGCCCTCTCTTGCCGCTCTTCTGCCTCTGCCATTACTGGTCCTGTTTTCTGACTCACTTACAATATTTCGAGGAGAACTTGAGGGCTTCCCTCTTCATTCTGTTCCTGAATTATTTCCCCCAAATGATTTCAGATTACGTATTTACTTTTAATTATCTTTATATTGATTATTTGTTCTAAAACTCTGTTATGTTGATTTATTTCAGCCTTGGTATTTTGATAACACCACTTAAGCCTCAGCTGTCTGGCCAGTTAAATGAGACAAATCATATGAAGCAAGCACATGCTGATTTGTAGGTCTGCCTTCTCACTGACCTGCTGTGGGGCAAGAATTGGGTTCCAGCCCCTGATCTGCACAGGAGTGCACAAGCAGTCTGCCACCCAGGCAGCTTCTGTGACTTCACAAAGACATTTCTGAGGCTGAAGATTCTTCCTTGACCTCAGCATCCTCCTTCACAGTACCTACTGCTGGGGCAACTACTGCTGAGTACAGGAGCTGGGGGGGATCTCGCAGGCAAAGAAGAGAGACAAGTGCAGTCCCATGAGATCTGGAATGCTTATGGTCTACCCCGCAGTCAATCAACACCAATTCTGGTTTGGAAATCAATGCATCTGCACTCTGAGTTGCATTGGATCCTGGCGGACCAGAGCTCTGCACGCTTTCTACTCTCCAGCCTGTGTGCGGAAGTTGTAATACTAAAAATGACATTCTCCAAACTCCCTTGCAGCTAGATTCTGGGCCTGATTTTTCTTCATTTTGACTAGGTGCACTTGCTTGCCATTTACAGGACAGAAGGGAGTGGGTGCTGCGCTTTGCCGTGTCTGCAGTTTCCATCGTGAAGCACAGTGGAGAGATCCTGGTTTTCTGCAGCAGTTTCAGCAAGAGGTCCTGATTTCTGGGCAGTGGCTCTGTGAGTGTCAAGAGCAGGGCTTGGAGCAGCCGTTTTGCTCATGAGCTAGTAGCAGACACTCATAGTTCTGGGCCTCTTTTTGGTCCCTAGCTTCTAAGGCGAGGTATTCCTGAAGCATTTGGTTGTGGCTAGTTTTCCAATTTCCTAATCATAATAAAGGTGGGTGATCTGAGAGCCAGAGGAAGCCCAGCATTCTTTCTCCCCACTCCATTGTCTAACTTCTTGCTGGAAGCACCATGGGTGGTGTCGTCCGACATGTCCACTAGGCTGCCTAGAGTAGCTCTTTGCACAATGGAACACAATCTTGAGTGCATAAATGAGGCATCCATCTGGAAGACTCTTCAAAAGAGGTGCATTTCTCATGAGTCGGTAAGTCTCTATGCACAACAGGTCACAATAAATTGGAAATGCTAGTGTTGGGATGTTCTTTATTATTAATGATAGGAATTTCTTCATTGGCCTTTAAAAAAAACTCCTGGAAGGTGAGTATTAGGTGGAATCAGATTTGCTATCCTGTCTCTGAAATTCAGCCTTTCTTTCTCCTTTCCCTCCTCCATATTAGATTATTTTCTAACTACAGCACAAAGGCAGCCCATGGATTTAATTACTTGGAACCACGTTTCCTTTCATTAAAGGGATTTACTTTAAGTCCTAAACAAGTTTGACATTCAGCCTATCTACTTTAAACAACAAGTGATTTTCTTTGTTCTCCAAGGTTGCTACAATAAACGTGCTATTTTTAGGTTTTAAGTGTAAAAGTTTAACATAATCTCTATTCACCGCCTGCTTCCCAAGAAGGAAATATTTTTGCATATACAATTATACACAAGCATATTCTTTTGTTTTACTTTATCTTTACACAAGTGGGACTTTAGAAAGCTTACTATTCTGTAACTTTTAGCACTTCTGTAACTTTTAGTACATCTTGGACTTCTTTGTTTAGCAGGACAGATGATGGAAAGCCATCAGAATAGCAAGGATATATTGAGCATTTCTCATGTGCTGTGTGTTAAATTAAGCCCTTTAAGTGGATTGATACCTTTGATCTACACAGCAGATAGGAAGTCGGCACTTTCTAAATCAATCCTGCTCTTGGAGGAGGTTATGCATGTAAACCCACCTGGCCCCTCTTCCTCACACTCTAACTCCCTGTTATAAAGCCAACTCCTGCTTTATAATAAATACTCATATCTACTTGGTAAGTGCCCTCTCATCTCTTTTCTTGTTTAAACTTTCTCCAGCTCCATTACAGGGACATATTAATAGATTCTATTAGTGCTTAGGATATAGAGTGCATAGGAAGAATGGACAATTTTATAATATTATGCCTTTTATTCAAGAAAAAGATAGAGATTTTTATATAGTGAAAGAGAGACTGAGTCAAAGATGCCTCTGGGTATGTTGTTGGCTCCTTTCAAGTACTTCTTATGGCTCTTATCACAAAGACAAAATTCCTGCCTCTGTGCCAGGTTTTTGCCATATGTCCAGCTTGTCTCATCCAATATGGGCACATGGCCCCTCAGTTCTTTGAACAAGAAGGCTCCACGCCACCACAGCACAGGCCTTTGGACACAGTGTTCTCTTGGTCTGGGATGCTTCCGCCCTCTACCCAAATAACTCCCACACGCCCTTCAGATCCCAGCCTGAACACTGTTTCTTCAGAATGCCTTTCATGGCATATACTGGCATTACCAAAATTTTTCTGTCATTTTGATAAAAGAAAAACTACATACAATAATTTTATCTACATTTATTTGTGTTTGAGTTGAACATGTTTCTTGCCCATTTTTGTTTCCTCATAAACAGCTCGTTTGTACTTTTAGATCATTTTTATGGAGTTGTTCCTTTTTATTTATTCACAGGAACTTATTTATATTAAAGAAATCATTTGTCCTATTTCTTCTATATATCTTTCAGTTCAAATACCAATTGGTTATTTGACTTTTACATTTGCTTAAGGCATTTTTTTTTCTCAAAAGGTACTGGTTTTTATGTAGTCAGAGTTGTTAATGCTTTCTTTTAATGTTTTTGGATTTTGTGTGGAACTAAGAAAAGGCTCCACTTCTCCAAAGTTAGTAGTAGAACAGGGAACCAGTTTTGTTTTTTCTTCCAAATGGCTATCTAGGTGAGCCAAGATGAGACACTAGTAAGCCATCTTTTCTAAGTGATTTGTTTTTTGTTTTCTTTTTTGAGACAGAGTCTTGCTCTGTCGGCCAGGCTGCAGTGCAGTGGCGCTATCTCAGCTCACTGCAATCTCCGTCTCCTGGGTTCAAGCAATTCTCCCTGCCTCAGTCTCCCGAGTAGCTGGGACTACAGGTGTGCACCACCACACCTGGCTAATTTTCATTTTTTTAGTAGAGATGGGGTTTCACCATGTTGGCCAGGCTGGTGATTTTTAAATGGCAGCTTAGTCTATACACTTAGTTGTCATTGGTTTCTGTTTATTTCTGTACTGTGTATTATTTCCTTGATGTGTGGTCTAGTTCTGTTCCATTATCAGACTGTTATAACTAATGATGCTCTAGAACAGACATTGGCAAACTCTTGCTGGAAAAGACCAAATGGTGAATCTATCAGACTTTATGGGCCTCATAGGGTCACACACAAGTTTTTTAAAAAAATGCTTTAGGGCCGGGCGCGGTGGCTCACTCCTGTAATCCCAGCACTTTGGGAGGCCGAGGCGGGCGAATCACGAGGTCAGGAGATGGAGACCATCCTGGCTAACATGGTGAAACGCTGTCTCTACTAAAAATACAAGAAATTAGCCAGGCACGATGGTGGTTGCCTGTAGTCCCAGCTACTCGGGAGGCTGAGGCAGGAGAATGGCGTGAACCCGGGAGGCAAAGCTTGCAGTGAGCCCAGGTCGTGCCACTGCACTCCAGCCTGGGTGACAGAGCAAGACTCCGTCTCAAAAAAAAAAAAAAAAAGCTTTAAAACTGCAAAAAACATTCTTTGCTCACGGGACATACAGAAACAGCTCATGAGCTGGCTTGGCCAACTCCTGCATTATAACAAATACTTATATCTACTTGGTAAGAGCCCTCTCATCTCTTTTCTTATTTAGACTTTCTCCAGCTCCATTACAGGGGCATATTAATAGCTTCTATTAGTGTTTAGGATGTAGAGTACATAGGAAGAATGGACAACTTTATAATATTATGCCTTTTATTCAAGAAAAAGAGATTTTTATATATTGAAATAATCTTCTTTTATGTTCACACTGGTGACTTAACATTTCCTTCTCATCACATGTTCATATTTCTTAAATTTATTCCTAGGACTTTGGTTTTTTAGTGTAAGAAAAATGTTTAGAGTGACATTTTTCTTCCATTATATTTTCTAAAGAGTTGTTATTTGTATATCAAAAAACTATTTATTTTATATTAATTTTGTAAGAGCCGCCTTTTATTATTATTATCTCTTAGTGTTTCTAATTGTTTTTCAGGGTTTTCTTTTGGCTCTAAGTATATTGCCCACAATGAATAACAGTGAGCCTTCTCTTTTCCAAAACCTATGTTTCTTATGCTATGATCCTGTTTTATCGCATTGGTTAGCACTTCCTGAATGACGTAGTGAAAGTGAGCATCTTTGTCTTGTTCCTGCAAGGCCTGGACCTGCTGCCCCAGATGAAGCCCAGCCTCAGGGGTGAGGCTGCCCAAGTTCCTGACTCAGAGGAAACCACAGCTTGAGTTGTCATCGATGTCACTGTTGGCCCAGGGGTGAGTTGGTACCACCTAACACCCCTCAAGAGGAGACCCAGCCTCCTGCATGAGAATGGAGTATTCCTGGGAGATAGCATCAGCATCCCCCTGAACACAGATGGGACCTGGCAGCGAGGACTGCAGCGCCTGAACCCTGTGAATCAATACCTCCAGAACCTGAGACTTCAAGTCATTGCCCATTGAGGGATGGACTGAATCACATTTCAAAATTCGACCGGATTTCCAACTGGAGGCCAGGGGAATCTGGAAACATTAATTGCCTCCCCCATTAAACAGATGCATTTGCTTTTGTATTTATTGAATTAATTTACAAAATGCTGCTGTCTTGAGGGAAGCATTCCCTGGAGCTTGCAAATACCAGCTAATACCACGTAGTTAATATGCATTCAACAGAAGCAGTAATGTCAGGGTTACATTAGCACCAACCAAAGAATACAAACATCCAGACTTTTCAATTCTCCAACCTCCAAGACCTCTGTGATTTACTGTCTTTTAGGGTTCAATCTAGATAGGGAAATTGGATTTCCTGTCAGAAGTTTCTGTGCAGCACATTCCTGAACTTCCTTGAATGGTTTGACATCTTTCTGAGGTTTGTGGCGTCAGTTCCTAGGGCCGACCGCCTTTCTGAGGTTTGTGGCGTCAGTTCCTAGGGCCGACCGCTACCACCTTGAATCCAAGGGGACTGTTTTGGAGGAGAGGATGGGGGAACCTAGTTGCATCTTCCTGGTAGTGGGACAAGTTAGTCTAATGTGTTTTTCACTGTCTTCTAGATGGGAGAAATGCCTGTGGAGTCCAGCATCCAGGTGTTTCTGAAATTGCTCCCGTGAATGAAGGCATTTGACTGCCTCCACCATCCCAATCCTGCCTACCCAGTCTTTCCTCTTCCGATGAGATCTTTCAGCAAATCAAGGCTGGGACTTGGCGAGTAACTTCCCAAGCATCACCAGCTCTCTGTATTTTAAGGTCTCCATCCACACTGCCTGCCCTGAAAGGAAGAGAAGCTGGGCAGTACCCAAGGAATCTAGAAACAATCTTTTCCTCTGCTCCTGTGCTATCTGGGTAAAACTGATCAAACAGCACATTTTCTGAGGATAGGTTTGCTTCATTTCTTTCTTTTTTTTTGTTGAAGAAGTTTGGTGTGGTTTTTGTTCTGACTTACTTTTATACTTTTTTATTATTGACACATAATAACTGTATATACTTATGGGGTACAATGTAATTTTTTTTTTTTTGAGAAGGGGTCTCACTCTGTTGCCTAGGCTGGAGTGCAGTGGCACGATCATGGTTCACTGCAGCCGCTACTTCCCAGGCTCAGGTCATCCTCCCACCTCAGCCTCCTGAATAGCTGGGACTATAGGTGCATGCCATCATGTATAGCTAATTTTCATATTTTTCACAGAAATGGGGTTTCACCTTGTTGCCCAGGTTGCTCTTGAACTCCTGGGCTCAAGCTATCCACCTTCCTTGGTTTCCCAAAGTGCTGGGATTATAAGCATGAGCCAGCACACCCACCCTGATGGTTTAGTACATGTGCACATTGTAGAATGATTAAATCAAGCACATTAGGATATCCATCATCTCACATACTTGTCATTTTTCCTTGGTGAGAACATTCAATATCTACTCTTTAAAAGAAATTTTGAAATATATAATACATTATTATAACCAGAATCACCATGCTGTCCGATAGATCACGAAAACGATTCCTCCTAACTGAAACTTTGCACTCTCTGACCAACATCTCCTTTTCTCCATCTCGTCTTCCTCATTTGTTCCTTAAATTATGTGGACAATAGCAGCTTCTTTGGCCTGAAAATACCCTCGGAAGCATCGTGCCTCACACCAGCTAGTAGGAATAAGTACAGGAAACCATGTGACTGCCCCTCAGCAGTGGAATGTATAACTGAGTCATGGTCTGTTCCCACCAAGGAATGACTACAAGATGGTGGTAAGAAGCTGATGATCTACAATGATCTGAGATAATGTGTGTGAGAATCTCGCAAAGTAAATTGAGCCGAAGAAGCAGGACAGAATTGTAAAACTGTACTATTCCATTTATACAAGGTATAAAATCCAGTAGAACTAGGCTATACTGTCAGAACTCAGGATAATCCTGGGCCCAGTTGTGACCGGGAAGGGGTATGTGGTGTGCTTCTATGTGTAGTGCAGGTGACCCACTGTTCTTCTTCAGAGGCTGGATACATGGACACGCTCAGTTTGTGAAAATTCAACAAACTGTACACTTAGGAAAGGTGCTGCATTTATGTGTGTGTATGTGTGTTTATATATCTTAAATGTGTGTCTATATACCTTAATTTTTTTTTTTTTTTTTTTTTGACGGAGTCTTGCTCTGTCACCCAGGCTGGAGTGCAGTGGCACTATCTCGGCTCACTGCAACCTCTGTCTCCCAGGCTCAAGCAATTCTCCTGCCTCAGCCTCCTGAGTAGCTGGGATTACAGGCACATGCCACCACCCCTGACTAATTTTTGTATTTTTTTTTTTAGTAGAGATGGAGTTTCACTGTGTTGGCCAGGCTGGTCTCAAACACCTGACTTCAATGATCCACCCACCACGGCCTCCCAAAGTGCTAGGATTATTGGCATGAGCCACTGCACCCGGCCTTTAAATTCTTTTTGAGGTGGGCTCTTGTTTTGTTGCCCAGGCTGGAGTATAGTGGCATGATCATATCTCACTGCAGCCTTGACCTCCTGGGCTCAAGCAATCTTCCTATCTCACCATAAATTTAAATGTGAAAAAGAGCAAGGACAGTTCTGCTGTGGGGCATGCAGACATAAAGCTCCAGTGGGCCTTGTAAAGGCAGAGCGGTCTTCAGACACCACCGCCCTTGGCCCACAGGACTTCCCTCACTGCCCTGTGCTCTGACCCCTATGCCCCTTCCTAGGGAATGTGAATACTTCACTCAGGGATAGGAGGGCCTGGCACTTGGCAGAGGCCACCGGCCCTAGCCCTCGAACTGTGATGGGATCCCTAAGTGCTTTCCCTACGGTGTCAGGGCTCTGAAGCTCTCAAGAGGACAACAGAAAAACATGTTGGTGTGGTGGTGGTTGTTTTCAACATGAAGACTCCGGATTATCCAGAACAATGGGAACCCCCAAGAGCATGTGGACTTTTGAAGAGGAGGATCCAGAGATTCTTCTAGAAGGTATTCAAAAGGACAAGGAGAGCAGAGTTTATGAGATCAGAGAGATCAAAGACCTGAAGGGCAGTGCTTCGTCCCAGGGTCCTAGGAGGAGAGAACCCCAGGAAGAGGAGGGAACGTCGCAGAGCCAAGGAAATAGGTTCCCAACTTGCAAACTTTTAAAAGTTATAATCCAGCATTTAAAAAATTATTATTGATACATTTGCTTCATGAAAAACTGACTGTTCCTGAGGAAGAAACTCAACTTACCTCTTAGAAACTCTTAAAAAAAAATCCTCCCTAGACAAAAGAAGAAAAAGCAATTCAAAACTTCCACTTCCTCATTTCTTTGCGGCATCTCAAGTGTACTTAAGGAAGACACACACACACACACACACACACACACACACACACACACACAGAGACACACAGACCTATTTAAAAACAACAGGTATTTTCACATTGGTGCTGTGACCTATTTCTGGATCAGAAACTGGATTGCATGTCCACAAAGCCATCTCCCCACCTGGTGTTTGCTCTACACAGCGGTTGGGAAAGTACAGCCTCAGGGTCTAACAGAAAATGCATCTCTTCTTCTTCTTTTTTATGATCGAATGCCATGAATTTACTAGTTTATAGCATCTACTTTTGTATTATATACGGAGGCCAAGATTGGCGCTTAGCCCAGTCTTTTCTGGAAATGGTTCTTTTGAAATCAGCAAGTCCGCTTAAATAAAAGAAATATTCCTCTGCCTTCCCTGGTGACTTGCATCCTCATTTCATTCTTTTTCAAGACTTTATTGGGAAGCCAGTAATGGGAGGTCTGTTCCCATTGAAGAGTGTGGTGATGCGTAAGTCCCTGTGAGTCTATCTGCCATGAGGACCCTTCCATATGTAGAACCATGACAAAATAAATATTTAGGAAGGAATTTCAAAGAAGTTCAAATCTGGATATCCTTATCAGGGATAATATAGGAACTTGAAATATGTGCGCAGATCACCTGGTTCATTAACTGTTGAGACATGGGCTGTGAGGATCCAGGATTGCTCAGCCCAGCAATCACAGAGAAGGCCCACTGCGTGGTGAGGCTGCAGAGGGAACACCAAGGGTCCAAGTGGGCACCTCTAGGGTTGCAGGGCATCTCTGCCTCAATTATTGCATTTCCACCGTGGATTTACCCACTGTATTTCCACAAATAAAATTTTATTTTACAACATTTATCTATGATAAAAAGAGTTGAAAACCACTGATCTATTTGAGGCCTTTATTTTACTTGAGCAGAGAGAAACATGACTGGTCAGGGATTCTCAAAGAGGAAGATAAGCAGATAGATGAGAGCTGTCAAACATGTGAGCAAAATGAATGTTACGAAACAGTGGCATTCAAATTCAACAAACGGAACTCTCCCTGCTCAAGGAAACAGCTAAACACAGCAGTTTAAAGTTTTAAAGGTGATCATATTTAATATGTTTGAGAAGATTAGAGAATGTAAACTATCCTTGAAACAAGAAGAGGCTGTTACGAAAAAGAACTATAAAACTTGGAAATTTAAAAGATTGATTGTTAATGAAACCTAGCAAAACAGACATGATTGAAGAATAAATTAGTGAACTGAAAGACCAAGAGGTTCTTGTAGAATGTCATTCATGGGGACAAAGAAATCCAAGTAAGAGACAATTGACACGAGAGGGAGCTAGAAGTTTCTTTACGTATTTACTAGGAGTTCCAGGAGGAGAGAACAGAGAGACTTGAGGGAGGAAAATAATTAAATAACTGATATAAGAAAATTGATCAGAACTTTTCCAGTTCAAAAGCAGGGCCAGTTTCTTGGATATGTGGCTCTTGTGGTCACGTAAGGCTCTAAGCTCAGAAGGACTCTGTGCTTGTCTGATTCTCATCTGTTGCCATCTTGAAATGCTTCATAATTTGATCTTTGAACTTGGGTTTTGTAAGTGAAGTCCGACGGAGCCACAAATCGTGTGCATGTGCAGAGACACAGGTGATATATGTGTCCCCATTCCTTGCTGCTCCATTCACGCTCCCAAGGCCCATGCATAGAGAATTCCAGTGGATTCCGGTGCAGTTCAGTGACACTGAAGGCGAGTAGAAGGTAAGCGTGCTCTACCATGGAAGGAGGGGCACATGGAAGCCCTACAAAGCCACACACGATCTGTTGGAACCAGAACTTGTTTCAAATGCCTTAAGAAGGCAAAGGCCTTCTAAGAAACAGAACAATGAAGGCATCCTATCCCATCCTTTCTTACCTGGGCTACTTCCAGTATTCGACAACCACGAACTTTGAAAATGATGACATACGAGGAAAGATGAGGACAGGGCAACCCAGAGTTCCTGTCCTTCAGTGCTTTCTCCCTCATTAGTCAGCTGAAGGTAGAGGGTGCTGGCGCACGTGCATGTAGCAAGAAGTAAAATACAAACAGTCGAGCTACTTTTGAGCAGCATTGTCACTGTTATGGTAAAAATGAAATACACAGGCATACTCGAGCCACATAACACAAACCATAATTTCACTGATTCCTCATGTGAGTTAAACACTTTTGTATCTGCATTTAAAACTAGCATTGCACAAATGATAAAATTCATGCTAATACTTTAAAATTTTAACTTGGAATGACATTAAATAACATGAAAAATGCAGCACATCAAGTAAGAGACTCTGGAAGAGAGGAAAAAGCTGTATATTTTAGTATTGTTATGCCTTTTTCTTGCTTTTTGAACAGGAGTTCCACGTTTTAGTTTAGCACCGGTTTCTGCAGACCAGATAGCCAGTCCTATTTAAAAGGACCCACCAACGCATGGCAGAACACATTTTAAAAATATTTATTTTGGAACTTCAAAGGTAAAGAGAAGTTTTTGAAGTTTCCAGAGAGAAAGAAGGGTTAATTTACAAGAAATGAAGTGCCTGCGGCCAGCAATGTGGAGCTGGGTCAAGAGCGCTGTGGCTCTTTGAGCACAGGGCACCGACTGTGGCTGGCCAGGGCTTGTGTGTGGCTCAGGGCTTCTGAGCAGGCTCATCCCTTCTGAGCAGGCTCATCCCGTGTCTTGACCTGGTCTGGAAACCAAAGGAAGGTGGAGCGGACAGCAGCTGGGGGGCGGGGGTAGACTGGGCACGCGGGGGTAGACTGGGCACACGGGGCTCGTTGTGAAATCCCGGGGCGTCTCCTGGGAGCTTGTCTGCACAGAGCTGGCAGGGCCAGTGCTGGAGCCAAGCCAGGTTCCAGGAACGTGCCCAGACACAGCTTGGCAAGGTGGTGGGCTGCAGCATGTGAGGACAGGAGGAACACAGTGTCCCTGAGCTCTGCTGCTCCAGGGCTGGGCTCCATGGAAGAACCAGGAGGCTGGAGAGGGCGAGTGCACCAGCACTGAGGTGTGCCATGGGCTGCTTTCGAGGCTCAGGTTTCCTGTGCCAGTGGATAGGCAGGGCCAGCTCTGTGTGCTGTGGGTTTGTGTGCTGAGACACAACACATGCAGACACACA
This sequence comes from Pongo pygmaeus, assembly GCF_028885625.2. Classification (NCBI taxonomy): domain Eukaryota; kingdom Metazoa; phylum Chordata; class Mammalia; order Primates; family Hominidae; genus Pongo; species Pongo pygmaeus. The sequence continues at coordinate 79,851,112 of NC_072386.2, forward strand.
CAGGCATACAGATACATGCAGACACACAGACTCATAAGACACACATGTACATACAGACACACAGATACATGCAGACACACAGACTCATAAGACACACGTGTACACACAGACACACAGATACCCAGATACACACAGATACACAGAGTCATACAGACACACATGTATATACATACACACAGACACACAGATACATACAGATACAAAGACTCATACAGACACACATGTATATACAGACACACAGACACACAGGTACATAGATATGCAGACTCATATAGCCACACACGTACATACAGACATGCAGACACACAGACACATGCAGACACACAGATTCATAAGATACACATGTACATACAGACACACAGATACACAGACTCATACAGACACAGATGTATGTAAGACACACAGACACACAGATACAGATACATGCAGACACACAGACTCATAAGACACACATGTATATATAGACACACAGACACAGATACATGCAGACACACAGACTCATACAGACACACATGTACATACAGACACACAGATACACGCAGATACACATAGACATGGACATACACATGTATGTACACACACAGACCCATACAGGGACACTTAGACACACAGACACACACACACACATACATGCAGACGTATATACGGACACACACACAGACACAAAATGGAAACTTTTTCCTTGGCTCTTCAAATACAGAAAAATCATCCAAACAATTCATTTTGGCCAAACCAACTCATGCCGGCATTAGGAGTTGGGGGCCAATGCAGAGAGTGCAGCTCTGCCTGCTGTCCTTCTCTTTTACTGCCCTGGTAGAAGCACTGATGAGCACGGCAGCCAAGGCTGTCCAGGAGGAGATGCATGGAGCACAATGCTTGGACAGAGTCCAGCCAGCGAGGAGAGGCTGGCTGGGTCCCTCCCGGGGCACCCAGACTGTTCCAGGGCTGTGGGAGGCCCAAGAGAGGAACAGAGCGACCCCTGTTTCCTGAGAGCTTGGCAGCCTCAAAGTGGTGGGGACATCGTGTTCTGGGGCCCGAGGGAGAGGTCGTCAGCCATAGAAAGAGGGAAAACTATGTGGGGAAAGAGCCATGTGCTAAGGTTTCAGGCCCCAGGAAGGACTCACTGGAACAGCACGGGCTGAGTGGGAGCCCATGCCAGGCCAACATTGAGCCCTGGCATGGGAGAGCGCCTTGCACAGCTGCCTTGTGAGGAGTCAAAGATGTGGAGGACATGCCGGGAGAAATGAGCACAAGCAGGTTTCCGTGCTGCCGAAATTCTGTGGGTCCTGAAGATGCTTCATTCCAACTGAGGGAACACAAGTCCACAGAAGTTTGCATAAGTCATCAACCATGGAATGCTTTCTCTCTTCCACTGACAATACCCATGCAAGAACACGGCAGAGGCTGAAATGGTCTTGGGGCAGGGGAGAGACTCCGGCCTCGGAGGGTCTTGCCCTACTGCACAGCACATTAAGCCCACCCTGCGAGGTCGACAGAGAGCTGAAGCTGAAAGCCCATTGTATGGGCAACAAAGGACGAGCACCCAGGCTGGGTTGCCTCCAGTCTCTTTCCTCAGTGTGGCTTCCTGGGTAGCAAGCACGTGGCTGGGTGGATCCCTATGGCAGGCCCAGGCCAGGTGAGGCAAGTGAGTGTCCTTAAGCTACGCCCCAGCGTCCCCTTCTCTCACCTCAGCCCTGGCCCTGGCTGAGGAGAACAGGTGGTCCTCAGCCATCTGGGGGTGACGGCAAGCCTGGAGTGGGTTCCGTGTAGATCACATAAGAACAGGGCTGAAGTACTAGGGACGCTCATGCAGCTCCAGCTTCCCAGGATGGGGTTGGGGGTGGCAAAGGGCTCTCCATCCACAGGGACCCCTGGGCTGGGCCATGTAACTGTAGGTCATTGCCAGAACCAGGGTCACCATGGGCTGGGCACTCAGAGGCTGTTCCAGGTGGGAGTCCACACTCCAGGCCCAGGGCAGTGCTTGCCCTCTGTGGTACAAAGAGCTCATGCCTTTCTAGCATAACTCCTGAAGGGTAAATAGCTACATGTGAAGGGGGACCCTATGCAGGGAGGACAGTCATCAACTGTCATCAACATTGACTTTTTTTTTTTTTTGAGATGGAGTCTCGCTCTGTTGCTTTGTCACCAAGGCTGGAGTGCAATGGCACAATCTTGGCTCACTGCAACCTCTGCCTCTTGGGTTCAGGCGATTCTCCTGCCTCAGCCTCCTGAGTAGCTGGGATTACAGGTGCACGCCACAGATGGCCATGACATGGCTGGTTTCATACCTCCACAGTGAACTACACACATGTGGTAACTGTGGCTCAGGTGGTACGGAAGGCACAGTAAGAGGCTCAGGTCATCTGGCCACTAACTCCTACCCTCACACATCTGGGTGCTTTAGTTATACGGAATCCATGTCCTGAAGAACCCATATCGGGCTTCTGTCCAGCAAGATTTCACACCCTGGGCATTGCAAAAGGCCATGGAAAAATGGTGGCTGCTAAGAGTTATTACTTATAGAGGCAAAGTGGTGTGCAAATATTATAGAAGGACAGTATTATTATTATCATCATCAATATCTTGTGCAGAAGAGGAAACCAAAGCTCAGAGAGGTTGAACAACTTGCTCAGTTTCACACAGACAGTAAAAAAGCATTTTTAAAAGATCCTCAAATTGAGGTGCTCTGGAATCCATGGACATAGTCCACCTTCCTGGAGCATCTGAAAATCCACTGGGTGTAATATGGAGACCATGAAGGTTTGCTGTGTCTCCCTCTCCAGCTTATCCTACTTTCCTTTGACAACCGTGGCCTTAACTTCAGCTCCAGCGTCTCCAGTGATGTTTACAGAATGACAAAACTGAAAGTTAAAGGTAAAAGCACTAATTATCTGCAAAACAGCTAATTTTTGTTTCACTGAATTTGTTTAATTTTGCAGCTGTTCTGGGGATCTCATGATTCATAAGGAGCCCTACAGATCTAGAAGGATGTGTGTCTTCTGCTCTAGAATCAGAACCAATAGGACATATATAGGTATGTGAGACTTATTATAGGAATTGGCTCATATGTTTATGGAGGTGGAGAAGTCCCATGATCTGCCATCTGCAGGTTGGAGACCCAGGAAGGCTGGTGGTGTAACTCAGCCCTAGTCCAAAGGCCTGAGAACTGGACGAGCTGATGGTGTGAGTCCCAGTTAGAATCCAAAGGCTCTAGAACAAGAAGCACCAGTGTCCGAGGGCAAAAGATGGGTATATCAGCTCAAGCAGAGAGAGCGGATTTGCCCTTCTTCTGCCCTTTGGCTCTATCCAGGCCCTCAGCAGATTGGATGGTGCCCACCCACATTGGTGAGAGTGGATATTCTTAGTCTACTGATGGAAATACTCATCTCTTCACAAAATGCCCTAACAGGCACACACAGAAACAATGTTTTACCAGCTATCTGGGCATTCCTTAATCCAGGCAAGTTGACACATAAAATTAACCATCGTAAGTCCACTTCTTGTCAACTCAACACCAAAAGGCATCTTCTTAAACTATGCTAATCTTCAAATAAAGACAATACCAATGTCATGCTATCTGCCTAACTATCTCGCATACAACCCAAAACTCACTAATCCCCTCCCCACAAGAGAAGGCAAGGGCCTTCGGTGATGTTTACTCTTCTCCTTGATATCTCATAATTTAAATACTATAATGTAAGATTGACAGTACTTAAATATTCATATAAAGTCAATGTATTGTGTGTTACAGGATAAGGGAATAAGAGAGGAAAGAAAAAAAGATATTTGCTTACTTTACATACACACAAATGTATTCTTAACAAAACAGGGAGAAAATACTTATGACAGTTACAGTCCTGGTTTCTGTAACTAGTCACATGGCCACAGTAAGTACCAGTTTATTCCACGGACCCATTCTGTATTCCCTTTGCCTTCAGCAAGCCCCTCAGGTGGTTATGAGTTTTTACCTGGTGCAGTGACCCAAACCTTCACTCCTGAATTTTCCACTGAGCTTGATCACAAGGCATAGTAATACTAAGAGATGCCCTAAGGAATTTCCTATGTTCTAGACATACTCTTCCTTACTTCCATTGTGGAGCAGCAATCCAATTTCCCTTTGATGGTCAAGATCAATCACCCCAGCCAGCACTATCATTCTCTTCTTGGACTGTTGACTCAGAGACACGAAGAGCCCACAATGGCTGGGTGGCAGTCTTCATTTCCAGTTGGAAGTTGTGGAAGTTGTAGAAATTATGGAATCATTGTTGTGTCTCCTGGTGGAAGCATTCTTCTCTCTGGAGCTAAGACATTTAGGCTAGCAGGGCATAAAGTTGTGGGAACAGGAAGCAAAAATGTTGCCACTGGCTCACTAGGGGTGATGGTGAGTGGTGTATCTCCCATTTCCACTCCCTGATTCCTGGACTAGTGAGTCCTGGCTATGGGATAAACAGCACCATCGACTGGAGGCTGATTCAGAGTGTATAGTTTATGTGTCAGAGTCATCTCCCTGGGCATGGATGGGAACTTCCCAGAAGAACTATGGGGAGCTGGTTATTTGACATATTGGGCAACATGTTTGGCTTCACAGTGACGTGCCCAAGTAAGTCCCTTATTTCTGTTTGGTGCTGTCCATAGGCCCCCTTGTCAGTTAGCTGAAAGGCGGTGAGAATACATGCATAGAAATAAATAGCTTCTCTGTAATCCCAGCACTTTGGGAGGCTGAGCGGGGGTGGATCACAAGGTCAGGAGTTCGAGACCAGCCTGGCCAACATGATGAAACCCCGTCTCTACCAAAAATATAAAAAATTAGTTGGGTGTGATGCCATGCACCTGTAATCCTAGGAGGTTTACAGGAGAATCGCTGTAACCCTGAGCAGGTTACAGCAGGAGAATTGCTTGAACCCAAGAGGTGGAGGTTGCAGTGAGCCTAGATCGCACTATTGCACTCTAGCCTGGACAACAGAGTGAGACCCAGTCTCAAAAAAAAAAAAAAAAAAGAAAAAAAAGAAATACATAGCTTCTTACCACACAGGAAAGACCGCCAGTCACTCCTTTTGACATTCCTCAAAATTTCTTTTGGATGTGTCAAGAAAGTGGCTCACCTTTGGCTTTGCTTCATGTCTGGAAATCAAGAAAAGCTGTGAGCCAGCCCTGCAGTGCGATCTACTCAAGACTGCAGATGGCGCCGCCCCTGGGAAGGTGCTAGAAGGCTAGGCCGGGACTGCAGTGGAGCTCAGAGCAGGTGGTGATGGGATCCCTGCTCTCAGTCCATTGCAGATTTTTGAAAATTAACTGTCCTCACCTGGAGAGCAGAGGCTGGATTAGATATGAGATTCTTTTGTCACCTCTTTGGACCCTACATTCTGTAAGGTAGGGTCCCTCCACACCATATTGATTCAGCAGTACATAAATTCATTACTTTGTTTTCACATCTCCCTTAATCAAAGCCTGGACTAGCAAGCTCCAGGTGGGGAACCTTAGCACTCCTGTCATCTGGAATGCCTCCGGGAAAAGTGTGACGAGTCCTTCAGTTCCCAACAGCCCAAGGACTCCAGGCTGGAGGCTAGCAGGCCCGGGCGAAGGCTCCCTTCCAGCTAAAGCATGCTACATCCCACCTTCGGGGACCAAAGACTCCAAAATGACCGCATTTCAATGTCAAACTAACAGAACAAGTCCACACCAAGCTGACCTTTAGCAAGTGGAGTTAGAGAAACTCATTCCAATCCCCTCTGCTGGACAACACTGTGATCTTAAAGATTAGATATGGGTTCCCTGAATAGAGCAGTCATCTGCCAATCACTTATTTTGAATATAAATCACTTAATACATTATTTCTGTACCTGTTGAAACGCGATTCCCAATAGTGCATGCAGTTGGTGTCTCTTCCACTTTCATAAAAATAGGCATAACCTAGGAGGTAGCCTGTCCCTTTCCTGCCAGGTGGAGGGCCGGGACCAGCTCGTGTCCAGGTGTCGGCTGCCATCTAGTGGGCACACGAGGAGTAGCACTGAGCTGCTGTGCGGTCCAACTCTCAGTTGTCTGGCCCCAAGTGGGCCGTCCCCGTGCGGAGGGGCACCCTGCAAGCTGCCTCCTTCCTGCCCTGGAGAGCAGCACTCTGGCCAGGCCTTCCCACCCCATGTCAGGGACATGGCTCCATGGCCACCCCCGACTTCTTGTCCTTTCCCTTCTTTTTCCTTCCCTCTGTCCTTCTGGTAATGTTTGCCTTTTAAAATTGGCAAGCCAATTTAATTCCCAAACCAAGGAAATTAACCCCCTGAAGTGAGAGAGTGCAGCAGCAGTGGGAAGTATTTGCCACTACTGCTTACTTGAGGAACTACCCTGAGGATGGCCCTTCTTTATGTAAACTCCAGCCCTGGGGGGTCTACACGGTGAAATCCCAGAGCGCAGGGTCCCTTGTCTTACCTTGGGGTTTCAGGAATAAGCCCTCATCAGGGATTGAGAGTCACACCCTGGGCCCAGGAGCTCTGGATGGGAGGCTGCCTTGGGTCATGTCAGTCGCTGGTCATTATAACAGGGTGCTTAGGGCTGGGCACTGGGCTGGAACACTGTGGCTTTGGAGGGGCCCACAGTGTGGGCCACGCGGTGCTTCCCTGACCTAGCAGTGAGCCAGCAGCCATCCCCATGCCCAACAGACCCGGAGTCCATGCTGCAGATGTTGCCGGATGCCTGTGACCTGGGCTGGTGGCTAAAGGGACGGCATTGGAGCGGGAGACGTGGTGCCACGCTGGGCTTCCCTCAGCTTCAGGCTCTGGTCAGACTTCAGGAACAGCATCTCCTTGGCTCCTCCCCACGGCACCAGGCGACATGGGTAGAGTGGGACTTAGCGAGGCAGCTCCGTCCATGGGGCTTGTGTGGTGGGGGCAGCTCTGGGATTACAGCTGCCCACCTGGGGGTGCTCTGGCCTTGCAGGGTTAGAGGACAGAGCCAGAACATGCCAGCTGGACCTGGCCTGATCGTTCTACCAGTCTGTCTGGACAAACCCACACAGACAGGCCTGACACCCAGGGAGCGGAAGCTGGTTGGGACATGGCCCTGGGCAGATATGACCCTCATTCTGTCACTGTTTTTTGAGCGGGGACTTTGAGGAACACCCACCTGTGCCATTCACCTGCCCATTCCCCAGGAACGGTCTCACGTTGGGCGTTGCGTGTTGTTTTCACAGGGACAGCCAGGTTTTTCAGCAGACAGCAGGGCAGTCTCAGAGCCCAGCATTGCCCCCCTGGCCTCCCCGGGTCCCAGCACAGCTCCATGCCTCCGCGTGGGCGGCTTCATGGGTTCTGTCCCTGAAAAGCCCATGGAGTCTGCATCGGGTGGGGCAGTCCCCGAGCAGGGAGGGGGAGGAATCTGGCTTCTAGGAGAGATCCCCCACCCCCATCCAGGTGACTTCTGGGCACCTGTCCCAGCCACTGAGGATAGTGGCTATGAGGGGACATCTAGGTCGTTATACAGCTGCTAAGAGATGAAAGTCAGGTGACTTGGAAGATCCTAATTCTCTGGCTGACGATGGGCACCCTGGGGCCCATGCAGGCTTGAAGTTGGGGCTGAGGGAGAAAACAGGGGCTTGGTCTGTTCTGGAGGGAAGGGGAATGGTGTCCTGCCAGACTGGCTGGGTTGAAAGTCGTCGGGAAAGACCCATAATAAGACACATTTATTGATGCTAATTAGCCATGGCTGAGATTGGCTGAATCAGAGTCTCTGAATTCAGACATCCTCACAGGTCAGTGTTTCTCAGCCCCAACACCACTAGGCAGAGGTGAACAACGGCAGAGCGATAGGACACTTCAAGTACAATGTTTGCACCTGGAATTCTCTCACCCGCCCTGCAGTGACCTGGTTATCTCACCAGGCCGGAAATGGCCAAGGCTTGGCTACACACATGGGTGATGCTCCCCACGCCCTGCAGGCAGGGACCAGGCAGCTGGGGTCACCCAGGAGAAAGTGGCAGGGTGGGTGGCCCAGGTCCCTGGCTCTGAGATCATGCCCTCCTAGGCTCCATTGCTAAGGTGGCTCTGCTGAGCTGCTACTACCAGAACTGAGGTGTCGGGACAGTGAGTTCTGGCTGGGTCCTCTCCCAACACCCCCCACTTCCACACCACCGTGCACAGAGCCAGGGGCTGCACTGCCCTCCCCTCCTACCTGTGTGTGACTCTGACCCTGCAGGCTTGGGGGTCTGTAGTGGCAGACAGTTGTTTCTTCTCCTCTCTTGGGCCTCAGCAGACCCCAAGTGGTGGAGAGAGCAGGAGGGCATGGGGCTGGTTGCTCTCGCGGACTGATGGTGGTGTCCTGGGGACAGTTAGGCAGCTGCTATCATTTTCAGTGAGGACATGTGCCCTCTAACCCAGCAACAGTCAACGCCCAACTGCAACGCACAGCACACAGCACACAACACACAACAGGTGAGCATCCAGCTCCCCCCACAGGGCTGGAAACAGCTTGTGGCAGCTGGTCCTGGGAAACTGGCTTTGGGAGGCAGTGGAGATCAGGGGTTCATCCAGGACAGCCCCTGGTGTCCATGCCTGCCACAGGAGAAGTGAACAGCAGCTTTGGATACCCTCACAGGGGCTCTGGAGCTAATGTGATCCAGCAGAGTTGCCCCAGGTGGCCCAAGATATGCACATCTGTAAACACCTTCACTGCCCCATCTCCAGCAGAAGCACCCCTGTCAACCCTGGCCTCCGGCAGGAGGTCCAGCCTATGATGTGATGCTACAAGGTGGTTTACATCTCACCAGAAGAATTCAGGGCCCTAATGAGCAGACACCCCGTCAGGCCCTGGGAGAACCCAGGAACGCTTTCGGCTCAGTCCTGAGTGCTCCTCCCAGTGGCCCTGCCTCATGGCTACAGGAGGGTTATTGTACAGCTAAAAGCACTCAGACTGGGGACCCTCTTCTGCTTCTTCCTAGGACGTATGATCACATGACTATATATATTTGATGCTTGTGACCTGGGCTGGTGGCCAGAGGGACGGCGCTGGAGCGGGAGATGTGGTGCCACGCCGGGCTCCCCTCAGCTTCAGGCTCTGGTCAGACCTTCTGGTGAGATGTTAAACCACCTTGCAGCATCACGTCATAGGCTGGACCTCCTGCCAGAGGCCAGGGTTGACAGGGGTGCTTCTGCTGGAGATGGGGCTCTATATGTTTGAGAATAAGTGAGGCATTTTGGCCACAGGCCGTTGAGCCACAACCTCTCTCCTGCAGCTTCCTGAGTGGTGGTATATTCACATTTGTCTATTCTTACAAATGGCCCCAGACTGGAGGAGGTGCAGGCCCCACAGAACTGGGGTGCTTACCACCTGAACCCCTGGAAGTGTCTCCCTCCCGAAGGCCCTGGGTCTCAAACCAGCTGCTCATTTGACTTGCCCAGGGGCTTTAGACAGTCAGCTGCCAGGCCACAGCCCAGAACCAGGAGCCAGCCTCATGGACCTTCACAGGTGAGTGCCCAGTGCCTGTACTCAGGTAGGGCCCCATCTACATCCCCCAAAAGCTGTGAGAAATGCAGCCCCCCAGCCTCCACTGTTGCAGGACCTTTCCTTAGTTCAGCTAAAGACTGGGTCCTCGTCTGTCCCACGGCCATGAAAATTTAGGCTTGCAGGAGGTTGGAGAGGGTGAGTAAAGCAGGGTTTTACTGGGTGAAAAAGAAGAAAAGGGGGAAACAGGGACTCTTGCAAGGCACTCTTGCAAGGCCAGAGTCCCTGCTAGAGGGCTTCCTGCTGCTGTTCAAATCCCAGGTTCTGCACATGAAGAGGAAGGGCCAGGCTCCTCCCTGCTGCAAACATCTTGAACTTCCTGAGGCTCCACCTCAGTGAACAGGCTGGTAGGAGTTTCTCGAGGGACCCCCTCCCACCTGGCTGACTCATTATGACCCACTGAGGCAGAATCTGCTTTTCAGTAAGATTCCAATAATCGTCAGGCACAGGGAGGTGTGAACTGTGAGCCCTGGAGTCCCTCGCCCCCTTTCTGGAGTCTCCCTGTGCACTTACCTCAGGGGCCCGGGGAGGTCAGGGCATGGCTAGCATGGTGTGGCAGCTGACCTGGGGCTTCCTGTCGATACCCGGATTCACTTCCTGGTGGTGGGGACTGGGCGGCTTAAGCTACAGAAGTTGATTGTCTCACAGTTTGGAAGTTGGGAGTTTCTTCTGAGGCCTCTCTCCTTGGCCTGCAGATGGTGTCTTCATGTCTCCCGGTGTGCATGCCTGTGCAGGTTTCCCCATCTTCTAAGGACATGGAGTCCTACTAACTTAGAGGCCACCTTTATGGCTTGTTTTAACTTGATCTAAGATAAGTTACAGGTTTGCAAAGACCCTATTTCCAAATAAGGCCACATCCACAGATACTGGGGTTAGGACATCAACATCTTTCCAGGGCACACAATTCAACACCACTTTACCCGGAATGACTCAGAGTGGGCAGGCCTGTGCGTCCCCTCCTCCTGATGTGCAGGGGCCACCCAAGGCCAAGGACAATGAAGCCAGTCCCCTGGAAGGCCCCAGCCTCATTCCTGCTCCCCCTGGGTCTTCAGAAGGCATCTTCACCAACTTGCTGCACAGCACTAGGTCCAGCTCTGAGGGAACCAACCACACTCAGTCACCTAGAATCCTCTCTGAGCTAGGAGTGAGGCCTTGATCTGGGTCCAGTGGGGGCGTACTATTCACAAGCACTTGAGATGAAGCAGTGCACAGAAGGACAGGGTCCATCCGCACAGTGATATGAGATGAATTACGTCTGCCCCCAACTCCCTGCCAAAATCATATGTTACAGTCCCAACTCCCAGAACCTCAGAATGTGAACTTTGCTGATGTAATTCGCTAAGATAACGTCATACAGGAGTAGGATGGGACAGAGGGAGGACGGCATGAGGACACAGGAGAAAGGCCTTTGCAAGTCAAGAAGGGAGGCCTCAGAAGGAATCAATCCTGCCAACACTTTGATCTCAGATTTCCAGCTTCCGGAGCTGAGACCATAAATGTCTGCTGTTTGCACTGCTTTGTCTTAGCAGTCCTATCAGACAACTACTGGCAGAGAGGCTGACAGGGAGGTCTGGGTGTCATGGATTCAGGGGATGCTGGAGACATGGGACTGGCATGTAAAATTGAAGCTTGGCCTGATCACCACACCCAGCTCTATGGAGGTACAGCAGACACAATCTGAAGAACCCATTCGGGGAAGGCCCATGAGATGTGAGCACAGAGTGGCCAGGCTGGGCCTTGTTCTCTATACATACTTCAGGGCAGGTGGCCCTGCATGTCTCTGCCCAGCAGTGTCTCTGTCCTCAAGAACACCAAGCCTGTTGGAGCCACAGGTGAGACCCAGGGATGCCCAGCAATGGGGGTTCTGCTTTAGCAGGTAGGAGGGGAGTGGCGGGGTGCATTTTGACCCCTGCTATGAATCTGACCTTGGTTCTATCCACAGGTGATAAGGCCTGGGGAAAAAGAGGGTGGGAAATGTATGGGGCCCACAGGGGGCCTTCTGGGAGCATGCAGCTGATGATGAACCAGTGGGGACTGAGAGCCATGGGTCCCAGCCCAGCGTTGCAGAAGGAAGGACTAAGGATCCAGGCGGAACTGTTGCCGGGCTCCTCAGAGTGTGTCCCTGGCAGGAAAGCATGTGACTACTTTCCTAGTTTTGGTAACTCCCCATCTGCTGCTTTTCCACCTCCACCCAATCACAACCTCCTCTATCTCTCCCCCACCCCCTCTATCTCTCTCTGCCTTCTTATCTCCCTCCCTCCCTCTCTTCCTTCCTCCTTCCCTCTTCCTCTCTCACTCACTGTCTGCTAACACTCATGTCCTCACCATCTTATTCGCCGTGGGCATAGGTGGATTCACCAGAAAGCTAATGCAATATAATTCACTTCAAGACCCTGAGTTTGCATGGGCTCCTACCAAGATCCTGGAAAAGGACCCAGAAATAAGTCGCTTTTTAAAACAAAATTTCCAAAAGTAAGAAATTTTATCTGCAATCTGCTAAGACTGCCTTTTCCCCCTCCATGTTCCTTGCTGTAGCATTGGAATAGCCTCAGGCACTTTTTTTTTGAGACAGAGACTTGCTCTGTCACCCAGGCTGGAGTGCAGGGATGTGATCATGGCTCACTACTCAACCTCCTGGGCTCAAGTGATCCTCCCACCTCAGCCTCCTGAGTAGCTGAGACTACAGGCATTCACCACCATGCCCTGCCAATTTTTGTAGTTTTTGTAGAGATGGGGTTTTGCCGTGTTGTCCAGGCTGGTCTCAAACTCCTGGGCTCAAGCAATTCGCCTGCCTTAGCCTCTCAAAGTGCTGGGATTACAGGTGTGAGCTGTGGTGCCTGGCCAACCTTGGTCAGTTTTAACATTCATGGAAAAGACAGCTGAGTTAGAGGACATGCAGTGTGAGCTCTGTAGGCTGTGGGTTACAGTCACTTGATGTGAGGTTACGTTGTTGTCAACCATGTAGTGTAGCCAAGGCCACCATCCACTTAGGCATAGACTTGATACAATGTAGCATACTCAGTTATACACACACCACATTTTTCCTTTTTCAACAGGAGTCATGTAGAATCATGTAGAATCGAATTTACCAGCGTTCCTGTATTGTTGAGCCCAAGCCTGTAGCTGTCTTATACTCAGTGACAGTGTGGGGAGTTGTATCTTCCAACTATTGGACCAAGTCTTAACTCCATGATACAGCTTGGGTGGAGCCAGTCATGGTCGTTCCTAATAAAATGGTCTTCAAAATTCTCTTTCCTAAAGAGGGCTCAAAAAATCAAGTGAGGCTGGGTGCGGTGGCTCACGCCTGTAATCCCAGCACTTTGGGAGGCCAAGGCGGGCGGATCACGAGGTCAGGAGATCGAGACCATCCTGGCTAACACGGTGAAACCCAGTCTCTACTAAAAATACAAAAAATTAGCCAGGCATGTTGGCTGGTGCCTGTAGTCCTAGCTGCTTGGAAGGCTGAGGCAGGAGAATGGCGTGAACCTGGGAGGCGGAGCTTGCAGTGAGTCGAGATTGCGCCACTGCACTCCAGCCTGGGTGACAGAGTGAGACTGTGTCTCAAAAAAAAAAAAATTCAAATGAGTGGTGGGCAAGGGGAGGGAGAGCACTAGGACAAATACATAATGCACACAGGGCTTAAAACCTAGATGACAGGTTGATGGGTGCAGCAGACCACCAGGGCACATGTATACCTATGTAACAAACCTGCACATTCTGCACATATATCCCAGAACTCAAAGTAAAATAAAATAAAAATAAAAAAATCAAGTAAGCATCAGACCTCAGAATTGTGAGCGCATCAGGCTCCTGAAGCCTGAATCTGCCCTGGTCTGGGTATAGCCATAAAGGAGATTTAGTTCTCCTGGTGAGTGAGGTATCATGCCAGGATAATAGCGCCTCTGAAATGGGGCTGGTTGCAGCTCAGCACTAAAGATGCAAATCTCCAGGGGAATGTTGGGAAAGGAATCACTTTAGGCTGAAACTTCCTTGGGATTTGCTCATTTGGGAGTCTCTAAAGCTATCCGGGGACAGAGATGGTGATGTTAATGGTATTTGAGGCTGAGATCTCCTGGGTTCTTCTCCCAAGCAAGGCCTGGACTCCACAGACCACCCGAGATTCTTTTGAGACGAAGTGTCGCTCTGTCATAGCCCATGCTTGAGTGCAGTGCCACAATCTCAGCTCACTGAAACCTTTGCTTCCTGGGTTCAAGCGATTCTCCTGCCTCGGCCTCCTGAGTAGCTGGGATTACAGGTATGCGCCACTATGCCCAGCTAATTTTTGTATTTTTAGTAGAGACAGGGTTTCACTGTGTTGGCCAGGCTGGTCTCGAACTCCTAACCTCAAGTGATCCACCTTCTTACAGAGAGTCATACTAGCCTGACCACGGCTTCCTGATGTCCAGCTCAGGCCTCACCCGGCATCCAAGCCCTCTATTTGTGTGACTTTGCAGACAGAGGTGAAAGGATGTGGCCAGGCTCCCAGCTCTGTTCCCGGACATGCTGAGCTGACACTCTGGGCATGACATGGACCTCTCTATGCTACAGATTGTGGATTCTATTCTTCCACAGAACATAGGACTCTAAGTCACAGAAAGGAGATGAGGTTTAACAGGAAAAACTACTGAGCTGGCTCCTCTATCAGCCAAAAGAATCAGAGACCCTGATCATGTAGCCAGTTTGGAATTTATGGGGCATTCGGTGACCCAGCATTCAAAACTTCAGGCCAACACTACTTGGCCTAGAATGAAGAAACCCAACCTGCTGGAACTCAGGTCTGGGTCTGACCCTCAGTTTCCTATACCAGGGTCCCAAATGGTTCCACATCTCTAAGGTCCAAGCCCTGACAGCAGGGAGGAGTAGCAGTGATGGCCTCACTTCCTGATACACTTTTTTTTTCTCTTTTTTTTCTGAGATGGAGTCTCACTCTGTTGCCCAGGCTGGAGTGTAGTGGTGCAATCTCAGCTCACTGCAACCTCCACCTCCTAGGTTCAAGCAATTCTCCCACCTCAGCCTCCTGAGTAGCTGAGATTACACATGCATGCCACCAAGCCTGGCTAATTTTTGTATTTTAAGTAGACACAGGGTTTTGCCATGTTGGCCAGGTTGGTCTCAAACTCCTGACCTGAAGTGATCTGCCCACCTCAGCCTCCCAAAGTGCTGGGATTACAGGCGTGAGCCACTGCACCCAGCCCCCAGTACACTTTTAAAGATTTTCAGTGCCTGGTCTCTGGCCCCAGTCCAGACCCATTACACCAGGCTCTCAGGGAACGGAGCCTGGGCACCAGCACTGTTAAGGCTATGGCTGCTTTTAATGGGCACTTGGGCCTGAGAACCAGCCATATTCTAGGAAGAAATGGGAGTCTGCTGCTTCTTTTTGGTGCTGTCTACTAAGTCAGCAGTCAGCCTACTTACTGGCTTTTTCATTTGTAAAATGAGGAGTTAATAATAGCAACTATCTCTAAAGCTGGTTGTTTTTAGACTTAAAATAGAAAATTTACCTGAAAAGGCTTTGTGAGCTATAAAATATTATGCAAATGCAACTTCTATTACAGTGTTCAAAAATAACATAGCATGCATCTATTCTATCACAGCAAGCTAATGCATTTGCACATGTGAGCAACACTCTGGGCATTCACATTTTGATTGTAAAGTCATTTGCATGTTAGCGATGAGCTGCTGGAGGGCATCATTGAGCATACTTTGATCCTTGGGTACTCACCTGGGTACTCACTCTCCAAAGGCTGAGAATGGGGAGGCAGGGAGACAGTGACAGCCAGACTCTAATGTCACTGTCAAATGATGTGGATGAATGGTCTAACTGTGGTTTTTCTCCTAGAGAAGCCTGTTCTGGCTTTAAGAAGGCATCTCCAAGAACTGCCAGTGGCTTGAAACAGCAGCCGAAACCTGGGAAGGGTCCCTGCCCCACCAACTGTACTGGGAGCCTGGCAGGGCATGATTTTGAGCCACACTGGGCCCTGGCAGCTGCTGACACTGCTGAGTGCCGGAAGTCATTGGGCTGGTGCCCCTCCTTCAGGCCATGCAGCAGGAGACCATGTGAGAAACAAGAGAGATGGAGTCTGCCTCAAGGCTCAAAGCCCGCTTCCCGCTCGGCTGCTTTCTCACTCTGGGCTGCGGCAGGGCAGATGCCGTCTGAAGGAGGACAGGCGGTCCTGGCAAGCCCAGGTTCCATGAGAAAGCACCCATGGGTGTGATGTGGGTGCTGCTCAGTGCCCTCCCACCCTCTGCACGCCCCAGAGGGGCAGAGGCAGGGTCCTTCTTTAGGCTGTGCGGGAGAGGCAGACCTTTCGCTGTGAGTGGAGGCGCTTGGCTCTCATGAAGGCTTAGGTAAAAGTGTACTGGCCTGTTATGGGCTTCAGGAACCTAAGTAATGGCCTCTCCATTGTTTTATTTTTACTGTGGTAATGGTGGCGTCTATCATAGAGCCAATCGCAGGTGTTCTGAGATAGGAGTGGGGGTGTCATGTCCAGATCCACCGGGGAAGGGCTAACTCCCGTGGATGCCAGCGAGATGGAAAACCGGTTCTACACACCGTGACCCGAACGGGGAAAAATGATGACCAAGCTGGTTAATAATAAAAGGTCATTTTCACGTTGGCAGTAATGTTGAGAGCATAAGAAGATCTGAAAAATGAAAGGACAAAGACATCTGCTTAACAGAGACACACACACACCACACACAAACACACAGGTACACGTACACACACCACACACACTACATATACACACATACATGCAGATATACACAGGTATACACATGCAGATATGCATACACACAAGTACACAAATACACACCACACACAGAAGCACATACATAGACATATGCCACACAAACACACCACACACACAAATACATACACACACAGATACATAAACATGCATACATATGTATACACAGACATCTCCACATACCACATGCACACACTACACACAGACACACACGTGCCACACATATACAAACACAGATACACCACACAGAGATACACACATATACACACACCTTGTATGCATGCAAACATACAAACACACATGGACACACACAGACACCTCCCCAAACCACATGCGCATATGATGAACGGACACACACATACTACAAACAGATGCACACGTACACCCCCTCCCACACACACACAGATTCCGAACAGGATGAACCCTCTGGCCCATTAGGGGAAGCCCTGGTAGCAAATGAAAAAAAGCATCCTCTAGAAAGCTACTATTTAGTGCTCAAGATTAAAGAACTGGGGTGATGCTGAGAAAAAAATTTATAGCACGACAGTAAGGAATGGATATCTCATTAATTTTAAAAGAGAAGATTGAATGAACAAGTGTCTAATGTTTTGACTGTAGAAAAATAAGCCAATTAAAATGGCTGTTTGTTCACGGCCATGCTTTAACTGGGCGATATTTTTCTTTTCATGAATCTCTTCTACTTAAATTCTCTCCATCTTGGGAGGTCTGCCTTATTTCCAAGGCGAGCAAATCCTGCTCAGATCCTGGTCCACCGAAGTCTGTCTGAGGAGTCTTTTCTCGCTCCTGTTCTGTTGAGATTTCCTGCCATGTACACAGTAGCGTGAGGTAGAAAGTCTAGGTAGTTGAGATTGGCTTGACCAAGCATCTTGTTTTCTTTTTTATTTCGAGGTTGAATAATGAAGGAAGCAAGAAGAGGGGGAAGAGAGGTGATGGATGGAGGTGCACTGGGCAGCTTGTGTCCCTAAATTCTGACCAATGCCCCGAGGGACAGCGTGCTGCTGTGTAAGTCTGCCCACCTAGATGCCGCCGGCTGCAGGGAGCTCTCCGGCATCCCTGGGTACACATCCGGTGTCCAGAAAGTGTGCTTTACCAGGCGCTTTTGGTACGAGAGGAGCCATTGCTATGGGTGTGACCTTACATCTCCGGGTTCATCAGGAAATGGAAAGGTCATGTCCTGTGCAGTTGGCGAGGCTGACTTGCCTACTCCTATGATGATCACTTTCTTTCTGGCACAATCCACTTGATAAGGACTCTAGCAAAACCATTTTCTTGATAGTGATGGGCCTCCATTTCCTAACCTGTTCACTACCCTTGGAGGCTGAGGTCTTCCCTCTACTCCTGTTTCAGGGAAGGAAAGAACTAAAGCAGCTGTTCACAAGCTGGGGCGTGTTCACCTCACTGTGTTCCAGCGGGCTTGGTTGACAGAAATTTATGATGTCATTTGATATGAGCTGTGGAGAACAAACAGTATGAGACACTGGCTCTTTATTTTTATGAATGAGGATGAGTTGTTTACGAACAAAATACATTTTTCACTCATTGTTCCACAGTTTGATGATAGTCATGGAAAACTGAGTTATTCAAAGACCTCAAAGATTTGCAGATGTTTAAAGTCTTATGACTCATAGCTTTGGTAAAATAATGCTTAACTAATAAGGAAAAATAGCCTCTGGAAACATCGCCAGCTGAGCCGCGTGGGGGCTGTGAGCATCTCTTAGCTGTGTGATGCACCATAAGGGAGAGGAGGTGGCAGCAACAGGCTGTGAGGTGGGGGTTCAGGCAAATGCCGGACTTGTGTCATCTGTCGGGATGTGATGGGCATAGCAGTGCAGGCTCGCTGGGTTTTGTGGGCGGGGCTCTGAGAAAGTGTTCTTCCTTTCGCGGCTTAATTTTGCAAAGCTATAAAATAACAAGTTGCCTTAAAAAGCACTCTCTAAAGAAACATGAAATTATGTACCCTTCTGTAGGGTACAGCTCTACAGGGCCTGTGGATTTTTTAAAGTCCTGAGGGGGCCAGAGGAATGTTAAAGAAACAGTCTTTAAGATCAATGATGATAAGTGGCCAATACTCAGGAATCATAGTGGGGGATGGCAAGCCGGGTTGCCACAGGTTGAAGGACAGCATTTACTGCCCTAAGATCAGTAAGCATTTTCCACTTACCGATTTCTTTTGAATAATAAAAACAGGTGAATTCCAAGGAGAAAAACATTGCTCTATGTGTCCCAATTTTAATTGTTCAAGGACCAAAATATGGAGTGCCGCCAGCTTATTTTTAGGGAGCAGCCACTGATCTATCCAAACCGGTTTCTGAGTTTTCCAAGTTAAGGGGATGGGATCTGGAGGCTTGATAGTGGCTGCTTCTAAAAAGAATAACCAAGTCCTGTTGAATCAGATTTATGAGTAGGTATAATAGGCTCAGTAATACCTTGTGCTGATTTTTCCAAAACCGTACCTTGAACAAATCCCATTTTTGCCATAATGTCTTTACTTTGTTGGCTGTAATTACCTTGTGGGAAAGAAATCTGTGTCCCCCATTGTTGTAAAAGATCTCTTCCCCAAAGATTAACTGGAATAGGTGTAATGAGGGGGTGAACAGTACCAGTCTGTCCCTCTGGGTCCGCACAGTGTAAAATAGTGGAATTTTCATAAACCTCTGAAGCCTGACCAACACCAACTAATGCTGTGGATGCATATTCTTTGGGCCAGTGTCTAGGCTATTGATGTAAGGCTATAATGGAGATATCAACACCCGTGTCAATCATTCCCTCAAACTTCCTTCCTTGAATATGTATGCATGGAGCACACAGGACGAGTATCAGAAATCTTGCTGGCCCAATAGGCTGTTTTGCCCTGAAAGCCTGTGCTTCTGAAATCTCTGGTTCTCTTACAAGAACTAGATCCTAGTGGAATGTAACGGAGTATAAGAAGTTGAGCAATGCTGTCTCCTGCTGCTGCATACCAAGGTACTGCAGAGCTAATGACAATGTGAATTTCACCTGAATAATCAGAGTCGATTACACCAGTATGTACTTGAACACCTTTTAAATTTAGGCTTGAGCAACCAAGAAGCAAGCCGACAGTGCCAGGTGGCAGACAGCCAAACACACCTGTGGAAACAGCAATACGTGGCTCTCCGGGTAAGAGAGAAATATCTCGAGTGCAGCAGAGATCTACAGTGGCTGAGCCTGTGGTGGCAGGGGACAAGCATTGTACTGAAATTTGTGTTGGGGCTGAGTCGTTAGATCCTGTGGTACAAATGGCTGAAGTGGGAACTGGGGGGCAGGTTGAATGGATTGGGCTGGGAAAGTGCTCATCTGGCTGGCCACCAAAGGCTGTGAGTTGAGGAATGCCCCATTATTTGGAGGGGCCTGGGGCTGGCCCCTCTTTCCATTTCCCTGGTTGTCGAATGGCTTTAAAGGGTTACCATCAATGTCAAATTTTGAGTGGCACTGAACAGCCCAATGATTTCCCTTACGGCATCGTGGGCACAGACTGGAGTGCAAGATTTGTTGCTGTATAGGGTTTTGTTGTTGGCATTGAAAAGAACGGCAGCCTGAAAGCCGAGGACAATTTTTTCTACAATGCCCTGATTGGCCGCATTGAAAGCATTTGCCAGAGAATCGTCCAGGCATTCTAATAGTGGCGATGGCTTGTGCCATGACCATTATTGTATGTAGAGTTCCCCCCACGCCTTCACAGGCTTTAATGTAGGAGAAGAGTACATCACCTCCTGGTGGAATTTTGCCTTTAATGGAGCGAATAGCCACCTGGCAGTCTGCATTTGTTTGTTCATAAGCCATAAGTTCTACAACAAGTCGTTGGCCATGGCTATCAGGGATGGTTTTCTCTGTCGCATCTTGAAGACGGGCAATAAAGTCTGGATAGGGTTCCTGTTATCCCTGTGTAACAGCTGTAAAAGATGGACACACTTTACCATCATTCTGAATCTTATTCCAAGCATCTAGGCAACATTTTCGTAATTGTTCAATAACCTCATCATTTAGTATAGCTTGGTTTCGAATTCCAGCCCATTGTCCCATTCCCAGTAACTGGCCAGCCCTAACATTAACAGGAGGATTAGAGCCCTGATTAAGACGAATGCGTTCCTGGACAGCATTAACTCACCAAGTCCCGAATTGTAAATATTGGGATTTAAATAAGACTGACTTTGCTAGAATTTTCCAGTCACAGGGCGCCAAACGTTTACCTTCTGCTAGGGCCTTTAATGTGGAACGAACAAAAGGGGATTTGGTGCCGTACTGCTTCACTGATGCTTTGAAATCTTTGAGGAATGTAAAAGAAAAACTTTCCCAAGTAGCAGGGCATAGCTGAACCTGGCCTGGATGAATAGGATCTGGTTGGACTGCTGGTTGGACGTATACCTGGAACTGGCTGTGCCACAGCAGCAGGCAGTTGTGGGGGCTGATTATTTGCCTGAGGAGCCTGATTCTCAGGCTGTAGATCTTGAGGAGCCACGGGATCAGCCGCCTGCTGAGCAGGGTCAGTTGGCTGTGGCTGATTTTGTGCTGCAGAGACGGCAGGTATAGGAGGTTGTAAAATTACAGGAAATTGCCAGGCCTCAAGAGCCCCATATTCTCTGGCCTGAGCGATGGCTCTCATAAGAGGAGTATCATCTTGAGGGATGTATGTAACTTGTTGCTTATGAGCGGCAGTAGTGACCAGACCAGAAGGAGAAAAGAAGTTAGGATTTTGAATGAAGGAAGAATTGAGAACCTGTAAGCCAGGTTGAGGTGAGATTACCTGCTGGGCAGGTCTTTCAGAGGCCTGAGGTCCAGGCTGCTGCGGTAACTGCGGGACAGGCTTCAAGGGACCCTGAGGCTTCAAGGGACCCTGAGGCTTCAAGGGAGCCTGATTTGCTGAAGGAGAAACAAAAGTGAGAGATGGATAACCAGGCTGCAGAGGGACAGGTTTGAGGGCCTCATTGCCAGGCCGAATAGATGGAAAGTTGAGGGCCCTGCAGCAGGGCTGAACAGGGACAGAGTTCAGAGCCTCATTACAGGGCTGAACAGGCAGAAATTTGAGGGCCCTACAGCAGGGCTGAACAAGGACAGAATTGAGAGCCTCATTACCGGGCTGCATAGAAAGGTAGTTTAGAGCCTCTTTTGCAGGCTGCATAGCCTCATTTTTGGGCTGCGCAGATGGAAGGTCGGGGGCCCTACAGCAGGTCTGAGGAAAGACAGGAGGGTCCAGTCACAACAGCTGTTGAGAATGTATTTCAGTTGGATTTCGCTGGTTTGGGGAAATGAGATCATTTAAATCATGTAAAAGTTCATCATAAAGTGATAATGGGGGCGCAGTAGGCTCTGGTGTAGGTGGCAGGGTCAAAGGAATGTCAGAATGGAGGTCCGTCTGTAAAATGACGGCCTCAATCTGTGCAGTATCCTCAGGGGAAAGAGAACTGAGGACTTCCTCAACCTCCTCAGAGGACAGGAAAGAGGGGTCAGTTTCCATGTTGTTCTCCTGAGTCTGCAAGGAATCTAGAACAGAGTGAACCAAAGCCCAGATTGACCAAATGGTGGGAGGAATATGTCCCCCTTTATGAGCAATTTTGAATTGTCAGCCAATCTCATCCCAATCTTTGAGTTCTAAAGTTCCCTCAGTAGGAAACCAAGGGCAGAGGAGATCTATGACCTCAAACACTGCAATTAACTTATCAGTAGAGACTTTTACACCTCCTTCTTTAAGGAGAGTTTTTATAAAGTTTAAATAAGCCGAGTACTTAGTACTGGCCTGTCCCATGGTGTCCCGGGATACTCTGAGTGCCCAAGCTTACTACCAACCTTATTGACTGCAATTCTCAGGAATCTGTCATTGATGCTCTCCACTGTGTTCCACGCTCGAAGTGCGCCTTCACACAATGAAAGAGAAATCCTCGTTGGGCGTCAGATGTAGTGTCAAGCCCTACAGGGCTTGCGGGTTTTCTCTTCATGTGCAGAGACAAGAGATTGTGGAAATAAAGACACAAGACAAAGAGATAGAAGAAAAAACAGCTGGGCCCGGGGGACAACTACCACCAAGATGCGGAGACCGGTAGTAGCCCTGAATGCTTGGCCACGCTGCTATTTATTGTATACAAGGCAAGGGGGCAGGGCAAGGAGTGTGAGTCATCTCCAATGATTGATAAGGTCACACGAGTCACGTGTCCACCATACAGGGGGCCTTTCCCTTTATGGCAGCCGAGGCAGAGAGAGAGAGAGGACAGCATACATCATACATCATCATTTCTTCTAAGCACTTATCAGAAAGATCAAAGACTTTAATACTTTCACTAATTCTGCTACTGCTATCTAGAAGGAGGAGCCAGGTGTACAGAGCGGAACATGAAAGTGGACCAGGAGCGTGACCGCTGAAGCACAGCATCACTGGGAGACGTTCAAGCCTCTGAATGGCTGTGTGTGGGCCTGGCTAATATCAGGACTCCCACAAGAGATGGTGGAGCAGAGTGTTCTCTAATTCCCCCAGGGAAAGGGAGATTCCCTTTCCCGCTCAAGTAACAGGTGCCTTCCCAGGCACTGGTGTTACCACTAGACCAAGGAGCCCTCTAGTTGCCCTTATCTGGGCGTGACAGAGGGCTCACACTCTTGCCTTCTGGTCACTTCTCATTGTGTCCCTTCAGCTCCTAACTCCATATGACCTGGTTATTCTTAGGTTATAATTCTAGAATAGGGATTATTATAATAACAGAACAAAGAGTAATTCTACAAACTAATGATTAATAATATTCATATATAATCATGTCTATATTCTATTTCTAGTATAACTGTTCTTATTCTTATTATTTTCTTTATTATACTGGAACAGCTTGTGCCTTCAGTCTCTTGCCTCGGCACCTGGGTGTCTTGCCGCCCACACCTTTCTATACCAAAATGTTGTCATCATTTCTTCTTTTTCTTTGGAGGAAAGATTGAATCTATGTGTCCTGGAGAGAGAGAGAGAGACAGACAGAGAGAGAGAGAGAGAGAGAGAGAGAGTGTGTGTGTGTGTGTGTGTGTGTATCTGAGAGAGAGAGAGTGAAAGAACATATGGTGTGTAAACTAACCTTTGAGAACTGACAGGACAGGGCTGGCTTTCCAGTTAATAAGAACACAGATACCTGCTTCCTTGGTGTGATTTCAGGGGACCAAATGACCATTGCCCTTTAGAGATGCCTCCCTAATGCTCCTTAAGCACATTTCCCAGTTAGTGTTGCAGGGAACAGTACTCTATCATGCTAATAGGTATTGAGCACCTAGTGGTTGTGGCCAAAGAAGTCAGGAAAATGTTGAGCTAGAAAAGCTCCGTGAAAAGATCTTGGTTGCAGTGCTTTTTGGAGCTATTAGTAGGTTAATGAGTGCTGTGAATGTACTTGGCCATGTTTTCTAAGTTAGTCAATCAGGGAAACTGTGTGCTGTACAGCGTGTCTCCACCTTCTAGACTCATATCCCGGAAGACACTTTGTGAAATGCCTTTTTTTGGGATTCTCTTTGGAAATGTCAGGCCACAGGAGACAGAGCATGGAGCAGGAGGGGGTGGGAGGTCCCGCAGCACAGAGGTGTTGTTCCCTGTTGCAGCCTAACACCAGAGAGGAGGTAATAATTCAGTAGGGTTGCTTGCCCAGAAGCAGGGATGAATTTCCACCCTGAGACCACCAGCGAGCAACCAAGAGAGGAAAAGAGACACTGCATTGTTTATCACAAACTAAAACATAATTCAAAAACCAAAATCTGCCTTTTTCAAAGTGCTCCCTTCTTCCCTGAAATGAGAACATATTTATCAACCAGTTCTAAAGTCCCCTCCTCATCTCCGAAGGACAAGCCCGGGGGTCTTAAACCGCTTCTCTGCTGCAGCTCAGGCTAGTGGTAAAGCCATCTCACACTGCAGTGCAGTGATACATTATCACAAGAGTTTTCCCCTCCCTGGGGTTGAAGCCAAAGGCCAGTGCTTATTTCTGGAGCCGTCCTAGGGCCCGCGCCGTCTGCTGCCTGCAGCATTCCTCCCAGCAGTTGGCCACTGGCATGAACAGCACAGACCATGGCATCTGCTGACATTTTTAGAATAAGGCCACTGTGCTGGCACTTACATGTGTCAGCGTAGGCACCCTCAGCTGAAATTGTGGTGCTCGGGGGTTCAATTTATAGGACATGCCTAAGGTCAGTGCTGGATCCCAGTGGTCTGTTGTGTGCTGTGTTCTTTTCTGACTTCAGGGAGCTTCACCACCCCACTGTATTTGGAGCAGCCCCCCGCAGTCCACTGGGCTACTGGGCAGTCTATGTCCTTCCCATCTCCCAGCTGACCCAGGGAGCCTTGGCCCAGCCAACTTCATTGTTTCCTCCAAACCTAATTTGGCTTGGCAAGAGCAGAGGGGGACCCAGGGGAGGCTAGGATGGAAGATTGTGAGGAGAGTCCCATAGTGCTTGACCCCAGAGAGGGTGATAATGAAGATGGATACAGACACGAGGGTGTGTCCACTGCAGGACCACTGCCTCACATGGATTTTTAAGTGGTTATTTGGAGTAAGGTTCAGTATGTGCGGTGGTGTGTGCGTTTTGTGTGTGTGTGCTTGCGTGGTGTGTGTGTATGGCATAGTATGTGTATGTGCAGTGTATGTATGTGTGTGGTGTGTGAAGGTGTATGTGGTATGTGTTTGGTATGTGTATATGTGTACTGTGTGGTGCATGCATGTTCTGTGTATTTGTGTGCCCGTCTCTGCATATGTGTATGTATATGTGTGCATGTGGGTACAGGTGTGTGTACATGTATGCACATGTGTGCACATGTGTGAATGTCTGTGTACATTTGTGCATGTGCTTATGTGTGTGGATGCATGTGTACATGTATATGCATGCATTTGTGCCCATGCACATGTGTATGTACATGTGTGCATATACATGTATGCGTTGACATATATGCATGTGTGCATATGTACACGTGTGCATGCCTTCTGTGCATGTGTGAATGCATGTGTGCATGTGGATGTGTATGTGTGTATGTCTGTGCATGTGTGTAACCTCCTTAGAACAGGCAGAAATTGGGGCTCTGGAATCCTTTCTTTGCCTACTGCAGTTCCCTTTAGGCTGTCTTCATAGAGAAAGGGATAGCTCAAAACCCACAACCCTGCTTTGGCCTGATGGGGGATTTCTGGGTCTCCTCAGTCTGTCTTTTATTAGGCAGGCCATGGGCTGTCAGGCCCTGGCTGGGTAGATGCTCTGCTCATGAATAAAAGATAGAGGTAGGGCAGGACAGGGCCCTCCCTGATGGGTCTCTCCCTTCTGTGTGGTGGAATCTCACAGACAACTTTGAGTGACCTGTGCACATCCACTTTTTTTTTTTTTGAGACAGGATCTTGCTCTGTCACCCAGCCTGGAATGCAGTGGTGCCATCACAGCTCATTTCAGCCTCGACCTCCCAGGCTCAAGCAATCTTCCTGCCCCAGCCTCCCAAGTAGCTGGGACTACAGGTGCATACCACCACACCCGGCTAAAGTTTTGATTTCTGCAGAGCTAAAGTCTTACTATGTTGTCCAGGCTGGTCTCAAACTCTGGGATCAAGAGATCCTCCTGGCTTGGGCTCCCAAAGTGTTGGGATTACAGGCGTGAGCCACTGTACCCGGCCAACACATTCACTTTTTTGGGACATGGCAGGGACTTGATGTTTTAGAAAACATTTAGCTACCCCTTTGACAATGCTGCTTGACACTATTTGACAGTGTGACTTACCATATCCTAATAACTTCCATGAAAATCATCACAAAGCAAATTTTAAATTTTTATTAAAAATCACAATTTTTAAAAATGTCCAGTGGCACAATGTAGCTCTTCTGAAATGAATGGAAAACACGACACACTGCTAACCAGTGGAGGGAGCTCTCTGCAGGGCTGGGAGAACTGACAATGCAGCTGTTGCCTCTGCAAGTGAAAATCCAGGCCGACTTGCAGTCATTGGACTGATGTCCAAGTGCAATCACCATCCAGCAAGTACAGGCAGGGCTGGCTGATAGGGAGTATGGGAGAAGGACACGCTCAGATGAAAACATGCATGCAACGATTTGCACCACTGAACACACTGTTTTCTGTGATAGAAACACTCGGCCCTGCTGGGGGACAAGATATTCACGGCCTCACTAGCCAATGTGATGCCACTAGGGCAGCCTGTCCATGATACTCCTTTGTTCCCTGCTAAAGAAGGACCATAAGGTAAAAGGCACCTTACCTTATGGAGTGAGCCCAGACCCCAGGGAAAAGCTTGGGTAGAACAATCCAAGGGGCAGCCTGGGTGTGAGAATCCAGCCCAAGCTAGCTGCTCTAGAAGCCTGGAGGCCTTTCCCAGCTTCCCAAATGTAGCCCTTTTCACATGACCAATCCTTCAATTAAGTTACCTTTCTCTATTTGCCCTCCTTGGTGGCTGCAGGGGAAAGGATAATTATTCCTGACCACAGGACACATTTTCACTAGAAAAGACTTCCTCGTGCTGGCCATAGTGGGAATTCTGCACACAGGTGCCTGCTCCACCAAGCAGAGAGGCTCAGGAGATTGTCCAGGGACAAGGAGACCTGGCCAGACCTCTGCAGGGAGGTGAGGCTCCTGCCCCCATCTTGTCCCATCACATTCTGGATGTTTGGCATCCCCAGGCTCCTGGGAGGGGAGAAGTGCTGATAAAAAGGCCAAAAATCACACAGAAAGAAGACAGAAAACTCCACACACTTCCTACATAGGTGCTACAGTATTCCTACGAGCATGGGGCCTGTGTTGAAGACTCCCTCTGGAAGTTACAGAAGGAAGCCACCAAGAGTTCAGCCTCACAGCCTCTTTCTCAGATGCAGTCACCACTTTACCAAACTTGGCAAATCCAACCACTCCTTTCATAATTCTACACCTGTTTGTGGCCTGGCTGACAGATATTTTGTCATTGATCTTTCTAATTTCAGGGATTCTAAATGTGTTTTGAGAATCTGCTCAGCACTCAGGGATTCTGTCTTTAAAAATATGATTAAACCACCAGATAGTGTGATTTCAGAAAGTGTGCGTGGCTTCCAAAAACTTCTAAACACAAGTTATATGAGTGACTCCTGTCTTCTGTGGCTGAGAGTGGGTACTGATTGTCTTTCTCCATGCCTTGCATCCCCTGTTAGAGGAGGGCCTGCTGTCCATGGCTGTCCATGCACTTTAAAATGTCTCAGGTTTAGCTGAAGACCGGATGGGTCCAAGTTTATTTATATCTGCTGGCATAAGAATGATGGCTAAATTATCTCTTTAAGTTGTTTTTTTGTTTGTTTTGTTTTGTCTTTTTTGACAGAGTCTCGCTGTGATGCCCAGGTTGGAGTGCAGTGGCGCGATCTTGGCTCACTGCAACCTCCGTTTCCTGGGTTCAAGCAATTCTCCTGCCTCAGCCTCCCGAGTAGCTGGGACTATAGACGCATGCCACCATGCCCGGCTAATTTTTGTATTTTTAGTAGAGATGGGGTTTTACCATATTGGCCAGGCTGGTCTCAAACTCCTTACCTCCAGTGATCCACCCGACTCGGCCTCCTAAAGTGCTGAGATGTCTCTTTAACTTTCAAGAGGTACAGCAAAACTGAAATCAATGGGTGATGACTTCTTTAAGATCAAACATGAAGACAAGGATTAGTTAAGACCAGAAAATCATTCTCCGGTCTTGTATCTTCAACTCAAATTCACACTCCAAAAGGCCTATTTGTGGTGAGGCTCAGGGTCTTTGGCTTGTTCTGAATTAATACTTTCTTTGGAAACTCTTTAGATGGCTTTGATCCCTGTGCTGCCCCCCATTGCAGACACAGAAAGCGACAGGGGATTCTGGCGGCACCCTCTCTGTGGAGGAGAGGAAGGTGTGGGCCACGTTCAGGGGAAGGCAGCCCGAAGCTGTCCTCAGTGAGATGCTGGGGGATGGGCCTCTTGCCCCTGCTGTGCTGCCTCCATGCAGGGCTTTATTTACCAGTTACCAGGTCTTCAAGACAGTCTGCAGGAGAGAGGATTTCAGGGGGAAAGTAAGCCAAGCCAATTCATTCAGATGGTCCCCTTTTATCACAAACATGTAAATCTTCCATCTCATAACAGAGACAGCAAAAGCAGTGTCCAGGCTTTTTTTTTTTTTTTTTCTTTCCTTAACTGGTTACATGCTTAGAAACTGCAATGGTCAAACTTGATTTTCTTTTTAAAGCCTCAAAACATTTTTATTGTCAGGAAAGCTTTTCAGTGGCCACGGATCAGTCTCATGGCCGTAGAAGCAGCCAAATTCCTCTGCCTTTGCCTTCCCTTCAGGAGTCACATGCTAAGGCATCCTTGGGCATTTGGAAAAGGCCGCTTGGGGTGAGAGTGCTCTAGGCCACTCTGCAATGTCCCTGGGCCCGATGAGTAACAAATGCACCCCAGGACCCAGAGAAGGGGAAAGACATGAAAGGGATTTGGAAACAGATTGTAAAAATAACCTGTATGAAAATCACACAGACAAGAAAACAAACAAATCCAACTAGCCCCTTGGATCCTGCCATCTGTCTTTTCTCCCAGGACTGCCTTTGCTTTGTGGAGGGTGAGTCTTGGGACAGGCTTTGGGTGACAAGTCACGGGCATGTTCCATCCAAGGGCTGGCTCTCCCGACTTGCAGAGGGAGGTGGCTGACAATCAATTCCTCTGGATACATTTTCCTGTGATTGCTCCTGTGATCAAAGGCAGCCACCAACAGGTGTGGGAGCGGTTAGTTCACCACGTCATAGTAGTAATTGCGCAGCCGCAGTTCCACTGCTGCGAATCCGGGCCTGTTTTCCACACTGGAATGGAAGAGATGCATTTTTGTTTGTCATTGTGCTTGTGAAAAAATGCTGATCACAAGCGGGGCCTCTGCAGGCTGAGTACCAGTGGTGCTGCTCCCTGGTGGTTAACTCTAGGGCCTGCAACTCACAGTGTGGTCCCTGTGCCCCCCGCCCCAGGGTGACCAGAAGGCTGTCAAAAATAGCGTCAGCCTACTGTAGACCTAAATAACCCGTATCTGCACTTTAACAAGACCTCCAGGTGATTCATGTCCACCTTAAAGTAGGAGACTTTTTGCATTAGAACTGGGAGTGTTTTAGCCCCAGGTTCAGATATGCGGCACACAATATGCCTCTGTGCCACAGGCAACACAAAGAGGCTGTCTCTCTGTGATTTCAGCAAAACAGTTGTCTGAAAATACTTGGCAAATGTTCTGCAGATATAGTCAACATCTGACTCATAATCTTGTTAAGAGAAGAAATACGAACCTAACTTTAATTCTCCCTTTCCACGCTCTAATTGATGGCTCTGGATTTTCTGAAAATGGGCTGTTGATATGGGTTCTTAGGAAAACTCAAAACATGTCATGGCAGAAGCAAAGACCCAGGGCTTGTCTATGATCCACCTTAATATAGCCAGTCCTTACTACCACTGCTGGCCAGGGAGGCACTAATGTCAGTAAACTATGGGCAAAAGCATTAACAATTCGCAGTCTCTAAAAAAACATTTACAGACACTTCTGTTTTGTCTTACACAGACATCCTGTACAGATCAGTTGGAAGCAAGTACTAAAACCCTGATAATCGATCCTCATTTAGAAGTTATTTTTCTTATTTTGCAAGATTTCTGGATATATTGCAAGTGGGTGAAGTTGAAATACAATAAGTGAAAAAGTGAAACAGAATGTGAGGTTAAATTGTAGAAAACAGTCCACATTCAGCCATTTTGACCTAGGTCAATGGCAATTTCATATGGTTCAATGTCGACACAAGAGAACAGCCATAGAACGTGCATCAGGACCAAGACTCACTCATCATTATAAGAGCAGAGTGGCTTCTACAAATCAAAATGGGTAGCTTTGTCAAATGGCATCAAAATACATGGTTTCACTTATAGCTTTCAATAGTGAGCAAAATGATAAAACGGCTCGAATTGATCAGTGTGGTCAGCCATCTGTGGTCATGTCTGGGGACATGGGCCTCCCAGGGTGTCACTGAGAGGGGCCTTGTCTCTGGCCACCAAGTGTGTTCCGGGAGGGGATATGGTGGCCAAGCCTCTGGTACAGGAGCATGTGTCCACCCAGAGGGACAGCCTCTGTCTTGCTCCTAAACTTTCACAGTCAAAGAGAACACACTTTAGCATCTTTGCAAAACAGGGGGCTCTGCTCCAACTGTGGGGATCCAAATGGTACAAAGAGCACTTTTGGATCTTGCTCTGGGGGTTCATCTGCCCAGCAGCCAAGGAGCAAACAAATGCAGGGAAACAGGAATACAGACTCGTCCTCAGGAAAAACACCTGGTCAGGTCTCCTAGGAAATCTCTCCTGTACATCCATGGGAGATGCTGCCTCCAGGAAGCTGGGACACAGCTGTGCTTCAGCAGCATGAGGGTGATGCAGTGCCCTTGCGTGCCCAGCTTCCTGGCCTGCCCTGGCCTGCCACTCTGCTTTCGGGCCAGAGTGCAGATTCTGCTCTGCCCCTTGTACCCAGTGACCCTCCTCCTCTCCCCTCATCCCTACACTCAACCTTGCTTCTTAGCCTGCAGGTCTCAGCTGCAATCCCTAAAGGTGGCCTATCTGGAGCCCCTAATGGAAGTGTGAGGCTTCCCTCCCCATAATTTTCTGTTCTCTTTTAAAGTTTCTAGTGTGTGATTTTATATAAAGAGACATATGGTCTTTATCCTGGGTTCCTGGCACAGAGCTCCTAAAACCCTTGGAATTTCCTGATTGTTGGGCTGAAAGCAGCATCTTTTGTTACTCATAATAAACCCCCTTCAACCATACCTGGGTTTGTGCTAATGAGACTACTTCTTTCCCTCCCTCCCTCCTTCTCTCCCTTCATCTACCTCCCTCCCGCTCTCTCTGTCTGTCTCTATATATCACCTTGGAGAGAGTGGCTGTTTACTACTGAGGAAAAAATGAAAAAACAAAGCAAAACAAAACAAAACAGAGAATATACTAGGACCACCCGTAGTCCCTTCATTGAATCCACCACATTCTAGAAGCACCAATATGCTTCTGTGCTGCAGGCAACTGTGAGAAATTACTTTGACATCAGAGGGCTTAAAAAACCCCATATATACATGTGATATCCTCCAGATCCCTGTGCCCTCCTTGCTTAGAATTCCCACTGGAGTCATCCCTTTCCTAAGACACATCATAGGACACACTTATTTTTAGCTTATTGTTTATTGCCTGTCTGCCCCAGCCCCAACTATAAGGTCTGATAAGGACAGGGTCTGAGGCTTCTGTGAGGCTTGCACCTGGGGTGGCAGCCTGCACAGCAGGAGCTCCGGCAGTGGCCACCGACCCTGTGAATGACCCAGGGCTCTCAGAGGATGTGCCGCTCAGAGGAAAGCCTTGGAGCTGAGGCTGTGCAGGGAGCCAGGGGAGATCTCACCAAGGTCCTGGGAATTCATGTTTTATCTTGGGCTTGTTGATCTTTAAACAGGAATTTGAGCCGCATCTAGAGCCTCCCTGACCCTCAGAGAACTTTGAGAGCCCAGGAAATTTCTCCATTTGGCAGAGGCCCCCACTGGAGGGCTGGGACTATTAGGAGACTGTTTTTCAGGATCAAGAGCACCAACTTCTCTCTATTTGCAAGGGCTTTCCCCACTGGTGTCTTTAATCACCCCAAGCATGACTTGGCTCTGGAAAACACTACAGTGGAAGCCTTCCTGACTGATTCCTGCTTTTCTTAGGGCCAGTGTTTCCTTCCTGGCTTTCACGCTGCCTCCTTGAGTGACCTGCACGGGGCAGGACTCTGATGTTGTGTTTCCTCTTTGGAAAGTGAGAGGGGGAAGGAGTGAAGCATGGGCCATCCCAAAATATGCCAGATTGGGATATTGATTATTTTGAGTTGAAAATATTGGATACATTGCAGTTTCGGAAAGGACGAACTATACTGTCTCTTCATGCCTGCAGCAAGCCATAGATTCCTCTGGGAAGGAGACCCTTCCTGTAGTAGGATGAGAAAATGCCCCTTATCATCAGAGACTGGGCATTGGAGATGCAATGGGCCTGAATATACGTATTTAACACAGTATCCCTTATCTTCCACTGGTTTTACACCCTCCTCATATCTCCTAGTGCCTTCTCTAGAAAATTTACTCCTTCTAGCCAGATTTTATTTGTCCTGTCATTTCTTCTTAAATGTATGTTTCTTTGTCTAAAGAGTATAAAAGCATCTTGTTTTGGCCACTTCTTTAGACTTCACTCTCTTGTGAGGATCCCCATAAACATGTAAAACTAGTAAAATTGGTAAGCTTTTCTTTTGTTAATCTGGCCTTGTATCAATTTGGTTTCTAGGTCCAGCTGAAGAGTTCATTAAGACTAAAAAGGGGTTGGAGGTAATCTCTGGCTGTCTTACAAGGGTGAGGGATGCTGTCTGCCTTCTCAGGGCTTTGTCATTGAGGCTGGGAAGTCCCTTTGAATTCCCTCCAGGACCACACCCTGGAACTGATGACAAGGCCTGCAGTGAGGGACCCCCTGCATCTTCCAGAGGGCCTCGAGCAATTGCCCGGGTTACCAGGACCAGCCCTTGGCGCTTCTGAGTTCTCCTTGTGGCCCTGCTCCAAGGAATCTTTTCCTTTTTTTTTCATTCAACTGCACCTCATTGAATTTCTTATGTTTAGACAAAGTGATACAGAGCTAGAAAGAAATTATTTAGGCAGATAGTGAGGGTAACAGAGTCCTCTGTAAGATTTCCTTGCAATAAAAAGCAGCTCCTAAATCATGTCTTTTCTAACAAAAAGCAGCCTGAAAAATCAAGCTGCAAGCATAGCTAAGCAAGCTAAAAGCTCACATAAGTAAATGCCGGCAGCTGTGTCAATAGAAAAGGGATACCTGGAGCCAGGGATATTCAACATGGAGGTTCCCTCTTCCACTTTCCTTGTTGCCATGTGTGCAGTAAAAAAGCAGGCAACAAGGCCGAGGCGGGCGGATCATGAGGTCAAGAGATCGAGACCATCCTGACTAACACGGTGAAACCCCGTCTCCACTAAAAAATACAAAAAAATTAGCTGGGCGTGGTGTTGAGCGCCTGTAGTCCCAGCTACTCAGGAGGCTGAAGCAGGAGAATGGCGTGAACCCGGGAGGTAGAGCTTGCAGTAAGCCCAGATCGTGCCACTGCACTCTGGCTTGGGCGACAGAGCGAGACTCCATCTCAAAAAAAAAAAAAAAAAAAAAAGCAGGCAACATGGCGACGATGGCCAAGTAGAGACCTCATCTGCATAATAAAAGATTAGGGTGGGGCAGCCAGTTTCTTTTCATGTTATGTAAATGACCCACCTGGTCCAACCAATCTTTGGGCCCTATGTAAATCAGACTCAAGCTCGTCTATAAAACCCTGTGCATTTCGACACGGAGCCTGAAGAACCACTTGGGAGCCCTTATCTCTCTGCTTGAAAGAGAGCTTTTCTCTTTTCTCTTGCCTATTAAACCTCTGCTCTTAAACTCACTTCTTGTGTGTCTGCATCTTTGATTTCCTTGGCGTGAGGCAACGAACTCAGGTATTACCCCAGACAAACACAGCTGCTTCAAAAGTTTCAGAACATCTCCCCACCTCCCCCAACCCTGTTTGAGGTCACTACTAGAAACACTGTAACCTTCAGAAATATAGCTTTGTTGGGAAATAAATCAAAGTCTGATAAAGAGCTGTGATTTCTAATATGGGGCATGGGCCATTGTCATGATTTCCTTTTGACTGGGGTTTGTGCCCTGGAGCTGACTCCTCCAAGCCTGCAGAACTCACTGAAATGCACCCCTGCAGAGGGGACTGGGGTGGGAACCAAAGGGAAAGACATTGGCTGCCTGTGAACCTCAGTCAGGTTCCATCTTAAATCTCCAGGCAGGAAAATACATTTAGAAGGAATACTCTCTTAAAGAGACTGTTCTACTGTTCTACTTTGCTGTAATTCTGGTGGACATCCAGTGAATATCACGTAGACTGCTTTCCCTCCCCGGTCAGCCCCTGGTGGACCACTCTGGAAATAACAGTGCCCACTGTTACGTGCATCCATGGAGGACAGAGGTCGGCCCAGCAGCCCCCATCCTGATTCCTTGAGTCACAAGAATGCACCATGAGCCCAAACGGTATTCAGCAGCCTCACTGCACCCACCTGGGAGCCAAGTGGGAGGTGGTGCCCCTGGCTGCAGCACCCTGCCCTCTTCCCACCCACTCTTCACTCCTCACTGTTAAACACACACCACAAAGAAGAATCGACAGAAGTACATAGATCAGCATCAACGTTACATGCAAAAATTCCCCCACTGCGAGTTCATTTTTAATTCGAAGTTTTTGCATTTGTATCACAATGATTTAAACTCAACCCTCCTCACCCTTCTACGAGAAGGGAAGTCTTGCAAAGGGAGCTGCAGGCTGGACCAAAGAACACTTGCAGTAAAGGGTCATAGGCTGCCACGTGCCCAAAGGCTGCCCTCCCCAGGGTCCAGTGCTGCCAGTGCCTACCTGCCAATTGTTCTGATGATTCTAGTTTGGGCACTGGGAGAATTAAGCCAAGACTTAGGAATAAACATCCTCCTAAATCCATGAATAACACTTCCCTCTTGCTGACACTTAGCTCTACCTGTAGCACTAACACTTGGGGTTGGAGAAGATGCCCCGGGGCCCAGGCCAGGCTCCTCTCCTGAGCCACGGCAGCAGCAGGGGCAGGGAAGCATATACCCACAGTTTGCCTGCTGCCTTTGTAGCTGCCCCCTGGGTGGTTTCTAGATAGAGAATGAGATAATTTCCCTGTCACTCACAATTGTGGTAGAGTGATACTCCCAGGGTGGGGAGGGGAGGTCTCGGAATCCCAGGTGGCATCTGCAGCATTTGGAATAGCCCTCATCTTTCAGAGGCTCTGGCAATGTCAGCTGTATCTGAAGGCAAACCTGATTCCAGAAAGCATCAAATCCATGGCCAGGATTTGTGATGTCCTCCTGATCACAAACCACATCGATTCTAAGCTGCAAGGGCTCTGTGTGCACAGTTCAGTACCAGGGAGCTGGAGACGGCGGTTTGGGGTTACTGTGCTACGCATGCACAAGCAGGCTGCTGAGCCTGGCAAAACTGTACTCCTAATTTTCAGTGGCAATGCATTTTCCTTCCTTGCTGAGCTGCCCTGAACATCACCTGAGAATAATGCCAGGTGTACTTTAAAAGTATAACAGCACATGGGATCCACTAAGCGAGACGTATGACGGCAGTCAGGGTGGACTGAGGCCACCACTTCAAGGACGAGGTAATTCTAGGGAAGTGCAACCTTAGCCAATGTATCTGTGAGCTGGCCAGAGTCCGAGGTCACCCCTCACTGCTCATGGTAATCAGGGAGTCAGGAAAGTATACCATCCCCTACTGAGTGCTTCTGCCATCCTCTATGCCAAAAATGGCATCCAGCCCCAAACTCTTACAAACACTTTTTTACTTTGACTGCCCTTGCCCCATCTCTCTACCATTATCGACATTTAAATTTGGACACTTGGGTTACAGTCCCCATCTAAACTTGCTCTTTAGGCTCTATTACATGTAAGTGCATGGGCCAGAAAGCAAGGTCTCTAAAGCAAGACCAGCCTCCACCATTGTTTGTTTAGAAAGGGGGCACATTCCTGATTCATGAAAAGGTGAACTTTATCCTTTTTTTAGACGCCCAGCCATTTCACCTGTTTCCAGAGCATCTGAATACATCACAGTCAGTGTCAGGTACTCACTCATATGTCCAGCACAGATTCATGAGATCGTACATCTCTCTTGGACACCCTGCAGGGCACCCCATCCGCTCTCCTTTCTCTAACATAGCAGTGACTTCACTTCCTTTCATCCCCTACAAAATGCAAGATATGCATAAGCTTTTATTTTTATTTTTTAAAGGTGTTAGTCAAACAAAACAAAACAGCCACTCCAAGACATGGAGGAGTACATGTCATATGATTTCAATTATATGAAATATAAAAACAGGAGCACTTAATCTGTGATGTTGGAGTCAGATGGGTCACCCCTGGGGAAGGCTGTGTGTGCAGAGGAAACAGGCTTCTGGGCTTCTGTTCCTCATCTGGGGGTTGATTTCACGGGTATGTTTCATTTGTGGAAAACCACTGTACTGTATGCTAAGAGTTGTGCCCTTTTTGGTATATATGTTTTAATTAAAAGATCTAAAAAATGTAATTAAGATACTGTAAATAGTCATTATTTCTATTTCAACTCTAATGAGTAACGATCTGGGTTATATTTTGTGTATATTTACATGTGTTGACACACAATGGGAAAAACACACCCTTCAGTGAGCATCAAATATTTCGTTCTCAGTTTGGAATAGACTGAGGGCACATTAACTGCTTACTGGTAAAAGATAATGAGAGACTCAGAGAGGTGCTCAGATTTTAGGATTTTCAGGTTCTTGTAAAGACAATCTGGTGCTTATCTGTTCTAACGGCCCCACAGTGAGAAAATGAAGCAGGAGTGACTCACTCGATACGGCTTCTGCCCATAGGAGAATGCTTCCCACATCAACACTCCAAAGCTCCAGACATCGCTTTTGCTGGAGAACTTGTAGTAGTTGATGCATTCTGGAGCGTACCACTTGACAGGCCACTTTCCATGGGTCTGGGCCTAAAAGCAAAGCAGAGGGAGAAATTCCATTAAGAATAAAATTGTGGGCTGGGCACAGTGGTTCATGCCTGTAATCCCAGCACTTTGGGAGGCTGAGGAGAGCAGATCACTTGAGATCGGGAGCTCGAGACCAGCCTGGCCAACATGGGGAAACCCCATCTCTACTAAAAATACAAAAATTAGCCAGGTGTGGTGGCGGGTGCCTGTAATTCCAGCTACTTGGGAGGCTGAGGCAGGAGAATTGCTTGAACCCAGAAGGCGGAGGTTGCAGTGATCTGAGATCACACCACTGCACTGCAGCCTGGGTGACACAACGAGAGACTCCATCTCAAAAAAAAAAAAAAAAGAAAAGAAAAGAAAGAAAAGCATAAAATTGTTCACATTCATGTTCATAGCAGCATTATTCCCAATAGCTAAAACATGAAAGCAACCCAAGTGTCCTTCAGCAGATGAGTGGATAAACAAAACACCCTCTGTATAGAGGACGGAATAGCATTCAGTCTTCAAAAGGAAGGGAATTCACTACAATATGCATGAGCCTGGAGGACATTATGCTGAGTGAAATTGAGACAGGAGAATAGGGCCTGGAGGCAGGGAACCTAAGGACTTCCTAGAACTAAATCAAATGGGAACACTTCAACTATGACAGGAAATATCCTCTTCATTTACACAGGGTGTACACTCAGTAAATGACTTTGTAACGTTACTTCATCCTCTTCATTTACATAGGGTGTACACCAAGTAAATAACTTTGTAACACTTCAGCCTCTTCATTTACGTAGGGTGTACCCCAAGTAACCAGTGAACACCTCTAGAGGGTATTTAAACCCCAGAAAACTCTGTAACTGAGCTCTAGAACCCCTATGCTCAGGCCCGCTCCCACCCTGTGGAGTGTACTTTTGTTTTTAATAAATCTCTGCTTTTGTGGTTTCATTGTTTCCTTACTGTGTTTGTGCGTTTTGTCCAATTCTTTGTTCAAGATGCCAAGAAGCTGGACACTCTCCACTGGTAACAAAATAAGCCAGTCACCAAAGGACAAATACTGTATGCTTCTGGTGAGGTACCAAGAGTAGTTAAACTCATACAGACAGAAAGTACAATGCTGGTTGCCAGGGACTAGTAGGGAGGGGAGAATGGGGAGTCAGTGTTTGATGGGGATAGAGTTTCAGTTTTACAAGATGAAAAGAGTTCTGGATATTGGCTGTAAAACAACATGAACGTACTTAGCACTGCTAAACTGTACACACAAAAAATGATTAAGCTGGTAAATTTCATGTTGCATGTATTTTATCACAACTTTAACAAAGAATAAAATCCTGACCCACAAAATACTATGTGTGTATGTATGTGTGTCTGTGTGTTTAGTCTGAATTTTAAAGATACTATTAAATCTTAAAAGCTTTAAAATTGTTTTAAAAAATTTAAATATATATATTTTAAGATTCAGGCTAAAATGCTTGCATCTTTTAGTTTTTTCCTCTCATCTTTTCTTTTGGCCACACACAGCTTCATGGGGCATGTAGATGGCAATGTAGGGGCATGTAGAAGTCAAGCCTGAATATTACTTCATGGTTATGCTCCAAGAAATACTGGGCTGTTCATAAGTATATTCAAGTACTACTGTGCATATGTCCATAGTTTTAAGCCAATGCCAATTATTTCTTTTTTAAATTTTTTTAATTGATACAAAATATTTTACATATTATGGGGTACATGTATTTGTTACATGCATGGCATGTGTAATGATCAAGTCAGGGTATTTGGGGCATCCATCACCTTGAGTACTTACCATTTCTATGTGTTGGGAGCATTTCAAGCCCTCTCTTCTAGCAACTTTGAAATATACAATATAATGTTGCTAACTATAGTCACCCCACTCTGCTATCAAATATTGGAGTTCATTTGTTCTGTCTAATTGCATGTTTGTACCCATTAACCAACCTCTTTCATCTCCACTCCCATTCATACACCCTTCCTGGCCTCTGGTATCTATCATTCTATTCCCTATCTCCATGAAATCTCTCTCTCTTTTTTTTTTTAGCTTCCACACATGAGTGACAACATGTGGCATCTGTCTTTCTGTACCTGGCTTATGCCATCTAACATAATGACCTCCAGTTCCATCCATGTTGCAGTAAATGACATAATTTCATTCTTTTTTAGGCCAAATAGTATTCCATTGTGTATATATATATATACACACATATATACATATACATATACATATATATACACATATATACATATACATGTATACATTGTGTATACATATATATGTGTGTGTATATATATATACACCACATTTTCTTTACCCATTCATCCATCCATGGACACTTAGGTTGATTCCACATCTTTGCTATTGTGAATAGTTCTATGATAAGCACATGAGTGTATGTGTCCCTTTGATACAAGTTTATTTGCCTTTGGATAAATACCCAATAGTAGAATTGCTGGATCATATGGTAATTCTATGTGTAGTTAGTTTTTTTTTCTACATGTGGTTATTTTTTTTTTTCTTTTTTTTTTTTGAGACGGAGTCTTGCTCTATTGTCCAGGCTGGAGTGTGCAGTAGTGCGATTTTGGCTCACTGCAAGCTCTGCCTCCTGGGTTCATGCCATTCTTCTGCCTCAGCCTCCCAGGTAGCTGGGATTAGAGGCACCTGCCACCATGCCTGGCCAATTTTTTATATTTTAAGTAGAGACAGGGTTTCACCGTGTTAGTCAGGATGGTCTCGATCTCCTGACCTTGTGATCCACCTGCCTCGGCCTCCCAAAGTGCTGGGATTACAGGTGTGAGCCACCGTGCCCGGGCTGTTTTTGTTTTGAGAAGTCTCTCTACTATTTTCCATAGTGACTATACTAATTTACATTCCCACAAACAGTGTATAAGAGTTCCCTTTTTTCCTGCATCTTTGCCAGCATTTTTTTTAAAAATTCCATAGTGACTATACTAATTTACATTCCCACAAACAGTGTATAAAAGTTCCCTTTTTTCCTGCATCTGCAAAGCATTTTTTTAAACAAAATATTTTTAATAACAGCCTTTCTAGCTGCGGTAAGATGGTATCTCATTGTGTTTGTAATTTGCATTTCCCTGCTGTTTGGTGATATTGAGCATTTTTTCATATACCTGGTGGCCATTTGTATACCTTCTTTTGAGAAATGTCTATCTATGTTCTTAGCCCACTATTTACCAGGATTATTTGTATGTTTGGTTTACCAGTGAGTTTTATACTTTTGTGTGTTTTTATGATGGTAAATATTGTCCTTTTACTTCCACGTTTAAGACTCCTTTGACTATTTCTTCTAGGATCAGTCTAGTGGTGATGAATTCCCTCAGTGTTTGCCTATCTGGGAAAGGCTTTATTTTTCTTTTATTTATGAAGGATAGTTTTGCTGGACATAGTCTCCTTGGGTGGCAGTATTTTTCTTTCAGCACTTTGAAAATGTCATCCGCTTCTCTCCTGGCCTGTGAGGTGTCTGCTGAGAAATCCACTGTTAGTCTAATGGTGGTTCCTTTATGCGTAATTAGAAGCTTTTCTTTTGCTGTTTTTAGTATATTTGCTTTTGCTTTGACTTTAAGTGGTTTGATTATAACGTGCTGTGGAGAAGATGATTTTGCATTGTATCTGTTTGGGGACCTTTGGGCCTCCTGTATCTGGATGTCTAGGTTTGTTGTTATATTTGGGAAGTTTTGATATAATATTTCATTAAATAGGATTTCTAATCTTTCATTCTCTCTTCACCCTTGGGGACACTGATGATTTGAATATTCAGTTGCTTTACACTGCCCCATATATCATGAAGGGTTTGCTCACTCTTTTTTATTCTTTTCTCTTTATTTTTGTCTGAATAGATTGTTTCAAAAGACCTGTCTTCAAGTTCTGAAATTCTTTCTTTTGCCTGACCTAGTCTATTGGTGAAGTTTGGGATGTATTTTTTATTGCATTCAATGAAACTTTAGTTCCAGAATTTCTGTTTGGTTCTTTTAAAAATATCTATTTCTTTGATAAATTTCTCATTCATATCCTGAACTGTTTTTGTGAATTCTCTCTATTGTTTTTCAGAATTCTCTTATATCTTACTTAGCTTCTTTAAAATCAATATTTTGAATTGTTCATCTGGGTTTTTGTGAATTTCTTTTTGATTGGGATTTTTTTGCTGGAGAATTATGTGTTCCTTTGGAGGTATCATATTTCCTTGCTTTTTCACGTTTCCTGTGTTCTTACATTGATATCTGCCCATGTGGTATAACAGTCATTTCTTCCAATTTTTTGAAATCGCTTTTGTAGAGGAGGTCTTTTTCCTGAAGATGTATTTATGTTGTTGGGTATATATATATATATATATATATATATATATATATATATATGTAGGGCACTTTGGGTTTGATTTGGGGTGAATGCAGTATTTAATCTATGTATAATTTCTTTGGCCATAAACAGCCTCAGTGACATCTGTGATTTTCTCAGTGCCTTGGGGCATGGTTATTAGTGGAGGCTGTTGTGAAGGTGTACTGTGAATAGGATGCTAGATGGGCCAGTCTTCAGACCCCAGTGGTGACAGCAGTGAGCTGAGTATGCCTGTCCTTGGGCCCTAGGGCGGTATACACTAGCACTGGTGTTAGTAGGTCCAGGCAGGCTGACCCTTGGGCTTTCAGGTAGATTGTGTGGAAGCTGCAGTGGCTGGGCATGTGGGCAGGTTCTTGGGTTCCTGGGGAGTGGGTGTGATGTGGGTGATGGCAGTAATGGTGGTAGGGCAACTCACTGGAACCCAAGTGGTCCATGTTGGTGTTGGCAGTAGCTGCAACAGGATGTCATGCTCAAGTATTGGGGCATGTGACTAGGACAATGGACTTGTGCTCAGGCTCCCTGGTAGTGCATTCAGGTGCTGGCTGTGTTACGCAGGGAGGGGTGGTCTCTAGGTTGCCAGCAGTGGCTGCCCTGAAGGCTTGCCACCAGAATGGGTAGGGCCACTCTCAATAGGTGCAGAGTAGGCAGGTAGCTGTGGGATATGCAGTCTCCTTGAGCCTTGGTCCCACAGCAGCCCTCAGCAGTGGTGGTGGGATTTGCTTTTGTGGTATGTGAAAGTGCCTGGCCTCCCTTCTCCCTGTGTGGCCCGGCAGTGGCAGCATTAGTCCTGGCCCAAGGAAGGATACAGAACTTTGGAGGCTTGGCTCTCAGAATGGTGCTGGCTATGGGCCTGCTCCTGGGGAGGCTGGGGTCATTCTCAGGGGGAGTAGTGTAGGCAGGCAGCTATAGTGGGTGTGATTTGCTTGTATCTCAGTCCCACAGCAGGCTGCAGCAGCAGGGGGATCTGTCCCTGGGGTGTGTGAAGTCGTCCATTCTCTCCTTTGTCCTTGGCCTGGTGGTGGCAGCATCAGCAATAGTCCCAGGGCAAGTTACAGTCCTTTGGGGGCTTGGTTCTCAGTATGGCACCAAGCTGCAGCTACTCAGAGGTTGGAAGCCTGTGGGACTCAGCGTGAGTTCCCTCTATGGAGCAATGCTTCTGTGTGATCCCTAGGCAGCTCCCTATGTTAGTCTTAAGGCCCACGTGGGTCGAGGGGTTCTTCTGTTGCTAGGATTGTAGAAGTCCTTGGCTGGAATGTGGAGCCCTGGGGATCTCTCACTTATGCTTTCCCCACATCTGGAAGCTTCTCCCAGCTCCCAGTCATTCCTGGCCAAGCAGGCTGCCTTGTTTCCCTGTGCTTTGCTTTTGGTGCTTCCTGTCGCTCCTTGGTTGCATCTGTGTTCTCTCTTAGACCATCTATTGGAAGTATGAATATGTACTTGTTATTTTGGTCCCTCTCCATGGAGGAGCATATACTAGTTGCATTTAGTCATCCACTTTGATCAGCTCTCCACCCAGGTCAATTATTTTAGCATGCACTATTTGCTAGCATCATTAAAAAAATGATCTGAGTTTTCTAATTTCCTAATTTTAAAAAGCAAGTGACAGTACGGAGGTCAAAACTGCACAGCAAAACCCTGTCTCTGGGTTTGAGATTCAGGGGGCACACAGCGGAGTCTGGTTATCTTCTCTGATGTCACCTGTGTGAGGTCTCATTGGGGTGGAGAGGGGGACATGATTTCAGTGAAAACTGATTTCATGACACTACAGTGGATCACAAGGAGACATTCGGGACATCAGTCTGGAGACCATAAGGTGCCCTGGCACTTCTCTTCCAAATGATACAACTGATTATACTTCTGTTTCCATCACCTTCTGTGCTATTTTAAAATTTTGATCTTACAAGTCATGAACAATACAGCCATGTGTGTTATTTCAGGTTTCTTCTGAATTTTGAACTGATGAAGAAAGTAAACCTTTGACTAATCTTAAATGCAATGAAAGTTAGGCTGTCTTAAGAATAACCTAGATACATGCATAAATAGGTAGTGTATACTTTTTTCTGGTCATAAAACTAGGGCCATATTCTTTTTGCACTGTACTTTTTAATTTTTCTACCTAACCATGTATAGTAGACATATTTCTAGGTCAGCGCATGCAAATAAGTCACTTTTAAAAGGGTTGCATTGTGAGCTTCCTGTGAATCTGCTATGACTGATTGGACCAAACCCTGCGGAGCAGTCATCAGGCAGTTTCCAGATTTTTGCCGTGGCAGCCCGTGCTAGAGTGCACATTACCAGATGTGTGTGTTTGCTCTCTGAAGGAGCTGCTGGATCAAAGAGCACTTGTGTTTTTCAGTCGTGATGCTGCACAAATCTACACTGCCACGCATGGTTTCCCAAGTGCCAGAGTTCATTTGCTTCCACAGCTAGCACTTTTCTTTGATCTTGTTTCACTTTTTATTCTTTTTTTTTTTTTTTTTTTGAGACAGAGTCTTGCTCTGTTGGCCAGGCTAGAGTGCAGTGGCACGATCTCAGCTCACTGCAACCTCCACCTCCCGCCCGGGCTCAAGCAATTCTCCTGCCTCAGCCACCAGAGTAGCTGGGATTACAGGTGCCTGCCACCATGCCTGGCTAATTTTTGTATTTTTAGTAGAGACGGGATTTCACCATGTTGGCCAGGCTGGTCTCGAACTCCTGACCTCAGGTAATCCACCCACCTCGGCCTCTCAAAGTGCTAGGATTACAGGCATGAGCCACCACGCCCGGCCCACTTTTTATTCTTTTCCATTTCACTTTGCTTTGTTTTCATACAGAAATCCTCCACTATCCTGTCTTTTCAGTAATTTTGTCTCTTTTTGCTGCTTCCAACATGGCTTTTATTTCCCTAGTGGCTTTTTTCTTCATTGATTGTCCAAAGACAATCTTTGGTTTACTTTTTAGTTTAGTTTACTTTTTAATGGTATGCTGTTTAATATCTACAGCAATTTTAGAATTGGCCTCATGTTCTTTGACTCTTTGACACTTCTCCTCGCAAGGGTGGTTCTATCTATCCCATTTGAAGCTGGTGGCCTTGGCTGCTCTGACCAATAGGATCAGGTGGAAGTGACCCTGAGGCAGTTTCTGGGCCTGGCTTTATAGGCCTGGCAGCC
This sequence comes from Pongo pygmaeus, assembly GCF_028885625.2. Classification (NCBI taxonomy): domain Eukaryota; kingdom Metazoa; phylum Chordata; class Mammalia; order Primates; family Hominidae; genus Pongo; species Pongo pygmaeus. The sequence continues at coordinate 79,895,455 of NC_072386.2, forward strand.
CCCACTTCCTGCCTCTTGGGTAACTGCTCTCAGCCTGCAGCTGCCATGCTGTGAGGAAGCCCAAGGGCCCCAAGGAGAGGCCATGTGCAGGTGAGCTGGCTGACAGCCCCGCAGAGGTCTCCAGCATGGGCTGAGTCTAACCAGCTGCTCAGTGGCTGAGTAGTGTGAGTGAGCAGAGTGGAAACGGTCCTCCTGTCCCTCGGGCCACTGTACAATCCCCTGTGTGAGCAGACGCACTGAACCCTGCCTACCCGGCCCTGCCCGCACAGCAGGATGGCAAGGAAACCAACACCTGGTGGTGTTTTTGGCACTAAGTTTGGGGTGATTTGTTATACAGCAGTGGATAAGGTGCCCAGCATTCATGTTTCATTTTCTCTATCTCCTCTGTGTCCTTGTTTCAGACAGGCTGTCTTCTTTTCTCTAATGATCATGATGAGGTACATCCAGCATTACAACAGGCTTCTTTCTCCAGCATGTCCCGTGCTGGTCATCCTAGGCTGCTGTCTTCCTTTCTCCGTTTCCCTGCTGTTTCTATCCAGGCCCATGCTGATGCCCTTCTCACAGTGGTTCACCTCTGAAGGGGCTTCCTTCTGGGAAGCTACTGTATGAAGAATGGGGTGAGGAGGGCCAGCCTGACCCCTGCTGTACTCTCGCCTGGTCTTTGTGCTCAAGATGGTGGAGTCTGCCTGCCTGCCTGGGAGCTTGGCTCTTGTGGCTCACCCTTCATGCAGTCCCTTTGCTGGCTGAGGTCCACCATTCCGCATCACCTAGCGGTCCATGGACTGCCTCTTAGGGAAAGGTGAGTGGGTGGGTACTGTCACTCAGGGTGGGGTCTCTGACCACTGCAGGGCATGAAACACAGGATCCTATCTGCCACCCACTAGGTAGATTTTCAAGGTCTGCCATCTATTTCTGAGCATGTGGACTTCACCAGAGACTAGCAGGGTTGTTAACCTGCCTTCGGCACCCTCTTTGACTCAGTGGGATTGGTGCCATCACATTTTCCAGTTGGTTAACATAGACCCTAGGTATACACCACAGATGAGTTAATATGAAGATAGAGCTTTCTTATCTTTTCTTCTTTTAGTTGTTATTGGTTCATTTGAGGGTTCAGAGAGGGGTCAAGTCATATTAGCAAGGGGATTGGTCACTGTGAAATTATTTTTTAGAAAGTCCAAACCTGCACCCAGAACTAGTTTCTACTTTATGTTTTGCTGCAAGTCCACCCTTAATTCTTGATAATCTCTGCCTCACCAAACCAAGGGGCATTTTTCTTTTAGCTTCAGTAACTTAACTATCTAGATCTCTTCTTTCCAGCACTGCATTTATTTTTTGACACTTCAACTCCTCTGGATACCAGTTAAGCCAATAGAACAATTTTTACATATGTAGTTGACATACACAGATGACGAGTTTATTTGACAAATCTTCACTTCCTAAATTTTACATGTATAGGTAGGTGTTCATTAGAAAGTTATTTTGGAATAGCTCCAAGCTGCAATATTGGAGCTCCAAGCTGCTGTGCTGGAGCTCCAAGCTCCAATAGCTCCATGCTGTGGAACAGTGTTCCACCACATGTTATGAAATGTCCTATCAGAAAAGGATGCCATGGATGAACCTGTTTTGAGAAATGCAGTGCAGTAAACCCTCTACTGAGATTTGTAATGTTGAATAGTATGAAAAGGGCTTCGGGGAAATCCTGCAAGAATCAAGCTGTCCAATCCAAACTTTTCAAATTAACTTAATGAAGGAATCCCATTCTTCTTTTTTCAAAACGAATCATCACTTAATACCTCGATTCCTGATCATTACATGAAACATAATTTAGAATATACTACTTTGAGTAAATCTCAAGGTGTGATATATTATTTTTATTTTTTAAACAGTAAAATCAAAGATTATAAGAACATTTCTTACATAGTTAAGTAGCAAAATTGCTTTTTGAAACCATACCAATAATAAAATAAAGAAAACGTACATTTATCTTGTATTTTTTACCACCTGCTGCTCTGAATATTAGCTAAATTGTACTTACCTTGTAGTAGTTTTCATCAGCACGCAGTGCTTTGGAAAGTCCAAAATCACTGATCTTGGCGTAATGTTGAGTAACTAGCAACACATTTCTTGCAGCCAGATCTCTGTGCACAAAATTGCTCTCCTCCAAATATTTCATGCCCATGGAAACCTGATGAACCAGTTCTATGATGTTCTTATCCTTGACATGTCTGAAAGTCATAATGATCTCATCAGCTATAACAGACAGTGACCCATTTCACAACAAACAACCATGCTCCTCATGCAGGCAGTGGGTGAATCTACTCCTTCCCTCTTCTTAAACAACAAAACTCACGAGTGGTGACAAATAACTTTGTTAGCATATAGCTCTTCAGGACTTAATGCCATATTCTCCTGGTGTTCAATGGGATTGAGTTTCCTGGCATGCTTGGAATTGCAAGAAAAGCAGTATAACAGAGTAGTCAGGCCTGGCTCACAGACAGCCAGGCACCACCTCAAATCCTTGTTCCAGTATCACACAAGTCACAGAACTAACCCTGAGTCTCAGTTTCTCACCTACAAAGTAAGGGTAAGAACACCTCCCTTCCATGGAGACTAAAGAGACAATCTAAGTACAAACGTAGCATAGCAAATGAGGCAAGCTCCTTGGTGGCCATCATTCTGTCTTACTCCAAGTGAGTTTCCTCATCTCAACAACAGCTTTAGATGAGAAGAACACGATTACTCCCTTGATGGATGTAATCAATTAGCAGCGATTGGTATTTTCAGAAGTCATTACTCATGAGAACATAAGGTCAGCCAAACAGATAAGACCTAACTGTCACCTCTTAGAAAAGCACTTATTTTAAATGTTTCTTTCAAAAGAAAGTGTTCTTCCCATTGAGAAAGGAGATTCCATGTCAAGATATTCTGAGGCTGAGTCTAGCATTAGGCCAAGACTGAATGAGTACAGGAAGAAAAGAAAGACAAAACTGTCAAATGAGTTCTTCTCTGAACAACTAGAACTAACAGAGCTGAACCCAAAGACTGTCTCCCTCTGTCCCTCTGTCAAGGTCCCTGAGTATGGACCAATAAGGGAAGGCACAGGAGGGTGCGAAGGCTTCCCAAGGAAATCAGGCTGCTCGGCCCATCCAGAGGTGGGCCCTGTCCCTTAGGGGATAGCTTCCAGTTGTGTGGGGGCACCTGACAATACCTGTTCTGCTGCAAATACTTATTGAGGGGACCAAGTTCTGCCATCTCCATAACCAGCATCCAGGACTCGGCCTCGCATATCCCGATCATGCGCACGATGTACGGGTTGTCCAGCTGCTGCATGACATTTGCTTCTGCTAATAACTCATTTTTAAGAGCGGGGTCATTGGCCTCGTTTTTCAGTATTTTCACAGCCACGGTTTTCACAACTCTGCAAGAGAAATCATAACACACAAGAAACTTTCCAAAATGCCTCACTTCTGGATAATCTTATCCTGTGAAGCATAATCCCCCTGTGGAAGCAGTCCCATGGAAATACCTGCCACAGAGTGGCAGTGTGTCTTCAGAAGCCTGTAATGATGGCTGGCCTTCCAACCTATATTCCCTTATTTTATAGACAATGAGAGTAATACTCCATTACTAAAAAAGAATGGTGGGGGCTGGGCATGGTGGCTCATGCTGATAATCCCAACACTTTGGGAAGTTGAAAGGGGAGGATTGCTTGAGGCCAGAAGTTCAAGGTCAGCCTGGGCAACATAGTGAGACCCCATCTCTAAAAAAAATCACCCAGGCATGACAGTGCAAGCCTGTATTCCCAGCTGCTTGGGAGGCTGAGGTGGGAGAATCACTTGGACTCAGGAATTCAAGGCTGCTGTGAGCTTCTTGCCACTTCACTCCAGCCTGGGTAACACAGTGAAACCCTGTTTCTAAAAAATAAAATAAAATAAAAAGAATGGTGAAGAACAGTACTGAAGAATGTCCCAACCAAGCAAAAACCCTAAACTGTAAAATATTTAAATAACTTGTAAATAAACTTCACCAACGATGACATGCACGAATTCCTGTAACATCTTGGGATTCACCATCTCAGATTACGTGTAATGAATGTGAATATAAAATGCCTTTCATAAACATTGAAAGTGAATTTCTAGGTGCAGAATTTAAAAGCATACATTTCAATGTAATACATTGAAAAGGTAAACAACTCTCCTGAGAGAGGCTGAAGAAGACCTAGTAAATGGAGAGATGGGCTGTGTTTATAGACTGAAAGACTCAGTATTGTAAAGACATCATTTTGCCCCCAATTGACCGAGGGAGCCTCTCCTCTCCCCAAACTCTCTAGTTGAAATTATGTCCACAGTCATGTCTATGTTAATTCACAAATTTAAGCACAGAATAAAGATCACAACCTTTCATAATCTGAAAAAGCTTATGATTAATACAGAAACATTTTTACTCATTGTACAAAGTGACTGTGATATACAAACATATATTTTAAAATAAGTATCACAACCAATTTTGATTGTGTGTGTATATATGTGGGCATGTATATACTTGTGAATGTATACATATGTGTGTATGTTTGTGTGTGTATACATACATGTATGTGTATCTAATTTACTCACACACACACATGCACAAAAACAAATCGAAGGGACAGGTTGGAAAGCAAGCATTTCTTTTTTCTTTCTTTTCTTTTTTTTGAGACAGAGTTTCACTCTTGTTGCCCAGGCTGGAGTGCAATGGTGTGATCTTGGCTCACTGCAACCTCTTCCTCCCAGGTTCAAGTGATTCTCCTGCCTCAGCCTCCTCAGTAGTTGGGACTACAGGTGTGTGCCACCATACCCAGCTAATTTTTTGTATTTTTAGTGGAGATGAGGTTTTACCATGTTGGCCAGGCTGGTCTTGAACTCCAGACCTCAGGTGATGCACCTACCTTGGCCTCCCAAAGTGCTGGGATTATAGGCGTGAGCCACGGCACCCGGCCGGAAAGCATGCATGTCTGTGTATATTTTTGTCTCTATTTTTAACCCTTGAATCATATAAATTACCTACTCACGAAATTCTTACAAAAATCCCTTACATTTGAAATACCATGAAGCTACTAAATCTAACCACATTCATATTAGTATCATACCAATTCAAACAGAGGGTGTATTTCAAAGGACTTTAGAAACCAGTAGTTTTACTTGTACATTCTATGTTGGCTACCTTCTAAAGACCAAAAGAAATACAAAGATATTTTCGAAATTTAGCAATTTTAACTGTTGTATAATATGTATTGTTATTTGAAATCATAGGATAAATCCAATAAATAATTATACTAATCATATTTGGAATCAATAATTTTCATGTAAGAAAAATGAGACATAACTATGAAATTAAAGAAAATAAATGTAAAAACTGTATTGTTATAATGGAATGATTTTATTTTAATTAAATAATATGTGTGTGTACAAATAAAGATCTAAAAATATATACAATAAGATTAAGTTAACAGTAGTAATGTTTAGTTAACAGTAGTAGTGTTGGGATGGTATTGTACAAATATGATGTTCTTCTTTTCTTTTCTTTTTTTTGTTTTATTTTTTGAAACAGGGCCTTGCTTTGTTACCCAGGCTAGAGTGCAGTGGTGCAATCATGGCTCACTGCAGCCTTGACTTCTTGGCCTCTTGAGCAGCTGGAACTATAGGTGTGCACTACTATGCCTGGCTAATTTTTTATGTTTTTTTTTTTTTTTTTTTTTTGTAGAGACAGGGTCTTGCTATGTTGCCCAGGCTGTCTCAAGCTCCAGGCCTCAAACAATCCTCTTACCCCAGCCTCCCAAATTGCTAAGATTACAGGCATGAGCCACCATGCCAATTTGATATTTTTATTTTCTTATGTTTCTGCTTGTTTCTATTTCCTAATTTTCCATAAGGTGCATGTACTATTAGGTTGGTGCAAAAGTAATTGCAGTTTTTGCCATTAAAGGTAATGGACGCTTTCATTATAATAGTACCAGAAATTAACAAGAATGGTTGCATTAATAAAAAAAGGGTTTAGTCATGCCAGGTTACATTTTGTTATTCTCAGTCGTGTCTAGAACCTGAGCTCATGTGAGGGTGAGACTGGTGGAGCATAGCAACTTACTTTTTCATTTGGTAGTAGCCCTTTTTCACAGTTCCAAAATTACCAGAGCCCAGTTCTTTGTCTTCCAGCGTCAGCAGATTTCGGTCCAGATAAACCTCCTTGGGCCTGATCTCCTCGGGGTCTGCGTAGGGGCTCTCGTACACCTCTGTGTCCATGGGTAGGGCTTCTCTCTGGGGGCCTGCAATGCAGTCAAGAAACATACAACCTGGGGCTGGACCCCACACCAGGATTCATCCTTCCAAGAACATGATCTTCATGGGAGTATGAACTCAGAGTAGCATCAATGTTGCAAGGGATGAGAAATTCTGAAGAGCGGCAGGGACATTTCCAACGTCGCTGGATGAGGGAGGTGGGAAAGACCATTTCATTCAATAGCACCACCACTGCTCATGGGCATGTGGTGCCTGCTGCCTGCCATAGATGTGAGTGTTTCCATGGCTAGCTGTGGCTGTATTGCAATCACCGACGTGGTGTGGATTCGTGAACCAACTCTACAAACTTACAAGTGACCACGTGCTTTGGTCTGTGAATGTCCCTTGAATGAAAGCAAGTCTCACCTTTTTCTGCAGCCCAGGATGCAAGTTCTGGCTCATACGGATTGAACGACACAGTACTCTCTTGCCGGTTCCCTTGGGCAGGGGAGGGCTAAAGTACATAAAGGACAACAGGTCGTTTTTCTTCATCCACACAACTGTTAAGTTGATCTGCATAATTATTTTTATTTTCCAATAATCACAGTTTAACTTTTGCAGGAAAGACAAAGGAAAGAATTACGAAAAACAGGAAAGAAAATAAGGCTGATCTCATTCTTCGGGCAATTATTTGGATCTTGCAAGGGCTAAAGCAAGCTTGTGCTGCTACAACTCAAGGGACCCTGTGAGGTGTTCAGAGGGTGTGGTGAGAGTCAACTCTACTGGCCTGGATAGAGCTGCTTCCCCACTCACCCCTTCGCACATCCTATTCCCACCTACCAAAGATCGCTGATGATTTGCATGTTCGCCTTGGAAGCATTTTCCTTCTTTAACTCGTGCTCTTCAATTTCATATTACATGGACATTATTTAAAGAGGAAAATTAGTACTCATCAGCTGCTCCTACCTGCTTCCCAACTCCAATGCACGTATGTTTTCCAAGTCTCCACCCAAGTCTTTATCTTCGATGGAGATGCAGCAGCATTGGGGTGGATGGCAGAGGGTGGCACTGGTCAGTGACTACAGGTCCCAAGGGAAGGCCAGTTGCTGCCACCTAGGCCAGCAATGCTCCAGCTGCCATGGCTAATGCTGGAAATCAGTACCCTTGTGAGACGGGGGCTCCTCTTTGTGCAGGTGAAGGAAGGCAATTCTTCCTAATGCCCACAGCAGGTAATAGAGGCATAGCTGAGACAAAGTTATGCAGCCTGTTAACAGCAACCTTCCCTATTATTTATTTGATCCACATCAGTTTATATCATGAAACAACTGGGGGGAAAATCTACTCACTATCCTAAGGACTTTGCCTTTTGAAAATCTCTATCTTGAGTTTTCCTGACCCACCCTTTCTTCCAAATTAAAACAAGATTCTTGCTACTAAATTTAATTCACAGAAGAACCATGATTCAGATGCTTTTTTTTTTTCAGCGTGAGTTGAGTCACAATTCTATGTATCGATTGACCTTTTCAGTGCCCAAACACTGTCCACGAAGAAATGAGATCTGCCAGAAGTTGGAGAAAGTTAAAGAAACAGAGACATTAAGCTTAACGTGACAGTCACTTATCTTATGACACACATTAAATCCTCATGTGCCTTATTCATATTACAAGGCGAGAAACCAAAAGCAGAATAATGAGGTCACAATGCACCACTACCACCACTCAGCCATTGTTTCCAAACACCCGGACTTTCTTCTTTCACACGGTCTGCTGAGCACTTCAGAGGCAAACATTGCTCACCACGGCCCAAGCCCGTTGACAAGGCTAAATGACATCTGGTCTTATCCGTAAAAATGATGTCAATGGGATCCGTTTTGTCACAGAGTATCTCAGCACTTTTACTGAACTGAATAACAGAAGTAACTATGATACATCAAGAATAAAAATAGAATATAAGTTCAAGGAGGGGGAGACATTTATTCACTGCACTCGGAACTGTACCACATCCACAAGGACGCTCAATAAAAATGTGTTGAACAAACACATGAATGAATGGATGGGTGAATGAATGAAAATCACTTCTAAAAACTAGGAGATGTGAAGTATAAACTAACATGCTTTAAAAATTAGCTCTCTCTCAAGCCTTTATGCTAATGAAGAGAAATAAGAATGAATAATTCCAAATGACAATCTATTTCTTTTAAACATTTACATATGATTACAGGACTGTGCTGTGGTTTCACTTCTGATTTATAATATAATTATCCTGCCTCTGGAAAACTGTCCTGACAGAAATTGGGTGATTCCCTAGGCTTTCCATCCTCCTCTTTTGCCCAGTTCTCTCCCGCAACCAATTCTAGGCTGAAAATAGTTTGTTGTTTTTTTTTTTTTAAAGTCTCTTTCAAGGTTAATATTTACTGTCATTTCAACTCCTTTGATTTTCCCTGCAGGCAGGCACATTCTGAGATTCAAAGACAAAATTTGAACAGACATGTAATTAAAGGATGTCCTCAGACTAGCCATCACTGGTGAGGGAGGGACCATCACCCCTTCTTGACATAAGACCTCCTGTCCCTCCCACTGAGGACATTATCTTGGGGTTGCAGCCTCTCTACCCTCACAGAATGTTCTCCAGACCAGGAGGACTTCCAAATGGCTTGTTCCAATTAAACCAGAACGCAATTCCCTGACATATGAATCCTGCAAGGAAGAATTTTAGAACAGAGACGGGGTTGTCAAAATATGCTGAAAGGGATACTAGGGTGTCAGGAATGAGTAAGAATTAGTAGCGATGGACACAGAGAATCTAAATCCCTTGGCACAAATAATTTATACTCTCACCAGCAGTGTGTTGTTCACCCCTAGTCTATCTTGGCTTATGGATAGGGAAACAGATGGGAGATCTTCCTCGGAAATTAGAACTCCACGTTTATAGCCAAGAAAGCTTGGGGCTTCATTTCCATGCTGCCCAACACAGACCACTATGTGATTATGAGCCTTTTCAGCCAAGCCACAAAGAACCCTCATGTCTTTCAATAACCCCACATCAACTCTTTCCTACTCAGATCCCTGGGCTCCCTGCCCCTATCTCTTTCTGGTGACTAACAGGACTGGAGCAAAGAATGATGCCACAATTGGAAGAATGTGGAAGAAATGGGAGGTTTCCTATTGAGTCAGTTAAAAGAACAGTAGTTACTTTATGATAAAGATGAAGATGCAAAATCCATGCTTCATCTTTCCCAAAGCACTTGGTGAATATGCCGCTTAGTAGAACAATAACCAAAACAACCTCTAAAAGAAAATGCTCAGTTAAAAAGAAAAATTTGAGGAGTTTGTAAAGAATGAGCACAGTGGCATAATGATAAATTGTAAAAATACTATTTTTAAAAAATGTAATGACATTTAATTTTAATAAAAAATATATTTCCGGTCTACATTAATATTAACCTTTTATTCTTTATGTTTGCATTTGAGAGAGCCATTCTGTCCCAATCAATAAGTGTCATCTGTTCTGCACAGTGAGCAACAAGGTGTAAATGAAATGTTGACCATTTCATTTTCTTCATTTTTGCCAATACTCAGAACAGGCTCAAACCTGCAGTCCACCGCTAGATGGCATTAGCCACCTTAGCTTTCTACCTTCCAAAGGAACAACTGGTGACTTTTCTTTAAATTTTATAAATTCAGGTAAGGACATCACTCTGCAATAATAAGTCCAGTTATGAATTATTATCCCTGATTTCCTATTGGTAAGGTTTAACTGCGAATAGAAAATGTATTTGACAAGTATTCTTTGAGTGCCTATGTTTAAAAGCTGGTGATCCAAAAGTGAACAAAAGAGGGAAAATTATTGGTCTATGGAAGTGATAGGCCCATTCAGAGTTTCCTGATTCTAGAGTATTGCCAAGTGTCCTAACATCCATTTACTAGATCTTAATTTTTACTCCCAGATTCTTGGGCCATTTTCAAATTAGGCAACAGCAGTAATGCAGATGACAATACAGTCATTAGTCATCACAATAATAGTGACAAGAGAGCCAGTTGGCTTTAGAAATATTGGCTGCAATAAACTAGGTTTGGTTTCCTTTTTTTGGTGGAATTACCCTTGTTCAGTAGACCCCCACAGGCAAAGGCAGACTGTTGGCCGGGGAATAGGCTACTATTAGCTTTGCTCTGAGATCCATGAAAATAACACTTGACCTCTGCAATTACTCTTCTCTTACAGTGAAGATCTAAAATCTGTTCCTTTATAGTTATATGAAAACACATTTTCTCAAGGGTCTGGTCTACTAAGGCATTACCAAGCAAAAGGGTATGACTTGAGGATGTTTCTTTCTTTTTTCTCTTCCCACTGAGCCCTGTACTTAAATGTAAGTTTTAAAATATTATAATCACCAATGTATGTGTTGGAATAAAACATGAAAAAATGGGTTTTAATTGGAAATTCTGGGACACATTTCAGTTTAATCCTCTTAGGGGATGTGCCTTTGAAATGCAAAGCTGAAAAGTTCCCTGGAAGTCTTTTTAGGGATGTTGCTGTTTAATTTCCACCTATTTTCCATAAAAGAAGGATAAGGTTCTGTGCTTAAAGCAGCAGAGAAAGAAATTCCAGGACTAATACTGGGAGGAGTTTAATTCATTTAAAGACTACTAGTTGTTTCTTAAGTTAATTTTGTTTATATTTTATAAGTATGTTACTAATTTCTTTTCTTTTCTTTTCTTTTTTTGTTTATGAGACAGTCTTGCTCTGTCTCCCAGGCTGGAGGGCAGTGGCACGATCTCTGCAATCTCCGCCTCCCAGGTTTAAGTGATTTTCCTGCTTCAGCCTCCTGAGTAGCTGGGATTATAGATGTGTGCCACCACGCCTGGCTAATTTTTGTATTTTTAATAGAGACAAGTTTTCACCATATTGGCCAGGCTAGTCTCGAACTCCTGACCTCAAGTGATCCACCCGCCTCGGCCTCCCAAAGTGCTGGGATTATAGGCATGAGCCACTGCGCTTGGCAGTATACTACTAATTTCTAAAGACAAGTTTAAAATGCGTCAGCATGTTAGTAATTTTATGAAAAATTTGAATTATCTGATTCATAATCATCTTCAAATCAAAACATACTTTAACTATCTAGATGTTACAGGTAATTCAAGTTCTAACATGTATTTTTTGTGCCTGAATTATTAAAACAACTATTTACGCTGAGCAAATTAACAAGTTCAAGAAAATTATTTATCTCTTAGCTAACATGATGGAACATTTGACATAATTCTCACAATTCGTTTCTCATGACTGATTACATAATGGAAAGTTCCCCATTTGTTTTTGAAAATATACATATTAGCTCTAAAATATTTCTGATAAGCAATTAAAATATTTTTAATCTATAGTTTAAACTATACAAACTTGATCTTTTAAAAATTATCTGTTGATATTTTTGGCTTTATATATGTGTCATCATTAGTAATACTTATTCCCAGTTTCTTATTTCTATAAAAAATTCAATGTATACTTTAAAGTTCTTCTAAACTTAAATAGAAAGCAAACTTTTGTTTTTTTGCCAGAAAGGTATTTTCACAATATTAATCAGATTAATTACTCTCTACTATTTAGTTTTCTGTTTTAAAAAAATTGATTAAAATTTTTTAACAGGTTCAAATTTAAAAAGATACAACAGAGTTTACAATGAAAAGTGGGATTTCTTAACATTCCCATCTGTTACTCCAGGGGCAACCAGCATTGCCAGCATTTTCTGTATTTTTCTAGGATACTGTATACGATATCAACACATTCTCTATATATGTATGTGTATGTGTGTGTGTGTGCATGACATTGTCTTTTACAGTTAAAATTATATTTTGAAAACAATTCTAGATCTCAGCTGCCTCCCACAGTAGCAATTTTACTGTAACCAATTTCATTTGTTTTCCACTGATAGGCATTTAAATTATTATCAGACTTTGTCAATTATACAATTTTGGAAAAAACACCTTCCCATGTACATGATTTCGCACAAATGCAAGAATATCTGTATGTACTTAGAAATAAAATTGCAGAGCCTTTCTTACAGACTGCATCATTTCAGACTTCCCCAAGGAAGAGTGAAAGTGCTTATCTACCATGCCTTTATTACAGTGTTATCAAGCTTTTAAAATTTGGATCATAGGTGGACACAGTTAAGCACCATAGTTTTAACTTGCATTTCTCTTCTCATGAAGTTAAACAACATTTCATATGTTCAAGAACTATTTATATTTGCTTTACTATAAACTACTACTGATATTCCCTACCAATTATCCTAGTAGACAGTTAATATTTTTCTTATTTTTAGAATCTCTTTGTACATTAAAGCTATTAATCTGTGTGTCAGCATTAGTGCTACTTACTCCCAGTTTCTCATTTCTCTTTTGATGATGTTATGGTTCTTATCTACACATATACTTCTTTATTTTTAGGTGGTAACTGATATTTTCTTCAACTTTTTTTCTGACATGTTCTCCTGTAGTCTAGAGATGCACCAAAACTTATTTTCTAGGTATTTCTTTAGCCACTGTGAGTAATCTGTGGGGGTGTTTTGCCTTGGGTAAACATGAAAAACAGGCATAGTTAACTTTATTCAAGTGTAAAATAAACCTTTTCTTCCTCTCAAACACTGCATTAAATCTTTCTGTTCTACAGTCAACACGATTGAGAACTTCTTGAGTATGAGTAAACTTGGAAAATTATTACTAAATAAAATCTCAGGGGTTTTATGTCTTTTATTTCTGTTGTTTCTAGTAAATACTTTAGGCAATCTACTTCATGAGATGCTCAATTATATGCTAAAAGGTCGGTAAAAACACCAAGTAATATGAAAATAAAAAGAATTACTGATAAAAGAATCAATTTTACCCCACTGATAATAAAAGTAGAATGGAAAAAAAGCAATTCAAACACATTATATATACATATTTTGGGGGAAGGAATAAATAAGTCATTATAAATAAAAGTCATGAAAAAGAACTTATTTTTATTTTCCCTCAAAATCCAATAATAGAAAAAAACATGGAAATCAATGAGATGTCAACATTACTGCCTCAAAAAGAAAACTGGTTTTTCTAGTCCTCAGATTACACCTCTTCTTTACATGTCACATTTGCAGTTCTGTGTTAGACGTCTAAGCCATAATGAAGTTACCATGCACTGCCTGACCTCACCGTGCAGCACACCTCACAAAACCTTGGCGTTCCCTCCATCACAACGTAACTTACATAATCAATTACCAGAACACTGCAACACGTGAGCCTGGCCACCAAAAAGTTAAGTGGGCCATCTTTGAAAAGATTTTCCGACATGATAATTAGCTACGACGGATGACGCCAACTGAAACGACTTTAAAACGACGCTTGAGCAGAGAAAGCATGCTCACACTGATGGACTTCCAGCTGACGGACTGCTGACCCACATGAAAAGCACATGATGTACCTGGGGCGCAGCTGCCCAGGAACGGCAGGTGTGAGCAAGGGCAAAGAGGCCTGGAAGCAGAGTGGCAAGAGATGGGGGGCAGCGCACACACAGGGCAGGCTGGGCTAGCAGGAGCTGAGTGCGGGTTGGTCCTACCACTTAGTTGGACAGCAAGCAGGGGATGCTTTAGCACCTTTCTGTGGCCAGGCTTTGGGAAGGAGTATGATTTGATTCTTGAGATTATTCCACCCGCTGACCAAGTCTAGAAACCACAACGGCAAAGAGGAACAGTAAATGTTTCAGAAAACAAATACAGGATCCCTTCCATGACATGCTACCTAAACTTGCTTCTATAATCGCACCACTAATCCCCTCCTGTCCCTGCCAATGAGATCGACCACGGGCAACACCTGATCATTGGGAAGGCTTCTGGAAGGGCCTGCCACTTGGGAAGAAGGATCTAGAAATATATTTGGGAAATATGTTCCACTGAAGGCTACAAAATTAGAGCTGTTACATTCACTAGCTCATGCTTCATGTGGAATTATTAAGTTGCAAGCTCAAGACAAACCACCAAAAGAAACTACTAGTAGATCTGAGTGCTCAGTTGTGTTGCTTCTTCATGGTGGGTGCTGGTTCCACGGTGGAAAATTTTGTGGAAATTAATTGAGTTGTACACGTAGGGCGTCTGCATTTTTTTTCCGTATGTATCTTACCAGTCAATTAAAAAGTTATTCCAAAATACCTAACTTCTTGTAGTCATTGGGTGATGATGGCTAAACACAGGGCTTGACATTCTTTTAAGAGTTCTCAGCCCTAAGCCCTCATTCATCTGAAGGGTGTATGGATCTGTCTCATGGAGCCTATAATATTAAGGTAGAGTTGCCAGGCCTGTGAGCCCTGTAAAGGGCAAAATAAAGTCACACTTCCATAAAGGCATTACATTTTGATCCCAAAGTTCACTGATATTTTAGCAAATTTATGTTCCCTGCATTTGATAACAAGTGCTGCCCCTGGACAGCCTCCCCTGTTTCAACCTGGGCTCAGCTACTGGGCAGCCAATTGTCCCTACTGGAGGCAGGATGTATATTTGGCTTTCTGCAGATTTTGTTTTTCAAGGGTTACCAGGCAAAAAGTGAGGTGCAGAGGGCACACTTCACAGTTGGCATTAAAAGGCATAAAAAGTCCATATGGGCCGGGCGCAGTGGCTCAGGCCTGTAATCCCAGCACTTTGGGAGGCCGAGGCGGGCGCATCACGAGATCAGGAGATCGAGACCATCTGGACTAACACGGTGAAACCCCGCCTCTACTAAAAATACAAAAAAATTAGCCGGGCGTGGTGGCGGGCGCCTGTAGTCCCAGCTACTCTGGAGGCTGAGGCAGGAGAATGGCGTGAACCCAGAGGGTGGAGCTTGCAGTGAGCGGAGATTGTGCCACTGCACTCCAGCCTGGGTAATAGAGAGAGACTCCATATCAAAACAAAACAAAACAAAACAAAAAAAGTCCATATGAAGTCCCCAAGAAAAGAGCAGGAAAAGAATTCCTGCTTAGAGCATAAATCTGACCTGACCTCCTAACAGGCTGGAGGCAGGAGAGAGCTGGGGTCCTGTGGATTACACATGTGTGTTAACATAGACGGCTCAAGGATGAAGTTAAAAAATATGTTCCCATTTCTCAAATATTGCAAGAGGCCTACTTCTGATTTATATTGGGTTTCATTCGCATTGTGCATATTGTCCAAAAATGAAGAGAATTTCACCTAGACAAGAAGTTAAGAAAATGTGGCTAGGCAGGGTGTGGTGGCTCATGCCTGTAATCCCAGCACTTTGGGAGGTCGAAGCAGGAGGATAACTTGAGGCCAGGAATTTGAGACAAGCCTGACCAAAATGGCAAAACCCTGTCTCTACTAAAAAATACAAAAATTAGCCAGGTGTGATGGGCAGGCACCTGTAATCCCAGCTACTCGGGAGGCTGAGGCATGAGAATGGCTTGAACCTGGGAGGCAGAGGTTGCAGTGAGCCGTGATTGTAACACTGCACTCCAGTCAGGGTGACAGAGTGAGACACTCCATCTCCAAAAAAAAAAAAAAAAAAGAAAAGAAAATGTGGCTAGTTTATCACTAATAGTAGGCTGATTCTGCCTAACACTCACTAGCAATCCCAGCTGATCAAGGAGTATGTTTTGAAGGGCAATCAAAATATCAATGCTCACTACTCCTGTTAGCTAAAACATGCTTTTCATTTGTGAAATATGCAACAGCTTCTCATTCAGTGGTATTCCTAGTGACACTTACCGCAGGATGGGAACCTGGAAGTTGTGGACGGCCTCCAAAATTAACATTTCCTGGTTAGAGAGAGCATGGACAATTACTGCTCTATCTGTGGAAACCACTTCCTTCCCCTCCCCACTGCAGATCAATCAATGAGATCAGGATGTGCTGCTGCTTGAGAAGTGAGCACGCTTTCTGCAGGTACTTCTTTCGACCCTCTTTTACTTTTTCCCGCATGCAATGAAGACAAATAAATTACAATTTTTTTAAAGTTAAAGCAACTGGCTATTTTTTGATTCATGATATACAAAATCAGAGTGCTCTGATATCATTATTAATCAACCCGTAAAAAGAAGTCCTCATCCAACCCAAATCTGCAATCAGCTAAGTCTAAAATGAGGCTGATTGTCACTGATACCTCAAACACTGAGACTCCAGTGTCTCGGGAACTCACCCTGTGTGCCGATTTTTTGACATGGGACAGTAAGAACTCTTAACAAACCATCTGCTTTATAAGAATAATGCTCGACCAGCTGAAAGAGAAAAAAGTAAGAAAGTGGTAAATACCAAGGTCAGGAAATAGACAAATAGTGACTGAGAGCTGCTGACTGACTGTTGGGCTTTCAAAGTAGCCCCAAGACACGTAAATGCTTTTATGTGCTTAAGTCCACTCCACAAGGGTGGCTGGGGAAGTAGGCCCACAGCTAGGGATCCCCCCTCTTGGGCTAGGGGCAGCAAATTTTTTCTGTAAAGGGCCAGAAAGTGGTATTTTAGGCTTTTGTGGGCCTCATACCATATCTGTGTCCTTTGTTTATTTATTTATCCAAAACAACACCTTCAACAGCATATAAACCATTCTCTTCAGGGACTACACAGAAACAGGCTGAGAGCCAGAGTTGATCTGTGGGTTTGCAGATCCCTGGTCTACAGTAAAGAATATTGAAATAGGGTATTACGGCAATCACCAACTCTCTGTGAAATAGCACTGGGACCCTGGAGTTGGGGAGGGTACAGAAGTACCTTACAATGCTGTCAAGAAAAATCAATGAAATCATGCATGGGAAATTGGAACGTATTGCTGCCATTTTTGACGTAGTTTCCTAAACACAGTGCCTAGAAAATATACAATGAGGAATATTTAATTAGAAATGAATGCTATGATCTACCAAGGGAATCAATACAAATAGTAAAGATTCTTGGGAAGGACATTCTCAATAATTAGAGATGCTTAACACTATGGTGAGTGCTCAGCCTTTGAAATGGTGAGAGAACACCACACACATAAAACGCCCTTTCAGGAGAAGGTGAATGAATGGCTGTTTATAAGTGATAGGGCCTGGGACCGTGAGCATTAAGCTGGCATAGAGGACTCCAGGTGCCTTTGCATTCCAGAAGGCCGCATTCCCTACTCACCTCCCTGATGCGCTTTGGGGCTTTGAGTGCAGAAAGGATAAATACTGTTTCGAATCAATATCATTAAAAGAAAGAAGCCTGTGATTGATGATGAGACATGGCAATGAGCCACAAAATCAAAAGACAATGTAAATGTTGTGACTAACATTTTTTAATATGATCATCTCCAGCATTCAAAAAAGGAGTATTTTTTTTTTTTTTTCCAATTACAGCACTAGAAAGCAAATCACATTTGGAAGTAGTAACTTTAAGTGCTTTAAAGGGGCTGAGGCTCTGTAGTCTCAGTTTTTGAAAAGACAGGATTTTGAGTTGAGTCCTTTCCTCAACATTGACTGCATGTGTGGCCCCAGCTGGGCTTGGGTGAGGACATTTGAACATGCCCTGACTATGCCCCTCACCCACACATGTTCGAGGTAGCTGGTGCTCTGGGGTGGTGGGGTGGTGGCAGAGTCGGTTGGCTTTCTCCCTGTTTCTGAACCTACTACAGTTTATAGGATGCTCTGCTAAGATGATGCACGAAGTACTGTTACTGTTATTTCCTTCATCATCAGCCAGTGTAACTGTGATGCAAAATTAAGACAAGCAATCTGTGCTCACTGCGATTCAGGGAAAGCAGTGATGAGCATTATTTTAGTGCTCATTAGTGCCTAAGGAACTTCCAAATTGTGAGTTGTTTCAGGCTTTGCTAGTAGCTGGGTCAGGAATAAGCACTTTTTAGACCAGGGCTGTGGCAGTCAGTATAAGCAGCAGCCTGGAGCCCAGGGAGTATGCTTCCTAAATTTAGGATGTGCTTCCTAAATTGCCTTAGTTTCCACAGGGAGAGACTCGATTTACAATGAGGAGGGCACCTGACATTTGCTGTCTAATTCAGCCTCTCACACCACCAACAAAGGCCTGCTTAGCTGTTCCTAGGCCTCCTTCCCAGGCATCCATTCCTCTATTTTGTGTGTCTTTGTCTGAATGGCTGTTCTGGGCTCTAGTCAGAATATCCTAGGAAGAAATATTTTCTAGCTCTCCAAAGACAGTGTCTTGTTAAACTCTGAACACAGCCCTGCACGTACATCACCTTGTGGCACTGAGGGCTGAGTGGCCCTGAACAAGCCATGGAACCTTCGTTCACCTCACATGACGGCCTCTGGACCAGTGCTTCTCAAACACAGAAGCCACCTGGAGGCTGAAAGTGGGGTCTGATTGGCAAGTGGGGCAGGGTCCCAGGTGTGGTCCGTGTGTGTTTCTCATGAGCTCCAGAGCTGCTGCTGGCCTGGGGACCACACTGTGGGCAGTGGGTGGTCCAGTTCCACTCATGTCTAAGAGTCCATGGGACAAGAAGCCCCATGTGCCCTGTACTCTACCCACAAGGTGGGGAGAGGAGGCCGGGTACCTGCCAGAGCGTGTCGAACTTCTTTCCCTCGGGGATGGAGAGCTTCCCTGTCTTGTCTTTGTCGATGCGATAGTGCAGCACCTTCCCTTCGTGCAGCAGGCACAGGGCGTAGGAGCCGTTGTTGTCTCTGGCTCGGATCCTAGAAGAGAGGATGGAACTGCATCATCCCCAGGCCTGCCGGTCCCCAGGTGGGACCCTGGGAGGAAGCACCCTGGCCTGAACGGTCAGCAGCCACTCTCTGGGGCCTATCACCCGGCAAGGCAGCTGGAGGGCAGAGTTTGGAGCCTCAGGGTCAAGGGCTTTACCCAACCCAGGAAGGCCCAGTTTACCACTCAGGGATGATGCCAGTGGGCAAGCTTGCAACAAGGAAATGCTAGCAGGTTGGTGATGAATGGACCATGGCTAAGCTCTAGCAGGGCCCAGGAGCTCTGGGCAGTGGTCAGGAGAGCCTGGTGCTCGGTAGCAGTGACGCTGCTCAGGGTGATGAGCACGGGGGCTCCATGGGCCCTGATTATCTGTGGAGCACTGTGGACTCACCTTTCTTCACCAGGGCCTGCATTTGGGTTAGATCCAAGATGGACAGCTCCACCACCTAGCTTGGAGTGTGGGCGGGGTTGTTTGGTGGGCATTTTAACCAGCCATCTTCTGGACCAGAGATGGAGGGATATGGAAGCTTCCATCCCCTGGGCCTTCCTCAGTCCCTCCCATGCTCCCACTGCAGGAAAGGGAGGCAGGGCTGGACTTCCATGCTCCCAATGCAGGAAACGGAGGCAGGGCTGGACTTCAAACACTTTCAAATGATGATATTGTCGGGTAACACCCCAAGGAGAAGAAAATGACATCCACTGTGGGGTGAAGAGACAGAGGTGAAACCAGAGCTGTGCTGGCCGTGCTGAGCAGCCAAGGCTCTGTCTTCATGGTCATGCTGGGCGACCCTCAGAACAACCCCCTGCCCTGGGTCCTGGTGAACAGAGACGCAGGAGTCTGATGCCAGGCAGGGAACAACACCCCCACTGCAGTGCATGCCACGTGAGGCTTATGACTCATGGGGAGGTGAGAGATCCCCTGGAAGACCTGTAGGACTTGGGGAGTTCGAGGTCCTGGTGGAGGCTGAAAAGGCACGAAATGGGTGCGAATCCCCCAGTTTAGCTTCGTAGTCACACACACAGCCCATTCTCCCCTCTCCACAGCTGCAGCCCTTTGGATCATGAGATCCTAGGTTCTGAGGGTGAGTCATGAAGTCCCAGGAAGCCTCTTTGGCCCCTGCATTTTCTAAAATGAGGAAGCTGAGGTCCAAAATTGTTAAGCCGCGTGCCCAAATGCACTGTACTACTTGGGGCAGAGTTCAAGTGTGCCCAACTGCCTTGGGACATCTGGGTACTGGGGAAATTTCTGATGCCTCCTCCTGGTTGCAAGAGGTCAGATACACGACCACAGGGAGAGTTGAGATGGCCTTCAGAACTGGACATCGCCATGCTTTCCTGTCCCTTGCCATGGAGACTTATCTCAAAAAGCTAACCCAAGACTTGAAAGCTGAATGATGGCATGGGAGGAGTGAAATTCAGAATAAGTGTCTTTTCTAGCGGTGCTTGGCCATGCACAGCACCCCACAGCTCAGGGCAGCTGGCCAGGGTACAGGACACATATCTAGGTTCTCTGTGGCCTCAGCAGGTGGCCGTGCTGAAACCTCCCCACTGTGAGAACAGCCTCTTCCTCCCAAACCAACTGAGTTGCCAGCGCCCAAGGTGTGAGCTCCCTTTTCACAGCCACATGGCTGATTACAGCCAGCAGTTGGTGACTGTTAAATACAACACAACACAACAAAAAACCACACGGTAATTTTTTTATACAAAGGGAGAACTGAGTCTGTCTTATAGGGAAAGTATCTTATAAAGTGAGACTATTTATGTTTATTCTATACATATCAGTGGCTTATAGTTTGAGGGTGTAGAGAGCTATCCAAATACCACAGCAGTAAGAGTGGATGCATATGCCTATAAAAGTTGGCCTTGAAAAAATGGTGCCAATATGTCACTCCAAAGTATTTCCTATAATTTAATCTTTTACATCTGTGACCTCAAGGTCATGGAGATAATACATGGGATCTGAACCAGGTGCAGTGGCACACATCTGTAATCCTAGCACTTTGGAAGGCCAAGGCAGGAGGATTACTTGAGCCCAGGAGGTCAAAGCTGCAGTGAGCCAAGACTGCACCACAGCACTCCAGCCTGGGCAACAGAGTGAGACGCCATCTCTACAAAAAAAAGATAGTAGTAATAAATGGAATCTGAACTCTGGTGTCTGAATCTATGTCCAAGCTGCTGTACTGCATCTTGCCCTATGTCTTGATTGACATTTTCTTGTTAAAAACTGAGACGGACAAGCACAGGTTGCCCTGAGAGATGATGCCATCAACCTCATTAGGCATCTGGCAAATACAAATGAAGACCACAGAGAAGTACCATTCCATGCTCTTCAGACTGGTGGAAGTTAGAAAGATCATCCTAAGTGCTACTGAGAGTGGGGAGCAGCAGGGCCCCTCCTACGTTGATTGTGGGAGCATAAATGGGCTCACCCACTTTGGAAAACAATTTGGAACAGTCTCCTGAAACTGAACTTATTCACTCACAGACCTCGTGAATGAGCAATTCCACCCCTAGTTGTATGAAATGCGTGCACTATGCACCCCAGGGCTACTTATAGCAGCTTCATCTGTGCTTATCAAAAACTGCACACAACCTAAGTGTTCACTGAACACAGAGCAAGTAAATTGTAGGAATTCACACAAGATAGTATTCTAAAGCAATAAAATGAGCAAATGGTAGCAATACAAAGCACAGATGAGTCTCACAAACATAAAACACACTCCTTATTTCCACATACACAAAGTCCCCAAACAGAAAAAAGCTGCCTGTTTTATCTAGTAATGTACACCTAGGTGGTAAAACTAAAAAAACAAACAAATGAAAAATAACAACAAAAAAAGCAAGGGCATGATGAACACAAGAGTTCAGGAGGTGGTGCCTCCCAGGAGGCCAGCCGTACAGATGGGTATGAGTGTGTGAGGGTGGAAGGGTCTCCTGCAATGCTGGGTGTGTTTCATTTCTTGACTGGGTTGTATTTGCTTGATAATCATTCATTAAGTTGTACCTATTTGGTTATGCACTCTTCCGTGTTTGTTTTATATTTCACAATAAAAGCAGTATAAAAAGAGAGCTGGTAACAGGAGGAAATAGAGAGCAACCCAGAGGAACAGAGAGTGCCCTTTGCTTTGGAACAAGCAGTTTCTGCAAAGGCCCCACTTCCTTGGGGCTCTTCAAGAGGACAGGTTCTGCAGGCGATCCCCTCTTCCTGTGCTCCACCAAGCAGCCCTGGCCAGTCCCGGCTACAGGTAACTGGAAGGTACAGGTAGTGACCATGGACATGCTGCCTGGGCAGCCCCCTGTGGCAGGTGGCAGGAAACAAGAGCAGGGAAAGGAAACCCACAGGCCCAGCATCTGTAGGTGGCAAAGACCAGAAGGCTCACGACATTAACCACCAGCAACTGTGAGGTATCTGCTGGCTGCAGGCAGATCCTGGACCAGGCTATTTTTAATTTAACATAGGAGACAAACTGATTTGGAAGCCTTGCTCCTCCTCTTGGCTGTGTCCTGTTACTGAGAGCTTTGCCCTGGTGGTGGCATCAGCACACCCACCCAGGCTTCTGGCTCTACAGACACCCAGAGAGGGCGTGCACACAGGCAAGTCTCCCAGCTCCTGTCTGGTTTGCTGCCTTCTGCCTTCAGGGTCAACTGGCTTCAGGCTGTTCACAGAAGCCTTTGAATATTTACAAAATATTTTTTCCCAGTAATTGTCTTGGGAGGAGTAAGTTAACAGATTTGTGTTTTGCTATTGCAAAGCCTGAGATTTCCAGGGCTTGAGCTTGAGATGATGCTGAGAAGCTGTCCTAACTGGTCTTGAGACAGTCCTCGACCTGCGGCATGTCTACTTTCCCAGGGTGGGCAGCCTTGGCCTCTGGGGTGAGCAGGCCTTGTGCCTCACAGACACTAGAGCACTATGCAAAGGTGAGGCATGTTAACTCTGCTAGGGCATGGCCTGGAAGGGCTGGACTCCTCTACTCTCCTGCACCCTCCTGGGGGAGAGAGAATATACAGAGGTGATGCCCGGGCACCAAGGGGAAAGTGAGGATCCAAGAAGTAGTGAGACACTCAAGGCGGCCTCCCCAGGGCTACTGGGACACTGCCTGTATCTGCTGTAGACTGAACAGAAAAGCCGGGCACATTCCAGCCCACTAGGTGTTCTCATTCTCCCCTGCCATTTTTTTTCCATGGCAGAGTAGAGCATCACTGGGTCGGTTGTCAGACTCATACAAGGGGAAGGAAGATGCCTGGAATTGGCTGTGTGCATCGGATGTGCAAAGGATGAGTGCTCACTGTGGCTAAGGTGGGCTGGGCAGATGGACAGAGGGGACCTGCTCTGGGTTGGGTGGGCAGTCCTCACTCAGAGCCTTCTCCCAACGGTTTCTCAAGGAGAGCTGGGAGAGGGGAAGAGGAGGATGTGGGAGCAAATGAGGTCCTGAACAGTGTGTATGTCAGTAAGAGGCAGGAGAAATGCCAGCTTTACTGATCCATGAAAGATATAGATAATGCAACTTCTGAGTGCTTCTGCCTTGCGCCATAGCACTACTGAGGCACATATGCATTCCACACAAACAAGAGCAAGATCAGTACACAATCCCTATCTGAGGCCAAACGAAGCTGTTTTAACACACCTGTCGTTTAAAACATTTTATTAAAAATGCCCTCTCATGCTCTCCCTCTGCTTTAGTTCATGAAGGTGGAACTATTTAACGAATCTTGTCTTCCAGCTTCAAGGAGACTTTGATCAGCATCAATGAAGTGATATTGACATCAGCCCACAACTCTCTTTGAACTTTTAACTTCAGACAGGTCATGACTCTTTATGATGACCTAGGTCTGCAAAACCACATGTGTCAAATAAAATGGCATACTTCTATCAATTACGGCAGCATATGAGAGCACTGATGGAACAGAGTTTTTGTCGTGGCAAAGGAGGCTCGTGACAGCCTAACACAGTCTCATTCATCAATGAACAAGGAAAAGGTTTTTCCTAAGCCGCAAATTCACTTTTGAAATTGAAGTATAGGACAAAAAGTGAGTTGAAACTTGAACAGCAAAAAGTGAGTGGCAAATGAGAGCAATTAAAGTGGGTTTGGCCAAAGGGCCAATGCCAATATCAGCACAGCCTGTGGACAGGGACAGAATCTTAGGCCAGCAGCACAGTGAGCACCTGGATGTGGGATTCCCACCTTAAAGCAAGGACCTGTGAAGAGGAAATCCCCTTCAACTCTGGAGGAAAGCGCTCCCAGCATCGAATATTCAGGATTCCCACAGATTAATATCAATCCAGGCATAAACTCAGAAAGATCACTGAAAACATAAGGAAGCATGAGTTATGAGAAAAGGGGTAGGGAGAGAAAGAGAGAGAGATTTACATCCTCCAAAAGTTTCAGTAGTAGAATAATCAGATATAGAATATAAACTATGAAATGTTTAACAAAATAAAAAACGGAACCATGGAAATTAGCAACCAATAAGATACTCTAAAAATGTCCCAGAAATATCTGAAAAAACAAACAAACAAAAAACAAACAAATAGAACTGCTAGAAATTTTCTAAAAAATGTAATTGAAAAAAAAATCAGTGAATGAGCATAAGAGCAGATTGGACACAAATGAAGGAAAAATTGGTGTGCTGGAAGACTAATTCAATGACGTTACTCATAGCACAGGACACAGAAAAGGCAAGGGAAAATAAAAAGTATAAAGGATGAATTGAGAAGGTCAAACTATGTTTAATAAGAGTCTCTGAAGGAAGAAATGGGCAAGAATAACAGAGAGCAATATTTGAAGAAAAAAATAGCAAGATGTTTTTCAGAACTGATGAAAGAAAAGAATTCATGGATGTAGCAACCACAGAGACATGGGAACCATTGGCTTAGCTTTATACACATTACTTAATTCATCTCCATAATGACTCAGATAAAACATCAGTTTCCCCATTTTATTACTGAGGAAACAGAGGCTCAGAGAGCAAAATTAAGTTGTCCAAATCACAGAGCTATTAAGTGGCAGGGCCTGTCTGACTCATGGCCTGAATTTCTTTACTATCTAACTTAAGTTTCTACAAATAGAGGCATTTTCAAAGTTAACTTTATTGGAACCAGTCCAATAATACAGTATTTGGGCATTTTGCAGGAATTACAACTGCAAATGTAGTTATAGACCCTCCAATGAACTAAGAAAATCTCAAATGATCATAGTTGTTAATCTAGCCCAGGTAGGTAACAGGTATCTCAAACAGGCTCACGCCATATCCCCAGACCAGCAGCATCAGCATCATTTGAGAACTTGGCAGGAATGCAAATGGATGAGTCCTTATGCAGACCTGTGAATTAAAAACTCAGGGGATGGGACGCCGAAATCTGTGCTTTTGCCAACCCTCCAGATAGTTCTTTTTCTCTCTCTCTCTCTCTCTCACACACACACACACACACACACACACACATTCACTCAATAGTTCATTTGTGCATCTTAAGTTATGGGCTCCATGGGTGGCCCTGCAGGATAAACCAATGAACAATAAGAATAGACAGCCCAGAGAAGTTTTGCACCCCATTTTGTTATGCAGCTAAGGACTAGAAGATGCAGTGATTCTGGCTCTCTAAGAAAAAGGATTGTGTCCACCAGAATCAGGGGTGTGCAAATCAGAGCCATACAGCCCTCGTCCAGGAGCAGGCCCTGGGTGGGACCCAGCTTGGGGACACCAGATAACATACCTGTCACCTTGAACATGAGAACAACACCTCTCACCAATGCTCACGCCCTTCGCCTCCCCTCCCCAGCATGTGGCTTGCATGGCAGGTGATGCCTTGCTTTGGAAACAGGTGTTATTAATCCTTTGCAGTGCAAGTGGGACTCAGTATAAGGGAATCATAAAAATTTTATTCACGTATATCCCATTTCTCTGAGAAATTGAGACAGTTCCTAAGGACATACACTTTAGTATTCTGTATGACCAGGAAACAAGCCTAAATTAGGATAAACCAGGGAGAATGGATGCAGTACTTTAAGTTGGGCTCCACAGGTTGTGCACAAGTCCACAGGAGATGATATGCAGCCACGGTTCTCAAGTGTGTGCATGTGTGTGTGTGAGAGAGAGAGAGGCGGGGTGTAGGGGGAAGAAGTGAGGGGATGGGAGTGTGTGCAGACATGAGGGAAAGGAAGGGGAGAAGAGAGGTAGAGATAGCAAGTGTGTCATACTGCACCTGGAACTTGGCTAGTACAAAAGGGATGAGTCATAGATTACAGTTTATTTCTTCTCAAAAGGGACAGGGAAGCGAAGGTCAGGAGGGCACCTGAATTTCAGCTGCAGAGCATATAAGAACAAGCCACATGGGGATTCAATGGTGGCATGGGGGTTGGGAAGGGGTGACTACCAAGGCCTCTGAGGGCAAACTGCACTCCTGCACTCACAGTCGGTCCCTGCTCTGAGGGCTTTCTGCGCTCTCTTTTTATCTTATCCTGCATACTTGGAACAAGGGCTTCCTGGGGATTGTTTTAACTAATGTATTAAAGAGCTGTCATGGAAAGGAGCACTTCTAGGGTCCCAAGAGATCATGTACAGCAACTGTGGCCTGAGTGGAATACATCAGGCCCACTTAGCTGCAGGGGACAGTGATGTTCTTGCAACTTTAGGACCCACCAAGCCCGTAGGTTTCCCATCCTCCTCACTCAGTCTTCAACATGCATGCCTCTCAGATCGCTGAGGCTCACAACCTCCTGGGCTTCCTCTCTGACTCAGTTTCTCTCCAGACATCTGCAAACTACTGGGCCTGATCACAGCCCAGCTCTCCAGGTGCCTCTCCTGCTGTGAGCCGTCAGAGCAGCCGCCCCCTGCTCCATGCTGCACACTCGGGGCAGCTGAGCAGTCAGGGTCTCTCTCAACACCTCATGGTGTGGCCTGGGGCGGCCATGTGCCAATCCCTCCACCACCCAGCCAGTCCGCCACCAACAAGGAAAACTCTGCCACCATCCATAGAATCTCAGGGCACCAAAATGGTCTCAGGGCACCACGTGACCATGACATGGTGCTGCCTCCTGGGGCTCGGACTGGGGCTCTGGAGATGCCCGGGCTCCTGCACGCCCACTTGACATCCACCGCTTCACTTCCCTCCCTCTCCTGCAGGCATCCAGGCCTGCCCTGGCCACCACACCCATGCTACCCCGTGAATCTTTTGCTGCCCTGCTCTCTTGTTGCATCTGCCTGGTGAAGTGTCAAGCTCTGCCAAATCCAGTCAGCCCACTTGCTCTGAAGGCCACTTCCCAGTTCCTACAGTTAGTGACACACTAGATGATAGTGCAGCCTGGGCACATGAGACAGGCCCGATGAACCATGTTGTCCCTCCTCCTATCCAAGTAGTGGCCCCCATTCAAGTTAGCAGCCAGAATGTTCCTTTACCCAGAGAGATTTTTCCCACCAAGACAATGTTCTAGGTGCTGGGTTGCACTCGTGAAGGCAACAGCCCAATCTCTGCCCTTGTGCATCCAGAGCAAGTGGGGGTGGGGACTATAAACAAGTGAATGAAAAAAAAATCAAGATCATGCTGGGTAGGCCCAGTGTCGTGGTGGAGGGGACCTACTGCCATGCATTGCAGACTTTGCAGCACATCAGCTTGCATTTGTCATCTTCCCCCCTGCAGTCAAAGTCCGGTGAGGGCAGGGACTAAGGTCTGACTTATTCCTCACAGTAGCCAAGTCCTATCACAATGCCTGCTGCATGTCTGGTTGAAAACACATCTATTTTGTTGAATGAATGACTATTTTTGTAACTTCTTTTTTTTTTTTTTTTTTTTTTTTTTTTTAACACAGTACATTTCTAAAGTCAGAAGGTAGAAACTGTAGTTAAAATGGCATTGATGACTTACTGGTTGGACGACTCCGTCCACAAATCTGAAATACTACCTTTTATTTTTAACATTAATCGAGCTATTTGGAGAGCAGCCACTTATGTGTCTTAAAGGTCATCTTGAACTTGTTCTTGGCTTTGTAAGATTTACAAGGACTCTTAGCCAAAAACAATAAAATATTTACCTGGACACTTAACACAAAGAAAACAATACTTTCATCTTTAAAATTTTGCCTGGCATGGACTTTTTAGAGCATTTCCATTCTAAGATCATTTATAAGATGAAATGAAGGCCACATCCCATTACATTTTAGCAGAGTGATGTGTGTGGGAGAATCGGCTGTGCACAAATGGCAATAAACCACATTATGTGAACCAAGTGGATGAGAGTCAGAAATGAGTTGATCACAGCCTCCTCCAGACCAAGAGGAGCCCAGCAATGTGACTGCACGGCCTTAGGTTTTGTACAGATTGTAAAAGATATTTTAGTCACAGCCAGGGAAGATCACTCTGTTCTACCAAATTTGACAAGGATTCTAAAAATGTACATGATATTACTAATAATGAAGTGTGAACCTAGAAGAAGGAATGAATAGCCTCTTTTTGTATATATAGACAAATATATTATTAAATATTGTTGAACTAAGATGCAGTCAAACACAGTGAAGTCAAGGACATGGAGGAAATAAAAGGTGTTATAGAGACGTGTCAGGCAGTTAATTAAAATATTACATTATCTTTTCTAAAGTTTGCATGCTTGTAGTATTGACCAGCCTTTAAAAAATTCTAATTTATTGAATTTTTTTCCTTAGTCCAAAAAATACATTCTATTGTATGCTTAATTTTATATTTTTTCAAAAATAAGAGGGTCTTCAAATTGTATATGCTTCGGACCCCTCAATCCTGGATCCTCCCTTTTGGGGAAGGGATACATAATTTTTGGAAAGTAAGCTTTGTTTCCTTTTCCTAACAAATTCATTTTTCACAGACAGCTGTGACTAACTTCTAAACATAGCAAACTGTGCTGTCATACAAGGCCTCTGGGGACAGGGGATCTCCTTCCCCACTCAGCCCCTCTCCCTTGCCTTGGTCCCTGACGTCACCAACGAGGCAGCACTCTGAACCTCACCTACCAAACGTGGGCTGGAGGACTCCCCCTCCAGTGCTAGCTTCTGGCCAGCTAGACCCCAGACAAGGGCAGGGCTGCTATAGCAAAGGCCATGTGATGAACATCACCTCCAGAAACGCCACAGGCAGCTGTGAGGGACAATCACTGACCCACACTGCCCAGCCCCTCCACAAAGAGCCTCTGTTTATATTTGTTATTCTTCAAGCACATGTGCAAAGTCCCTGTAACTACCTTCTCAAAGTCACTCCTGAATGGTGTGGGTAAGCTGTGTGGACAGGACACAACAGAGGGGAAAGCTGATGGACGCCTCTGTGTGTTCTGAAATTTCACATGGACATGCCCCGGTGCTGCACCTTGCATGGGGAATAGGGAGGGGCCCATGGTTGTGGAGTCTGTGGAGATGGATTTGGTTGCTGGCTGCTGTTTCTGCTTAGCCCCAGACAACATCAGGGACCTGGTTTTGCCTTCCTGCCTTGGACAAGCTCCTCCACACCCGAGTTCTTGTTTGAAAAACAAGAAGTTTAGCCACCTTAAGTGGTAAATGCCCTCTAGCTCAGGTGTACTGCCACTGTAAGTGGATTTCACATATAGTTCTGAGGAGAGAAAACTGGGATCCAAGTTGGACAGCATGTCCCAGACGTAATCTGTTTCTATCATCTGCATTTTGAACTGTATTACCTAGGATTTATAATCAGATTTAGATCTCCAAAATATGCTGCCTTATCCTCAGTGTTTTCAAGGTCTGTTTGAGCAAAGGCATTTTGTGATGGCCTTGGAGGTGCATGTGTTTCAGGAATTCTTTTTTTTTTTTTTTTCACCTTTTAGTCCAATTCTTACCAATGCTGCTTTCCATGTAAAGCGATTCTCAGGCTGAAATGCTGGCATATGAATGGTGGAGAGAGTATATTGGTACTCAAGATGAAAGTGTGAAGAGTAATCGCTGGGATTTTGTTTACCCGTATTATCCACCAAACTAGTAAAATCCTCTTGATTAGTTTATGGCTTGCAATGCAAAAATAAACTTCCAACCGCCTCTGTGAAATAATAATAATAATAATAAATATATATATATATATATATTTTTTGAGATGGAGTCTTGCTCTGTCGCCCAGGCTGGAGTGCAGTGGCACGATCTTGGCTCACTGCAACCTCCACCTCCCGGATTCAAGCGATTCTCCTGCCTCAGCCTCCCGAGTAGCTGGGACTACAGGCACGCGCCACTACGCTCAGCTAATTTTTGTACTGTTAGTAGAGACAGGGTTTCACCATGTTGGCCAGGATGGTCTCAATCTCTTGACCTTGTGATCGCCTGCCTCAGCCTCCCAAAGTGCTGGGATTACAGGCATGAGCCACCGTGCCCGGCCGAAATAATTATTCTTTATTTAAGTCTGTCACTTCATAAAAGCAAAAGCCTAGCGTGAATCCTTTTATGGCCAGACAGTGACTCTCACTCTATATACTCACAGCCACAGAGTGGAAATAAACACACCTACTGCAGACTGAAGAAGAGAAGGGAAGGATAAGGGGGACCTGCTTGTTTTTCTCACCTGCAGAAGAATGATTCACCCACAGAGGTCATGGTACACCTGTGATGCAGGGATGGGAAGAGTTTGCGTGGAGGACCTGACATTCAGTGTATGTTACTGATGCATCCAAGTGTGGTCCAGGCCACTGCAGGGTTAGGGGGGGTGAAGCTGCTTCATTCGGTGCCAAGCACCATGCAGAGGGCCTTTGGTTTATGATACTCTATAACCCTCAATGACTCTAAGAGTCAGAGATGACATTAAAGCCATTTTACAGACAAAGAAATGAAGGAAACAGACCACTGAGTAACTTGCTCAAGGTCCCATAGCTGGTGATAAGGTGGAGCCAGCATTTGAGGCCAGACAACCTGAATGATATGTTGTTAACAGGCCACACTGCCTCCTACCCAGAGAAAGTGAATCTTACAAATGATGGAGTGCACAGTGTCATGTTTTTATATTTCTATATGTGTTGCTGTGTCCCTGCATCTGTCCATCAGTAATGATTTAAGAGGAGGTAGAAAGAGGGGCAAGAATCCCCATTCCCTCCCCAACATAGACAGGTGTGGAGCTTCCCCCATACAGAACTACAGTGGTATTACTACATGTCAGGAAGTGGAAAGCAAAAACGAGCTGGGAGATGGAGAATGGATCCAAACAATTCATTGATTTAGGTGACAGGCATTCATTGAACACCTCCTAAGGGCCAGCCCATAGGCCTGGTCAAAGCACAGTGGGTGGGGTGTACAGGAGATCAGAGCGGAGACAAACTGACTGATACTCAGGCATGAGAAGGTGAAGGCCCTGAAATCACGATAAAAAAATCAACACATTTGGTTTGCAAGTATATGAACAAGCACAACTCCCCACAGCAAACTGATGATGCGGCAGCCAGGCAGAGCCCACTGAATGTCAGCTGGCCCTGGCCCTTTGCTTCCTAAAGACAGACCCCCAACTCGCCCAAAGCAGGGTCCTCCCAGTGCTGTGAGTGCTCTGCTGCAAACTGGCCCTCAACTCCACGCTTCTCCACTCACTCTGTGCCAGTGACACTGGCCTCTGTGGGTGCCCTGCTCCCCAGGCACACTCCTGTCACAGGGCATTCGAATTTGCCATTCCCTGGGCGGGGATGGTTCCTCGCTGCCTTCAGGCCTCTTCTCAATGGCCTCCCTCACAGCAAGGTCCATCCTCCCCACGCAGCAGAAACAAGCCCCAGGATCCAGACCCCAGTGTGCTCTACACCCTTACTTAAATGCAGTTCTTTCCTATTGTTCAGTGTCCTTTCTCCCACTGAAATGCAGGGTCCACGAGGGCAGGTGCTTGCTGATTGACTTCTCCCTTCCCAAAGTCCAGAATGGTGCCTGGCACTTAGTGCTTCATGGAACTACAGACTCCAGTAATGTTGGTCCATGGATGGATTAGCTGACATGATGATTGGAAAGTATACATGAGCATATTCTTTAGGATAATCTGAATGAGGGCCCAAGAAGAACAGTGGGAAAAAAACAGCAGCTGGCTCAGTGACGACATCCAGCAGTGACTGGAATCTAGTTCTGACTCCAAAGACCTTGTGCTGTGGCTATTCGTTGCAAATAACGTATATTTTATAAAACTATCTGCAAGTAGGGCAGATTTGGATGATTCAAAACCAGGTCTGGGACTTCCTGCAACGTTGGCCTGACCCAACAGGGGAATATAGGACAGACTTCTGCAGTGAATCAGGAGCTGACGCACTCACACCGAGAGGGCAGCCACAGGATCTGGTGATGGTTTACAAGAGTTCCCTGGAGCCTTTTAGCTCTATTTCCCATGAAAGAAACACACAAAGAAACACTTCTAAAGATGAAAGAATCTGGACCAACATCTAGGCAACCTGGACTTGGGAGACGTTGTATTCAGGGATGCAGACCCTGCCCCATGCTGGAAGCGTGGTAGACTTGGACTGTATCCAGTATGCTGGCAAACTCTCCCTGCTCTCCACAAGCATACACAACCATATTCAAACACTCACAGTATAACACACCCACTACACTGCAACAAGGAAGGTTTACACACCCAGCAACAGCTAAGAATCCCAGCCAGTTTCTGTAGGAGATGAAAGGTTGTCAAGAGGTGAAATTGCCAGGTGGCAAACCCCTCCAAGGTGTTTCCTCACATTTTCTCTGTTAAAAACACCAAAGATACCCTCACAAGGAGACTTTCCTGGTGCTCATGATGGAGAAAGAGCACTGAAGAGAGAAGAAAAGCTACACCAGTGATGACCACATGTGCTGTTTGGTATACATGGTGTGTATTTTCATTGAATCCTCAAGACAGTCACAGACCCAGAGGAGCAGAGCCTGGGGAAGGTTCCCCTTAGTCTAAGGTTCTACAACCATCATGGGAACATGGGTTCTGAAGCTGGGTCTTGCTGCCCAGGCTTAGCTCTGCTCTTCCCTCTCACTAATACCCTGCCTGATGCCAGGCCTGGGCATGGGGTGCTATGCATCATCAGTCCACAGGTGAGCCCTGCAGGTGTGGAGGGAGCACAGGAAGGTGGGGGACTGAGCTGTGGACAACACAAGGGAGAAAGCCTTGGAAGCTATTATCTGGGAGGCTGGCAATTATGGGGTGATAACTGGGCAACTGCAATATAAGGTGGAATAAGAACCCAGGAGAAGAGGACAACTAAGGAGCGGATGCTCGATGAAAACACAGAAGCCCAGGCCCCTCTCTCACAGGCCCATGCCTGGTTAGCTCTGACGCCAGCTGAATAGGAAGCACGGCAAGTTTGAGACTCTCTTGTATAAACCATAAGCCTCAGTGTCAGGGGCATGTGCTGTGAGGACACATGAGATATCAGTCTGTACAGGGCAGATAGGGAATAAGGCATGCTCGTCAAACAAGACCTGCACCTCCCAGCCTTCTGCATGGGGTTTATACACGTCTCCCAGAAAGGAAGGAGAGAGCAGAAGTCATGGCCATGAAGGGTGCAACTGCTGTTTTTGGGAATAGACAACTCTGAATAAAGAAAAGGCTTCGTGGCCGAAGAGGCTATGAGCAGGCTTCTTAACCAGCAGGAAGTTGGCCAGCCTCATCGTGTGGATTATGCTATTTTGGGTTGACTTCACATGCCAAGATGCTACGTGCACGGTCCCATGACATTCATGTTGGAAATTATTGCTGAGAAGATGGTAAGAGGCCAAACCTCAGCAAAAATAGCCATAGGTGCCTCCATTGAGGGGCAGTGTCTTCCCTCCCCACAGCATTCTGCTGCTGGCTGGGGCTGCATCCCACTAAAGACCATCACTCTAGGCACTGCCACGTGGCAACCTGGGCCACTCTTCCTTCTTCTTCTTCTTTTTTTTTTAGTATTGTGGTCAATTTCTTTTCTTTTCTATTTTTCTTTTTTTGAGACAGGGTCTCATTATGTTGCCCAGGCTGGTCTCAAACCAGCCTCAAACCATAGTGAGATCATAGTGAGGATGAAGTGATCCTCCTGCCAGGAGTAGCTGGGACTACAGGTGCGTGCCACTGCACTCAGCTAAGATCATTTTTAAAATACAACGTATGACAGTGAAGTCTGAGGAAATTCCTTTGAATAGATGGACATGCAGAGAAAACGCTTCTAAAATCTAGGAAAAGTTTACGAAGTTGGCTGGGGATTCACCAATTGCCAAACCATGAGGCTGCATCGCTGTTTCTGGTTATGTTTCTAAGGTAAGCATCTCTGTAGGGACACTGAGAGGTGACCAGGGGATCATTTCGCCCAGGGACAACTGCCCCACTGAGCCACCTTGACCAGACCCCCTCGAGGGAACAAGGTTGACACCTCCCAAAGACAGTTCTTCACCTTCTCTGGACAACTGACTGACCACATTGGCCTGTATCTCAGAACCTTCTACAATTTAGATTCACATTGAACCACTGAGGATAGCAAACAGAACCCAGGATTCAGACAGACCCTCTAACGATTGTGGGCCTAAGGCTGAGGCCTGCAAACCTGCACTCACCACTCACGGATGCTACTCCCGGGAAATTTTCCTTAACATCTTTCCTGTTGGCATCTTGTTTCATGTAAAATAGAAGTAAAGTCTGAGATCAAGGGGGTAGTTTGAGTAAAAAAACTGTAGTATTTTAATTTTAGTTGGATAACCACAGAATGTGCTATGCATCCTATAATTTGCCATTAAAAGGAGAATATGGGGCTGAATCACATTTTCTTCAAATATTATGTCCCTCGGTGCCAACAAAGAGTGTTCATTTTAGAGTTAGACTGGGAAAAATAAACACTGTGTCACAAGTGATAGCTTTGGTTAGAAATGTCTTTAGGACAGGCCAGCATGCATGTTGTCAAATGACAATGCATGGCCTCTTCCCAGGGTCATGTGAGGCCAGTCACAGGGAAGCTGAATTATTCCCAATGGTCCACACAGGCCTGGTGGCAGGAGGTGAGGGGGAAGGCACGATACTCACAGGAACTTTCCATTTGTCTTTGATCCTATCAGGACAATTTGCTCAGATTCTTCCCGAGAGATTTTTCCATGGAACCAAGGCATTTTTTCATGGGCTGTGGTGGCGATCAGCTTCTCCAGCTGAGGCTTCTGACTGATGATGGCCTGTTCCAGAGCCTGACCCTGCCACATGGAGAGCAGAGCAGAGTAAACCATACCGAGGAAAAATGAAAATGATGCAGAAGGCATTTCCAATCTGTCTCGAGTCCTGGCATCAAACCTTATTCACTCACTCATTCAGTAAATAAAACCAGAAAGACCTTTACACATTACTTAAGTACTTTCAAGTGTATAAATAAAAAGAATATGGCTGGGCATGGTGGCTCACACTTATAATCCCAGTATTTTGGGAAGCCAAGGAGGATGGTTCACTTGAGGTCAGGAGTTCGAGACCAGCCTGGCCAGCATGGTGAAACCCCATCTCTACTAAAAACACAAAAATTAGCCAGGTGTAGTGGCACATGCCTGTAATCCCAGCTACTCGGGAGGCTGAGGCAGGAGAATCGCTTGAACCTTGGAGGCAGAGGTTGCATTGAGCTGAGATCATGCCACTGCACTCCAACCTGGGTGACAGAGCAAGACTCTGTCTCAAAAAATAAAAAATAAAAAAATAAACATACATATCCTTTGCTGTGGCAATCCCAACCCTTTCAAAGTTTATCCTGCAGATGTTGCATACAAGCGTAGTATACGATAGGTCTAGAGCAATGTTGTTAGCAGCGTTTATTCATAAACAGCAAATGCGTCCATCAATAGGTACTAGTTAAATAAATTATGGTGCATAGCAGGTGATACCAGATAGCCAAAGAACGGGTGATGCAACTATATGAGTGTTGACACAGAAAGTTCTGCAAGAGATATTAGGCAGCCATAAAATCAAGTGCCTATCAGTGTGTATGGTAGGACCTTGTCAGATAAACAGAAACCAATCAACACCTATCAATGCCTCTCTGAAAAGGCCCTCCATGCACTGGGTAATGGCGGTTCCCTGCGGTGGAGAAACCCACACTGCTGGCACAAAGGGACCCACCCTCTCAGCTGTGGCTGTGAAAGAGGAGAGGCTCTTATTAGAGAGAGGAATTTTCTGGCCAAAATTGACGCTTAAGGAGATGGTTGTGTTATTTGGGCACACAGGGCACATAGGTACACATGTTGCATGTAGCCAGGAAGTCTGTGTGGGGTCACAGGGCCCCCTGGGCCCAGGGAGCAGGACCAGCTGTGGCCCACCTGCAGGTTCCATGTCTGCTTCACATATTCCCTGATGAGGTTTTCCTTCAAGTCCTCAAAGGGCCCAGTCTTGGGCTGCACCCCTTGGGGCCGGTTGAAGGGCTTCTTGAGGAGGCAGACCAGGCCATCAGACTCCTGGGAGTGGTAGTGGCAGAGGTCGGCGGGGCTGGCATGGGTCCTGCCGCCGGCGATGGCGTAGGTGCCGTTCAGCTCCCGCTCGATGGTGTAGTGGTGTGCCTTCCTCCCGTGGGCCACGGACAGGGCGAAGCCGCCCAGGTAGTTGCGGCTCTGGCGCAGCAAATAGAGCCCATCACTCATGCCCCCCTGGACCAGGTAATCTTCTGCCTCCTCCCGGGTGATATTGCCGAAAAAGAAGGGCAGGTGGTTGGCGCTGTCAGCCATGCCGCTGCTGGCCATGCTTCAGGGGCTGGAGGGCACACACCCGCGCAGGTGTCCACCTGGGCAAGACAGAGACAGAGAACTTTGGTGAGGAATCCACGTGGCAGGGAACGTTTGCTAAAACCACTCAAACCCTTTCAAAGTGGAGACAAACCCTTCCATCTCTGAACAAACGCACTTCCCTCTTTGGCCCTCCCAACGCACAGTTGTCTTTCTGTTCACATCGTCATTACAGTTTCCAGCACGCCTTCCAACTAAGCTAAAATCAGAGCATTTGATGGAAGTGACCAAATTAAATAATTCTTTTTTTGGGGGGTGGAGGGTGGGGAAAGACAAAGAATTCTAAAAATAAACATACCACAAAGAGAAGCAAACAGAAGGGCTATTGCAAAACAGGACTCTTGGACTGACCCTTAGGGTCCCAGCGGCACACAGGAGGCAGAATTTACATGAGCACAAACCAACATGCTCCTCCTGAGTCCAGACAATGTTAGAGAAGCCTCACTCCTCATCACAGTGATATTACCAAGGAGGACCCTACCACCGCCTCACCCACCTGAGCTGCGAGACGCTGCCTCGAGCAGTCAGTCACACGCTGGTGCTGAGCACCAGAGGTGAAGTGAGGCCAGATTGAGGGCCCACACGGAACTGAGACTTGTGGTCACCACAAGGCCTTCCCACCTCCAGCCCGGGGCTATGACAGCAACAAGCCATTGCCTGAGACATGAAGAGTGGCACCTTCCCAGCTCCCGAGGCCTGGGGCCCATAGGCTGTCTTCTCCCTGCTTCTCCAGACCACTTCTTGGGCAACGCCACTTCCCATCTGCAGGGCCCGTGTTAAAGAGATAGTGCCGGTTCCCAGCCCATGAGGACATCTGACATAGGAGAGACACTGCTTGCAGTAAATAAATACATTTCAGAAGCAAAAAGGAAGGCGGCCAATGCATATTTAATATGGAGAATATTTCTTCTCAATTATGGTTGTAAATTAGAAGGATACATATTGCCAGCCCCAAAAGTATCCAAGGAGGCACATTTTAACCAAAAGGGGCTGGTCGTGAATGGAAAATTATCTAGATGACTCCATCCATTTATCCAGGGAGCAAAGTGCATGTCCCTCATGGTATACACACACACACACACACACACACACACACACACTCCATACCACATGCACGCCACACACGCTATGAACACATGCCACACCTGCACTACACACACACCATGTACTACATGCACACTATGCACATCACACACACCAAACACATAAACTACATACACACCACACACATGAAACACACTACACACACCACATGCTACACTACATACATGCTACACACACAAAACAGACACGAAACACACCACTGCATGCACACTACACACATCACACACACTACACCACACACATACACATACACACAAACTACATACACACCACACACACATTCCACGTTATGTATACACAAAACACACATGAAACACACCACACGACTACATGCACACTACACACATCACATACAGTACACCACACATGACACACATCACATACACTACACCACGCACACACACACTCCATACCACATGGACACATGCATGCCACACACACTATGAACACATGCCACACCTGCACTACACACACACCATGCACTACACGCACACTACACACATCACACACACACCACATGCACAAACTACATATACATCACACACACAACACACTACAAACAACAGACACTGCACACACAACACAAACTACATACACACCACATACAACACACTACACACACCACACACCCCCCACACACTATGTACTACACGGACACTACACACATCACACACACCAACTACATACACACCACACACACAACACACTACACACATCACACACTGCACACACAACACACAAAAACTACATACACACCACATACAACACACTACACACACCACACACACTACACACACGTACTACATGGACACTACACACATCACACACACCACGCACACAAACTACATACACACTACACACACAACACACTACACACATAGCACACTGCACACACAACACACACAAACTACATACACACCACATACAACACACTACATACATAACACACTACACACACCATGTACTACACACACTACACACATCACATACACCACACACACAAACTACATACACACCACACACACTACACACTACACACATCACATACTACACACATATCACACACAAACTACATACCACACACACCATACTATACACAACACATGCTACACTACATACACAGTACACACACAAAACACACATGAAACACACCACACAACTACATGCACACTACACACATCACACACACACCACACACATACATCCCCCCATACTACATGTACACTACATGCGTGCCACACATACGGACACATACCACACATGCACTACACACACACCATGCACTACATGGACACCACACACACACAAACTACGTACACACTACACACACAACACACTACACACAACACACACACACTGCACACATACCACACAAAAACTACATACACACTACACACACAACACATTACACACATCTTATACACACTGCACACATGCCATACACAAACTACACACACACTGCACACATAACATACTACACACAGTATACACAAACTACATACACAGTACACACACAATACACTACATGCAGCACACAAACTACATACACATTACACACATAATACACTATACACACCACACACACTGCAAACACACCACACACACAAACTACATACATGCCACATACACACCATAGTACACACAACTCACACTACACTAC
The DNA here is from genome assembly GCF_028885625.2 of Pongo pygmaeus. NCBI lineage: Eukaryota > Metazoa > Chordata > Mammalia > Primates > Hominidae > Pongo > Pongo pygmaeus. The sequence goes on from NC_072386.2 coordinate 79,934,779, forward strand.
ATACACACTACACACACAAAACACACACGAAGCACACCACACCACAGACCCTGCACCACGATGATGTGAAGTGGCTTCTTCTCAACATGCACTATCCTACAAGGGGCTATAAAATGTAAGAGCGTCAGCCTGACACAGGCGACAGAGTTTTCCCCAGACGGTGTCCTGAAGTCAGTACTCCTGGGCGAGCCCCTAATGAGGCATGGGTTCTATTATAATTTGAGGGTATTAATCATCATTTCCTGGCTTGCCTCTCACAGCAGTTGACTATCAATGACTTTTCTTTGTCCAACAAGTTTCTAAAAATTCATCTCTTAGCAAGGTGTTTTTGTTTTTGTTTTTTAAGGTATATCTACATTTACTTTTGAGTCTAAGAATGCTGTTAAAAGAAAGACATCTTTGGAAACACAGTATGCTGATGAGTCTCTTGGAAGAAATACTTCTCTTCCGACTGCTTTCCCCTTTCTACAATTTTTTTTTTTTTTTTTTTTTTTTTTTTTTTTTTTAGTAGAGAGGGGGTTTCACCGTGTTAGCCAGGATGGTCGCAATCTCCTGACCTCGTGATCCGCCCACCTTGGCTGGGCGTGGTGGCTCACGCCTGTAATCTACAATGCTTTTGTTGCAGGCCAGCCACTGACCCCAGCCTGCCTTTCCCCCACTCCACCCTTTTCCTGCAGTGGGTCTTCTTGGGCCTCCAACCTCATTTCCATTGTTTCCCCTGCAGCCCAGCACATCTCATACTTCCACGTGGCTTGGGGGCTCTGATACCCCCAGGGCCTGAGACGCTGCTGCTCCTGCAATCCTGATGATGCGGATGCTGGGTTCTCACGCCACCTGAGACCAGGCTTTCCATCTTCTCTGCCTTCCCTGCCCAGGCGGTGCCCCAGCCAGGAACCCAGGAGTCCTCCACAGGCCTTGCATTCTCTAAGGTTCGTTTTCCAAGAGCCCTTGGTGCATGTTCCGTACTGCCCGTATCCATGACCCCTGCTTGGCCTAATCCTGTCCTTTCCATTGCTGCCCTTCACTCCTCACCTTCTGCCCTCCTGCTTCCTGACGCCTCCCTCTTCAGCTGCCTGGTCCTCCCTCAAAGCACACATCAGCCCTCCCTGCCCCTTCCAACATGCCCAGTCCACAGATCACACTGGACTGCACCGGGATGCTGTGGCTTCCCCTTCTTGTTCTCACCACGTGTGCTTTCTGCTGAGGTGTGCAGCTCTTCCTCCCAGCCATCTCAGTCACCCTTGCAGACCCAACTCAAATAACCCCGTCGCTGTGTACCTGGCCCCAATGCTCGTGTCCCGTCTGCAGGGCCTAGGTTGCTTTTTATGTAGTTGCAGAACAGCAGACTGCACCATCAGCTCCAACTGAGACAGTAATTTTGTAGGAACAAAATTTTAAATAAAATGAGAGCAAATACTTTTTAATTCATATAAATCTTAACATAGCTACTATTTACATAGTAAATAGCCAAATGATTGGCTTGTCACTAATCATTACATCGGTGCTGGCACTTGGGCATGAATCCCATATTGAAGTGAATGGACAGGAAGTGAGACAGGCTGTGATCAGGTCTTGGGGAGCATCTGCAGACCCGGAGCAGCCTCCAGGCACACGCCAGGGACATTCTGTGTGGCTTTGATGGTGCATTGCAGATATGTTCCCAAGCAGGCGGCAGAAGAATGTGCTACACTCAGTGTCAGCACCGATGTGGCTGATGGCCCTTTTCTGGCCATGTGACTTCCTGTGCTGGAGTTGACCTGGGTGTGTTGGTGGTGATGGTTTGGGCAGAATCACTGGTTCACTGCAAGGACAGCTTACAGCACATTTTTGGGCTATTTAATTGGGGGAATAAACAATGTCCATGGTGTTCCTGTGTATACCTTCTCAGGACTGGCACCCACCGGCACCCACCCGGGGCCTTGTCCTGGTCTCCAACCTCCTCTTTCTCAGGCCACCTTGGCAAGAGATGGCCGTCTCCATTCCAGCCACTGCCCACAGTGGCCCAGGCTGCTGTTCTCAGCTCCACTTTTCAGATATCAGCTCTCAGTCAGTATGGCAAATCCAGAGAGTCTCACTTTTCACCCAGCGTAGTCTTGGCCACAGCTGTGGCATCTCTGTCACTTCCACCAACTGAGACAGGGACAGAGCCCGCGACTTTCCCCTGCAGGCATTCCTCCTGCACACACAGACTCGGCCCTTCCCACCTGATGCTTTTGCCAACTCACAATGCTTAACTCTGACTACAGGAACAGCCCATGGCTCAAATTCTCTTTAGCATTCCCAGGGATCATTTTCTTCTAAATAGTGTTTAGAACTTGCTCCCTATTTTTTCTTAATTCAACATTCCCAGTTATTTTTTCCACGTGTGACACTACTTCATTCCAAAGCACAAAACTGAGAAACAAACCAGGCTGCTTAGCTCCTCCTTAACTCCACCTGTACCCCTCAGCCTGCAGGGTCTGGCACCTCAGTGAACACCTGGGCAGGTAGTGGTTCAGCAAAGAGGGTTTTCAGGTGTCAGGTGAGCTCCTGAAAACACTGCAAATCCCTTGCTCTTTTGAGACCTTTTTTGTGACACAAGTTAAATGTGCACTTAGTTGTAGAAAAACGTTTTTTGACATGAAATAATCTTTTGTAATGTCCTGGGCCACATACCTCCCTTTCCTGCCTAATTTTTCTCTGCAGCACATCTCCATAAGGCAGCAGCCCTTTAAATCATGATTCACTGTTGAATTTGAGTATTGTCTTGTTCCTCCCACCAAAGGGCCACTCTGGGAGGTGAGAATAGGATGACCTTGTTCACTGCCATATCACCATGCCTGGAACAGCTCCTGGTGCAGGATAAGTCATCAAAAATATTTGTTGGTTAATGGGTATTTATTTCTCTCCACTGAGCTCCTGATCTGCATGTCTGCTTATCTGACATCCCCCCTTGGATGTGTAACAGACAAGTTGACCTCTACATACTCCAGATGAGGCTTTTGACTCCTCCTGCCACTCCCTCAGCAAATCTCTTCCTCCCTCAGTCTCTCCTAATTGAGGAAATGACACTGAGCACCACAGTTGCTGAGGATGAGACCCCTGCTGCTTTCAGGAGTCTTCCCTCTCACCAAGTCAGTAAGGAATGTGCTTTCTACCAGAAGCATTGGCCACTCACACTGATGCAGGGAAGCCATGAGCTTGTGCAGGAGCTGAGCTCCATCTGATGCAGTTACAGGGATGGAGAATCTTGAAACAGGTTAGATGAGCTGGTCTCCAGGGTCCTCTCAGTAGCTTTTCTTTAAAATATATTCCCAAGCCATCATGTCTCCCCATAGCTCCTGAGGCTGCCCTCGTGGAAGCCACTGCCATCTCTCAGGTATTGGAAGTCTCACCTGGTCCTTCCTTTCCTTACTGACAATTCCCTACCCTGAAGGTGGAGTGAGGCTCACAAGGAACCTCTCCATCCACATCACAACGCAAATCTTCATCGCTCCTCCACAAGGCTCTCCTTGACCAGGCCCGAGACCTGCAACCTCACCTGGCTCACTATCTCCACCACACTGTGCTTCTGCCTCCAGGTTGAGGCCTCTCCTGACTCCTGCTTGGCTTCCTCCTTCTCAGGCCTGTACTCAGAGAGTTGCATCATGATGATCCAGTCTCAGGTGCTGCTTCAGCCTGCTTCGGCCTACCTCGTCCACCCCCGCACATAGTTAACTTCTCAAAAGCATCTATTACCTTTGTAGCATCAACACAAACCTGCCCTTTCCTTAAAATGTGAGCTCCAAAGGTCTGGAGATTTCACTGCCTTGCTCAGGCTTCAGGGTTTAACCAGAGCCTGGCAAAATCCTGCTTAATGGAAACATGTTGCTCTTTGCTTTTTAGGATTTCCACAGTGAATATACAACTGACCCTTGAACAATGTGGGGATGCTGACCACCCACCATGTAGTAAAAATTCATGTATAACTTTTGACTCCCCCCAAACTTAACTAATAGTCTACTGTTGACCAGAAGGCTTACCTATAACATAAATAACTGATTAACACATATTTTGCACGTTATATGTATCATATACTATATTCTTATAGTGAGGTAAGCTAGAGAAAAAAATGTCATTAAGAAAATCATAAGGAATAGAATATATGTTTACAATACTGTACTGTATTTATCAATACCATAAATTTATTGTCATCTGTTTACAAGATGACTCATCCATCTGAAATGGCAGGCAACCACGGCTACAGTCCTCCATCTACAATCCTCATCAAGCAATTCAGCTTTTTCTTATAATGTCATGACTTCTTGGGAGCACTTCCAGCCTCACTGTGACCCTTCATATGGGACCCATGGTCTTATTCAGGTTGTATGGTATTGCACTAAACATTATGAAAAATACTTGAGAACTGCAAGAGATCACTTATTAAAGATTGCTTTTTACTGCAATATGCAATTTACTGGAGAGATGAACTGCTCACACAGAGATGATGAGCATCACACAGTGATTTAGGCAGGTACTTGCAACTCTGGAGCTCCTCACAATAGCAACAGGAAGTGGCTATGAAATTATTACAGCAGTACAGTGTGTACTGCAGTTAATTTTATGCAATTATGATTTAATACTGCATCTTTATATTTATTTACATTTTCCTTGACTGTGAATGGCACCATATATGGTCTATAAGTATTTGTGTGTAACTTTTGATAAATTTTAATTTTATAATAGATTTGTATATATTTTATGGTAGTAAATGAAAAAATAGACTACATATATTTTGTGCATTCAATATATACTTAACTTTTTCTTAACTTTTTTTTTTTTTTTTCGAGATGAAGTCTCGCTCTGTTGCCCAGGCTGGAGCACAGTGGCGCAATCTCAGCTCACTGCAAGCTCCGCCTCCCCAGTTCACGCCATTCTCCTGCCTCAGCCTCCCAAGTAGCTGGGACTACAGGTGCCTGCCACCATGCCTGGCTAATTTTTGTATGTTTAGTAGAGACGGGGTTTCACCTTGTTAGCCAGGATGATCTTGATCTCCTGACCTCGTGATCTGCCCTCCTCAGCCTCCCAAAGTGCTAGGATTACAGGCGTGAGCCACAGCGCCCGGCCAACATTTTTTATATTTCTGGGCTATGGAGTTCATCTGCAAGTTTTTAAAATTGTCAAAAACCTTCAAAACTTTTTTCCAATATTTTTGTTGAAAAATAAATCCGCATATAAGTGAACCCACATGGTTCAAACCTGTAACGTTCAAGGGTCAAAATTGTATGTTGCTTTTGTAATAAAAATGCTAAACATGCAATTGCTGTGTGTCCAGATGGAGGCTAACAGGGCCAGAATCAGAGAGTCCTGGCAACTAATCTTCGAGATGGTCCAGCCCTGTGGCTGCTTCAGATGGAGCTTGGTTCCTACATGAGCTCCTGGCCTCTTAAGGGAAGGGAACTCACTCCAATGTGTGCCCGATGCTTCTGTTGGAAAACACTTTCTTATCTGATTCCCCATCTCTCCTTCCCCATCTCTCCTCCTCCATTTCCCATCTTCCAACTGTGCACGGGACAAAGAGAACACAGCCAGTTCTGCTTCCCCAAAACAACCTGCAAATGCTTGCTCTTGGCAGCCACTCCAAGTCAATGCATTCTTCCTGCCTTGACATTATTTCAAGACCTCTCACTCATTTTGTCCAAACAATTTCACATCACCCAAGCCCCTCTTAAAAGTGCACCGGCCCCAATGATGCTGCCAAGATTTCCTGGGCCCGTGTCCAACTGTCCATGAATGCAGCTATGGGTGGCCCAATCCGTCCAACATCTCTGCTGGGCTTCTGGAGAATGAACAGCTTCCCTTTTCAAAAGCATGTGGTCAAAACATATCCTCCCCCTCAATTTACAAATTAAGATGGTTGCCTTTACCCTGTTCCCCCTCCTTATGATGGTCCCACACATTTCCATCTGGCACCATTCATCACATTAGCTTGGGGTTACTCAACCTTGGCACTCTTGACATTTGGGCTGGATCCTTCTCTGTTATGTGTGTAGGGTCGGGGGCTGTCTTGTCTAGTACAGACTGTTGAGCAGCATCCCTGGCCTCTCCCCAGTAGATGCCAGTAGCACCCCATTCCCCAATCATGACAGCCAAACATCATCTCCAGATTGCCAAGTGTTCCCTAAGGGTAACTTACTCCTGACTGGAAACCACTGTGTCAGCTGTTGTGGACACAAATCTGATGTGCCCCTGCTCTAGCCCAGGGGTGTCCAATCTTTTGGCTTCCCTGGGCCATACTGATAAAAGAAGGATTGTCTTGGGCCAGATATAAAATATACTAATACTAATGATAGTTGATGAACTACAGAAAAGAAGGGAAAGAAATCTCATAATGTTCTAAGAAAGCTTACAAATTTTAGTTGGGCCACATTCATAGCTATCTTGGATCACATATGGCCTAGGGCCACAGGTTGGATAAGCTTGTTCTAGCCTTTTTACCAATAAATTAGATGAACAAATATTCCCCTATTTAATTTGTTAATATCATTGCCAATGAACAAAAGGCAAGGCTGGAAAGGAATGGAGCCCCGTGGAGGTGGTTCCACTGGGCCAGAGAGCAGGAAACCCAGGGGTACAGAGGTGAGAATCAGGAAGGCTGGCGACCCGGCCCAGCTTTGTGTGACCTGGGCACCATAGCAACAGAGTTCCTCACTGGTGAAAGGGGATGACAGTATACCAAAGCTACTGTAACTAATTGCAGTCATGAGTGGGGAGTGTGGAGGGGTGCCCAGGGCAACTGGACCCTCTCAAGTGGGAACTTTGAATACAGAAGGGAAGGATAAGTCATGGTGAGATGAAGAAAAGAGAAAAGCATGGGCAGCCAGACCCACACTTCATAAGAAGGCGTGTGTGTGTGTGCATGTGTGTGCACACATGTGTGTGCATGAGGCTGGGAGACAGACAGACATGCCCACCCCCACTGAGGATGGTGGAAAGTCAGTGAGGGCTTGGACTGAACCAAAGACAATGCTTCCTTACCTCAAAATCCTCCCTAGTGCCAGTCAGGCTTCACCTTTCACATGGTACACCATGAGGAGTTAAATCTAGAACGGAGTCAGATTTATTCTACAGGCTTTGATTCTTTCTGCCCCACACCGAAGAAGCCCTGCCAGCCACCCTCCTGGAGCCTGCAGAAATGGATGAGCCCAACATATCCCACTAGCATCCTCATGTCTTCCATGTGTTTTATTTAAATTATACTGTATCCTTTTGCACTTACTGGCATGTTTCAATCTTCTCTTCCAACTAGACTTCCATAGTCCATTTCCCCTATGCCAGGACTAAGGCTGACTATACAACCTTTGCCCTTTAAAATGCATTTAGTCGGGAAACTATCATTTGTATAGTTCTACCTTATCAGGCAGCAACTTTATAGATGAAGAGCAATAGATCCATGCTTGCCACCATAAGTACAATGTTTCAGATACCCTTTGAGCTAATTAAGAAATGATGTTTCTAGGGCAGTCTGACTGGAAGATTAGGCACAGATGCTCACACCTGAGCAAGCAGCTGAACAAGCTGTCCAGAGCCCATTCCTCTGGCAGAGGAAAATTTCATCCCCTACAGAGGAACAGCCAGTATGAATGCCAACATGATGAAGCGGGGCTGAGCTCTACAGGCCCACCTGACACTAACACTCCCAGCTCCCTGTCCCACCTTAGAGTTTTAGTTCTGTTTTTTTTTTTTTTTTTTGTCTATATTCCCCAAAGCCACTAGAATAGACACTCCATTAGTGTAAGTATGTTTACCATTTTGTTCCCTACTGCCTAGAACAGAGGCTACTTTAAGTATGGGTCTTTAGACTTCAAATTTTGTTGGAGAGTTAAAATGTATACATGGCAGGCAGCCTCCAAGATGGTGCCCAGTGATCCTCACTTCCTGGTACTCCCATCCCTTGTACACAGAGTGGCTGACTGCAGAGTGACAATGTTGGGTCTCTGAAGCTAGCTCATGAAAGCCCTTAACACTTTTCCTCAGCTTTTGGATTGCTCACTCTGGGGAAACCAGGTGCCTCGTTGGAAAGATGCTCAAGTAGCTCTTTGGGGAGGCTCATGTGGTAAGGAACTGAGGCCTCTAGCCAATAACCAGCACTAAGTGACCAGCCGTACGAGCAGCCACCTTGGAAGAGTATCCTCCAGCCTCTATCAAGCCTTCAGATGAGACTGTAGCCCTGGCCCACACCTGACTACAATTCTACAGAGGGCCTGAGCCTACCCAGCTATCTCAAATGCTTGGCTCACAGAAATTATGAGCAATAATAAGTAATTATTGTTGTTTTAAACCACTAAGTTTAGAGTGATCTTTTATGTAGCAACAGATAACTGATATAGTATGTGCAATGGAGTTGGGCGAGAGAAGCAACAGTGCTTAATAGAAATTTAAATAAATATTTGAATGAATTGTTGACAAAAAAGGCTGGTGAGTGTATGAGCTGGTTCTAGGAGCTGGGCTCTGGCAGAATCAGAAGAAGACTTTCTGGTATTGAAGAGGTACGTGGAGCTAAAATAGAGGTTAGGAAGGAAGGAGCTGAGCCCAGTGTGTGCTCCTGGAAGCTGCCTGCCTCACCCTGGCTTCCTTCATGTCCATGTTTACCTGTAGAAAATAGTTAGAGGACTAGCTGCCCAAACCTTGCAAGGGCCACATTATCTGAGCCTGGCACTTAGAGATTATGGGAACCAGGATCAAAGGCAGAGGCCAAAGTTCTGATTAATTTATTATCACTAGTAACATTTTAACTAATAAATCTTCATAGTGTCATTTCTTTCTTTTCTTTATTCTCTCTCCATTTCATCAATACCATACTTCTGGTTCTGTTCTCTTTCCATCTTATGCATGAAACAAAATACAGTTGCTTCTTGTTATTCACAGTAGTTATGCTCTATAAAGTCACCATGAAAGCTGAATTTGCAAATCCTGAACAGTTGCTCCTAGGGAAATATGGTGTTAGGTTTTTGTGATCCTCTGGTTACAACATTTTTGTCAATCAATCAATACAGAACCTTGTTTTATGTGTATTTCTATTTAAAGATATTTATTTCATATATATTGTTGATTCATTAACATTGAACTCATGGTCAACAGCACAATAACCCATGCCTGAAAGTAGCTTCCCTAACACACGTATTTTCTCTGTAAAGCACATCACAACCTTCTTGCACTTAGAGACACCAGACAGTAAGTACTTTAGCACTGTGTTTGGGGCAATTTTTAAATAGCAAAATCACCCCAAAAAAGCACAAAAATGCAAAAACCATGGACTAAGTGGGCCAAGAGAAAAGAAAATGTGTTTATAAGAGCTAAAACAAGAAAGCAGAGTGTCACCTTCTGCGACCTCAACATATGTGTTGGGTGACTCAAATTTTTCACTGCTTTGTGCATGTCACAAATGACTGCAAAAGTGCTGTGAGTATTGATTTTGGGGTTGCAAACAGATTTAAATGAGTAGATGAATGCAGAGATATGGAATCCATTAATCATGAGGACTGATAGTAAGTAATTTTCCTTCCGTCTCCCCAGCCTTCCCTGAAAAGATCCAACCTCATCCATAAAGATATATAAATTTACCTTGGATGATTTGCGAAAATAGTTATCTCTATGTAAGACTGTGTTCTTAAATATATTACTCCTATCTCATAAATCTGTGTTCATTTCAGCATTTTCTAGCTTGGCATCGAACCAGAAGAGGTAGCCTATGTCTCTATATCCCTTTTCATTAACCCATCTGTCCTAGTTATCGAGGGGCCTCAGCCCTGAGATTCCAGGCTTCTGCTTTTCTTGAGACCCACTGAAGCATGGCTCCTGCAGGTGCTGCCTCCTCCCCTCCAGCCCCCTCAACTTCCTGTAGTGCACATTTCCAGCAGTGCTTAGCGATTGAAGGTGTCTCACTTTCACATCCCTGGGCCATGAGAGCCCTCCTGTCATACAGACTGAAGTGACAGTGGGGGAAATAAGTGGTTCTCTGGGAAAAGATCACCTGCAAACAATTGCTGCCAAATCCATACCATTTAAGGGAACAAAATCAGCATAGTGCAGAAAGATATCCAGGCTTATCACGCTCAAACCACACAGCCCCCTCAATGCAAAGCAGCCCTGTTAAGATGCGCCTAGGAATTTCCTCTGCAGCTTGAAGCTGAGAAAATTGTCAAGACTTGGGTGAAAGGAAACTTCATCTGTGGGTTAATTTTCATAAGAAAGAGGAGGCCGGGTGCGGTGGCTCACGCCTGTAATCCCAGCACTTTGGGAGGCTGAGGCGGGTGGATCACAAGGTCAGGAGATCGAGACCATCCTGGCTAACAGGGTGAAACCCCGTCTCTACTAAAAATACAAAAAATTAGCCAGGCATGGTGGTGGGCGCCTGTAGTCCAGCTACTTGGGAGGCTGAGGCAGGAGAATGGCGTGAACGCGGCAGGCAGAGCTTTCAGTGAGCAGAAATCATGCCACTGCACTCCAGCCTGGGCGACAGAGCGAGACTCCATCTCAAAAAAAAAAAAAAAAAAAAAAAAAAGGAATGAGTCCAACCAGAGGGAGAATTGATCTTGCTGGTTTGGTCAGGGACTGGCTGATTAATTACAGAGAAATGACCAAGGAAGAGGCGATGTGATGGGACCACCCCACCCAGCACCAGGCTCTGCAAACAAGCATGTTTGACTCATCTGCAAAGGGCTGGGGGCACTGCCTTGTGCGGCAGGATCCCACTGTGCAAAAGAAAACATGTGGACACAGACCTGTGGCCTCAACACTAAGGAACAGAACCCCAGCTGCAGGGCCTGAGTTGGCCTTGCATCCACTCCACTGGCTTCATCAATAGGTATCACTTGCCCTCCACGGTGCCATCCTGAGGCCTGCCTGTGCATCACACTGCACAGGGTGCCTGGTCTCCAAGGCACATCCTTACATCGTGCACATTCTGCTGAGCGGTTGACTCTCCCTTATTTGCAGGCATGCACGGGGGACTTCTTAGTATATAGAGATACACATTTCAGAAACACAAAGTGAAGCTAAGGATGGCAGCATGAGGCATGATTTTTACCAATGTTTAGAAATAGAGGGATATTGAAATACTTGAAAACATTATCCAAACCTTCAACACCAAATTCTCTTGCTGTGCCTCCAGAACTTAAAAGATTGAAAGTGCATCAAGTAAAGGCTGATCTATCTCAACCAACACATAGACATTTTCAAGCTCTGCAAAAGACACTCAGAAATCTCTTTTCTATGCCCACCTTGCCATAATTAACACAGAAAACAGATATTATGCTTTGGTGTTAACATTATGTTAACGTAAATGTTAACTCTCTGTGTAGTTTTAAATAAACAACCAGCCCATCTGGTGCATTTAATTTACAATCTAAGTGATTGATTCACTCAATATGCCTGTTGAGCATCTATCACGTGCAAGTCATTATGTCAGGCACCATGTGAGAGAAAAATGAATCTCCTGCCTCCCTGACAACAGGTAGGCAGAAATGGCTCACGAAAGTAAGAGAATAAGGATCTGGTCCGAGAGTTCCACTTTCATCCTGGGGACTGTGTGATTTCCAGGTTCTCTACTATCCTCACCTCTTCTTGCCTCTAAGTGGGACTGGCCAAAGCCACCTGCAGATTCTAGTTCTTGGCAGGACTCTGGCTCATGAAAGCCCACATGTCTGGTTTTTCCTGAGTGTGGTCTTCAGGGCACCCCACCCTCAGGCTCCCTTCTGGAAAGCACGGTCCTGGGCCCACCTCAGACCCAGGAAGTATGGCATACAGACAAGAAGGGTAAATTTTAAACAGCTTCCTAGGTGATTTTTTTTTTTTGAGATGGAGTCTTACTCTGTCACCCAGGCTGGAGTGCAATGGCACGATCTCCACTCACTGCAACCTCTGCCTCCTGGGTTCAAGCAATTCTCCTGCCTCAGCCTCCTGAGTAGCTGGGACTACAGCGCATACCACCACACCCAGCTAATTTTTTGTATTTTTAGTAGAGACAGGGTTTCACTATATTGGCCAGGCTGGTGTCAAACTCCTGACCTCATGATCCGCCTACCTCAGCATCCCAAAGTGTTGGGATTACAGGTGTGAGCCTCTGCGCCTGGCCTGCTTCCCAGGTGATTTTTAAGCACTCTAATGTTTGAGAACCTCTGCTATAATCTAGTATTGCCCTATTCGAGTGCTACAGTGTGACAGGGAGGCAAGTTGACCGCGTTCAGTGTGAGCGAAAGCAAGTTGCCACTTGCCACGGGTGGGGAAGGGAGCCAGGGAGGACAGTCAAGTCACCGTGCTGTGCTGGTGACCGGGCCAGGCCGCAGGCTCAACCTGGGAGACATCTTTGTAGTTCTTCTCCACCAGGAAGAAGTACATGCCTCATCACACAGGTGTGCTCAGAGAAGGGGGAAGGGACGCACACGCAACGCACACACAATTGGTAATTAAAAAGAGAGCTAGCCTTTGTGAATAATTAACTGAACACTGGGTTGCAACCAAAGTTGCCACTTAGCAATGTCCCTTGCATGCTCTTTTGAGCAGAAGAGGACAGGGTGGGGTTGCAGCCAGCAGTCTGGGTCCCATATTGACCCTGAGTGGGGCCAAGGACGTCTCCCCAGTGAACTGCACCATCTACCATGTCCCAGGGCCACCTCGTCACTCACTCTTCTCTGGGGAAAAACACAAACAACCAACAAGACGCTAGAAAAAAGAACTCACGTTGAATATGCCTGATAGATCTTACTATATTGTTTTTATCTAGGCAAACCACACATGGATGATGAGAAGGGCAGCGCAGTTGCAGGCTTTCCTTGATCCTGCCCTGGTACTCATCCCAAGATCCTTTCCTACTCAGCTGTGAAGGCCTGGGTGGGGCGGGGTGGGGGCCCTGAGGCCACAGCGGACTGCAATGACAACAGCCGGCAGACCTAACATCTCTTGTCTGTGCCTTGCTGAAGTTTCCCGCTTTCAGGCTCTATTTTACTTTTCTATCACTACCTTATGAGCATAATCTTTATGGGGATCCTGCAGCTGCTAGAGAAACCAAAACACCTGACTTAAGCAAAAAGGACACAGTAAATGTGGATTAAGAAATATCTAGAGTTTTACTGAATGTCTATTAAAAAAATCGCTAGCATTCTTTTTCCTAGCCAGTTAAAAAGTAATTGCGGGTGACTCAGGACTGCAAGATATTACAGGAGCTTATGATGGTCTCCTGAGTTTTTATAATTGTCTTTCATAAACCTGAGACATAAATATACCCAATGCTTAAAGCAAAGTGGCATAGGTTATAGGAAGGAGAGAAGGATGGTTTAGCTGCCTCATAACTGCCGGCAAGACAAAATGGCAAACCGCTAAACCTTCCAGCTCAAGATGGACATGTGCTCAGTGGAAGAATGTTGGCAGCAGAGGAGAAGAAACGTAGACGCAGGCATGAAACCTAAGTATCCCTCCTACAGACACCCACAGATGCGCAGAGCCTGAGGTTAGGGTTTCTAAATATGCTTGATTCCTACAAATTTGACCTACCTCCCTTTCCTGGATTCAAACGCAGGTCTGGAATCTCAGGCGCTGGGCAGGATAGAATGTGGGAAGGGAAGAAGCACACAAATCTGAGAGGAGTATCTTAAAAGGAAAACAGCTGAAACAGAGAGAAAGCACAAGACAGGCATCAACAAGCCAGAGTGCTTCCTGCTGCTGGACGATGTCTGTAATTAGGGAAGTGGGCTTTTCCTCAAAGTGTCAGCATGCAAAACAAACCAGAAAGCAGAAGTGTGAGATCCCCAGCAGCATGGGGCCTCTTTTAATTGCACATTCAAAATGAAGTAATGCTCTGAGACATGGATCCCTCCAGAACACACACCAGTTGAGGAGGGAGTCAGTGGACAGGGCTGTGCCATTTAGTGCTTAGCCAGCCTGGAAATGCCCTTTCCCAAGTGTTTTTACCAAAATGAACTTGGTCTTGAATTGCTGGGATGGGTATAGCAACGTTTTCCTGATTGTTTTATATTTTTTAAAAAAGTCCTACATCATAACATGTATCAAATTCAACCAGAAGATTGAACCAAATAGGAAGAGCATCCTTGAAAAGATCTTAATGGAGACCTCAAGATGCTAATTGCCAGCCAGGAGACTGAAAAAGTTAAGCAGAGATGTTCTCAATGGCGGAAAGGCCAATGTGTAGGGCAGAGGAAGGAAGGGTGCCAGCTCTCTCTGTCCCTGTTCCCAGGCCTCCTAGTCAGACAGCTGCTCATGGTGCTAGCAACAGATGCAACTTTACAGAGTACCTCTGACCAGCTCCCTCAGGGTACTTTTCAAGCATCTACTAACATTCCCTTACTCTGTGAAGCAAGCAGCTTTTTAATTTCCCACTGCAGTCTGTGACATCCCCCACACTCAAGAAGGGCCAGAAGCTTAGCCAGGGCCCACTCCACAAAAGGCCGTGAAACATCACTGGAAACACAAGATAAAAAGGAACCCTCTCCAGAGCTGTAGAAGCTGGAAGGAGTCATGTTGATGAGTTTACTGGGGTGGGGTTAGGAGCCTCGCAAGGGAAGTGTTCAGAAACGCAACAGTAGGCAATCTGCACCTGCACCCCAAACTTGTGAAAATGACAGCTTCATGAAAAACAGGTTCTCATTTTATAGAAGATAAACTTCAGCCACAGAAGAGGTTGGCTGTACATCTTTAGTGCTGGCCAGAACGACTATGATGATGAAGGTGATGAGGATAATGCAAAACAGCTATTCCATGAGCACTTGACTCAAAAGGTATCAACTGATGTGCACAACATCCCTAATGGTAGATACTACTGTTATCCTCGATTCACAGACCTGGTCATCAAGGCTCAGGAGGGTCAACTGGCTTGCTGAAGAACACACAGTATGTGGTGGAGCCAATATTTGAAGCCCGCCTCTTCTCTTAGCTACCATCTTCAGGTGGCAGTGAAAAGGCACTCATAGTCAACCCATCCAAACGTAAGCTTGGAGCTTTCCTGCCTAACTTGGAGCTCCTTCTTATTCCCTGGAGCTGGGTTCTCAATGTGCGTCTCTGGACCAGCAATGTCAGCATCGCCAGGAAACATGGAAGATATGAAAATTCTTAGGGTTCCACCCTGACCTGCCAAATCAGAAACTGGAGTGAAGCTCTAGGTTCTGTATTTTAAAAACTCAAGTTTGAGAACTTTGGCCCAAGAGCTCCATCCATCTATGAAGATAAAAATCCAAGCTCTCTTAGATCACTCCCTTCTCTACACTGCTTAAAGTCAACCCCTTGCCAATCCCTCCCATCTCACCTCTCAGCCTCCCACACATGCCTACTTGTCTCCAAAACCGCATAACATCCTTTCCCTCCACATCTCTTTTGAGTAGCTCTGGCTGTCAATGCTCCCACCTTGCTCCCTTCCCACATGTTCTAAGCTGTGGCCTTTTTCTCTGCTAAAAATCCTCCACTGTCCAGGCTACTCTTTGAGCTCAGGATAAACATGTCCCTGTCCCCACAGTCAAAACCATCATGCTTTCCTTTTGTACCACTGACCACTGTTTCGACTTAATTTACCTTTACTTTCTAGCATGTGAATTTTTGATGAATGTCTGTTTGTCCCATAAGGGCAGAAATTGTATCTGTTTCTAGTAAGACCTGAAATTGAGTAGTGTGAGTCCTCCAACTTTGTCCTTTTTAGTGGGTATTGTGTTGGGTATTCTAGATCTTTTACCTTCCCAAGTAAAATTTAGAATCATTTTGTCATTATCTACAAAACAGCTTGCTGGGATTTTGATTGGGATTGGGTTGAATCTACAGATCAAGCTTGGCAGAATGAACATTTTAACAACATTGAGTCTTCCAATGTACGAATATGGACTACTTTTCCATTTATTTACATCTTCTTTGATTCTCCCATCATTATTTTGTAGTTTTCTGCATACAGATCCTGTACATATTTTGTTAGATTTATACCTAAGTATTTTTTTGTGTGTTTTTTTGTCTTTTTAGTGCTATTATACATGGTAATTATTCTTATTTCAAATTTCAATAGTTTACTACTGGTATATAGGAAAGCAACTGACTTTTCCATATTGATCTAGCATCTTGTAGACTCACTTATTGGTCATGAGAGTTGTTTTATGGATTCTTTGAAGTTCTCCATATGGACATGCATATTATCTGTGAATAAAGATGTCTTATTTCTTCTTTTTTGATCTGTATAAGTTTTGTTTTGTTTTCTTGCACTAACTAGGGCTCCCAGTAGGATGTTGAACAGAGTGGTAAGAGAGGACAGTCTTACCTTGTTTTCAATATCAGAGGGAAAGTGTTCAGTCTCTCACCATTAAATATGATGTTACCTGTAGGTTTTATTTTTTAATGCTCTTTATCAAGTTACAAAAGTTTCCCTCTATTCCAAGTTTAAGATTTTTTTTTTGACATGAAAGAGTGTTTTGATTTTGTCAAATGCCCTTTCTGCCTCCATTAACATGGTCATACGATTTTTCTTCTTTAGCCCATTGATGTGATGGATCACATTAATTTATTTTCAAATGTTGAAACTGTTTTGCATACCTGGAATAAATTCCACTTGGCTGTGGTACATAGCTCTTTTCATACATTGTTGGGTTTGATTTTCTAATATTTTATTGAGGGTTTTTGTATGTATAAGTAATATTGCTTTGTTTTCTTGTAATGCCTTAACTGGTTTTGGTATTAGGTAAAATCTGAACTCATAAAATGAATTTGAAACTGTTTCCTCCATTTCTATTTTCTGGAAGAGATTATGGAAAACTGGTATTCTTTCTTTCTTAAGTGTTTGATAGAATTCACCAGTGGACCCATCTGGGCCTGATGATTTCTGTTTTAAAGGTTATATTAATTTAAATTTTAAAGATATAGGGCTATTCAGGCTACCTATTTCTTCTGTAAGTTTTAGTAGTTTGTGTCACTCAAGCATTAGTTTATTTCACCTAAGTTACCACATTTGTGAGTATAGAGTTGTTCATGATCTTCCTTTATCATCTTTTTATATCCATTAGATCAACGGTGATGACCTTTCCTTCATTTCTGATATTGGTAAATTGCATCTTCTACATTTTTTTCTTTTTTTTTTCTTGGTTAAAGTTTTATCAATTTGGTTGATAATTTCAAAGAACCAACATTGGTTTTGTTGACTTTTCTCTACCGTTTTCCTGTTTTTAATTTCAATGATTTCTGGTTTAATTTTAATTATTTATTTTCTTTTGCTTGGTTTAGGCCTAATTTGCTCTTCTTTCTGTAGTTTCTTAAAAGTAGAATCACAAGTAATTTGCTTTATATATTTTTTACCTAATGTGTGCACTTAGTGCTATAAATTTCTCTGTAAGCACTGCTTTTGCTACATTCCAAAATTTTTGATAAATTATATTTTTATTTTTATGCACTTCAAAATTTTTTTTAAATTTTGGAGACTTCTTCTTGGAAACATAGGTTATATAGAAATCTGTTATTTAATTTCCAGCTATTTGGGAAATTTCCCAAAACCTCCATCTTTTTGTTGTTGATATCTAGTTTAATTATACTGTGTTCTGAGAACATAATTGGTATGATGCTTATTCTTTCAAATGTGTTAGCATGTTTTCCAAGAATGTGCTCTATCTTGGTGAATATTCCAAGTGAGCTTGAGAAGAATGTGTATTTTTCTGTTGTTGAATGGAATATTTTATAAATGTCAATTAGATCAAGTTGAGTGACAGTACTGCTCAGGTCATTTTTATCCTGTCTATTTGGTTTATCAACTATTGTGAGAAAGAGATTAAAATCTCTAACTATAAGACAGGATTTGTCTACTTCTCCTTTCAATCTTACCAGTGTTTGTCTTGCATATTTTGATGCTCTGTTGTTACACACATACACATTTAGGATTGTTATGTCTTCTTGGATATTCGACCCCTTTACCATTCTGTAACAATTTTCTTGAAGCCCTGACCCCTGTTGACTATGGGTTTTTTGTCCTTTAAGTGATAAAGTGAGGAGGGTCCTGGAACTTGAGGAATTCCCTTGGGAATTCCCAGCTGAGACAAGGCTTTCGCAAAGTGTTTTCCCTTGGAGAGTAACCATTGTCATGGAGAAAGCCTAGGGGTATTTTACAGTTATCACTTTTCCCCTCCCATGCCAGGGCCATGAGGAGCTCTTTCTCAGATCTTCACTGTAAGAACCTAGTGAGGCTTGTATTAATCATGCCTTTCCGTTTCTTTCATTTTCTGGTAGCTATGTCTACAGTGTTATTCAAAGAGATGATTAGCTCCAGGTGTGGACCTCAGGGCCTTGTACCTGAGCTGTGTGGACTGCAAGTAAGACTCCCACTGAAGGCAATGCTTGAAGCTGCTGTGCAGTGAGGCAGAGCTTTCTGCCTGATAGCCTCTGAGTGAGCCTGTGCCCAATATCACCTGGGCTCGTCCTGTGGGCCTAAATACTGGGAGCCAGGAGGACCGCCTGGTAGGTGTGCACTATACTAAATCATCACCTCTCTCCAGCATCCGCAGGTGCAAGTAAATCTGCCATACAATCGGTTTCTGCTAATGAGAAAGAGACATTATATTTTAGAAATATTGACTATGAAAAATTATTCTTTCATTAGAAAAGTGTGTGATAATTAGCAGATTCTCATTTTGAGAATTCAATGGGCTTGCTACTAAGTTTAAACAGAAATATCACATTGATGAGACTGCTTTTAAGCCTGAAGGCTGTGATCTGTCTACTTCTGGACTTTTTTTGCAATGCCCTTTTGGTACCAAAACAGTGCCAGTCACATCATAGGAGCCCAAGAAAAATCTGCTGACTTAATTGACTAATATAAAATGTAAGGCAAAGAGACTTTCTCTGTATTATAAAACAGTTCAACTGTTTCAAAAACATATCTCTTACAAAAACAGTCAAATTTAACTTGCTTTTAAAAATTATTTCCTTGCTTTGTAAAAGAAGTAAAATATAGTTTATTCTCATTATTTCAGGTTATATGTTCCATAAAGTCACCCCCAAAACTGAATTAGCAAGTAGTAGCCCATTGCTTCTCAGGGGTTATGTGCCTGAGAGCCTGTGGTCACCATATTTTCATCAACTGATCAATGAATTCCCACATGTTGTGGGAGGGACCCACGGGGAGGTAATTGAATCACTGGGGCCGGTCTTTCCCATGCTATTCTCGTGGTAGTGAATAAGTCTCACGAGATCTGATGAGTTTATCAGGGGTTTCCACTATTGCTTCTTCCTCATTTTCTCTTGCTGCTGCCATATAAGAAGTGCCTTTCACCTCCTTGCATGATTCTGAGGCCTCCCAGCCATGTGGAACTGTAAGTCCAATTAAACCTCTTTTTCTTCCCAGTCTTAGATATGTCTTTATCAGCAGTGTGAAAATAAACGAATACAGTAAATTGGTACCAGAAGAGTGGGGTGTTGCTGAAAAGATACTCCAAAATGTGGAAGCGACTTTGGAACTGGGTAATAGGCAGAGGCTGGAACAGTTTGGAGCGTTCAGAAGAAGACAGGAAAATGTGGGAAAGTTTGGAACCTCCTAGAGACTTGTTGAATGGTTTTGACAAAAATGCTGATAATGATATTAACAATAAGGTCCAGGCTGAGGCGGTCTCAGATGGAGATGAGAAACTTCTTGGGAACTGGAGTAAAGGTGACTCTTGTTATGTTTTAGCAAAGAGATTGGCAGCATTTTACCCCTGCCCTAGAGATCTGTGAAACTTTGAACTTGAGAGCGATGATTTAGGGTATCTGGCAGAAGAAATTTCTAAGCAGGTAAAGCATTCAAGAGGTGACTTGGGGACTGTTAAAGGCATTCAGTTTTATTAAAAAAAAAAAAAGCAGAGCATAAAAGTTTGGAAAATTTGCAGCCTGACTATGTAATAGAAAAGAAATACCCATTTTCTGGGGAGAAATTCAACTCAGCTGCAGAAATTTGCATAAGTAGCAATGAGCCTAATGTTAATCCCCAAGGCCATGGGGAAGATGTCTCCAGGCCATGTCAGAGACCTCCACAGCAGCCCCTCCTATCACAGGCTTGGAGGCCCAGGAGGAAAAAGTGGTTTCGTGGGCCGGGCCCAGGGTCCTCATGCTGTGTGCAGCCTAGGGACTTGGTGCCCTGTGTCCCAGCTGCTCCAGCCATGGCTGAAAGGGGCCACCGTAGAGCTCAGGCTGTGGCTTCAGAGGGTGAAAGCCCCAAGCTTTGGCAGCTTCTACATGGTGTTGAGCCTGTGAGTGCACAGAAGTCAAGAATTGAGGTTTGGGAACCTCTGCCTAGACTTCAGAAGATGTATGAAAATGCCTGGATGACCAGGCAAAAGTTTGCTGCAGGGGCAGGGCCCTCATGGACAACCTCTGATAGGGCAGCACAGAAGGGAAATGTGGGGTCACAGCCCCCACACAGAGTCCCTACTGGGGCACTGCCTAGTGGAGCCGTGAGTAGAGGGTCACCATCCTACAGACCTCAGAATGGTAGATCCACTGACAGCTTGCACCATGTGCCTGGAAAAGCCACAGACACTCAATGCCAGCCTGTGAAAGCAGCCATGAGGGAGGCTGTACCCTGCAAAGCCACAGGGATGAAGCTGCCCAAGACCATGGGAACCCATCTCTTGCATCAATGTGACCTGGCTGTGTGACCTGGAGTCAAAGGAGATCATGTTGGAGCTTAAAATTTGACTGCACTGCTGGATTTCAGCTTGCATTGGCCCTGTAACCCCTTTGTTTTGGTCAATTTCTCCCAGTTGGAATGGGTATATTTACCCAATACCTGTACCCCCATTGTATCTAGGAAGTAACTAGCTTGCTTTTGATTTAACAGGCTCAGAGATGGAAGGGACTTGCCTTGTCTCAGATGAAACTCGGACTGTGGACTTTTGGGTTAATGCTGAAATGAGTTAAGACTTTGGGGGACTATAGGGAAGGCATGATTGGTTTTGAAATTTGAGGACATGAGATTTGAAGAGGCCAGGGGTGGGTGATATCATTTGGCTGTGTCCCCACCCAAATCTCAACTTGAATTGTACCTCCCAGAATTCCCACATGTTATGAGAGAGGCCCGGGGCAGGGGGGTAATTGAATCATGGGGGCCAGTCTTTTCCATGCTATTCTTGTAATAGTGATTAAGTCTTACAAGATCTCATGGATTTATCAGGGGTTTCCTCTTTTGCTTCTTCCTCATTTTCTCTTGCTGCCACCATGTAAGAAGTGCCTTTCACCTCCTGCCATGATTCTGAGGCCTCCCCAGCCATGTGGAACTGTAAGTCCAATAAAACCTCTTTTTCTTCCCAGTCTTGGGCATGTCTTTATCAGCAGTGGGAAAATGAACTAATACACTGTGTGTATGATCTCAAATGGTCTTGAAAGCATCATGATTATTGATTTGAGGATTACAGATAAATGACTGTGATTGTGAGTAGGCAAATTCACAAATTCAGAAGCCATGAATACTGAGGATCAACCATATATTATCTCACATAAGACTGCTACTGGTGACTCACATTCATTCTTATCCATTTTGAATGACTTCTAAGATATTCACCAAGGGCCTGAGTGGTCACAAACAAGCTGGATGGGAAAGTACAAATTACTGTAAAAATCAATACACAGATACTAGTACTTGGAAAATTATAATATCAGTCTCAGCTCCTGATAGCCATATCTCCCCGTATTCATTTGGTTTTCTAACAAAATGTTTCCTGCTACTTTCAAAAACATAGGTTTTGTTTACATATACCAAAAATCAGCTGATGGCATGAGAAAAATCTGCCTGGTTTTCTATTAGAGGGGTTGATATTTGCAGTCGCCAACCTGCACAGCTGAGCCAGCATAATTCCTGCAAGGTAGAGAAAGCCATGCAGCCTAAATAAGGGGCACCAGAGGGGCCTGAGCCAGGCCTGCTGCTCACCAGCTAGCCAGCCTTGAGCAGATTACTCTCCACTTCCTCATCCATAAAAGGTTATAGCTTCTACTTTATTGGGACTGTTCTTCTTTTAGGAAAAATAAAGGCATAAATGGTAAAATGGCAACATTTATTAATTTGGGTGGTGCTGCACTGTTCTGTATTTTATAATTTTTTTCCCAAAGAAAAACCCTATGGTTGCTGTCACGAATAAATGAGATTACTCATGACCAGGGCCTGATGCTGGGCTCCCATGCTTCCTTACGATCTGACCGTAAACAACTCGAGTGCAGGGAAGCATCTCAGCTGTTGCAACAGCCCCCATACCTCACGCTACTTCTGACACGTGGGAGGCGCCCCATAACTCAATGTGCTGAATGGATCAAAGCCAACAAAATGGCCTGGTTGGCCATCAGAGAGGCTGGCAGAAGCTAAGAGTGTCCCAGGAACTTTTTTGGTCATTCTGAAGTTGTTTCCTGCTTATTTGTTTATTTTTAACCATTAGTTTCAATGCCACATGCTCTAAGTCACTCTGTAAGATAAACATCAAAATATCAGATTGCTTGGGTGTTGGCAGAGACACTGCCCTCTCCTCTCTGAAATGACCCTGCAACAAGAACCAGATAAAGAAATAAAATGGAACCAGTGGGCACCCCGATCCTGAGCAATAACATGCTGCAAGCACAGCCCAATGCAGCTATGTTTGCCCTGGAATCATGAAGACCCTTAGTGGGGACTGGCTGCTGTAGACTTCAGACAAGGCCTGCAGAGTGGAAGGATATACACAGCAATGGAAAGCCAACCATTTCTTAGAGTGTTGAAGAGAGGAGTCTGAATGGCTGGCAGCCTCACTGGGGAGAAGTATGTATTAAACCAATTCATTCTCTCTCTTTCACTCTCTGTCTCTCTCTCTCTCTCTCTCACACACACACACACGCACACACACAACATTATTGAGAAGGGAGGAAATATTCTGGTAGACTAGAACGCATCCAAGGCCCCTCCATGATCTATTTCAAAGATGAGGATCCTACCTTGGGTTTGTACAATTATGCTGAAATAATTAAAGAAGAGAAGCAACAGGAGAAACAAATGGCAAAGGACATTCACCAGAAAAATGTCCCAAAAGGCAGATGAAGTCATGTCCACACACACAGATATGGAATCAAAGAACTTAACAGAATAATCACTTGGTTAAAATAACAGCTCAAAAGGGAGGAAGGGGCAAAAAATGACAACAACGATAAGCCGGCAGGGATCAGGGGAAAAGGCTAGAAAAGAAATGATGGCTATTATATCAAGCAGGGAAAAATGAATGGATATTAACACTGCAGGCAGCATGGGGGACAGGATCTGTGGAGCTTGAGAAAAATGAAATAGGAATTAACAAAGACTTCAGGAATTCAACAGAAAAATTGAGAAAGACAGAGGAGATCTAAAATATATAAAATTAATGTCCCTGAAATAGAGAATTAAAATAAAGGAGTAGAACACCTGTTTAAAGTTATAAAATTTCCAGAAATAAAAAAATGTCTTGTCTACAGGGGTTAAAAAAGCATCTTATCCAGGAAGCTCTAGAGCAGGGATGTACAATCTTTTGGCTTTCCTGGGCCACACTGGAAGAAGAAGAATTGTCTTGAGCCACACATAAAATATACTAACACTAATGATAGCTGATGAGCCAAAAACAAAAAATTGCAAAAGAAACAACAACAACAAAAAAAACAAAATTCATAATGTTTTAAGAGTTTACAAATTTATGTTGAAAAGATATCTGTACTCCCATGCTTCTTCACTGAAGCACTATTCGCAATAGCCAAGATACAAAATCAAATTAAAAGTCCACCAAGGAATAAACGGCTAAGGAAAATGTGGCACACACACAATGGAATACTATTCAGCCATGAAAAAGAAGGAAATCCTATTGTTTGTGATAACATACAAGAAGCTGGAGAAAGTTATGCAAAGTGAAATAAGTCAAGCACAGAAAAACAAATACCTCATGATCTCACTCATATGTGGAATCTAAAATGATTGAACTCATAGAAACAGAGAACAAAATAGTGGTTACTAGGGGCTGGGGAGTGAGAGAATAAGGAGATGACAGTCAAAGACTGCAAAGTTGCAGATAGAGAGAAGGATTAATGATAAGCATTTATGATGATGGGTATGTTAATTGGCTTGATTCAACCCTTCCACACTGTACAGATATAATATCACTGTGTACCCCATAATTATGTAAGATTAAATTTGTCCAAAAATTTTTAAATATTACTGGGCCTCAAGCTTCTCCTTGGAAACACATCGAGCCAGAAGACAGAAGAGTTACATCCACACAATTCTCAGAGGTGGCAGACGTGTCCAACCAGAGGCACATAGTCCAGCTAGGCTCAGGGCTGGCAGTGAACGATTTCAGGAGTTAGACTAAAATGACTGTGGAAGGTTCTGATGTCTCTGTCGAAAATCAGAAGAACAGAAGCACAGCTATCTGCCTTCTAAACACCTGCTTCTCTGTAAGATAAACATCAAAATATCAGATTGCTTGGGACACATCTAGACGTGTCCTAAAACTGCCAACGCCCAGCCCAGCATAGCCCAGTGAACCAGATTCTAAGGGCAGCCTGCGCTGCCTAGGTGGTTCTCACGACCGCTGAACAGAACAAGCTCCTGCTTCCATTAGTAAGCTCAATTCACAAACAAAACAAAACAAACAAACAAAAAACAATGAAAAGCTCCAACTGAGAACAGTGGCTCTGCATTTCAGCTGCAGGTTAGGATCACACAGGGTGCTCTTTTCCCAGCCCTAACACTCAGAATCTCTCTCTTGTAAAGCTCTCTAGAGAGCTTAGCACACAGCCAGGATAGAGAAGCAGTTGCTCTAGAATTATCTAGAATTATCACCTCTATGTGGAAGGTTCTGGGGTTCAAAACTGATCCAAACAGAGCTGACTGCAGAAGTGAGCAGCAGCACAGGCTCCCAAACAGAGGGGAACAAGCACAGAGCCGAGCACATTCCCCGTTTCACGTGGGAGTATAAAGAAGTCTCATGAAAGGCATCATTCAGGAAAACATTTTTAGTGAATGAAAGTGTTAACTCAATTTTTAGACATATCAATTTTGTTAAGACAATAATTCAGGAAGAAGAATCTTGATCGCGCCTTTTGCAGTAAGTGGAGCCTGAGTGCTGGTGGTGGGGCGAAGCTCCCCTAGGAGGGCAGCACGTGACTGCACTTCCTGGAGTCAGGCTGAATCATGAAAGGAAGTCCTATAATTCACAAACCCTTCAAAACGACTTCTCCTGTGGCATTTTATCTCTACTCAAATTAAGCAGCACAGGAACTCCAGAGACAGGCCAGCCACACATCTCTGCTCCAGCGCCCGGAGTGAGGCAAGGTTGGAGACGAGGGGCCAGTGGCAGGACCCCACCTCTGCTCACTGAGGTGCCTCAGAAGGCTCCCCTCTCAGCCCGCCTTGAGTACTTATAAAATGAGCAAACGGAAGGCATTCTCAGAAACAAACGCTTTGTTTCTTGGTCTTGAAAGTACAAGGGCCACTTGCTTGGCATCTTATTTTTTTGTTTTGCCTTCGTGAGAAACACGTTCCCTTTCTACATCTTCTTTTCAAAATGGACAAAACTTCAGGTTCCAAATGTTTCAAGGAAACTATGTTGGATTTTTTTTTTTTTAACCGAAGAGAAAGGAACAAGCACTAAGGTTTTCTCCAGTCCCTCAAAACCCTCTTGAGCAAAAACCTGGTTTGTTCTTTCAGAAACTATTCTGAACCAAGTGTGCTTACCCCAAGGATACATGACTTCGTAGCTTCTCCAAGGCTGTGTTACCGCTTGGAGGACTGCTGCAAGGAAATAACTGGGAACCATGTCAGTTCCCGGGTGACTGAGAAGTAACATTATTGTGTGTGTATGTGTGTGTGTGTGCACGTGTGTTGTGTTGTGCAGAAGAATGTTACAGCCTTGAGGACGAAAAGGGCCAGGCCAGGGCCCCACGGACAAGACTCAAGGTCTCATGTCAAAGGAGAGGGCACTCCTGGTTCCCTCATCAGTTCCCAGGGTCAGATCCTCTTAAGAAAATTGGGAGCTGCAAGTATCAACACATGAAATAGTGGTGAGTGTTACCGTGCACTTAGGCAAGGGGTGGCACTGAGAGCTGGGAAAGGGGAGAGGTGGGTGGAAGTTCATATCACTCCTGGGCTCCTCAGGGAATGGGCTGAGAGCAGCTTGGTGTCTGGCAGACCTTGCTGCAGCAATGGAAATACCTGTTCTACTCTGCCTGACACAGACCTACCACCCATGTGTGGCAACTGGCCCCTGAAACATGGCCTGTGTGACTGAGAACTGAATTTTAAATTTTAAATGAAATTCAACATTTATTTTAAATGGTTTTAAGTAATTGAGCGGTCAGTGGCCACATGTGGCCAGTGGTTCCATAATGAACAGCCTTAGCAGGGATGACAGAGAACAACATGATGAGCTGCATCTTATAAACACACCCCCAGGACCAGAGTCTGTGTGGTCCTGGTACTTCCCCCTTCCAGAAATTCCTTCTAGTTGGGCCAAACTTGAAGGCTCTGGGTTTTCTTTTGATAATGGGGGTGATACATTTTTCTCTAAATATCTAGTTGACTATATCCAAGTCATATCTGATATATTAAAATATGAAAAATAACTTTAAGAGTGCCCACAATATGCAAAGAGGGTGCCATGCTGGGAGCAGAGTATACAAAACTCTCCATGCCATGGTCTCCAACTGGACATTTTAAAAGAGCAAGGGCCAAAGTCATGCAACAAAGTCTTTTAGAGCTTCTGAGTAAGACGCCCCCCGGGGGAGTGACCTTGTCTAGTGACTGGGGATGTGAGAGTGGAGGACAACGCACCCCCTATGTATTGCTTATTAAACCCAGCAGAGCCCTAAACACATGATTAGGATCTAGACACAGCTTATTTGCTTATGATACTGTTGGGCAAGAGTCACTCTGTTTCTGTGACCCTCTTATAAAATCTTTTTGCTTGTAAAAGAACCCTGTCTTCAATTCCCTGGTAACCAGTAGCTATTTATCCTTGACATCCCGCACTCAACCATGAACATTTGACAGAGGGCCTATTCTTTGTGAGCCAGTCTGATTGGTGCTTTGCATACAGCATCTCTGAGCTTGATAGCAACCCAAGGGTTAGGTATTTTTAACCTCATTTTGCAGATGGGGTACTACCAGCCCCCAGCAGTTTCCAGTGAAGGATGGAATCTAGACCCCGTGGCCTGGTCTGCTTCTGACAACCACTCTGTCCCCAGAGAGGGCTTTAGAGCCACTTCTTGGAACTGGACGTTTACAGGTCAAAGCCACAATTCTAGAGATTTTATTATAAAGTGTAAACACGGGGACAGGCGATGAGTCCAGGGGCTCTTCTGGGTGAGTATGGCATAGTGCTGATGGAGGCGGCTGGGGTGGGGAGGTAGCAGCAGCAGCCCATCCCCTAATGACTCACAAGAACAGCCCTTCTGGTCACCATCAGCTGCAGTCAGCGAGGCCCAGAAGCCAAGCCACAGACACCAAGAAACTATGGACCAAGCTTTCAACCAGGAGTGAAATTGCTTATGTCCTTCTCACGAGAAAAAAATATTTCACATGAAGCATGCACATGACAAATGGTCTGACAGAATAAAGCATGGTGGACTAAGCATAATGTTAAAAAAAAAATCTTAAAGACGAAAACCATTCAAATCCTCTTGTGTAGAAAATGTTACAGGTCAGTTTTCCTATCTGACCAGTGCACATATTCTTCCTCTGAGAATTATTTCATGTGCATTCACCTTCTGCAAGTCTTACAGTCGCATGCTGAGAATGCACTGACATTCTCACTCTAAAGCCTTCCTCTAAAAGTTCTGCAGAGTGGCAAACCTTAGGAGAACATAAGTTCCCGTGGAAAGGACTGTTCGCAACAGAAAAACATGAGCCCTTTCTCTCTTAATCACACACACACACAAACACACACACACACACACACATATCAAATGGGGAGGGGCCACTCTGGCCTGCCCAGTGTCTGCAGTCAAAGGTACACACAGCTGCCATTATACCCAGCATACCAATAAATCCCAATTTGGTGGAAACCTCGTCAGCCTTTAAAGATGTGTTTCTGTGCTATGAAATCCTATGAACTAGCTGTCAAATGGTGGTCCTCAATCTTGTCTGCTGCACTGGGTGGGGTGGAGTAGGAGTGGCTTTAAGAAACATCTGAAGGCAGGCTGCACACCAGAGCACCCCAGTGTCCTTGGAGGTGGCCTGGGTTTCAGGACCTGAGTGACAGCAGGGTGCAAGCATGTTTGAGACCACGGCTGTTCACCTTTGGGTGAGCTGCTGAACCCCTCAAAGCCTCACTCTTCATTGGAGGACAGAATGGTGCCAGCAGTCATAATGCATGATGTGTTTCTAAGTTACTTCTCTTCCTGGTCTCATCCTACTTACCCTTTCCCCCCAAGCAAACCTTATTGTTATCATTTTTCTCAATTGAAAAAAGTACACACTCCTGATCGTTGTAAATACTGCAGGCACACTGAAGTAGGCAGAATAAAAATGTAAATTCCACCTTTTTCTCTAAACCAATTCTATTCCCCTCCCCCAAAAACTGCTATTCTTAATTTGGTGCTTATACTTCCAGATCACGCTACATATTTACATACACATGTGTACACACTGGATTGAATATGTACAGGCAGAAATGCATGTATAAGTAGTAAACAACAATCCAATATCACTTAAATTATTATGTGCATGTGTGAGATTTTTAGTTTTTTTTTTTTTACTTATTATTTTTGAGACAGGGTCTTGCTCTGTCACCCAGGCTGGCGTGCAGTGGCATGATCTCAGCTCACTGCAGCCTTGACCTCTTGGACTCAAGCGACCCCCCCACCTCAGCCCCCCATGTAGCTGGGACCACAGGTGCACACCACCAGTCCAGGCTAATTTTTTTTTTTTTTTGGTATTTGTCATAGAGGTGGGATTTTGCCATATTGCCCAGGCTGGCTTCCAACTCCTGAGCTCAAGCAATTCCACCCACCTCGGCTTCCCAAAGTGCTGGAATTACAGGCATGAGTCATTGCACCCAACCCAGCATGAGTTTTTTAAACAAATACAATGATATGTTACATCTTGCTTTTTCACTAGTAGAACTTGGACATTGTTATATTTGGTGTATGAAATAAATTCCACATTTTTTAGAAGACTGCATAGGATTCCAACATACAAATCAACTACACTTCCCTTAGTGATTTTTTTTGCTATTATAAAATAAAATGTTGCAATGAGTATTTCTCCACTTTTGTCAATTTATATGTGTAATAGGTTCCTAAAAGTGAAATTGTTGAGTGAAAGCACTTGTGTTTTAAATTTTAAAAGATATTACCAAACGGCCCTGTCAGCACCCACCTGTATTTTTTTCTTATTGATTTGAAAAAACTTGCTGCATATTAAAGCTATTGATCCTTTACCACAAGCATTGAAATTAAATATATCTTACCATTTTTTTCACTTATTTATATATTTTTTCATTTTATGGGGATTTGCTTAAAATTTTAGGAAATCATGCTTATCAATCTTGTGATGAGTGTGAATATAAATTCATATGTTTTATCACATTTAGACAGGCCTCTTCACAATTATTTTAAAACTCACCTAAGTTTTCTTTTAATAGCTTTATTATTTCAATGCTATATTTTTATTCTTTGTTCAGCTTGGAATTTATTTTGATATAAAGAGCAAAGTTTTGTTTTTTTTTCCAAACGATTTGCAGTTTTCCCAAGACCATTCATCCATGGCCCTGCACCTCCCCCGCCTGGTGTGCAAAGCCTCCCTTGGACCCATGCCTGCATATTATCTGGGTCTGGGCTCTACTCCCCACAGCAGCTTCACTTCACAATTTCGTGGAGTTAGTCTCCCTTAACACCTTTATCTTACATTTCTTCTCTGAGTCTTCTCATAAGTCTCTCTCTCTTTAAGTTTTTGCACATCTAAAGTGAAAGAAACACTTTACCGTAAGTATTTTAATGTGCTTGATTTTGTTTGGTCTTCACACTGACAGAGTTCTGGAATCATCTGTACAGCAGGCTCATTTCAGGGGCCTTAGACGTCTCTCCGTCTCTGTATCTGGAGAGCTCCCTGGTGCTCTTGACAGCATCACAGAAAGGCCATCGTGGGGCGGTGCCAGTCTTCGCTCACCCATTTGTTACAGGTTGAATTGTGTCCCCCCAAGTTCAAATGTTGATGTCCTAACTCCCTAACCCCTCTGAGTGTGACCTTATTTAAAGACAGGGTCTTCACAGCAGTGATTATGCCCCACTGAAGTCCTTAGGGTGAGCCCTACTCCAACATGACTGGTGTCCTTACATGAAAAGGAGATCTGGACCCAGAGACAGGCACACAGGGAGCATGCCATGTGGAGCTGGAGACGGTCACCCACAAGCCAAGGAGACGCCGGGAGCACATTCTCCCACCCAACCCTTGGAAGGAGCCACCCTGGGACATCCTGATCTCAGTCTCTTTGGCTCAGAGTTGGGAGGCGACACATTGGGCTGTTCAAGCCGTTCAGTATGTGGTGCTTTGTTATGAACGCCTGATCAGACTGATACTCCATTCCTCCATAACAGACACTGACACAGCTTCCAGAGTCTTCTTAGAAGAAATAAGCTCCGGGGAATATCTTACACACTGCTGGCTTCTTTGGGGAAATCATCCCTCACAAATACTTGCCTTTCTAGCATGAGTCCTTCTCCCCAGCTGCCAAGCTGCCTTTCCTTGACCAAATCATTGAAGTCCCACCTGCCTCACAAACATTTCCATAACAGGAGGGAAACGGGTCTGAGATCTTTCCACACCTGTCCACTCCCAACAGTCATGACAGCAACGCAGGCAGAGAGCAGCAGTTCTGCCCCGTAGGGGGACAGCCACAGACATAGAGGTCTGATGTGGGAAGGACAGAGACACTCACTGCTAGGGGCTCAGCGCTCACTTTCCACGAGGCTCTAGTTCACTCTGCATAGTAAATTTATCTCTGTAGAAGGAAGGCATGCATAAAAGCTTCAGCTCTTCTCACTTGAATCTGTCATTGGTTTGGGATTGTGTCTAATTCCTTTTGTATATGCTTAACTTCTCAATGCAAAAGCCACAAAGATCAAAACAAGTTTTGTGTAACCATTGGTGATGAGTAAAATCGGCATGTCTGACACTGAGCCTGTGTCCTCCCTCTGCCTCTCCAGGCTTTCCTGAGCTGCTGACAGTACTCCAAACCTGCCCACCAATTAGGCAGCACAGCAGATCCTCTTTTACGCCCTATTAGAGTAGTGGATAGAGATTCTGGTTCTGGATTAGAAACACCTAGTTTTGAGCATTCTAATCCCAGCAGCATCACTCAGTGGTTGGACAAATCCCTTCACCTTTCTGAGCCCGTTTCTAATCGGGTTGAATTAGATACTCTGCATATTTAAACAGGCTTCTAAGAAATCTATGAATTTGGACTCTCAGTATCCTAATAAGCAGGACAGACTTCATGACGGAGCTACAAGATCACTGGCAGTGATTTGGGGAACCTAACGCCAAGGCCTGCGATGCAGCCTGCTCTAGCCAGGCTCTTCCCCGTCACCCTCACTGTGAGTTCCTTCACGTAGCCATGACCATCAGCTGATTGGTGTTGCTAACCAAAAGGAAGTGGTGGCCTTCCACCTCAAGCATATGCACAGCTATAAATGCAGAGAAGGGGAAGACACATGAAAAACAGTATTACAGAAAATGAAGTCATAGCACGCTGAGGATCTGAGGAGATATTCCATGAGTAGCTTGGCAATGAATGCTGTCCTTGAAAGGCATGAAGCAAGACAGGGTCACACTGAAGGCAGCAATCACAGTCCCCCAGTGCAGGCAGGCAGCAGTGTGGGGGGTGCAAGGTGGGAGAAGACCAAGGGTGGAATGCCTTAGAAGCGACAGAGACCTGAGGGAGGAACAGGGAGGAGCGGGAGGACAAGGGAAGAGTAGATGCTCCCCAGCTCCAAGAAAGCAGCATAAGCCACCACGAAGGAAAAGACACGTGTGTGGCTTCTTTTGAATAGGGAAGGCATGGCCACACCCACAAAGAACAGGGAGTTCCTGCCACCCACACACCACACAGACCAGTTATGGGCCCATCCTGCCCTGTGCACATCCAGGTCTTGCCCTCCTCCCATCTCACGTGGGACAGGTTGCAAGAATGCAGCCTTAAAAGACTAACGCCTAGGGTACCTAAAAAAAAAAAACCAACAGACACGTGGAAATACCCAGCACATCAGGAAAGCCGACAGCAGGAGAGAGAGGCACCAAGCATGCAAGCAGATGAACTGATGCCCTGGGAGACAGGGGTAATGGTGCACTCAAACAAGTAATAAAATACACAAGAACCTAATACATCACTTAAAAAAATCCCAAAGAAGTAACTACATTCCTTGGAAATTAACCACCTGCTTGCTAAAATAATCATAGGAAAACTAAGTGGATGGACTGAAGAACAGGATGGACAGGGATGAAGGGCTTCCTTGAGATAAAGATTAACCTGATGGTTTCATGAAAGCACAGTGCAAATGGCAAAGGAGAGGGAAAGAATGAAAAGAAAAAGTGCATTCATTGCAGCACTGTTTATAATATCAAAAATTAGAAAAAACATCGACATGCCTATTCTGGACTGTCATAAAAATTACAATAACCACTGAATATGGAGACCTCCCCGCACCCCAACATATTAATAAAAAGAAAGTTACAGAGTGATAAAGGTATTAAGAAGACGTACACATTATATCTTCTGAAGAAGATATAACCACCATTATATCTTCTGAAGACATGCACACATGCACACATGAATGCACAGGACGAAAGAGGGGAGGTTAGAGCTCCAACTGCTCCCCCACAGTGGGACTGGGGGCAGGGCTGGGATTGAGGGTGGAGGTTAAGAAGGGCTTTTCTGTTGCTCGCTGTATCTGAATCCTGTACTAAAGGATATGTACTCGTGTATCGGTTATGCAATGGACAACTTTTCTAAAAGAAAATATTAGAAAGTTCTCCCATCTTGGAGGTCAGAGAAACTAACTTTGGCAATTGTGGTTGCTCATCAAACCTATCTGGACGTGCCTTCCCTCCAAGACTGCAGGGCAGATTCCCAGAGTCAGCCCGCCTGGGAGAGGCTCTGACAGTTATGTCAGTTTTAACCACACACCAGGTACCGAGCACTGCAGCTCCATTAGGTATCCATTAGGTATCACAGCGAAGCCCCCTGTGACTGCTCCATTTACAAAAGAAGAGCTTACAAATAAAGAAGGGGGACTTGAACCCAATGGGGCCTCAGACCCTTACTCTCAACCAGTAGCTACAAAAATATTCAATAAATGTCACTTTGAGGCACTGTATCCACCACATAATTCATATATTGTTAGCACTTAAGATGAAAACAACCACAACATTCTGCCTCTACCAAGCAAAGCCTAAGGAGCTTGTTAAGGAGCAGCAAGAGGTCATGCAGTGTTTCCCAAAGAGGCTGTGGCAGAGCCAACCCTGAAAGCCACTCTAAGAACAAACACACTGCAGGGTCATGGAATTGTAGGAGCACTGGCTGAGACTGGCTCTCTCAGAGAATCTCTGTACATGTTACCTGCACAAAGCCTCTGAAGATGCCCACGATATTTATCCCTGCTTGCTGCACTTTATTTCATCCAGCATTTCTCACGCTTACTTGAGCAAGCTTCCCAGGGAATTCCACTTAGCACTGCAGTGTCCACTTCGGAATCAATCAAGGAAATTGAAGAGAAGGCCAGCAATCTGCTTAAAGTCTCATGAGATCTCCATTTCCACAAAAATAAACATTCTCATCACTCAGATAATAAAATGTTGGTGTCGTATCTAATACAAAAGTGACATTGACACTGATGTAAAACATAGAGGCTAACTGTTAAAGTGGAGTTAAAAACCATCTTTCACTAAGCATGATTCAGAATGCACCCTGATAGAAATCATAAAAGTTCTATGCTACAATAAATAAATAACCATAGAATTAAAAAGCTCTGGAGAAATATTTTCAATAATTATGACAGTGGATTTACAACAGGTAAAATGTAGGTGAGTGTTAACAAGAGGCACATTAATGCCACAGATGGTACAACAAAGAGTATGATAAGCAATTTATATAAAACATATTTGGTCAACAAATATTCCCCATAGGGCCGGGCACAGTGGATCATGCCTATAATCCCAGCACTTTGGGAGGCTGAGGCAAGAGGATTGCTTGGGCCCAGGAGTTTGAGACTAGCCTGGGCAACATAGCGAGAGCCCATCTCTACCAAAAAAAAAAAGAAAAAAAAAGAAAGAAAAATCCCACACCAAATATCCCCTAAACATTCTTCAGGTATTACTGTATGTATAGCAAGACTGAAGAGCAACGGTTAGACAAGAAGAAGAAGATGGAGGGTTCCAGAAAAAAAGAAAGAAAAATGGAAACTTGAGATTACTTGGTATATCTGACACTGTAGAAAACTGTGTCAATAGGGCTTTCATCTTTATGTCAGAAAGTTGGGAAGGAAATGATAATAGGCACAGTGCAAACTAAGAAAACACAAAAACAAAGCAAGGGTTTACCCCAGGAAGAGCAAAAAGGGGTACAAGAAAGAAAACAGAATGATATACCTTGCTTTAGCAGTAAACTATATTTATATAACCATAATAAAATAAACCAAATAACTTCTTAATTTCAAATGAGAGAATAATTATCCTGGGACGGTGTGAGAAGGAGTAGAAGGTGATGGTGGTCTAAAACTCCAATGTCCTGAATTCTCAGTGTCAATAAACGCTGTTTAAAATTAGTACACCAAAAAATTTGAAAATATGCCAATCATAAGGAAATAGTGAGAATTCTAGAGGAAATAACTCAAAGCAGTACCAAAGGATGGGCAGAATGAAAAGAGGAACTCATCACAAATTAAAATTAAACAAAAAGAGAAATTAACTTAGGTCACACCAAAACATTTTCATGTCAACTCAACAGGAACTGATAGATGTAATATTAATAAACTACCAGGTTGACCAAGGGAAAATAAAGATTTATCAGTTAAGACAAACCAATGGAGGGGAGAAATGAAAGGTCATATGTTGAACATTCAAATGCTACTTAGAATCAGGCAGAGTATACTTAAGTAAAGCACTATTTAAACTGTGGATATTCCTAAATCTCTGCCCTGGACCCTCCTTCTGTTGAATTTGCATTCTCTCCCCAGTTCACAGTATCCAGGTCGAGAGCCTCCCTCACCCTGCTGGGTAGACCTGCAGCTTGCCTGCAAGGTTTTCACTCGGGTCAAGACATCTCTCATCTGCATTTCAGGCTAGAAGCTCACTGTCTCCTCATACTTATGCTCCCTTCCAGCGCTCCAGGACAGCAGTGACTGGAAGCGCCTCTCCAGCTCAGAGCCAGGATCCCAGTTTCAGAGCTAGACACCTCGGAGCAGAGGACCAGAAAGCTCACAGTACTCCTCAGTAATCCAGTCATCATCAACATTCTTAACTGCCCTCACTTGCTCCACCACCATCTGCCTTTGGCCAGCTGCCAGAAATCAATACATGGTTTCCCAGAAAGAAAAGAATCAAGGGAGCCATTTGGATTTATTAAACGTACTGTAACATAAACAAAATATTCTTTCTTTGCGTATCTTTTGTCTTGGCTAAATTCAACTGTCTTTAAGATTCCAGTTTAACCACCTTCTAAGAAATGTAGGGCAAAACTTGCACAATTGATTCATAAAGGAAAAAAAGCTCAAATTGATACAAGCTAATATTTGGTCAGATAAAATTATAAGCAAATAGAAAATTTCCCTGATAACATCATATCAAAATGAATGAACTTTCCTAAAATCCAGTCAGACTAGTTCTTAAAACATCTTCCCACAATCCCTCAGTAGAAAACCCTTTTTTCCTAGTGTTCAAATCCAACCTGTTCAAATCTAAGTAGAAGAGGAAGGTGATAAGACACAAATGAGGCAATTTGACTATAATCTCTCATTAGGACTCTGCCTTCTGATTTTAGTTGCTTTAGAAGAAAAAGTAATGCTCAATGTGCAGACTTCTAAAACAAAACAAATTCTTCCCCAAAGGCCTAAATTCCTGTTGTTGTTGTTGTTTTCTCCACCCAGTTACAGCTAAACCAATCCAGAAGTAGTGGAAAATGTTAAAACCAGCAAAGCAAGAGTAGAAAAGTCAGGGGGTAGCTGGAAAAAAATCTATACAGGGAAAGTTGGGAAAGTAAAAATTAGCCATCACTTAGGCTTAGATAACTGACACAAACCCAGCTGGCTGCAAAGTTAACAGGAAATAATATTTCTTCCATGGACAGACTGCAGCTGTAAAGGGTGACAGTAACCCCTCCTGTAAGTAACTTCTGCTCTCTTTCTCTAAAATGGTACTGTCAGAAACTCTGCTGTTTGAAATTATATTACAAAGATGAGACATCCACTCTTACTTGAAGGACCTCTATTTTGATCGGTATGATTGAAAATTCAGTAAAATCTTGCTATTTAAGACTCCCTAAAGAGAGAGGAACTGCCCTTCTAATTACTGGAAAGTGTGAAGTATTGAGCAATATAAATGCACTTTGCTTTCAAAAGCAAACTATAGTTCAATGGAGTCTAATACAGACTGAGTACCTCAGCTCCAGCTCTAAAAAGTTCTGAAAAACAACACCTTTTTTTTTTTTTTTTGGTAAGTCTTAGAGAAGCTCTTGTAGTGATAACACCTGCTCTAAACTGACACACAGCTATTTATAGTCTTTATTTATTCCACTTAGTAAGAATATTCATGTTCTTAAATGTAAAAGTGCAGAAATATTAATGCATGGAATTACAGGATTCTCTCCAGCTATATTGGAATGGCATGTAACCAGCAGGGTCAACATGTATGTTTACCTTTCTAAATTCTGAGCAATGTCTTTCTCAGTTCTGAAATTTAGATTCTAAATTTTAATTCCAAATTCTGAAAAAGCTTGAATTCCAAAATACGCCTTGGCACAAGCATATTGGATTATAACTATGGGCAAGCAATGTGCTAAATAAGTGAAGTTCTACTAAGAAGTCTTCCATTAAAAAAAAGCAGAGAGATTAGACCTGCATTTAGAATACTAAATAGGGGCCTAACAAAGATCAGGGTGATTCATTTCTAAAGTGCAAATCTAGCAATAAAATAACGTTTCTACCAATTTCATCTCTCAGGAAAGATAAAGACCTAAAGTATACACTCCATTTTTATCCTAGCTTAAAACTTTCTAGTTATTAAGACTATTATAAAATCCTATTTTATATTTCACTTCAAATACAGAGGCTTTAAAAAAAATCTTCCCACAATCCCTCCGTAGAAAAATCTCTTTTTTCCTAGTGTTCAAATCCAACCTGTTCAAATCCAAGGTAGAAGAGTAAGAGGATAAGACACAAATCAAGTAATTTGATTATAATTTCTCATTCAAATACACTTTAAAGTGCACTTCAAATACAGGGGATAATACAAATCAATTTCTGTTTTAATGCAAGAGTTTTCTAAATACGTTAAAACAAAAGTGCCATTCAGAACAAAAATGATTTGATAAAATAATTTCAACTAACAAAGATTTCTCATTTAAAACACTTAATAATTTACATGTATTTAAGCCTTTTTGAGAAAATATAATTCTATCTATGCACTGCTCGGACTTTCACTGGGGAGAAGGAGGACATCAATGTATTTAGTTGCATTTAATTAAAATGCTGCCTGTGTAAAGGCAATGAATTTGTCCCTACTAAGACAAAGAAGTCAGATGCTAGAATCAATTCCATTTCTTCCAGGAACTCTCAGGGATTAAATGGTTCCTTTTTTTATTTTTAATACGAAGAATCAGATATGGCACAACATCTTCAACTCTTTTTTTTTTTTTTTTACTACACGCTGCAATGCTTTGAACTCTACTTGAGTTCAACTGAATCTTCTCTAAGTCAGGCAAAACTCATAAAATATTTTGCAACACTGTTTCCAACGTAAAAAAAGATTCAAACTCTCACTTCTCCAATTGTCTTTCTAGTCCTTGAACATTCCAACAAAAGAATGGATTGCATTTGTGTAGTTTTTAGGTGGGCTTAAGGTTTTGGAGCCACATTGCCAAAAACAGACAGACAAAAAGAAACACCCTTAACTCTTAACTCAAATTTACATTTTACTACATAAAACTTTCTTGCTCTCCAAGTTCATTGGCTAAGTAAATTACTTGACAATGAAAATATATCCACAAGAGTAATTATGCTAAATTTTAGTAGTGGTTCAGAAAGTTTGTTGTTTGAATGCAACTGCTGTTTCTTTCTGTAGTAAAAGATTTGTCTAAGCTCATAAGGCGTCTGGACATTTCTACTTTGAGTAACTTTGATAAACACTGCAGCATTTTCCAGTGGATTCGTGTAAATGGCCAAAGGAAAATGTTCTAGCTCCAAGATCGAATTCCTCGCACTGTGCCTGATCCCCAGTCCCGCGTCTCCCGAGGGCCGGGCCGTGACCGCAGTTTCCGCGCTCCCTGGGGGCCTGGGCGCCCTGGGATGCTCGGCTCACTTTCCGCACGGTCTGACCTCTGTCCCCTCCGCCCAGGCCCGAGCCCCTCTCTCCCCGCGCAGCTTCTGGATCCCGAGCGCGGGTAGGTTCAGGAGCGAAGCTGGCGGAACCCACCTGTATTTATTCACATGGTTTCAGCACTTTTACCTCGGCCGATGAAGGCCCTGCGGGCACCTACCCGGTGTGACTGGGCACACAAGAAAGCAGAACAAGAAAGGGCATGAACGCAGCGCGTCGTCCCCCATAACCTCCTCTCCTTACCAGAAAGTCCCGGCCGGGGAGGGGACGCGGCCACACCTACGTGCGCCAGGTGAGGCGAGGGCGGGCGCAGCGCGGGGCCACCCGCTCTTCCTCGCTCTCCCGCCGCCGGGGTGGCCTCAGCCGCCGGGCCCGCGGCTCTTCCTCATTTTGGGCAACTTCCTTAACGCGCCCGGGCAGGCGGCTCGCACTTCCTCCCAGTGTCGCGCCCCGCCGCCCTGGCCCGCCCTGCTGACCGCGCCCATGAGCCCCGAGCTGGGCGGGCACCGGCTGGAGCGCCGGGCGAGGCTCGAGGAATCGGCCCAGGCGGCGGCAGGTGCAGAGGAGCCCGGGTGGGGCGCGCCTCACTCCTCCCGCCGAGCAAGGGCTCTTCGCAGGCAGAGAAGGTGGGACTGCCCGGGACATGGACCGCATCGGTCCCCCTCCTCCCCGCCAGCGCGGTGGCTTCTGTGACTGCCCAGGACCCACAGACACCCAGCGGCCCTTTCCTTTTGCTGTGCAGTGCTGGGGAAGAGACTCCACTGCATGGCATATTCCCTGGAGTGTGTATCTGGGTCACCAAGCCAACAAGCTCCAAGCTACTGTGCTGGAGCACTCGGGAGGCCTGGGCAGTGCTGAGAGGGACCCTGTAGGTGAACACCAGACTTCACGGCACACTAGTGGGCAGTGGGGCACGCTGCTTCTGAAGGCTTTAATTATTACAAAAGTCTTTGCTTCCTTCTTACCGTGACGGCTCTGATGTCCACAACCAAATAAATTAAACATATAGTCCTAAAAATTGTTTTGAGATACCCGCCTGATACCCTTCTCCCAAACCATCCCCCTTTTCCTTTTGGACATTCCTCTTTAAAGTGTTCCCACAAAACGGTATCCAGACCTTCTTGATAACACTGGTTGGCAGTGCCTGTTTTAAAAAGCTTTACCCTAAGCCAAAATGCAAGAAGCAAAAAAAAATATATATAATGTGCTGGATTGTAATTGCCATGGAGAAAATATAGGGATGGGACTATTTACACTTATTGGAGCCCTCAGCCTTTTCTGCTTCCAGTGTTATTGGATTTTCGTTCATTTTTGCCATTATTTTTTCTAAACCTGTTAAAAGAAAACTTCAGCCGAATTAAATTTAAAGCAGTTTAATTGAGCAATGAATGATTTGCGAATGGGGCAGCTTCCAGAATCACAGCGGATTCAGACTCCAGGGATGCCTCATGGTCAGAACAAATTTATAGACAAAAAAAGGGAAGCTATGAACAGAAATCGGAAGTGAGGGAGAGAAACAGCTGGATTGGTTACAAGTTGGTGTTTGCCTTATTTGAACACAGTTTGAACATTCAGCAGTGCATGAGTGGTTGAAGTATGGCCGCTGGGGTTGGCCAAGACTCAGCTATTGTTACAGGCACATACTCCTAAGTTAGATTTTCAATCTTGTCTGCCTATTAAGCTAGGTTACAGTTCATCCACAAGGACTCAAATATAGAAGTCTGGGGTCCTTCTCAGGCTATATTTAGTTTGCTTTAAGAATTCCTCTCTTTTGGTCATTTTCTCAAAGTTGAGAAAATAACCAAAACTTTAGTCATTGATGTCACTGTCACCATTGTAAATGCACTTATATGGTCTTGAAACCCACAGAGAAACAGTAGAACAGTGGGTTTTGCAAGGAGGGAACAAGGAGTGGGTAGAGGATAACCCTTATGCTGGAACGTCCTGTTTGCTGGGGAAAAACAAAAGCTGGTCTGTTCCGGGCACATTTAGCACAAACGGCTCCATTTTGGTTCGGTTTGGTCTGTTGGGGCCTAGTGCATGAGCTCAGCTCAAAACAACGGCCTCCCATAATTTTATTTAATAAAATTCCCCCTTTTTGTTCAGGTTCTCACTTCAGTGAGAGTGCGACCAAAACTTAGGCTTAGCACCTCTCTCAGTTTTCATCATTTCAAATTTCCAGTCTCAGCATGTCCTTCATAGGTTATGGTGTCCTCATAGTTGCACATTTCTTTCAGCTTTTGTCATTCCAGTTGAAGAGATACCATTTGACATTCTAGAAATGGCTGTGTGCAAACATTTAAAACCTTTGAGAGAATACAGTACACCAGGGAGACTACTATTGTGACTACCAGGAGAATAATACCAAGTGTTTAGAGTATGCTCCTTACCCAGGATGCCCATAAACCAAACCACCTAGAATCAAATAGATCAAAGAATAAGTTAAAGAGTGTACTCACTTAACTAGGTGGTCTTTTCCTTTATCCCCTACAACCGAATCTCTATAATACCCGATGTATTTCTTCATAGACCACAAGTGCCAGTAGCTGCATAGATACTTCTCTGTTTAGCCAATTCTACTATTTAGCACAACTTTCACAAGAGAATTTAAAATCTGTTGTGTAACCATAGCTTTTACAGTAGGATCTGCTATAGGGCCTATCATGAGTGATACATTTCTAATCATTGCCTCTTTTATTTCAAACCGTGGAAAAAAGACCTAACAAATGATGCTTCTTTTTTTTTTCTTGAGATAGCGTCTTACTCTGTCACCCAGGCTGGAGTGCAGTGGTGTGATCTCCACTCACTGCACTCAGCCTGCTGGGTTCAAGCAATTCTCCTGCCTCAGCATCCTGAGTAGTGGGATTACAGGCGCCCACCACCATGCCTGGCTAATTTTTGTATTTTTAGTAGAGATGGGGTTTCACCATATTGGCCAGGCTGGTCTTGGACTCCTGACCTCAGGTGATCCACCCGCCTCGGCCTCCCAAAATGCTGGGATTACAGGTGTGAGCCATCGTGCCCGGCCAAATGATGGCTTTTAGAAGAGTGAAGGCCTTCTGGCAATGTTCTCTTTGACCCATGATGTGGGTTAAGAGAAGTGAATCCATGTCTATTTCTGACTGATTATGAGGCAATGTATGTGCCATTAAAGTTTCTCACCAGCAAGGGGCCTTCATCTTTTATCTATCAAAGTATAAGGTTATCCATGTATAAGCCTGGGTGAAAAAACCTTCACAAATAAAAGTATACCCCATAAGTGCACACAACAGACCCCCTTTTCATTTCTATTATTCATACAGGCATAAATAAGGAAAAATGATGCTAAGATAAGAGTCTCATGATAGTAGAAGCCTTGATCCATGACCTTGGGAAAAGCTGCTCACATCAAGGCTGCCATCTTCTTCTCAGGAGAAATTTCCCTGGTTAGCTTTACCTTAAGGATTCCAGTGGGTGTACAGTTTCAAGAGCATGGAGGGACCCTTCTCAGCTGTGACATTATGAACCTAAAGTTAAAGGTCCTGAAGTTTTGCTCTAGTGTGGATGGCAAGGACAATCTTTCTTTGATGTTCTCAGAAGATTCAATTTTTGAGGTCTAGATTGTGAAATGATCAATTGTCCTCAGTGAACCATAAAAAGCTTTTTTTACCTGATGAAAATACCCTGTAGCAAAATAATCTACTGTTATAACACCAGCCCTCTTGCATGGGAGAGGTTTTATACAACCAAAAAACATGCATTGAAAATGACAATTGAATAGAAATCCTTTTATAAAATGTTTAAATGGCCCATCAGGTAACCAAACATACCTGAAGCTTCGATTGTCTTCCCAGGAATATGGATTTAACACACCAAACATTGGTTATAAACTTTATAAGTCACCATACTAATATATTTAATTTGAATTATTTTATCTTTTCCATGATGAGCCATGGAATGCAGAACTTTTAATAACAATAAGGACTCTGGAAGGACAAGGCAGCTGTCCTGGTTTTCCATGAGTCCATGCTTAACATTGAACTCATGTCCTCTCAAATACCGGTTGTTTCTCCAATTTAGGTGCATAGCACTGGTAACTGATGGGTTATCATAGGTAATTTGACTTAGACCAAGGAGTTGATTCAAATTGTATATCTAAACAGTTTTAGTATTCACTCATTTAGCATGAAAATCTGGCAAAGTATTTTCTTGGTATTTAATTAATTTTTGTTCTACTTGGGTTAGCAGTTTTATAAACCAGTCAGTCTTTTTATTAAAGTTTCAGGAATTCTTACGCAGTCCAATTCTTGTGGAATTGGAGAATTCATGTGGAATTCTTACCCATGATATGATATTAAAGTAATTAGAAACTTGTACTTAAGAGTGATTTTCAGGGTTCTTTCCATCCTTTCATGAACCTCCTAAAAGAAACCATATTCTAGGATTTTGCATGCTTGTGAGATTTCCAGAACCTGCATCAGCATTATGCAATTAACTGTGGAAATGATTTTAAATAGTCATAGTTAAAGACATAATTGACAAGGAAATTTGATCATTTCTGTGGTCTATAATAACTTAACATATTAATAATAACTATAATTATGATTGGTAGCATATACTGAGACATATAAGAATTTTAGAAATCCCATACAATTTTGGAACATATTGATCTCATATGCTAAAATATAACCTGAAGAAGGTTAAACATTATCTTTTGTTTTGACAATGCTTCCCATGTAACTGAACATGTCAGACAGCCCTGTTGAGCTCTTTTGGATGCTTGAAGCACCCTCTGTAGCCTCCCAAAGTTACAGGTCAGAAAAGACAATTGTGAAGCTGAAATTTGATTTTGGGAAGCCTATTAAATATGTTAAAGGTTTAAAACATTTGATATTATGAAATAGAATTCCAGGTTACGATGTCATTCCTTTAGCCAAAATG
The DNA here is from genome assembly GCF_028885625.2 of Pongo pygmaeus. Classification (NCBI taxonomy): domain Eukaryota; kingdom Metazoa; phylum Chordata; class Mammalia; order Primates; family Hominidae; genus Pongo; species Pongo pygmaeus. The sequence continues at coordinate 79,978,220 of NC_072386.2, forward strand.
ATGACTCAAAAATTTTAAAAAGGCAAAAACCTTTACTGATTGATGGATGGAAGACTTAGCTTTCCAAGCATCTGTCTCTTATCTTTCCCATCTTTTTTCAGTAGTTTATTCAAAGGACAAACAAAAATCTGTCATTATCCTTTAATATTATAGGAAAATCGTGTTTGAGAGAAAGTCAAATTTCACCCTTGCATTAGTGTTCTATTAATGTCAACTCAAATTTTTTGTTTGTTTGTTTTGGAGACAGAGTCTCACTCTGTCACCCAGGCTGGAGTGCAGTGGTATAATCTTGGCTCACTGCAACCTCTGCCTCCTGGGTTCAAGTGATTCTCCTGCCTCAGCCTCCCAGGTAGCTGAGACTACAGATGTGTGCCACCACACCTGGCTAATTTTTGTATTTTTAGTAGAGATGGGGTTTTGCCACGTCAGCCAAGCTGGTCTTGAACTCTTGACCTCAGGTAATCCAGCCACCTCAGTCTCCCAAAGTGCTGGGATTACAGGCGTGAGCCACCACACTCAGGCCTAATTTTTAATAAAACCTTATAGATAAGTCTATCAATCTTAATCAGTTTGACTGTAAGGTGAGAGTCTCATGAACCTTTTATAACTCTTCATAATTTTTGTGAAAGAGCAGATCAGTGCTCCAAGAAAAATCTGTTATGCTTTTATTCTAATGTTCAATTTACAGAAAAACTTAATACCCCTTTAACTTTAGCCAATGTCCCCACAGAATTTCTTTTTACAAGATTAATTTGTCATGAACCTTCCACAACTTGTTCAAACCTTTAGCTTTATCTTACCTAATTTTAAACAATCCTTTAATTTGATAAATCAGGCAAAAATTTACATTCCCATGCCTTTTTACAATCTTTTACCAAAGACATATTTAACTCTCCTTACACACACTACTGAAAGGACTATGTTTTCAGTAGTCTCAATCACATGTGATAATGGTAACTCTTAGCAACTTTTATTTTTGGTGCATAAATTCTTTCATGAATCTTTTCATGACTTACACAGACCATCTATGACATGCTTAGACTTTCTGACTTGTCCTAAACATCCCTTTTTTTTCAACAACCAGTTATTTTACTTTAGGACAAGAATTTACCATACAAGATTCTTTCTTCTATAAAGTCTCTTTTCTTTGTAACCTTTTTTGCATAGCTAGGGGACATGGCTAATTCCATATGTCTGCAGGCCTTATCTAGAATCTGATGCTCCAAAATAGGTAAATTGAACAATTTTCAAAAGTCAAAGAAGCAGTTTATGACCTTAAAGCGTTTAGCAAACCTAATATCTGACCTGCATAATTTAGACCAAATGTTTATATTTTGCCAATAATCTTTAAAGCTGTTTTTATTTCCCAAAGATTCCTAAAGTTATGTCAACTAAAATATAATACAGTTTTTATTTTTCTTTCAAAATATTTGATTTAAGCACTTATTTTTCTTTATGCCAATTATTTAGAGCTCTTTTATATAAACATCACACACACAACACATATGTGATTACACACACAGATGGAACAAGGTCCATTAGTTGCAATATTTTTTATTTACTAGTGTCTAAGTTTCTTAATTGGATTATTGGCTTTAGGGTGGAGTCCTTTTTTTTTTTTTTTTTTTTTGAGACAGAGTCTCACTCTGTCATCCAGCCTGGAGTGCAGTGGCACAATCTCAGCTCACTGCAAGATCTGCCTCCTGGGCTCATGCTATTCTCCTGCCTCAGCCTCCCAAGTAGCTGAGACTATGGGTGCCTGCCACCACACCTGGCTAATTTTTTGTATTTTTAGTACAGACAGGGTTTCACCGTGTTAACCAGGATGGTCTTGATCTTCTGACCTTGTGATCTGCCCACCTTGGCCTCCCAAAGTGCTGGGATTACAGGCGTGAGCCACCATACCTGGACAGGGGGGAGTCCTTTTAAATCTCTTATTATTTTACTTTAGCCACACCAAACTGCCAATATTTCTGGCTTTTTAACTTTACCAAAGGTAACCTCCCAGGTGCTCAGAGAAATGAAAATTCAATACAGTTTGTGGAAGGGAAGAGAATAGAATCAACAAACAGTAAAGGTCATGCAGATATCAAACCAGAAAGGACTCATTCCCTAAGCTGGGAATGAAATCCCAGCTGCCACTGTAAAAGGACAAAACTTTAGCTACTGAGCTACAGCACTGGGCAGTCTCCATTGCCCTTCCCAGGAGTCTAGAGTAGTTAATAGTGAGCAAAGGCTTTTAACCACTGAAGATAATTTTTAAAGCTAACTATGACACAAGCCCTAAAATACCTCTTCCCTGGAAGGTGGAGACCAAGAGAAAGTACCACCATGTGGTTACAAGGTCAAGCTCCCAAAGACATAACTGACCAGTTTGCTGGGACATCTTGAATGGTGGGCTCATAGGTTTCCCTAGGGGCCTGCATTCTGTCCTAAGGTACCCCTCTTTATGACAGAATGATACAGAAAGACTAATTCACAGCACAAAGTACACTAGATTTGCTGTAGCTTAAGACTAGCGTCAGAATTCTTTTTCACATTAATCAAAACTTTACAGAGGAGATAAACTGTTTTGTTTTGTTTTTTACCATTCATTCAAATGGTTTGCAGAGAGAGAGAGAGAGAGAGAGAGAGAGAAAGAGGCCAGAAGTCTGCTGATAAGAAATTCTTACCCTTTTGCGGACATGCCAGGCTTCTGGGTTCCCTTTCCCTAGTGAGCAACCCTAGTGACCCAGTTCGCCATACCGTAGCCCTGGGGGCCAAGCTGCAACACAAAAGAAAATATTTTTTTCCTTTTTTTAATGGACTTCAGTGCGCTGTTATTCATTTGGAACATTCCTCTATAAGTTATCTTTAGAGACATTTTGCCATTTTTGTAAGACTCACTGTTTCCTGGGCCTAATGTATAAGCTGGAAGGAACTCAGTTTTCCAGGAATTAAGGATCCCATTTTTACCTAAAATATTGGCTTTGCTGTCGGGTTTCCTTGATTACTTTAGCCAATGATTTTTTTCTACCTCAGCATGCAAGAAAAATGAAACAAAGGGGTAGAACACAAAAATCCCTGAGAATTTCCAAAAGACAAATTTTACAACCCCTGCAATATTACCATTTACTACCTGTTTCTTTTTGATCCAGTCAGATGTAAGCGGCTTCTAACTGGATCCAAGCCAGTTAATTACCAGATCAAATCCTATCCTAGATCCAGTTCAGTTTCTGTCATGATTTCCAAACCCAGTTTGGAACAGAAATTTGCTCGAAGAAACTTGGAGAACTCAAAACACAAATCTATGGCACTCCAACATTCGAGAGAGAACTTACTAGGATCCCTAGCTGATCTGAGAGATCAAGGGACACAAGTGGCACCTGCACGTACCTTGCTTGTTCACTCAGTGCTTTTGGGGGTTGTTAGAAGCTCTACTTTGGGCCCCACTTCTGACACCATCTGTTAAAAAAAGAAAAACTTCAGCTGAATTAAATTTTAGGTAGTTAAATGAGCAGTGAATGATTCACGAATTCAGCAGCCCCTAGAATCACAGCAGATTCAGAGACTCCAGGGATGCCTCATGGACAGAACATATTTATAGACAAAAAAAGGGAAGTGACATACAGAAATTGGAGGTAAGGCAGAGAAACAACTGGATTGGTTACAGGTTGGCTTTTGCCTTCTTTGAACACAGTTTGAACACTCAGCAGTGTATGAATGGTTGAAGTATGGCCATTGGGATTGGCCAAGGTTCAACTATTGTTACAGGCATATACTCCTAAATTAGGTTTTCAATCTTGTCTGCCTATTAAGCTAGGTTACAGTTCATCCACAGGGACTGAAATATAGAATACAGAGTCCTTCTCAGATCATACTTAGGTTGCTTTAACAAACATAAATGGAAGATTTTGATAATGGTTATATTTGCTTATCATTGGACTTAATTTTACTTCAACTACCCAACAAAATAGCCATTGTTCCTGAGATGGAGCCTGCAGAATGCCTACAGATGGTTTTCAGAGTTGTCAGCATTATTGGAGATGAACACTAGGGGACCAGTGTGTACAAAGCAAACCCAGCCTGCACAAAGATTGCAGTTTTCTCAGGCTTTCACCTGATGGAAATGAGGGGGAAATTCTAGATCCATCTCCAACCTCCTCCGTTTACGCTGCTGTGGTCCTTCCCCCCTTTGAGTCACCTTCCGCATTACTTAGTATCATGTAGTAATTTTTTTTTTGAAATGGAGCCTCGCTCTGTTGCCCAGGCTGGAGTGCAGTGGCCCGATCATCTCAGCTCACTGCAAGCTCCGCCTTCTGGGCTCACGCCATTCTCCTGCCTCAGCCTCCTGAGTAGCTGGGACTACAGGCGCCCGCCACCATGCCCGGCTAATTTTTTGTATTTTTAGTAGAGACGGGGTTTCACCGTGTTAGCCAGGATGGTCTCAATCTCCTGACCTCGTGATCTGCCTGCCTTGGCCTCCCAAAGTACTGGGATTACAGGCATGAGCCACCATGCCTAGTCTAAAAGATGCTTCACATTATATATCATCAGGGAAATGCAAATGAAGACAGTAAGATATCAGTATGGCCCAAATTCGGAACACTGACCGCAGTGAACACTAGTGAGGATGTGAAGCAATAGGAATACTCGTTCATTGCTGTTGTGAATGCAAGATGGTACAGCCACGGTGGAAGACAGTTTGGCAGTTTCTTATGAAACTAAACATCCTCTTACAACATGAGTAATTGTAAGAGGATTGTGTTTCTTGGTATTTACCCAAAGTAGTTGGTATTTACCCAAAGTAGTACCCAGTAATTGTGCTTCTTGGTATTTACCCAAAGGAGTTCAAACCTTATGTTCACACAAAAATCTGCACACAAATGTTTACACTAGCTTTATTTACTAAGTTTATTGCCAAAACTTGGACACAAGCAGGATGTCATTCAGTAAGTGAATGGATATATAAACTGTTGTATATCAGTGTAATGGAATATTATTCCACACTAAAATGAAATGCACGAGCAAGTTATGAAAAGAAATGGATGAAATCTAAATGCATATTACCAAGTGAAAGAAGCCCTCTGAAAAGGCTACATACTATATAATTTTAACAGATGATATTCTGGAAAGAGCAAAACTATCTGGATAGTAAAAAGATCAGTGGCTGCCAAGGGCTGGTGGGGAGGGCAGGATGAATAGAAGGAGCACAGAGATTTTTTAGGGCTGTGAAAGTATGCTGTATGATATTACAATGGTGGATACACAGCATTATACATTTGTTAAACACCATACAATACACAACACCAAGAGGGAACCTCAGTGTAAACTTTGGGCTTTGGGTGATTATGATGTGTCAAAGTAGGTTCATCAATTGTAACAAATGTACCAGTCTGGTGGGGCTGTTGATAATGGGAAAGGCTGTGCATGTGTGAGGTCAGTGGGTATATGGGAAACCTCTGTACCTGCCTCTCATTTTTACTGTGAACCTAAAACTGCTCTAAAAAATAGTGTTTAATTTAAAAAAATAGTTTTTTTGGTAACAGTGGCAAGTATTCCTAATAGGCAATCCCTTAAAAGAATAAAAGTACAAAGAAAATAGAAACATCCCAAATTCCAGACATAAACATCATTACCATTAGGTGACCATTACAAAATTATCTCTTTCCATATGAACACATGACAATAGATATAAAAATGGGCATTATTTTAAATATAAAACATTTATTGTACATTTTATCCATGTTAAATATGATATTTAATTCTACTTAAATTTAACAGAATAAAAAATTCTGAAATGAGATCTAAAGAATTGCTGATTTTATAGAAATGATTCTTTGCCACAAATGTATCATTTCTGGAATGACCCCACTTTGATTAAAGGAAAATAAAAGTGACAATAATAAGCAGTTTTAGTCATTTCTTCTAAACCATGAGCTTTAGTTTCAGACAGTATCAGTAACTCTGCTATGATACATGAACCAATTACCTCTCTCACTCCACTTCACTTCAGCTCATCTCTCACGTTTTCCTAGTTATATGAGTTTTACATAGTTAAGTTTAAAATTTTTGATTTTTGTAACCATAAACCCTCATTGGTCTCTTCTTAGTTCTCCATTTAAAAGGATGCCTTATGTACCTCCAGGCCTTTCTACCACCATATCTCATTCCTACTTTCTTTGTTGATGAGCTGGATGGACTCTGTGAAGATGTGATCCCACATACTGCATCTGTCAACGCTCTCCACTTTCAGGATGTTATTCTGTTGCTGTTGTATTGCAGTGACATCAAAGTGGGCACATTGTGTCTCCATCCTACTTCCCTTTGGCCTAGACTTGGTTGATTCTCCTCCCTTGCCCTTTTGGCATTGAATGTTGTTTTGGAGAAATGTGAGAACAGCCAGTACTTTGCCCTCTTTTAGGTGACTTGCTCTTCTTTCCAGGTTGCTGAAGGAACCTTTCTTTAACTGAGATATTAAGAAACTTGACAAGGATAAATACTGATACAGATCAACCAGCATCTTTTATTTCTTTTTCTTTTTCTTTTTTTGAGATGGAGTTTCACTCTTGTTGTCCAGGCTGGTGTGCAATGGCGTGATCTTGGCTCACTGCAACCTCCACCTCCCAGGTTCAAGCAATTCTCCTGCCTCAGCCTCCTGAGTAACTGGGATTACAGGCACCTGCCACCAAGCCCAGCTAATTTTTTGTATTTTTAGTAGAGACAGAGTTTCACCATGTTGGCCAGGCTGGTCTCGAACTCCTGACCTCAGGAGATCGTCATGCCTTGGCCTCCCAAAGTGATGGCAGGAGCCACCGCACCCGGCCATCTTTTATTTCTTAAACACAATGCACTCTTTAATGCACATCATAATCACCCAAAGCCCAAAGTTTGCATTGAGATTCCCTCTTGGTGGTGTATATTGTATGGCATTTAACAAATGTATAATGCTGTGTATCCACCATTGTAATGTACAGATTTAGATCTTCATTCAAAGAATTTTTTCTTGTGTGATTTTAAATACCTTTTTATTTGTTAAGTTCTCTTCAAGGATATTAATTAACTTTTTATCATCTATGGCTATTATCTTTTCTCTGATGTAGTAATCTACTTTTTTTCTTCTTCCTGGTTCACAGTGATTTTCTCTCTCTCCCTTTCTTTTTTTTCAGGAACCAAATGTTTAGCTGGGTCTGCTTTATTTCTTGTTATTTCTAATTTACCTGTAGGTAGGTTTATTGGTCCTCAAATTATTTCTTTATCTCTGGTTCTCTCTATCTCACTCTTTTTAGTTATTTTCTCTTGGTTATTCAATCGGTTCTTGAGTTTTTTAAAAAATTGAATTCAGGCTCTTATCAAATTTTGTAGCCTCTGCACTTAAAAATTCTTTCAGACTGGATTTTATTTTTAATTTGTGCATGTTATTTTCTTTTAAGGTTTGCATAGCTGCTAGTTCATTTATTTTTATCGTGTCCACACTTGGCAGCTTTCTTCAGACTTTCACTTTGCTCTGCCCCTTTGTGTGTGGTAGCTCCTAAATCCTCATGTCAGAGCTTTTTCTTACCCCTTTTCTGGATTACATTTGACGGCTTAATATTCCTGTTGAGCTTGATTTTCTATAGCCTTTGAGCGTGGGAATGGTGGGGGTGGGCTTAGCTGGAGTTGTGTTGCACAAACTGGGCCCCTCCTTTCAATGTGAGACTGTGAGGAACATGCAGGCTTCACACTTCATTGAGGGAGGGAGAAGGCTGAGCTTACTCTGTCCATCGAGGTGGGGGGCATCTGTGAGTTTCAGCTCATTCCCCCAATTAATGTGGGTCCTTGGAGTCCTCACACTCTGACAAAATCATGCCACATTGCTGCTATTTCCTTTTGCACTAATATCCACTGCAGCCATTTTCACTACCCCACAGTCAAAAATGAGAAAAACTAAGAATAAACAATGGCCCCTTTCATGCGCGTCTGTGTGAAGACACCACCAAACAAGCTTTGTGTGAGCAACATGGCTGTTTATTTCACCTGGGTGCAGGCGGGCTGAGTCTGAAAAGAGAGTCAGCGAAGGGATATAAGGTTGGGGCCATTTTATAGGATTTGGGTAGGCAAAGGAAAATTACAGTCAAAGGGGGTTTGTTCTCTGGCGGGCAGGAGTGGGGGGTCACAAGGTGCTCAGTGGGGGTGCTTTTTGAGCCAGGATGAGCCAGGAAAAGGACTTTCACAAGGTAATGTCATCAGTTAAGGCAAGTACCAGCCATTTGCACTTCTTTTGTGGTGGAATGTCATCAGTTAAGGTGGGGCAGGGCATATTCACTTCTTTTGTGATTCTTCAGTTACTTCAGGCCATCTGGGCATATATGTGCAGGTCACAGGGGATGCGATGGCTTGGCTTGGGCTCAGAGGCCTGACATTCCTGCCTTCTTATATTAATAAGAAAAATAAAACAAAATAGTGTTGAAGTGTTGGGGTGGCGAACATTTTTGGGGGGTGGTATGGTGAGAGAATGGGCAATGTTTCTCAGGGCTGCTTCAAGCGGGATTAGGGGTGGCATGGGAACCTAGAGTGGGAGAGATTAAGCTGAAGGGAGGTCTTGTGGTAAGGGGTAATATTGTGGGGATGTTAGAAGAAACATTTGTCGTATAGAATGATTGGTGATGGCCTGGATACGGTTTTGGATGAATTGAGAAACTAAATGGAATAACCGAAGGAGAAAAACAGGTATAAAAGGTCTAAGAATTGGGACGACTCAGGATATCTGATTAGAAAGTGCCTAAGGAGATTCAGCGTAGTCCTGCCAGCAAAGATTATTTATTTACTTCAAGAGTTAAGAGTGGCAGTTTGGGGATAGCACCAGGAGATATCAACTGTGATGGCTTGGAGAAACAGTGTAAACCAGCAGTGTAAACAAGAGCAGTGCATGTATGAGTAGTTGAGAATGGTGAATAGGAGTATGACTAGACAGAAGATAGTAGGGATGACAAGTTTTTTGGGAGCACAGTCTAAGTTGGTCTGGTGTCTGGAATGAGACTGGGGCCTAATAAAAAGGAGCGTCTATAAAGGAGCTTAAATGGGCTGTACCCTGTAGCATTCCGAGGGCAGGCCTGAATTCTGAGAAGGGAAAGTGGTAAAAGTATTGTCCAGTCCTTTTTAAGTTGGTGGCTGAGCTTGGTGAGGTGTGTTTTCAAAAGACCTTTAGTCCGTTCTACCTTTCCTGAAGATTGAGGATGGTAAGGGATACGAAGGTTCCACTGAATACCAAAAACCTGACAAACCGCTTGGGTAATTTGAATAGTAAAGTCTCATCTGTTATCAGAATGTATTGAGGTGGGAAGGCTAAACTGAGGAATTATGTCTGACAGAAGGGAAGAAATGACTGCGGTGGCCTTCTCAGACCCTGTAGGAAAGGCCTCTACCTATCCAGTGAAAGTATCTACCTAGACTAAGAGGTATTTTAGTTATCTGACTCAGGGCATGTTGAGTAAAGCTAATTTGCCAGTCCTGGGTGGGGCAAATCCTCGAGCTTGACGTGTAGGGAAGGGAGGGGGCCTGAATAATCCCTGAGGAGTAGTAGAATAGCAGATGGAACACTGAGAAGTTATTTCCTTGAGGATAGATTTCCACGATGGAAAGGAAATGAGAAGTTCTAAGAGGTGGGCTAGTGGCTTGTACTATAGCATAACCTGCCTTTGCTGGTGTGTGGCGATTAGGCCTGGTGGAACCGCCATCAATAAATCAAGCGTGATCAGGGTGAGGAACAGGAAAGAAGGAAATTTGGGGAAACGGGTGAATGTCAGGTGGATCAGAGAGATACAGTCATGGGGGTCAGATGTATCAGGAATAATGTGGGAGGCCGGATTGAAGTCTGGGCCAGGAACAATGGTAATTGTGGGAGACTCAACAAAGAGTGAGTATAGCTGAAGGAGCTGGGAAGCAGAAAGTATATGCGTCAGGTGTGAGGAAGAAAATAGATTTTGGAAGTTATGAGAACTGTAGAGAGTGAGTTGAGCATAGTTTGTGATTTTGAGGGCCTCTAAAAGTATTAAAGCAGCGGCAGCTGCTGCACGCAGACATGAGGGCTAGGCTAAAATAGTAAGGTCAAGTTGTTTGGACAGAAAGGCTATAGGGTGTGGTCCTGGCTCTTGTGTGAGAATTCTGACCACGCTAACCATGCCTAGGAAGGAAAGGAGTTGTTGTTTTGAAGAAGGTGCTTGGGTTTGAGAGATCAGTCAGACACGATTGGCAGGGAAAGCACGTGTGTTTTTATGAGAATTATGCCGAGATAGGTAACAGATGAGGAATTTGGGCTTGATTGAAGTAATGGGGGCTGTCTGTGAAGATTTGCGGCAGTACAGCCTAGGTAATTTGCTGAGCTTGGTGGGTGTCAGGGTCAGTCCAAGTGAAAGCGAAGAGAGGCTGGGATTAAGGGTGCAAAGGAACAGTAAAGAAAGCATGTTTGAGATCTAGAACAGAATAATGGGTTGTAGAGGCAGGTATTGAGGATAGGAGAGTATATGGGTTTGGCACCATGGGGTGGATAGGCAAAACAATTTGGTTGATAAGGCAGAGATCCTGAACTAACTTGTAAGGCTTGTCTGGTTTTAGGACAGGTAAAATGGGGGAATTGTAAGGAGAGTTTATAGGCTTTAAAAGGCCATGCTGTAGCAGGCGAGTGATAACAGGCTTTAATCTTTTTAAAGCATGCTGTGGGATGGGATATTGGTGTTGAGTGGGGTAAGGGTGATTAGGTTTTAATGAGATGGTAAGGGGTGCATGATCGGTCGCCAAGGAGGGAGTAGAGGTATCTTATACTTGTGGGTTAAGGTGGGGGGATACAAGAGGAGGACGCAAAGGAGGCTTTGGATTGGGAAGAAGGGCGGTAATGAGATATAGCTATAGTCCAGAAATAGTCAGGGAAGCAGATAATTTAAAGTGTCTCAGCCTAATAAGGGAACTGGGCAGGTGGGGATAACTAAAAAGGAGTGCTTAAAAGAGTATTGTCTAAGTTGGCACCAGAGTTGGGGAGTTTTAAGAGGTTTAGAAGCCTGGCTGTCAATACCCACAACAGTTATGGAGGCAAGGGAAACAGTTCCTTGAAAAGAAGGTAATGTGGAGTGGGTAGCCTCCATATTGATTAAGAAGAGGACGGGCTTACCTCCCACTGTGAGAGTTACCCGAAGCTTCGCGTCCGTGATGGTCTAGGGGGCTTCCGAGGCGATTGGGCAGTGTCAGTCTTCAGCCGCTAAGCCAAGAAGATCTGGGAAGGAGTCAGTCAGAGAGCCTTGGGCCAGAGTTCCAGGGGCTCTGGGAGTGGCTGCCAGGTGAGTTGAACAGTCCGATTTTCAGTGGGGTCCCACACAAATGGGACGTGGCTTAGGAGGAATCCTGGGTTGCAGGCATTCCTTGGCCCAGTGGCCAGATTTCCAGCACGTGTAGCAAGCTCCTGTGGGAGGAGGTTCTGGAGGAATGCCTGGCTGCTGCTGTTCAGGCGTTTGGAAGTTCTTGTGTGCTGGAGATGTGGCTGGGGTTTGTCTCACAGTGGAGGCAAGGAATTGCAACTTTTTTCTACTATTGTACATCTTGAAGGCGAGGTTAATTAAATCCTGTTGTGGGGTTTGAGGGCCGGAATTTAATTTTTGGAGTTTTATTTAATGTCAGGAGCAGATTGGGTAATAAAATGTATATTGAGAATAAGATGGCCTTTTGACCTTTTAGGGTCTAGGGCTGTAAAATGTCTCAGAGTTGCTGCCAAACAAGTCATGAACTGGGCTGGATTTTTATATTTGATGAAAAAGAGCCTAAACACTATCTGATTTGGGATAAAGAAAAAGGAGCATTAACCTTGACTATGCCTTTAGCTCCAGCCACCTTTTTAAGAGTAAATTGCTGGGCAGGAGGGGGAGGGCTAGTCACAGAACGAAACTGTAAGCCGGACCAGGTGTGAGGAGGGGAGGTGATAAAAAGATTATAGGGTGGAGGAGCAGAGGCTGAGGAAGAATTGGGACCTAGCTCAGCCTAGCGAGGAGCAGCCTGGGGAGGAAGGGAGAGGTCAGATGGGTCTGTAGAAAAGGAAGATTAGAAAGACTCAGCGACACTTGGGGTTGGGACTGAGGGGACAGGTGGGAGGGAAAGAAGGAAGATTTGGGATGAGTTGCACTGGGCACAGAGACTAGGAAGGGACTGATGTGTAAAACAATGCCTGGATGTCAGGCACCTCAGACCGTTTGCCTATTTTACGATAAGAATTATTTAGATCTTGCAGGATGGAAAAATTCAAAGGGCCATTTTCTGGATATTTGGAACTACTCTCGAGTTTGTACTGGGGTCAAGCAGCATTGCAGAAGAAAATAAGGCATTTAGGTTTTAGGTCAGGTGCGAGTTAAAGAGGTTTTAAGTTTTTGAGAACACAGGCCAAGGCAGTAGAAGGAGGAATGGAGGGTGGAATGTTGCCCATAGTGAAGGAAGCAAGCCTAGAGAAAAGAGAGAGAAAGAGAGGGAAGGGGTTCGGGGGTTCTTACCTTCCAGAAAAGTGGGAAAAGGGGTTGGGGTGCAGAGATAAGAGGTCAGAGCACAGAAATAAGGGGTTGGGGCTTGGAAATAAGGGGTCAGGGCACAGAGATATAAGAGGTTGGGGTGCGGAAATAAGGGATTGGGGCATAGAGAAATAAGAGGTTGGGGTATGGAAATAAGGGATTGGGGCACAGAGATAAGAGGTTGGGGCACAGAAATAATGGATTGGGGGTTCTTGCCCCCTAGAAAAGCAGGACTTGCTGCTAAGGGTGAAGGAGAAGGGGTTGAGAGGTACTTGCCCCTCTCCCAGAAAAGCAGGACTTGCGGCTAAGGGTGAAGGAGAAGGGGATGAGGGGTACTTGCCCCTCTCCCAGAAAAGTGGGACTTGCCACTAAGGGTGAAGGAGAAGGGGTTGAGGGGTACTTGCCCCTCTCCCAGAAAAGTGGGACTTGCTGCTAAGAGTGAAGGAGAAGGGGTTGAGGTGTACTTGCCCCTCTCCCAGAAAAAGCAGAGAAGTGGTAGAGACAAGGAGAGAAGGAGTTGGGGTACTTGCCCCTTCCCCAGAAAAGCAAGACTTGCCGCTAAGGGTGAAGGACCAAGGCAGGCATCCCTGCGTGGTCTGACACCCTTGAAACGTGGGTGTATAATCAGAGAGGTGTCCCTGCAATGATTAAACACCAAGGGAAGGCTGCCTTCCCAGTCCATGACCGGCACCGGAGTTTTGGTTCCATGGATAAAACATGTCTCCTTTATCTCTACCAGAAAATGAAAGGAATTGAAATTAAGAGAAGGGAGAGATTGAAGTGTGGCGCCAAGATTGAAAGGAGAAAGAGGTTGAGGGATAGTGAGAGAGGTTGGAGAAGAGAGTAAAAAAGGCCGCTTACTGGATTTGAAATTGGTGAGATGTTTCTTGGGCTGGTCGGTCTGAGGACATGAGGTCGTAGGTGGATCTTTCTCACAGAGCAAAGAGCAGGAGGATGGGGGATTGATCTCCCAAGGGAGGTCCCCCAATCCGAGTCATGGCACCAAATTTCATGCGCGTCCATGTGAAGAGATCACCAAACAAGCTTTGTGTGAGCAACATGGCTGTTTATTTCATCTGGGTGCAGGCGGGCTGAGTCCAAAAAGAGAGTCAGTGATGGGAGATAAGAGTGGGGCCGTTTTATAGGATTTGGGTAGGTAAAGGAAAATTACAGTCAAAGGGGGTTTGTTCTCTGGTGGGCAGGAGTGGGGGTCACAAGGTGCTCAGTGGGGGAGCTTTTTGAGCCAGGATGAGCCAGGAAAAGGACTTTCACAAGGTAATGTCATCAGTTAAGGCAAGTACCGGCCATTTGCACTTCTTTTGTGGTGGAATGTCATCAGTTAAGGTGGGGCAGGGCATATTCACTTCCTTTGTGATTCTTCAGTTACTTCAGGCCATCTGGGCATATATGTGCAGGTCACAGGGGATGCGATGGCTTGGCTTGGGCTCAGAGGCCTGACAGCCCCTTCTTCTCTCAAGATTTGAGTGAAAATTGTCAGGATTTTGTAGACGCACAATATATGGTTTCTGGGAGGTTGGAGTGTGGCCTCATTGTGATACTCTCAAACTTCTGGTTTTTATATGAGCCAGCGCTTTTCAAAGTGCATTTTGTTAAGCGGTTCTCCTTTTCTTGTTTGGTTACCACTTGTAACTTTAGCATTTTTGTTTCTTCCTGCTTCCCTTTTTTCTTGAGGTAGAAAGATGAGGAAAGTAAGGATTCTTTTCTTCTAGATAGCGAGGATTCTGTAAATGTTTCACTATGTTCTTTCAAAATGTAATGGCCCACATGTTTTTTACTATAGAATATACACTGTACTTTTTTTTTTTGAGACAGGGTCTTACTCTGTCACTTAGACTGGAGTGCAGTGGCACAATCACAGCTCACTGCAGCCTTGGCTTCCCCAGCTCAAGTGATTCTCCCACCTCAGCTTCCTGAGTAGCTGGGACTTTTCGTATTTTTAGTAGAGATGGGGTTTTACTACGTTGCCAGGCTGGTCTCAAACTCCTGGACTCCTGTGATTGCACATTTTAATATTTAGAATGTAAGGTCCTCATTTTTTTCTCTTCCAAATTAAAAAAATACATGTTACACATGATATATCTGTTAATGTGCTTTAGGTTGCAAGTAAAAGAATAACCAACTCCACTATTGAAATAATACACTTTTATTGACACACAAAGGAGAATATTTCATAGTTAGGACAGCATCAGGTGTATTTTTATGCATATTACGTTAAATGGAGATAAAATTAATTATTTTTCATATGTAGGTATACCTTTAAAAAAAAAAGTAACAACCCTATTGTGTCCTATGAAGGGAAGTTTTGATAGACCAGCATGATGGAGGTGAGTGGCTTATCTCAGTGATTTTCACTTTCTGATCACATTCATCCAGTTGCTGAAATGACATAGGATGTAGCCAGAGGAACAACTTCCTTCTGCTGGTATTCCCTAACCAATTCAACCAGATATAAAAGTGACTTTTCACCTACAAATGGTAAACTTCCTCATTTTTCTTTTGTTAGTAATCTTTTGAACAAAAGAGAAAAGTTACTTAAAGACCAAGGATAGTGTCTGAAATGTGATCACATGTGTTTAAACCCAGCAGTAGGTGCACTGCCACGGGTCGGGAAGCACGGGCCATAGTAGTCTCAGCTCTGCTACTTTTGTAGGTGTGCAGCTCTGAGCAAGTCAAGTTTCCTCTGTGTACCTGATTCTTTATTTTTTTGTGAAATTCAAGGGAGCAAACAATTCAATAATTGAATTAGGGTCCTTTACTTGCCAGACATGACCCAAGCCACTGGAGATTCAAAAGGATGGAAAAAACTTATGCTCAAAAATAACTCCTCCCTTTCATCTATTTCAGTGGGTAGCTAATCATTTGCTTAACAGATTACTCTTTCAAAATATAATTATATAATTAGAAGGTAGTTCAGCTGTTATTTTTCACTGTAGTGAAAATTAGATGGTTTTTCTCATACCAAGATCTTTTCATTCTTTTTCTTTTTTATATTTTTCAAAGTGCAGTTCCATTTTTAAGTTTTCAAAAGATATAATTCATATAATATCCAGTTTACTTGTTGAAAGTATACAATTAAATTGTTTTAAGTGTATTCACAAAGTTGCACAACCATAATCACTATCAGTATTAGAACTTTTTTAAGCACTTTTTTTCTTTTTTGTGAAGAATGGAGTCTCTTTATATTGCCCAGGCAGGTCTCAAACTCCTGGGCTCACACTATACTCCTGCCTCTGCATCCTTAAGTGCTAGGATTACAGACGTGAGCCACTGAACCTGGAAGAACTTTTTTAAACCACAAAACAAAACCCCATACCCATATCACTTCTCATGCTTCCCATCCCACACGATCCTTTCCCTCCTCCCCATCCAAGGCCCTAGGAAAACCTCCCATCTACTTTTTGTCTCTGTAGACATGTCTATTCTGGACATTTCATATAAATTGCATGATACAATATGTGCTCTTTGTGACTGGCTTATTTACTTAGCATAATGTTTTCATTCATTTTATAGCATAAATTAGCGTTTTACTTTTTCAGTACCAAATAATATTCCATTGTATGAATAGGCCACATTTTATTTATCCACTCATCAGTTTCTGCTCTTTGGCTTCTATAAATAATTTTGCATCAACCATTCCTGTACAAGTTTTTGTGTGGGTGTATGTTTTCCTTTTTTCTTGAATATATAACTGGGAATGGAATTGCTGAGTCATATAGTAAATCTATGTTTGTCATTTTGAGGAACTGATAACTGTTTTGAAAAGTGGCTTCACCATTTTCAGGTTTCCACCAGCAAAACAGGAGGGTTCAAATTTTTCCACATCTTTGTCAACTCTTGTTATTGTCTGTCATTTTGATTATAGCCATCCTAGTGGGTGTGAAGTGGTATCTGATGATTTCATTTTCATTTCATTTATGACTAAAAATGCTGAGAATCTTTTCATGTGCTTCTTTGTCATTTGCATATTTTTGGAGAAGTGTCTATTCAGATCATTTGCCCACTTGTCACTTGAGTCACTTATCTTTGTATCATTAAGTTGTAAGAGTTCTTTACATATTTTGAATACAAGTCTCTTATTAGATATAGAATTTACCAATATTTTCTCCTATTCTGAGAGTTGTCTTTTCCCTTTTGGGATGGTATCATTTGCAGAATAAAAGTTTTTAATTTTGATGAAGTTCAATTTATCAACTTTTTTCTTTTGTTGTTTATGCTTTTGGTGATGTATCTAAGAAACTACTACCTAAGGTCATGAAGATTTACTCCTATGTTTTCCTCTAGGAATTTTATAGTTTTAACTCTTACATTTATGCCCAACATCCATTTTGAGTTAATTTTCATGTACAATATGAGGCAAAGATCCAATTTTATTTTTTTTGCATGCAGATTTCCAGTTGTACCAGCTCAACAGTAGTTGTTAAAACAATTATTCTGTCCTAATTGAGTTGACACACTTTTTGAAAATCAATGTAAAGGTTTATTTCCAGACTTTCAATTCTATTTCATTGAGCTGTATATTTATCTTTATAAAACCACCTTTTCAAAAATTATAACAGTGGGAAAATTATGACAGCGAAAAGTAACTGATCTAACCAAATTTCATCTTGCCATTAGCCTCCAAACTGCCCTTAACCATTCTTGGGTCTGAGCTAAGTTAACCTGGGGAGACATTTAGTTTATAGTTTAAATGACAATAGTCCTTTCCCCAAATTAAACCACCTTTGTAAAGCTTGTGAAAGGCCACCAGGTTAGGAGGGTGTGAGGAGCCTGAATTCTGCTAAGGTGTAGAAATAAATTATTACCAGCTGTTATTTAGAGGTCACAAGTTTTGCAAGTCTCCCAATTACTCCTGCAGATAACATCACCATTGCAGAAACTAAGATTGGCTTTTTGAGATACCTTTTAGGTTTTTGAATTTCTGACAGCCAATGGCTTCACCTGGATCCACCAACCCTGCTGACCCTGCTGACCCCGCTGACCCCACTGACCTCCCTGACCCCACCAACCCTACGGACCAGTCATGTGCCTCCATCCAGAAACAGACTCCTTAGCCTGCCATACTATCTTTGAAAAATCCTAGCCTCCAAATTTTCCAAGATTGATTTGAGTAGTAACTTCATCTCTCATGTGGTGTGGCCAGCCTCTTGTCAGTTAAACTCTTTTTTTATTGTGATGGTGTGGTCTCAATAAATTGGTTTTGCCTGTGCAGTAAGCAGGAAGAACTCATCAGGCATTTACAAGTACTAAAGAGTTTTTAGTACTGCAACTTTGTAGTAAGCTTTGAAAGTAAGAAGTTTGAGTCCTACAACTTTGTTCTTTTTCAATATTGTGTTGGCTATTATGGTTCCTTTGCATTTTCATATGAATTTTAGGATCAGCTTGTCCATTTATGTGAAAACAAAAGCTGAGATTTTGATAGGGCTTGTGTTGAATATCTACATCAATTTGAGAGTAAATATTAAATATTCTTATCAATGAATGTGGTCCTTTTGTGGATCTTCTTTAGCTTATTTTTTAAAGCATGGTTTTCTTTACTTCTTGGAACATATTATAAACCAAAAGTAAATTCTAAGCCTCCCCTCCTCCAGCCATCTGAATGGACCCCCCTCCTCTTGGCCAAGGGAGTTCCAGTTAACCTGAAAAACCCATTCAAGTCATGATAGAAAGGGGGTGCTGTACATAGCTTGTCATACCCGCCTCCTTTTTGGAATAGTACTAATAGAAAAGACTCTTTAAGTCTGATAAGAAATATTAACAATCAATTCTCTCTGAAGCCTGCTACTTGGAGGCTTCATGTACATGATAAAACCTTGGTCTCCATAACCTCTTATCATAACTCAGACATTCCTTTCTATTGATAATAACTCTTTCAACCAACTGTCATCAGTAAAGCTTTGAATGCACCTATGACCTGGAAACTCCCACTTCAGTTGTCCCACCGTTCTGGACCAAACCAATACACATCTTATACATATTGATTGATGTCTTATGTCTCCCCAAAATGTATAAAACCAAACTGTGGCCCAATCACCTTGGGCACATGTTCTCAGGATCTCCTAAAGGCTGTGGTCACAGGCCATTGATCACTCATATTTGGCTCAGAATAAATCTCTTCAAATATTTTATACAGTTTGACTCTTTTTGTCAATAATATTTATAATAACTCCTTTGAAGTCTGCTAAATGCACCATTTGAGTCCTTATAAAGGCAGTTTCCATTGCCTGTTTTTTTTATGTCCCAGTGATATGTTCCTGATTCTATGAGTGTCTCACTATTTTGTTGTTGAAAACTCAGCATTTTAGGCTGGGTATGGTAGCTCATGCCTGTAATCCCAGCACTTTGGGAGGCCGAGGTGGGCAGATCACTTGTGGTCAGGAGTTCAAAACCAGCCTTGCCAACATGGTGAAACCCTGTCTCTACTAAAGATACAAAAAAATTAGCCAGGTGTGGTGGCACACACCTGTAGTCCCAGCTATGTGAGAGGCTGAGGCGGGGGAATTGCTTGAACCCAGGAGGCAGAGGTTGCAGTGAGCCTAGATCACACCACTGCCCTCCAGCTTGGGCAACAGAGTGAGACACTGTCTCAAAAAAAAAGAAAAAAGAAAAAAGAAAAGCCAACATTTTTGATAATATATTATAGCACATCTGATACTGATTGCCCTCTGAGGGTTTGTTGTTGCTTTGCTTTAGCATGTGTTTAGGGTCTTGGCTGGACTCCAGTGAAATCTATTTCCCTGACAATGTGCAGCCTATGATGTTGCTCTTCCATGAGTGCCATCTTGGGTGTGGAAACTCTCTCTGACCATCAGGATGACTGTGGTCTGAGTGGGGATCGCTTTGGCTCTCTCTGTCTCTGATCTTGTTGAGCTTATATCTGATTTGTTATTGGTATCACAACAGATCTTAGCCTGTTCTAGTGGCCTGCTGATTTCTCTGTTGTTCTCAACAATGCCCTAAGGTATAAATTCCTCCAGTCAACTCCCATTAAAGTCAGTGCTGTTTGCAGGACAGCTGTTACCAGTCTTTGAGGCTTGCTCCCACATTGGGAGACCTCCGAACTGCCTCTTTTCCTCTGTTAGTGTTCCAGCTGGTCTATGCTTCTCTTGTTGCTCCTGGCATCATTGCTGCTGCTGGCATCTATGTTTTACTTGTTGCTCCTTTTAATTGTTAAGGACCTTCTTGTTTTTGAGAATACTTAGCTGGGACTTTGTCCTCTATTTCAAATAAAGTCAGCCCCCTAAGGGTGAGCTAGGGAGCTCTCTGCTCTTACAACCTGCCTTTCCACTGGGAAGAAACTCTGCTGTCTTGCACCGGAGCTGGGAGTGGAGACAGTGGCCTGCTTCTCCTGGGCTGATACCCTGACTCTACTAGCAGGGCACTGGGTGGGATCAGTAGCCTTCTATGAGTGGAACTTCTGCCTTATGAGGGTGCTAGGGAAGTGGCAATTAGAGTCCCTGGGGTAAAGCATCTACTCCATGAGTGGGGGCTTGGTGGGGGAAGGGAGCCCCAGTTCTCTTGATGCAGTTTCCTGGGATGGAGCTTCTGCAACCGGGAGATGGGGGTCCTGGGATGCAGTTTCTGCAACCAGAAGATGGGGGTGAGGGGATGGGAGAGGCCCATGGCCTGCCCCTGCTAGGGTAAAACTGGAGCTCTAGACTGGAGCTGGGGGAGAGCACACCCATCTTCTTGGCAGCCTCCACCCAGAGTAGAGCTTGCGTCATGCTGAACACCGGGGAGGAGATGCAAGCAGGTCATGGCTCAGATGATGCGGTCTCTTGTGTTCTTACTGATATTTTATCATTTTTCTCAAATAAATAGTTTTCTACTTGCTGTGTGTCTTTAGGACAATTCTCAGAGATTTTTACATGTTTTATTTTTTATAAATTTTGCCACTCAAAGAGTTGTTTCACTGGAGAGAGCTTCGACTAAACTATCCACTCTTTCATTCAAGAATTGTTTCTCTTCTTTTTTCCTGAGGCACTGAAGTTAAAGGGTTTTTATTGATGGGGTTGGGGTGGGGAAAGCAGAGTGTGCCTCTCTGGGCAGGCAGGACAGGGCATGGAGAATACCAGTTGGAACACCTTGGCTAACCAGATTCCAAGGACCTGAGGAACACGGGCCAGGACATAGGCCTCCTACTGTCAGATTTTCTTGGGGCTGAAGTATTAGTAGCAACCTCCTCATGCCTGACCCAGACAAATAATCTTTGTGCCCTCCTTGGAGCATATGCTGAAGATTACAGATGCCTATCCCAGACAGTAGAAAATTAATCTTACACAATTGACACTGTGTGACAAATAACTAGTCTTTTTCTTTCAGTTTGATGGTACTCAAATGGATTTGCTTACTGAAGTTCATACATGGTATGATGAGTGATCCACAGGGGAAATTTAGCTAAATATAAAAGAAAAATGAGAAAAATTATAACATTATTTTGGAGAGTCTTCTAATATAAAGTATTAAATGAGTGGATGTTAAATTCTGTTACATATTACTACACTGGGAATCATCTACTTTAAGTGTGCTTGGAAAAAACTGCCTAGAAACAAGGAACAGAGATTATATTTTCTGACTCAAATATGTTTCAGTATGAATAGGCATTTCCTGCTTGTCCATACACATCTGTTTTATTGAAAAATGTTTGAAAGAGTTGATTGATTTCAATTTCCAAGTTTGATCTAGAGTCGAGGTTGCTACCATGAAACTAAATTCAAAATGACAAGATTATTAAGTTATGTATATTTTGTTATTATTAACCTAGGTAGCTGTAAAACTTGATTGCCAAGTAGATATGGAAGAGATGATTGATTGACCATAATTGTCCACAGTTTTGAACTCTTGGCTACACTTTCACCTCTGGGTCTGTGAGTCCTCAAGATGCAGCTCACTCCTCTCCAAACGGGGTGCTCTGTGATTTGTGTCGAAGACAAAATAGATTTCAAGGAAACTCTGGGGGCTTTGAGGCCAGGTAGGGATAAATGAGTGCAGAATTTGTAAGTAGAACAGACTTGATAAAGAACCCTCTGATGTTTCAAAAATAATATATATCTAATAGAAAAATTAATAAAGGTAAAATATAAGACACCCCAAATCCCAATCTTAGAGGCAAATATGCTCCAACTTTTGTTAATATTTTAGTATCTGTCTCTACATACAGAAATGTAAGTGTAAATATTGTTACATACGTGATTTAGTAAGCTGACTATTGGATTAGATAGCATGTTGTGGAAATACTTCCATACTATCTTCTTATTGACTGTATATCATTCTCTTGAATGCATGAACCATGAGGTTATTAACCAACCCCTGACTGATACACAGTTGTTTCCAGGGTTTTGTTATTATGAACTACTATGCAGGGAACACTCCTGTTTATACATCTTTGATCCTTGATAAATCTCTCTAAGAGATAAATTCCTAGGAGAAATGTTGAGAGTCCGAGGAGATGCTGTTTTATTTGTGACATTTGTTGTTAAATTGCACTTAGGAAAGATTCAATTCTGCTTTATACTTCCACCTGGTACAGGCTGTGCTCAGCACAGGGGTGCTCTCTGGGTCTGGTGGGGCTGAAACCTAGACCACCCTCTGCTTGACCAGCAGGGAGCTGCATCTGCCCCAAGGAAGGGGTGCCTGTCCCTTCATCATACACAGTTTCTATAGGAACAGGCAAGCTCCTGGTGTCAGGCTATGAGGGCAGGCATTTCTGCTACCCAGAGCCATTAGTGCCAGGCATTATTAATGTTTTCATTCTGGGGTAAAAGAGATCTCATTTTTGTTTTACCTCTCATCCTGGAGGTAAAAGAGATCTCATTTTTGTTTCTAATTTGAATCATTTTAACTATAGAGGTTGAAAACTATTTTATATGTTTGTTGACTATTCATATTTATTTCTTTTGTAAAATCCTTATTCATCAAATTTCTCAATATTTTTTATGAGATACTAATCTTTATTGATTTACAAAGTTTTAATGGATTATATGTTCATCAATTATGTTATTAACATTTCCTCAAGTTCATTCTTTAGTTTTCTCTTATTTATTCATTTATTTGTGCCAACAATATGATTTAAATGTTTTACATGGAAAAAAAATCAACTATGATTTCTAGCTTTGATACCTTTGTTGTTCCAAATATATAAAAATATTCACTCCTTTTTTTTTTTTGAGTCTTGCACTGTCGCCCAGGCTGGAGTGCAATAGTACAATCTCAGTTCACTGCAACCTCCACCTCCTGGGTTTAAGCCATTCTCCTGCCTCAGCTTCCCAAGTAGCTGGGATTACAGATGCCTGTCACCACGCCTGGCTAATTTTTTTGTATTTTTAGTAGAGACGGGGTTTCACTATGTTTGCCAGGCTGGTCTCAAACTCCTGACCTCGTGATCTGCCCACCTTGACCTCCCACAGTGCTGGGATTACAGGCGTAAGCCATAGCACCTGGCCACCTTTTTACATTTAATTATTTGTAATCCATTTGGGATTTTGTTTGGTCATAAGGAGCAAGATAGAGATTCTATTTCTTTTTCCCTAGTGGTTAGTCAGTTTACCCAACAATCCATCTTCTCCTCACTGATTGGTAATTAAGCTTTATCAAATGCCAGATTGCTTAAACACTTGGGTTTAGTTCTGGCGTTTCTTTTGTTTTTCATTGATCTATCTAATATCCAATAGGATGTTGCTGCTTTAATTACTACAGCTTTGTAATTTTGCTTCATTATAATTTTTTTTCAGGATTTGAAAAACTCTGAGGGCAAAAGCCTCTCCCTTCACAAGATGAGATTTTAACTTTTATTATCAGTACACATAGAAAATACGTATGTGTATGGATTCATAGAAAACAGATTTTCTGATTCAGTTTTGAGAATAACTCAAACCCACCAATCATTGATTGGCACCATGTTGGGGGATTCACGCTTCTATTTTGAGAGTGGGATGGACAGCACTCAGCATCTCAGTGTGTGCATCATCACGGGTGCACAGGTCCCCTCCAGATGTCACTTTTGCTCTGGGACCAGTTTGCTCCATTCATGGGGGCAGAGGTACATCCAGCAATTTTGCTCCTGGGGCCTGTCTCTAGGATAGAAGAGGTTTTAGGATCTCTAAGTTACAGTTTTGGGGAACTCCAGTATTTATAAAGTTCTTTCACACGTTTTACTTCCTAAGACATCTCTCTCTCTCTCTTTGTGTGTGTGTTAAAGCTGCTTTCTGAAGTTAAGACTTTGTCCTTTATTGTCACACAGTTTAGATGTTTGCAGACTACTATTACCAGCATGGCAAAGTGGCCTTATAGCATTGACCATGGAGCCAGATTTGGTTCAACTCCTAAGTTTATAACCTACTAGCTGTGTGACCTTGTGCAAGTTACTGAGCCTCTCTGGGCCTTGGTTTCCTGATGTGTAATAGCCTCTCCCTCTTGCATCTGGGCTGCCCTATTACTGCTTTGACCAAGAGAGTATGGCAGAAGTGATGGCATTTTTATTTTAAGCCTAGCCTTTTAGAGGATAGACAGCTTAGGTCTTGGTCTCTTGGAGCCCTGAACTGCCATGTAAGAACTCCAAAGATTGCTGGAGAGGCCAAAGGGTAGGGCAGAGTTGGGGGTGCAAAGCTGAGTCCAGTCTTCCCCAATCTTTGCCAAGGCTGTGTTAACAGCCTGAAAGCCAGCTGAGTGCTTAGTTAATGCCATGTGAAGCAGAAGAATCACCTAGCTGAGCTCTGCCTGAGCTTCTGAGTCACAAAATCGTGAGATATTTAAGAATGATTGTTGTTTCAAGGCACCAGGTTTTGGGGTAATATGTTACATAGCTTACCTAGTAATAGCTAACCAGAACAGGTAGTGGTATGAGGTTGTGCCTAGGGCCAACTTCATAATCTGTGGGGCCCAGCACAAAATAAAAAATGGATCCTTGTTCAAAAAGCAAAATAAAATGGCCATTAAAGGTATTAAAATATAAAACCTTTTTTCTCTTCTGTTGTCTCTTTCAAGATGTCAGTGTTTTTTAAAATTTGCTATTGAATGTCATTCTAAGTAAATAAAAATAGAAATTATAAATTATTAGTATGGACTTTACCATTTATCTTTACATAGCATTTGTTATGCCAGTTTTAAATGTAAACATAAAAACATTGGACTTGTATGCGGAATCACCAAAATTACACAATTTGCACTTTGTAGTACTTATGTGCTTATATAGTTCATTCTTTACCAGAACAGTGGTGATGCTGCACAAAACAAACTCAGTCATTTCTATTTCACTCCTTGCTATGTGCACAAGCACCAGCACCCTCTCAGCACCAGCAGTCTGCAGGCAGAGCCTGCCATTAAAGGGGTCGTGACTACCCTGGGAAATACACTGTGGTCCAGAGCACACCAGGCACCAGGAATCGTGACCTTTTATCTGGATGCAGGAAAGAGAAATGATCTTTGAGGTCCAGAGTGCATATTGGAGTGGTGTAATAGTAACTAGGGGGAGAGAGGTTATCATCCTTCTTGTGGGTGTTAATGAAACAACCAAATTAGGATGACAGTCACATGTATATTTCACATTCCTCAGCTATTTTCATGGCCTTACTGGGAAATGTGCCTGGGAATTAGATTTTCTTATATACTTGTCAAGCCCTTGGAGTGTTATTTGAAAGTGTGCTATTTCTTTATGAAATTTAATACTTTTGTCCTTGGAAAATGTCTCAGATATTGCTGACCAAGGATGTTTTTAGTATACAGCTGATAACACTGTTATTGTTGTACTCTGATACATCTCGATAGCAAGCCAAATTAACATGACATTCTGCAGCTTTACGATCTACCATCTAACTTTCGTAGATAAATTCTGAGAAATAAAAATAAAATTCTAAGTCCCCTAACTAACTGAATGGACTCCCTCTTTGTCCAAGGAGCCTCAGAGAAGCCTTAAAAACTGAGTTCCCAGCCATGCCAGGCACACAGGAGGTGGGACACGCCTTGTTATGCCACCTCCCTCACTGCCATCAATCTTCCTTCTCTAACAGTTAGAAACCAGCTCTTTTGAAAGACTCCCTTCACCTCTGATTTACACAACAACTGACTGGCATTCCTTCCTGATAAAAGACCACTGGCCATAGACTGGCTCCGGCAGGTATTCACAGGCTGCAGACAACATGCCTCTGTGTCCTTGCTTTCACTTTGTGACATACAGAGTGAAATTATAATGCAATTAAATGTAAGTCTTCACCCCAAATGAATATGAGATGTATGTAACATGGATGTTTGCTTGCTATGAACGTGTGCACCCCCTTCATAATTATTCCCAACTCTTCCTGTAACTATTGAATATGTATACTTAGCTAGCCCATTCAGCCCAAATTTCTGTCTCACCTTTCCCTTCTTCAAAGTGCCTGCTTTTGGTTTCTACCAGAAGCTATGCTTCCCAGCCTGCACAGTGGGCAGCCTGCTGGATGCAAGCCTTTATAAGAAATAACACTCTCCTCTCCAAATTTATGAATCTCATGATTCTTCAGCTGACAGTTACCCAAGCCAGATACTTCTTACTTGATGAATATTTCTTAGGTGAAGAGCAGCTGAACTTTAATACAAAATTCACCTATTTATTTATCTTTAAAACACTATAATTGGCTGGGTGCAGTGGCTCACACCTGTAATCTCAGCACTTTGGGAGGCTGAGGTGGGCAGATGACCTGAGGTCAAGAGTTCGTGACCAGCCTGACCAACATAGAGAAATCTCGTCTCTACTAAAAATACAAAATTAGCCAGGTGTGGTGGTACATGTCTGTAATCCCAGCTACTCGGGAGGCTGAGGCAGGAGAATTGCTTGAACCCAGGAGGAGGAGGTTGTGGTGAGCAGAGATCATGCCATTGCAAGCTAGCCTGGGCAACAAGAGTGAAACTCCATCTCAAAACAAACAAAAAAACACGGTGTAATCCATTCTATAGCACATTTCTATGATCATCAAAAGCGGAAGCTCAATATGGAGAAACAGAGACATACCTGCAAAGATTTTTGTATAGTTTTTTCAAGATCTCAGCTTTCCGATATAAACATACATACTTTATATTGACAAAGCAATGAGAAATTGTCCTTACATCTCTCTGCCAACTGCATCTTCTTCCAACATCTATTATGTATGCAATGTCTACTGAGCATTATGCAGGCCTAAGCTCTGGGGGTGCAAGACAGGCTAGGTCTCTATTTTGCAGAAGCAAACAGTTTAGCAGGCAGATAGGCAATCAACAGTAAACTGATAAATATGTGATATGTAAAGGCATGTTTAATAAGAGCCCTTTCTTTTGAAACAGGACACAATTGCAGGTGCTGGTTATTATACCAAGGCTTTGACTAGAATAACATTATCTGGTGAAGCTCCAGCAAAGTCAACTTGAAAAGAGTCTGTATGGCCAACTGTAAAAAGTAAAGTAGAGGTGCCTCTTCAAAGACTTTCCTCCCTGTCTAATTAGGAGTAAATAGTAACTTCTCTTAGAAGCAAAATTTATTCAAGGACCTGTGCTAACATTCTTAAATATCTGCTAGCCATAATAAAAACATCAATATACAATTTATGTTCCTAGCTCCCACAATTTAGCCTAAATATTTGCCCTGGCATGCTTATACTGGTCCAAGCAAGCATTAGGTCATAGCCTGTTCCTCTTCCTTATTTAAAAGTGTTTTTACCTTTCTCAGCATTCCACTAGTTACTTCCTCCTTCCTTTGTTCCCCTCTACCTTTGCCTTTTTAAAAAAGTTCTAAGTTGCTAGCCAATCAGGACAAATACAGAATGCGAGGTCTCGTTCCAGCCAATGGAAACTGGACACAACAGTAGGGTGGACACGTCAGGTTATAAATGACCCTTTCTCCTTTGTTCAGTGTACTCTCATGGCAAAACTGCTGGTGAGTGTACCCTTTCTGCAGGAAGTAAAAGTGGCCTTACTAAATAAATTAAATTTAGGTTCCAGTGCTATTTCTTTATGGCACCAAAGAACAAGCATTTCAAACACAAGTAATTCTTGCTGCACTTTATGTGAATAATCAAGCCAAGTGTAATAAGCCAAAAACTTATTCTGCATACAAGTTGGTCTTACTATAATTTCTCTTTAGTAGAAAAGGAGGGCTAGAGAATCAGAGAAAAATTGTTTCAAAGGAAAACTGTAACACCCGTTACTGAATTCCAGCCCCGACTTTTGTTTTAGAGTGCAGATCAAATTACATTTCTTCCTACAATAATCCTCTAAAGAGTACCAGCTTATAATTTTCTTCATGTTTTTAGTTGTTGCCCTAATGAAATAGGTTCCTTTTTCTGTTCTGACACACAAATTGTGTTTTGATTAGCAAGTTATTAATGTTATTTATCTCATGTAGTTTAACTTCTGAGAAAATTAGAATCATATATTCATAAGACTGGAGATAATTTGACAAAGCCTGTGAATCTCCCTCATTTGGAATCCCACGGGGCCCCATCTGTTTTTCATTGCAAATGCACTGCTGCTAAAACTATACAAGCACCTTCCCTCTAGGCCTAGGGACTATCATGTAAGAGGTCAGTGTGTGAGATTGCAAGGGCCAGTTTTGTGGGATAGAATTAGTTTAGACCCTCCAAATCACAGATACCTAAACAGCTGGTAAAATAAGGGACTTTGCCTCCTGTGTTATTATGTATGTGGTACCCTTTTATCCATCCTAACCATAAAGAATTTCCTGCTTCCCATAGAATTAAAAGAAAATTACTGAGAGGATATAAAGACACCGTGTGACAAAGCTTGCTGGGTATAATACTCCCAGTTATGAGATTTATGCATATATATATATATTTTTTATTTATTTATTTATTTTTGAGACAGAGTCTAGCTCTGTCACCCAGGCTGGACTGCAATGGTACAATGTTGGCTTACTGCAACCTCTGCCTCCCAGGTTCAAGCAATTCTCCTCCCAAGTAGCTGGGATTACAGGCACGCACCACCATGCCTGGCTAATTTTTGTCTTTTGAGTACAGATGGGGTTTCACCATGTTGGTCTGGCTGGTCTTGAACTCCTGACCTTGTGATCCACCCACCTCGGCCTCCCAAAGTGCTGGGATTGCAGGCGTGAGCCACCACGCCCGGCCTATATATATATATATATTTAATGTTTATTATCAGCCACCTTGGGACAAATTAGTAAAAGACTGCAAAAATCATTGAGGCACAGCAAAAGTCTCTAAATTCCTTAGCTTAAAAGGCTTTAATAGTGCTTATGTTTTGTATAGCTAATTGCAATAAGTCTATAACTAAAACCAAGATCACAGTAGCTCAACATATAGAATTGAGAGGTAGATAAGTCAATTTGTAACCTTGCCTTTGGCTTTTTGTTTGTAGGCTCTTGTATGACTGAAAAAATGTTTTAAGGACTAGCGAACACCTTTCTACATCCATCCCTGTCTGGCCTAGAACATTTAAATTGGCTATGCATCTTTTGGCTCTAAGTCCCTTGGCCACAGGCGTCCCACTGAGGGACAAGAGGGACCCAGAGCAGACAGCCATGCCACTTTGGCAATGCTATGGGACACAATGAAAGTTTGGTGGCCATTGATGTTGCTTCTGGCAAATCTTGGCCAGAAGAGGGAGAATGTATAACAAATACAAAATTCTAAGCCCCCAATCAGGACCCCTTCTCTCAGCCAAGGGCATTCTAAAGTTAACCTGAAAAACTAGTTCATTCCATGATGGAAGTAGGGGTTTGGTGGGAAGAGGGTGTTGAACATGTCTCACAGCTGACCAGAATTAACATCAACACAGAGACCTGAAGACTGGTAGACTCTTTAAGTCTGAGAAGAAACACTTACAATCTATTCTCTTTGAAGCCTGCTACCTGGAGGCTTCATCTGCATGATAAACCTTGGCTTTCGCAACCCCTTATCATAACCCAGATTTCTTTCTATTGATTCCAGGTCTTAAGATATTAACTCCCTCAACCATTTGCCAATCAAAAAATCTTTGAATCTGCTTATGACCTGGAAGCCCCTGCTTTTGAGACTGAACCAATATACATCTTAAATGTATTGATTAATGTCTTAGGTCTCCCTAATGTATAAAACCACCTTAGGCACAAGTCCTCAGGATGTCCTGAGGGCTGTGTCATGGGCCATTGGTTGCCCATATTTAGCTCAGAATAAAATATTAAATATTTTACAGAGTTTGACTCTTTTTGTTTGGATTGTGTAACCATCACTGTGATCAAGACAGAGAATTTCCATCATCTAAGAAATTGTCCCCTTGCAGTCAGTCCCCAATCTCCTAGAGCCTATTAAAAAATACAAAAAAAAAAAAAAAAAAAAAACTTAGCCAAGTGTGGCAGCACACGCCTGTAGTCCCAGCTACTTGGGAGGCTGAGGTGGGAGAATCGCTTGAACCTGGAAGGCAGAGGTTGCAGTGAACTGAGACGACGCCATTGCACTCCAGCCTGGCTGACAGTGAGACTCTGTCTCAAAAAAAAAAAATTGATTTCTGTCATCTTAGATTGGTTTTCTCTGTTCTTGAACTTTATTTAAATGAGATCCTTACATTTATGTAGTTTTTTTTACATCTCCCAAGGCTCTGTCATTCACATTTATGTACTCTTGTGTGTCCAGTTTCATCTACTCAACTTCTTGGTTTTAAGATTCAACCATGCTGTTTATTTATTTTTTGTTGATTGTGATAACTGTGACTTATAATAAGAAATACACTGTATTTGGTCTTGTCCCTGTTTTCTGGCATACAGCTCCTATCTGCCTTGGAATCTCCAAGATGGTAAATGCCTTTTTGTGTGCTAAGGAGATGACTGATGGGGGATGGGGAGCTCCTAGATAGCCTCAGGATGGGGCTGGTTGCCATGGGAACCAATCATGTGATTAGCAGCTTGGAACTCTCAGCCCCAAGTGGACTTCTGGGAAGAAGAGTGGGGCTGAAGTCTGACTTGATCACCAAGGGCCCATACATTAATCAATTATGCCTATGTAATGAAACATTACAATGAAACATTCACAAAAACCCAAAAAGACAACACATGGAGTTTCTGAATTGGTGAACCATGGAAGATGGTGCCCCAGGAGTGGCATGGAAGCTCTGCGCTTCTTCTCACATACATTGCACTATGCATCTCTTCCATCTGAGTATTTATCTGTATCCTTTCTAGTATCCTCCATAATAAGTGGGTAAATGTGAGTAAAGTGTTCCCCTGAGTTCTGTCAGCTGTCCTAGCAAATTATCTAACCTGAGGAGGGGGAATCCTTATTTATTTATTTATTTATTTATTTATTTATTTATTTTTGAGATGGAGTCTCCCTCTGTCACCAGGCTGGAGTGCAGTGGCGCGATCTCGGCTCACTGCAACCTCCGCCTCCTGGGTTCAAGTGATTGTCCTGCCTCAGCTTCCGGAGTAGCTGGGACTACAGGCGAGCGCCACCACGCCCAGCTAATTTTTTTTGTGTGTGTAATTTAGTAGAGACAGGGTTTCACCATGTTGGCCAGGATGGTCTCCATCTCCTGACCTCGTGATCTGCCCGCCTCGGCCTCCCAAAATGCTGGGATTACAGGCGTGAGCCACAGCACCTGGCTGAGAATCCTGATTTATAACTGGTTGGCTAGAAGTGCAGGTCACAACCTGGGGCTTGGGTCTGGCATCTAAAGGGGGAAGAGTTTTGTGAGACTAAGCCCTCAACCTCTGTGATCTGATGCTATCTCCAGGTAGATAGTATCGGATTTGAACTGAGTGGAAGGACACCCTGCTGTCCTTTGATGACCAGAAGTGTTCTGTACTGAGTATGGTAGGAGAAAAACTGTTCGTTTGTTTTTTTCTACTGTAATTATACAGATATATATATTTATTTGTTTGTTGTTCTGTTGATGGATATTTGAGCTATGTCTAGTTTTTTTCTTCTGTTTTGAATAGGGCTGTTATGAATATTCTTGTATGAGTCTTTTTTGTGGACTTACATTTTAATTCCTCTTGGATAAGTTCCTAGGATCTAAGAGTAGAATTCCTGAGTCATAGAGCAGATGGCTGTCTGGGAAAATGCCTAGAAGCTTCCAAAGGGGTTGTATCATTTTGTGTACAAGATTTGTGCAGTGTATGAGAGCTCCAGTTGCTTCACATCCTTGCCAACACTTCATGTTATCTGACTATCTTTTAGTGAGGGTATGGTGATATCTCACTGTGGTCTTAGTTGCCCTGATGACCAATGATGTTGAACATATTTTTATGTGCTTATGAACTCTTTTCTCTTATTTTTGATGAAGCGTTTGTCCAATATTTTGCCCATTAAAAATTAGATTGTCTATTGATTATTAATTTGTAGAACTATAAAAGATATATTCTGGATTGAAGTCCTTTGTCCAATACATATTTGGCAAATATTTTCTCCTAGTCTACTGCTACCTTTTTCATTTTCTTATCATTGTCTTTTGATAAGCAGAAGTTAATTTTGGTTAAGTGAAATCAAACAATTTTCTTATTTTTAGATGAGTGCTGTTTTTTTACCAGCCTGAGAACACTTTGCCTACCACATTAGATATTCTCTTATTATTTTGAGAAATTTTATTGCTTTTATATGTAATAAAACTCTGATGCATCTTGAATTAATTTTTGTGTATAGTGTAAAATAGGAAGTGAGTTATTAATTTTCTACACAAATATCCAGTTGTTTCAGCACTATTTCTTGAGAGGACTTTCCTTTTCCCTTTTTCATTGCTTTGATGCTTTTGTCAAAAATCTCTTAATTGTATACATGTGGGTCTACTTCTGGAATTTCTATTCTGTTTAATGATCTATTCATCCTTACACCAATACATACTGTCTTGATTACTGTACTACATTAAGACTTGAAATTAGGTATTTATTTCCTCATTTTATTTTTTAAGACTGTTTGGGTTATTGTAGGTCTTTTTCATTTCCATATAAATATTAAAAAATTAGCTTGTTAATTTCTACAAACAAGCCCTCTTTGGATTTTGGTTGGTATTGCATTGAATATATAGGTAAATTTGGGGAGAAATGATACTTTAACAATAGTCAATCTTTCCATCTATGAACATAGTATAACTCTCCATTAATTTAGGTCCTTTTTAATTTCTTTTAGTGATGTTTTATAGTTTTCAGTGTACAGGTCTTACACATCTTTATTTACTTATTTCTAAGTATTTTATATTATTATAAAATGGTATGTGGTTTTTTGTAAGTTTCATTTACCATTTTTTACTGATATTATATAAGTATGCAATTGAAATTTATATATTTACTTCATATCCTGAGACCTTAGTAAGTTCACTTTTGTGTTATAGTGGTTTCTTTGTAAATTTCTTAGTTTTTTAAATGTAAACAGTCATGTCATCTGCAAATGGAGGAAGTTTTATTTTCCTTTTCCAGCTTTATATTTTTTATTTAATTATTTATTTTTCTTGCCTTATAGCAATGCCTAGAACTTCCAGTACAACCTTGAGTAGAACTGGTGGATGTGAACATTTCTACCTCCTTTCTCATCTTAGGGAAAAGTGTTCATGTCACCATCAGTATGACACAGGCTATAAGTTTTCTATAGATGCTCCTTATTGGGTTGATAAAGTATCCTATTTCCTTATTGTTAAGTACGATTTCTCCAAGAGTCTTCGAGGTCTCTTTTCAGTTGAAGGACTTTTAAAATGCCAATAAATTCAAAAAGCATTATTTCACAAACAGTGCTAATTATGTTCTGTTCTCTAAGCATCAACTCATTTAAATCTGAAATAAAGTCAGGGTGCTATTCTTTACATTTTCTGGCAGAGGAAACTGAGGCACAGGTTGGCAGAGAAAGTTCTCAAGATCAGACATCTAGGAAGTGGCAGAGCCAGACAGTCTGGCTCCTGAGATCATAGGCTAGGCTGCCCCTATATCCTTACGCATGTAGTTACTGTAAATCGCTTCTGCCATCACTTGACCATCTGAAAGTAGCAGATGCTACTGAAAAACACCTTCTTTTGGGGGTGGGGAAGGGATGACTGCTGAGGGTTTTAGTAGGAGTATATTTCTACAGCATAGTTACAGCATCCTACATTGCAAAAATGTAAGTTGACCTAAACTATGTATTCATACATGTGATTTTTATTTCCTCAGAATATTAAAAAAATTCGGATACTGATTTTATTCCTCAAAACAAGTTTAAGTCTTACTTTTAGTTAGTAGCTACCTCCATAGCTTTCCATAAAATATATATTTTCCTTAACTCAAGAGATAAGAAAGCAACTGTCTTCATATGACCCAAAGCAGTATCTTTTCAAACATTTTATTTGGCAAGATAAACATATTTAGTTTTTGTAATCTCTACAGTGTATGTTCTTTGCGCTTTTCCAGTATAATACTATACATTTTGTATACAGCAACAGAAATTGGCATGCATATTTTTATATGCATCAATATGTGTATGTGAATTTATACATATACTCTGTCCATATGTGTATTTCTTTTAGGTGTGAAATAGTAACAATAGCTGCTATTTCCTCAGTGTCCACTTTGTGTAGGCAACCAGGGGCTTTATATTTACTGTCTTTAATTCTTACAAAAATTCTGCAAAATAAGTATTGTCACTCGCATGATCCAATGAGAATTTGGAGACAGGAAAGATTAATCACTCCATTGAAGGAATACAGGTAGTAAGTAGTGAAGCTGGGATTATTTCTGGAATTTCAATCCAAACCCATTAGTGGTGGTGATTTGAATGATTCTTGCACAGTGGCCCTGGTGCTGTGTGGCTGTTCAGAAGGAAGGACACAGGAAGGACAAGCGCTGGTGTTGAGGCAACGTGTAGGGAACCCTTGCTAGCACATGTGTTGTTTGGTGGCATGAGGTTCTCAGTTAACATGAACCGCACCTGCTCAAGCTTGTTTACTGGAGGCACTGCTCACTCAGCAGGATCTAATGGGAATGCCCTCATTTGGTTTTGGTCACAGTCCTGAGAGTGTGACAAACCACATAAAAGGGGAACCAGGCCTCCTACCAGGTGCCCAAGGGTGTTGCAGACCAGGGCCACCTCTTTTCTTTGGTGTGAGTGCTGAGAAGACTTGCTTAGCATGTGCTGCTCAAAAAATACTTGGGAGCGAATGAATAGAAAAATGGACAAATGGACTTTTCTATGGTTCAGTCATTAATAGCCCCTGCCCTCGAGCCTACCGCCCCAACCCAGCTGCTCGTGGCCTATGGAATTTCCTCCTCACTTTGACAGTTGCATTAGCTTCACATGGCCTTTTGGGAATAGCACCTGTGCTACCCTCCAGGTGAACTGCTCTGTAGGGGGCAAATGTGAGCAAAGCGTTAGGCCCAGCCCACAGGGAACGTTTCCTTGTGTGGGGCAGTGGGGTAGGCCAGGTGCAGCATCCAGGACACGTGTCCATTGAGATGGGTTGTGACTGGGGGATGGAGCTAAAGATGCTGATGAAAACCCAGGACGCCTTGGGGAGGGTGGGAGGCTTGGCCTGGGATGACTCCCCTCCTCATCCCTAGGCAGACATGTGACTTTGGGTCCCTATGTCAAGTCCTGAGAGTTTTCAGTTTCTGCATCTGCAAGGAGGAAGTTGGAGCAATAATAACCAACATTTGTTAGAACACGAAGTGTCACATACTCTGCTTATGACTTTATGTGCATTTTATTCTTTAATCTTTGAATAAGTGGCCCCAGGGATTATCGCATCTCACATATGAGAAACTGAAGCTTAGAGGGGTTGACAACTTGCCCAAGATGGCACAGCTAGTACCAGCAGAGCAGGGCCCAACGTGAGCCTGACTCCAAACCCACACTGCCTATGTGACCCTCACCATCCCGACAGTTTCAAGTGCACTTCTGACCTCCTAATTTTTCCCAGGGAGAGTGAGACTTTGCAACTGTAAAAACCTCACTTCACCTTTTATGCAAATCTCATGTATAATTTTCATAAACTTTATTTTTTAAAAATGTAATTCCCCAGAGGCCTTCCCTACCGGACTTGGCCTCGGATGGCCAGCAGAGGGCAATGTAGTCTCAGGGAGGCGCCCTCCCTTCCCCTGGGTCGGGAACTGTGAAAATCTAACCACTGCTAGCAAAAACCAGTTTCAGCTGGAAAGGGCCTAATCTTCTTGGAGGGGATGTTGGAGAATACATGGCAATAGATTCAGATGAAATCCTGTCTCAGTAGGCACACTTAGAATATTGCTCCTTGGATGGCATTAGAAAGGGAATCTTTTTTTTTTTTTTTTTTTTGTAATAAAGAGTTCTCATTTTATTCCATGCATGAAAAGAAGTGATAAAGATTTTGTGCTTTTCCTCGCCTCTATTAATAGAAGTTATTAACATGCCTATAATAGAAACCATTTCACCTTCGCTGGAACTGATGATGATGCTTCATGATAGCACAGTGGTGCCCTGTTGCCAAGTATTAGATGTGGTCCAATGTCTCAAAAATTACCAGTCGAAAGGATTTGTGTGTGTCACAGGTTGTTTTTAAGATCTTTATAATTATTATTTTTAGACTTGGTATCTTTTATATCCGTACACTGCTAGGATTCAGATCTGAAAGTCAGATTGGCCTAATAAACTAGTAGGGGCTCCTTGGGTGACAAAGCCACTCTTGACAGTGACTTCATTGGCCGCTCATTGGCCACATACCCTCGCCTGGTTCTCTGAAGAGAGATCACATCGCAGGATGTGAAGAACACTAGTTTTTATTTTCTTAGCAATATTTCATTAATTCTTGGTGTGTCGTAGTGAATAAATTACTGTCAACACCTTTTGAGCACCCAACATGCCAGAGCATTTCTAAACAAAGGCAATTGACAAAAGATGTAGAATACAAATGTTTGAGTGCTTAAAGGCTGGGTGCTTTTTAAGTGCTTTATCTGTATGACGTGTTAGGTCCTCACAACAGCCCTACAGGTATTATCATCAACCCCATT
Source organism: Pongo pygmaeus (assembly GCF_028885625.2). Lineage (NCBI taxonomy): Eukaryota > Metazoa > Chordata > Mammalia > Primates > Hominidae > Pongo > Pongo pygmaeus. Next base: position 80,014,634 of record NC_072386.2, read on the forward strand.
TTACAGATGGGCAAACTCACCCAGAGGTGCTACGGAACTTGCGCAAGATCACAGAGCTATGAGAGCAGAGCAGGGATGCAGTCCCGGATGGGCGGATTTCAGAGTCTGCACTCTCCATTCCCACTCCTTCCTGCTTCTCAGTGTCAGCAAGAGCAAATCTCATGAGCTCTAGAGCATCCTGGCAACCTTCTGGGAGGGATGCTCTTTACCTTGTTCTATCTATGTTGGGTTCCAGAATCTTCTCCCTAAATGTAAATGTAACAGGAACTGTTGGTGACTCACTCACAACCCTCTGGCCTGGGGGTTCTATCTGAGTTTCAACTTCTTCTTTGCCTGAGGACATTCTCCTAAGCCTCAGGAGGCCTCTCTGCCCATGTCCAGGGTGGTTTGAGTGCTAGGGAATTAATAGCCCTGGCAGCTCTCCACCAGTGACTGACAGGCCGGTGTCTGAATGTCCCGGCTCCCTCATCCTTCAGGAAGAAGCATAGGTTTTTCTGCAGTTTCCTTGTGCTCCAGCAGCTCACAACTGGGCTGCCTTCCCTTCCTGGTCTCACCTTCCCCTCCTGGTCCCATGTCCCTGCTCCCTTGCTGGGGTAACTTGCACCTGCCAAATAAATTCTTTCTACTGGGATCTCAAATCTGCATCTGCTTCTGAAAAAGCAAAGGTAGAAGGGATGCAAGTGTCCACATTTAACAGTAACTTGGGACTTCCTGAAGATATCCAAGGATTTTTTGGGAAAGACTGAATTTACATTCTGAAATGAGAGCTGGCATCAGTTAAATGTACATACTAATTAAAAAGCTCCCCTTGGCAGGGAGCTGGTTCTTCCTTCTTGTCATGATGGTTAGGGGAGTGGGGTCTGGGTTGCCTCTTCTCGTGACCTAAGTGCTTTGTGATCACTTACATGGCTTGCCCACTTCCCTCTTTAGTGCCTGGTTCTGGATCCTGGTAGCACCTTCATCTGTGCTTGTGGCCAAGAATGGGCATTGCTGCTACAGCCATGGCCCTGCCCTGCACACATGGATCTACCTTTTCTTCTTTGTGGCCCACCTTCCTGGCTCAGGGAGGCCGCTTCTGCTTGAATTCCAAATGGAAAACAGATGCTCCCCTTGGAGACTGCTTTTCTGTGTAGCAGACAGCACATTGTTTATACTAACAGTAAATCCATGGATTCTGTCTTCTAATAACAGGTTGGTTATTTACAATGTGCCAGGCATTATTAGAAGTGCTTTGCTTATATTAATTCGATTGTCATAAAACTCTGTGAAGTATGTGCTATTATTTTCTTCATTTTACAGATAAACTGAGGGACAGAGAATTCAAATCACTTGGCTCAAGCTATACAGTGAGTAAATGGTACTATCTTGTGTCAGATCCAGATTTGTAATGGAGGAAACCAAAATATTTCACCTCCAAATATCCTTCTTTGACATGTTTTGAGGTGGCTGTTCAGAGGGCCTGCAAACAGAGGTAGCCTTGCAAAGCTGTCCTTTGCGGGGAGATTTGCATCTGTACAGAATCAGCATGGTGCAGCCAGGTTTTCTCTGAGGCTCACCCTTGTCCAGATCAAGAAAAGATTAACAGAGTCTGATACCTTAAATTTCTGAAATAAACATTTACCATCTATTCTCTCTGAGGATTGCTACCTGTAAGGTTTCACCTGTATAATAAGACCACATTTGCAAGCCAGACCTCCTCTTCTCTTCCTCCCATAACCTGCCTTGACATCATAACCTGATTTACCACCACAACCAGTTTTTGGCTGTACTCCAAGCCCACATTTTTTCTGTAACCTTAAGCTGTGCATAGGCTGGATGTGGTGACTCCTGCCTGTAATCCCAGCACTTTGGGAGGCCAAGGCGGGAGGATCACTTGAGGCCAGGAGTTCAAGTTCAAGGCAACATAACGAGACCCCTATCTCTACAAAAAATGAAAAGAATTAGCCAGGCATGGTGGCACAGGCCTATAGTTCCAGCTACTCAGGAGGCTGAGGCAGGATTGCTTGAAGGACTGCTTGAGCCCAGGAGTTTGAGGCTACATTAACCATGATCCTGCCATTGCACTACAGCCTGGGCAAGAGAGTGAGACCCTATATCAAAAGGCTTAAAAAAGATAGTGTAAAAGTGCCAACCACCTTACCATTTCTTGGAGATCTTTGTAAGATTCCTGTGCACATTAATAAATATGTGTGCCTTTTCTCCAATGAATCTGTCTCTTGTCAGTTGATTTTCAGTGACCCTTCCAAGGGCAAAGAGGAATTTTCCCCTTGGCACCCACAGGAATAACTGCCCCTCACTACCTTCTGCTTCACAGTTTCAAATGACTGGCCACTCACCAAAAGGCAGAAGAGGTTCATGAGTTCCTCTTTTTCTCATTTGCACTTACCTCTTTCTCATAACACACATCCAGCCATGTCTTCTACTTATTTTTTTCCCCAGTAAAACATCTGTGCCTCATAGTTGTAAAAAATCAAATGAAATAGCCTCTAAGGGCTGCTTCCCTTAGAGGCTGCTGCTGCGCAACACTGAAGGACATGCATGAAGGTGTGAGAGAGCAGCGTGGCATGTGTCCCATGGTCCCCATGGTTTATACGCTTGGTTTTCCAGAAAGCATCTCTGGTCAGCACAGATGCAGAATTTCTGGTTCAGTGCAGTTGGCTGAGCACTTGCGCTTAACGCCCCACCCACAAGAGACCCCATTGAAAACGATTTCGAAAGAGGGAACAAAATGTCACTGCAGACACCACTGGAAGTGAGGTAGCAGGTGGGATTTCACTTCGGGCCAGATTGAAGACTGGTTGAAACAGGGAAGAGGCATGCCTACCAGCACCATGATGGTTTACCACTGCCGTGCCAACACCTGGAAGTTACCACTTCTGTTCTAGAAATTTCTGAGTAACCCACCCCTTAATTTGCATGTAATTAAAAGTATGTATAAATATAACTGGAGAACTGCCTCTGAGCTGCTACTCAAACACACCGTCTTTGAGGTATCCTGGTTCTGCAGGGGCAGTCACAGAGCTGTAACACTGTTGCCTCAATAAAGCCATTTTTTTCTACCACCAGCTCATTCTTGAATCCTTTCCTGAGTGAAGCCGATAACTTTCCCAGGCTAAGCCCCAGTTTTGGGGCTGGCCTGCCATGCATCAAGTAGCATTCCTAGCTGCTCTCCCAGAAGGCCTATGCCCTCCTTGGAGCCTCCTCAGTGCCGCCATTCTGAGGAGGGTCCTGCCAGTTCTCTAACAAAGGATTCCATCCCAAGGTCATTAGGCACCTCTCCCCCTTATCCAGCTAGCTCCAACCTATACCTCTTACTGCTCAAAAGAGTAAGCCCAACCAATACCTCCAGAAGTGGACCCCATATCAGCCCCTAAAAGTCAAACCTGTGTCCATTGCAAGAAGTAGCTGATGAAAACTGGGGAGCACTTAGAGTACATGTGTTATTTTCTATGTCTGATTTGGCTGTATTTAACAAAAAAAAATTGGCTAGTTTTCAGAGGATCCAGAAAAGTTTATAGTGGAGTTTTTTAAGTTGACCATGTTCTTTAATTTAACTTGTCGTGACTTACAAGTATTATCATCTACTTGCTGTGCTGTGGAAGAAATGCAGTGTGAAAAGGATATGGTTTAGCAAATCAGTTATGACAAGGTTAGAGAAATAACTCAGGGAAAATATGAAAGTCCCACTCTGTTTCAGGGTCATTTGGTTGAGGCACTCAGGAAATATACTAACACAGATCCAGACTCCTCAGAAAGGCAGGATGTCCTGGGTATGCATTTTATTACTCAGTCTTCCCCTGACATCAGGAAAATGCTACAAAAAGCAGCAGCAAGGGGGTCTCACACCCCCATAATCCAACACTTAAACACGGTTTTTGGAATTTACAACAAAAGTGACAAAGGAGAAGAAGAGGCAAAACCATAAGAAATAGCCAAAAAGTGCAATTATTAGCATAAGCTTTAAGCTCCCTTCCTCCTCAGGGTTACCCATCCCAAGAAAGTGTCACAAGATCAGTGTCTGGAATGCCCAGATGAGAGCCCCCAACTCACTGGCCCCTGGGTCAGAATCAATGCGCCTACTATGAACAAAAGGGCTGTTGACAATGAGACTGTCCTAACTGTCCCTGGTGAGAGAGAGAAAAAACTCCCCATCAATTCTAGAGCTAACCTTCTTCCACTAGCCCTAATGAGCTGCTTTGCTCAAGTAAGTTTACTAGGGATCTTAGATCCTTTACCTGACAAACAGCTTCCTGCAGTGGCAGACTAGAGGCCGCCTGAACATTTTTCTTCAGTGTTCCATTGCTGGGTGAGCTCTCCAGCAGCTCAGAGACTCAGGTCTCCCCTTCAGTAACACAGTTTGCCCCCTCCTTTCCTTATTGGCTGCTACAGGATCCCCTTCCCTGCCTCTTCCTGTCTTCCATACCTATTGGGGCAAATAAAGTTTGGTCAGGTAGACAGGTCCCAGTTTTGTAAATAACTTGGATCCTGTTATCTTGCGTAGGTCCTTTGTTTGAAGTGTTTGTGTGTATAGACAGGTATTGTGGCATGTCCTGTGTCTAGCATGCTATATCAGATTGGCTTATAAATAAAAAAGCAAGAATAAATTAAACATGTAAGTCTAGTCTGAACTTGTTAGTTTGAAAAGAATATAGTGCCTTTTACAATTTAACTTTAAGGTAAACCACTGTTGTTTGTGGGTTTTGAACTGGTTAAAATGGCTTTAAATAGCAAGCTTTTTGTGTAGTTGAAAACCTTAAAATTGTGAAATGGTTCTCATCTACAGAATGCCAATGTCTGTTGGGAAGTTCAGGATTTCTTGCCTCCTAGGTCTATATAAAATGTGCCAGGGAAAATATATTCTTTATTGGGAAAAGGAGTAATTTTTGTCAAATTCAGAAGTCATTGAAGGTGAGGTTCAAATTATGAAGGAACCATGAGTGGAAAAAAAAGAGATAGAAAGCTCTAGATAAAAAATGTATTTTTTTTTTTGCAAGGAAGGATATAAAGAAAGGGTAATTTTGTATAAAAACGATCTTCCATAGTAAACTCTTGTCCTAGAGGAAAATGAATGGTTATTTAAGAAAGAGTTAGTATAGGACAAGTCAAAATGTCCAAGCATGTGTTAGATGGTATATGTAAGTTGTGATAAGGTTCATAAAGGGGAATTTATGAAAGGAATTTTATGTGTGATTAAGCTAGCTGTAATTAAAAGAAAATTGTATATAATAGACTTTCTAAAAATAGTCTCCATGTCAAACCAAATTTTCTTACAGTATTAATTTGCTAAATTACGCAAAATTTTGCTTTTCGATTTTATATTCTATTTCTTTTAAAAGCCTCTTGCTTCTCAGAGTCATATAACTGTCTCCTTTAGCCTTTTCATCAGCTCCTGTGACATTTTCTCTTCTGGTTCCGAGTGTTATTGTGGCCTGATACTAAAGTGTTTTGTCTTAGAGGTCTATAAAAGCTGTGTTTTTTCTCCAATATAACTTGATTCTATACTCTTGGTTTTTCTTGATGTTTCTAAATTTTCAGTGCAACCAGAAAACTTTCTCAGTTCCCCTGCTACACTCATAATCTTAAATACACTTTTCCTGCATCTGATTAAATTCAAGTATTATGTTTTTCTTCATCAAACTCTACTTTCAGGTTATTTAAGTGGAGTTCCCATATGGAGAGGTAATCACACTGCCAAGGGTATTTAACTTTGGATAAATAAGTAACTATTGCTTACAATAACCTGTAGTTCCACACTGATCAAATATTTTGGGCCTTTAACCCCTTTGACAAATGCCCTCAGAATTGAATCCTAGTTTAAATCTCTTGCTTGTTGCTTGGGTTTATCAAAGCTATAAAAATTAATCACTCCAAGGTTATAAAATCGTTTTACAGCTTCCAGTCAGGTCATAAACTCCAGTATCACCACCTCCAGCCCTCTGACAAGTTCCTTATCAGGTGCTATTAACTAATCCATATGCTGTTAAATTACAGGGCTTTTATTCTTGGGTATGTGTAGCTCATCTAGAGAGGGCACCAATTCCTGCCAGTATCTAACATCAAACTCAAGTTAACAAAAGCCTTGTCTTTAAACCTGGGCAAAGGAGACAATCAAAGTAAACTGCTTTCATGAGACACAGAGAAAAGCTTGTATTTGTTTAATAATTTTGCCTCTAACTGAATTAATATAACTTATTCTATGCCTTGATACTAAATAATTTAAATGTTTAGCTACCCATGAGCTTTCTTTACTGTCATTCTCAAAACTAGGCAGGGCTTATGACCTTTTTGCTTGAAACATTGCTAATTTTCTGGTTTGTTTTACATCTAGAATTTAAAATGATTTAATTCCTTCAGGCCTGGGAAGTATAGTGGAATAAGTGGGCATGCAAGATTGCAAGGGCTGGGTTTTGAGGGATAAAATTAATTCAGCCCCTCCAAATCAAAAAAAGGCACACAGATGCCTAAACAAAATGCTTGTGTTTGGTATAGCTAATTGCTACAAGTCAAGATTACAGTAGCTCAATGCACAGAATGTATAGATAAGTCAGTTTTATAACCTTATTTTTGGCTTTTAGTTTTTCACTCTTATAGTGCTTAAAATGGTTTTAAGTACCTGCCTACCTCCATTCCCATCTGGCCTAGAATGTTTAATTGACTACGAGTCTTTTGATTCTAAGTTTGTTGGCCAAAGGAAATCCCCCTTCCACACACACAAGAAAATTCTAAAACAACTAATTCAGTCCGTGACACAAAACAGGGGATTGGAGACACCTCACTATGCCCCCTTTGCAATTTAGGCCAGGTTTGCAAGACCCTTTAAGAATATAGAAATAAAGTAATGCCTCCTCCCAGAAGACTTAGTCTTACTAAAAACTTAAAAAGAAAAATACTCCAAGGGATTACAACCAAAATGGAAGGGTGCTTGCCAAGTGTTGCTGAGTACCCTACTAATGTTAAACTCCAGGGAATAACTAGTTGGGTACACCTGTCCAGGATTAAACCTATTTCTTTTGCATTTTGTGCAAGGCATAAAATGAGGACACCATGACGACATCTGTGAACCTTTAAAAGACCTCCACTACTTACTTAAAAGAATCAACACTCAGCCAGAAGTAGTAATGTGATGCTGGGGATGGGAACAGGCTGTTAATTTTTCTGTTTTTCCTAACTGTAATACTTCTTTTCCATTGCTTTGGCCAACCACGTCTTCCTGGGAAACACCTCTTTTGCAGTTGTTGGGTGTAGAAGCCACCCTAAGGCCCAACTGGACACCATGCTGTCACTGTTAATTCTGTTGGCTCTCTCAATTATCCTGATCCAGTGTGGGTGGGAACATAACTCTGTGGTAAGTATTTCAAAAATTATGGCATCAGGGAATCATCTTTGTGGTTGCTGGATTTTTCATCAACATCCCCAGGATAGAGAGTTCCACCTTATGGCCTATCTGGAAAATCTTGCAGTCATATTCCCAGACCTCCTAACTAACCATATGATCCCAAAGTTCCCAGACCCCTACTTGCTTTGTGGAACTCTCTCCTACCTAATGGATTCCACCTGAACCTCCCCAACCACTATCACCTGCACCTGGGAAGTTGTGTATCCATATCTCCAGTACACTAGTGATTCTATCTTTTTGCACCCACTGTTGTGTTAATGACGCAAAAGCAGAAGTTTCCCTGTGAAGCTCTGGTCCAGCTCTAGTTGCCAAGTTCCCAAGGCTGCAGCAAGGTAAATGGAATTCTACTTGTGAGCAAGGAGACCATATATGGTGCCTTCTCCTATATCAGAATGTACAAGGGAAGAACAACTGCCTAAGCTGGGAAGGGGGGAGTGCTGCCCACTTCTGGAAAACAAAGATTGCTCAACCACCTCCACTGGAACAGGGGAGGAATATTTCCATAGACCCAGTTTGGCAGCAAAGGATAGGTGTCATAGCCTGTAGGGCCTCCATTTGAGCCCCAAAGGGGCTCATTTTTGTTTGTGGCCACGAATGGGAAGAAGTCACACCCCATAACCATGCCTGACTCTCCAAGGAGCCACCTGTTCTTTTAGGAGTAGCTTTCCCTTGTATATCAAAAGCTTGAAACAGAGGTGAATGTATGTTGATCACCCTTGCCTCTTCAGGGGTCACAGTCTATAACCCCATAAGACCCGGGAATACCAGAAAGGAGCAAGCAGGAGGATTAATTCTGGCAGGAATCAGGGCAAAAATAGGACTAGTGGCATCCAGGGGGTAGCTTTGCCTACCACGAGTCAACCCTAAAGAACTTGATTGAAATCCTAGAATCCTTAGCCACCAACACAGGTCAGGCAGTAAAGGGAATTCAAGAGTCCCTAAACTCTTTGGCAAATGTAGTTCTCAATAACAGACTAGTATTGGATTATTTACCAGCTGAACAAAGTGAAGTCTGTGCAGTTATTAGTAAAACTTACTGCACATATATTAACAACTCTGGGCATGTTGAGGTTAACATTCAAAAGATCTATGAACAAGCTACCTGATTACATAGATATAACTGGGGCAGTGAACCCATCTATATCTGGTCCACTATTAAAATCGCCATCCCAAGTCTCACCTGGTTTTTATCAATCCTAGGACCTCTGATAGCTGTCTTGTTATTACTAATCTTTGGCCCTTGCTGCTTTAACCACTTAGTAAACTTTATGTCTTCTAGATTATAACAGTTCCAGGTTAAGACAATGCTGGCTCAAGGCTTCAAACACATTCTATCTACTGATACAGAGAATGAAAGCATCCTGCCTCTTGGCCCCCTAGATAAGGTATACAGACATTTTTACTCCTCTGATGCTAGGCAGGGAATATGCCCCTAAAATCAGCAGAAAGCAGTTACAGAAAATGGGCCTTCACCTTTCTGCAAGGAGAAGTATCTAATCTCTGAGCAGGGAATGAGGTAAGAGGGAGGACCAGAAGAAAGATATCTGGTCTTTCATCCAGACCAGATGAAAGACTGGCTGGAACAGTGGCTGGAACAGCCACGGAAAGCACCTCTTCATAAGACATGCTCACCAGTGCCTTGGTGGTTTACCATTGCAATGGCAACACCTGGAAGTTACTGCCCAAAGAAATTTATGAATAACCCACCCCTGAATTTGCATGTAATTAAAAGCAGGTATAAATATGACTGCAAAACTGCCTCTGAGCTGCTACTCTCCAAACACCACCTATGGGGTAGCCCTGCTTTGCAGGAGCAGTCATGGAGCTGTAACACTGCTACCTCAATTAGGCTGTTTTCTACCACCAGCTCACTCTTATATTTGTTCATTAGTGAAGCCAAGAAACTTCTTGGGCTAAGCCCTAATCGTGGGGGCTCACCTGTCCTGCATCAGGAGGGCATCATCAGCTGCCCAGAGAAGTTCTCTGAGAGCAAAACAAAGAAAAGTTTTAGCCAGCAGGGAATCCAAAAGATGACCTCCTCTCTTTGGATGTTTTACTCCAGCAAAATAAAAGTGCAAACAAACAAAGAGAGAGAGAGAGAAAGAGAAAGAGAGAGAGAGAGACTTGTATATTGTGTCATAATACACAAAAAAGTATTTTAATTTGCCAGTGGTTATTTTCATAGCTTTAAATATGTTTGTCCATTTCTTTAGTTCTTCAATTTGTTTCTTTAGATTTCATACATTGACCACACATTAATAAAGATGTTTAGATCACTTTTTTGCCTCTATTTACCTTGTCCTTGTCTCCTTTCAATTTTTTGATATGAGTTATTTTTGTCTCTACTGGTAATCTTGAAACTCCAAACATCATCCCAAGACTGTATTCCTTGTTTGGTCCATTTTGACATATCTCCAGTGACCCCTCACACCCCATATCTCATGAGGGAGGAGGGGTTCCCATTTCTAGAATTCTCTCTCAATTCTGGTCATATCTTTTATTAAGTCTCATCGCATTTGAATTCTGTTTTGGTATCTGTGGCAGACAGAATAATGGCCTCAGCCATGTCCACCTCAATTTCTTGAACCTGTGAATATGTTACCTCGTGTGGTAAAAGGGGCTTTACAGATTACAGATGTGATTAAGTTAGGGACTTTGAGATGGGAAGATGATCCTGGATTATCTGCGTGGGCCCAAGGCCATCACAAAGATCCTTATGAGGGAAAAGAAGCAGGCAGAAGAGTCAGAGGCAGAGAAGAGGTGATGATGGAAGGTGAGGTTGGAGGGATTTGGGACCAGAACCCAAGGAATGTGGATGGCCTCTAGCAGCTGGAAAAGTGAAGGAAACATTCTTCCCTAGAGGCTCCAGAGGGAATGCAGCCTGTCATCAGCTTAATGTAGGCTGGGGAGAATTTTGTCAGACTTCTGACCTCCAGAATTCTAAGATAACAAAACTGGTGTTGCTATAAGCCACTGGTTTACAACAGCAGTAGGAAACTAAAACAGTACCATAATTCTGGTGTTCTGTCTATGGGTTATGCTGCTATTATGTTTAGGATGGTTTATGCACATTCTCTTGTTTCATTTTCTCAACCACCCTGTCAATTAGTATACCATGATTTCCATTTTATGGCTGAAAAACCTGAAATTCGAGGTTTAGATACATTGGTAAATGTCATATAAGTAATGAGTGGGTATGGGACATATCCCCAGGCCTGTTGAAGATCAAGTCCTGGTGCTTCAAGACCGAGGCTTCCAAAGGGAAGAGATCAAAGCTTCCTTATAGGGCTTAGGAGAGATATTTGGGGGTTGGAGAATGTATAAAAATAAAATATCCAAATGTTCCAAGGGATGGATGGTGTTTTTTGGACCACTGTGATCACATTGCCCTTGTTTGACAACCCCAGATCTGGGAACTCTTTGTGTTTTCCTGTAAGGCATGCAAGTGCTTGTGGAAGAATGAGCAGCCCAGGACAGCCCAGCTCCTTCACACAGCAGTAAACCAGTATTGAGCATGGACAGCACTCTTTCCAATCAGCATTTATTCAAAAGCCAGGGAAGTGCTGGCTCTTGTTATCTAACCAAACTGGGGTCTTCCCAGCATGGCAAAGCCAAACACTAACATCTGGATTGCAACGAGACAAAGTGAGGCATTTATTGCAGGGCACCAGCAAGGAGGATTAGGCAGTTCATGCTTCAGACCTATATTAGTCTGTTCTTGCACTGCTCTAAAGAACTACCTGAGACTGGGTAATTTATAAAGAAAAGAAGTTTAATTGGCTCATAGTTCTGCAGGTTGTACACGAAGCATAGTGGCTTCTGCTTCTGGGAAGCCTCAGCAAGCTTACAATCATGGCGGAAGGCAAAGGGGAAGCAAGTGCGTCTTACGTGCTGGGAGCAGGAGGATGAGAGAGGGGGAGGGTGCCACATGCTTTAAAACAACCAGATCTTGCGAAAAGGCTATCATGAGACAGTACTAGGGGGATGGTGTGGAACCATTAAAAACCACCACCATTCCAATCACCTCCTACCAGGCCCCACCTCCAACACTGGGGATTACAATTCAACATGAGATTTGGGTGGGGACACAAAATTCAAACTTTATCAAGACCCTATCTCTCTTACTTGTAAGTATTTTTAAAGGTGAGGGGCCAGAGGTTATAGGCAAAGTTACAAATCAATATATGGAGGCAATACATTGGTTTGACCCAGAAAGATGGGACATTTTCAATGGGGTGGGAAGTCCACAGGTCACAGGTGGATTCAAAGATTTTCTGATTTGTGATTGATTAAGCAAGTGAAGCTTTGTCTAAAAATCTGGAAACAGTAGAAATGAATGTTAGCTCTGACTCATGGGTATGACCTCCTCCAGGCCCCTCAGGTAGAAATTTGGAATGAAGAATGGCAGAGTTCATTCCTCAGCTCTCCCTGATGTGAGGTCAACAAAAGGGAGATACGATAGAAGGGAGGTCTGTGCCAGTAGACTCATTGGGTGGGGGTCTAGGTTTCCGAAAAATAAATAAAAGATGTGTTAAGATGTTATCTTTAATTTCTGTAGGGAAAAAAACATCTCTGACTCTAATTTCCTTGGCAATTATTTTTAGCTCCTAATTACCTTCTTGCTTATGAAGTTTCTCATTTACTTTTCAGGGCTAGCTAGGTGCCTGGGATTTCCCTCAAAGGAAATCAGGATTTTCCTTTATTTCCATGCTTGGTTTGGAGGCAGGGTACCTGGCAGACCCTTAAGAAGGGTCCCAGCTCTGTCACATTGTGAGGTCTCCTGTCTCTGAAAACTGGACTAGCTTTGGGAGATGTGAAGATCTGGACCTTTCCCTAAAGAGGAAACAACAACAAGGCAATGAGAGAGTGGCAGAACAAGGTTTGGGGAACAGTACTTTGTAGCCTTGCTGGACAGGAGAACTCCCAGGGAGACAGAGTCACCATCCTGGTGGGTCTTCAAATTGGAAGTGAAGGTGGCTGCTGCATTCTTCCTCCTTTCCTATGTCATGTCATGTCTTCTCTTTTCCATTCCACTTCTTCCTCTTTTGCCTTGATTCAACATTTGCTATTTTATCTCCTATTTCTCTCTGAAATTATATCCCTCTGATTATTTCTCCCTGAAATATCTCTACTCTATCTCCCTTCTTCTCATATTTTTTGTTCTTCTAGGTCATCCTCTTAAATGACTGGGTCAAATATGTACCTACGAAGAAACACTGAGAATTTCCAGACTTTACATCTGATCTGTTTTTACTTAAGTTTATTTACAAGTAGCTCGTAAGTATTTCAATAAATTATGAAAACCAAGTGTGAACTTGTAGAGATGCCCATTGCAACCAACTTTTTCCTAATATTTCTCACATTTTGCCTTCTAATCTAGGTAGGAGCTTATGATTAATTATGTTTTTTATATTCAAAACTTTTGGGGAAAAATTCCCTTAGTTTTTCTGGTAAACTACATGTCCTGTAAAAAGCAACTTCACTGTTTTCTTCAGAAGCCTGATTAGTTTCCATATTATTTGGGTTTATAAAATGACCGTTTCAGACTGAGAATATGACTACATTCACAACTCCATGTATATTTGCAGAACAATTCTATATTATTATGGTAATAACAAGGCTGCCATCTCTTTGCTATGCAAATTTCATACATTGTAGCTGAGTAAATACTTCCTCTCTGCCTACTGGATTGACCTGAATAACAAAGATGCAGAATGTAAAGAACATGCAGCTCTGATAGATTTGGCTGAAGATTTCTTATAAAGAAATTTTTGGACTTAAACTATCACCCTCTCTAAGAGGCTTAGCAGCTGTCTCAGTGGAAACAAGACCCACAGGAGCCTGGGATCTCTTGAAACAAAATTCAGTTTTGCATTTGGCAGTAAGATAAACCTCAAAAGCCTTTCTTTTCTTTTTCTGATGCTTGAATTATAAAGAGGCTGCACCTATTCCCAGCATCAACAGGTCTGCACACATATGGAAACAGGTCTGCAACACAACTATGCTCACTTGTAAAAATGGTCACTTTACTTGCAAATATAGACAAAGGGGCCCATCTTTGGTCTAAATTTTTAGCCAGCTGCTTCTATAGTGAGGCAGAGGTAGACAGTGTTTTGGGTATATGTCTATCTTTGTATAATGAAGGAATATACCTATCTTTGCATAATGAAGAGGCTACCTCTCTGGCTTCTTCATTATGCAAAGATAGGTATATTTATTTTCTATTGCTGCTGCAACAAATTATCCTGAACTCAGTGGCTTAAAACAGCACAAACGTATTATCTTACAGTTCTGCAAACCAGAAGTGTGATGTGAGTCTCACAAGGCTGAAATCAGGATGTTGTTGGCTGCAGTCCTCTCTGGAGTCCTTAGGGGAGAATCATTTCCTTAGTTTCCCCAGCTGGTAGAGGCTGCCTGCATTTCTTGGTATGTGTACCCTTCCTCCATCTTGTTGACAAAAAGAGGCAACTCTGTAAAATATTTGAAGAGATTCTGAGCCACATGGCAGTGACCATGGCCCATGACATAGCCCCAGGATGTCCTGAGAACATGCACCTAAGGTGGTAGGGCTACAGCTTAGTTTTATACATTTTAGGGAGACATACGATATATTAGTCTGTTCTCACACTTCTAATAAAGACAAAGCTGAGACTGGGTAATTTATAAAGAAAAGAGATTTAATTGACTCACAGTTCCACGTGGCTGGGGAAGTTTTACAATCATGATGAAATGCAAGGAGGAGCAATCACATCTTACGTGGTGGCAGGGAAGAGAGAGCTTGTGCAGGGGAACTCCTCTTTATAAAATCAGATCTTGTGAGACTTACTGTCACGAGAACAGCACGAGAAAGACCTGCCTCCATGATTCAATTACCTCCCACTAGGTCCCTCCCATGACATCTTGGAATTGTAGGAGCTAAAATTCAAAATGAGATTTGGGTGGGGACAGAGCCAAACCATATCATAAGACATCCATCAACACATGTAAGATGTACATTGGTTGGGACCAGAAAGGTGGGAAAACTCAAAGTAGAGGGTTTTCATGTAGATTCAAAGATTTTCTGACTGGCAACTGGTTGAGTTTATCTAAAGACTTGGCATCAATAGAAGGGAGCATTTGGGTTAAGATAAGAGGTTGTGGAGACCAAGGCTCTTATTATGCAGATGAAGCCTCCAGGTAGCAGGCTTCAGAGAGAATAGGTTGTAAATGTTTCTTATTGGAATAAAAATTGTGCCAGACTCTCAGTTAATTCTCTCTTGGATCAGGGAAAAGACCTGGAAAGGGAAGGGGAATCTCTACAGAATGTAGATTTTCCCCACAAGAGATGGCTTTGCAGGGCCATTTCAAAACATGTCAAAGAAATATATTTTAGGGTAAAATACTTTGATTTCTTTCAGGGCCTGCCATCTGTCATAAAGGTTCTTATTGCTACAAATAATCTGTTCTGCCAGTCTTAAGGTCTTTCTTTTAATGTTAAGGCTGATCAGCTGTGCCTGAATTCCAAAGGGAGGAGGGTATAATGAGGCATATGTGACCACCCATCCACATCATGGCCTGAACCAGTGTTTCAGGTTTACTTTAGAGTGCCCTTGGCCAAGAGGAGGGGTCCATTCAGTTGATTAAAGCCTTATAATTTTATTTTTGGTTTACAATCTTCAAAACCAGCAATGGCTAGTCAAACCCTCCTCACCTCACATCACTCTGACTTTTAACTCTTCTGTCTCCCTCCTTCACTTTAAGAACCCTAGCACTGAAGGACTTCAGGAAATACTACCCCTAACACATGCCACTTTCATATGCTGATTACTTCAAACTGAAGGCTCATGGGGAAGAACAAATGCAGGCAAGGGCTTTCTCTGAGTTCCCCTTGTCTGCTTAAAGGCAGATGTCATGAATTCCCTCCCTGGGAATCTTATCAACCAGAGATGAACTCTCCAGGGAAGATGAACACTCATGCCCACAGTGACTATCACATGTTCTTCCACCAGCTGCTTTTATTACCTGAGAGGCTTTTATCTTCATAACAAGACAACCTTGACTCACCATACAATTCCTCCCCTAACCCTCCATGACTTGTGTTGACACCATCCCCACCCTTGCTAGAAGCCCCATGCCCCTATACTTGTTTTGTAGTTCAGAATGCTATAAAAACATCAACCACGGAGTCTCATATTTGATGGGACTCCCATGCGTATGTACTGATATGGTTTGGTTCTGTGTCCCCACTCAAATCTCATCTTGAACTGTTATCTGAATTGTAATCCCCACATGTTGTGGGAGGGACCTCGTGGAGGAGATTAAATCACAGGAGCATTTCCTCCATGCTGTCCTCATGATGGCGAGTGAGTTCTCATGAGAGATGATGGTTTTATAATGGGCTTTTCCCACCTTCGCTCTGCACTTCTCCTTCCTGTTGAAAGTGAAGAAGGTGCCTTTCTTCCCATTTGCCTTAACCATGAGAGTAAGTTTCCTGAGGCTTTCCCAGCCATGTGAAACTGAGTCAATTAAACGTCTTTCTTTTATAAATTACCAGTCTTGGGCAGTTCTTTATAGCAGCATGAGAATGAACTAATACAGTAACTTAGTACCAGGAGTAGGGTGCTGATATAATGATACTCGAAAATGTGGAAGCGACTTTGGAACTTGGTAACAGGCAGAGGGTGGAACAGTTTGGAGGGCTCAGAAGAAGACACAAAGATGTGGGAAAGTTTGAAACTTCCTAGAGAGTTGTTGAACAGCTTTGACCAAAATGCTGATAGTGATATGGACAATTGTTGGGAACAGGCCCCCCAAAATCTGGCCATAAACTGGCCCAAAAACTGGCCATAAATAAAATCTCTGCAGCACTGTGACATGTTCATGATGGCCATGACGCCCATGCTGGAAGGTTGTGGATTTACCAGAATGAGGGCAAGGAACACCTGGCCCACCCAGGGCGGAAAACCCCTTAAAGGCGTTCTTAAACCACCAACAATAGCATGAGTGATCTGTGCCTTAAGGACATGCTCCTGCTGCAGATAACTAGCCAGACCCATCCCTTTATTTTGGCCCATCCCTTCATTTCCCATAAGGGATACTTTTAGTTAATCTAATATCTATAGAAACAATGCTAATGACTGGCTTGCTGTTAATAAATACATGGGTAAATCTCTGTTCAGAGCTCTCAGCTCTGAAGGCTGTGAGACACCTGATTTCCCGCTTCACGCTTCTACATTTCTGTATGTGTGTCTTTAATTCCTCTAGTGCCGCTGGGTTAGGGTCTCCCCTACCAAGCTGATCTCAGCAGACAATGGCATCCAGACTGAGGTGGTCTCAGATGGAGATGAGAAACTTGTTGGGAAATGGAAAAAAAGTGACTGTTGCTATGCTTTAATGAAGAGACTGATGGCATTTTGCCCCTGCCCTAGAGATCTGTGGAACTTTGAACTTGAGAGTCATGATTTAGGGTACCTGGGGGAAGAACTTTCTAAGTGGCAAAGTGTTCAAAAGGAAGCAGAGCATAAAACTTTGGAAAATTTGCATCCTGATGATGCGATAGAAAAGGAAAACCTATTTTCTGGGGAGAAATTCAAACTGGCTGGAGAAATTTGCATAAGTAACAAGGTACAAAATGTTAATTGCCAAGCAATGGGGAAAATGTCTCCAGGGCATGTCACAGACCTTCATGGCAGCCCTTTCCATCACAGGCCTGGAGACCTAGGAGGGAAAAATGGTATTGTGGGCCCATCCCCGGGCCCTCTTGCTCTATGAAGCCTTGGAACATGGTGTCCTCTATCTCAGCTGCTTCAGCTTTAGCCATGGCTAAAAGGGGTCAACATACAGCTCAGGCTGTTGATACAGAGGGTGCAAGCCCCAAGCTTTGGTGACTTACATGTGGTTTGGGGCCTGTGGGTACACAGAAGTCAAGAATTGAGATTTGGGAACCTCCACCTAGATTTCAGAGGATGTATGGAAATGCCTGGATGTCCAGGCAGAAGTTTGCTGCAGGGACAGAGCCCTCATGGAGAACCTCTGCTAGGGCAGTGTAGAAGGGAAAAGTGGAGTTAGAGCCTCCACACAGAGTCCCCATTGGGGCACTGCATAGTAGAGCTGTGAGAAGAGGGCCACTGTCCCCCAGACCCCAGAATGGTAGATCCACTGACAGCTTGCATTGTGTGCCTGGAAAAGCCTCAGGCAGTCAACACCAGCCCATGAAAGCAGCTGGGAGGGGGGCTGTACCCTGCAATGCAATAGGGGTGGAGATGCCCAAGGCTGTGGGAGCCCATGCCCAGATAACTCAAGATATGTGCAAAAATAATTGCAACCTAATATATTGACATAAGGCAGATTAATGGGGAAAAAGCATTTTAATTATGTACATGTATTAGTCCATTCTCACTCTGCTCTAAAGAACTGCCTGAGACTGGGTAATTTATAAAGGAAAGAGGTTTAATTGACTCACAGTTTGGCATGGCTGGCAAGGCCTCAGGAAACTTAAATCATGGCTGAAAGCAAAAGGGAAGAAAGGCTTCTTATTCACATGCCAGCAGGAAGAAGAAGTGCAGAGCAAAGGTGGAAAAAGCCCTTTATAACACCACCAGATCTCAAGAGAACTCACTCACTATCATGAGAACAGTATGGAGGAATCATCCTCATGATCTAATCAACTCCCATGAGGTCCCTCCCCCAACACGTGGGGATTACAATTTGGATTACAATTCAAGATGAGATTTGAGTGGGGACACAGAGCCAGGCCATATCATTCTGCCCCAGCCCCTCCCAAATCTCATCCTTCTCACATTTCAAAACACAATTATGCCTTCCCAAGAGTCTTCCAAAGTCTTCACTCATTTCAGCATTAACCCAAAAATCCAAGTCCATAGTCTCATCTGAGACTAAACAAGGCCCTTCCGCCTGTGAGCCTGTAAAATCGAAAGTAAGTTAGTTACTTCCTAGATACAATGGGGGTAGAGGCATTGGGTAAATACACACATTCCAAATGGGAGAAATTGGCCAAAACAAAGGAGCTACAATGTCCAGAAGTTATCCTATGTGGTCTGAAATGGGGAGGAACCCTTAGTTCCAGGAATTTCCCACCCCCTTCCCTGAGAGCTCATGAATAATCTAACCCTTGTTTAGCATGTGATCAAAAAATAACCATAAATATTGCTAACCAGCAGCCTTCAGGACTGCTCTCCCTAAGGAGTAGCCACCCTTTTATTCCTTTACTTTCTTAATAAACTTGCTTTTACTTTATCAACTCGTTCTTGAATTCCTTCCGGTGTGAAGCCAAAAACCCAGGTGGCCTCCCAGGCTAAACCCCAATTTTGGGGATCACCCTATGATCCATCCTGGGGCACAATTCCTCTACAATCGTGGACTAAAGAAAAAAGTTATCTACTCCTAAAACACAATAGTGGGATAGGCATAGGATAGCAGATAGAGATATTCTCACTTAAAAAGGGAGAGAATTGAAGGTAAAATGAGTTACTAGTTCCAATTAATTTCAAAATCCAACCTGACAAACTCCGTAGGCTTCAAGACCTTGGAATAATTACCTGCGGTTCTTGGCTCTGTCCTGAGCTCACAGCTCCATTCTCTGAGTTTGCTGGTCTTCCTTCTGTGAGGTTTTTTTTGTTGTTGTTTGTTTGTTCTTTTTTTATAATCACAAAAGGTAGTACATGCTTGCAGCTGAGCAGTTTGCTTCTGGTCCCTGTTTCCTGTCTGGAGAAGCATGAAGGTCCATCAGCCATCTTTTAGTCTGCTCTCTTTGACTTTTTTGGTCCATGATGGCTGTATTTCTACTGATATTATATTTTCAGGAACTCTGTAGGCCTCTTGTATGTCTCACCAGGATTCACTTCATTCCACAGATCATTCCTAAGTAATCCCATATCTAATTTTGGCATTTGCTGAGGTAACTAAGGGGAATCTATAAGTCACACCCTAAATTTCTCAATGATTGAATATTTTGACATCCTGCTCTTTCCCTGATATTAGCAAAATGTTGTGCAGCTACATTCCAGACTTTTTCTCTAGAGCATTATTTTTTAACAGAGAATCTCTTCACTTTAGCATCATTTGAAATTTTGAAAAGTTGCAAATTTCACCAATTGTAATAACCTGGTCTGACTGCTCCCCTTCCCTGCTTTTTAAAACAGTTCTTCCCTCAATTTATTTCTTTTCTTTCATATTTTACTATATGCAACAAGAAGTAACCAGGCTTTGTCTTCAAAACTTTGGAAATCTCAGATAAGTAAACAAGTTTGTTGCTTAAAGTTTCACTTTCCACATAATTATAGGACACAATTTAGTTGATCTTTCTGTCACTATACAACAAAAATCCCCTTTTCTCTAGTTTCCAATAATACATTCCTCACTTCCTTCTGCACCCTCCCCAGCAGCACCTTTAACATCCATATTTCTACCACCTATTTGTTTCTGATGATGTAGGTATTCTCTAGATGATGTATATTTTCTCCACCCTACTCCTTACTTACTTCTGAGTCATCCATAACAGAGTCATTAATGCTTATATTTATATAGGTCTGTACAAGGCCGTCTAACTTTTCCTATTACATTCCTCAAAATTCTTCCTGCCTAGTTTCCAATTCCAAAATGACTTCTACATTTTTAGAAATTTGTTACAGTAGCACCCCACCTCCAGGTACTGAAATCTAATAGTTGCCTATTGCTGCTGCAAAAATTATTTGTTTATTGCTGCTGCACATACTTAGTGGCTTAAAAGAGCATGAATTTATTGTCTTATGGTTTTCTAGGCCAGAAGTCTGATAAGAGTCTCACATGATTAAAATAAAGATGTTGGCAGGGATGCATTCCTCTCTGGAGTCTCTAGGGGAGAATTCATTTTCCTGCTCTCCCCAGCTTCTAGAGGCTGCCTGCTTTTATTGGCTCATTGCCCATTCTTCATCCTCAAAGCTGCATCCTTATCACATCAAATCACTCTAACACTGACCCTCCTGCTGACCTCTTTCCTTTCTAAGGATACTGGACTCCCCTGGATATTTCAGGATAATCTCTCTATTTTAAGGTAGGTTGATTAGCAAACCTAATTCTGCTTTGCCATGAAATATAACATATTCTCAGGTTCCAGGGATTAAGATGTGGCCACTTTTTTGCAGGGGTAGGGTGCCTTGATTTGCCTTTTGCATAAGATACATAAAGACAAAGGTTTTACCCACACTCCTGGGAGATATGAAGTTAAAACCACCACCTTGGGAGTAAAGCTAAATGTGCCCACCACACTCGGCTACTTTTTTGTATTTTTAGTAGAGACAGGGTTTTGCCACGTTGGCCAGGCTGGTCCCAAACCTCTGACCTCAGGTGATCCGCCCACCTTGGCCTCCCAAAGTGCAAGGATTACAGGTGTGAGCCACCGCACCTGGCCCATGTTAACCTTTTATAGCCACACCCACTTTCCTCTTGTCCCAATCCTTGGCACCTGGTAACCACTACTAAGTGCTCCATTTCTATAATTTTGTCATTACCAGGATGACATATAAATGGAATCATACAGTGTGTAACATTTCGGGATTGATTTTTCTCACTCAGCATAATTCTCTGGAGATTCATTGAGGTTGTTATGTGTATCAACAGTTCTTTTTATGGCTGAGTAATAGTCCATGGTATGGATATTTCACAGTTTTTAAATCATTCACCTATTGAACGACATCTGGGTTCTTTCCAATTTGCGGCTATTATACATAAAACTGCTATGAACATTCATATGCAGGTTTTTGTGTGGAAATAAGTTTTACTTCTCTGGGACAGATGGCCAGGAGTAAAGTTTCTCGGTCACATGGTAGTGCATGCTTAGTTTTTTTTTCTTGTTGTTTTGTTTTGTTTTGTTTTGTTTTTGAGATTGAGTCTTGCTCTGTTGCCCAGGCTGAAATGCAGTGATGTGATCTTGGTTCACTGCAACCTCCACCTCCTGGGTTCAAGGAATTCTCCTGCCTCAGCCTCCCAAGTAGCTGGGACTGCAGGCACATGCCGCCATGCCCAGCTAATTTTTTGTATTTTAGTAGAGATGGGGTTTCACCGTGTTGCCCAGGCTGCTCTCGAACTCCTGAGCTCAGACAATCTGCCCACTTCGGCCTCCCTAAGTGCTGGGATTACAGGCATAAGCCACTGCACCTGGCCTGTGCATGCTTAGTTTTAAAAGAAAATGCCAAACTGGTTTTCAGTGTGGCTCACCGGCTTTACATTCCTACCAGCAACGTGTGAAAGATCCAGTTTCTCTACAACTTTGTCAGCATTTGGTGTTGCCACTACATCTTATTTTAGCCATTCTGATACGTATGTAGTAACACCTCATTGTGGCTTTAATTTCCCTAACGGTTCATGATGCTAATTTTTTAGCATGCTTATTTGTAATCTGTATATGCTCCTCAGCAAAATGTCTGTTTATCATTTGCCCATTTTCTGGTTGTAATGTTTGGATTTATTAACTTTTGAGTTTTGAGAGTTTTTATACATTCAAAATACTAATCTTTTGTTGAATACGTGGCTTTTAAATATTTCCTCCTACTTGTAGCTTGCCTTTCATCCTTTCTACTGAGGTCTATGGCAGAGTACAAGATTTTAATTTTGACGAACTCCAGTTTATCAATTTTTTTTTTAATGGATCATACTTTTGGTCTTAACTTGAGGAACCCTTTGCCCAGCAACAGATCTTAAAGATTTTCTCCTACTTTTTTTGGAAAAATTTCATAGTTTTACATTTTATAATTTAAGTCATATTCATTTTAAGTTAAATTTTACATTATGTATGAGAATTAGTTCTTTTTTTCTTAGACAGAGTTTCACTCTGTCACCCAGGCTGGAGTGCAATGGCGCGATCTCCCCTCACCGCAACCTCCACCTCCTGGGTTCAAGAGATTCTCCTGCCTCAGCCTCCAGAGTATCTGGGATTACAGGCATGTACCACCACTCCCAGCTAAATTTTTTTTTTCTTTGTATTTTTAGAGATGGGGTTTCACCATGTTGGCCAGGCTGGTCTCAAGCTCTCGACCTCAGGTGATCCATCTGCCTCGGCCTCCCAAAGTGCTGGGATTACAGGCATGAGCCACCATGCCTGGCCTTAGTTGTTTTCACACTTCTGTGTAAAAAATCAGTTGGACGTATTTGCATGGTTTTATTTGTGGATTAGGTATTCTAGCACATTGATCTATCTGTGTTGATCTCTCTGCCAAAATCTATATAGCCTTGATTAGTGTGGCTATAAAGTGATTCATAATTCTCTCATGTTAGTCTTCATTTTCAAAATTGTTTTAGTTATTTTTGTTTCTTTGTATTTTTCATATAAAATTTAAAATAATCTTGTCTATATAATGAATGCAGTTGGGATTTTGATAGAAATTGCATTAAACTTATGAATCAATTTGGGGAGAAATGACATCTTTACTATGTTGAGTCTTCCAATCTATGAACACAATATGCCTCTTATTTAGATGTTGGTTTTCTTTCTTCAGTGTTGCGTAGTTTTTTGCATAAAAGTTCTATGTTCTGTACAAGTTTTGCTAGAGTTATACTTTAGTATCGAGACAGCCAAGTATAAAGGGGTCTCTGAAGAATCTCGGACTGGCCCACAGACTGGGAGAATGGGGTGCAGCTGTGGGAAGTTGGCGCCCTTTGCAGTGGGAAGAAGCTTGGCCTCTCCTGTTCCAGGGTGGTATCTGGGATTCAATCTGTGAGGTGGGAAACTGGCTAACAGGACTCTCGCTTTCCTGAGAGTCCCTGTTTCCTTTTCTTTTCCTTTTTGCCCAATAAATCCCATTTTTCTCACCCTTCAAACAGTCTGCAAACCTAATCTTTCCTGGTTGTGTGACAAGGACCCTAAGGAAAAAGTCCTACAACAGTATTTAGTTTAGTTTTTTTTTTTTTTAGCAATTATAAATGGCACCGTTCATTGTTAGTATAGGGAAATACAATTGACTGTTGTGTGTTTATCTCTTGTATCCTGTGACTTACTGAATTTATTTACTATTTCTAGTCATTTTTTGGTAAGTTCTTGGATTTTATAAATAGAAAATTATGTCATCTACAAGTAAAGAAAGTTTTATTTTTTCCTTTCTTATCTCTGTGTATTTTATTTCCTTTTCTGTCCTTAGTGCACAGCCTAGAACTTCCAGAAGTAATAACTGTTGAAAAACAGTGGGAAAGTGGACATCCTTACCTTGTTCCTGATCTTAGGGGAAAAGCATGAAATATTTAATCACTAAGTATAATGATATCTGTAGGTATTTTGTAGATGTTCTTTATCAACTTGAGGAAGTTTTCCTCTATCCCTGTTTTTCTGAAAGTTTTTCCTATGAAATTTATCCAATGCCTTCTCTGTATGTATTGATACAATTATGTAATTTTTCTTGTTAGTGTTTTAATACAGTAGATTACACTGATTGATCCCATGTCTATCCCATCTTCCCAGAAGGAGAAATCCCCAAGCAGGCAGATTTTGGCAAAATTCTGAGTAAATTTGAAAAATACATTTTCTGATGAGAGATTAAAACTAATCTTACCAATTTCCAAGGAGAACAATAGATGAAGGTCAAAATCTACCTCAGTTTTCAACATCCAAAGGTTCAATCTTCACAAGAAAATTATTCACAGTAAAATTATTTAAAACTTTAAGGAAATGGTTAATTCTGATAACATTTACATTTTTTTGTAAAACGAAAGAATACACAGTTTTTAAACTAAAGTTAAAATATTACCCCATGACACAGATATAATAAAAATAAATATGTGCAAATTACAAATCATTTTCACTTATGCATGTAACACTTAATCACATTTAACAGATCAAAGAACAAAAATAATATGATGATTTTAGATGCTTAAAAGACACTGAACAAAATTGCACATTCAGGATAACAGACAGATAACCATGACCAGCAGAATCTCTGTGAGAAAAGGATACCCAATGTCTTCACTGCAAGTTCATATTTTTTCTGGACTAGTTTAAACATTACTATTGTAAAACAACAATCAAAAAAAAAAAAAGAAAAAGAAACCAAAGAAACGTATGGAATGGGCAAAGCACATACAGAAAATGTGGAAATGTGTTAAAGAAGTTAGGATAACAGAAGGATAAATATGATTTAAAGGTAGAGACACTCCGGAACACTCACAGTCCAGAGGTAAAAGGAGAAACTACTAAGAAACCGTGATTCGTTGGAATCACCATGAAAATTAGCATATATGGAAGCAAAATAGAAGCTGAAAACCGACCTAAAATCAGTGAAATAGTTAAGAACGAAAGAGGGGAGAAAGAAGGAAAGGGGAAAGATATTATATCACATAGTAATTAGCTAAAAAAAAAAAAGCAAAGCAATAAAAACCCCACAAAATCTCAGCGACATCTCAAAGTTGCCACCCCACCCCCCAACACACACACACTATCTGAAAAGCAGGAAGATAGAGCTGCTGTCTAGATGGAAAATAGCAGCTCCAGCTAGATGATCTCTGAATTGCTTCCATTAAAAGACAATTCTTTAACTGTGTGTGATATTTTTGGTTTACAGGTGCCTTCATAGCAGTGAGGAAAGATCTAGGGACATATCTGCTCACATCCATGAGAAGAGTGATCATTGAATTTGTCATCGAAACCAGGACATTTTTGAGACTGAAAGAGATGAGTATTAACAACTCATCTCCATCATATTCCAGGACAGCAGGTGTAAACCAGAAATGTCTCAGGTAAATGGGTATCTATCTGTGATGATTTAAAAATTTTTCCATTTTGAGAACATCAGCATTAATATGTATTGTAGATATTTTGCAAAAGTCATTAGCATTAGAATTAATATCATAATATCATAATTCAGACAGGGTGGTAGGTAATTTAGATATGAAATGTTTATGAAAATCAGGCTCTTGAATCGTGTGTTTATGATATATAATTTTGTAATGTAAGATTACTATGAGCTCCAATTTCAAATTTAATTCATTCTACTTTTATATACTCATTTCTACTATAGTTCACATTTTAGACAATGTTAGAAAATAATGGAATTAAACAAAAATCAAAGTTAGAAGAGGCATCAAGAAGTGGAATCCTCCAGCCCTAGATTTTGAGCATGAGTCCTATCTGTAGGACATTCCATCAGTGGCTGTCTGGTCTCTGCTCCTTTAGAGGACCATGCTCTGGCCCTCCCCATGGAATGAGGAGTCCAGGTGGAAAGAGTGTGGGCCCTCCTGGAACTGGGGAGCCAGCTTGTTGGCCATTGTGTGCATCCTCGGACAAGCAGTGGCCACAGGGCAGCTATTTATGGGCGTTTGGGTGGAGTTTGGATAAGTGGGCTGGGGTATCCCTGTGGCTGTGAGAGGTCCCCCAGACCTGGGGGAGGGAAGAAAAGGACCTGAGTGGGGACAGGGAAGGGGGAACCTCTCTGAGGACAGAGTTCCAGAATGGAACCCAAAAGAGTATAATAGTCTAAATGTGAATCTGGAAACGTATTGTGTCCGGAATTGGTGCGTTCTTGGTCTGACTTCAAGAATGAAGCCACGGACCCTCGTGGTGAGTGTTACAGTCCTTAAAGGTGGCATGTCCGGAGTTTGTTCCTTCTGATGTATGGATGTATTCAGAGTTTCTTCCTTCTGGTGGGTTCGTGGTCTCACTGGCTTCAGGAGTGAAGCTGCAGACCTTTGCAATGAATATTACAGCTCATAAAAGCAGTGTGGACCCAAAGAGTGAGCAGGAGCAAAATTTATTGCAAAGAGTGGAAGAGCAAAGCTCCCACACTGTGGAGATGGACCCCAGCGGGTTGCCACTGCTAGCTGGGGAAGCCTGCTTTTATTCCCTTATCTGGCCCCACCCACATCCTGCTGATTGGTCCATTTTACAGAGAGCTGATTGGTCCATTTTAACAGGGTGCTGATTGGTGTGTTTACAATCCCTGAGTTAGGCACCAAAGTTCTCCAAGTCCCCACTAGATTAGCTAGACACGGAGCACTGATTGGTGCATTTACAAACCTTGAGCTAGACACAGGGTGCTGATTGGTGCATTTACAAACCTTGCGCTAGACAGAGTGCTGATTGGTGTATTTACAATCCCTTAGCTAGACATAAAGGTTCTCCAAGTCCCCACTAGACTCAGGAGCCCAGCTGGCTTCACCCAGTGGGTCTGGCACAGGGGCTTCAGGTGACAGGCACAGGGGCTGCCTGCCAGTCCTGCGCCCTGCACCCGCACTCCTCAGCCCTTGGGCGGTCGATGGGACCAGGTGCTATGGAGCAGGAGATGGTGGGGGAGGCTCAGGCCTCGCAGGAGCCCATGGCGGGATTGGGGGGTTGAGGGGGTGGGAGGGGGCATGGTGGCAGGGGTGGCGCTCAAGCATGGTGGGCTGCAGGTCCTGAGCCCTGCCCTGCGGGGAGGCAGCTAAGGCCTGGCGAGAAATCCAGCACAGCAACGGTGGGCCAGCACTGTTGGGGGACCCTGCACACCCTCCACAGCTGCTGGCCTGGGTGCTAAGCCCCTCACTGCCCGGGCCTGCAGGGGTGGTGGGCCACTCCGAGTGCAGGGCGCCAAGCTCACGCCCACCTGGAACTCCAGCTGGCCCTCAAGCGCCACACACAGCCCTGGTTCCTGCCTGTGCCTCTGCCTCCACACCTCTCCGCAAGCCGAGGGAGCCGGCTCCGGCCTCGGCCGGCCCAGAGAAGGGCTCCCACGGTGCAGCGGACGGCTGAAGGGCTCCTCAAGCGCGGCCAGAATGGGCGCTGAGGTGGAGGAGGCACCGAGAGCGAGCCAGGGCTGCAAGGGCTGCCAGCACGCTGTCACCTCTCAGTATTATGAAGGTTTATTTTTCAAGGCAGGAGGATAGCACATATCTTATTTAATTGTTTTTAATCTTGATTTGTATCTTTTAAATATTTAAATACAAAATATGGCATTTGGGCCAGCATTTGTACTCTTGCCCAGAGTGTGCAAATGTGAGGAGCCTGTCTTGAGTGATGGGAGCTGGAGTTAACCTGAGAAATTCCATTATTGGACACGGCTAGTGGTTAAGAAGCTTTTTTAAAAAAGTAAGCCAAAACCCATTTTTTATATCTACTCTTTGTATCCCCAAACTATATTTATATAAAACTCCTTAATAATTCAGTTTTCTCCTTAGAACATCTTCGATAGCTTTTCTCAACTTCATGTTGATTTACGGTCAAAACGTGTTCCTCTGATTCCTGTAAGAAATCGGAAAAGAATGCAAGATCTATGAGCAGAAACATGCAAATAAAATCTTACAGTTACAACACATTACAATTATAAAGCAAATTCCATTACAAAATTTTATTTGCTCGTTTCATCAGATGTGAAAGGCAGGTATATTATTATTATTCCTATTTTATAGATAAGAAAAGTGGGGTTTAAATAAAGTAGGTGATTTCCATAAGGTCCCCAAACTGGCAGATCTTCAGTCTGGTTGTACTTTAACAACTGTTTGAGCACAGAAAAGTCATTATTTCTTAATTCCAGTTTCTTCATTTGTAGAAAGCTATGACCTGTTTGCCGAAGCTGCCTCTAAGCTTCACTTGGCCGGTGTGGATGAAATGGGGTCAATTTCTGTATCAGCCATTGATTGCTGCATGACAAAACACCCCACAGCTTAGTGCTTCAGACAAAGACACGTGCTTTCTCATGAGTCTGAGGGCTCACTGGTCTTTTTCCAGTGTTCTCGACTGGTCCCTCACATGGCTGCAGTTGGCTGCAGTCTCAACTGGGACCTGGCTGGGTGGCTGGGCCTGGCTTCCACATGGTCCTCCATTCCAGGCTTTCTCCTGTGTTTCTGGAAGTGTTCCAAGATGCCAAGGTGGAGTGAGCAAGGCCACTGAGGTACCTGGCCTCAGACACTTCACCCAGTCCCTCCCATCAGATGCTATTGCTGAAGGCAACAGGTAAGGCTAGCACAAGTTCGGAGGATGTGGACATATCCTCCTCCTCTTAAAGAGAGCAGCCGCCAAGTCTCCTTGCAAAGAGGTATGGAGGTGAGATTCACTGGGGGCCATCAAGGCAGCAATCTACCACCTGCTACATTCTGACCCCAATAACTTGCATGCCTGCCCAAGATTCCCAAAGTCTCATCTTACCTCAGCACCGGGTCCCTGCGCATTTCAACAAGCCTGAGATCTGACCTAACATTCTCCCATTTTGTTGTCTGGGTACAGCAATAAAACCCAAGCTCCCCAAGTCTACCAAGGAAGGCTGCTAACTTTGGGAAGGGGTCTAAAAAGAATTGTACAGTGATGCCCAGTGTGTTAATATAGTTAATGCTCACCTTAAATATGTAGTCATGCAGCCAGTTGAAGTCAGTGCAGTGATTCACCTTCTCCCAGTGCGGCAGGACTTTCCCTGATGAGTGATCAATGCTCTCCATTAAAGGCTTCCTGTTTCCTTCTGACCCTGAAAACTTAGTATGCAAGAGCTACGCATTCTGTGCACAGACAAAGAACAACACTCCACGGTGAAATGCTTTTATAACCCTTGGCATTATTTTCCAGTGAATCGTATCCTGTAAACAGGAACCTCATGAGAAAACATAAATGAGCAATAATCGTTTCCTATATTGGTAATTAGATAAAAGTCCTGATTCAATTTCCAGTTGCTTTAACATGCATAAAACTCTCAGTGCATCTATATCAGAAAGGCAATTCCTGGATTTATTTATATATATGTATACACACATACACATACATAATGATCCACACACATAATGATATGTATACATATATACATGATATACATACACACATATACATAATGATATACACACATATATACATAATGATATACATGTACACATACACATATAGTTAATGATGCACACATGCACATTATATGTTCATGTATCATATGTACATAATGACATGTATACATCTAGTACATACGCATATGTACATAATGATATACATATGCATACATGGTTATACACATATATATGCATAATGAGATACACACATACATACGTAATGATACACATGCACATACATATACACACATAATGATACACACACATGTATATACAGACATCCATCATACACATATACACAGATTTTGGGGCTCTAATACTTTTCAATTTTAGCTAGTCACCATTTTTACAGAAACATACACATGCATATTTGGATGGCTCACTTTTAGGGCTTCAGACAAACCACACTTCAAGCTGTCAGCTATGTCTTTCTGAGAGGGCCAGTGTTTCCTAAGTGGATGCTTGGAGATTGCAACCATTAAAAAAAAGGGCAATAAAATAAATGGCAGTAAAAATAAAACAAAAGTAAAAATAAAAAGGAGACAACCTGTGGTGAAATAATTTGGAAGTGAATTCTATAAGCACGCTGCAGATGGTAGGACAGCTTTGTTTCAAAGGAGATGATCAACCTCCATGGAGTCTGTTACCATTGCTCAGGCAAGGGTGTTTAATTACTTCATCACTGACACAAAATCCTTTGCAGATTAGCGACTCTCACCTAGTGTAATGGGCTCTCACCTAGGGTGACAGAGCTTCTCCCTGGTGGTCAATCGCTCGCCTGGGGTGACAGGTCTCTCACCTGGTGGTCTCACCTGGTGTGACAAGGCTGCCCCTGGTGGTTAAGGTCTCGCTTGGTGGTCAGTTTTTTTTTCCAGTGTTCCAGTTAATGTTGATCAATGTGAAAAAATTATTCTTATTAAAACTAAAGCTACCTATTGGTTAACACATATTAAACTGTAGGGCCTGTAACGTGTAGTATAGGGTGAACCCTATTGTTGGTGCCATGGAGGAAGCAAACATCTTTGAGGTATTTCTCAAATAAATAATTTTTAAAACACTGTAGGCATTTGGTTCCAATCTATGCAATCAGAAGGATCGTCCCTCTAAGGAATGGGTAGTTACCTGGAAAAACGTAAAGGGATTTCTAACTGTAAAAGCTACCTTTACATCTTGACAGCTGAGTTTGCAGGCCTGAGAGTAGAGTTTATTTTAAGCCTAAGAAAGAAAGAACGCAGGATATAATGTAAGGGGAACTCTTCGTGCTACAAGCAGCAGCATAGAGACACTCTGGATTAGAGAGGTGAGAGGAAGGCAAGGAAGTTGGCAGGTGGAGCGCATGGGGTGGGGAGGAGAGAGAACTAGGGTGGAAGCAGCCAGATGGCTTCGTGACTGTGTGGGGGCTCTGTGCAGGGTCGTGGAATATGGGGAAATCCCATTGGTGGGTTTGAGGCTGTGGCTCTCACCCTCGGGCTGCAGCGTGCAGCTCTGGGAAAATTCAAAAAGCCCCTGGGGACTTGATGCTCTGGCTGTGGAGGAAGGTACACAGTGTGGAGCAGGTGACCATGGCCAAGGGCAGGGAGGAAAGCCGCTCGGAAAGACGACTCCTTTCTGGGTATCTTTTGCAGATTCATTGCTGTTTAGCAAATATGAATGCAAATTCAAAAGATTAATGAGTTGTGAGAAGACTGCTCTAGGGAATTCTGGAAAATATTGCTGTCTAAGCATCAGTTCCTGCTCCATTTTCCACATGCCCACTTTTTATGAAGCAATGCAACAGCAGGGCGGCGTGCTGGTGCAGCCTGAAGGGAGCCCAGAGCCCCAAATCCTCCCACTGTCTACAGGAAGGAGGGAAGGGCTTTCTTTTCTCTGATGTCGGGAGAGAGCTGGAGAGTCGGAGGTGGCGGAGGGGATGGGCCTCTCTCAAGGCCTGCAAATAAAATCATTCTGCATCCTCACTTGGGGAGGCCCCACAGCACAAGAGGGTGGCCCACCTGCTGTGGGTGTCCCTGCAGAAGCCTTCCTGTCCCTGTCTAATGTTCCTCTATTGGCCTTCCTTTCATTCCTGTGGCCCTGTCATAGCTACAGCATGAACCTGGTTGGAGGAGCCCCCTCCTCAACAGAGAGGAACTGCAGGCTTCCCGCGAACCCGTTCTGCTCAGCAGAAACTGCTGCCGTCCACCACTTCCTGGTTTGTCACAGCTGGAGGAAACCTAACTGTCCTAAAGGCCACAGGCAAATAAGAAAAAAACAAAATGGAAGTCAAGGAAGCATCCAGGGGGATTTCTTGGGAGGGCTGGAGGAGAAGATATGCAGTGACGGCAATCCTCCCTGGGCTATGTGCATAGAACAATAACTTTGTTCCCCATAACTCTCACCCCACACCTTTGCTTCACTGGTAGAAAATCCTCTCCAAAGTGGTGTCTCTACTTGTTGCCATGATTTCTCATCCCCTCTTTTCTCCCTAACCTCCTGCCGTTGAGTTCGGGTCTCTACTGCTGCTTTGCAAAGGCTCCCATCATGTCCTCCACCATGGTCATCTTGTCAAGTCCAGTGGCCTGAGAAGCAGGGAAGCTGATAGTATAAGTCCCAGTCCGAGCCTGAAGGCTCCAGAACTGGGAGAGCTGATGTCCAAGAGCAGAAGGTGGATGTCCTGGCTTAACCAGAAGGACAGAATCTGTCTTTTTGTTATCTTCAGGAACCCAGTTGATTGGAAGATGCTCACCAGTACTGGGAAAGGCGGTTAGGTTTACTGAGTCCACTGATGAAATGCTGATCCTTTCCAGAGATGCCTTCACAGGCACACCCAGAAATAATGGTTTACCTGTGATCTGGGAATCCTTAGCCCAGTCAAGCTGATAGCTAAAATTACCCATCAACACTCTCAAATGTGCACTCACAGGCAGATGTCTCAGTGATGCGTCATTCATAGGGAGCAGTTGTGTGCCGTGGAGCCATAAAAATGGTACTTATGAGAGGCTTTTAATCATGTGAATATTGCTTTAGTAATTGCACAATTGGAAGACCCAGAACTGTGTATATAATAGGAGTTAAATACAAAGAAGTCCACCAAATATTAGCTCTGCTCATTTCTGGGTCGGAGAGTGGTGCCTTTTATATACATAGTACCAACTTTGACTTTATATATAAACAGGTAGATAAATAAAGGTGTAAGTTTTGTGGAAACTTCCAAGTAAACTGGTTTCTGGTCCCGCTTTTGAGTCTAACAAGGTGCATGTTAATCTGCGACAGGAGAATCATGTTTCTACACTTCATGCTTGCCCTGCCTTGAACTTTTCATTCTTCTGCTCACCTGAGACAAATGCGTATCTGATTGCTTCCTCTGATGTAGAAATGCAGATTCACTGGGCCAGACAAAGGCATAGGTGACTATTACTCTACCCACCTCTCACACGTAAATTATGTATTCCGCGAAAGGCTGATCAAAGACTCAAAAGAATTCAACCATTTGTCTCTTATGTACCTCCAGCTTTAAAAAATTTCTTCCTTTCCCCCCAATATCCACCCTTTCCCCTTTAAAATACTGAAGTCCTCAAAAACATCTTTGGAGAAAGACACAGATCTACCTCCTGGGCATGCATCCTTAACCTTGGCAAAATAAACTTTCTTAATGGATTGAGACCTGTCTCAGGTACTTTTTGGTTTACAGCATCTATTAACATAATCACATGATTTTTCTGTCTTAATTTGATTCTAAAATGAAGTATGCCAACAGTTTACTATTATCTAACCATCTTTATACAATTGATTATTCTTGAGGTTATTTTTGTTTTTAAAGACTGCTAGCTTCTATTTTTGAACTTTATTCATAATTGAGATTGACATGTTTTCTTTTTAAATTTATTATAACAACATAATAATGGCTTCTGAAGTAAATTGAGGTACTTTACAATGTCTTTTATGGTCTTGAATATTTTAAATATCACTGGAATAGTCAGTTGTTTAAACATTAGATAGAATTCAGTTGTGAAACAATATGTGTATAGCGTCTTTTTATGAAATGGCATGCTTCGACCACATTTCCAATCTTTTATGAAAATTATATTTTCTTCTTCCAATGTACATTTTGATAGGACATTGTATGTTGTGTTGCCGTGGAGTTGTATGTGGCATTCTCTTACAATTCTTTAATCAACTGTATTTATGACAGTGTCTCTCTTTTCATGTCTTAACTTGTGTCATATTTATCCCTTCCTCTTTTCATTCATTGTCTCAAGGGAGGTTTATCTATTTTGTTGGTCTTTCAAAAACAAAGTTTTGGTCAGGCCTGGTGGCTCACACCTGTAATCCCAGCACTTTGGGAGGCTGAGGCGGGTGGATCACCTGAGGTCAGGAGTTGGAGACCAGCTTGGCCAACATGGCAAAACCTCATCTCTACTAAAAATACAAAAATTAGCCAGGCGTGGTGGTGGGCAGCTGTAATCCCAGCTACTTGGGAGGCTGGGGCTGCAGAATCACTTGAACCTGGGAGGCAGGGGTTGCAGTGAGCTGAGATCGTACCACTTCACTCCAGCCTGGGAGAAAGAGCAAAACTCTGTCTCGAAAACAAAAATAAACAAACACACAACAAAGTTTTGAATTTATTTGTAGCTTTTTAATTTCAAATTTATCAATTTCAGCTTTTTTCTTTGAAATCCTTCTTACTTTTATTTTTTTCTCTTTATTGCTCATTTCTATACTCTTTAGCTAAGTACTGTGTTCTTTTATTTTTAGTCTTTTTTTTTAAGTAATGAAGGCATATAAGACTACACATTTTCCCTTGAGCACAGTTTTCTCAGGATTTGTTGTGATTTTTTTCTCCCTTTATTGCTTTCTGACAGTTTGTGGAACCCAAGCCCTGCTTTGAAATCCTCTGTGTGCGTCACGTGGAGAAGTCAGGAAGGTCTGGTCTCAGGACTCAGCAGCAGCCCTAGAGCCAGATGTGTGCACTGTGGCCCCTGCCTTTGAAAGACTCTCATCCACTTGCCTTAAATTATAGCTTTCTGAGCTCAGACAGTTTTATATACAATTCTCACTCTGTCAAGCTTATGCAAGTCATTTGGGAAGAGTATTTGGCAGAAAGCAACTTTCAGAAAGGCATCCCACAGAGATTGCCTTGAGGGGCAGCAAAGACAAAGAACTTTTAGAAAAACTATGAAAGATATCCCTTAAGTTTTCTGTATTTTACATTTGCACACCTTGGCAATTGCCACCTATTTTACTCATAAGGGACTGTCTATCAGATATAGATTTCTTTTCTTTTTTTATTTTTCCCAAAATAGACCAGTTTGTAAACATGGCATTTTTTTCTCTTTTTGAGGTTAATTCTGTATGTTTTTCCCTGAAATTACTGAGCTTCAACAATTCTGTATTTTTAAAACTCCATAGTCTTTACTTCAAGGGAGACATACTGCTTATTCTAACGTTCTATATTATTTTTAAACTATTGATGGTAATTAATACCATGAGAGATTTAATGCCACATAGTCCACGACTTACAAAAGTAGCTGTATCTCAAAATCCTGCACATCAAGAATACATCAAGAGGAGCCTACACAGAACTGATGCTCTGCCCTCGTTTATTGCAGTTTTACTCTCATCTAGCTGTGAAAAATTCAGACTTGACATGACATGGCAAACAATAGGGAAAGAAATCTTTAGTTTGCCAATCATTTTTGCTGAAATAACTAAGTTCAGGCTGCCATTAAAAAGTAATAACAAAACAAAGGAATGATGAATGACTATTACTGTGAAGTTGTGCTCTTTCAAAAGCATAGTCTCAACAAGTTTCTCAATCTTGCATGCAGGAGAAGCTTCTAAAGAACAAAGAAGCAATACAGGATGCCAGAAGACATTTATTTAAATGTCACTTATGCATTGGGTAATGAGAATTGAAGGAGCTCCATTTGAGATAATAAACCAATTTTTGCAAGAGAAGATGAAGTAATTAATTATTCAAGGGCAATAACTTCTCCTTGGACTTCATTTTCGCAGACCACATTTACCCACATTTACCCTTAACTGTTGGAATAAAAAACAGACGGTACACTACAGTCACTTGTACCTATTTAAAGAAGACACCAATTGTAATTCAATTCAGAAACTCTTATTTTGAGTGTCTGTTATTCTCAAAGGATGTGGCCAGGCATGGGGATGAGATCTGGCTAAGGTGGGATCCCTGCCCACCCACTGTGATAATGGTAGTGTTTGAACAGGCTGTGGTTCCAGCAAGGTCAGAGTGACAAACAGAGGAGGCAATATTCAGATCCCCAGCAAAAGGAAGCTTCCTCTGCCTTTCTCTGGGATATCTGGGCTCTGCCATTCTGATGGCAGCTCTAGCCCACAGTGGCTTCATGTCTGAAGGGGCTGTGGCATCAGATGGATTCTGCAGCAGGAGGCTGACAAGCCACAGGCCCATCAAAGGGATCCCAGGCTTACTCTGTTTTTTTAAAAACTTTTGTTGCAATAGTTTTGGGAGAACAGGTGGTGTTTGGTTACAAGGGTAAGTTCTTCAGTGATGATTTCTGAGATGTTGGTGCACCCATCACCCAAGCAGTGTATACTGTACCCAATGTGTAGTCTTTTATCCCTCACCCCCTCCCAACCTTCCCCCGAGTCCCTGAAGTCCACTGTATCATTCTTTTTTTTTTTTCAGATGGAGTTTCTCTCTTGTTGCCCAGGCTGGAGTGCAATGGTGCTATCTTGGCTAATCGCAACCTCCACCTCCCAGGTTCAAGTGATTCCCCTGCCTCAGCCTCCCAAGTAGCTGGAATTACAGGCATGCACCACCATGCCCTGCTAATTTGTTGTATTTTGAGTAGAGACGTGGTTTCTCCATGGTGGTCAGGCTGGTCTTGAACTCCCGACCTCAGGTGATCCACCCACGTTGGCCTCCCAAAGTGCTAGGATTATGAGTGTGAGCCACTGTGTCCAGCCCCTGTATCATTCTTATGCCAAGCTTGCTTTCTAATATTCTCCCGAGGAAACTGTTGCTGGAAGGAAGGATTCTTAGAATTGAGAATTGAGTTTGGTCATTATTCATCTTTGCTCTTAACAATATCCTCTTAGGCTTGCTGGTTGCTGAGGGAAAGATGTCTTAAGGATTTGGATAAGTTATTTCATATAGAGAGGATGCTGCCAGGCTCTAAGAAGCAAATGATGTCAAGCATGCCCTGCTTTGCCAGTTGAACTTGCCATTGACTTTCTCTAGGGCTTAACATTCTGAGGGAGTTCTACAAGATGAGTTCTGTGTTCTCTTTTAGTTCCAAATACAGGACTTTTTGATGATGTAAAGATGTAAAGCACAAGACTCCCTTTTAGTTAAACATGAAAGAGTAGACTGCATTTACCTATCCGTTTTTCTCCAGAAAACCTACTGTATTTGTCAAGGTTGTATTTATTTATGGATTATGAGAAATTAGCTCAAATGATTATGAAGACTGACAAGTCCCAATATCCACAGGGTGGATTGGCAAGCTGGAGGCCCACAGGAGCCAATGGTGCAGTTCCAGCCTGAAGGCTGGCAGGTTGGAGAGTCAGGAAGAACTGATGTTTCAGTTTGAGTGTGAAGGTAGGAAAAAGCTGATGTCCTAGTTCAAAAGAAGCAAGGCAGAATGAATGGCCTCTTATTCAGGGGAAGGTCAGGCTGGTCCTCTATTCTAGGCCTTCAGCTGATGGGATGAGACCCATTCACACTGGGGAGGGCCATCTGCTTTCCTCCGTCCACTGATTCAAATGTCAGTCTCATCCAAAGCACCCTCACAGACACATCCAGAATGATGTGTGACCAAATGTCTGGGCATCCCGTGGCTTAGTCAAGTTGACACATAAAATTTACCACGACACCTACCAGAAGAATAGTTTAAAAGGACAAAAGGAGAGTGGGGAGAATCAGAGAGCTGCAAAAGTGTTGGGTACAGGATGGGGAGACTGGCAAGATTCTAGTGACTTTCTTGATGACCTGAGGCTGATGAAATAGTCATGGTGGTGGTAACTACAGATCAGTGCTTCATAGAAGAGACTGGAGTAGTGAGAGAAGTTTCTCTCTGTGGTGACCCCCAGGGTCAAGGGGTGTGCAGAGGAGAAGCCTAAACCAAGATAGTTAATTGAAAAAGGTTCTCTGCAGACAGTTGCAAGGGTCAGCTTTCTCCACATTGAGACAGAACAGCCAACTCCAGGAAATAATCACTAAGAAAATGGAATGATCTCCTGGTAGGAAACTGGAGTCAAAGAGTGGGGCCCTGTGCCTCCAAGGAGCCTCCTGCTGGATTTGGCATCTTGTGGGGAGCCCAGTCTGCCCCTGTGGGCCTCACCCATGTCTCCTACAGGGAAGCCTGGCGGGGTACTTGCCCACCCTCATCCACAGGGCCATGGCCAGCTCCTCACCCCTAGAGGAAGCACCCATATTGATTAGCCAACATTTCCATTCATGGAAACAATGTCTTCAGAAAAAAAAAATGCCTATTGTTCTCTCAGGAATACTAGACACATACACTCCTGTATTTATTCCCCAACAAGGTGAAACCCAATCACACAGGTGAGGTGTAAACCTATCAACCTCTATCCAAGGTGGCATGTGAGTTCTGGGCACTTCTGTTAACTCAAGGGATAAGATCTGTAACAGCATGTAAGATTTTTGGAGTTCAGCCATTTGTAGGAAAGGAAGAGAAATACTTGCTGACTTCCCATGACATTTTAATGAGCTTTTGATGATTTTCCCATTTATTTTGAGATGAGATCAGACAATCCTTTTGGTTTTACTTATATAAGTTCAACCTCTTTTGCATCCTCTCCTTTCCCACAGAGGTAATTTCTATTCCTGATCCTAAGACCTTCTGCTTTCTTTTTGCCTTTTTCATCCATTCATGTCATTCTCATTCCTTACAGCACTTTTTCCAGGATGGTGTTTCTGACCATGCTAGCCCACAGTCACCGTTCTTCCCATACTCTGAGCCATCCTTGCCATCCCTGGCACCATGCTTTTCATCCAACTGACCCACTGGGCAATCCTAGCATCAGTGGGAAGGGAGATGCCTCAGATGATTTGGTGTTCCTCCCAGCACTCTGTGGCATCGTGGTCTCTCTCCCTCAGCCCTTAGACTGT
The DNA here is from genome assembly GCF_028885625.2 of Pongo pygmaeus. NCBI lineage: Eukaryota > Metazoa > Chordata > Mammalia > Primates > Hominidae > Pongo > Pongo pygmaeus. The sequence continues at coordinate 80,052,865 of NC_072386.2, forward strand.
CTTTTAGTCCAGAGCAGGGAAAATGTTTCATAGCAGCAAGACTGGGCTGCTAACTGTCAGGCTCTGCTCTCCTGGAGCCTGGACTTCTGTGAGCAGTGTGGAGATGCTGTGCCTATGCTCATTTGCTCTCATGCTGCACCTGCACTGCCCTGAATGTGGTGTTTGTAATTCTCCCACTTTTCTTCATATTTCAGCTATGTCAGTTTTCCTAAATGATAGGCTCCTTCCAACATTTTAAAACATTATATAAATATTATCATACCGTGTATGATTTTGCAACTTTCTTCACTTACCATTTCATTTGTGAGATTCATCTGCAATGATCTATAGTTGATTCATTTTTTGCTTCTGAATAGTATTCCTCTCTTCCTAATATTTCAATTGTTGTATTATTACTTTTAGTTATTTCCAGCAATGCCTATGTGAACATTTTTTCACATGTCACTTTGTAAATGTGTGTGAGAATCTAGAGTCCATTGCAGGTGTGCATTTTTGGAGAGCACCTCCTCAACCTTACACAACAGTGCTAAATTGCCTTCTTTCCAAATGGTGGCACCAATTCATGTGCCTGCTGCAGGCATTCATGCGTTCAAGCTGCAACACATACTCTTTGACACTCGGGATTCTCTGACTTATAATTTGTTTTTGGTCTGATAAGTAAGAAATGCTATGTGATTATTGAAATGCTCATTTCATTGATTATCAGCGTGGTTGACCTTTTAAAAAATACTTTTACTGGTCATTTGCTTTTCTTGTGAATTGAGTCTTTAGATATCTTACACATTTTGCTTCCTTTAAAAAAATCATTTTTGAAAGTCTTCATATTAATTTATTGTTAAACTTTTCTTTATTGCATTAAATATATTTTCTTCCAGGCTGTCTTTGCTTATTTATTTATTTGAGACAGAGTCTTGCTCTGTCACCTAGGCTGATGTGCAGTGGCGAGATCTCAGCTCACTGTAGGCTCTGCCTCTCAGGTTTAAGCAATTATTGTGTCTCAGCCTCTTAGGAAGCTAGGATTACAGGTGTGTACCACCACACCTGGCTAATCTTTGTATTTTTAGTAGGGATGGGGTTTTACCAGGTTGGCCAGGCTGGTTTCGATCTCCTGGCCTCAAGAAATTGGCCCACCTCAGCCTCCCAAAGTGCTGGGGTTACAGGCATGAGCCACTACGCCTGGCCTATTTTTATGTTATTCTTTAAAATAAATTTTATTGGTTTCATGTGGATGAATCAATTTTTTTATTGTTTTCTTTTCTTTCTGTGCCTTTTCAGTGAAACTCTACACTATGTTGGATTTCTCCTGGAAGAATAGTATTCCTCTCTTCCTAATATTCCATTTGTTGTATTAATTATTACTTTTAGCTATTTCCAGCAATGCCTGTGTGAACATTTTTTACACATCACTTTGTAAATGTATGTGAGAATCTATTGTCCATCGCAGGTGTGACATTGCTGGAGTGCACCTTCTCACCTTGCACAACAGTGCCAAATTGCCTTTTTTCCAAATGAGAAGGAAGAAAAGAAAGAAGAAAAATATTCTTTTTCTCAAAAGAAGAAAAGTATTTCTTCCAGGAATTCTCAAAAGTTGACATTCTCCTGTATTTATTTGTGAGCATTTGTATTAGTTCATTCTTGCACTGCTGTAAAAAAAAATACCCGAGACTGGGTAAATTATAAAGAAAAGAGGTTCAATTGGCTCACGGTTCTGCAGGCTGTACAGGAAGCATGGCAGCATTTGGTTGGCTTCCAGGGAGACCTCAGGAACTTTCAATCATGGTGGAAGGCAAAGAAGAAGCAGGCACGTCTTACCTGGCCAGAGCAGGAGAAAGAGAGTTGGGGAGGTACTGCACACTTTTAAACATCCAGATCTCACAGGAACTCTATCATGAGAGCTGCACCAAAGGGCTGGTTGTAAACCATTCATAGAGGATCCATGGCCGTGATCCAATTCCCTCCCACAGGCCTCACCTCCAACATTGGGGTTTGCAATTCAACATGAGATTTGGGCAGGGACACAGATCCAGCTCGCACTAGCATTGGAAATTTTTTCATTCCATATTTGAGTTTGTGATCCATGTTGAATGTCTTTTCATATACTTTTATGAAGATGTCAGGGATCAAAATGCACTTTTTCTCCATACAAATAAACAACTATTCTACCTCTATTTTTTACTCATAAGGCCACCTCTTTCATTGATCAAATTTCTATATAGGTTTGTGGGTCTATTTACAGACTTTTTATTTTTGTTTTAGGTCAATTTATTTCCTGAATCAAAGTCCCATTGTATTAATTAATATACTATTATTATTATCTTATTATTTTTTTTTGAGATGGAGTCTCGCTCTGTTGCCCAGGCTGGAGTGCAGTGGTGTGATCTCAGCTCACTGCAAACTCCACCTCTTGGGTTCAAGTGATTTACGGCTAATTTTAATATTTTTAGTAGAGACGGAGTTTCACCATGTTGGCCAGGCTGGTCTTGAGCTCCTGACCTCAAGTGATCTGCCCGCCTCGGCCCCCCAAAAGTGCTGGGATTACAGGCATGAGCCACTGTGCCCGGCTTATTAATATACTATTATAATATGCTCATATAATATAACATAATAGTTCTATAATATAGTAGGTCTTAATGTCTGGCAGGGAAAAGACACCCTATATTTCTCTTATTTTTTTTCCCAAAATTATCTATGGCCTTCCTAGCACTTTGCTCTTCCTTATCAATTTTAGAATCTGTCTGTCCTGCTCATAAATGTTTTATCAGGACTTTGTGGACTTGGATTGAATTTATGGATTGATTAGGGAAAAATCAACCTCTGGTGGTGAGTCTTTCTATTTTTGAATATGGTATATTTATTGCTCAAATGATTTAGGTCTTCTGAAATAACTTTTAATAAAGTTTCATAATTTTCTCTGTAGAGGCTTTTTTATTGCTATTATAAGTAGTAACTTCTTAAATTAAAATTTCAGACAGATGCTTACGTATAAGGGTACATTCAATCTAAATTTATTGATTCTGTATTCAGCCAATTTGCTAAACTCTCTTTTAATTCTGATATTATGCCTGCAAATTCTTTTGGACAGTTTTTATATACGTAACTAAATGTAATTTTGTTTAATCTTCTCCAATTAATTATTTTTCTTTTCTGACAGGGATCTTAAATAAATTGAAGCATTGAGTCAATTACATTAATTGTGATTATTTTGATAGTGGAATTTTAAAAAATTTTCATTGTACATTCTATATATGCTCTTGCTCTTATTCCTGTGGCAGGCCAGATCTCCCTAACAGCTGAACAGGCAGGCCTCCATAACAGATGTTTCAGCACTGACTGAGTGGTTAAACTACTCAGCTTAAGTGGTTAGGATTCAACAAATTTTATTGGGGGTCTGAAGGAACTCCCCAAATCTCCATGATTTAGGAGGAGACAAGATAACGGTAATCACTGCAGCACCTGGACTCATTTAGATTAAGTAAATTTACTGAGGCTCCAGAGGAAGGTCTTGAGGACTCAGATCTTAGTTATAGATTAGAAGAAGTTAATTGCTTATGTATTTAGATGAATGCACATTAACAGATAAACATATAGCTTAGAAAGTATATAAGCTCTGGAAAACTTTGTAATTTTGAGTTGCTCTGGTGATAATTTCCAGGCCTTCTCCCTCTAATTGATTACAGAAATAAACTCCCTCCTTTCCCAGTTCATCTGCATCTTGTTATTGGGCCACAAGAATAAACAGCCTGACCCTTGGTTTTGTCTGGGAACACTTTCTTGAATTTAAAGATCATTTGGAATTATTCTTTTCCCTCATTCCATTTTCCCCCTCTGTTTATTTGGAAGTTTTATGCTATGTTTCTGTGCATTTAGTGGTTACTCTTGTTGTCTTGTTTCTGTGTGTGTGCTTGTGTGTATTTTAATTCTGAGCTCCTTGGTTATGGAGAAGCTCTCAGTAGCACCATGTGAGGTCCTGGGTGTAATTTTATCCTTCAGAGGGTTTGCATTCACTCCTGTGGGTACCATGGTTGTGCTACCTACCAGAAGCCACTTTAATTTGTTTACTTAAAGCTTTTGTACCACAAAAATAGTATGATTCAGTCCAAAAACAGCTTGGGGGTACCTTGGGCTTACAAATTATCAGTGGCAATTTTACTTCCTTCAATTGTCAAGGTAGAGATGACCAAGTTCTTCACCAGGTATAGGTGATTTCTTCTTCACCCACACTGGGAGCCACATCGCTGGGGCCTCCAGCTATCTGTGTGCACTGTCTCCTCTGTTCTACCTCTCCTTTTCCACACACCTGATGTCCTTTGTGTAGAAACTTGAGATCTCCAGGGAATTGCAGGTGACCTCCAGGAGGTTTTCTTTGCTGTTCTCCTTTCAGGATTCTTGTCCCCTCATTCCACCTCACCACCCTTCCTCTTTTTTGGCTCTGCAGATTCCTTCTTTTGTGCCTTGAAATTAATTTAAGAAAATGTTTCATAAAGCATGCATTTTATTTTGTATTTAGTTGTTTCATTTGGAGGGTTGTTCATGGCATCCTGCCATAATCCTGAAATTTGAGGGTTGAAACATACATGATGAAAAATGGCAAAATTTGCAGCAGAAAGGCACGGCATGATCAATTTTAATGTGTTGTTTCTTGGCAACATTTGACAACACTCTCCTTTTTTAAGGCGGCAGTGTGTCTGGAGCCAGGACATCCTGGCTTGTGTGTTACCTTCACTACTTGCTGGCTCTGTGACCTGGGACAAGTTTCTTCATTCTTGTGTCCTCAGCTTTCCCATCTCATATTACTATTTATTCCAAGAAAAAAAAACACTGTATGAATACCCTACTGATGAGGACATTTAAACTTTTTCCAGATTTTGGCTTTTACAAAGAGTAGAAACTTCATTGTATGTGTCTTTTTGTGTACATATGTACACAATTTCACTGGATTTGTAGCTAGGCATTAAACTGCTGGGTTGTGGGGTATAGTATGTTCTGCTTTAGCTGGTATCGCCAAACAGTTTTCCGAAGGGGTTGTACCAATTTACATTCCCAAGAAAAGTGTCTGAGAGCTCCTACAATGCCACGTCTTCACCAACAATTGGTATTGTTGACTTTTAAAGTCATTCTTGTGGACGTATGATGATTACACATTGCAAGTGTAATTTTTATTTCTCTATTTGCGAAGGAAATATGTTTACTGGCCGTTTGGGCAGTCTGTTTTGTGGCGTACTTGTTCAAACCCCTTGCTTATTTTTCTACTGGTGAAATATATTTTACTTCTTGATTTGTAGGAGCATATTTGTTCTACACGGTAAGGTATAACTGTGGTATAATTTTTAACAGCTTTACTGAAGTATAATTGAGATACAGTGACCTGAACATCTTTAAAGTATAATTATGCTAAGCTTAACATGTATGAACCTATAAAATTTCCACTGTAATCAATATAACAAACATATCCATCACCCCACAAGGTGTCATCAAGCTCATTAGTAATCTTTCCCTCCCACCAGTCTGCAGACCACCCCATACTCAGGAAACCACCAATGTACTCTGTGTTGCCAGAAATTAGTTTGCATTTTGTAGCATTTTATATAAATGAGATCATACAGTATGTGCTTTTTTTTTGACTAGTTTATTTTACTCAGCATAATTATTCTAGTAAGCATGAGATGCCACAGTGTCTGTCAACAAGCCTTCCTCCCTTATTGCTGAGTAATATTCCTTTGTATAGGGGATATATCACAGTTTGTTTACTCTATCGTCTGCTGATGAACATTGTATTTGTTTCTAGTTTTAGGTATTACAAATAAAGCCGCTATGAACATCTGGGTACAAGTCTCTACATGGATATATGCTTTCATTATTTTTTTGTAATGTTCACTTTCATACATATAGTTGGAATGGCTAGGCCATAGGTGAAGGTTTAAAAAATATTTTTTGTTGTTGTTTAATTATTCTAAGAGATGAGGTCTCACTATGTTGCCCAGGTTAGAGTACAGTAGCTATTCATAGGCACAATCATCACATACTACAGCCTTGAACTCCTGGACTCTAGTGATCCTCTCACTTCAGCCTCCCAAGTAGCTGGGACTACAGGCATGTGCCATGGACCCCAGTTTAAACTTTTAATAAACCATTTTATGTTCTACCATTTTATGTTCCCTACAGCAGCGTATGAGATTCCCAGTATTCCAAATCTTCACCAACACTTAAAATGCTCAGTCTTAAAATTTTAGTCATTCTATTAAGTCTATAGCGGTATCTCACTGTCATTTTTGTTTTTATTTCCCTTGTGAGGAATGACATTGAGCACCTTTTTGTGATCTTGTTTGTCATTCATACGGCTTCTTTGGTGAAATGTTGGTTGAAGATTTTTGTCAATGATTCACTTGATTGTTTGTATTCTTATTATTGGCTTTTTTCCCCTAAACTTTCATTTTGGAATAATTATAGATTTTTGCACATAGAGAGAGCTGATATATTCTTCATGCAGTTTCTCCAAATGGCAAAATATTGCATAACTATGTTAGGATATCACAACCAGGAAATTGACATAAATACAATTAGTTGATCATAATCAGACTTTACCAATTTTACATGTATTCAGTGTGTGTGAGTTTGTGTACATGTTTGTTTAGTTCAACCAGTTTTCTTCTGTGTATAGATTCATGTGACTACAGTCACAGTCAAAACAGAACAGTTCCATCATGAGGAGTCCTCCTTCCTTTTTTTTTTTTTTTTTGAGACAGAGTCTCGCTCTGTCATCCATGCTGGAGTGCAGTGGCGCGATCTTCGCTCGCTGCACCTCCGCCTCCCAGGTTCAAGCAATTCTCCTGCCTCAGCCTCCCGAGTAGCTGGGACTACAGGCGCCCGCCACCACACCCGGCTAATTTTTTGTATTTTTCTTAGAGACAGGATTTCACCTTATTAGCCCTGATGGTCTTGATCTCCGGACCTCATGATCCACTTGCCTCGGTCTCCCAAAGTGCTGGGATTACAGGTGTGAGCCACCACCGTGCCCGGCCCCTCCTTCCTTTTTATAGGCACAACCACCTCACTACCTTCCTCCCCCTAACCTCTGGCAAATATTAATGTGCTCCTTCTTTATAATTTTGTCATACCAAAAATATTATATAAATGGAATTATACAGTATGTAGCCTTTTCAGATTGAAAAGGCTTTTGATCACTAAACATAATTCTTTAAGATTCTTCCAAATTGTTTCACTTATCAATAGTTTGTTTCTTTTTAGTGCCGAGTAGTAATCCACAGTATGGATGTGCCAAAATATGTTTATTCACTTGTTAAAAGACATTTGGGTTGTTTCCAATTTGGGGCCATTAAAAGTAAAGCTGCTACAAACATTAGTACACAGGTTATAGTGTAAACATTTGTCTGTGTTAAATGCTCAAGGGTACAGTTGCTTGGTTGCATGGAAAGCATATGCTTAATTTTGTAAGAAACTGCCATATGCTTTAACACAGTGGCTGTGCCATTTTACATTCCCACCAGCATGGTATAGGAAATCCATGATTGGTTCTTTATATATCCTGGACATAAGCCCTTTAAATATGTTATTGGGAGTTTTCTCCCAGCCTGAGGCTTGCCTTTTCATTTGTTTAACATTGTCTTTCAAAAAGCAGAAGTTGTTTAATTTGATGAAGTTTAATTCATCATTTTTTTCTTTCCTGAATTGTGCTTTTGTTGTCATGTCTAATAAATCTTTGCCTTACCCAAGGTCACAAAGATTTTATTTTATTTTCTTCTAGAAGCACAGTTCTAAGTTTTACATTTCTGTCTATTATAATCTGTTTTCACTTAGTTTTTGTACATGGTGTAAGATATGGTTCAAAGTTCATTATTTGCATGTGTATATCTAATTGTTCTAGCACTGTTTGTTGAAAGGTCTAGACTTCTTCCACTGAAATGCATTTGTAACTTTGTCAAAAATCAGTTGACCATATATATGTGTGTGGGTCTCCTCTCGGTTCTCTATTCTGATCCATGATCTCTGTCTGTTTTGATGCTAGTACCACACTTTCTTGATTATTGTAGCTTCACAATAATTCTTCAAGTCAGGTGGTGTGGCTCATCCCACTCTGTTCTTTTTCTAAAGCAAATTAGCTATTGTGGGGCCTGTGAATTTTCCTAAGAATTTTAGAACCAGAATTTTCATAAGAATTTTAGAATCGAAATTTCTAAAAAAAAGAAAGAAAGAAAACTTGATGAGATTTTGATTGGGCTGTGTTGAATTTACAGATGAATTTGGAGAGAACTGGCCTCAACAACATTGAGTCTTCCAATCCTGAAACATGATCAATCTCTCCATTTACTTAGGCCTTTATTTACTTTTCTCTGCAATATTTTGTTGTTTTCAGTATACAAGTCTTACATATCTTTGCTCAGATTTATCTGTAAATACTTTAAATTTGATAGAATTGAAGCAGTGTTTTAACAGATATTTGATTTCTGATTGTTGGGTGCTAGCATACAGTAGAAATTTATATACTGATCTTGTATCCTGCTACCTTGCCAAGTGCTAGTAGCCTTTTTTGTAGAGTACATCAGATTTTTCTATATAGTCATGTTAACTGCAAATACAGTTTAAATTCTTCCTTCCAGTCTGGGTGCCCTTTTTTTCTTGCTTTTTTTTTGCACTAAAATCAAACCTCTAGAACAATGATGAGCTGAAGTGAGGAAGCTAAGCCTCCTTGTCTTGTTTCTGATCTTAGAGGGATAGCATTCAAACTTTTACCTCTATATTTGAAGTTAGCTATAGGTGCTTTGTAGATGCCCTTTTATCTGGTTGAAGAAGTTACCTTCTATTCCTATAATAGTTTGTTAGGTGTGTTTTATCAGGAATGAAAGTTGGATTTTATCAAATGATTTTTCTGCTGCTATGAGATGATTGCATAGTTTTTCTTTTTTAGTCTGTTAATATGGTGAATTTCCTTTGTTTAATTTTCAAATGCTAAACCTATCTTGCTTTCCTGGTATAAAATCCATCTGGTCATATTATATTATTATTTTTGCATATTGTTGGAATTGAATTTGCTAAAAAAATTATTAATTTTTACTTCTATATTCATGAAGGATATTGATCTTTTTACATCTTTGTCTGGCTTTAGTGTCAGCACAATGTTGGCCTCATATACTAAGTTAGGAAGTAGTTTTCTTATTCAATTTTCTTGAAGAGTTTGTGTAGAACTGGTGTTATTTCTCCCATAAATGTTTGGTGGAATTATCAAGTGAAGACATTTAGGCCTGTAGTTTTCTTTGGGGAAATTTTTTAAACTATAAATTTCAATTCTTTCATAGATACAGAGCTCTTCAGATTCTCACCTTCTTCTTGAGTGAGCTTTGATAGTTTGTGCCTTTCAAGAATTTGTTTATTTCATAGAAATTGCCAGATGTATTGGCATAAAGTTGCTCATAATATTCCCTGATATCATTCTGGGAATGTCTAGATTGTCTAGGATTGTCCCTTCTCTAATTTGAGATGTTGGGATACCTCCCCAACCACCCTTCCACCACCAATTAGTCTGGTTAGTGGTTTACATTTTATTGATTTTCCGTATTTAGTTTCATTAATTTTTCTGTTTTCAGTTTCATTGATTTTCACAATGATCATTATTACCTTCCTTCTGCTTGCTTTGAATCTGAATTGATCCCTTTTTTCATTTCTTAAGGTAGAAGCTGAGATCACTGGTTTGAGACATCTTTTTGTCTAATAAATGATTTAGCATTATAAATTTCTCTGCATTAGTGGCATTCCACACATGGTAAAATGTAGTTTTATGGCAAGGCGTGGTGGCTCATGCCTGTAATCCCAGCACTTTGGGAGGCCGAGGTGGGCGGATCACAAGGTCAAGAGATCGAGACTATCCTGGCCAACATGGTGAAACCCCGTCTCTACTAAAAATACAAAAATTAGCTGGGCATGGTGGCATGTGCCTATAGTCCCAGCTGCTTGGGAGGCTGAGGCAGGAGAATCACTTGATCCCAGAAGGCAGAGGTTGCAGTGAGCCAAGATTGCACCACTGCACTCTAGCCTGGGTGACAGAGCAAGACTCCATCTCAAAAAAAAAAAAAAAGTGTTTTTATTTTCAGTTAATTAGAATTGTTTTGTAACTTCCATTTCGATTTCTTACTTTTTTTTTTTCAGACAGGGTCTCCTCTTTTGCCCAGGCTGGTGTGCAGTGGTGTGATCGTAGCTCACTGCAGCCTCAACCTCCTGGGTCCAAGAGATTCTTCTACCTCAGCCACTCTAGTAGCAAGGACCACAGGCATGTGCCACCATGCTTGTCTAATTTTATGTGTGTGTCTAAAGACAGGGTCCCCCAACTATATTGCCTAGGCTGATCTCGAACTCTTGGGCTCAAGTGATCCTCCCACCTTGGCCTTCCAAAGTGCTGAGATTACAAGTGTGAGCCACCACGCCTGCCCTGATTTCTGTTTCAATCCATGGATTTTTGTTTGTTTGTTTTTAGAAATACTTGGGAATTTTCCAAATATCTTGCTTTTATTGATTTTTATTTTGATTTCATTGTATTGGGATAACATTAATATATATATTTTGAATTATTCTAAAGTTGAGATTATTTTTATCATCTAGATTATAGTTTACCCAGTTAAACATTCTGTGTCTGCTTGATAAGAATGTGTTGATTAGAGTATTCTAGAAATTCAATTAATTAGTTGGTTCATAGTGTTGTTAGCCTTTTATATGCTTATTGATTTTTGGTCTACTTGTTCTATCAATTACTAAGGGACAGGTGTTGAAACCTCTGACTACAATTATAGATTTGTCTATTTTCCCATGTAGTTCTATCAGTTCTTGTTCATATATTTGGAAGCTCTGATATTAGATGCATAAATGTTTAGAATTGTTATGCCCTTTTGAAGAATTGCCTTTTTTTAATAATCATGAAACATGACCCTTTTATCCACGGTGATATTTTTGGTTTCCAATTTACCTTGATATTAATATAGTCACTCCAACTTTGCTTTAATTACTGTTAACATGGCATATCTTTCTCACAAGGTGATATATACATATGTATATGTATATATGTATAAATATAAATTATAATTGTGAATTTAAAAGGTGTTTTAAATTTTGATATTAAGTATTTATATTTTAGGCTGATTTTGGATATATGATTGCCTATTTTAATAAAAAGTAAACATTACTGTGTTACCAAAAAGTAGTTATATAAAAAGTATGTTTTCCCTTTTCATTATTTAACACACGCATACATGCACACACACTTATTTTGACTTGTAAACTGAGAGAGATGCATAATTGTCTCTCATGAAAATAGTCAAGGAAGGAGGTGGAAGAGATAGAAAAGTTTGAAAATGTTATTCATGGGCTGGAGGGTCCTGGCTGTTCCCTTTGTTCTCCTGTTGTTTCACCATCAAAGGCTGGTTGATCCCTCAGCCTTTTGAAAGCATTCAGAAGGAAGGGAAGCTTACGTTTTTTGTCAAGATTATAATCCATTCCAAATCTGAAGCCTCTTTGGAGGGCCTTGCACTGTTTTGGTTGAAACTTCTCTTTAATAGAGACTCACTGAAAGCTACAGCTTCAGAGAAGGGGCCCCGGGAAGCCACCCTGTGAAGCACTTCTTCACACAAGTTCTCTCTTTCCTTAGGAGCTTTTAATTTAATGTAATCTCCTTCTCTGAAGACATGCCTTGTTTGGAGATGCTTGGGAGGGTGGCTGCTGGAGTCCTGCTTGGAGACTGTGCTCTGTGCAAACAGGAATTGAGGATGGGAGAGCTAAATTACTTGAAAAGACTATTTAAGGCCACAAAGACAGAAATAAAAGTATGTTTCTAGTCTAAGCTTAGCTTATCTCTCGAGCATGTGTGAATCTCAAAATAAAGGCAGTTGTCTTCTTCATGATGTGGGAAAGTTCTGTTTTTGAGGCTACTGAGTCCTCTTTTCTACCAGGATAGCCTCGACTGATTAGGGAATCTACATCCTTGAACATCTGCATGATAAACGAACAGGAGACACTCATGTCTAGAGTGCTTTGGATATGTCGATTCATTTATTCTTCATAAAAACCTTGAGTGATTATAATTTTGTTTGCACCTGAAAAGTAAAAAGAGAAAGAGTCTGAGGCTCTGGTAGGTGAAGACTACATGCAAATCTCAGTACTTGTAAGTGTTTAAGCAGGCATTGGAACTCGGATCTGGCTGCCTGCAGGGCTTGTGACGTTTTTACATTTCTCCTGCCAACAGCTGTAGGCCTTGCTTTGGGCTGGGGCAAAGACTCTTACAAGACATTTACACAAAGGGCCAGGAGATATTGGAACCTCATAATAAAGCTGATGACGCAGTAAATTTGTGAGCCTGAGGAAGCAAGGACTTTGGCCAACTGGACAGTGGCTGATGGACACCCCAGCCACACAGCACCTGGGCAGGGAGGAGTCTGTTGTTTCCATGTGCACTACAGATTAAAGTGGAGGAGATGAGCACCTCCCTTCCCGAGCACAGGCCCCTGCTGGCCATTGAGGCTCAGAGAATAGCACTGCGTGGCCATGTGCTCTTGTGGGTGCCCAGCTTCTCTGATGGTTCCTTTGCAGCTCTTTCTGAAAGGATGCATATTCAGTTTGCTAAAATCGAATTCAAGGCCTTGGCCACTGTATTAGTCCATTCCCATATTGCTATAAAGAAATAACTGAGACTGGGTAATTTACAAAGGAAAGAGATTTAATTGGCTCACGGTTCCACAGGCTGTACAGGAAGCATGATGTCGACATCTGCTCAGCTTCTAAGGAGGCCTCAGGAAGCTTCCAATTATGAGAGAAGGCAAAGAGGGAGCAGACATCTTGGGAAGAGGAGTGAGAGAGACTGAGGGAGAGGTGCCACACACTTCTAAATGACCAGATCTCAGGATAACTCACTATCAGGAGGACAGAACCAAGAGGGCTGATATTAAACCATTCATGAGAAATTCACCCCCATCATCCAATCACTTTGAACCAGGCCCCATGTCCAACACTGGAGATTACAATTTAACCTGAGATTTGGTGTGGACGCAGATCCAAACCATATCAGTCACAAACTTTTGATTCTTTCTGTGGGAAAAGGGAGGTTGCAAGTGACCTGGGATTTGAGAACCTTTGAGCCGTTCCAGGATGGGTGGGCTTGTTTTGAGAGGGGTGGATGTGTGGGTAAGATGGTTTGGGGAGCACTCAAAGGTGATGTGATGGTTTGGGGCCTATTAGCTAAAAGGAGTGAGATTGTATACCCCGCTTCAGTTGTTAAAAATTAAATCTTAACATGCACATAGCTTATAGAGTCAAATAGTTCTAGATTTGTTAAAAATACATGGTGGTTTTTTCTCTTCATGTTCCTTTCTTCAGAGGCCAACCCTTCTAATTCTCTCTCTCTCTTTTTTTTTTTTTGAGACAGAGTCTTACTCTGTTTCCAGGCTGGAGTGCAGTGGCACCATCCTGGCTTGCTGCCAACTCCACCTGCCTGATTCAGCAATTCTCCTGCTTCAGCCTCTCGAGTAGCTGGGACTACAGACGTGTACAACCACGCCAAGCTAATTTTTGTGTGTCTTTAGTAGAAATGGAGTTTCACCTGTTGTCTAGACTGGTCTTGAATTCCCAAGCTCAGGTGATTCACCCTCCTCGGCCTCCCAAAATGTTGGAATTACAGGCATGAGTCACCACGTCTGGCCCTTCTAATTCTTTTAACTGATGATTTTGGTCTTTATCTCCTTACCTCGAAACACTGCACCTGCTTTGCTGCTTCATGATTTAATTTCCTCCCACTATGGAAAGCTGAGGTTCTGCCTGTTTCCTCCTTCCTCCTGCACTGCACACTGGCCTTCTTCCCAACACAGTCTTCCATATCCAGTGGGCACCACCTTACTGCCAGGGAAACACTGGTCACAATGTAGCCTCCTCATCGGCATGCATATTTTTCCTTTCCCACTTAACTCTTTGATTTTCCTGGAAAACCTGTCATTAAGTAGGAGCCCCACATGATAAATAATGCTCGTTTCTGTTCAGCACACACCCCCACTACTTGTTTTCCGTACAACTATGGTAGTCATCATTAGTCAGGTGATCTAAGAACAGCAAGAGCCAGAGCAGAGCTAGAGATTTAGAAAACCATGGCCCAGGTCTAGCCCATTTTCTCCAGGTAGAGATATTGGGAGAATGGGCAAAACAGGGCTACAGGACAGGAGACTTGAATGAGGGGTTTGCTTACACCATGAGGAAACTTAAGGGGGAAGCATTCAGATGAAACCCCCTACTTGAGGGGCCTACCCTTATTGAAAGTGAGGAACCATCTAAATTAGCTGGAATTTTCTTTTTTTTCATTGTGGTAAGAGCGTATAACACAAGACCCACTCTCTTAACAGGTGTGTACATGAACAACACACTCTTATTATCTATAGGCACAACGTTGCATAGCAAGTCTTTAGAACTTGTTTATCTTGCACCGCTGGATTTTATAACTGTTGACATTATGCTTTCCCCTAAACCATAGCCTCCCTGGGATCGCCCTGTCCTTGGCTTAGGAACGGGTATACTTGCAGTTTAAAAAGCTGGTTTTCTTGAGTCTGAGATGGTTGCATAGTCAGTAGAGAGATGGTTCTGCTGAATCCTTTTTTAACAACCTGCTCTGCCAAGAAAGGGAGTGATGACACTCCCTAGAGGCCACAAGCCACCACAGGCAGCCCACAGCCATGGCCCCAGAGGGGTCTGGGGGTCCAGGAAAGTGAGATGCAATTCCTTTTTCCTCCTGTGATTATTTATTTTTCTACGCTTTTGTATTTTTTATTGATATATAATTCATATGCAATAAAGTGGACATATTTAAAATGTAGAATTTAATAAATGTTGACATATGTGTACTGGTGCAACTGTCAGCATGATCAAGATAATGATGTGTAACTTGCAAGCAAAACTGGCATTGGAGACATGTATACTTATATCTAAGGATGCACATAATATTCCATGTGCACATAACAGGTGGGGGAAAATCCATTTAAAATTTTAAGTCAGTTTTTCATGGAGGCTGCAGTACTGAGTCTGCCAGGCAGATGCAAAGACTTAAGGATTTGGTAACACATTTGATGATTAGCTTAAAAGTTGACCAATATGACAGAGGCCTGTACCAAGCCAATGGTGCCTATACTTCCCTTCCAGAAACCTTGCACAATTTATGTCCTGTCAATTTTAAACAGAGCAACGAGAAAATAATAACACTTTTGACATCTAGTAATTGGGTGTTCACTCTTCCTCAGGTTAAAATTTGCTCAATTCTTTTCTTTTTTAATTTAACTTTTAAGTTCAGGGGTACATATGCAGGTTTGTAACACAGGTAAACTTGTGTTATGGGGGTTTGTTGTACAGATTATTTCATCACCCAGGTATTAAGCCTAGTATCCATTGGTTATTTTTCCTGATCCTTTCCCTTCTCCCACCTCCCACCCTCTGATTGGCCCCCATGTCTTTTGTTCCCCTCTGTGTGTCCATGTGTTCTCATCATTTAGCTCCCACTTATAAGTGAGAACATGTGGTATTTGGTTTTCTGTTCCTGTGTTAGTTTGCTGAGAATAGTGGCCTCCAGCTCCATCCATGTTCCTGCAAAGGAGATAATCTCATTCTTTTCATGGCTGCATAGCATTCCATGGTGTATATGTACCACATTTTCTTTATCCAGCCCATCATTGATGAGCATTTAGGTTGATTCCATGTCTTTGCTGTTGTGAATAGTGCTGCAATGAACATACATGTTCACGTGTGTTTATGATAGAATGATTTATATTTATTTGGTTAAATACTCAGTAATGGGATTGCTGGGTCAAATGGTAGTTCTGTTTTTGGGTCTTTGAGGAATTGCCACACTGTCTTCCATAGTGGTTGTACTAATTTACACTCCCAGCAACAGCATATAAGGCTTTCATTCTAAGCCTCATCTCAAGAAATCTTCCTGCAATTTCAGCAGAAGGAATACAGAAGCACAACTCTAAAAACCCAGAGCAACGACTCATATACCTACTTCATCTGTTGCTGGCCACTGGATTCACTCTGGAGAATTAAAGAAAACCCTGTTATAAATTTTGCTACTTAAAAAAATTAAGCCCAACTCCTGAAGTGTAAAATTTTTTTATTTGTAAAATAAGGAGCTTGAATTACATGACCCCAGTGGTCCCTCCAGCATAGACATTTGGGGGTTTGAGGTTATACTGCTGGAGTGTGTGCCTTGGTCATGAGATGGAGCAGGGACACCTCTAAGGACCCTGCTGGGTTCCCCAAACATGGAAATAAAGGAAAAATCTTGATTCCCTTCAAGGGAAATTCTGGGCATCTAACTAGCTTCGGAAAGTAAATGAGCAGCTTGATAAGCAAGAAGATAGTAATAATAGTCACCCAAGCAAGCTAGAGTCACCAGGTATTTTGGTTCCCTATAAAAGGTAAATAATAACATATTAATGTATGTGATTGACTTGTTTCTCAGAATCCCCAGCAGGTGGAAAATGTTGACCACTATCACATAGACCTCAGAGAAGGAGGAATGCAAGGCTGAACTCAGACTTCCAGTTTTTGTTCTACATTTTTTTTTGCCAGGCCTGGAGAGAGTCACACATAGGTGCATAGCCTCCATGTATTGGTTTACAATTTTGCCTGAAATTTCTGTTTTCCTGAAATGTACTCTTGCCTTTAAAAACTCTTGCTTGTAATCCATTGAAGAATTTGAGTCATGAGTGAGGGCTGCCCATACTCCTGCTCGGCGGCATGCAATAAATGCCCCTTTCTCCTGCTGCAAATCTCAGTGTCAGTGTCTGGCTTTACTGTGCTGGATGAGTGGACCCCAATTCAGTTTGGTAACATTCACACAAAACATTCTCTATTACCTCTTCTCATCATAGTAACTGAACGTGACAGTGTATCATGCAGAAACGTCCATATCAGCACATTTGAAGAGGTCTCATTCAGTTGGGTGTGGTGGCTCACACCTGTAATCCCAGCACTTTGGGAGGCCGAC
Source organism: Pongo pygmaeus (assembly GCF_028885625.2). NCBI lineage: Eukaryota > Metazoa > Chordata > Mammalia > Primates > Hominidae > Pongo > Pongo pygmaeus. The sequence goes on from NC_072386.2 coordinate 80,069,879, forward strand.
GTGGGTGGATCATCTGAGGTCAGGAGTTCAAGACCAGTCTGGCCAACATAGTGAAACCCTGTGTCTACTAAAAATACAAAAATTAGCCAGGTGTGGTGGTGTGCACCTGTAATCCCAGTTACTCGGGAGGCTGAGGCAGGAGAGTTGCATGAACCTGGCAGGCGGAGGTTGCAGTGAGCCGAGATTGTGCCATTGCATTCCAGTCCAGGTGACAGTGTGAGACTCCGTCTCAAAAAAAGAAAGAAGCCAAGAAGCCTCATTCTCCTTAGTTGCTGCAAGGCATTCCACTGTATTGAGGTATTGAGCACCTAATGTTTACAAGAACTCGTACCTGTTGGCTGGGGGAAGGAAAATGCGGAGCTGTTGTTTAATGGGTATGGCATTTCTGTTTGGGAAGATAAAAGTTGTTCTGGAGCTGAATGGTAGTGAGGGCTGTACAACAATGTGAATATACTTATTGCCACTGAACTGTATACTGAAAAATGGTTAAAATGGTAAATTTTATGTTTTATATGTTTTACCACAATAAAAACATTTTCTGCTCCCTCTTTGCCTCAGGAAAGAAGTAGTTCCTGTCCTCAAGAACTTTACACTTTAGAAAGATGGGTACAAGTTAGGAAATAAAAATGAAATCCTAAGTCCCCCCACTGACTGAACAGATTCACTCTTGATCAAGAGGACCCCAGAGAAACCTCGAAAACTGAGTTCCTGGCCATGATGGGACGGGAGGTTGGACACACCTCATCATACCCCCTCACTTCCTCACTTACTGGCGTTAGGACTTCTTTCCTAAGAGTTAGACAGAAACTAGCCCTTTTGAAAGACTTGCTCCACTACTGATTTCAGCCAACCACCTGACACTGCTTCTCCCTTTTGCTGTTTTGACACAACAACTGAACAGCATTCTTTGTTGATAAGAGACCACAAACCATGGAGTGGTCCTCGCCAGTCTACAGAGCCTGTGCAAAGAAGACCTTCTGTTTCACCTTTTGATGTATAGGGCCTGATTGTAATATATTTAAATGTTAACTCTCCACCCAAAAATGAGCTTAGGATGCATGTTGCCTGCATGCTAGCCTACAGTAGCCTGCCCATGGTTCCCCTTCATGAATATTCATATCTCCTCCCATAACCTGTTGAATATGTATGTTTGGCCATCCTGTTCAGCATAAATCCCTTTCATTCTTTCCACCTTCTAAGTTCCTGTTTCTGGCTTCTGGCTGGAGGCTGTGCTTCTCAGCATGTCACAATGGCCTGCAGGCTGCAACCCTTTGTGGGAAATAAAGCTCTCCTTTCCAAATGTATGAACCTTGTCATTCTACAGTTGATAAAATGGTATACAGTTATGAGGCAGGATGGGTATTGAAATGTCCTTTAACCAAGGTATGGATAAAACGCCCTTAGAAAACAATTCTGGCGGGAGATCTGAGAAGACTCCCCATGGCAGGAAGACAGACACAAAGAAAGGAGGCTGGCCCACCACACACATGCTTAATACTGCCAAAGGCAATGATGGGTGCTGTACTAGTTGTCAGGCACAAGCTCAGAAAGGACAGGTTAGGATGGTTCTCACCTTTGCTTCCAGGTAACAAATAATTCTTTAATACAGTCAGGTCATATATGAGGAATCCACTCCTTAAAATTGATTTCAAATAGTGGTTCTTGTGTCCAGATGTTAGAAGAGGTTTCTAGCCATCTCTAGTTGTATCACTGGCTCATTTTCATACCTCCCTTCCATTTGTAGCTAACACCATGTCTACATGATTCGTTTTTACATAGGAACAAACTCCATACTTGAAAGTGTTGATCTGGTGATAATGCTTTTGCATAAAGTGCACATGCTATATACTAAACACATGATATTGAAACATCTGGACAGAGGGAGAGTTCATGTTGATTTTTTGGTTTTCCAATAATTTTATAACATTTATGTAGGTATTCAAAGTCTTTGGAATGATTTGGGGTAGATAGAATTGACTTCAGAGTTGGAAGTTATGCACCACTGTCTGCCCGTCTGTTTAGTTATCATCCATCTCTCATCCCTCTCCTTAGAATACTCTTCCCCTAGATATGCATGGCTAGAGCCTTCACCTTCTCCAAATCTTGGCTCAAATGTTACTTCAGTGAGACCCACTCTACCTCCTATTTAAAATTGCAAGCTTCCTCCCTAAACACCTTCTTGTGGATTCCTGCTGCACTTTCCCATCACCATAATCACCCTCCAATATACTCCATAATTTACCTTTCCTCTTACTGTTGATTGTCTTCCCACACAAGAATACAAGCTCCTGTTCTGTATCATTCCAAAAGTTAAGCCAAGTTCTAAATTAGTGCCTATTGCCTAGTGAATTCTTATTAAATATCATGAATTAATCTCTGAAGTTTTATTGATCTACCATCTTTTCTGTGCAGATGGTGTATTTTAATGTTTTGGATCTACTACTGCCAGAAGAGGCACTTGGCTGTGCTGGTTGATTTTTGCCAAGAGGGTAACTGTGCTGCAAATATTCTAACACAAAAGTGACCACTTCCAGTAAACATTCTCATCAGTGCACTGTTTATCAACATACTGTATTACCTCTCAATCAAAAAGAAAGTCCTGCATCTACTTTCCTCTTCCAGCTACTACCTTATAGCTCCAATCTTCTTTAAAATCTGAATTCTCAAAACCCTGCCCATTCCCACCATCTCCACTCTCTTGCCTCTATTCGCTGATCAGAAGGTTTAATGTGGCTTTTCCCCACTGCCGTGGAACCGGCCTTCCCCGAGTCCATAGGTCAGCTCCCAGCCCTCTGCTCCCTGTCTGCAGCGCCCTGTCTTCTTCTCTACCTGACCTCTCCATGGTGAAGCTCCTCAGAGTGGGATTTCGATCTTCTCTGTTCTCTGTTCTGTGGTAATCTTCATGAATTCAAATACCACCCTTATGTTAATGACTCTAAAATTGTATCTGTAGCCCTGAGCTCTCCACTGGAAGCCACACTAGCATACAGTACAAACAAGCTTTACACCTCCATTGGGTTTTTGCAGATAGCTCATTTCTAACTCTTCAACACAGAACCCTTGAGTTTCACTCCCAAATGCCCTTGTCTCATACTCAGATGAGGAATCTCAGCAAAGGGCACCACCATTCTTTCAGTTCTCAAGCCAAACACCTGGTGTTAATGCTCATCTCTAACAGGTGAATAAGGACCCTCAAGTGCATTTCCCATAGAAGATTGAATTAGCTGTGTCTTCTGGCTCTAGGGCCCCTAGCTGAGCCCGCATCAGCAGCACGTGTGCTAAGCTCCAGCCCGCTCATTAGTGCCCACATTCCACACTTGCCACTCTTCAATCCAATCTCCACCAAGCTGCAAGAAAGCTTCTTTTCAAGTACAATTCAGGTGATATCCTTCTGCTTAAAACACTCCTGAACGCCAGAAGGCTGAGGCAGGAGAACGGCGTGAACCCGGGAGGCGGAGCTTGCAGTGAGCCAAGATCGCGCTACTGCACTCCAGCCTGGGCGACAGAGCGAGACCCCGTCTCAAAAACAAACAAAACAAACAAAAAAACCCACTCCTGAGTACTTCTCAGCAAACATGGAATAAATTTCACTTTTCATTATGATCTCTGAGGCTCTCCCTCCCCAGAGCCTCTGTGCTACCTTCCTCCCAGATCATCATTCTCCAGATTCAATGTTGGCTCGTAGCTCCTTGACCATCGTACGCTCTTTGCCGGCTCAGGGACCTCACACATGCTCCTCCATCTGTGTGGATCTGTCTGCATGACCAGCTTCTTCGATAGCTTTCCATCTCAGTTTCAATGTCCTGTCTATCTTTGGAGTGCCCTTTTCCTGACCACCTCAGCACACCACCCACTGTGGAGACTTTCTACATCAGTCCTACATTGTTTCTTTCTAACACATACTATAACTTGCAATTATTCCATTTGTTTACTGGTATTTTATTGTCGGTCTTCACCTCTGGAACACAAATGGATGTAAGCCTGGAAAGGCTGAGGCAGAGTCTCTGTTCCTTGCTGAATCCCCAGCCCCAAGAACAGTGCCTGATGTGTACAAGGCACTCACTAGATAGCTGTTAAATGGATAACGTTCCAAGAAACCTTCACTGTCAGAAAATGTAATCAGAGCTCTATATTGAGTTTCACATTTTATAAGTTGTCAGAAATACTTTCATTTAATTTAAATCTTTTAAGAGATGGCTGCAGCAGAAAAGCAGCAATTATAATAACACTTTCAACCCAGAAGGGACACCAAGCTTTTAGATAGTGAGAAATGAGAATAAAGTTGGAAAGGAAAAAATAAAAGTGTGTGTGTGTGCAGCAGGGATGGGGGCAGCAAAACAATCAGTGAGTTGAGTTCAGTTATTTGTGAAAGGATTTACAATAATTCTATTTGCAACTATCATGACCTCCTACCCTAGCCATGATTTCGGACGTTCCACAATTACATAGATCGTGCTTTGTGAAACTTATATGAACACAGAGGTTAAAGTATGCCATGTAAAGAGATACATTTATATATCTCTGGTATTTTCCTATGATGGAATGCTTTTCAACCTTAAAAAGGGATGAAATTCTGACCCACTACAAAACAGATGAGCCCTGAGGCCATTATGCTAAGTGAAATAAACCAGTCATGAAAGGGCAAATATTATAAGATTCCACTTAGGTGGCTAGAGTAGTCAAATTCTTAGAGACAGAAAGTAGGATGATGGCTGCCAGGGACTGAGGGGTGGAGAACAGGGAGTTAGTGTAGTTAGTGTTTAATGGGCACAGAGTTTCAGTTTTGCAAGAGGAAGAAGTTGAGGAAATGGATGGTAGTGATAATTGCACAACACTATGAATGTTCTTAATACTCAGTGGTACACTAAAAATAGTTGAGTCAGTAAATGTTATATTATGTGAGTTTCACTGCAGTGAAAGAAAGCACCCCCCTCCCACAAACTTCTTACTTCATTCTTTACTTGGTACCCTCATTCTCTCTTATCTCTCTCATTAATTTTACATTTTCTTACTGCATTGTATAATTTGACTCCGCTTGAATCTTTTCTGGAACTAAATATAGAATGCATATCTTTTTAAAAAGTTGCACTGAATTGACGTCAGATATGATGGAGTAGAAAGGACAAATGGCACCTTTATGGATGAAAATTAGCCACTGATTCCACAAAGAGAAGCTTTCACACTTGGGACTCATGTTGGTGACAAAGGATATTTTGCAAAAGTTATCTCTCTTTTTAACCTTTAAGTTCAGGGGTACAAGTACAGGTTTGTTACGTAGGTAAACTTGTGTCATGGGAGTTTGTTATACAGATTACATTTTATCCACCAGGTATTAAGCCTAGTACCCATTAGTTATTTTGCCTGATCTTCTCCCTCCTTCCACCCTCTACCTTCCACCTTCTGAGAGGCCCCAGTGTGTGTTGTTCCCCTCTGTGTGTCCATGTGTTCTCATCATTTAGTTCTTTTTACAAAATGATGAATATACAGTCCCTACCATGTGAGCCAGAAACTGTTGAAGCTGATGACCTCAGAACCAGTTTGAGGGTTGCAGTCTTGGAAAGCCAATGATTACAACTGTCATCATTGTCAGCTGTCATCTGCTGTCAGCTCCTAAGGGGCGAGGGACCTCAATAAATGCTTGTGGACTGATAAATACGACTTCCTCTTAATGGCATGCATGATTATTTTGTGATATAGGTGATTAGAGAAAAGATGGTAAGCAATTAATACAGTTGATGGCAACTGGAATTATGTTCCCCTCCTAAGCAACGGTGTGTGGGCAGGCTCTGGTACAAAGAGAGGAACTTTGAGAAAGAGGGTGCAGGCTGCTGTGCTGATGATGCTCAGGGAGCACACAGACCCACCCTCCATGGGATGCCCAGCCAGACATGCTCCTCGACAGGGTCCCCAGCCCTTCCTCTCTGCTCTTGGGACCACGCCCCATCCAGTAGCAGAAAGCTCAACTGTTGCTCCCAATGTCAACATGGCCCCCATGCATGTGCTGCAAGTCCCTTAGAATTTGGCATCTTTATACCAGTGTGTGCTCCATGATGACATTGTTCTCTCTCTTCTGGCTTTGCATTACCAAAACAACAACAACAACAACAACAATAAAAATCCTTTGTATAGTGTTGCTTGAACATGTTTATGCATGAAGTCATCCTGTGCATTTCTCATTAGTTTGTAGCAATTAACACTGCATTGCTGACATCAAAATGCAATTATTAAGGAATAGTGTGGGAACCGAAGTTGTTTGGTGGTGCTAGTTAGCTGCTTGGGTGATCTATTAGAAGAAGCACATAACGTACATCTTGGGAAAAAAAAGGGCACACTGGAAATGGCCCAGGTAGAGGATTTTGCTCTTGGGTCCAGACGTTTCTGCTGAGCAGTCCCATCCCTCATGACCCAGCAGTGGGAGGAGCGTCCTATGATGGAGGTGACATCCCTGGAGAGGTCACAGCCTGGACTTTATGAAAGGCAAAATTGGGATTTTTCCTTGGTTGAAAATAAAGTGTTATTTTTGATTTTTTAAAAAAATCTTACACTGTTTCTGTTGGAGAATTGATTAGAGACCAGTGGCTGTTGGCTCTCTGAACAGTTCTTTGAAAGATGTCACTGGGATTTCTAAGCAGCTACTTTGACTGGCTTTTTCCTTCCATTTGGCCACGCCATACCTTTTGTGATTCACGTGGTCACAAAAGCTGCTGTTTTTGCTGCTAGCAGAGGATGGGAAGAACAGGCTGACAGCTCTATTTGTGCTTAGGCCTTAAGCCCAAAGTGAGGATGTTCAACTAAGATGTTTTAAAAAGTGTGACATCCTCTTTAAAAATGACTACTATATAGAGAAAATAATGGAAATCACAAGAGGCGTAACTCAGGGCTGGGGGCATTGTGCTGACTTAGATTGAAGAGTCATCAGGCATACAGGCAAAGGTCACCTCTGAAAGGTAGGGAGGACTGTTAGGTTCTGAATGGAACAGAAGGATGTCTGGGAGTTATAACAGCATTGCAAAGGCCGGGACTGTGAAGGAAAGGGCTGGGGGCACTGGGGGCAGAGGTGCTGGGAAGTGTGGCTGAGGAGGAAGAGTCCTTGTTCTTAGTTTCTGAGCTCTTACTAGGGGCTTTTCTTAGACTAGCCCATATAATTTTCACAAAATTCCTAGAAAATCAAGTATGATTTTTACCCCCATTTTACAGATGGGTTAACTGAGGCTCAAGAAGTTAAGCAAATTTCCCAGGTCACACAGCTGGCTAGTGGTGGAGCTGGGCTTTCTCTTCTGGCTACTGCAGTGTAGGTGATTAACCACTAGTCCCATGCAGGGATGGTGCAGAGCCTGAGGGAGCACGTGCAAAGGTTTCCATGTGCCTTTGTTAGAGGCCGCTCTGGCTGCTGAGTAAATAATGGATGAGAGGCTGAGCACAGTGGCTCATGCCTGTAATCCTAACACTTTGGGAGGCAGAGGCGGGTGGATCACCAGAGGTCAGGAGTTCAAGACCAGCCTGGCCAACATGGGGAAATCCCGTCTCTACTAAAAATACAAAAATTAGCCAGGCGTGGTGGCCGGCGCCTGTAATGCCAGCTGCTCAGGAGGCTGAGGCAGGAGAATCGCTTGAACCCAGGAGGTGGAGGTTGCAATGAGCCAAGACTGCGCCATTGCACTCCAGCCTGGGTGACAAGAGCGAAACTCCTTCTCAAAATAATAATAATAATAATAATAATGGATGAGAGAAGGGTAAGTGGGGACAGTTGGGGAGTTTTATAAGCCAAGCAGCAGATCATGGGGGGTGGGAACATGAGGGCTGTGACGGGGAGGAGGGAAGTGGGTGTGATCAGCATACACCTGGCGGTAGATGGAGCCCATAGGTGAAGGACAGTGACAGCAGAGATCAGAGGACAGAGGCTGTGGAGGGATGACAAGGTGCTCCGGTTTGAACTTGACGAGTCTGAGATGCCTGAGGGATGTCCACGTGGAGATGCCACCCTTTCTGTAGGTATGTGACAGCCACAAAAAGTGTGGACCTAGGTACGCATTTGGGGAACATCAGGACAGATTTAGGAGTGGCTGAGACCACAGGAGAACATGTAGAGTCAGAAGAGGACACGTGCAGGACTGACACCAGGCAGTGAGCAAAGCTGCCCAGCAAAGTACCTATGGCCAGAGAAAGAGTGGCTTAAGGACGTGACCAGGGACTAGCAGCACGGAGACTTTGCAGCAGCCTGACTCGTGGTGAGAGGCAGCTGACCCTGGTCAGCACTGTGTGAGGTGACCTGACGGGCTCCACCAGAACCTGCACCCATTGGTCCATCTGTCTTTCTCTGACCCAGCACATTCTCAAAGGGCCTGACAGTGCCTTGCCGTGCTGGGCAACCCCTTCCAGCCAGTGGGCTTTGGCCTGTTTTCTCCTCACCATATGCACCAATATTACCCCATTTTATGGTTGAGGAAATTGGGGCACTAAGCATCAAATAACTTGCCCACTGTCCTGTGCTGGTGGCCAGCTGGGAGTTGGCCTCAGCTCTCACTGTTCCTACCCAGCACTCTCATGCATGTTAGAACACCACCCTGGACTCCATGCATGTGAACTGTCCTTGGAAAGTCCTAGAACTCCTCCAGTTCTCAGCAATTCTGTTTTCCCTTTTGGTCTGACTCTCTTGTGGGGAATCCTTTACAAATTGCCTGTCTACATTTCTCCATCCGCCTGTGGGTTTACAGGAGCACCATACACACACACACACGCACACACACACCCCACACACATACACATATACTTCCCCTACAAATTCACACACACACACCCCACACACATACACATATACTCACACACAAATTCACACACACACACAGACACATACCCATGCACTCAGTCACATTCACAGATACAAACACCCACACACACACATTCACACACATACACTCACACAGTCACATTCACACACATGCACTCACAGTCACTTCACACATATACACTCACACACATTCAGACACAAACACATTCACACACACATACACCCACACATTTATAGTCACACATAAACCCACACACATTCACACATACTCATACACATTCACACACACACACCCCCACACACTTACAGTCACACATATACTCACACACTCACATTCACACACATTCTCACACATACACACTCACATTCACACACATACACCCACACACTCACATTCACACACTCATTCACACCCATACACACACACCTACACATTTACAGTCACAGACACACACACACACACTCACATTCACATACATTCTCACACATACACATTCACATTCACACACATACACCCACACACATTCACACACACTCATACACATTCACACCCATACACACACACCCACACATTTACAGTCACACATACACTCACATACATTCACACACATACACACTCACATTCACACACATACACCCACACACTCACACACTCATACACATTCACACACATACACACCCACACATTTACAGTCACACATCACTCACACACATGCACACACATTCTCACACATTCACACTCACATTCACACACATACACCCACACACTCACATTCACACACACTCATACACATTCACACACATACGCACACACCCACACATTTACAGTCACACATACACTCACACACTCACATGCACACATACACTCAAATTCACACACATACACTCATATTCACACACACACATCACATATACCTCCGCTCACACACATGCATTTACCCCCACACACACCACCCATACACACGCAGATACTTTGCATGTGTAGTTTACATATTTTACATATACTTTTTATTAATTATGTTTAGTTACAAATTTCAGAACCCATTTTGTGAGGAGAAAATACACATTCCCCTATCGCCCTTGCTGTAAGTTTTGTCTTATACACTAAATGGGTCTTGAGAGTTGAGGGAATTCTTCAAACACCCTAACTGATGTGCTGAAGCTCTGCTCTGGTTTGAGAATGTGCTCTGAATAAATTGACGAACTTTGCTTTCTTCACAAAAGACACTTGATTGGTGGCTGCCATCTAATTATTCTGAAAATATCATGGGGCTACAAACTTTAGAAGACGCTTCTCTGGCCAGATGACTAAGTTTTTATAACCCTGTCACATCATCCTGAACAGAAGGAAGAATTTTCTTTTATTTAAAGAACTATAGCCAATAACAATAAGTTGATTAATTTAATATAATCCATATTAAATTGAGCTGGATGATAATTCTTAGTCTTGCAGTATAACAATGTAACTGAAGGGCATAGATTACTGCTTAGAAGGGAACTTTATATTACATAGATAAAATAATTTACTGGTAATTTTAAACAGTCATATAAAGGAGATATGAAAAGTACTTTTTGTTGTTTTTTTTAAAGACCGCACATTCAGGCAATGTGTATGCGTGTGTGCACATGTGTAAAATTCTGGTAGAATAAAATACTTATATAAAAATTTTTTTAACAAAATGATAATTCCACCCTATGGAGATCTCTTGTACAGCATGGTGCCTATAGTTAATAATAATGTATCGTACTCTTGAAATTTACTCAGAGCAGATCTTCAGTATTCTCATCTCTAGTATTCTCATCTCTCTCTCTCTCACACACACACACATGCACGCACACACACACACAGAAACTCTGTAAGGTGATAGGTTAATTAGCTTGATTGCAGTAATCATTTCACAATGTATATCAAACCATCACATTGTAAACCTTAAATATATACAATTTTTGTCAATTATACCTCAATAAAGCTGGAGAAAATGATCATCATACCCCAGGTCACTTTTTTTTTCAACATTACCATTTGCATATGGGATTAGTCCAGTTACATAAATTAATTTGATTTGAGTCTTACTTTCACCAAATTAGCTTGATTTAGTGTGAAAACTGACCAATTTTGCTGGTAGTTTGGAAGCTGGTAAAAATTACAGCTTTTAGTTTGAGTGTGTGAAAGAAACTTGTTTTTCAATATGCCAAATATATTTATTTATTCATTTTTGGTGTTAAATTTCTTTTTTTTTATTATTATTATACTTTAAGTTTTAGGGTACATGTGCACAACGTGCAGGATTGTTACATATGTATACATGTGCCATGTTGGTGTGCTGCACCCATCAACTCGTCATTTAGCATTAGGTATATCTCCCAATGCTATCCCTCCCCCCTCCCCCCACCCCACAACAGTTCCCAGTGTGTGATGTTCCCCGTCCTGTGTCCAAGTGTTCTCATTGTTCAATTCCCACCTATGAGTGAGAACATGTGGTGTTTGATTTTTTGTCCTTGCGATGGTTTGCTGAGAATGATGGTTTCCAGCTTCATCCATGTCCCTACAAAGGACATGAACTCACCATTTTTTATGGCTGCATAGTATTCCATGGTGTATATGTGCCACATTTTCTTAATCCAGTCTGTCATTGTTGGACATTTGAGTTGGTTCCAAGTCTTTGCTATTGTGAATAGTGCCACAATAAACATACGTGTGCATGTGTCTTTATAGCAGCATGATTTACAGTCCTTTGGGTATATACCCAGTAATGGGATGATTGGGTCAAATGGCATTTCTAGTTCTAGATCCCGGAGGAATCATCACACTGACTTCCACAATGGTGGAACTAGTTTACAGTCCAACCAACAGTGTAAAACTGTTCCTATTTCTCCACATCCTCTCCAGCACCTGTTGTTTCCTGACTTTTTAATGATCGCCATTCTAACTGGTGTGAGATGGTATCTCATTGTGGTTTTGATTTGCATTTCTCTGATGGCCAGTGATGATCAGCATTTTTTCATGTGTTTTTGGACTGCATAAATGTCTTCTTTTGAGAAGTGTCTGTTCATGTCCTTCGCCCACTTTTTGATGGGATTGTTTGTTTTTTTCTTGAAGTTTGTTGGAGTTCATTGTAGATTCTGGATATTAGCCCTTTGTCAGATGAGTAGGTTGCGAAAATTTTCTCCCATTCTGTAGGTTGCCTGTTCACTCTGATGGTGGTTTCTTTTGCTGTGCAGAAGCTCTTTAGTTTAATTAGATCCCATTTGTCAATTTTGGCTTTTGTTGCCATTGCTTTTGGTGTTTTAGACATGAAGTCTTTGCCCATGCCTATGTCCTGAATGGTATTGCCTAGGTTTTCTTCTAGGGTTTTTATGGTTTTAGGTCTAACATGTAAGTCTTTAATCCATTTTGAATTAATTTTTGTATAAGGTGTAAGGAAGGGATCCAGTTTCAGCTTTCTACATATGGCTAGCCAGTTTTCCCAGCATCATTTATTAAATAGGGAATCCTTTCCCCATTGCTTGTTTTTCTCAGGTTTGTCAAAGATCAGATAGTTGTAGATACGTGGCGTTATTCCTGAGGGCTCTGTTCTGATCCATTGGTTTATATCTCTGTTTTGGTACCCAGTACCATGCTGTTTTGGTTACTGTAGCCTTGTAGTATAGTTTGAAGTCAGGTAGCGTGATGCCTCCAGCTTTGTTCTTTTGGCTTAGGATTGACTTGGCAATGTGGGCTCTTTTTTGGTTCCATATGAACTTTAAAGTAGTTTTTTCCAATTCTGTGAAGAAACTCATTGGTAGCTTGCTGGGGATGGAATTGAATCTATAAATTACCTTGGGCAGTATGGCCATTTTCACGATATTGGTTCTTCCTACCCATGAGCATGGAATGTTCTTCCATTTGTTTGTATCCTCTTTTATTTCCTTGAGCAGTGGTTTGTAGTTCTCCTTGAAGAGGTCCTTCACATCCCTTGTAAGTTGGATTGCTAGGTATTTTATTCTCTTTGAAGCAATTGTGAATGGGAGTTCATTCATGATTTGGCTCTCTGTTTGTCTGTTATTGGTGTATAAGAATGCTTGTGATATTTGCACATTGATTTTGTATCCTGAAACTTTGCTGAAGTTGCTTATCAGCTTAAGGAGATTTTGGGCTGAGACGATGGGGTTTTCTAGATATACAATCATGTCATCTGCAAACAGGGACAATTTGACTTCCTCTTTTCCTAATCGAATGTCCTTTATTTCCTTCTCCTGCCTGATTGCCCTGGCCAGAACTTCCAACACTATATTGAATAGGAGTGGTGAGAGAGGGCATCCCTGTCTTGTGCCAGTTTTCAAAGGGAATGCTTCCAGTTTTTGTCCATTCAGTATGATATTGGCTGTGGGTTTGTCATAGATAGATCTTATTATTTTGAGATATGTCCCATCAATACCTAATTGACTGAGAGTTTTTAGCATGAAGGGTTTTTGAATTTTGTCAAAGGCCTTTTCTGCATCTATTGAGATAATCATGTGGTTTTTGTCTTTGGTTCTGTTTATATGATGTATTACATTTATTGATTTGCGTATATTGAACCAGCCTTGCATCCCAGGGCTGAAGCCCACTTGATCATGGTGGATAAGCTTTTTGATGTGTTGCTGGATTAAGTTTGCCAGTATTTTATTGAGGATTTTTGCATCAATGTTCATCAAGGATATTGGTCTAAAATTCTTTTTATGTGTGTGTCTCTGCCAGGCTTTGGTATCAGGATGATGCTGGCCTCATAAAATGAGTTAAGGAGGATTCCCTCTTTTTCTATTGATTGGAATAGTTTCAGAAGGAATGGTACCAGCTCTTCCTTGTACCTCTGGTAGAATTCGGCTGTGAATCCATCTGGTCCTGGGCTTTTTTTGGTTGGTAAGCTATTAATTATTGCCTCAATTTCAGAGCCTGTTATTGGTCTATTCAGAGATTCAACTTCTTCCTGGCTTAGTCTTGAGAGGGTGTATGTGTCGAGGAATTTATCCATTTCTTCTAGATTTTCTAGTTTATTTGCATAGAGGTGTTTGTAGTATTCTCTGATGGTAGTTTGTATTTCTGTGGGATCAGTGGTGATATCTCCTTTGTCATTTTTTATTGCGTTTATTTTATTCTTCTCTCTTTTCTTCTTTGTTAGTCTTGCTAGCAGTCTATCAATTTTGTTGATCTTTTCAAAAAATCTGCTCCTGGATTCATTGATTTTTTGAAGGGTTTTTTGTGTCTCTATTTCCTTCAGTTCTGCTCTGATTTTAGTTATTTCTTGCCTTCTGCTAGCTTTAGAAAGTGTTTGCTCTTGCTTCTCTAGTTCTTTTAATTGTATGTTAGGGCGTCAATTTTAGATCTTTCCTGCTTTCTCCTGTGGGCATTTAGTGCTATAAATTTCCCTCTACACACTGCTTTGAATGTGTCCCAGAGATTCTGGTATGTTGTGTCTTTGTTCTCATTGGTTTCAAAGAACATCTTTATTTCTGCCTTCATTTTGTTATGTACCCAGTAGTCATTCAGGAGCAGGTTGTTCAGTTTCCAAGTAGTTGAGCGGTTTTGAGTGAGTTTCTTAATCCTGAGTTCTAGTTTGATTGCGCCGTGGTCTGAGAGACAGTTTGTTATAATTTCTGTTCTTTTACATTTGCTGAGGAGTGCTTTACTTCCAACTATGTGGTCAATTTTGGAATAGGTGTGGTGTGGTGCTGAAAAGAAGGTATATTCTGTTGATTTGGGGTGGAGAGTTCTGTAGATGTCTATTAGGTCCACTTGGTGCAGAGCTGAGTTCAATTCCTGGATATCCTTGTTAATTTTCTGTCTCATTGATCGGTCTCATGTTGACAGTGGGGTGTTAAAGTCTCCCATTATTATTGTGTGGGAGTCTAAGTCTCTTTGTAGGTCTCTAAGGACTTGCTTTATGAATCTGGGTGCTCCTGTATTGGGTGCATACATATTTAGGATAGTTAGTTCTTCTTGTTGAATTGATCCCTTTACCATTATGTAATGGCCTTCTTTGTCTCTTTTGATCTTTGTTGGTTTAAAGTCTGTTTTATCAGAGACTAGGATTGCAACCCCTGCCTTTTTTTGTTTTCCATTTGCTTGGTAGATCTTCCTCCATCCCTTTATTTTGAGCCTATGTGTGTCTCTGCATGTGAGATGGGTTTCCTGAATACAGCACACAGATGGGTCTTGACTGTTTATCCAATTTGCTAGTCTGTGCCTTTTAACTGGAGCATTTAGCCCATTTACATTTAAGGTTAGTATTGTTATGTGTGAATTTGATCCTGTCATTATGATGTTAGCTGGTTATTTTGCCCGTTAGTTGATGCAGTTTCTTCCTAGTCTCGATGGTCTTTACAATTTGGCATGTTTTTGCAGTGGCTGGTACCAGTTGTTCCTTTCCATGTTTAGCACTTCCTTCAGGAGCTCTTTTAGGGCAGGCCTGGTGGTGACAAAATCTCTCAGCATTTGCTTGTCTGTAAAGTATTTTATTTCTCTTTCACTTATGAAGCTTAGTTTGGCTGGATATGAAATTCTGGGTTGAAAACTCTTTTCTTTAAGAAGGTTGAATATTGGCCACCACTCTCTTCTGGCCTGTAGAGTTTCTGCCGAGAGATCCGCTGTTAGTCTGATGGGCTTCCCTTTGTGGGTAACCCGACCTTTCTCTCTGGCTGCCCTTAACATTTTTTCCTTCATTTCAACTTTGGTGAATCTGACAATTATGTGTCTTGGAGTTGCTCTTCTCAAGGAGTATCTTTGTGGTGTTCTCTGTATTTCCTGAATTTGAATGTTGGCCTGCCTTGCTAGATTGGGGAAGTTCTCCTGGATAATATCCTGCAGAGTATTTTCCAACTTGGTTCCATTCTCCCCATCACTTTCAGGTACAACAATTTACGTAGATTTGTTCTTTTCACATAGTCCCATATTTCTTGGAGGCTTTGTTCGTTTCTTTTTATTCTTTTTTCTCTAAACTTCTCTTCATGCTTCATTTCATTCATTTCGTCTTCCATCGCTGATACCCTTTCTTCCAGTTGATCGCATCAGTTACTGAGGCTTGTGCATTCATCATGTAGTTCTCGTGCCATGGTTTTCAACTCCATCAGGTCCTTTAAGGACTTCTCTGCATTGGTTATTCTAGTTATCCATTCGTCTAATTTTTTTTCAAAGTTTTTAACTTCTTTGCCATTGGTTCAAACTTCCTCCTTTAGCTCAGAGTAATTTGATCTTCTGAAGCCTTCTTCTCTCAACTCATCAAAGTCATTTGCTGTCCAGCTTTGTTCCATTGCTGGTGAGGAGCTGCGTTCCTTTGGAGGAGGAGAGGTGCTCTGATTTTTAGAGTTTCTGGTTTTTCTGCTCTGTTTTTTCCCCATCTTTGTGGCTTTATCTACCTTTGGTCTTTGATGATGTTGACGTACAGATGGGTTTTTGGTATGGATGTCCTTTCTGTTTGTTAGTTTTCCTTGTAACAGTCAGGACCCTCAGCTGCAGGTCTGTTGGAGTTTACTGGAGGTCCACTCCAGAACTTGTTTGCCTGGGTGTCAGCAGCGATGGCTGCAGAACAGCAGATATTGGTGAACCACAAATGCTGCTGCCTGAGCCTTCCTCTGGAAGTTTTGTCTCAGAGGAGTACCTGGCCGTGTGAGGTGTCAGTCTGCCCCTACTTGGGGGTGCCTCCCATTTAGGCTACTCGGGGGTCAGGGACCCACTTGAGGAGGCAGTCTGCCCGTTCTCAGATCTCAAGCTGCATGCTGGGAGAACCACTACTCTCTTCAAAGCTGTCAGACAGGGACATTTAAGTCTGCAGAGGTTATTGCTGTCGTCTGTTTGTCTGTGCCCTGCCCCCAGAGGTGGAGCCTGCAGAGGCAGGCAGGCCTCCTTGAGCTGTGGTGGGCTCCACCACCCAGTTCAAGCTTCCTGGCCGCTCTGTTTAGCTACTCAAGCCTGGGCAATGGCGGGCGCCCCTCACCCAGCCTCACTGCCGCCTTGCAGTTTGATCTCAGACTGCTGTGCTAGCAATGAGCGAGGCTCTGTGGGCATAGGACCCTCCAAGCCAGGCGCAGGATGTAATCTCCTGGTGTGCCATTTGTGAAGCCCATTGGAAAAGCGCAGTTTTAGGGTGGGAGTGACTTGATTTTCCAGGTGCCGTCTATCATCCCTTTCTTTGACTAGGAAAGGGAATTCCCTGACCCTTTGCACTTCCCAGGTGAGGCAATGCCTCGCCCTGCTGCGGCTCATGCATGGTGCGCTGCACCCACTGTCCGGCACTCCCCAGTGAGATGAACCCAGTACCTCAGGTGGAAATGCAGAAATCACCCGTCTTCTGCGTCGCTCACACTGGGAGCTGTAGACTGGAGCTGTTCCTATTCGGACATCTTGGCTTCACCCCCGCCAAATATATTTATTTTTAACTCAGGGAAAAAAACATTTTTCTTAAGCTTAAACATGATGTATACTTAAGCAGAATTTGGTAACCTATTTGGATTCCCACAGTGGTTTTAAATCTGAGATTGGTCTCCCCTCATTCTTAGTCAAAAGCATCTATGATGTATAATATCTTTTTTTAATTGCATTTTCCTGGTTGCAAGAAGAAAAGGAGAAACCAGGAGGTGATCTGCCCTCCTCACCAGTCTTCAGTCCCAATTAGGATAAGTGATTGCTCTGTGCCTGGTCCTGAGTTCCAGCTGGCATGACTGAAGGGAGTTGCTGACTCCATCTTGGGCTTAAGGCACATTGGAGTTTGTGCTTGATGGTTGAAAACATGCTTTTAACATCAAGTAACATTTTCATTTTCAAAAATAAAAATTGTCCTCTTTCCTAGCTGCTCAATTTGCTTTGCAAAGCTAGGGAAACATAAATAGGGAATCATGGCCTGAGCTTTTCAATGTTAGGAACATTTTAACATTATTTATGGCTTGTCTAGGAGACTTTCTTTTAAAAAGAAAGAGGAAAGAATGCAACTGATTAATGAGCAAAAATAGCTTATGCTTCACACAGGTGACTGTTCTAGAATGTTGTGTTTCTTTCTAAACCCATGCCTGGGGGATATGGTTCCAAGATAGTCATGAAAATGGAGAACTGGATTCTATATCCCTATATTTCTACAGTCTTCTAGATATTTCTAGAGTCTCTTGTTAAGCCTCCATAATATCCTCAATTCTGTTTCCTGATGCTTTTCGCTACACACATTGCCCAGGTCTACTCCTCTGCATTGGAGCTCATTGGGTGACAGAGGAGATTCGAGAAACTAATGTTTTTGAATGCTGGTTGTGCTAAAATAAGGTCAAATGTGCTTTTTAGTGCAGTAGTAAAGCTCTACATCTTTTGAGCTGGGTGATTTTGGACAAGTTAGTTAACCTTTCTGTACCTGGCTTCCACATTATTAAAATGAAAGGATAATGATAGCTTCTTCATAGAGCTGTCATGGAATTTAAACAAGATAATACAAATGCTTAGAGCAATGCCTCTGCAAAGCAGAAGTTAGTGCGATGAGCTTTTTTGTTTTTGTTTCACTCTTATAGTGCCAAGAAAGATTTTCTAAAGTGGCAACAATTAGCGTGAGCCCTGACTCTAGGATCCTCATTTACTGTCCATGGTGCAATGTACTGATACCCAAATCTTGTATGCAATCAAACACAAGGCAGACAGATGCCAGTGAGGTGCCAGGGGATGGGGAGCCAGCCTACTCTGCAACCCTCCCACACCCTCATCTCTTCCAAGTCAACACTTGCTAAAGGCATCATCACAACGTCAAGGTTTTTGCACTCACTTATATGAGCCAGGGCTCTCCAAGCTGCCTATTTAAAAAGGAGACATACTGGGATATAAAAAGCTTCAGAACATAAAATGTTAACTGCAGGGAAATGCCAAATGCTTGTATTCATAAGAGAATCACATAAAAACAAAAATACGAAAGCTCAGCTTTTGACCATGTTTCCAGGTCCTGGGACCACACACTGGTATTATTAGCCAACAACAGATTTTTCTGCTAAAGTGATCAACCAACACACCTCTGGGACTGAAAAGCATGCAGTCTACTGGGTTCTGCAATTCAAGTCATTTTATTAATTCAGATTATGAGTACTAATCAGCTTTTAAAAAAATGTTGTTTTTCAAAGCAGAGTTTTAAAAAGTGTTAAATCTGGGCTATTATGAGGATGGCGATGAAGCACTCCTTAAAAATCTTTACTTATGCAAAACTATTGACAAAATTATAAAAGAAAAATTAAACAGAGGATGAGGCTTATGGGGCAGGGGACATAGGGCAACCAAGCAGGCTGCAGATGGGCACGATACCAGCAAGCAAAGAAGAGCCAGCTCACACACTTAAGGTACTTGGAGCCAGAAAATTGCTGCTGCACCCAGGGCCAGGACCTGGGACCCAGCTTGCTCTCCAGTTGGCGTTCCTTGGTTTCAGATCTGTGATCTTAAAGCAGTAGCAAAGGTTACCATAATTGCTGCTTATCCACTGAGATGAGTTTTCTTGTAACAAATGAGATATTATTTAAATTTATTTTAGCTGTTTTGTGGAAATTGCTTTGTAACTCCAAGGTGTCATTATTGGTTCATATAGCAACACAATTGCTGTGTGAATTCTCTGTAAAGAAACTGTGAAGGAAATGGGTATGTGTGTCATGGGCCATTAATAATAAATGAGGCAAAAGCAATTTACTTTGCACATATGCACATAATCATTTATATGCCCTTGCAGCAGGTGTGTGTGTGTGTGTCCTCTTGTAATTGTGCTTTTATACCAGAGATTTCTGCATGTGGCTCTTTTCAAACCTGATCCCCAGTACCTGCTTCAGCATAATGTTGCAGTGGTTTTGCGCAAAACATTTCTTTTCCTAGAGGCCTCAGTTTTCTTATCTGTAAATTCAGAACTAGCTAGATCCTGAGGCCCTTTTGCACCCCTAAGCCTGTGTCGTGCAGGCTGTCCTGCCTGCCCACTCAGCTGTGTGAATGCCGGGACTCATTTCCACAGTCACCACAGGAGAGCTGCAGATTTGGAGCCTGCCTACAATCACAAGGATTTCTTTATCCAAATCATAGCTTTAACACATTTTCTCTTAGCCATAGCTTCCTATCCCAGGTGGAAATTTCTGTACAAAATTTAAGAAATGATTCCATAATTGAGGTTTTATTAGTAGAAGTGAAGGTGACTAGAGTCTAGATAATGGAACACAATGATTCAAAGCCATAAATGGCAGTTTTCAAGGCAGGACTTTACACCTTGCTCTTGGCTTCAGGTTTCTCACCTGGAAAAGGTGCAGACATGGCCTCCTAACATTAGCCAGTCACCTGAACACTTTTACTCTGAAGGAAGATGCAGTTCGGGGACCAGGACCGCACATGCTTCTGTGACACATCAACAGAATTTCTGGCCTCAAGAACTCCTAGCTACAGACTGAAAAAGAGACCTAACCCCCAGCCTTCTGGTGTAACTGAGTCTGTTTTCCAACCTGCAGCTGTCCACCAACCTTCACATGTGAGTGCCAATGACCAGACCCTCCTCTGGAGCCTTTTAGGAGCTGTATGAAGAACCTGTGTTCACTCATTCCCCTCCTGATTTAGAGACCAACTGAAAAACACAGGGATTAGAGAACAAGTCATTAGCTTAATTACTGAACAAAGCTGGCTTGGAAAATGTGGTGAAGATGGGCAGTCCCCATGGCCTTGGGGCTCAGGCCTGAATTAGGCAAGGTGTATGCATACACCAGGACACAACCTCCTGTGTTGCTCAGGGCAAGCAGACCTGAAGGTGTGGGATCAATGATTTCTTCCCAGAGCACTTGCCTGACACATAACTCCTGAGCCCAGCAGGAGAGGCTAGTAGAGTAGGCACGAGCTCTCCATGACGAATCCTGAGTCCAGGAAAAAGGAAAGAAGTGTCCCTCAGACCTCTCAGCACCAGACTGTTTCCTCAAGCCTACCTTATAGATTTCCTCCATTCCGACCTGGCCACTGCAGACCAGCCCTCCTGTGGTCCCAGAGAGGGGATTTGAGCCTCTGCATTAGTAGTTGCCTTGCTGTTTGCGTGAAGCATCAACTCAGATCCTCTGTATTTGGTGCACAAAGATTTCCAGAGAGATGTATCCTCCTCCTCTGTCTTATTTGTCATTCCGCCTTGACCACCATCTGCCTGGGATCCTCTGTGCACACCTCTTCTTTTGTGCATCTCTTTGCTTTGTGCATCTTGGCTCACCCTGGTGCTGTAGATAGCACAAGATTGGTTTGCTTGAGCATTTTTTTTTTTTTGAGACGGAGTCTCGCTCTGTTGCCCAGGCTGGAGTGCAGTGGCCCGATCTCGGCTCACTGAAACCTCTGCCCCCTGAGTTCAAGCAATTCTCCTGCCTCAGCCTCCCTAGTAGCTGGGGTTATAGGCACCCGCCACCACCATGCCTAGCTAATTTTTGTGTTTTTAGTGGAGTTGGGTGTTGCCCAGGGTGGTCTCAAACTCCTGACCTCAAGTGATCTGCCTGCCTTGGCCTCCCAAAGTGCTGGGATTATAGGCGTGAGCCACCGTGCCTGGCTTGCTTGAGCAATTTTTAAAAAGGAATGGGTTAATTATCTTTAGATTTCATTTGATCTACTTACATTTTTGAGGTGAAAAGCATGTTTAGTCTTAGATCTGCCATTGTTATGGTATTTTTGTCTGAAAGCTTCCATTTTTGCATTTCGCTATTTGATCTCTGCTTGTTTTATGTATAGAGGATTGCCTATGTCTGATTTCTTTCATAAAATTTGGAAGTCATCTATCTACTGAAAAAAAATCAAAATATGTTACAGCAACATATATTTCTTTGACTTATTTTGAGATGGCTGCCAGAGGGCCAGAAAACAGAAGTGGCTCTGCAAGGCTGTCTTTTGTGGGGGGATATTTGCATCTCTAAATAAGCTGCAGTAATACAGTTGGGCTTTCCCTTGTCTGGATCTAGGAAAGACAAACTGAGTCTAACACCTTAAATATCTGAAATAAACATTTACCTTCTGTTCTCTCTGAGGGCTGCTATCTTGAGGCCTTATCAACATAACAAGACCACCTTTACCAGCTAAGCCTCCTTTTCTCCCCCTCCCACACCCTGTCCTGCCACTAAAATCTGGTTCACCACCATAACCTGTTTTTGGTTATGCTCTGAGCCTGCATTCTTTCTCCCAATTCAAGGTAGTATAAAAGCTTCTGAACCCCATTGACGGATTGGGTCTTCATTCTGAAGCCTCCTATGCAGACACGTTAAATAAATTTGCATGCCTTTTCTCTATTAATCTATCTTTTTGAGTTAATTTTTCAGTGCAACTTCAGGGGTCTAAGGGCTCCACCCTGTTAAAGTGAAACAAGTATGACTTGAGAAGGACTCTGGTACTTCTGTGTTTGAGTCCTTGTGGATGAACCACAGCCTCACTTAATAAATAGAAAAGATTGAAAACCTTTCAATCTTTTGTTACAAGTATTTGTTACAAGTATTTCCTGTAACAATGGCAGAGTATTGACTAATCCCAGCAGCCATACTTCAACCACTCGTAGACTGCCGAGTGTTCAAACTGTGTTTGAATAAGACAATCACCAACCCGTAACCAATCCAGGTGTTTCTGTACATCACTTTCCTTTTTTTGTCTATAAATTTGTTCTGACCATGAGGCATTCCTGGAGTCTCTGAATCTGCTGTGATTCTGGAGGCTGACCGTTTCATGAATCTTTGTTTTTTTTCTTGGTTAATTATACTTTGTTAAATTTAATTTGTCTGAAGTTGTCTTTTAATAGATCTGGCTTCAGAGGTGAGATTCGAAGTAAAATTCTAGCAATCCCCAGGAACACTAGGTGACCAGGCAAGGTACCTGTGGAGCCCATTGTGCTCACTACTCTCTTGATTGTAACTGGAGGACATGGGTGAGTTTTCTCTTGGATTCCGAGCTCCACTAACTTGTGTTTTGAGCTCTCTGAGTTTACTTGAGAAATATTTACATTGGACTGGGTTCAAGATAGAATTGGATTTGATAATTAACTGGATTGGATTCAGTTAGAGGCCTTGGACCTCGGTTAGGTACCTTATTTTTAAAATCGGTTCATCTCAGTCCAAGGAGTCTTGGACTCCACTTTCCAGGACTGTAGCTAATATCATGTATAAAAATTATGGGCCCAGAATGTGTGCATTTTTAGAAAAATGAGTTAATCTCACTAAAAAAAAAAGCTTAGAATTAAGATGGCTACAATGGGGAAGTTTTAATTTGGGTAAAATTATTTGTTTGTGAGGCATGTTAGAAAAGGGGGATCAAAAACCCCACAAACAGTGGGTCATATTCTTACATATTCATATTCATTGGTATGCAGAGGCCTCTAAAAGACTAAATGAATCAAAATTTGCTTCCTTAAAAGATTCTTTGCAAAAAAACAAATGAAATGCTTAAGCCACAGACTAAAGACATGACAAAACTACTCTGACTGAACTAACCCCAACTGTTCCTTCACTTTATCCATCTCTACCTACATATTCTGAGTCCACTAACCTTCTAGTTAAATTACCTTTTTCACCCTGAAGATGATGGAAAAAAGGGAAGTTAGGCAGATGCCTTAAAAAGTGAGACCTTCTGATCAGCCAGGCCTGTCTGCTGTAACTACTTTCACTGCATGGTCTAAAACAGCTTAGAGCCATTGTGAAGGACTTCCCTGACCCAAGGAAAATCCTCAAAAATTTACTGAGGAATTTAGAACCCTCCTAGGAGCTTACTATCTAGGACTTCCTGATGTTTACCTATTTATTCACATGATACTGGGGTTGGTGAAGCTTGGAAATGGATGGCAGCAGCAGAAAGGGACAGACCTGAGGAGGATATTAAAGATCCCTCCAAAAACTCCTCAGGAGAAGGATCAAAAGTAGCTAGAAAAATTGCTGAAAACGTCTTAAATTCAATTTCTAAAATTTTTCCACAAAAAAATTGATTGCTCTATCATCCAATCTTGTAAACACAAAAGGGATGAACTAGTTTCAGATTACAGAACTTGCTTAGAATCATTGTTTGTGAAACATTCTGGTCTCAAAGTACAGCAAGGAGTATTTCCTGTAGGGACTGAAATGGCATTAAGTTTATAAATGGACTTGGTCCTGAACTTAGCTGTTTAATTAAAAAACATAAGCTGGGATGAGAAGTTACAGATATGACTGAATTGGTGGCCTTGGCTGAACATTTTGAGAGGACTCTACAGCAAAAAAGAACTCAAAAGGCTTACATGCTTATAACCCTTCAATTATTATACAGCAGTTACAAAGAGACCAAAGGGACCTTCTCATTCTCATCTTAAATCACAACCAAGAGGTCCTAAAACAAGAAGTTCTTTACCCCAAGATGTCTGCCTTTATTGCTAACAGTCAGGACACTAGAAAAGGGATGTCCACTTTTCTATCAGTCCACCAATAAGCCTCCCTTTAGGCCAAACTGTTTAACCACAGAAGGAGCCCAAGACACCTTAGTCCTCCTCATAATAATCAACACTGACAAGGCTCTGAGGGATTCTCCAGTAAATTGCTCCCTGTATTACCTTTAAATGAACATGGAGAAACAAGTTAAAATAAATAGGGAGTCACGTACAGTCCTGGTGGATACCGGAGCTACTCTATCTACCATAAACCCCACTTTAATAGGCAAACAAATCCTGCAGAGTAAAAGGATCATTTCTGTGGTGGGGGTTTCAAATCAAGCTCAAGAGGTTCCTGTATCTGAACCCATCCAATTAACTTAGAGGTTCTTTTCAGAAAAACAAACTTTTTTACTATGTGATACTGCTCCAGCAAACTTGTTAGGGTGATATTTACTTTCAAAGCTTAAAGGGCACATAAATTTTTTTCTCAGAGAGAGAAATAATCTTAGCATTTCTTGATTCTCCTGAGCCAGAATTGTTATGCTGTCTACAGGCAGAAATTAATAAGACAAAAACTCAGGCCTGTAATACCCCTGATCTTTCCAAAATACCTAAATGTTTATGAGCCTCTTCCCCAACTAATATAGAAAGAATTAAAAGTGTGGAACCAATAAAAGTCCAAATAGATTATTCTAATCCTTTGCCTAAATTATTCCAGTATCCACTAAAACCTGAAGCAATTCAAGGGCTCTCACCAATTGTAGAAGATTTAATTAAACAAGGATTCAATCTCATGCACTAACCCTTGTAACACTCCAATCTTACCAGTTAAAAAACCAAATAAGTGAGGTTGGAGATTTGTTCAAGATGTACAGGCAATTAACAGAATTGTAATACCAAGATTTCCTGTAGTCTAAAATCCTAATACTTTATTCTCTAATGTACCCACTTATTCCAAGTGGTTCACAGTAATAGATCTCTGCTCAGCCTTCTTAGCATTCCAGTTCATAAAGGGAGTCAATACCTGTTTGCCTTTACTTGGAAAAATCAGAGATATACCTGGACTGTAATGCCATAGGGGTTTATGGAAGCCTCTTCCTATTTTTCTTAGGCATTGCATCAGGACTTAATAACACAACAGTTTCCTCAAAATTCTACTCTCATTCAGTAAGTAGATGACTTATTATTATGCTCTCCCACTGAGTGCTCTGAAATTGACTCAGTTTCCCTTTTACAGCAACTCAAATATAAAGGTAACAAGGCTTCAACAGAAAAACTTAAGTTTTCAGAGGAAAAGTCTACTATTAGGGACATGACTTGACTGTTGAAGGGATTTTCCTCTTACCTGAGAGAATAAAAACTATCCAAAGTTTTTCTTGATCTGCAGCCAAAAGACAATTAAGAGGCTTTCTTGGACTTGCAGGATATTGCAAATCCTGGGTTCTGCAATATCACCATTGTATGAACTCACTAAAAATGCTGTACCAGAGCCTTTACCTTGGGAAGATAGTCATGAGCAGGCTTTCAGCTAAATAAAGTTGGCCTTAGAACAGCCCCCAGCTTTAGGACTTCCAAATTACACTAAACCTTTCAGCTTGTTTGTTCATGAGCAAAAAAATCAGGCATTAGGAGTCCTTACTCAAGAACATGGTGATAAACATAGGCCCATTGCATACTATAGCCTGCAGTTAGACCCAGTCACTAAGGCATATCCTAATTGTTTAAAAGCAGTAGCAGCAGGGGCAGGCTGGTAGAATCTTCATCAGATTTGGTTTTAGGAAATACACTTAATTTGCAAGTCCCACAAGCTGTGTGGAAAGTCTAGTAAATTCCAACCAAACCAGCATTTTTCAGTAAGTAGACTAACATCTTATGAATTACTTCACCTGTCTCCTAATCTAGATCTAAAATGCTGTAATCTACTTAACCCTGCTACTCTGTTACCTCTGTCTGATGATGGTAAAGACCACAGTTGTGTAAGTGTAGTGTCAGAAATAGTGGTCCCTCATGTTGATTTACAAGTTACTCCACCAGATAATCCTAAATTGATACTTTTTGTTGATGGGCCCTGTGCTAAAAACTCAGAAGGAAAATATCAGGCAGAATATGCTGTTACCACCCAAAATTAGTAGAGAAGGGAACTCCTCCTCAACTTAAGTCAGCCCAACCTGTGGAAATTTTTGCCCTCACCCGAGCTTGTCATATAGCTAAGGACCAATCAGTAAATATTTATACAGATAGCAAACATACTTTCAGAGTAGTACATTATTTTGGAATGATATGAAACTACCAGGGTTTCTCACCTTTAGTGGAACCCCCATCAAAAATGGACTCCAAGTAGATGAACTCCTTCTGCTGTTCTGTTACCATTACAGATTGCTGTTATTACAATTGAAGCTCATACTTGTAGAACTAAACCTAAATATCAGGGAAATGCTTTAGCAGATTTGTATGCTAAATCAGCTACTCACATTGTTAAGATATGCAGTCTGAATGAACTCCAGAAGGTTAATACAAGCCAACTTCTTTATGATGACTTATTTCAGAAACAGTGCAATGCCTTTGATTTGGAAAAAAAAAATTGGTATCTAAAAAGATATAAGTTTAATGTGAAGCACAGACTCACAGAGGGCCCAGACAGTTGCCTGGCCCTCCCTGAGTCTTTGAAGCTTCCATTGTTGAAAGCTCTGTACTCCACAACTCATTGTGGAACAGATAAAATGGTCCAAATTATGAAAAAATACTGATTGGGTGATGGTTCCAAAATTCCTAAAATGGTTTATAACCAATGTTTTACTTGTCAAACTCATAATCCTAGAAAAACAATCAAAACTTCAGGTGGTATATGTCTACCACCTGATGGATCAGTTGAACATTTACAGATGGACTTCATTCAGTTGTCGCCTTCAAAGGGGTATAAGTATTGTCTTGCAATAGTTTGCATGTTTTCTAGTTGGATAGAAGCCTTCCCATGTAAGAAAGCTAATGCTGTGACAATAACTAAGAAATTATTAAAAAATGTTTTTCCTGGCTAGGCATGGTGGTTCATGCCTATAATCTCAGTACTTTGGGAGGCCCAGCTGGGCAGATCACCTGAGGTCAGGAGTTCAAGACCAGTCTGACCAACATGGTGAAATCCCGTCTCTACTAAAAATACGAAAAAAAAATTAGCTTAGCCTGGTGGCAGGCACCTGTAATCCCAGCTACTCAGGAGGCTGAGGCAGGAGAATCGCTTGAGCCCAGGAGGCAGAGGTTGCAGTGAGCCGAGATCGCGTCATTGCACTCTAGCTGGGGCAACAGAGCTAGACTCTGTCTAAAAAAAAAGAAAATGCTTTTCCTTTATGGGAGATCCCTGGAAAAATGTCCAATGATAGAGGAACTTATTTTAATGGGCAGGTTATAAAGCAGTTAAATAAGGTGTTACCAACACAGTGGCACTACCATTGTCCCTACCACCCGCAGTCTTCTGGAAAGGTTGAAAGAACAAATGACATATTAGAACCTATTGGCAAAGTTAACTGAATCAATTGGGTTGCCTTGGCCAAAGTACTACCTTTGGCTTTAATGGCAATTAGATTCACTTTCATTGCAAAATATAAGTTGACCCCTTATGAAATAGTCACTGGAAGGCCTATGTCCCTAATAATAGCACCTCGTGTTTCTCCTACTCTCTCATACTCTGATATGACTAAATACTGCAAGGCTTTAATGTATTATGCCAAAGTATACTTCCACCAGGTAAAGAAAGCTTTTCAATATCTACCAACTGAGGATAATCAAACCTTCCATGATCTGGAACCTGGAGACTGAGTCTTCTGGAAATGACATCACAGGAAGACTACTCTCATTGGATGGGACTATACCAAGTCCTTCTCATCATCTATACCGCAGTGAAGCTTCAGGGCCTTGAATCTTGGGTCCATGTCTCACAACTCAAAATGGCTCCTTTCAAACTCCTGGAACTGTACACCTGTTGGAGACTTTCAGGTAAAGCTGACCAGGGAAATCTCTCCCCAGAAGCAGACAGCATCCTAGTTGTGGACAGCTTTCCCAAGGTCATGGATCAAGACTTCGCTACCACCATAAACCCTTACATATTTTTCTGTTTTCCTCATGTTTTCTTGCCCTAGTCCTTTCCTAGAGGAAAACCCATGGCTTTAGCTTGAGCTTATGCTGTAGAGCAAAACCAGAGCAACTGTTGGGTTTGTGGGCTAATGCCAAAAAAATCAGGAAACTATTTCACTGATGCCAATCCCTCTTTGTGTTCCCAATGAGAGTCACCCTGACTCCAAGGAAAGAATGAAAAGCTTTTTCTTTTCTTTTTTTTTTTTTTTTTTTGGAGACAGAGTATTGCTCTGTCACCCAGGCTGGAATGCAATGGCGCGATCTTGGCTCACTGCAACCTCTGCCTCCCAGGCTCAGGCAATTCTCGTACCTCAGCCTTCCAAGTAGCTGTGACTATGGGCATGCACCACCATGCCCAGGTAATTTTCATATTTCTTGTAGGCAGGGTTTTGCCATGTTGGCCAGGCTGGTCTCAAACTCCTGACCTCAATCAATTGGCCTGCCTCAGCCTCCCAAAATGCTGGGATTATAGGTGTGAGCCACCGCACCCGGCCTGAAAGCTATTCTTGATATTCTAAATATCACTGCTACTTGCTTTCCTACACCCACTACAAACAACACTCTAACTTTTCCAGCTGACAACTCAATCATTACCAAATATAAAAAGCCAATTCAAGTGATTCCTGCAAAAGATATATTGTGCTTCCAGGCATCAAGCACTCAAGATTTTGGAACTACCTGTGTTGGTACAAGTAATTGCTTGTATGATGTAACTGGACTAAATTCAGTATGGTCTTTTTTTACTAGATGTGTTTATGCACCCTTACAGCATGCTATGAAGAGGCCACAAAAAAGTAAATTTCTCACTGGACATTGTTCAGGAGCTATGCAGATTTATGGATGAACAAACCTGACTGACTGCTGCTTAAATGCAACTAGTGGCCCTCTTCTCAACCCCTGAGGGTCTATATTCGGTCTGTGGAGAACATGCATGTTCCATTCTGCCTCCTTGTTGGTTTGGATCTTGTTATTTAGCCTGGATTGCTCCTGCCTTTTGAATAGCTTCCCCTGAAAATTCTCATGATAGCTCTTACAATTGGAGGCCCAAACGATCAATAACTGAAATTAGCGCTAGCCTTGAATTAGACGAAGATAACCTAGTTTCCACTGAGGAAAGATTCCAGTGGGATTCCTGGGGGCTCACTCTTGGTGGTAGTGAGGTACCATTTGTATGGAATTTAAAGCTAATTCATAAATTGGGAATATCATTGGATTCTGTAGCCAACCAGACCTCCCAGGGTTTCAGGCAGGTAGAAGCTACTCTCCAAAAGGTAGATGACAACATATATATTCAACAAAAACACTTAATGAAACATGATGCAGCCTTAGATCTTCTTTTTGCTCAAGCTGGAGACCTGTGTTTGGTGTTAAACAAAACTGAATGTTGTACTTACTTCTCCCCTTATTTTGTTACTACAGAAAGCCTAATTTAAAAGGTGGCTGATACTGCTGTTTCCTTAGACACTGCCACCAAATAGATTAAAGAAAACTCTCAAGAGAAAGGAACCCGTGATGTATTTACAGGACAACTAACAGTTGGTTTGTAGGCATCCTAAGTGGGAGTGACAAGCTTGGGCTTTCCAAGCGTCTCTAATCTTCATATTTCTCCTAGTAGGTTTCCAAGTCATAATAACTTGAATGAAATGAATACTTCTTTAAATCAGGCTACCTTATAGTGAACTATGGTTCTTAATTGCTATCATACTCCAAATGAGGACTATGGCCAATTAGACCCTAATACTGTTGAACTGCCTATATTGTCTGAACTTGGTTACTTTGGTTTGGTTCATTTCATAAGAACTATTATTAAAGAGTATGCCTTGGCATTTTGATATTATCCTCTTGATAGTCATAATCATAGTCCCCCCGTACACTGTATCTTCTCAAGTCTTAAATGCTTTGTGGCCGGGCACAGTGGCTCACGCCTGTAATCCTAGCACTTTGGGAAGCCAAGATGGGCGGCTCACCTGAGGTCAGGAGTTCCAGACCAGCCTGGCCAACATGGTGAAACCCCGTCTCTACTAAAAATACAAAAATTAGCCAGGCATGGTGGTAGGCACCTGTAATCCCAACTACTCAGGGAGCTGAGGCAGGAGAATTGCTTGAACCCAGGAGGCGGAGGTTGCAGTGAGCCGAGATCGTGCCACTGCACTCCAGCCTGGGTGACAGAGTGAGACTCCATCTCAAAAATAATAATAATAATAAAAGTTTTGTATGCAGTCATCCATTGAAAGTTGAATGGTCTCACCCCAACTGGGTCAGCAAGTACATAAAGAATCATTCAGCTGGTATAAAATGTGACTTGTGAATTCCACATTGACACCAAAGAAGACCTGTGAAGCACCATACTAAAACTAAAGAAGACCTGTGAATTCTACACTGAGACAAAATAAGTCTTATGATGGTGACAGAGAGTGGCATCGATGCCTAAAGTTTTGGCCAATCTCTCTAAATTGAGGTGACCAAAAGGGAGGAATTGTTAAAGTGAACTAAATATGGCCTGAGAAGGACTCCGTACTTCTATATTTGAGTCCTTGTGGATGAACCATAACCTAATTGGATTGGTAGACAAGATTGAAAACCTAACTTAGGAGAATGCATCTGTAACAGTTGCTGAATCTTGGCCAATCCCAGTGGCCATACTTCAACCAATCATACACTGTTGAGTGTTCAGACTGTGTTCAAATAAGGCAAACGCCAACCTGTAACCAAGGCAGCTGATTCTGTACCTCACTTCTAATTTCTGTATGCCACTTTCCCTTTTTATCTATAAATTTGCTCTAACCACGGGGCATCCCTCGAGTCTCTCTGAATCTGTTGTGATTCTGGAGGCTTCCTGACTCATGAACTGTTTTTTTTTTTTGCTCAATTAAACTCTGTTAAATTTAATTTGCCTAAAGTTTTCTTTTAACAGATCCTACACTACCTTTAGTCCTTCTCTTGGTTAATTGATTATCTTTAAAAACTTGATTAAGCCTCTGTTTGAACTTAAACTCAAGATAGGTCTCACAATGTCTCCTGACTCCATTCAAGATAAGGAAATATTCCAAGGACTCTCATCTTTTCTCCCCATTACACCTGCAATTTAGTTAATTACATGATTGTCTTAGTTTATTCAGTGTTATAAAGGACTACATGAGACTGGGTAATTTATAAAGTAAAGATGATTTATTTGTCTTATGCTTCTGCAGGCTGTACAAGAAGCATGGTGCCAGCATCTGCTTGGCTTCTGGTGACAGCCACAGGCTACTTCCATACTCACGGTGGAAGGTAAAGGGAGCCAGCCAGCGTGCAGCTCACATGGGGAGAGAGGAAGCAAGAGAGAAAGGAGGGAGGTGTCAGGCTCTTTTGGACCACTAGCTCTCACTGGAATGAGTGGAGTAAGAACTCGCTGGCCCACAGGGAGGGCATTAGTCTATTCATGAGTAATCTGTCCCCATGGCCCAAACCCCTCTCATTAGGCCCCACCTCCAAAATTGAGGATCAAATTTCAACATGAGGTTTTGAGGGGACAACATCCAAACTATAGCAATAATGCTTTTTTGTTGTTGTAATTTTATAACATTTACACGTCGTTTTGCAACCATAGTTCCTGTACATTTTAGCTTGAGTTCTATTGCCCAGCGTTCTTACAGATTTCCTGTTGGCCTCTTGGTTTTCCGAAGTTCTTTTTTGTTCCCATCCCCCACTCAAGAAGGATTTGTGTTAGCTAGTATTTGGCTTTCTCTTTGTGTAAAACTTCGGTTAGTGTCATTTTATTTTTGTGAATTAAAGATAGGTAGTCTAGGGTAATATTCTACATCTAACTGTTATTTTCCTAAAACTTCTCTATACTGTGTTCTCATTTCTTTTCTTGAATTTTGCTGTGGAGAAATCTGCAGCTAGTCTGCAAGCCTGAGTTCCTTCATCCCAGGTAGTTTTGACTTTGCAGGAGGGAGAAAGCTTGTATATTATTCAGATAATTTGATTGTTTATTTACATTTAAAAGGCTATTACTATTAACAGTTGATGTTCCAGGTTAATTATTCTGTGTCTACCTTTGCTGTGACATGTTGTACCCTTTAAATATGTAGATTTAGATTGTTTCAGGCAACTTAAAATTAAGTCTTTAATACTTGTTATTTTCTGTTCAACTTTTCTAGGGATATTTATTATTCCTATGTTAGTATTCTATTGTCTATCTTCCAGATATATACTTTTCTCTATTTATTGGTGGACATGCATTCAGTGGCAAGAAAAATAAAACCAACAGAAAATGACTAAATATGATAAAACACATAGCTGCCGGAAAGATTTATATAAATTATTTTTGCAAATTGCATTCATGATTGTGTCCTCTCTCCTCTTCAATCTTTCTTCCTGTAGTAGCAGGGCCAGTGGCTGCCCGAACTCCTTCTCTTTTTTTTTTTTTTTTGAGACGGAATCTTGCTCTGTCACCCAGGCTGGAGTGCAGTGGCGCAATCTCGGCTCACTGCAAGCTCCACCTCCCGGGTTCATGCCATTCTCCTGCCTCAGCCTCCAGAGTAGCTGGGACTACAGGCGCCCGCCACCACACCCGGCTAATTTTTTGTATTTTTAAATAGAGACGGGGTTTCACTGTGTTAGCCAGGATGGTCTCGATCTCCTGACCTCATGATCCGCCTGCTTCGGCCTCCCAAAGTGCTGGGATCCGAACTCCTTCCTACCCTTTTAGTATAGCCCAGGGAAGATCTATCACTGGCTGGAGAAATTAAATTTAGAAGGGGAAGTACCTTGCAAAAGTGAACCCTCTCTTCACTTTCCCATGTGTACCCCTCAGTACAGCCCAATGTATCCTCAAACTCATTGTAACTGTGGAGAAAACAGAAGGGAGACCCTCTATTTTTCTCCCAGGGCCTAAGTTGTAAAAGAGAATTTCAATAATATCACAAATTCAAAATATTAAGTCACACGTGGTTTTCAAATCATTCTTTCCCTGGGATGCTGTATTGAAATTCTGAATGCATTATAATTTAGAAACAGCTTGATGAACACCATTTATTATAATGGTAGTACATTATGTACAACATGTTCACTATTAGGGTCATTACTCTGATACATATTAGTGAGTTGAACTGGTAGTCTCACCAACTTAGACATGAACTTTGGTAGCGCAGTTCAATCAAATGCTAGACAAGACCTGTATATCTGGACGCTCAGAAAGAGCCTAAGCATTGGTTTCAGCAACTAATATAGGTGCTGGAGTCAAGCAACATAAAACTGGTAGTTTAGGTACATTTTCCCATCTTTGCAAGCGTATTTATGTAGGTAAGCATTTAATTTTTACAGCTGTTTTAAAAACTGATGCTACTGAAAGGAGTGACATTAGCAAAATTGCAGGCTAGGAAGCTCCAAGCTATCATTCTTACCTGGAACATCAAAAAACAATGAGAAATGGGCTGAACTAACCTTATAAGAGCTCTGGAAAACAGCAAAAGTTCTGTAGTATCCAAGAAAACACCCAAACAAGAAAGAGCCTCATTCAAAATGATAGAAAACTTTGCGTCATTTTTATATACCCTTTTCCCATTTCCCCTTTTAGCACAGAGTGGTCTTGGTCTGGAGGAGGTAGGACCCAGTTCCCAATTCCATCACTCAAACCAGAGACAGCAGAGCAGACCTCACTTGCAATGTTCTAAACTGTCTGGGGGCTGTTGAAACAACTCATCTCTGTATTGTTAAACTTAGATCTCAGATGAGGAAGGCAGCCAGAACTGCTTATGAAAGCTTCAGAAAGACTACAGACACCAAATGCCTGTGGTGGGAGATAACAGTAGAGATATACAATAGACCATTTAAGATCTTATGAAGATATAAATATTTCTGGTAAGTTAAGTACCTGGGGAAAACATAAATATCAGTTTTATTATAATTTTGGTTTGTAACTCAACTGTTTATTTTCTTTAGAATTAAAAGAAGCTAGGATAAGACTTTTTGGGATATTAAGATTTTCAAAAGCCATGAATACTGGGGAACTGAGAAAGCAAGACATACGCCTGTGTACAAAGCATGTTCAGAAAAAGATATGAGAAGACCTTGAGCTTTCAATTCAGGCTAATCCTTAGGCTCAGAGCACAACCAGTGAAGTAGTCATGGACTGCCCTAGCAAAGAGTCAGTTTGTGAAGACTTGGAGAAGTGCCTGCTTTTTGTTTTTGTTTTTGTTTTACAAATGTTCAATTAAAAAAAAAATCACAAGTCACATAAAGTAATAGAAAAATATGGCCTACTCAATGAAAGAAAAGAAATTAACAGGAACTGTCCATGAAGAAGCATAGATGTTGACCTTACTAGAAAAGACTTTAAAACAACTGCTCTTGAATATGCTCGAAGAGCTGAAAAGAGTTAAAAGAACTAAGGGAAATCAGGAAAATGAAATACCAACTAAATAGAATATTAGCAAAGAGATGTGAATTATAAAAAGAAACCAAACAGAAATTCTGAAGCTGAAAAATACAATTATTAAATTAAAAATTTACTAGAGTGGCTTAACAAAAATTTGAGTAAGCATAAGAAAAAATCAGGGGGCCAGGTGTGGTGGCTCACGCCTGTAATCCCAGCGCATTGGGAGGCTGAGGCAGGTGGATCACTTGAGGTCAGGAGTTCAAGCCAGCCTGGGCAACATGGTGAAACCCCATCTCTACTAAAAATACAAAAAATTACCAGGCGTAGTGTTGGGTGCCTGTAATCCCAGCTACTCAGGAGGCTGAGGTGGGAGAATCACTTGAACCTCAGAGGCAGAGGTTGCATTGAGCTGAGATTACGCCACTGCACTCCAGCCTGGGCAACAGAGTGAGACTCCATCTTTAAAAAAAAAATTAAAAAAAGAGAATCAGTAAATATGAAGACAGGAAAATTGAAATTATTGAATCTGAGAAGCAGAAAGAAACAAAAAAATAGAAGAAAAGTAAACAGAGCCTAAGGGATTTGTGGTGTACCATCAAGCTAACCAATGTACACATTGGGTGAGTTTTAGAGGAAGGGAGAGAAAAAGGGCAGAGAGATTATTTCAAAAAAATATTAACTGGAAACTTTCTAAACTTAAAGATGTGAATCTATAAATCAAAGAATCTCAATAAACTTCAAGTAGAATAAATTTAATGAGACCCACACTATGACTAATTATAATCAATCTGTCAAAAGCCACAGACAAAGAGAGAATCTTGAAAATGGCAAGAGAAAAGTTAAATGTCATGTTCAAGTGACACTCAGTAAGATTATTAATAAATTTCTCACCAGAAACCCTGTAAGCCAGAAAAAAATGGGAAGATACATTAAGTGCTGAAAGAAAAACAACTGTCAACTGAGAACTATGTAATGAGCAAACTTGTCCTTCACAAATGATCGAATTATTAAGAAATTCCCAGATAAATCAATGGCAGAATTGATTATCACTGAATCTGTCCTGTAAGACACTCTAAAGGAAGTTCTCAAAGTTAAAGTGGAAGGACAGTAGACAGTAAAGCAAAATCTTTCAAAGATACAAAGATCCCTAGTAAGTTAAGTATCTAGGGAAATATAATAACTAGTTTTGTTGTAAATTTGGTTTGTAACTCAACTTTGTGTTTTCTTCAGAATTAAAAGACAAATGCATAAAAATAAGAATATATACCAGTATGTTTACTGTGTATAAATATATAATTTAGGGTAGCAATAGCATGGTGAAAAAGCACTGTAGAGGAGTAGAGTTTTGTATGTGATTGAAGTTAAGTTAGTATTAATAAGATTGTTATAAGTGTAAGATATTATATTTAATCCCATGGCAAACAAAAGAAAATATCTATGGAATATACACTGGGAATTGCATAGACGGAAAACTGGAAGCAGCTAATGTGCATCAATGTCATGAAGAGGAACAGAAGGGGCAAGTAAATACAGCACCTTCAACTGAAACATCCAGGGACTCTCATTAGGACTAATTGAGGAAACAACTCAACCCACAGGGAAGGGAGAAGAGCAAGGCAGGGCAATGGCCCACCCAGGAGTGACATGGAGCCAAGAGAAGCTCCCTTACCCAGAGAAGTGGTGAGTGAATATGCAACCCTGGGGTCCCACACTTGTTCCATAGATCTTTGCAACCCTTAGGTCAGGAGATCCCCTTGTGAACCTACTCCACCCGGACTATCAGTTTGATACGCAGAGCTATGTGGAATTTCACAGAGCAGCCGCTCAGGCATGCACAGAGACCCAGGAACTTTAGATACTCTGGCATTTCAGGCATCTCAGCAAAAGTAGCTGCAACTCTGGAAAAGTGGGAAGTTAGACCCCCACAATACTCCTAAGAAAGAGGCTGAATCCAGGAGACTGAGCAGTGATGGTCTGTGGGCCCCACTTCCACGGTGCCTCACAGGATAAAACCTACTGGCTTGGAATTTCAGCCAGCAACCGATAGCAGCATTGTGCCTCCCTGGGATGGAGCTCCCCGGGGGAGGTGTGGAAGGGGTGCCACTTCTGCTGTTTGGCCACTTGGCTATTACATCCTTCAGGCTTTGGAGAGTCCAAACTGACCAGGGGTAAAAGGGATCCTCCAGCACAGCACAGCTGCTCCTCTAAGAGGTGGCCAGACTGCTTCTTTAGGTGGGTCCCCAGTGCTATTCCTCCTCACTGGGCAGGACCTCCCAGTTGGGGCCTCCAGCCACTCCCACCAGTGTTCCCTGGCCAACAGGGGTTTGAAAACTCCCTGGTACAAAGCTTTCATAGGGAGGGGCAGGTCAACATCTTTACTGTTAGGGTGACTTAGCCATTCTAGCCTTCAGGCTTTGGAGAGCCCAAACCAACTTGAGGTGTAAGTGATACCCTAGCACAGCACAGCTGCCTTGTGAAAACATGGCCAGACTGCTTTTATAAGTGAGTTCCTGATCCCGTTCTTCATCACCAGCTATCGCTCAGTTCAATCGGCCCACGGTGCATGGTCTCTGCTGTGGGTCCAAGCCAGGGGGTCTCTGTGTGGTGATGAGCAGTGGGGGGTGTGTGGGACCCATGGGAGACAGACTGACCTCCTCTCCTTGGGCTGACTGCAGCTTGTTGGAGGTGTGGATAAGGCACTCAGGGTCTTTTCATTAGGTGGAGCCTTCCAGTCAGGGTCTCTGGCTACTCCCACCAGTGTTCTCCAGCTGACAGAGGATTCAGACCTCCCTGGGATGGAGCTCCCAGAGGGAGGGGGAAGCTGCAATCTTTGCTGTTTGGGTGACTTAGCCATTCCAGCCTTTGGGCTTTGGAGTACTGGAAGCATTACCCCAGCCCAGCACAGCTGCCCTATAAAAACATGGCCAGGCTGCTTTTATAAGCAAGTCGCTAATCCCATTCCTCATCACCAGCAGTCACTCAGTACAATCAGCCCAGGATTCAGGGTCTGTGCTGTGGGCCCAAGCCAGGAGTTCCCTGTCTGGTAATGAGCAGTGGGGTGTGTATGGGACCATGGGAAACAGACTAGTGTCCTCTCCTTGGGTCAACTGCACCTTGTTTGAAGTGTGAATAAGGCACTTAGGGTCTTTTCCTGCACATTCCCTCCCCATACATAATATAATACATAATAGCAGCTTCCCCTGAGCCCATGATAGCTTAACACATCACTTTTCTGGCATGTGTCTGCATGGGTGGGTTTTGCTTTACTTGCCCCATCAGCATGCAGGAGTGCACTGTGCCCCACAAACCCCACCAACCACCATTGTGGATGGAGCCTTGGTAGGCACAGAGCCAGCAAAACCTGCCTCTGCCAGCACCCAGCTCTTGTGCTCATGCTGTGCAGAGAACAAGGAATCCTCCCAGGCCCTGAGTAACTACTCCTGCTTGTGGGGCACAGAGAAGGCACCCAGACCTGCACTAGCCAGCACCCCACTGCAAATCAACACCACCTCCAGTGCAACAGCACAGTCTCCTCCAGCAGGGGCCCCCTGTTCTCCCTGCAACCGCCTTGCCTCTGTCACTGTGGCGAAGGACTGCATGGCGGCAAGCACTCCTGCATATGCTAGCACTCGGCTGCAGCTGCCACAACTTGGTCTCCTCAGTGCAGTAGGTCCAAACCTCAAGGAGCAAGAGAACAAAGTTAGGGCCCAATACAAATTCCCCAGAGTTAGAGCATGCAGTCCAGAATTTAGGAGCTGTACATTGTCTCCTTAAAATCTTCCAGAAATGAAGCCAGTTGGCTGAATCTACCTTATACCACAATCAAACCCTCAAGGTCATCAAATAGGATAAAAGAAAAAAAAAAACTATTCAAAGGTCAACAGCCTCAAAGATTGAAGGTAGATAAGCACACAAAAATGAGAAAGAATAAGTGTAATAACACTGAAAACTCAGAAAGCCAGAGCATCTTCTTTCCTCCAAATGACTGCATCACCTCTCCAGCAAGGGTTTCAAACTGGGCTGAGGCCGAGATGGCTGAAATGACAGAAGTAGAATTCAGACTATGGATAGAAACAAAGTTCACTGAACTACAAGAGTATATTATAACCTAATGCAAGGAAGCTAAAAATTATGATATAATATTGCAGGATCTGACAAACAAAACAGCCAGTATAAAGAAGAACATAACTGACCTGATAGAGCTGAAAAGCACACTATAAGAATTTCATAATGCAATCACAAGTATTAACAGCAGAATAGGCAAAGTGGAGAAAAAAGTCTTAAGCTTGAAGACTGCCTTTCTGAAATAAGACAGGCAGACAAGAATAGAAAAAAAAATGAAAAGGAACAAATAAAACCTCCAAGAATTATGGGATTATGTAAAGAGACCAAATCTACAACTGTTTGGTGTACCTGAAAGAGATAGGGAGAATAGAACTAACTTGTACAACATATTTCAGGATATCAACCATGAAAATTTCCCCAACTTAGCTAGAGAGGCCAACATTCAAATTCAGGAAATGCAGAGAACCCCAGTAAGATACTTTACAATAAGATCATCCTCAAGACACATAATCCTCAGATTCTCCAAGGCTGAAATAAAAGAAAAAATGTTAAAAGCAGCTAGCGAGAAAGGTCAGGTTACTTACAAAGGGAAGCCCATCAGACCTCTCAACCCTACAAGCCAGAAGAGACTGGGGGGTCAATATTCAACATTCTTAAAGAAATGAAATTCCAGCCCAGAATTTCATATCCAGTCTAAGCTTCATAAATGAAGGAGAAATAAGATGCTTTTCAGACAAACAAATGCTAAAGGAATTTATTACCACTAGACCTGCCTTAAAAGAGCTTCCAAAAGAAGCACTAAATATGGAAAGGAAAGACCATTAACAGCCATCACAAAAACACACTGAAGTGCACAGACCAGCGACACTATAAAGCAACCACATAAACAGGTCTGAGAAATAACCAACCAGCTAACATCATGACAGGATCAAATTCACACATATCAATACTGACCTTAAATATAAATGGGCTGTGCCTCAACTGAAAGGCACAGGGTGGCAAGCTGGTTAAAGAAACAAGACACATTTGTATGCTGTCTTCAAAAGACCCATCTCACATGCAATGAGACATATGGGCTCAAAATAAAGGGATGGAGAGAAATCTACCAAACAAATGGAAAACAGAGAAAGCAAGGGTTGCATTCCTAGTTTCTGACAAAACATACTTTAAACCAACAAAGATCAAAAAAGACAAAAAAGGGCATTACATAATGGTAAAGGGTTCAATTCAATAAGAAAGTCTAACTACCCTAAATATATATGCATTCAGGAGCACCCAGATTCATAAAGCTCAGAAGATTTCTCAGAAACCTTCAAAGAAACTTAGACTCCCACAGAGTAATAGTTGGAGACTTTAACACCCCACTGACAATATTAGACAGATCACCAAGACAGAAAATTGACAAAGATATTTAGGACCTGAACTAAGCACTGGACCACATGGACCTAATAGATATATACAGAATTCTTCCTGCAAAAACAACAGAATATACATTCTTCTCATCACCACATGGCACATACTCTAAAATTGGTCACATAATCAGAAGTGAAACATTCCTCAGTAAATGCAAAATAACGGAAATAATAACAAACAGTCTCTCAGTCCACAGCACAATTAAATTAGAAATCAAGACTAAGAAATTCACTCAAAAGCATAAAATTACATGGAAATTGAATAGCTTGCTCCTGAATGACTTTTTGGTAAATAATGAAATTAAGACAGAAATCAAGAAGTTATTTGCAACTAATGAGAACAAAGATACAATGTACCAGAATCTCTGGGACACAGCTAAGGCAGTGTTAAGAGGGAAATTTATAGCACTAAATGCCCACATTAAAAAGTTAGAAAGGGCTGGGCATGGTGGCTCACGCCTGTAATTCCAGCACTTTGGGAGGCCAAGGCGGGTGGATCACGAGGTCAGGAGATGGAGACCATTCTGGCTAACACGGTGAAACCCCGTCTCTACTAAAAATACAAAAATTTAGCCGGGCTACTTGAGAGGCCGAGGCAGGAGAATGGTGTGAACCTGGGTGGCGGAGTTTGCAGTGAGCTGAGATCGTGCCACTGCACTCCAGCCTGAGTGACAGAGCAGGACTTCATCTCAAAAAAAAAAAAAAAATTAGAAAGATCTCAAGTTAACAACCTAACATCACAACTAAAAGAACTACAGAACCAAGAGCAAACAAGGCTCAAAGCTATCAGAAGACAAGAAATAATCAAAATCAGAGCTGAACTGAAGGAAATAGAGAGATGAAAAACCATTAAAAAAATCAACAATTCCAGGAGCCATTTTTTTTAAAAAAAATTAATAAAAGAGACAGACCACTAGCTAGACTAATAGAGAAGAAAAGAGAGAAGATTCAAATAAACACAACCAGAAATGACAAAGGGGATGTTACCAGTGACCCCACAGAAATACAAACAACTATCAGACAATACTATAAACATCTTTATGTACATAAACTAGAAAATATAGAAGAAATGGATAAGTTCCTGGACAAATACACCCTCCCAAGAACCAGGAAGGAATTGAATCAATGAACAGAACTATAATGAGCTTTGAGATTGAGGCAGTAATAAATAGCCTACCAACCAAAAAAAAAAAAGCACAGAACCAGATGATTCACAACTGAATTTTACCAGATGTACAAAGAAGAACTGGTACCATTCCTACTGAAACTATTCCACAATATTGAGGAGGAGGGACTTTCTACAACTCATTTTATGAGGCTGGCATCATCCTCATACTAAAACCAGGCAGAGATACAACAACAACAAAAAGAGAAAACTTCAGGCCAATATCTATGATGAATATTGATGCAAAAATTCTTAACAAAACACTGGCAAATCAAATTCAACAGCATATCAAAAAGCTTATCCACCTACAATCGAATAGACTTTATCTCTGGGATGCAAGTATGGTTCAACATACACA
Source organism: Pongo pygmaeus (assembly GCF_028885625.2). NCBI lineage: Eukaryota > Metazoa > Chordata > Mammalia > Primates > Hominidae > Pongo > Pongo pygmaeus. The sequence continues at coordinate 80,111,491 of NC_072386.2, forward strand.
AATCAATAAATGTAATTTATCACATAAACAGAACTAAAGACAAAACCCACATGATTATCTCAATAGATGCCAAAAAGTTGTTGACAAAATTCAACATCCAATCATGTTAAAAACTCTCAATAAACTAGGTACTGAAGAAACATACCTCAAAATAATAAGAGTCATCTATTACAAACCCACAGCCAGCATCATACAGAATAGGCAATACCTGGAACAATTTCCCTTGAAAACCGGCATGAGACAAGGATGCCCTCTCTCACCACTCCTATTCAACATAGTGTTGGAAGTTCTGGCCAGGGCAATCAGGAAAGAGAAAGAAATAAAGGGAATCCAAACAAAAAGTTAAGAAGTCAAACTATCCTTGTTTGCAGATGTCATAATCCTGTATCTAAAAAATCCTATTGTTTCAGCCCAAAAAGCTTCTTAAGCTAATAGACAACTTCAGCAAAGTCTCAGGATACAAAATCAATGTGCAAAACTTCCTAGCATTCCTATACACCAACAACAGTCAAGCCAAGAGCCAAATTAGGAAGGAACTCACATTCACAACTGCCACTAAATATCTAGAAATATATTTCTAAAATATCTAGAAATATAGCTAACAAGGAAGGTGAAAGATCCCTACAATAAGAACTACAACCCACTTCTCAAAGAAATGAGAGATGATACAAATTGGAAAACATTCCATGATCATGGATAGGAAGAATCAATATCATTAAAATGGCCATACTTCCCAAAGCAATTTATGGATTCAATGCTATGCCTATTGAACTACCATTGACATCTTCACAGAACTAGAAAAAAACTATTTTAAAATTCATATGAAACCAAAAGAAGGCCAAATAGCCAAGACAATACTAAGCAAAAAGAACAAAGCTGGAGGCATCATGTTACTTGATTTCAAACTATACTACAGGACTACAGTATCCAAAACAGCATGATACTGGTACAAAAACAAACACGTAGACCACTGGAACAGCATAGAGAACAAAGAAATCTGACCACAAAGCTATAACTATCTGATCTTTGACAAACCTGACCAAAACAAGCAATGGGGAAAGGATTCCCTGTTTAATAAATGATGCTGAGATAACTAGCTAGCCATATGTAGAAGATTAAAATTGGACCACTTCCTTATGCCTTATACATAAATTAACTCAAGATAGATTACAGACTTAAATGTAAAATCCAAAACTATAGAAACCCTGAAAAACAACCACAGACAAAGATTTCATAATGAAGACGCCAAAAGCAATTTTAACAAAAGCAAAAATTGACAACTGGGATCTAATTAAACCAGAGAGCTTCTGCACAGAAAAAGAAACTATCAACAGAGAGTAAACAGGCAACCTACAGAATGAGAGAAAATTTTTGCAAACTATGCCTCCAACAAATGTCTAATATCCAGCACCTATAAAGAACTTAAACAAATTTACAAAAAATTAACCACCCCATTAAAAAGTAGGCAAAGGACATGAATAGACACTTCTCAAAAGAAGATGTAGATGTGGCCAATAAATATATGAAAGAAGCTCAACATCACTAAGCATTATAGAAATGGAAATCAAAACCACAGTGAGATAACATCTCAGTGAGTCAGAATGAGTCAGAATGACTATTATTAAAAAAACAAAAAATAACAGATGCTGGACAAGTTGTGAAGAGAAATAATGCTTATACACTGTCAGTGGGAATGTAAATAAGTTCAGCCATTGTGAAAGACAGTGTGGCAATTCTTCAAAGACCTAAAGACAGAAATACCATTCAACCTGGCAATCCCATTACTGGGTATATACCCAAGGGATTGTAATTTGTTCTATTACAAAGACATATGCACATGTATGTTCATCACAACACTATTCACAATAGCAAAGACATGGACTCAACCAAATGCCCATCAGTGATTGACTGGATAAAGAAAATGTACATATGCACCATGGAATGCTATGCAGCCATAAAAAGAATGAGATCATGTCCTTTGCAGGGACTTGGATGGATTTTGAAGCCATTATATTTTTAGCAAACTAACACAGGAACAGAACACCAAATACCACATGTCCTCACTTATGAGTGAGAGCTAAATGATGAGAACACATGGACACATAGAGAAGAACAATAGACACTGGGGTCTATCAGAGGGTGGAGAGTGGGAGGAGGGAAATGATCAGGAAAAATAACTAAAATAACTGAATGGTATTAGGCTTAATACCTGGGTGATGAAATAATCTGTACAACAAACCGCCAAGACACAAGTTTACCTGTGTCCCAAACCTGCACATGTAGACATGAACTTAAAATAAAAGTTAAAAAAAAATACACAAAAAGAAAAAAAAGAAGTAAAATGTATCACTACAAAGATTAAACACAAATAAAGGCAGTAATGAAGAGAATGACAGACAAAAGGACTGTAAGACATATTAAAATCAGATAACAAAATGGTAAAATTAAGTTCTTTCTTCCATTAAATATAAATAAATTACACTACTCAATCAAAAGGTGTAAATTGGAAAAATAGATTAAAAAAAAAAAAAACCAGATTTCAACCATATGCTCTATATAAGAAATTTACCTTAGATTTAGGAACACATATAGGTTAAAAGGGAAAGGATAGAAAAAGATATTCCATGCAAATAGTTACCAAAGGAGAGCTGTGGTCACTATATTTATAAGATAAAAGAGACTTTAGGTATAAAACTGTCACAAGAGACAAGGAAGGACATCATTTATGGATAAAGTGTTAACACACCAAGAAGATATAATATTTAAAAATATATATGCTCCAAACACCAGAGCTACAAAATCTATAAAGCAAATATTGACAGAAATAAAGAAGAAATAGATTGTTTCACAATAATATTTAAAAGTGTCAATACCCTACTTTCAATAATAAATAGAACAACCAAGCAGAAGACCAATGAGAAAATAGATGACTTCAACAACAATATGAACCCTTGGGACCTAATGGACATATATAGCACATTGCCCTTAATAACAGTAGCATACATATTTGTCTCAAGAGCAAATATAAAATATGCCCTAGGATAGACCATGTGTTAGGTCACAAAACAAGCCTTATTAATTAAAAAAATTATAAGTATACAAAGCATCTTTTCTGATAAAAATGGAATGAAACTGTAAAACAATAACAGAAGTAAAACTGAAAAATCCATGAATTTGTAAGAACTACACACTCTTAAATTGTATCAAAGAAATCAAAAGATACATTAGAGGGGATTAGGGAAGAAAATGGTAGATAGAAGACAGGACTAATATGCAGCTTCCATTTGGTCAGACAGACAGCATGTGGAGACTCACATTGTAAACTTTTGCTCCAAGAACCATCATGGGAACATACCAGGAAGGCTGTAAGAATTCACAGATCCTTTGAAAGAAGCAGCTTGCTGCTGCAAACTCTGTGAGATAGCCAAAAAACTGCGAATTCCCTAAGTGTGAGAGGGGGAAATGTCTCCCGCTGAACAATATCAACCCTGGGGAATCTGACAATCCAGATTACAGGAGAATGATTTAACCTTACCTAGAGCTGAAACAGAGTTCAGGCATTCAAGACCAGCCTGGCCAACGTGGTGAAACCCTGTCTCTACTAAAAATACAAAATCAGCTGTGCGTGGTGGCGTGTGCCTGTAATCCCAGCTACTCGGGAGGCTGAGGCAGGATAATCACTTGAACCCAGGATGTGGAGGTTGCAGTGAGCCGAGATCACACCATTGCACTCCAGCCTGGGCTTTAAAAAGAGCAAAATTCCATAGAAAAACAAAAACAAAAACAAAAACAAAACAAAACATAACTCATAGAAGAAAACATAGAAATAAATCCTTGTAATCTTGAATTACGCAATGATCTCTTAGGTACAACACCAAAACATGCAACAAAAATGTAAATAAATTGAATTTCATAAAAATGAAAAACTTTTGTTTATCAAAGGCCAGTATCAACAGAGTAAAAAGACAACACACAGAATGAGAAAACATTTGCAAATCATGCATTTGATAAAGGATAAAAGATGATAACTAGATTATACAAAGAAATCCTACAACTCAATGACAAGAAAACTGTTTATAAATGGGCAAAGAACTTCAACAGACACTTCTACAAGTAAGATATATAAATAGCCATTAAGCACATGAAAAGATGTTTGACATCACTTATAATTAGGGAAATACAAACCAAAAGAGCAATGAGATATCACATTTGTTAGGATGGCTAATATAAAAAACAAAACAGAAAATAATAAGAGATGTCAATGATGTAGAGAACTGTTGGTAGGAATGTCAAAAGGTGCAGCTACTGTGGAACATAATATGGCAGTTCCTCAAAAAATCAAACAGAATTTCCATATAATCCAGCAATTCCACTTTCGAATATCTACCCAGAAGAATTGAAAGCAGGGACTTAAAAAAGATACTCATACACCAATAAAAGCATGCCTATGAACACAATAGCTAAATGTGGAAACAACCCAAATGTTCATTGACAGGTAACTGGGTAAGTGAATGGGTTGTATACGTATGATGGAGTGTTACTCAGACGTAAGTAACTTTTTTTTTTTTTTTTTGAGATGGAGTGTCACTCTGTTACCCAGGCTGGAGTGCAGTGGTGCAATCTCAGCTTCCTGCAACCTCCACCTCCCTGGTTCACGAAATTCCCCTGCCTCAGCCTCCCAAGTAGCTGGGATTACACACGCACGCCACCATGCCCGGCTAATTTTTTTTGTATTTTTAGTAGAGATAGGATTTCACCATGTTGGCCAGACTGGTCTCAAATTCCTGACCTCAGGCAATCTGCCCGCCTCAGCCTCCCGAAGTGCTGGAATTACAGGCGTGAGCCACTGCGTCCAGCCAAATAATTCTTACTCATACTATAATATGGATAAACCTTAAAAATGCCTAGCTAATTTTTTATATTTTTTTGTGGAGGTGGAGTCTCACCATGTTGCCCAGGCTGGTCTTAAACTCCTGGACTCAAGAAATTGGCCTGCTTCTGCTTCACAAAGTGCTAGGATTACAGTAATTAGGTTTTTTTTTTTTTTTTAAGAAAATTCCTTAATGTTAAAAAATTATACAGTAGAGAGTGAACATCTAGAGTAACCAAATCCTTCCAACTAGTTTTAATTGTACCAGGATCTATCCAGCAAGGCATGAACTTGAGAATACATTTGTGCTCTCCCATTTCTGGCCATCAAACCTTGGACAGTCTACTTCCTTAAGTATCAATTCTGCCTGACTTCTGTGTTCTGTCGCTGCCTCAGTTCAGCCCTTCATCTCTCCCTTCTGCGATTCCTGATGTCTCGCCTGACTTGTCTCTCTGTCTCTAGTCTCTTCCCATCCTAATCCACTTCAGAGTTCCAGCAAGCCCAGAAAACAATCAGTCCAAATTAGATCAAGTTGCCAGCAGCCTTCCGAAAAGAGATCTTTGAAAAAAATATATATTTCCATAGCAAGAATGAATAAAAAATGGATAAGATATGTTAAAGAAATGTTTCCTTTCACAAAGAGAGAGATGGGAAAAAAGGGCCAACGCAATTAGAATATCTAGGTGGGGTGGAAGCAGGGGTGGAAGCAGGGGTGGAGGGACAGTATTAACAAGGTCATGGTGCAGAACAGAGACAAATTATACCAAATGCAAGAAGACATCAAATGGCACTCTCCTCAATTTCTAGTCTCCCTTTGCTTTGCGTCCAAATTCACCTTGATGTCCCTTGGACTGTGGGAAGCATATGTTTTTCTCTTCTGCTCCTCCCCACTGAGAGTTTTACAGGGCCAGGTCCCTAGCGGGACACAGCTGGCAGGAGTTCCAAGCAGCTTGTGGTTGGGCAGGCAAGTCTCTAAACTCAAGAGTTCAGTAGTATAACAGTAAGCTCACTTGTCTGAAGATATAAGACATATTTGGTAATACCAGCCTTAAATGATGATAGCGCTATTTTGTTCTCTGCTTCACTTCTGTATATGCTTTTAAAAAAATTGTAAAATACACATAACATAAAATTCACTACTTTATGTTTAAATGTACAGTTCAGTGGCATTAAGTACATTAATATTGTGGCACAGCTATTGCCACCATTCGTTTCTAGAACTCGTCATCTTGCAAAACTGATACTCTGTCCCTATCAACCTTTAACTTTTTGCTCCCCCTTCGCCCAACCTCTGGCGACCACAATTCTATTTTCTGTCTTTATGAATTTGACTATTCTAGACACTTCATGCAAGTGGAATCACACAGTATTTGTGTGATTGGCTTTCGTGATTGGCTTGTTTCACTTATCTTAATGTTCTCAAGGCTCATCCATGTTGTAGCATGTGGCAGAATTTCCTCTTTTTGGAAAGATTAGTAATAGTTCATTATATATCTATACCACATTTTGTTTATCCATTCATCTGTCAATGGACATTTGAATTTTTTCCATATTTTGGCTATTGTGAATAATGCTGCTATGGACATTGGTATACAAATATATCAAATATATGCTCAAGTTGCTGCTTTCAATTTTTTGAGTATATATCCAGAAGTGGAATTGCAAGGTCATATGACAAACCTACATTGAAGTTTTTGAGGAACCATCATACTGTTTTCCAGAGTGGCTGCATCATTTTGCATTTCCAGCAACAGTTCCCCACATCCTCACTAATAATTGTTATTTTCTGTTTACTTTCTTTTTCTTTTTTTTTTTTTTTGAGACAGAGTCTTGCTCTGTCACCCAGGCTGAAGTGCAGTGGTGCAATCTTGGCTCACCGAAACCTCCACCTCCCAGGTTCAAGCTATTCTCCTGTCTCAGCCTCCCGACTAGCTAGGATTACAGGCACCTGCCACCACACCCAGCGAGTTTTTGTATTTTTAGTAGAGACGGGGCTTCTCCGTGTTGGCTAGCCTGGTCTTGAACTCCTGACCTCAGGTGATCTGCCTGCCTTGGCCTCCCAAAGTGCTGGGATTACAGGCATGAGCCACTGCACACGGCCCCTTTGTTTTTGTTTTTAAATTAGCCATCCTAATGAATGTGAAGTGATTTTCATTTCATTTTGATTTGCTTTTCCTTAATGATGAGTGATGTTGAGCATCTTTTCATGTGCTTATTGGCCATTTATATATCTTCCTTGGAGAAATGTCTGTTCAAGTTCTTTGCACATTTCTCCATCATTTGTTGTTATTGTTCAGGTGTAGCAGTTCTTTAGATTTTGGATATTAACCCCTTATCAGATGCATGATTTGCAAATATTCTCTCCCATTCTGTGTTGCCTTTTTACTCTGTTGATTGTGTCCTGATGCATGGAGGTTTTAGTTCTAATGCAATCCATTTATCTATTTTTCATTTTGTTGCCTGTTCTGTTGATGTCATATATTTTGGTGTCATTGCTAAATTTAATGTCATAACACGTTTCCCTAATTTTTTCAAATATTTCTTCTGTTCCTTTCTCTCTTTCTTCTTCTGGTATTCCCATTATGCGTAGAGTATTCTTTCTGTGTCATCCTACTGTCCTTGGCTATTCAGTTTTGTTTATTTCAGGCTTTGTTTTCTTCACTTTTCAGTTTGGAAGCTTCTATTGTCATATCTTCAAGCTCTGGTATTCTGTCCTCAACTGTGTCCTGTCTACTAATGAGCTCATGAATAGTACCCTTTGTTTCTGCTGCAGTTTTTTTTTTAACATCTAGTATTTTTTTTTTTTTTAGTTATGCCTTAGGATTTTCATCTCTCTGATTATATTGCCTATCTGTTTTTGCATGTTGTCTACTTTGCCCATTAGAACCATTAGCATATTAATTATAGTTGTTTTAAATTCCCTGTCTAATAATTCCAGCTGAGAAGAATTGGCTGTTAAGTATTTGTTAAGTTTTTGCTTACTGATCAAATCTCTTCATTAGTCATAGGTATATACAGATTTCCTATTTCTTCATGTTTCTGTGTTATTAGGCTGTGTTTCTAGGAATTCATTAATTTATCTTGGTTATCTGATTTCTTGGCATACAGTTGTCTATAGTACATTTTTATAATCTTTTGTATTTCTATAATATTAATAGTAATGTCTTTTCTTTCATTTCTGAATTTAGTAATTTGAGTCTTCTCATTTTTAAAATTTATCAGTGTAGTTAAAGGTTTGTCAATTTTGTTTACCTTTTCAGAAAGTCAGCTCTTGGTTTTGTTAACTTTCTATTGTTTCTCTCTTCTCTATTTGGTTGATCTCTGCTCTAATTTTTATTACTCACTTCATTCTGCTAGGTTTGGGTTTAGAGTGTTCTTCTTTTTCTAGTTCTTTAAGGCATGATATAGTTTGGCTTTGTCCCCATCCAAATCTCATCTTGAATTGTAGCTACCATAATTCCCACCTGTTGTGGGAGGGACCTGGTGGAGATAATTGAATCATGGGGCGGATGCTGTTCTTATGATAGTGAATAAGTCTCATGAGATCTGATGGTTTTATAAAGGGGACTTCCCCTGCAAACGCTCTCTTGCTGCCACCTTGTAAGATGTGACTTTACTCCTCATTTGCCTTTGGCCATGATTGTGAGGCCTCCTCAGCCATGTGGAACTGTGAGTCAGTTAAACCTCTTTTCTTTATAAATTACCCAGTGTTGGGCATGTCTTTATTAGCAGTGTGAGAACACACTAATACAAGGCATAAAGTTTAGGTTGTTAATTTGAGATCTTTCTTCACTTTTTCCATAAGCATTTACAGCTATAAATTTCTCTTACTGCTGTTTTTATTGCATCTCATAACTTTTGAGATGTTGTGATTTTATTTTCATTTATGTTAGCTATTTTATAATCTCTCTTGTGATTTTTTCTCTGATCCACTGGTTTTTATTTTGGGGATTTTCCAGTTTTCCTTCTGCCATTGATTTCTAGTTTCATTCCTTTGTGAATATAAAAGATACTTTTATGGATTTCAATCAACCTTTTAAAAAAAATTGAAACTCATTTTGTGACCTAATGTATAATCTAGTGAGAAATTTGCATGTATACTTTAAATTCTGCTCATGTTGGATGGAGTGCTATGTATATGTTTGCTAGTTCCAATAGTTTTACAGTGTGTTCACTCTGCTTTTTTATTAATCTTTCATTTAGTTGTTCTATTTTTTATTTAAAATGGAATATTGAAGTCTCCTACTATTATTGTAGAGTTGTCTATTTTTCCCTTAATGTTAATATTTGCTTTTTATATTTTGGAGCTCTGATGTTTGGTGCATATATTTTTATAATTGTTATATTTTCTTAATAAATTGAATTTTATCATTGTATCATATATTTATCTCATAACAGTCTTTGACTTGAAGTCTATTTTTCTAATTTTAGTATAGCCACCTCTGCTCTCTTGGTTACTGTTTTCATGGAACATCTTTTTTCATTATTTCACTTTCAACTTGTGCATGTCCTTAGGCAAGAAGTGAATATTTTGTAGATAGAATATAGTTGTGTCTTATTTTTCTACATATTCTGCCAATCTATGCTTTTTGATTGGAGAGTTTAAAGTAATTATTGATAATATAAAACTTACTATTACCACTTTATTTTTTTGTATATGTATGATAGGTTTTTGGGGGGCCCTCATTTTCTTCCTACTGCCCTCCTTTGTTTTCAGTTGATTTTTTGTAGCAGCATATTTTGATTTTTTTCTCATTTTCTTTTGTGCATATTTTACAGATATTTTCTTTGTGCTTACCAGGGGATTACATATAACATCCTAAGGTTATAAAAATCTATTTCAAACTTGTAACAACTTAATTTCAATTGTGTACAACAAAAAAAGTCCTCTAGTCATTTACAGCTCTGCCCTCCCTTTATATTATTAAATGTCCTGAATTACATCTTTATGTATTTTGTATCCATTATATACAGTACTCATTAATAGAGATTTGTAAGTATTTTATGCTTTTGTCTTTTAAATTATATAAAATAGTAAGGGGAGTCAAGAACCAAAATTACAATAATTTTATTAATTTTTTTCCTTAGGTATTTAACTTTACCAAAGATTTCTAAATTTTTGTATGGCTTCAAGTTACTGTCTCGCATCCTTTAATTTCAACTTGAAGAATTTCTTGTAGGATTTCTTTTCAGGTAGGTCTAGTGATAATAGACTCATTCAATTTTTGTTCACCTTGGAATGTCTTAATTTTTCCCTCATTTTTGAAAGACAGTTTTGGGAGATACAAAGTTTTTGTTGATAGTTATTTTATGTTTAGGACTTTAAATGTATCATCCTATTGCCTCCTGGCCTGCAAAGTTTCTGCTGAGAAATCTGCTGATAATCTTATTGAGGATCCATTGTACATGACATGTTGCTTTTCTCTCACTACTTTCAACATTCTTTGTCTTCAACTTTCAACAGTTTAATTATAATGTGTATCAGTTAAGTCTCTTTGGATTTAGTCTACTTGGAGCTCATTGCCACTCTTGCATTTATATGTCCATGTCTTTCTTCAAATTTGGGAAGTTAGGTCATTTTTTTTTTTGATCCTTTTTTTCTTCTGAAGTTCCTTTAATGTATATATTGGTCTGCTTGACGGTGCTTCATTAATCCCTTAGGTTCTGTTCACTTTTCTTTATTTGTTTTTCTTTTTGCTCCTGAGACTTGATATCTTAAAATGATATCTGTCTTCAAGTTTGCTGAATCTTTTTTCTGCTTGTTAAAATCTGCTGTTGAAGCCTTCTGGTAAACTTTTTAATTCAGTAGTTGTATTTTTTAGCTCCCAAATTTTGATTTGGTTCTGTTTAATAATCTCTTTACTGACATTCTAATTTTGTTCATATATCATTTTTTTCTGATTTCCTTTAGTTCTTTGTCCATGTTTTCTTTGGCTCTTTGAGCACATATAGAACAGTCTTTGTCTAGTAAGTTTTTGTCTAGTAAGTTTGAAGCCAGTGTTTCTTTAGAATCTGTTTTTATAGATTTATTTTGTTCCTCTGAATGGACCATATTTTCCTGTTTCATTGCATCCTTTGTGAACTTTTGTTGAAAACTGGGCATTTGAATAAAAACAGCCACACTGCAGACTTTGCAGACTGCCTCTGTGCAGGATAGATCCTTATTAATCAGCTTGGCATGGCGGTTTAAGGTGTTCTGTGGCTCTTCTGGGGATGCATCTTCCCTAGGACTGTGTATGTACCATTTTCCCAGTACCCCATATACATGACTATTTTTACGTGTCCTAATTTTCCTAGGGGGTTTCACCCCTTCCTCTTCCCTGGCCTTAGATGTCATATTGTGGTCCTCTGCCTGTAATATCTTCTTTCCATATATCTATGGGTCTGAAGTTCCCCTGCAGTTTTCAGGCATTCCAACACCCATCGCTGCTTTCAATATCCCCTGACCTACTGTCCAAACTTCCATTATTCTTGTGTGATTGCCGAGTCAGGAAAGACAGAAACCCCTTCCTTGGATGGTCCCCAGACAAGCTAGAACACTGCAAACAAGTTCTATTCTTTTACTTCTTTCCCAAGAAAGATCCCAGGAATTGAGTGGCTTCCTTTGATGCTCTGCTAGGGAGGGAATGGGGCAAGGTGAGCACAAACACATTGCCATTTTCTACTGTTTAGAGTTTGCTTTTTCTTGATTGGGCATTCAGTTGGTTGCTACAGATCCTTGACTTGTTTCTAGAACTTTCACTGAGCTGTTCTCTCAGTCTGTTATTGTTTGATATTTCTACAGGGAGCAAGAACCTGGAGTTCCTAGTTTGCCATCTTGCTCAAGTATTTTGATTCCTGTATACTCTTGTGTATATTCTTTATTGCTTTAGAATCTAGATAGTGAGGGAGGTAGCAGTTATGTACATCCTCCCTCAATTTTTTTTTCAACCTGACATGCTGAAGAAATGATGAGAGAGACTCATGGTGTCTAACTTCATATAGCTTATAGAATAAAGGGGAAGACAAAAATAAGCATATAAATGACTAATATACAAAAATAAAGATATCATAACCTAGACTATAAAGGAAGCAGAAACTAGGGACTGCATGATCGAAAAGTGTCCTGGGCAGTCCAGGCTGCTATAACAGAATACTATAGACTGTGGATTAAACAACAGAAATTTAAACCTCACATTTCTGGAAGCATGAAACTCCAAGATCAATATGCCATGAGATCTGGTGTCTGGTGAGGGCTCTCTTCTAGGTTTGCACATAGCCACCTTCCTGCTGTGTCCTTATGTGGTGGAGAGAGAGTGTGCTGGTGTCTCTCCTCATATGAGGCTCTCCCATCATTGTCTAATTCCCTTCCAAAGTCCCTATCTCTAAATACTATCACATTGGGCATTTAGGCTTCAAATATATGAATTCGGGGGAGGGTTACAAATATTTAGATTCATATCAGGAAGTATATTAGTTTGCTAGGGCATCTGTAACAAAGTACCAAAACTGGATGGTTTAAAAAAGATAGAGGTATTTTCTCACAGTTCTAGAAGGTTGAAGTCCAAAACCAAGGTTTCAGCCTTGTTCCTTTTAAAGCCTTGGGGAAAAATCCTTCCTCACTTCTCCCAGCTCCTGGTGTTTGCTAGCAATCTTTGGCATTCTTTGGCTTGTAGATGCATTGCTCCAGCCTTTACCTCCATTGTCACATGATGGTTTTCTCTCTGTGTGTCTCTTTGTCTCTTCTTATAAGAACATCAGTCATGTGTTCTATAAGGGGCATTCCCTGTAGCTGCCCATCCTACTCCAGTATAACCTCTTCTTAACCTATTCTATCTATAACATCCCTGTTTCCAAATAATGTCACATTTTGAGTTACTGGGGGTTAGTATTTTATGTATCTTTTTTTGGAGGACACAATTCAATCCAAGGCAGAAGGTGATGCAACTTTAAACAAGGTGATCAAAGAATGCCTCTCTGTGGACAAGATTTTTAGGGGTATATTGGAGGCAAGGAATCCATTGAAACAGCCATGGCCATAACAGCACACAGAGCCAAGTAATGGTATGTGCAGCAGCCCCAGTAGGAGGAGGGGGCAGGGTGAATTTTGAGAATTGAAAGAAAGCCAGGCCCGTTGGCACCTGTGAGTAGGGGAGATGACCTGAGATAAAACTGGAGATGTAGTAAGCAACTGGATCACGAGAGCTTTATAAGCCAGATAAAGGTTTGGGCTTGATTCTCAAAGCTCTAGAATATCCTGCTCTGCTCATCCTCACTGCTGCGGGAACAGACTGGAGATCACATAGGTCGGGGAGACCACTTAGGAAACTGATACTTACCTGGTAATTCCTTCAATCTTTTTGATTTTTCAGAGGGGACAAATGAGTGAGAGAGAAAGAAAATGTTTTTTGCTACCTCTTATAAAAATGGAGAAGATCTAACAGCAAGAAGTGAGGGTGTGGAAGAGACAGACACTTAGAAAGAAGAGATCCTGAGCACAGGGGAGACATTGGCCTGCTGAAGAGGAGGCATAGCTATGTGACTGGACTGGAATTAGGATGCTTGAAACCCATATTCTATTGTGATGCCAGGGAGCAGGATATGACCATTGGTGGGACAGCTGGAGTGTGGTGCAGGAAATGTCAATGAGGAAAAGGAGAACCATGACAATAGAGGCCAGAGATGGGGTGAATCTTTCAGGCAGCCAGGTAGAGAGGAAGACCACCAGGCCAAAAGGATGCGAGATGCTGACAGGATGAAAGGAAGAGAATGACATCATCCAAAAAGATACAAGATTTTGCAGCTGAGAGGGGAAGATATGGCCCAGAAAAGATCATGTATCCAGAGGAAGAAGAACTTTCGCTTGAGATGTGACCAGAAGCAGGGACCTGGAGAACAGTCCTTCCCCAAAGAAGTTTAAATTTCCAAGGAATTTGATGAATAGGACATAGGCATTCCAGAGGATATAGTGGAAGGTCTGGGGAGGAGGGAAGGAGTGTGATGGGTTGGATCCAGGAATGCACAGAGCAATGTTAGTGCACAGAGTTACATTTTATGCATATAATCATCTGTTTGTGTTCACTAATATTTTGAGTAGGCCAAGAAAACTAGGTCAACCTCATATAAGGCAGGGATGAGAAACTCTCTGAGATTACAGAGAACAGATGTCAGCTTTAGCATCTGTGTAGCTTGGGTAAGCTGAAAAGATTAAGAACACATAGAAAGCATGGTGCCTCATTCTTAATGCGGCACACATGGTATCAAAGGAAGGAAGGAAGAAGAACGGTAAAACCTTGTTAAACTTAAGAGCATCTAGTACAGTTGGATGGTACAGCCTGAAGGGATGATTAAAAATAGAGAATCAGGATTGAAACCAATGGAGTAACACTAGCTTTATCTGCTGCAAAGAAGACCTACCTCTGAGATTCTTTATTTGCAACAAAATGACACCATCCTCTAAAAGTCACTCTTGGGGACTCTGGGGGATGCCATAAGGCACCACCTTATCCATCATGCATGACCGAAGCTTTTATTGCACCAGTGGCAATACAATAGAAATACACATTTCAGTCCCACTCTGGACCTACTGATTCAGAAACTCTGAAGGTGCAGCTCAGCACTCTGCTTTTTAGCAAACAATCTAGGTGATTCTGATGCACAGAAGAGTTTGAAACTCATTGCGCTAAAATTAGTTTTTAAAAATATCACACATCTATAATTTTGGAGTATCACTGCTGAGGGCTCTCAGGTGACTCCCTTCCTTGACATTACCTTCTACCAAAGACAGCCAACTTGCCCAAGATTACATTCCTAAGGAGTGAGGAGAGACAGCACACAGACAATGACTGATCCAGGGTGGCTTTCTTGCCTCAATGTGGGCTATCTTTGAAGGGCCACCCCAACTTCGGAGCTCTTATGTTTGGACCAGTAAACTCATGGACAAGAATGAAAGGAAAATTTTATTTTCTTCTTCCGTTTTGGGGGGAAGCCTTTATGTGCTTCCTTTCTCCACGATCTACAGAGAGTTTTGCACTTCAGGGCTGTGACCTTAGTTTCCAGGATTTGGCTCCTCCAGAGATTAGGATGGAGTGACCCTGTTGAGGAGGGCATGGTGACTGGAGCTTGAGGTACAGAGAGACCTGGGCCAGTCCTGGAGGTGGACATCCTGGCTGGTGACAAGACTGCTGGGAAATGGAATGTCCTCTGGCAGCAGAAGCCTGTGCCGCACTCTTGCATGGTAGAACTTTAGAAGGGACAGCTGGGAAGAAACCAGTGTTGTGATGTCAGGAAAATCTGCTGAGTCTTCACTACCAGAAACATCACAGAGGATGGGGTGCATCGTTCCCTTGAGCACATTCTACCAGCATGGTAACTTTTTGAGAATTTTAGAGGAGATATGTTGATAGGGCATTTGCTAAACGTATAATTAAAAAAAATTGTAGTGCAGTGAGTTTCAAACTCTGCTGTGCACCAGAATCACCTGGAATGTTTGCTAAAAAGCAGATAGCTGGGCTCCACCTTCAAAGTTACTGAATCAATAGGTCCAGGGTGGAGCTGACATGTGTATTTATAACAACTTACCAGAATTGCTGATACTGCTGGTCCCCAGAACCACTGTCTTAGAGAGAACAGGATAAAAGTAAGACAAAGAAGCCATGAAGAATATAGTCCAAAGGCATGTATTTTCATTCACTACATGCTTGCTTGCTCAGCACCTGATCAATGCATCTACTGCCTTCTCCCTTAGTTTGTGTCCCCAGTGTCAGAATTTGGCTCTTCCTCTTTGTTGGCAGTGTCTGGAACTCTGTGGACCAAGGTCATAAATGGAGCTATGAGCCATCACACAGACCATGCTGGCCTGGTAGGGTAGCAGAGCTGATGTGTACCTTGAGGGATGTGCAGTTTGTACAATGTTCAAGGTGACCAGAAGAGGGTGAGAGTGGCCTGGGGCTCAGCAGGTGCATCCCTCACCCAGCTGGGTATCCAGAGTGTCTGCACCTGTCCAGGAAGTTCTTTGCATGAAGGGTCTTCTGCCTCTCAAGCCATGCACTGTCTGAGCAGAGGGAAGGGTTGTGTCCACCCAGAGAGGGGCCGTTTTCTCCTTTGCACAAGGGCCAAGTGTAAGCTTGCAGAGTCCTAAGCTGTGAGAGCAAAGCAGGAACTCGGCTGAAGAGGCTCTTTTTACAGCCACCCAAAGACTCTGGGGAAAGTGCACCCGTGAGACTGTGGATAAGGATGGGGCTTCCCCAAAAGGAGCGACACTGGATTGATTTACTTTAGCAAATGGAGGACTGTTATCTTTCTTCCACCTAAGGATTGAATAGCCCACCATCATTTGTTGCTGGTCTCTGCATGACCTGAGTGGCATAGCTCATCTGGATTCCTGCTCTAAGCAGCATCAGCATTACCAGGGACCCCACTCCGGACCTACAGAATCAGAAAACCAGGGCGTGGCCCAGCTGGAAGTGTTTTAACAAGCCCCCTCCTCCAAGGTGATTCTCATATATTGAAGCATTTGAGGTACACTGGCTTGGAGCTTCTCCACTTCTAACAAACTTAGGAATCTCCTGGAGATTTTATTAAAGTCAGAATCTGAGATTGAAGTTCTGGAGTGGGGATTAAAAGTCTGTATTCTTAATAAGTTGCTTGGTAATGTGGATGCTGCAGATCCGCGAATTCACGTTGAGTAACAAAGGTTTATATTAGATTAATGGTTCTTGACCTTAACCTCTGTTTTACTCTTGGCTGTTATTAAAAAACAAACAAACATAGACTGGGTAGCCTATAAACAACCAAAATTTATAGCTTACAGTTCTGGAGGCTGGAAAGTCCAAGTTCAAGGCAGATTTGGTGTCTAATGAGGGTCTGCTTCCTGGTTCATAGACGATGCCTTAGCTCTCTGGGCCCTCTTTTATAAGGGTACTAATCCCATTCATGAGAGCTCTGTGCAGAGGTCCCCCCTCTTCACGTTGGTAACTAGAATGACAGCATGTGAATTTTTGGGGGACACGAACAGCAACTTCACATAAACACGTTGAAATATATGGATGTTTGCGTCCCATCCACGGAGGTCCTGTGCCAGTTGCGGCATGAGCTGGACTGGAAATTGGACCTTGTTTTAAAATGTATTTATAGCTCCCCTGCTGATTCTAATGTGCAGGCAGATGTCAGGAGCCCCAAGCCTAGAAGCAAATGGTTCAGGCTCTTAGAAGGATATAAGTTAAGGGGAAGTTAAAGGAGGAATTTGGGAGCAATCTGCTCCTTCTGGCTGATGAAAGGCTAGGGATTGTGGCGAGTGCCAAAGAGGCCAGAGACATCATTTTAAGTGAGTTGCTCCTTGTTTAAATGAGGCCTTTGGGCCTCTGCTTCACATTCTCAGAACAAATAATGATGGCATGTGGCAAAAGGCAGGATTCTTCTGCATTGTGGGATATTCAACATAGAACTGGCTCTCTTTATCAGCTCCTGATTTGCTCTCCCTGCTTCCATGCTAGCACTGGATTTTTGCTTCTTTAATCTTTTAACCCTCCTTTGTTTAGTTCTTAAATTCCATTTTGTCATTTAACCTGATAACCTACATTTTGGTTGTCATGGAAAACAACATCCTGACTTGTAAAACTGGAAGGTTGTTTCAGGACCCAGAAACTGCATCAGGCAGTGCTCAGAATCCACTCTCATCATATTTGGAGCCTCCTCTGGGATGGGTTTCTGAGTGGCCATATATTCCTTTGTAATAAAGAGGAGACTGTGGAGGACAGGGTTACCACTCTGCTTTTAGACATCATTAGTGTAGGGGCAGGTTTGTTGAAGTAGCCTTAAATGACTTTAGTAAAAACAGCATATTTTTATTTTTATATTCCAATGGCCATAGGATCAAGGCCAGAATTAGGATGAACTGGGGAATAAAATAAGTTTTCTTGACTATAAGTTGTAAAATGAGTAGTTTTTAAGTATGATTTTAAAAATGCGTATTTCCTGTGAATAGCAGGGCAGAATTTTACTTTGGAAATGAACTTCAAAGGTTAACATGTTTTAATTATTTAGAAAGTGAAGACGGGATTAAAACAGATAAATAGGATTCTACAACACAAATCAAATGTAAAGAACTACAGAATATTAATTTTGCTCGTCTTTTAGCATATTTGGTATTACAAAAGAATGAGTAGTATAACCAAGAAAAGAAATCTTCCTTCAGTCTGTAGTTTAAATTTAACATGGATCAATGTTTTATACTCAAGCACTTTTAAAAATGCCTGCACAGAATTGTTAGCCATTAATCTTTTTTCTTGCTGATTCACCTGTTTTTTAATCAATGCGTCTTTGACAAAATTGTTTATCAATGTCAGGAAATAAACGTGGTTATTTGCTTGAAATGCTAATGTGAAACCACTCAGTGAAAAAGCAATTCTAATCCAAGCTTGCCAATGGCGGTGTTGTCACAGGATCCTATTAAATTAGAATATATTAATCTACGCTGTGTGGTTGGCTATGGTATGGGGCAGGGCATTTCGTCTGCCTTTAAATGAGTCGGTTTTTAAAAGTTAAAATCTGAAAACGGAAAAAAAGTCTATATGGTTAGTAGCGATTATAGTTGGCAATGCGAACAAAAGAATCTGGTTCCCTTTCAATGGAATTATTTTAATTCATTAAATTATCAGATAATTCCAGTCCTCGCCATCTATTCCAAGAGCATGCAGTAGGTGGCACCTAAAAGCTCTTTGGAGGCGAGCAGGCGCCATTTAAGCAGGAGCAGCAGCCTCTGCAGCAGTTGGCACATCTGAGAAGGCAGAGATTGAAGAGAGTAGGAGGAGCGTGCAGCGGCGGTGACAGTGCCAGGCCGGCGCGGCTCAGGCCAGCGCAGGTGCAGGGGCTGCGAGCCGGTGGAGCGAGAGGGCGCTGGGCGCAGGGCGCACGGCCGGCGGGCGGTGCGCACGGCGGGTGAGCAGCTGACAGCATCGTCACGGCGGCGGGAGGGAGTGCGCTGCGCCTGCCTCCGGGAGGAGCCGCATCCACACACCCTGCGCTGCCCTGTCCTGCGCGAGCGGAGCTCTGAAGAAGCTCTGAGCGGAGTTGTGTTCTTCCCCAGGTAACCGATTTCCCCCTTCTGCCGTTGCTTCGCTGCGTCCGCATTGGGGCACGGGCGGCTTTGGCATGATTGTTTGACAGCCCCTGGAAAGGGATTACCGCTCTCAGGGAGGGCGAGTCAGCGTGTACTGGAGTTGGTAAGAGGGGAAGAAACCTGCATTTCTGTATCCTTGTTAGGGAGGGTGAGCATCATGCTGCCCTTGTCTAAAACATGTTCTTTTTTAAAAATCTGTGTCTTACGTATTATTAGGGATTCCTTCCGAAACAGGATTTACCGTTTTGGAAAATTCTACTGTGCAGGTGTTTCTGTTAATGTGGAAGTTTAATGGATTTAGGAAAAGAGTAAGAAGATGTGGTCTAAAGTGAGAAAAAAGCCAAGCACGCTAGAGACTGCCGTTTGGTTCGGCATGCTTTCATCCTCGACTGCTTCACTTCATGCGCTTCGCTGAGACCTGTCTACATCTTTTGTTTGTCTTCTTAAAGAATGTGTTTCATGATATCTACATGTGCTCCTTTCCGCTTCCTTGTTGTAAGAGCAGAAGATGGGCAAGGGGCTGCATCCAGTCCTTAGTTGTAAGACTGTGGTTTCCCATCAGATGACAATGACTGCTGACAGCTCCCAGGCTCGCCTGAAAAGCAGTGCTGGCTTCTGGCGGTGTGGGAAACTGCTTCTCTCCTTCTCTCTTGAAAAATGCTGTTTTTCCTCTTTGAAACTCCAATTCACATTCTATGTGGGTTTGGGAGACTTTTAAACTAGAAGCTCTGTGAATCATCTGTTACATCCATTGAATGTTGGAATACAACATTGTGGTAGAATTCAGTTTCTTCCTACTGTGCAGAGACACAGCTTGCCTTCCCTAGGAATTTATTTTACGTATTTGCCCTTGTTATCTTTTAAATGGATCCCTTCAGATGTGAGAAGCTAGTCCAGCATATCAGAACTTTTCTGCTTCAAACTAAAAATTTTCAAAAATTTTATTTTTGAGGAAGATTTTCTAGGTAACGCTAAAAGTCTGGAGCATTTTATGTTTCAAATCAGTCACAATGCGCTCCATTTCCAGTGGCATTTGGATTTGAGGAGGTGGAGTGGGAGGGAGAGGAAAGGGGAGGATAAAATTAGAATAAATTTAACAAATTTGTAGGGGAATTATACTTTTTTTTCTTCTTGGTTGTTGCCTGAAATTGAAAATTGTCCACAATTTTATCTATCTCTGGAAATGCAAGAGGCTTTGTGGGCTGGGGACAGGAAGACACATAGTTCATTTTATAGAAATAAAAGATACAGTGGCAAGGAAACATTTTCATCCCATTTAACATATGGCATTTAATTTGGTAATAGTCCTGGGCAAGCACAGGGAAAGGAAGGAGAAAGGAGGGGGAATTGCTGTCTATACCAAGGCACAGAACTGCTGCTCACACTTCAGTGATCCCTGCAGATGGGAAGTATGTGTTCATGGTTATTGTAGAAACCTCCAGAATCTTTCTTTGTTACAGCTTTAATAGAATTGTTCCTAAGAGGCCACTGAGAAAATATACAGGTTGAATGCCAAGTTGTGGAAGTCACTTTTCAGCTTTTGTCTAACAACCCAGCATTCTCAGCAAAGCAGTTTCCTCATGAGAAGAATGGAGGAGACCTTTTTTTAAAAAAAAATTATTTATTGTATGTTGTTCGTATCCTATACACCACACACGACTTTTACTGTATTGGAAATGTGTTATTTCAGTGGTAAATGCTGCATGTCTTACTGAAAAATTAAAACCTTTTAAGAAACAACTGGGGTGCTTTTGTCAAAAAGAGAGTGTATCTGTGATAATAAAAAGTATTGTTCATTCTTCTTCTAATTTGAAGACCAGAGTTGATATGTTGAAAATTAACCTATTTATTTATGCAAAATCATCATTTCCCTATGACAAATGCCATACATTTTTCCACCAGAGAATTTCTTTGTGAGAGGAGCATTCGATTGTCTGGGGTGGAGTGGTTGCCTGCCAGCTGTTTTATGTAAAAAAAGTGTTTGGTGTTGATCTGCAACTTTCAATTCAGATAACAATCATCCCCAATTCTCACTCATGTGGTGGATTGGCTCTATCTATCATCAGTCTATCTACCTGGTATGAGTATTGACAGTGGACAGATGTCCTTTTAAGAGCAGAACTGATTTGTAGGACACTGATTTTGGTTATGATTTTTCCAGGAAAACAGCTGCTCAATCAAAAGGGAATACGATGGTTGTTATGTTGTCAAAATTGCTGATGGCTTTTTAAGAGTTAAATTTACTAATTCATGCATACATATTTAAACATGAACTTAAAGTTATTTAACTGGTGTCAAATAATGCTTTAGTTTTCATTATATGACATGGCTTGCAAGTCTCTCCTCACTGACGGGGAAGGACTCTTTGAAGTACTAAAAACAAATGCTCCCTCATTCTCTCCTTCTTTGCTCTCAGCCACTGGCAAATTTAGGAAAGAGATTCCTTATAGCTGTCTCCTAAATGCAGTGAAGTGTTTTCTTATAAATCAGTACTGTACAATAGAATTGAAATGTGTGAGTCACATGCACAGTTTAAAATGTCCTAATGGTCATAATGGAAAAGTAAAGAGAAACAGCTGAAATTAATTTTAATGATATAATTAAGCCAGCATATAAAAATGACCATTTAGATATAATCCATGCAAAATACTAATAAGATATTTTACCTTTTTAATGCCTGCTGAGGACTTACAAGACATCTCAATTTGGATTAGCTGTGCTTCCAGTGCTCAATAGCCCATGCAGCTGATGGCTACTGTATTGTCCAGCACAGCTATAGATCATTACTCAATTGACGGTAATTTAAAAGTTAAAATGTTCAGCGCCATCACCAACTAAGCTCTATCAAAAATAAATATACAAATGATCTCAGATTGCTGTGAGTTATGTGTCCTTCTCTTTCCTGCCATTAACTGTGGTGCTGTCTTGAATCTATTACTTATTTCTTTATCAGAAAGACAAAAGGATTAGATCAAATAATTCCTGTGATTCTATGAAAAATAACCAGTGAGTAGATACGGGGGATCCAACCCTCATGCAGCCTAGGGGTTTATTGTGGCAGAAACAAAGGAAACAGGTATACCTGATGGGCGTCATCATTTTGCACCACTACTAACTTCTATCCCAAGAAGTACTGCCCCCCTGGTTTGCTTCAACATTATTCTTGATTGTAGAGGTCAGCAACTTAGTCCACAAGTCCCATTATGGGTCATTCAATTCTCATATAATTTCTTTTACTGAACAAGCAGCAGCAAACCCATTATAAAACTAATGAACAGCTAGTGGGCTATTCTGTACTATGCAATAAAATATATTTCACAGATCTTTTAGTATTATGCTTTACTGGTATGAGTATTTTCAATGTTTGTCTCTATTTGACATCATTAGATAAAGTTTAGGGTGAAATCTCATGCTTTATAATTGACCCATGAATACCGGATTTTTGAAACACAGAAATGAATGACCTTAATGAAAATATGTCCATTTCTTTATCTAGTCCCTGAATACCTCCATGATCAGTGAGTGCTCGTGGGGTGGGTACGATTTCCACCACATGGTTCTCTGTCTCAGAAATTATGATAGGAGACTTAAAGAGGGCAGTGTTTTGTATGAAAGGATCTGGGGCAATATTTTTCTAAAGCTAATTAATGTCTGCAAAGTGATTATTTTTCTGAGAAAATAAGAACGCAAGAACTTTCCATTAGGCCTTCCCATAATAAACACACACACGCCCTTCCTCCTTTACCATCTTTAGATAATCATCAGAGCTCAGACAAAGGAGCCTTTGAAGGAGGAAGATTTCCTTCCTCTGTCATCCTTACATTCTGATTGTTTTATTGGAGCACTTTTGTGCCTTTTGAGTTTGGGAGTTTCTCTCTAGAAGATGCTGAACAAAAAGGAAAAGTGATCAGAATCCAGGTTTCTGCATCGAGGGCAAATCCAGGTGGAGTCCACTCAGATCTCTATTTGAATAAAAAAATCCAGCTCAGTGCCATTTTTGTACAAACTTAGACTCATCTCCCCAGCCTTATCACCCAGCTACCTACCACCCCAATTATATGCATACACACACACACATACACACATACACACATACACATGATCAATGGAGTATTTCATTGCCTCCTTGCCCATAAAACAATCATCTGACACTTAAAAAGGGATTGACTAAGGCTTTTGCTTCCTTCTCTTTACCTTCATGCTTCTCTCTTGGGACCTCTTTGGCCTTCACTGGGTTCTTATTACAGAATGAATGGGAGCAGACCACAAAATGTAAAACTGACATTAGCTTTTGAGTAAGGTCTGTGTAAATGTTTGCAAGCCAAGAAGAGATAGAACTACTGGATAATAGAAATGGCTGGGTAACCTAGATTTTGAAAAGAACTTGAATTTCTCTGAATATCATGAAAACCATGTGCTTATCTATTTTTTTTTAACTTTTACAGATTTACATATAATGCTTTGTGCCTCTCTTTTTTATTCTTGCATTCTTTAAATGCTAGTTTAAATTCCTCCACATACACAATAGTTTCAAGATGCAGAAATAAATCAAGTTGTTGTAACAAATATTTAAACATAAAAAATGAAGAGGTAAATATGGGAGAATTTTTAGTGGTTTCAGAGTAGGGGAGGACTTTTTAAGGATGAACTCAAACTGAAATACTAAAAAGGAAAAGTTTGTTAAATTGGATATACAGAAATTTTAAATTTATGTCCAGAAGACAATAAAAAATAGATAACATCAAAGGAAAGATATTTGCAACATATTTCAGATGAGGCCTAATTTTTTAAAATACAGTGGTTCTCAAATTTTGTAAGCATCAGAATCACCTGATGGCCTTGCTAAGCCTGAGATTGCTGACTTCAAACCCATGTGACTCTGATTCAGCTGATCTGACTCAATGGGGAACAGGCATTTCTAACAAGGTCCCAGTGAAGGAGATAGTGCTGATCTTTCAAGCACAGCTGGAGAGCCATGGCCTTAATCTAAGATAATACCATCCCTCCAAACTACTAAAAACTGAGCAAAGAACAAGAACACACCGGTTTCAAAGATACAAATACCAATCACTTTTAACAGAAAAGATGCTCAATGTCACCCAAATTAAGTAAATGCAATTAATTCAGTAATGAGAAACAGACATCTTGTTTCAATGGAAGGGATCAAAGAGTTTGATAATACACCATATTATGCAAGGTTTGGGGAAATAGCACTCATACACCATCAAGGGACAGGTGATGGAAAACTTGATAGTAATTTTCAACAGCAACAGGCAATCTCTACCAAATTTGAAGTGTACCTACCGTTTGATTCTGCACTTCCATTTATAGGAGTTTTCTCTACAGATAGGCTCAGAAACATGAAATATTTAAGTATAAGGCTATTCATTGAGCAAAAGACTGAAAATAGCAAGAAAGTGGTTAATAAATGATAGCTTATCCCTCAGCAGAGTCTTCTGAAGCTGTTAAAAAACACAATCTGGCTCTATATATACTAATATGAACAAATCTGTAGATGGCTCATAACTTGCAATGCTTCAATGTATGATGTTTTGACTTTACAATGGTGGGACTACTATATACATTCAGTAGAAACTGTACTTCAATTTTTGATATTTTCCTGGGCTGGTGATATGCAGTGATATATTTTATGATATTCTCTCACTATGCCGGGCAGTGGCAGTGAGCCATAGCTGTTAGTTATCCCCATGATCACCAAGGGAAATAACTGATACTCTATAATTGACTATGTTGCCAGAAGACTTTGGGCAACTGTAGGCTAATGAAGGTGTTCTGTGCACGTTTAAGGTAGGCAAGGCTAAGCTATGGTATACAGTAGGTTAGTTGTATTAAATGCATTTTTGACATGATATTTTCAACTTATGAGGGGTTTATCAGAACATAGCCACATGGTAAGTTGAGGAGCGACTGTGCATGAAACATTGCGTATACCATACTTCCATGTATTTGTCTATCTCTCTGACTAAATAGCTATCAGTTGATATCTGTCTCTCTTTGACTATGTACCATTTTGTTAACACTTGATCACAATGCTGCTCCCTTACCAATGACCACTCAAATCATTTAGTCACATGCTAAATGTTCCACTACCATTCAATTTATGCTTTTGACAAGAGACCATTTCTGGTGATTGAGAAAAAAATCATGTTGAGTAAGTTGCCATTGTGAGTTAATGTGAAACAATGAGCCAATTAAGTTACCACATTGTAGAAATATTCAACTTTGTCATATTTTGTTGCATTTCAAACAAAATATTGTTGATTTTTGCATGGTAACTTTTTGGTGATACGTTTATTCTTACAGAGGCATTCTGTAAGAATATTCAGGGCCAGGCACCATAATTGCAAACCATCTTATCCACACACTTGGCTTCCATCCCTACCTCAATGCAGGTAGCTCACGCCTGTAATCCCAGCACTTTGGGAGGCCGAGGCGGGCAGATCACGAGGTCAGGAGATCGAGACCATCCTGGCTAACACTGTGAAACCCCATCTCTACTAAAAAATACAGAAAATTAGCCGGGTGTGGTGGCAGACGCCTGTAGTCCTAGCTACTCAGTAGGCTGAGGCAGGAGAATGGCGTGAACCTGGAAGGCGGAGCTTGCAGTGAGCCAAGATCGCACCACTGCACTCCAGCCTGGGTGACAGAGCGAGACTCTGTCTCAAAAAAAAAAAAAAAAGAATATTCAGTTGTATTCTCTATCCTTTAGGACAATTCCAGATTCCACTGAATTGTTCCACTTCCATTATGGAAACAGAAGCTATGTTCGGGGCAGAAGGGTCTTGCCCTGCAATCCTGAGACTGCAGATGGAACCCAGACCTCTTGGTTGTAGCACTTGTACTAAATAGGAAACTTATACTAATTAGAAACTGTGAGTCTTTTACCCCAGCATTGAAAGACATGTAAATACTAAATATCATCTTGTCTTCCATTACCTTCTCTTAAGACTGGCAAAGACTGACAAATGAGACTCCTTATTCTGACTCTAGTCTCCCATGGCCTGAGCCTTCTCTGGTCAGGCTTATGAGGACACTTTTGCCCCTAGTGTTAAGGCTACATTGAAATCATGAATTAAATATCCCATGATGTAAGTATAACCCATGTTTTCCTCCAAGCATGTGTTTTCTTGACCTTGTGGTGTAGTTTTTCAGAGTTCAGCTTTTGGTGTGGACCTTATATGAAGCATGTATAGCATTTTTGATGTGTCAGAAAACATACACAGTTATCCATTATACGCTGCCTAACATCATCATTGCATTTTTTAATGAATATTTTATAAGTTTCAAAGTTGCTTCTTAATATTTTAGGTTAGTCTGAAAGGCTTCCTTCTGCAACAGTTTAGAATCCAGCGCTCCTTGTTCAGTTGTTACTAATTTGGGTTGGTTTGAGTGCTTTCCCAGATTAGCTATGATCACTATGCCTAGGTGCACTAAAACGTTAATGAAGATTCTGTCCCCAGATACCTGCATGGCGTGAAATGTTCATCCAGAGCTTCCTTGTTTTAACCGAAGCCTAGACCACGTTTCTGGTCCCCTAGGCTCTTGTGATTGTCTGTTCCTCTTCCATGTGTGTTTGGACTTACCTAAACTTGAGTTCAAATGTGGATTCTGTCACTAGTTGTGCAACAATTCTCTGTGACTTTAACCATCCAGAGCCTCAGTTCTCTTATCTGTAAAATGGGGCTACTAAGAGCTAAGTAAGTCAAAAGGTGTCTTAAAGATGAAACTTGCCTAGAACCTCTGGATTCTAGCTAGGTAATAAGGATTCAGGCTGTTTGGGTGGTTGCTTTCTGATGAATATTTGAGTGGTTCCTCTTGCTCAGTGTCTCAGGTTTATTCCTCTCTTTTACAACTTGGCACGAAGCCCATTGTCTTCGAGTTGTACTTTATTTCTGGATGGAATTCTGGCTTCAGCTTCAGCCCTTTCTAATTTACCAGAGCTCACACTCTCAAATGAATGTTAAAATGTTCCCTTTTCTCCTATACATCTTTCTGTTTTCATTGGACCAACCGGGACTCTATTTTTTATCTGGTTAAATCCACTTTCCTCCTTTTGCCAATGTTCCTTTCCTCTGTTGATTAGACTCATCTCCCCATAGGAGTTCCTGACTCTGAATTCATACGGTTTTGAATATGAAAGAACATGCCTTGGTTGATATTCTTGTTTTTCTAGCCTTGAGCTGTTCATCTGTGTAAAGATCCTGGGCATCCTGGCCTTGACTGGAAGCCTGCCAAGAACTCCTCAGGTATTAGGACTGTATGAGGTTATTGATCATTGGATTCTAGACACATTGGTAACTATTCCCTCCTATTGCTAACCTGCCTGGTCTCCATGGAGCAGACACAAATAAATTTTCATTGATTAATGGCTCTTAGGTCCTTACTGTATGCCCTTGCTCTCTTCTGACCTCCTGGAAATTGTTCTTCACTCAGCAAAGGTGTTGGCCCCTGGTTCATTGTCTTCCTTCTGACCTCATGTTCAGATATCATCCAAGGTCACTTCACTCTTTTTCCATCACTCTTCTTATGCTCCACAGGCACAGGAGGACTTTTCAGGACTGGACACCCTTTTATTTCTAGGGGGACCAGAGGGAGCCTCCCCACTCTGACCATAGCACTTCCTTTTGACCCTCAGCAGGAACTTACATTTGATCTTGCTAGTAAATTCAGCTGTTACCTTCTCTTTAAAATGTATACTTGTCTATATATCTGTATTTGAAAATTAATTTTTAAAAACTTAACAAATCAAAACTGTGTACCATGTAGCCACCAATTCACAATCTTTCCTCTGATTCACAACCAAAGTCTCAGGAAGTGTTTCTGAGCTGCCTGTCTCAATTTCTACATTTTATGCTCACTTCTCAATCCACTGCAATCTTCTTCTACCCTGTGGTGCCATTGAAGCGCCTCTTGCCAGGTTCACCAGTGACTTGCATTGCTTTGCATCCAGTAGGCACTCGCCATTTCTCATTTGACTTCACTTCTTAGTGCCATTTCACAAAAGCAGATCCACTGCTTTTACCAAACATCAAATTATGGAGTCTCTTGAGGCTGTGTCCAAGTCATCCACTCCTTTCTCTTTGTTCTTGCAAACGATCTCATCCACACACTTGGTTTCCATCCCTACCTCAATGCAGGTAGCTCCCAAATGTGCATTCCTATCCCAGATGCTATAGCTAGCCCTGGACGTGTATCCACCTGTCTACCTGATGTGAGCCCCTGACTGTCCCAAAGGCACTTGGAGGGCTGCATCCTGAAAATTAAGCCAATGATTCCTCCCATAAAACCTGTCTTTTGTCCAGGATTCTCTCAGCAAATCATCTCATCCTAGCTATGCAGTTCTGTAAGTTGGAAACCTTAGGAGTTTTCTCTGATGCTTCCTTCTCCTCCAGTCTACCTCAACCCCTTTTCCCACAGACCCATCACGAGTTGCTGTTGATGTCACCATAATTGTTTTCTGCCTCCTCTGCTCTCACCTTAGCCCAAGCTGCCTTTGTTTTTGACCAAATTGTCCACTTGACAGGGAAGCCAGGGCCCCTTCAGTGGCTGCCCTCTGCCCTCTACAAGCCGCATGTGATGTCAGCATGGCCTCTTTTCCAGACTCGCCTCACATGGCTTTCCCCTGGTGACCCACGGTGGCACTCTCCTTCCAGTATGTGAGAGGCTCCGTGCTGTGTCCTTCCCCAGGGCCTGCCTGGGGCACGTGGTCTTGGTCTGGCTTCATTAATCCGTCTACAACAGAGAGCCATGGAATCACCAAGTAGCAGCACTGCCCTGTCAGTGAAATAGCCACATGTTCTGCACTAGTGTTCTGTGGTTGCAGCCTGGAAGCCCCATCTGAGATCCTGCCCAGCCCACAGAAACACATGTTACAGCAAAGTAGAGGTGAAGCCAGAGATCTTTGCTTACGTTGTTCTTGCCTGAGGCAAGTCGCTTAGCCTGCCCTTCCCAGTGTGCTCATTAGAAGCAAAACACAGATTCATACATGGACTGAATAAATGCTTCTTGCACACTTCTTATGGGCCAGGCAGTGTTCAAGCACTGGGAGACAGGAATGAATGGAACAGACAAAAAGCCCTTAAGGAGCTTTTAATATAGGGGAAGTAAACACAAATTTTTTAAAAAAGGAAATTACATACTATGTTCTAAAGCAAATGTACGCTGGAGAAAATAAAGTGGGAAGATGCCATGGACTACTGGGTTGAAGATAGGGTTGAAAATTGAGATAGGGTGGTCAGGGAAATTCTCATTGAGCCGGTGATATTTTAACACAGGCCTGTGGGAGGCAAGAGAGTGAGGCCTTTGATTACCTAGGGGAAGACGGTCTGGGTAGTGGGAGCAGCCAGGGCAAAGGTCCTGAGGCAGAAGCATGCCAGGTGAGTCCATGAGCAAGGATACAGTGTGGCTGGAATTGAGTGAGCTAGGGGATAATGGTGAGAATGAGGGTAAGGTGTGGAGCAGAGCCCCTTAGCTGTTACTCTCAGGGAGACAGGGCCAATGATGGAGGGTTTTGAGCATAGGAATGACGTGTCCTGCAGCCTGAGTGGAGAATTGACTGGAGTGGCTTAGGGCCTGAGGCAAACTGATCACCCAGCAGGCTGCTGCACTCATCCAGGTAAGTGATGATAATGCCTGGAGAGCCTGCTAACAATGGAGAAGTTGATTCATGGTGGGGTCTGGAGGAGTTTGGAAGATATCACTGACAAATGTTGCTGATGGAGTGGACATGAAGTATAAGAGAACAAGAGGAGGTAAGGAGGACTTCAAAGTTCTTGGCCTGGGTGACTGGAGGGATAATGTTGCTACTGACTGAGGCAAAGAAAACTATAGGGGAGCAGTTTCGGGTGTTACAGGGTGTTTAGACTTGCACATGTTCTATTTGGGATGTGTGCATGGCACCCAGGGGGAGATGTTGAGGCAGGAGAGGGGTATATAAGCCGGCAGTTTTAGGGAGAGGTCCTGGCCATGGGTGTGCAGTTGGGGGTGCTGGTATATGAATGATATGGCATCTCAGATGCCCCCACTGACTGAGTGAGTAGAGTAGCAGCGAAGGAAGAGTAGCAAAGATAGGGTGTGGGCTCCCTCACGGGCGAGGTAGTTGCAGTGATGGTGCTGATGTACCTCTTCTGCAGCCTGTACCCTGGTACAAGCCACCCTTGGCACTTATCAAGATTGTTGCTGGAGACTTCTGACTGGAATGCTGCCTCCACTCCCGACCCTTAGCCTACAGGCCCTCAAAGGGGTACTTTTACAATGGAGGTCCCACCCTATCACTTCTCTGCTCAAAACCCTCCAGCTGTCTCCTGTTCTTCTTAGAATAAAAGTTGACCTTTTCCCTGTGCTTACAAAGCTCTCCATGACCTGCCTGTCCCGGCCCGTTTACTTTGCTGACCTCATCTGCTTTTCTCTCTCCATTCAAGAATTTATCCATGTGTCTTGAGTATGTTGGACAAGCGTCTGTGTTTGCACCTGCTGCTCTCTCTGCTAGAAGAACCCCACCACCCACACACAGGTTTCCACAGAGTTCATGCCATTACCTCTCTCAAATTTTTGCTAACACATCAACTTTTCAGGGAGTCCTTCCCTGGTCTCTCATCATCTTTGATGCTCACTACATATTTTTGATATGTAATAAAAATATATTTTATTCATGTATTTTTGTCAAATGGTTCCACATTCAAGGAAATCCTGCATTTGGGCAGCCTTTAAAATTAATTTTTAAATTTGATTTTCAGGTTCTTAATTGTGCTGATTGGAGAGTTAATTTTAAGGACACATTTACATTGCTTTGGGCTATCTCATGTAAGGGTGGAATCATTTTTATATGTCCCTTTCCAAAATGCTGTCTCTATAGGATGATTAGGTTTCCAAAGCAGGTACTGTGTCTCTCACCTTTAAATTACAGGGATGAAGAAAGTATGCATATTTTTGGAAAATACCTGCTCTGCTATATGGCATGCTACTGAAGACCTACCTAGTAGAAAACATCAATAAACTTAGAACAGCGCTTTCTGCATAAAAGAAAAATATGCATCTTGATATTAGTTCTGCAACTCTTTTTTTTTTTTTCGCTACAGAGTGACTAGCGAACCATTATGTGATAGAAAATATTTTCATCGTTGCTGCACATCTCCATGTAAAGTATTGGAAAGATTCTACTGTATTTTAAAAGTCTGATTTTTATAAATGAAAAATAACATATCCAAGTACATGCTATCCAGTAGCTCCCACCTACTTTTGGCTTCAAGATCTTTTCTGCAATAGTGTAGTGATAAATGATGCAGTAAACTCACCTCTCATTCTGTTTCTATCATGTTATCACATATCTTTGTGTAAGTTTTTATTTCAATTGCCATTGCCAACCTTTGAGTGGTTTTAGGTAGAGTTTTTCAAAACACTTTATTTACTTTTTTATAGTTGAATTCTCTTCGCTGCTACAACTTTCCTTTGTTGGATCACACACAAAAAAATGTATTTCCACAGCAAATAATCAATATGTGCTGAGTGTTTCTGATGTACCTGACATTGGGCTAGAGGCATGGAAGTGCTGGAGAATGAACCAAAAGTCCCTGCCTTCCTGTTGCTATTGACTGAGACAAAGATATTGATATTTGAGTAGGGAGCAGGAGTGAGAGAGAGAAAAAGAACAGAGATAAGTGGATAAATAAGCACTGAAAGAAGAATATATGTATCAAAGTATCTTATTGTTGAAAGAGAATCATTCTAGCAAATAATAAATGAGCTGAGATTTATTGGGAACATTTGTACTTTTGCCTAACTATTTAGCAAAGCTCTGTGTGTAACTTCTAATAGGGTTGGCCCCTCTGTATCTGTGGCATCCGCATCTGCAGATTCAACCAGTTGAAAAAAAAATGGGAATAAAAGATGGTTATGCCCATACTGAACATGTAGACTTTCTTTCTCATGTCATTATTTCCTAAATGATGCAGCATAACAGCTATTTACATAGCATTTAAGTTGTATTAGGTATGATAAGTAACCTAGAACTGATTTAAAGTAGCCAAGAGGATGTGCATAGGTTATAGGCAAGTACTACTCCATTACCTATAAGAGACTTGAGTGTCACGTAGTTTGGTATTCACAGGTGTCCTAGAAACGATCCCTCGCAGATACAAAGGAACAACTGTATTGGTTTTTTTCACACCGTCAGCAGTTTTTTTTTTTTTCCTATATGTCTTCCCATAAGATATTGAGAAAGAAGTGAATTTTAGTTTGTACCATACATTATGGTGGATTATTGTATATATTTTACCACAGCGGGAAAATAAATGTTTTTCCAGTGGCTCATGGATTTTTGCCTTTCACTATTAATAGAAAACCTCAAAAGAGGATTCTAAGCATTTTTTAAAAATTAAGCTTATTTAAATTTTGTAACACATTGGATTAAGCATTATGTGTTATTAAACTGTGCTGGAAAAAGTATAGATATTTGTTTTTATGTTCTCCAGCAGTACAGACCGTGTGAGCCACATATGTAATTTTGTATTTGTAGTAACCACATTTTAAAAAGTAAAAAGATGAAATTAATTTTAAGTAATATATTTTTGGCCGGGCGTGGTGGCTCACGCCTGTAATCCTAGCACTTTGGGAGGCCAATGCAGGCAGATCACGAGGTCAGGAGATCCAGACCATCCTAGCTTACACGGTGAAACCCCGTCTCTACTAAAAATACAAAAAATTAGCCGGGCGTGGTGGCAGGCGCCTGTAGTCCCAGCTACTCAGGAGGCTGAGGCAGAAGAATGGCGTGAACCTGGGAGGCGGAGCTTGCAGTGAGCCGAGATTGCGCCACTGCACTCCAGCCTAGGCGACAGAGCGAGACTCCGTCTCAAAAAAAAAGAAAAAAAAAAAAAAGAAACTAGTATATTTTTAGGCTGGGCAAGGTGGCTCACACTTGTAATCCCACCAGTTTGGGAGGCTGAGGGAAGGGGATTGCTTGAGCCCAGCATTTCGAGACCAGACTGGGCAACATGATGAAACCCTGTCTCTACAAAAAATACAAAAAGTTAGCCAGGTGTGGTGGCATGAGCCTGTAGTCCCAGCTACTGGGGATGCTAAGGTGGGAGGATCACCTGAGCCCGGGAGATTGAGGCTATAGTGAGCCATGAGCGAGGCACTGCACTCCAGCCTAGGCAACAGAGTGAGACCTTGTCTCAAAAAAATATACATATGTGTGTGTGTATATATATATAAATTTTGTTATATTTTGCATTTCATATATTATCCAGTTTTACATTCTCACAGGATCAGCAATGACAATGGCCACCTAGTCTCCCCAGTCTGAAATGGCAAGATGATCACAGCTGTGGCTGGCAGTAAAGTACTGATATACTCACAAATCTATGAAAGATGATCATTTCAACTTGTAATCAATATCAGAATTTATGAATGAGGTTAAAAACAATTTTTTATTCTAAGTTTTCAAAATCCAGGGCAGCACATTTCAGTTCAGCCAGCTGCATTTCGAGGGGCCAGTGGCACTGTGTGGGCAGCACAGGTTAGGGGCTGAGTGTTAGATGCCATGGCTAATAGTGATGGCTTCACACAGTCAGTAATACAGTAGGAACTTAAGGCCAGCATGAAGGTGTGCATTTTAATTGGTCTTCTCAAGATATTAGTTTTGTTTTGTTCATCTTGTCAGATTAGATGAGACCTTTGCTGTTTTTTTTTCTTTTTCTTTATTTTAAATTTTACTTTAAGTTCTGGGCTACTTATGCAGAATGTGCAGGTTTGCTACATAGGTATACACATGCCATGGTGGTTTGCTGCACCTATCAACCTGCCATCTAGGTATTAAGCCCGGCATGCATTAGGTATTTGCCCTAATGCTCTCCCTCTCCTTGCCCCGCAACCGCTGACCCTTGCTGTTTTTACTGTATAGTGTGGATGAATAAGGAGGAGCTGTCTGCCTAGCTAACACTGCCAATTATGTTTGATGGACATTGTCTTTAATTCATGGTTTGGTTATTGCTAAAAATGTTTATACATACAGTCATATCTTTTTATTATGGTAAAATATATATAACATACAATTTTCCTTTTAAATCATTTTCAGGCATGTAATTAATTCAGTGGCAGTAAGTAAATTCACGTTGTTATGCAACAATCACCACCATCCATCTCTAAGAATCTTTTCATCTCGCAAAACCCAAACTCCATACTCATAAAACAACAACTCTCATTCTTCCATTCCCTTAGCCCCTGGCAACTCCCATTCTTATTTCTCTCTGTGAATTTGACTGCTATCTGTACCCGCTATAAGTGAAGTCATACAGTATTTGTCTTTTTTGACTGGCTTATTTCACTTAGCATAATGTCCTCAAGGTTCATCCGTGTTGTAGCATGTGTTAGAGTTTCCTTCCCATTTAAGGCTGAATAATATTTCTGTTGCCATAGTCCATTCTTGCATTGCTATAAAGAAATCCTGGAGACTTCGTAATTTATAAGAAAAGAGGTTTAGTTGGCTCATGGTTCTGCAGGTTGTACAGGAACCATAGCGGTGTCTGCTTCTGGGGAGGCCTCAGGAGGCATACAATCATGGCAAAAGACAAAAAGGGAGCAGGCACTTCACATGGTGAAAGCAGAAGGAATAGAGTTGCAGGTTGGGGGTGTGGGGAGGAGGAATGCCACACAATTTTAAATGACCAGATCTTGCGAGAACTTAACTCACCTTTGCAAAGACAGCACCAAGCCATAAGGGATCTGCCCCCATGATCCAAACACCTCCCACCGGGCCCCACCTCCAGCATTGGGGCTTACAATTCAACACAAAATGTGGGCAGGGACAAATATCCAAACTACATCACCTGTCTATGTACACTGCATTTTGTTTATTCATTCATCTTTTCTATGGACATTTGGGTTGCTTCCACCTTTGGGCTATTGTGAGTAATACTGCTGTGTGAACACAGGCACACAAATATCTATTAGAGTCCCCGCTTTTCTTTCTTTTCCACCAAAAGTGGAATTGCTGGATCATACAGTAATTCTATCTTTGATTCCTTCCGCAGATTTTGTACCATTTTAGATTACCACCAGCAATGCACAAGGGTTTCTGTTTCTCTCTAGCTTTGCTAATACTTTTTATTTTCTGTTTTTTAAAAATAGCCATTCTAGTGGGTGTGAAGTGGTACTTCATTGTGGTACTTCATTGATTTACATTTCCCTAATGACTAATGATGTTGACATCTTTTTATGTGCTTGTTGGCCACTTGTATGTATTCTGTACAGAAATATCTATTCAAGTTCCTTGTCTTTATTTTTTTTTTTTTAAGAAATGGGGTCTTGCTATGGTGCCCAGGCTGGACATGAACTCCTGGCCCAAACCATCTTCCTGCCTCAGTCTCTCTGGTAGTTTGGACTATAGGCATGTGCCACTGTACCCAACTTCTTTGTTCATTTTTTAGTTGGCTTGTTTGTATTTTTGTTGTTCAGTTGTAAGAGTTTCTTTATATATTCTGTATACTACATCCTTTTCAGATATATGTTTCCTCCCATTCCATAGGATCTCTTTTTTTTTTTTTTTTTTTTTTGACAGAGTCTCGTGCTGTCACCCAGGCTGGAGTATTGTGGCACAATCTCGGCTCACTGCAACCTCTGCCTCCTGGGTTCAAGCGATTCTCCTGCCTCAGCCTCCTGAGTAGCTGGGATTACAGGCACGTACCACCATGCCTGGCTAATTTTTTGTATTTTTAGTAGAGATGGGGTTTCACCATGTTAGCCAGGATGGTCTCGATCTCCTGACCTCATGATCCACCGGCCCCAGTCTTCCAAAGTGCTGGGATTACAGACGTGAGTCACCGCACCCGGCCAAGAAGGATCTCTTTTAATTTTCTCGGTAATGCCCTTTGTTGTGCAAATTTTTAAAATTTTGATGAAGCCTAATTTATCTATTTGTATGGAATTACAAGGGGCCTCATATAGATAAAAAGATCTTGAAAAAGAAGTACAAAGTTGAAGACTCATACTTCTCAATTTCAAAATCTACTACAAAGTTACAGTAAACAAAATTGGGTGGTGCTGGCATATGCACAGACATATAGAACAATGGGATAGAATTGAGAGTCCAGAAATAAACTCACCTTTATAGTTGATTGATTTTTGACAAGGGGGCTTAGACCATTCAATGGGGGGAAAAATTATCTCTTCAACAAATGGTGGTGGGATAAATGGATATCTACATGTAAAATAATGAAGTTGGACACCTACCTCACACCATATATAAGAATTAACTCAAATAGATCAATGACCTAAACATAAGAACTGAAACCATAAAACTGTTAAGAGAAACATAGGCGTAAACCTTCATGACCTTGGATTCAGTAATGGATTCTCAAACGACACCAAAAGCATGAGAAACAAAATAATTCATGATTGTTTGAAAGACAAACGACACCAAAAGCATGAGAAACAAAATAATTCATGATTGTTTGAAAGAATCATTTTTTGGACCTTGCCAATTTTGTAAACTTTTAGGTGGCTAACACTAGAAATTCACCTAACCAAGAATACATAGGTAGCCCACGGGCTGACAGTGAATTAAATAGTCTGAGCTGCACACAGTAGCGCATCAAGCCCTCATAACTGGCATCAAATACTTTATTTTCCGTACATGCAGATTCATGTGCTCAAGTTGACTTTATCTTTGTGTAACTATTTCCCTGCAGAGGTTAGCATGCTGCATCGGTCATTGGTCACCAGTCCCTTGACCAAGACAACAATCTTGCTTGTTATTCACATGATTTTCCTTCTTGTTTTCCTTACTCACATAGAAAATGAATAAATCAGAAAATGCCCAAAATGTAGTTAGGCTCTGGGCAGTCTTAAAAGTGTCATTAAGCGGCCGGGCGTGGTGGCTCACGCCTATAATCCCAACACTTTGGGAGGCTGAGGCAGGTGGTGGTGCCCGCCTGTAGTCCCAGCTACTCGGGAGGCTGAGGCAGGAGATTCGCTTGAACCCGGGAGGCCGAAGAGGTTGCAGGGAGCTGAGATCGCACCATTGCACTCCAGCCTGGTGACACAGTGAGACTCCGTCCCCCCCCCCCGCAAAAAAAGTGTCATTAAGTATATTTTATTTGGCTCTTTGGAATTTTTGGCCATCATATGTTCCCCAAATGAAATTGTTCTAGACAAATATAAGTGAAACTTATTTGTATACTTAAGCTGTGGGCTTATTGGCCTCTTGAATATGAAACCTTAAAAATAATTTATGCTACCCCCGCCATTCCAAGAAGTGCCCCCATTTATCTCCACTGACTTCATTCTTGCAGGTAGTATGCATCTTGAAATGAGCATCTGAGACCCTCTGGATGTGTCTTTTGCTTCTGTACCTGCCCCACTGCCAGGGAAGTTGTCTTTATAACACTGCAACACAAGATTCCTGGAAAAGCATTCTGCTTTTCTGGATAAAGTTGAGCCATGGATGTTTAAGTCTCTTTTATGATCAAATATTTCCCACTAACAAATCTATCATTTTTTAGATTCAGGTAAGAAGGAATATAAAGTAAACATTTATTTAAATCAAGATTCTAAAAATATATAAAAGTACACTTTCCTACCTAAAGAATTTACAATTTGTTGATTGTTGTTTCTTAATGACCATTATTCACCTTGTATTATTAAGAGTTTTAAGGGGCTCTCACGTACCAACTTCAAATATAAGATTTGTTTAAAGCTAATAACATTTCACAGAAACCAAGTCAGTAATTGAGCAGAGACAATCTGTATAAACCTTTTAGCTTCGTAAACCTTTTAGCTTAGGCTGTAGATAGAACATTTAGGGCAGAATAGTACACTAAATTATCAACCTTTTCCAAACATTTACTCTTAAAGATCCGAATTCTTCCAATGTATAATTTTCCCTCTAGTTTTGACTGTTTGTTTAGACAGGGTCTCATTGTATCACCCAGGTTGGTCTTGGGTTCAAGCAATCCTCCTGCTTCAGCCTCCCAAATAGCTGGAGTTACAGGTGTGTGTCACCATGCCCAGCTCCATAACTGTGTTTTGAAGCGGGATTAATTTAGGGCATAATACAGATAAAGGCTGTGGGTTTGTTTTGCCTGAGATCATGCTTCTATCTCATTCACAAGAACTCAAGTTTCTTCTAAAATATTATTGAATGGGAAACTTGTGTCACTCAGCAAATCAAAATGCATTTTCCCTGAATCTAGGCCCTATAGGCCTAATACTGATTTTCACTGCCTAGGAGGTCTCATTTTGAATTCTTGACATATATTTTTGTACTTTATGCACTTTGGGATGGAATTTTTTTTAATTTTCTTAATCCTTTCCTTCCTCTATCTGTCTATGTATAAGCTTTTTTGGAGTATAAGGGAGTGTTGAGACAGTTTAGCTCAACCAAGTTCAAGAAAAGGAAAATAACAGGGGTGTGTATCAAATCATCCCAGCCTTCCCATTCAGGGGATGGCCTGTCGATAAACAGAACTGCACATCTTCAAGAGTATTCACACTCCAGCTACCTCTCCCAGCCAATGTGATGATTCTTTCATAAATCAAATGGAGAACCAGAGACCAGCAGACATTTGGGGAAACGAGCAGATGAAAAAGAAGGATTAAAATGAACAAACAGAGACACAGAGAGCTCGGATAAGCAAGGAGAACAGCCACAACCAATGACAATGAGCATTCTCATTGAAATTCAGCATGGTATCACATTTCCTAAGATAAGAAACTACTTCTATGAAAAAGGGAAAATCAGAGTACAAGAAAGGTTATTAAAAATAGAAGATGCTGGAGAAATCGAGAATAGGTACAATCAATCCATCATCTAATAGAAGCTTCAGAAAGAGAAAAGATATAGGGGTTGGAATGTTGTAATTTTTAAAAATAGAAGAAAGTGTCCCCAGGCTTTGGGAAAAATTGGGTTTTTATCCCTTCTCTCCCCCTCCAGCCCTCAAAAAGCAATTTCGAATGGATCCTTGTGAATCTTCATAACTCCAAGGTTAAAGAGAAAACTCTAACTCTTCCAAAGAGAAAGGAAAAACACAAATTTCTTACAAAGGAAAGATAATCATACTGGCTTTGGATTTTACATTAACAAGCCTGGATGCTAAACTTAAAAATGAAATAACGTATGAAGAAGAAAGAATTTGAACTTGGGCTGCATTCAGGACTCTATCAATCAAGTGAGAGGCCATGAATTCAGAA
Source organism: Pongo pygmaeus (assembly GCF_028885625.2). Lineage (NCBI taxonomy): Eukaryota > Metazoa > Chordata > Mammalia > Primates > Hominidae > Pongo > Pongo pygmaeus. Next base: position 80,150,664 of record NC_072386.2, read on the forward strand.
ATTTTAATGCCATCTAAAATAATTTATTAGTATCGTTTATACCAGCACATGAAATGGCTGAAAGGAGACAAATTGAAATACCAAAATTAGCAGCTAAGAGTTAGAGGGAAAAAAAAAAAAAAAACTCCAGAAAAAAGTAAGATCCAAATGTTACTGACAGAAAATTATTCTTCAATTAGCAAAGTTTGATGAAAGAAGATTATTCTTCTCTCAGTGGGTCCAGTCCTACTACCTACTCTCCTGCAGTGAAAAATAGTTACAGAATCCTATTAATGTTCTTTATTGATAGGGTATGTATGTATGTATGTATGTATGTATGTATTTATTTATTTATTTGAGACAGGGTCTTGCTCTGCTGCCCAGGCTGGAGTGCAGTGGTGTGATCACAGCTCACTGCAACCTCACATTCCTGGGCTGAAGAGATCCTCCTGCCTCAGCCTCTTGAGTAGCTACTATCACAAGTGTGTGCTATCATGCCTAGCTTACTTTTGTATTTTTTGTACATACGGTGTCTTGCTATGTTTCCCAGGCTGATCTCGAACTCCTGACCTCAAGCAATCCTCCTGCCTCAGCCTCCTAAATGCTGGAATTATAGGCATGAGCCACTGCACCCGGCCTTTTGGTAGGATTTAGAAAAAGGCTGTGGCAAAGCACAGAACACATATATATTTTGAACAAACTATAAATAACATAGCTGGAAATCTTAAATGCTGATACGTACTTTATTTTTCTTATAACAAAAATCAGGGTAGTGGAGGAAAGAATGTCATTGTGTTAATTTTGTAGATAGATATGGTCCAAAGTCAGTAAGTCAAGATGCAAAGATCTGTTATTCAAACAATAAGTGCCTGATTTAAAATTATAATTGTGGACATCAGAAGATGATGACTAAGTTCTCATTCTTTTAAACAGTTGTTATTTCTGAAAAGAGAAACTGGGGGGCTCCTGAATGAAGGGGACTGGCTATGCATAAGAGAACATTTTATAATCGCCTTACATTTTTTAACCAAATACATGCATTGTGTCAATTTTTTTTTTGTTTTAAAGTGTACTTTTATAAAAAATTATTAAAATGCAATCAGGCTTTCTCCTGCTCTCTTTGTGAGTTGAGTGATTTGGCTTGGTCTGGGCAGCTTTAATTTGCGCTTCTGAACTAACACCTGCCCTCTCTTCTCTCCTTGCTCCCCTCCTTGAAGATGGACCTGCCATTTTCATCCTAGACCCCAGTGACTCCTGCTTCCTTGAAGATTTGCTCTATCAGTCATCCATCACCAGATCTATACAGAATCTTTCCTACCGCTCTAAACCTGCATTACCTTATACTAGTCATTCTTTCTCCTTTCCTTAATCTCCACATTTATTTCAAGAGAAATCTACATTTCTTGTCTTTCTAGCCATCTCTTCCATTTCCATCATTCCCAGGCCTATTGCAACATAACTTCTATTCCCTTCACACCCCCCAATGTCACTTAACTAAAATTTTCTCAGTCTTTATTTAACCTCTGCTTTGTGAAATCAAAGATTTACTTTCTATTTCTATCATACTTGATCTCACAACATTCTTATTCCTCTAACTGGGATCTGAAAATGTATCCTATTGGATTTTTGAGTTTTCAAAGATTTTTTAAATTTGAAATTTTATTTTCATGATAACTTTAAATGAATAAGATAGGATAATCTAAATAATGGCCATATAACAACAATGTTAACATCTGTGTAACCACCACCCACATCAAGATATGTAATATTTCCAGCACCCAGCAGGCCACTGTCAGGTTCAAAGAGCTTGTTGTATGTATCATTTTTTGTATTGTTTTCTCTTTTTTTCTTTACTTTTTTTTTGAGACGGCGGAGTCTCACTCTGTCGCAGAGGCTGGAGTGCAGTTGCGTGATCTCTGCTCCTGGGTTCAAGCAATTCTCGTGCCTTAGTCACCTGAATAACTGGGATTACAGGCACACACCACAACGCCTGGGTAATTTTTTGTATTTTTACTAGAGACGGGTTTCACCATGTTGTGCAGGCTGTTCTTGAACTCCTGGTCTCAAGTGATCCACCTGCCTCAGCCTCCCAAAGTGTTGGGATTACAGGCATGAGCCACTGTGCCCAGCCTGTATTGCTTTTTCTTAAGGTATTAATATGTTCATTTAGGGTACTGTTTTTCATGGTATGAATATTTCAGGGTTTGTTCATCTTCTACTGTGAATATTTGGGATATTTCAATTATTTGCCTAGTAGAAATAAAGCTGAGGTCTGTTACCTTTAACAGGTTATTTCTCATAGTGGGGTCTGTGACCCGATGCTCTATATGTGTGAATCATTTTCAGTAGATAATGGACTATATGCAGTGGATTACTGGCTCTCCTCATGTCTGTTTTTAAGTAAAAGTTGTATTGAGATATAATTCCCCCATTAAAGTGTACATTTCAGCGGTTTTTAGTACATTCACAGGGTTTTACAGTACAGCCATTACCACTGTTTTAGAACACTTCATTTTCCCCAAAGAAACCTTGTACCTATTATCAGTTACTTCTTGTTTTCCCCCAGTGCCTACTCCACCCCATCGCTAGGCAACCACAAATACCCTTTCTGTATATTTGCAATTCTGAATGTTTCATATAATGGAACCATACAGTATGTGTGGTCTTTTGCTACTGGCTTCTTTTACTTGCCATAATATTTTCAGGATTTATCCGTGTTGCAGTATGTACCAGTTCCTTTTTCTTGATGAATAATATTTCATTGAATGGATAGATCACATTTTACTTATCCATTCATTAGTTACAAACATTTGTGCTGTTTCCACTTTTTGGCTATTATGCTTAATATTGCTATGAGTATCATTGTATAAATTTTTGTGTGGCTATGTGTTTTTATTTATCGTGAGTATATACAAAGGAGGGGAATTGCTGGGTCATACTATAATTCTGTTTAACCTTTTGAGGAACTGCTAGAATTTTTTCCAAAACAGCAATATCATTTTACATTTTGGCCAGCAATGCACAATGCGCAAGGGTTCAAATGTTCCTACAGCCTTGCCAACATTTGTTATTTTCTGGGTTTGTTTTTTGTTGTTGTTGATTATAACCATCCAAGTGGGTATGAAGTAGTACTTTATAGTTTTTTTTGTTTTGTTTTGTTTGTGAGACTGAGTTTCGCTCTTGTCACCCAGGCTGTAATGAAATGGCGCGATCTTAGCTCAGTGCCACCTCTGCCTCCTGGGTTCAAGCGATTCTCCTGCCTCAGCCTCCTGATAACTGGGATTACAGGTGCCTGCCACCATACCTGGTTAATTTTTTTTGTATTTTCAGTAGAGACGGGGTTTCACCATGTTGGCCAGGCTGGTCTTGAACTCCTGACCTCAGGTGATCCACCTGCTTCGATCTCCTAATACGCTGGGATTACCGGCATGAGCCACCGCCCCCAGCCTTTGTTTTGTTTTTTGAGACGAGTCAGAGTCTCACTCTGTTGCTAGGCTGGAGTGCAGTGGTGAGATCTTGGCTCACTGCAACCTCTGCCTCCCAGGTTCAAGCGATTCTCCTGCCTCAGCCTCCTGAGTAGCTGGGACTACAAGCATGCGCCACCATGCCCATCATGTTGGCTAGGTTTCATCATGTTGGCTAGGTTTCATCACGTTGGCTAGGTTTCATCATGTTGGCTAGGATGGTCTTGATCTCTTGACCTTGTGATCTGCCTGCCTCAGCCTCCCAAGTGATGGGATTACAGGCTTGTTATAGTTTTGATTTGCACTTCCCTGGTGACTATTATGTTGAGTATCTTTTCATGTTATTGACTTATTGAGTATCTTTCATGTTATTGACTTATTATTATTTGTATATCTTCTTATTGACTATTAAATATAGTCAATATATCCATATATCTTCTTTTGAGAAATGTCTTTTTAAGTCTTTTGCCCATTTCTGATTGAGTTGTTTTGTTGTTGTTGAATTGTAGAAGTTCTTTGTATATACTAGAACTAGTCCCTTATCAGATATATGATTTATAACAATACTCACTTATTCTGTGGGTTACTTCTTTCTTGATTGTGTCCTTTAGTTTTGATGAAGTCAGATTTACCTAGTTTTAATCTTGTTGCTCATACTTTTGGTGTGACATCTAAGAAAACTGTTTACTCCAAGGTCATCAAGGTTTATACCTATGTTTTCTTCTAAGAGTTTTATAGTTTTAGCTCTTATATTTAGGTATTTGATCTATTTTGAGTCAGTTTTATGTATGGTGTGAGGAAGAGGTGCTCCCCTTATTCTTTTACCTGTTTCAGCATCATTTGTTGAAAAGACTATTCCTTCTCCCTTTTGAATTGAATTTTATTGGCACCCTTGTCAAAAAACAATTCACTGTAAATATGAGGGTTTATTTCTGGACTCTGAATTCTATTCTGTTCATCTATCTGTGTATCCTGTGTTAGTACCACAATTTCTTGATGTATTATATCCTTGTCGTGAGTTTGAAATCAGGAAGTATGGGTCTGCCAGCTTTTTCACTTTTAATTTTTCAACATTGTTTTGACTATTCTGGGTCTCTTGAATTTTTATATAAATTTTTGGATCGGTTGGTCATTTTCTGCAGAGTAGCTAGTGGGATGCTTTTAAGAATTGCATTGAATCTGTAGGTGATTCCTGGAAATACTGCTATCTTAGCAGTATAAGTCCTCTGATACATGACATGGGGTGTTTTTCCATTTATTCGTGTCTTCAATTTCTTTCAACCATGTTTGTAATTTCCAGATATGTTTTGCATCTTTTGTTAAATTTATTCCTAAGTATCCTACTCTTTTTGATGCTATTATAAATTGAGTTATTTTCTTAAATTTCATTTTCAGATTGTTCATTGCAAGTGTATAGAAATACAGTTGGTTCTTTATATGAATGTTGTATTCTGAAATCTTATTGAATGAGTTTAATAGCTAGTTGCCCTCTTGTTGAGTTTTTCTCCTTGTCCATCATACTGCTCCTTTATAAACCCCTTGTCTGCATAGTCCTTCTTGAATGTAGCCAAAAAACTATGTGCTGAGAGCTGTTCAAGTGCTTGATTGCATTGTGTTACTCCCCACATTAGTCTCATAAACAACGTGGCATTATTATATCCATTTCCTAGCTAAGGCAACTCAAATGCAGAAAGTTTAAGTAACTTGCCAAGTTGTCTCAATAGCATATAACAGATTGGGCATGTGGTATTCTCCTTTCATTCTACATGCTCTCTCCCTGGAGAATTTTTGTTTATTATAGCGCTGTTTGTGTATGAATGGTATCCAGATATTTATCACTAGATGAGACCTGTCTGCTGAGCTTTCACACTAAATCCCAATCACCTACCAGATATCCCCCCCATTTGTCCCATAAACCTGACCCAGTCACAGTTCCTTTCTCCTTGTTGTTTACTGTCATTTCTCTAAAGCTGCTTCTCTCTTCTGCCTTTTATCTTGATTGATGGTGAGTGCCACCAATCAAGTGAATTTGCTCCCCCAAATTCACTCCTGGATGCCAGTTTACACAAGCTGTCTACCATGGCATGAGCATTAGCTCTATTTCCTCCATTTATTCCTTCCTATGAAGTTCTTTCTTCTGACTAACAGGCCTTTCATCACTTCGCCATCTGGCAAGTTTCAGCCCTCTGTGAAATGCTTCCTGAGGGCTCCAGCCAGAGCTAGATTCCCCACTAGGTTCTTATCCTGCCTTTGTTGATAACTAGATCACAGCATCTGCAAAGTGGGGCGTAATGTATACTTTCCTATGCTTGTCCCCTCTCTAATGCTATGAGTGCTGTTGGGTAAGCACTGAGTTTGCACAGTATCTAGAAGACATTTTATAAATGCTTGTGAAATAAATGAATGGTTCTGACATGGAAGAAAATAGTTTACAGTTTTTTTTTTTTTTTTTGAGATGGAGTCTTGCTCTGTCACCCAGGCTGGAGTGCAGTGGCATGGTCTCAGCTCACTGCCACCTCCACCTCCCAGGTTCAAGTGGTTCTCCACAGTCTAGGTTTTTGTTAGTGAGTTGAAGATCACTATGGAGTTATTGTCCCAGGCCTATCTCATAAATGCACTTTGAACTTTATACCCCTTCAACTTTCTGACTCTTGTTCATCTTTCAGATTCATGCTTCCATGTCACCTCCTTAGTGAAATTCTTCCTGATATCTCAAATTTCATGAAATTCCTTCAGACCTCTCTTTTGCAGCACTTGCTATAATTTATTAAATATTTATGAAGTTATCTTTTGGATTGATGTCTGCTTTACTTGATTCTGAGTTTCATGAGAATAGAGATCCTTCCTTAAGTCTGTCCTCTGTACAGTTGTTTCCTGGCCCCTTGTCCATAGCCTGGTTTAGTGGAAGCTCAATGGATATTTCTCTGGGTAAATGAATAATTGTAGCCATGAATACTTTATTTTATGTTTAGCATTTACTTCCTATGTGTTCGTTGCCAGTTTAATAATGGAGACACCTTAACATAGCTGACCACATATTCAGCAAACTCATAAAGAATGTGTGTGCTGTGAACCAAGAGATCTTTGAGATATATTGGGATGCAGAACTTGTTAAGATATGTTCTCTTCCAGCTAGATGCTTATGCTCTAGTCTGGAGCTACATAACCATAATACAAGGCAAAACAGAGTGAGGAAACTCCCTTCTAAGCAAAAAGAGAGCTTCATTCTAAGGATATAGAAAGAAGCTTAACATTAGATTCCGCTGGCCATTTTCTATGGTTTAAATGTGTTCCCTAAAAGTGCATGTGTTAGAAATGTAATCTTCAAATGTGTATGTTCATGGTATTTGGAAGTGGGGCTTTTAGGAATAGATGAGGTCATGAGGAGGCTGGGCAATGCCTGTCATGGCATCAGTGGCTTTATAAGACAAGGAGAGAGACCCTAGCTGACATGCTTGCTCTCTCTCATCATGCCATGCGCTCCACTATGTTATGAGGCAACAAAAGGCTCTCACCAGATCCAGCTTCTTCATATTGGACTTACCATCCTCCAGAACTGTAAGAAATAGATTGCTTTTAAAATTATTTCATCTGAGGTATTCTGTTATAGCGACAGAAAACAAACTAAGACATGATTGAGTTTTTAAAAAAAATTGTGGAACAATTTGTCACAATGCTTCACCCTTGAATTAATCATAATTATCTCATAAGCATTTAATAAACTTCATCAAACTCCTAAGCAGACTCTTCTGCCATCTTTTGGTGTTAATGAACTTCCTAACAGTCTTTTATATTTTCTGTTAGCAATGATGTTTCCTTAGTTTCTTGGAGGGTTTGGGATTCCAAAGTGCATGCAAGAACAGCTGAGTATTGAATTGAGCAGATTTGTAGGCAGACGCACAAGGCAAAATGAGAAGGTGGGATGCCTCGGTCCAGGGCTTTGACCTGATGTTCTGTCTGTCAGGAGAACATATTCACTGCACAAACACATTTCCTTCCATTGGTAGTTATGTTTAATATTTTTACTGGACTCTAAAACTGATTTTCTTCAGTAAAGCTTTTTATTGTTTTTCCAAGGTTGCCCTAAAACTAGAAAGGTGAAAAGTCAGCACAATGCCTGCTTGCAGAAAAGAATGAATTCCGTGCTTCACATTACCATGTTACTTACCAACTTCAGTTTTAAAAATGTATCCAAATTGTGTAATTCTCTATTTTATTTGGTGGTATATGTCCTTCCTTACCAAAGAAGGTACAGAATGAAAAAATTTTGATAGGTTGTAAATTAAGAAGGCACATCTACACATCCCTGAATAAAAATAAATATTAGACTAGGGGTGAAGTTTGTGATGAAGAGTTGCTGCGTTCTCCTCGTTTTTAATGACCCTTAAAAAGTAGTTTATGCTACTATCCTGGTAATACCTGAATCCTTATGTTTCTTAAAAATAAAGCTTGTATAATCATCTTAATTTTGATGAATGAAATGACTATCCACACTTATTAGTTAACTCTTCATGCTTAATGGAGACAATCTATAATATGGCCTGAGTAATGCCCAAGTCACTGGGACCAGCTCTGTCTACAGACAGCCTATGGGATGGGCATTGACATCCACAATGCTTTGGTTGTATCCTAGCCTTCCCTCTTATTGCTGTGTAACATCAGAGACATTCCATTCCCGATTTCTTCCTTGTTTCCAGTTTCATCATTGTACAACAGAGCTAATGGCACCAACTTCTGCAGAGTGGTGAGGATTTCATGAGTTAATATAAACACTGAATAAATATTAAGAACATCGTTTTCCCTCACTCATCTCCCTCTCCCAGTATTTGTTCACACACACACACACACACACACACACACACACACACACATTATGATGACCAGTATATTGGGTACTCAGCACTTCAGGTAAAACAGCAAAGATATGCTGCTGTTGATGATGGTGATGTGTGTGGGCATATGTGTGTCTGTGTTTTTTGGGGGGTGGTTAATTTATCTGCTCATTGCCTTTCCTTGTTGCTGCCTCTCGGGCTCACTTTGCATCTTTTCCCTGAACTTAGGGCCTATGTGGGAGCAAAGATGCTCATTGCCATGGTCCAATAAAGAGAAACAGATGGGCTCCAGTGAGCCCTTGAATAGATCGTCTGTCCTTTTGAAAACGGCGGATTGACCAAATTTATTGGATTTAGAATTGTCGCTATTTTAAATGTTATCACCTCCCATTTTTAAGCTATCAAAAAAGGGTAGAGCCATCCTTATTAATGTTTTTATATTTTAATTATTAATTCTCTCAAACATCTGGTTCCTTTGCTAGGTGCGTCCTGGCTGAGAGTTGGAGCTCTCCAGCAACATGCCTGAGCAGAGTAACGATTACCGGGTGGCCGTGTTTGGGGCTGGCGGTGTTGGCAAGAGCTCCCTGGTGTTGAGGTTTGTGAAAGGCACATTCCGGGAGAGCTACATCCCGACGGTGGAAGACACCTACCGGCAAGTGATCAGCTGCGACAAGAGCATATGCACATTGCAGATCACCGACACGACGGGGAGCCACCAGTTCCCGGCCATGCAGCGGCTGTCCATCTCCAAAGGGCACGCCTTCATCCTGGTGTACTCCATTACCAGCCGGCAGTCCTTGGAGGAGCTCAAGCCCATCTACGAACAAATCTGCGAGATCAAAGGGGACGTGGAGAGCATCCCCATCATGCTGGTGGGGAACAAGTGTGACGAGAGCCCCAGCCGCGAGGTGCAGAGCAGCGAGGCGGAGGCCTTGGCCCGCACATGGAAGTGCGCCTTCATGGAGACCTCAGCCAAGCTCAACCATAACGTGAAGGAGCTTTTCCAGGAGCTGCTCAACCTGGAGAAGCGCAGGACCGTGAGTCTCCAGATCGACGGGAAAAAGAGCAAGCAGCAGAAAAGGAAAGAGAAGCTCAAAGGCAAGTGCGTGATCATGTGAAGGCCCTTCCTGCGGGAGGAGCAGCTGTGTGTCCCCGGCACCTCACTCCCCCGAAATGAAACCCACCGTCGTCAGGGTAGCATGTATAATGCCCACGTGTTAAACATTGCATTTAATCGAGATGCGTCCTGTTGTCCTTAAGAGGGCATTTCACACCACCAACAGCAAGCCACCCCCTCTGGAGTCACAGAATCTGCCAGGCGGTTCAAGTGAAAACCAACACGCTCAGCATCCCCGAGAACTGAGAGGTGCCAGCAATTGCTGAAGGTGGTGATGAACACCCGAAGGTGGGAGGAAGGACTGGTACCCACAAAGCAACATGTACCGAAAGGACTAAATGTCATCTACGTGCATGTGAGAGCGTGTTAACCCAGAGCTACCTGCACCAACCCCAGACAGAAGCCAATCACATCTTTGGGGGAGGGGAGGGGCAGGAAGAGGTGAGAAGATCAGGTGGTCCAAAGTGGACCACACTTGGTCCATTTTACACTTTTTTAAAGGAGATTAAAAAACACAGCCTCTCCCCCAAAGGGTGTTCATTCTTAATTCCCACCTGGCCTGTTAGGAGCCTTGCTACCCTGAGGGGATGTGTTCACCTTACCTAGACCTAGTTAGGAAGTATCATTTTAAGCTATTAGAGTATTTATCTTCATGTGCAGGGATAAGTGCACTAATAGTGTGCTGCTCTGTCGGAAGTTCTTCAGTTTTTAAGTTAGGATATCGTGACAGTATTAATACATCGCAATAATGTTCCTGTGTGTTATACATCGAGGGTTTTAGAAATGTGATTTTCTTCTTTTGACCTGTGAGGAGTATAACTTCTTTCAGCCCTCAGATTTTAAATACAAGCAAATAAACTCGCTATTTTTAGATGTTTTTTTCCTCCAAAGTGGTTTTCTTCTCTTAAATAACTCGATCTGTACCCAGCTGGGTAGCAGCCAGCAAAGGCCATCAGACAACCAGAAGCACATCCGTTTTTGTAGTGTCACAAACGTGTATATGCCACACTTTGCACCTTAATGAAATACTTTGAAACAGAAGTTATTCACTGTGTTTTTGATGATCTATCTGTATTGGAAATATATTCCTGGAAAATGCATTTAAGTAATAGTAAATTCTCTTGCATGTTCCATTATACGTGTCTTCTAAGAGCTGTTCAATACAGTATTCACTCTAGTAACAATTATCTTTTTCTCTTAATGATTTTGTGTGCATCTTTAATCTTTCAAGCCAAATTACAGCCATTTCAGGTTTCCTGTGTTAGCTTGGGGATAGGATGGTGGCTGGAGACAGGCAGGCTTCTCTGCCCTGGGAAGAGCGCACTCAGCTTAATTGCTCTGCCATCATAGAGCCTGGTTGGACTTGGCTTCCTGAAAACTCCCACTGATAGTGCCTGTTAGATCTCCTGTTTGTTTCAGTTGGCAGAACATTTACTGGACCCAACTGTGGCATCATCCTCTCAGCAATCTTCCTGTCACCCGCCTGGCAGGCAGAAGAAGCTGCAGTCCCACATGGGCCTGCCTTGGGGGGTGGGGGCTGCCTGGCTGTTGGGTGGCAGTGTCAGCACAGGCAGGGCTTAAGTTCGGGATGTTTGACCAGGCCACATCCTGCAACCGCTGTTTCTCCTGTCCCTCCGGTGCAGGGCTTGTAGCAGCAGCAGTGTGGCCATCGCCATCCCCCAAAGCACACTTGCTCTCTCAATATGTCCTAGTTTTCTTTAGTCTTTTCTGGTTCAGTTCCCTTGTCCTGATCTCATCCTCTCTGGTCTCCCAGTAACTCACCCTTGGGATGTGTTTAGAGCGTGGGAGGTGCCTTTGAGAACTGCTTGACTCCATGATCTCCTAGAACAAAACCGCCCTGACTTTACAGGGGGAACACTCATGCTGAGCTGAGAAAGCAGAGAAGTGGCGTGGGAGCCAGCTGGGGGTGCAGAGCATTTGGGCCAGTCCCGTGGCCCCCTTCAAATTCCTCAAGCAGGATTGTTCTGTTCTAGAAAGCTGTTGCACAGCATTCGCAATGAGATCTTTAGTTGGCGGATTTTCTGGAACATTTGTTTTTCAACTTGTCCCGACATTTTTTTTCTGTTTCTATTCTGAGAGAGAGATGATCAAGTTTTAATTTGGGTATAGGTTAAATGGAAGAAGAAACAGAACTTCATGGCCAAAATAGACGTATAGATTTTGATTGGGTTCTTTGCTAACAGTAGAATGCGATCTTTGCCACTGACTGTAGTGTTAATAAGGCTTTTAATGTGAGATATTCCTGCAAACCATCCCATTTCTACTGATTGTAAGTCAGAATTTCTTTTATCCCTTTCAAATCAGTTTCTACATGTTTAAGTGTTTAGGGCTTCATCAGCATGAGAAGTTTGTAATTACTGAAAGTCTGATTTCATTCAGGACACATTTTTTTCCTTCATATTTTGCCTGTGAATTTATAGGCTAGGAAGGCTATTGAAGCCTCAATTATGGGTCTTCATTTTGAGATCATTTTCTATGAGCTGAACTGAGGATATCAATGGTTATCTCAAAATCGTCTTTTAGGAGCTCCCCAATTGACTCAGGGTTTGAGGAGTTAGTATCACAGAATCAGATTTTTTTAAAACATTTGTATGTTTCCATTCCCAAATATGTAGCTGTGGTTCTTGAAAACACGTCCTACATTGCATATGGGCACAGCAGTTTTTGACCCAGGCAGAATAAGTTAATATTTAATTAAATATTGCTTTGAAGATGGCGCTCTGGGCATGAGCATGGGGCTCCATGACTTCCCTTCTATCCCCATGAGCCCCTCCTCCATCCAGCGACAAGCCATGGGCATGCATTCAATGCAGCAAGACCAACACAAAAGCAATATTGAATTGTTCATTCTATCTAAAATTACATGTATATAAAATATATAATTTATCTTCCTGCATTTTTGAAGTATAAAGTCATAAATTGTACATATCTGTAAGCTAGTATATTTGTTTCCCTGTTTGTAATATTTAAGAAATGCTCAGTCTTTGTAGAACAAAAATGTATTAAATATTTTAAAAATTTCTCTGTGATACTTAATTTTTTTCCCCAAAATTTGTAATGTGTTGCTTCTACATAAGTTCTCTGGAAATATCTACAACTAATAGGACACATGTAAATCTTTGAAGACACATCCTGGAATTCATACCCCACAAGGACAGTGTGTATACAAAGTATTTGCAGAGCATGACTTTTATATGTGTGGGATATCAATGTGTATATTTATATTTAAAGTGTATTTATTGTTACAAGTCTATTCTCTATTATATTTTATTTACTCTGCAGTTATAAAAACCACCCTTGCATACAAGTTTCTAGTTGCCAATGATGTTCTGGAAATAATGGGAGATATTACAATAAAGCTACAGTTATGACACCCTGGCTGGAAGGTGGTGCTATTTCTTAAGGGGTTAGCTGGTCTAGGATGACCTCGACTTGGTGACTCCTCAGCGGCTGTTATGTGCTTATGACCACAATAGGAGGGTATCAGGCTCTGTGCAGAACTAGCATAGGCAATAGTAGCTCACCCTGGGGTGTCCCGTGAAACTTTCCCATTGCTCTCTGTCACTGGGTGGAAATGAAGCCGAAGCTCCAGACAGGTTAAGGTGAGAGGGAAGGAGTAGGGCAGGGCCTTACTTGTGTCAAAATAGAAGAAGTGAAGACAAACTCCCTTCTCTTTTTTTTTAATCCTGCTTTCCTCCACAACCCCAGGCTATTAAATTGTAAACCAAATATAAAATTCTAAGCCCCCCAACTGACTGATGGATGCTCCCCTTGGCCAAGGGCATTCCAAAGTTAAAAACTAGTTCAGGCCATGATGGGAAGTGGGGATCAGACGTGCCTCATTTATCCTCCTTCTCTTGGAATTCAGGCACAACTGACCAGCATTAACATTAAAACATCTGAAGAATGATAGACTGTTTGGGTCTGGTAAGAGGCATTTCCTTCTATTGATTCTTTCTGCATAATAGGAACCTTGGTTCCCTAAGCCCTTATCTTAATCCAGACTTTCCCTTCTATTGACTCCAGTCTTTAGATAATAATCTAACTGTTTCAACCAATAGCCAATTAGAAAATTCTTGAATCTACCTATGACCTGGAAGCCCGCACTTTGAGTTATCCCACCTTTCTGGACCAAACCAGTGTACCTCTTACATGTATTCATTGATGTCTTATGTCTTGCTAAAATGTATAAAATGAAGCTGTAGCCAGATCACCTTGGGCACATGTTCTCAGGATCTCCTGGGGTTGTGTCTAGGGTCATTAGTCACTCGTATTAGGCTCAGAATAAATGTCTTCAAAAATTTTATAGAGTGATTCTTTTCATTGACAAAATGATGGTGTTAAGTCTGGGACAAGCCAATGCCTGAGACATGGGGTTGCAGCAGAGCAAGAGGTTTAATTGTAGGGTCACCCAATGAGGAGATAGGAGGAAACCTCAAATCCATCTCCCAGAGGGCTGTGGGGCTAGCGATTTTGAGGGTTTTGGAGTGGGCCACAGCGTGAAGTGTGGAAATCATTGATTGGTCAAAGAATATCGGGTGAAGTTGTGGGATGAGGATGAAGAAGCTGCAGTCTCATGCTGATCCCATCCTTCCGTGGGGTCTTCAAATTGGGCGCTGGAATTTGGGGGCTGAAAAAATCTTAAGTGATCCTTAAACAAAAGCCTTATGATTCTAAGGTCAGAGGTCCTGTCTAAGGGAACAACAGGGATGCAGATCAATTCTTAAACCATCTTATAACCTTAATGCCAGAAATCTTATCTACAGGAACAAAGAGATACAAATGGTCAGGATCTAGTGCTACGTGACTTTTAGCAACAAGGAAGTAGGCCAAAGTGCAGCCTGATTAATGCTTAATTGTTATTCTATTTCTATCCGGAACCCGGCATGCCATTCTTGTCAACCCTGTGGGGACAGTTTCTGCCCTAGCATTGTTGCTAAGTACTGCTTCTGTTTGGTCTTTATTTGTCTTTTTCCATACTAATTGTAAAATAAAACTTAATTTTGATGATGCAGGAAAAACCTATCAAACGCTAAAAACAAAATCCCACTCTGCAACGGAATGGCTAAGTGACACTGGGGAGGTTCTTGCCCTCTTAGTGCTTCTGCAAAATGGGAATGATTAACGTCTGCAGGGTGGTGGCCCTGAGGGTTAAGTTAATGATAAGCACAAAGCACAGAGCTGGCTTGTCACATATTGAGCTTTCAGAGGAAACATACAAAAATCTGCCCACTATGTAGCATTCTATCTGGAAGGTTGGTGGCAACGTGAAAATCAAACTACCCAAGTACAAAAACCACCAGAAACTTCCGCTTCTTTCAGCCTCTTCATCAACAGCTTTCCAGGTCTTGCTGTCTGCATGCCCCTCCCTACTACAACCCTCCGCCCAGCTTCAGGTCATCATTGCAACATTAGTCAGGGCTCCCATTTACGGAGATAATGACAATCAGTCAACCCTATTATGTACCATTAAAGGGTATTCTGGTGCTTATCAAACTTTAATGTGCAAATGAAGTACTTCAGGGTCTTGTGATTCCATAGCCTCTGAGGCAGTGGGGCTGAGTGGGGCCCGGGAGTCTGCATTTCTATCAGGCCCCTAGGTGATGTCCCTGCTTCTGGTCCGAGACCACACTTTGACATGCAAGGCTGTAATCTACTTGCTCTTTAGTTTTGTTGCACGTGAGAATCGCTTGGTAAAGAAGTTTTGCAAACTATTGATAACCAGACTGCCTACCCCTCACAGAAACTGTGTGTTAGTAGGTAATTTTGATATGGAATTGAATTTAAGAATCACTGCTGTTAGCCAAGTTTAATTGGGAATGCCTGCCAGCTCCCTAAGTCTTGGGGCGGGATGGAGATGGGAGCAGGCTTTGTTAAATCAAGTTCCCCTTTAGTGACTTTTTTCAGTCAGTGCTATTGAGGGTCTCGGCTTTCTCTGTGTAGAGCATTTTCCAAGGTTAGCATTGAGAGAAAATTGTAATTCAGGTATAGAGCATCTGCCCACATGCTCTACCCTGGGGAGTTCCATCAGGGCTACGTGGGCAGTGATGTCCCTGGTTGTGGGTCTGAGCCCCAGCAGCCATCTGGAGCACCCCTCCTTGCCCTCCTGATCTAAGCATGGCACACTCTCTATTCTTAACAACTCCTCAATCTTCTTCAATGCCTGCAAATACTGAAGACAGGTGCCCCTAAAACCATCTTTGTAAAAATTATTACAGTGAGAAAAATCTGACATAGGAAAATTATGAGCAAAAGAAATCTGACCTAAGAGACTCCATCTTGCTTCTAACCTCCAAGCTGCCCTTATTTATTCCTGGGCTTAGGCCAAACTAACTTTGGGATGAATTTATAGTTTAACTTTGAAACATAGATAATAATAGCTCCTCCTTGAGCAAACTTCTCCTTGCCTGGAGACCAGGCTTTTGCAAAACTAACAAATTAGCCACAAGATTAGAAATTATTATTATTATTATTTGAGACAGAGTCTTGCTCTATTGCCCAGGCTAGAGTGCAATGGCATGATCTTGGCTCACTGCAACCTCCGCCTCCCAGGTTCAAGCAAGTCTCCTGACTCAGCCTACCGATTAGCTGGGATTATAGGCATGAACCACCACACCCGGACAATTTTTTAATTTTTAGTAGAGACAGGGTTTCACCATGTTGGCCAGGCTGGTCTCGAACTCCTGACCTCAGGTGATCCACCCATGTCAGCCTCCCAAAGTGCCAGAAGATTAGACATTATTATGGATCAGAAATCATGCAGCCAAAGGCCACAAGATTTCTAACCTCTCCAATTTTTCCTATATGTAACAATTCTACTGTAAAACCTAAGGTTGATGTTCAAGATATCAACCTACTGTAAAACCTAAGGTTGATGTTCAAGACCCTGCATTCTCATGGACCAGCTGGTGCCACCCAGACTGGTAAACTGGCTCATCTGGTCTTGTGGACCAGCACAAGAGGACAGCCTTGACTCCCTATAATGCCATTCCTAACCCAACCCATGAATACTTCCCATTCTCCAGCACCCTGTCCACCAAACTACCTTTTAAAAACCATAGCCTCTGAATTTTCAGGGAGGCTCATTTGAGGAATAACAAAACCTCCAGTCTACTGCTTAGCCATCTCTATGTGTATTAAGCTCTTTCTCTATTGCAACTGCCCTCTCTTGATAAATCGGCTGTCCCTGGGCAGAGGGCAAGATGAACCTGTCAGGAGGTTATGCCCCCATCAATTCTGCCTTGGCTTTGCCGACTTGCTGTTGCCCCAGATACTGTGAATGTGGGGTCCGTGGCTGCAGTTCCTTGCATTCAGCACTCCATGGCTGCTGCTGCGGCCACATCCACAGGATTCCTTTAACCCATGGCACTGACTCTGCCCTGCCAATGTTGCTGCTTCAGATCTGGGCACGAACTCTCATGCCTTCATCTTTTCACATCTCTGGATTGTCCTCATTCACTTTTCCATTTCCATTTACCTTTCTTAACTACAAGGGGTCTTTGCCTATCCTAGTCTATCACAAGTCACTGAGGGGCCCAAATAGGCAGGCATCTGCCTAAGACATTTTAACATAAATTCTATTGTCACAATGATAATAATTATCATTATTGTTGCTATTATTTGTTTGCTCTTCTAACTCCTCACAGTCTGCCTCAAACAACATGGAGTTAGCTTAGGTGTAGGAAACAGAGGAAACCACCATACTCCAACTTAACTTCTATAAGGAGAGATGGGGAGCTCAGAAAAAAAAACCTAGTGGAGATAGAGCTGTTTGTCATGAATGTAAGATGAAAGTTACGCAGTTTCTTTGTTAGGTGGCAACACAGTAAATGTGAAATGTGTTATTTGCCCTTGCCAAAAATCAAGACTATATCTTTTGCAGTCCTTTTAATAAAAAGTACACATTAGCTTTCAAGAAGTACCTCCCCAAATGTTCACGTGCGCACACACGCACACACACACAACACGCACACACCCCAGCAGAAATAAAACAGCCCCCAAAGTTAGATACTACAAAATATCTCAAATATCCCCATTTCAATCTTAGCATAAGGATAGGGAACTCAGAGTGGGCTGGAGAATGGGTTTTAAGATATCATTGTCACTGTAAACTGGCAACACACAATTACAGAGTGAATGTGTCAAAATGTACTGCTTTGATTATGTTATTTCCTCTGCTTGGAAATCCCTTCTTTCTGTCTCCCTGTCCATCCCTGCATATGAACATCTTTCTTATACTAAGGCTGCCCTCAAATGGCCCCCTCTATGCTTTTTCCAGTCATTTAAGTCAAAAAAAAGAATTTTCTCTCTCTTTGAAACGTTTCTTGGGTCTTGCTTTCTTGACCTTTCTGGCTTGTAGGATGTTTTGTTATACAGAAATGATTTCTTCATAATTCTGACTTGTTTGAAATTTAACCCAAGTTCATTTTTTTTTTTTTTTTGAGACGGAGTCTCACTCTGTCGCCCAGGCTGGAGTGCAGTGGCGTGATCTCTGCTCACTGCAAGCTCCGCCTCCCGGGTTCATGCCATTCTCCTGCCTCAGCCTCCCGAGTAGCTGGGACTACAGGTGCCCACCACCACGCCCGGCTAATTTTTTGTATTTTTAGTGGAGATGGGGTTTCACTGTGTTAGCCAGGATGGTCTCGATCTCCTGACCTCGTGATCCGCCTGCCTCGGCCTCCCAAAGTGCTGGGATTACAGGCGTGAGCCACAGCGCCCGGCCCCCAGTTCATTATTGAACCCTCTCAACAACCTGAACTATGCTTTGGACCAATAAGTATCCCATGCACATTTGCTAGATTGAGCAGCAAAACCCACCTGACTGCTCGCGGTAAGAATCACTTGTGCAGTTCTCTGGGTCTTCCCATTCTTCCCCCTTCTGAGCACAGAGTAAGACTGCACTTCCTGGCCCTCTTGTTGGTGAGATTTGACCATTTCTGCCATGGAGTTGTGAGTGAAGGAGGCCCCTGATTTTAGGCTGCAGCATATCATTGCCCTCTCCCCAAGGAACAGGTGGTGTTCCAGAGAGGGGTTGCTCTCCTGACTTGCTTTCAGAGTGAGGGCAAGGCTGAGATGGGAGCGGAGGTCCCTGCTGACCTGTGATAGATTTAAAGTCTATGGGAGAAATAAACCATTGTTGTTTTAAGCCTTCAAGATTCTGGAGTTGTTTGTTACTAGGGCATAACCCAACCCATCTTGACTAATGTGTTACCTCTGTTCATGGTCTCAGAGATTAGCATTTCCTTCTTGTCAACTTTTTCCTTCTAAGATTCAAATGAGAAGTTGCTAAAATCTGTACAATATAAATAAATACAGTACAATGGAGGTTGAAGTTCTTAAGAAATTTAAGAAATGCCAGAAACTCATAAAGGGTTTTTTTTTCCCATTCCTTTTAGCAGGTTATAAAAAAGAATATTGTCAAATTTAGGCTGACTAGTGTTAGCAAGAAATAAATTAGACTACAGAAATTATGCAACAAAGTCAATTGGATAAAAAGTACTCAGGTATTCTACACTTTTTTGTCTTTTCCTGGTAAGTCAGTATTGTTCAAGATATTCGGCAATTGAGTAGTCTGTAAGGATTTACATAGTTTCCAAGGAAAATGTAGTGAAGTTTTTTCTTCCTATAAATTTAAAGATGTGAAATATAAAACTAATTGACATTTATCAAAATTCCATTGAATTCCTAACCGTAGTGTTGTCAACAGCAGTTGCAGAGACAGTGGGACCTTTGTCATGTCATTGAGGCAGATACTCTATTAACATTATGCCTTTCATCTTGGCTGGTATATGGTAGGCTTACCTGACAGAAATAATTTCTTTTTCTTTTTCTTTTTCTTTCTTGTTTTTTTTTTTTTTTTTTTTTTGAGATAGAGTCTCACTCTGTCACCCAGGTTGGAGTGCAGTGGCACAATCTCGGCTCACTGCAGCCTCCATCTCCCAGGTTCAAGCTATTTTCCTGCCTCAGTCTTCCAAGTAGCTGGATTTACAGGCGTGTGCCACTACACCTGGCCATTTTTTGTATTTTTAGTAGAGACAGGGTTTCACCATATTGGCCAGGCTGATATCGAACTCCTGACCTCAAATAATCCACCTGCCTCAGTCTCCCAAAGTGCTGGAATTATAGGCGTGAGCCACTGCGCCCAGCCTGACAGCAATAATTTAAGAAATGAAGGTTGTCATATGGAGGTTGCTGAGGGAAGGTGCTCAGTGAGGGTGCTCAATCAACTGCATGCTTTTTGCCAGGGATTGTGGTTCTCCTGTTCAGCCCACCACCACTGGACTCTCCCTGTATTTAAAATTCCCCAAATAAAACCCTATGTCTCATTTGCTGGCTCTAGGTCTCTTTAGTCTCTTGAACCTGGTGCCATCCCTACTGAAGTGAGCAGGGTTTTGACATGACAGCTAGTGTATTTTCATGTTTGTTGCATGTACTTTCTTATGTTTGTTAAATTGCGTTTTTCCTTTATATTCCTAACTCTTGGTTCAGTGAATCATGAAGGTCAAGATAAAATAGTAGCAAAATACTAAACTTATAATGTCATAAAGCACCGTGAAGCTTTCTGTGCCTACAGTCCATCTGTCAGTCTGTGAGTATGATAATTTTCTAAGTCAAAAAAATGTAAACTAGTACACGACCACAATGGAAAACAGTGTGGAGATTCCCTAAAGAACTAAAAGTAGATCTACCATTTGATCTAGCAATCCCACTTCTGGGTATCTACCCAGAGGAAAAGAAGTCATTATACAAAAAAGATACCTGCACACGCATGTTTATAGCAGCACAATTTGCAATTGCAAAAATATGGAACCAGCCCAAATGCTTATCAATCAGTCGATAAAGAAAATGTGGTCTCTGTGTGTGTGTGTGTGTGTGTGTGTGTGTGTATGTGTGTGTGTGTATACATATATATATACGTATATACGTATATATGTATATACGTATATATATATCCCATGAAATACTACTCAGTCATAAAAAGGAACAAAATAATGGCATTTGCAGCGACCCGGATAGAATTGGAGACCATTATGCTACGTGAAGTAACTTGGAAAACCAGACATTGTATGTTCTCACTCTTAAGTGGGAGCTAAGCTATGAGGACCCAAAAGCATAAGAATGACACAGTAGATTTTGGGGACTCGGGGGATAGGGTGGAAGGGGGATAAAGGATAAAAGACTACACATTGGGTACAGTGTATACTGCTTAGGGTGATGGGTATACCAAAATTTCAGAAATTACCACTAAAGAATTTATTCATCTAACCAAACACGATCTGTTCCCCCAAAACCTATTGAAATAAAAATTTAGAAAAATTTTAAATGTCCCCCATGCCAAAAAAAAGTGTGTATAGGAGATAAGACAAAAATATCTGAAGATTTGATATTTTGGGTCTGGATTCCTCATGACAATGCATTGATCTTTATGAAAGTTGATCAATTCATTAAACTTCTACCACTACTGGTACACCAATCAAGATCTTATTTTTTAACAGAACAAATGCAAAGTAATACTGTGCAAAATTTGAAATAAATGAGTTTTTAAAAGAAGATAAATAACCCAAGTTATATATTTTGTAGCAGTGTGAAATAAATGAGTTTTTAAAAGAAAAACAACCCAAAGTTATATATTTTGTAGCAGAAAGAGACATAAGTAATATAACAGAGACCTATAAAACCAAACTCAAAGTTTTTTGCAAAATTTCTCAGAGAGAAAGAACAATTGGTCTTTGGTTAAAATTCCTTTACTTATTGTTGGATATCATGTAACATTAAAAGCACACAATGTGGAAGAGCACAGCAATAGGGTGTTAGCTGATTCTGTTTAATGCTTGGATCAGCTCGTCATATGCTGGTGGAACATATGAGTGGTCAACAGAGAATCCATGCCATGTAAGAAGATGTTCTGTTATTGTTATTTGTTTAATTAGTGTTTATTTATTAATAGAGGATATGGGCCGTAGAAAGTACACTGGGGTCAGGTGCAGCGGGGACTCATGATGACTGGCATGAAAAGGGAAGATTTTACTTAAATGCCAGATCACATGCTGCTTTATTTTGCAGAGCAATTGCTGATTAACAATACGCCTCCTGCTCTTGATGTATTATTTCTTGTTCAAGGAAATAGTGAAAGTTGTGAACATAACTAAATCATGTCCACCAACATGTTGTGGTCTGCTATGTTTAGGAAAACAGGTGGAGGGGCAGAGGATTGATTGAGCACCCTGATTTTCAGCACTGAGCATGGTGACCCTTGAAGGGAAAGGCACTTACCATGGTTTTGATGTTACAGATGGGTAAAACTGTTTTCTTTTAGATATTGATAATATCAGTAGCAAGATCAAATGACATATTTTTGAGACACAATGACTACCTTGACAGACAGGTATTATGGTTTTTCTTCCATTAAGGATAGTGCATTATCTGTGATGAAGTCTAGCTGAGTACAACAGAAAAACATCAAATAATAGTTACTTAAAAAACAGGTTTTCATTATTTGTTCCATGAAAGGAGTCCATGGCTCCACGAAATCATGAGCTATCCAGATTATTTAGATAATTCATCTTCCCCATCCTAGATAGTTCTAGGATGTGAGTGTGGGCTGCATCCTAATGGCCCATGATGACTGCTGGAACCCCAGCCATCAAATCCTCTGCAGCTAGAGAAGGCACTCAGAAGAAAGCATGAATCCTCCACAGCACTTGGGAGAGCACTGTAAGCAAGCAGCTGACCTGATTCACGTGGCCACTGCTAATAGCCAGGGAGAATCAGCAAAGGCTTGGTCTTTTTTTATCTTGGAGGCCATACGCTTATCTAGAAGTTGGGGATTTTTTATTAAGAAGAGAAATATGGGTATTGAGAGAAACTGGCTTTTTTAAAATGTAGGTTTTATTATTATTCAGGTATGGTGAAACCAACAGATCAGGAGAGGGCTACCTTTGAAAAGTTAGCTGTTACAGTTCCTAAGAGGAGGGGGCATGCAATGCCAGGTGGGGCCACCCAGGGAAGTACAAGGATCAGTGAGGAGGCTGAGAGAGGAGGGGAGAAACCTGCACAAGAGCCTTTATCATGTGGCTTCTGCAGGAAAGGCAAGGCAAGTCAGGGCAAGCAGGTTTAGGATTGGCTAGCTTGGATAATTTCAGCAGGCTCTGGGACACGAGGGCTATCTCTGGACATCTGGTGCCTGGCCCTGGAATGATTAGGGAAGGAAGATGGTGGCCTAGATGGTGAGAACCTGAGAGAGAAGGTGGGGGAGGAGGTGGGTGCTGGGTTGAGTGGTTTGCATACACGAGGTGTGCTCACAGGGCGTCATTTACTGCTTTTAAAAGTAGGCTAATCTGGATAGGATGCCTCCAGGGTCATCCAGATATCAAAGCATCAGAAATATAGAAAATAAAAAAGCATGATTAATAAACTGGCAATCTCTGTTTTAGATAGAACATCAAGTTTTCATGAGAAGGTAAAATGGTTCAATCATCAGCATTTCCCTAATGTTTTACAATTTTTCCAAATTTGTTAGAGAAATAAAGCAATGCCATATTGTGAACAATTTAAGAGTGTTTCCAAACGCTGAAAAAAAGAGCATGAGGAGACACTTTCTAAAGCCAAATGAAATAAGTGACTAGAGTAAGAATCCATTTGCTGCCATCTTTTCGTTGAAATTTTAACCTCTGGCTTTTGGGTATGTCATGCTGTTTGGCTACCATTAGGTAAAACACTGAAAATACGGTCCACTGAGAAGTCTTTCCCCCTTTCTGGGTCCATTTTTAATCATAGTGCCAAGAACTGCATGCCAAAATAATCAACCACTGACTGTCACTCATAATGAGCCATTATTCCTTTGACCTAGGAGCTTCTAATTTGGTAGGCATATATTAGGACCAATAAAAGACTGTGACTAGGCAATGAGATGTGACAACCTTATGAAAAGATGAGAGCACATGCTAGTGCCTGGGGACACTGCTACCCCCAAGTATACGACATTTTCCCGTGGGGTCTGTTCAATTGTCCCATGTTTGAGAGACCACAAGGGCATTCAGGTCCTGAGACCTCTGTTTAGGGGGCCTTTAAGTGTCCAGACTGTTGCATGATACGAGCGGAGGACGGCAGCACACCATATCCAGGGATGCATATTTCACTGTCCCTCCCAGTGGTCCCCTGGTCCCTTGCAGTCAGTGTATTCTAGAGGACAGTTTCTTCTGGGTCACAAACCCAAAGGTGCGCAGTTTTTCAACTGCATCCTGTGACTTGAAATGGGGTGTAGCAGGACTATTTCCACCTTGGCCAATGCTACAAATCAGGGTTCTCCTTTTCTTCTCTGGAGAACTGGTTATTAAGCTTTTACCAGCACACCGTTGCTTGCAATGCACAAAGCGTGTAACTTCTTCCCTTTGAGATGCCGTCATTCTTCATATCCTTCCTCTCCTGGTTCGGTGCTCTCCATCTTCATCGTCCTCTCACAAGAACCTTCCTTGCAGATCTCCCAGCTTCTCAGTTACCAGCTGATTGTTAAATTCATCCTTAGGAATTACATTTGAAGAGTTTCAAAGAATTATAACCTGGAAACAATGTGGTAAAAATTTGTGCTGCATTTTGGGAACATTTTTGGAAGGATTAAAAAAAAATTATAACCCTGTTGGCCCAGCAACAACCTTAGGCATATCTAAAACTAATGTGAAATATAAAAGAAATAATCTCACACTCAGGGATGCTCTTTGTAGCCTTAATTAGTAGAAGAGCAGACAAAACCTAACAGTCGGATAGAGCACAGAGTGGTGAGAAGCAACTGTCAGTATAGCCACCCTGAGGCACTGTCAGTGACTTAATTATCAAAAATGTTTAAATCAGGTTCACTAAGTCAAGAAAGTGCGTGTTTTTATATACTTTAAAACAATGTGTTTTAGTTTCGAAGGTGGCCGAATAGGAACAGCTCCGGTCTACAGCTCCCAGCGTGAGCGACGCAGAAGACGGGTGATTTCTGCATTTCCATCTGAGGTACCGTGTTCATCTCACTAGGGAGTGCCAGACAGTGGGCGCAGGTCAGTGGGTGAGCGCACCATGCCCCAGCCGAAGCAGGGCGAGGCATTGCCTCACTTGGGAAGTGGAAAGGGTCAGGGAGTTCCCTTTCCAGGGGTGGCAGACAGCACCTGGAAAATCGGACCACTCCCACCCGAATACTGTGCTTTTCTGATGGGCTTAGGAAACGGTGCGCCAGGAGATTATAGCCCACACCTGGCTCAGAGGGTCCTACGCCCACGGAGTCTCGCTGATTGCTAGCACAGCAGTCTGAGATCAAACAGCAAGGCGGCAGCCACGCTGGGGGAGGGGCGCCCGCCATTGCCCAGGCTCCCTTAGGTAAACAAAGCAGCCTGGAAGCTCGAACTGGGTGGAGCCCACCACAACTCAAGAAGGCTTGCCTGCCTCTGTAGGCTCCACCTCTGGGGGCAGGGCACAGACAAACAAAAGGACAGCAGTAACCTCTGCAGACTTAAATGTCCCTGTCTGACAGCTTTGAGGAGAGCAGTGGTTCTCCCAGCATGCAGCTGGAGATCTGAGAACGGGCAGACAGCCTCCTCAAGTGGGTCCCTGACCCCTGACCCCCAAGCAGCCTAACTGGGAGACACCCCCCAGCAGGGGCAGACTGACACCTCACACGGCCGGCCGGGTAATCCAACAAACCTGCAGCTGAGGGTCCTGTCTGTTAGAAGGAAAACTAACAAACAGAAAGGACATCCACACCAAAAACCCATCTGTACATCACCATCATCAAAGACCAAAAGTGGATAAAATCACAAAGATGGGGAAAAAACAGAGCAGAAAAACTGGAAACTCTAAAAAGCAGAGTGCCTCTCCTCCTCCAAAGGAATGCAGTTCCTCACCAGCAACGGAACAAAGCTGGACGGAGAATGACTTCGACAAGCTGAGAGAAGAAGGCTTCAGATGATCAAATTACTCCGAGCTACGAGAGGATATTCAAACCAAAGGCAAAGAAGTTGAAAACTTTGAAAAAAACTTAGAAGAATGTATAACTAGAATAACCAACACAGAGAAGTGCTTAAAGGAGCTGATGGAGCTGAAAACCAAGGCTCGAGAACTACGTGAAGAATGCAGAAGCCTCAGGAGCCGATGCGATCAAATGGAAGAAAGGGTATCAGCAGTGGAAGATGAAATGAATGAAATGAAGCAAGAAGGGAAGTTTAGAGAAAAAAGAATAAAAAGAAACGAGCAAAGCCTCCAAGAAGTGTGGGACTATGTGAAAAGAACAAATCTACGTCTGATTGGTGCACCTGAAAGTGATGGGGAGAATGGAACCAAGTTGGAAAACACTCTGCAGGATATTATCCAGGAGAACTTCCCCAATCTAGCAAGGCAGGCCAACATTCAGATTCAGGAAATACAGAGAACGCCACAAAGATACTCCTCGAGAAGAGCAACTCCAAGACACATAATTGTCAGATTCACCAAAGTTGAAATGAAGGAAAAAATGTTAAGGGCAGCCAGACAGAAAGGTCGGGTTACCCTCAAAGGGAAGCCCATCAGACTAACAGCGGATCTCTCGGCAGAAACCCTACAAGCCAGAAGAGAGTGGGGGCCAATATTCAACATTCTTAAAGAAAAGAATTTTCAACCCAGAATTTCATATCCAGCCAAGCTAAGCTTCATAAGTGAAGGAGAAATAAAATACTTTACAGACAAGCAAATGCTGAGAGATTTTGTCACCACCAGGCCTGCCCTAAAAGAGCTCCTGAAGGAAGTGCTAAACATGGAAAGGCACAACCGGTACCAGCCGCTGCAAAATCATGCCAAAATGTAAGGACCATCGAGACTAGGAAGAGACTGCATCAACTAACGAGCAAAATAACCAGCTAACATCATAATGACAGGATCAAATTCACACATAACAATATTAACTTTAAATGTAAATGGACTAAATGCTCCAATTAAAAGACACAGACTGGCAAATTGGATAAAGACTCAAGACCCATCAGTGTGCTGTATTCAGGAAACCCATCTCACGTGCAGAGACACACATAGGCTCAAAATAAAAGGATGGAGGAAGAGCTACCAAGCAAATGGAAAACAAAAAAAGGCAGGGGTTGCAATCCTAGTCTCTGATAAAACAGACTTTAAACCAACAAAGATCAAAAGAGACAAAGAAGGCCATTACATAATGGTAAAGGGATCAATTCAACAAGAAGAGCTAACTATCCTAAATATATATGCACCTAATACAGGAGCACCCAGATTCATAAAGCAAGTCCTGAGTGACCTACAAAGAGACTTAGACTCCCACACATTAATAATGGGAGACTTTAACACCCCATTGTCAACATTAGACAAATCAACGAGACAGAAAGTCAACAAGGATACCCAGGAATTGAACTCAGCTCTGCACCAAGCAGACCTAATAGACATCTACAGAACTCTCCACCCCAAATCAACAGAATATACATTTTTTTCAGCACCACGCCACACCTATTCCAAAATTGACCACATACTTGGAAGTAAAGCTCTCCTCAATAAATGTAAAAGAACAGAAATTATAACAAACTATCTCTCACATCACAGTGCAATCAAGCTAGAACTCAGGATTAAGAATCTCACTCAAAACCGCTCAACTACGTGGAACCTGAACAACCTGCTCCTGAATGACTACTGGGTACATAACGAAATGAAGGCAGAAATAAAGATGTTCTTTGAAACCAACAAGAACAAAGATACAATATACCAGAATCTCTGGGATGCATTCAAAGCAGTGTGTAGAGGGAAATTTATAGCACTAAATGCCCACAAGAGAAATCAGGAAAGATCCAAAATTGACACCCTAACATCACAATTAAAGGAACTAGAAAAGCAAGAGCAAACACATTCAAAAGCTAGCAGAAGGCAAGAAATAACTAAAATCAGAGCAGAACTGAAGGAAATAGGGACACAAAAAACCCTTCAAAAAATTAACGAATCCAGGAGCTGGTTTTTTGAAAGGATCAACAAAATTGATAGACCACTAGCAAGATTAATAAGGAAAAAAAGAGAGAAGAATCAAATAGATGCAATAAAAATGATAAAGGGGATATCACCACCGATCCCACAGAAATGCAAACTACCATCAGAGAATACTACAAACACCTCTATGCAAATAAACTAGAAAATCTAGAAGAAATGGATAAATTCATCAACACATACACCCTCCCAAGACTAAACCAGGAAGAAGTTGAATCTCTGAATAGACCAATAACAGGAGCTGAAATTGTGGCAATAATCAATAGCTTACCAACCAAAAAAAAGTCCAGGACCAGATGGATTCACAGCCGAATTCTACCAGAGGTACAAGGAGGAACTGGTACCATTCCTTCTGAAACTATTCCAATCAATAGAAAAAGAGGGAATCCTCCCTAACTCATTTTATGAGGCCAGCATCATCCTCATACCAAACCCGGGCAGAGACACAACCAAAAAAGAGAATTTTAGACCAATATCCTTGATGAACATTGATGCAAAAATCCTCAATAAAATACTGGCAAACAGAATCCAGCAGCACATCAAAAAGCTTATCCACCATGATCAAGTGGGCTTCATCGCTGGGATGCAAGGCTGGTTCAATATACGCAAATCAATAAATGTAATCCATCATATAAACAGAACCAAAGACAAAAACCACATGATTATCTCAATAGATGCATAAAAGGCCTTTGATAAAATTCAAAAACCCTTCATGCTAAAAACCCTCAATAAATTAGGTATTGATGAGATGTATCTCAAAATAATAAGAGTTATCTATGACAAACCCACAGCCAATATCATACTGAATGGGCAAAAACTGGAAGCATTCCCTTTGAAAACTGGCACAAGACAGGGATGCCCTCTCTCACCACTTCTATTCAACATAGTGTTGGAAGTTCTGGCCAGGGCAATTAGGCAGGAGAAGGAAATAAAGGACATTCGATTAGGAAAAGAGGAAGTCAAATTGTCCCTGTTTGTAGACGACATGATTGTATATCTAGAAAACCCCATTGTCTCAGCCCAAAATCTCCTTAAGCTGATAAGCAACTTCAGCAAAGTCTCAGGATACAAAATCAATGTACAAAAATCACAAGCATTCTTATACACCAATAACAGACAAACAGAGAGCCAAATCATGAGTGAACTCCCATTCACAATGGCTTCAAAGAGAATAAAATACCTAGGAATCCAACTTACAAGGGATGTGAAGGACCTCTTCAAGGAGAACTACAAACCACTGCTCGAGGAAATAAAAAACGATAGAAACAAATGGAAGAACATTCCATGCTCATGGGTAGGAAGAATCAATATCATGAAAATGGCCATACTGCCCAAGGTGATTTATAGATTCAATGCCACCCCCATCAAGCTACCAATGAGTTTCTTCACAGAATTGGAAAAAACTACTTTAAAGTTCATATGGAACCAAAAAAGAGCCTGCATCGCCAAGTCAATCCTAAACCAAAAGAACAAAGCTGGAGGCATCACAACTACCTGACTTCAACTATACTACAAGGCTACAGTAACCAAAACAGCATGGTACTGGTACCAAAACAGAGATATAGATCAATGGAACAGAACAGAGCCCTCAGAAATAACGCCACATATCTACAACTATCTGATCTCTGACAAACCTGAGAAAAGCAATGGGGAAAGGATTCCCTATTTAATAAATGGTGCTGGGAAAACTGGCTAGCCATATGTAGAAAGCTGAAACTGGATCCCTTCCTTACACCTTATACAAAAATCAATTCAAGATGGATTAAAGACTTAAATGTTAGACCTAAAACCATAAAAACCCTAGAAGAAAACCTAGGCATTACCATTCAGGACATAGGCATGGGCAAAGACTTCATGTCTAAAACACCAAAAGCAATGGCAACAAAAGCCAAAATTGACAAATGGGATCTAATTAAACTAAAGAGCTTCTGCACAGCAAAAGAAACCACCATCAGAGTGAACAGGCAACCTACAAAATGGGAGAAAATTTTCGCAACCTACTCATCTGACAAAGGGCTAATATCCAGAATCTACAATGAACTCCAACAAATTTACAAGAGAAAAACAAACAACCCCATCAAAAAGTGGGCGAAGGACATGAACAGACACTTCTCAAAAGAAGACATTTATGCAGCTAAAAAACACATGAAAAAATGCTCACCATCACTGGCCATCAGAGAAATGCAAATCAAAACCACAATGAGATACCATCTCACACCAGTTAGAATGGCAATCATTACAAAGTCAGGAAACAACAGGTGCTGGAGAGGATGTGGAGAAATAAGAACACTTTTACACTGTTGCTGGGACTGTAAACTAGTTCAACCCTTGTGGAAGTCAGTGTGGCAATTCCTCAGAGATCTAGAACTAGAAATTCCATTTGACCCAGCCATCCCATTACTGGGTATATACCCAAAGGACTATAAATCATGCTGCTATAAAGACACATGCACATGTATGTTTATTGCAGCATTATTCACAATAGCAAAGACTTGGAACCAACCCAAATGTCCAACAATGATAGACTGGATTAAGAAAATGTGGCACATATACACTATGGAATACTATGCAGCCATAATAAATGATGAATTCATGTCCTTTGTAGGGACATGGATGAAATTGGAAATCATCATTCTCAGTAAACTATCGCAAGAACAAAAAACCAAACACCGCATATTCTCACTCATAGGTGGGAATTGAACAATGAGAACACATGGATACAGGAAGGGGAACATCACACTTTGGGGACTGTTGTGGGGTGGGGGGATGGGGGAGGAATAGCATTGGGAGATATACCTAATGCTAGATGACGAGTTGGTGGATGCTGCGCACCAGCATGGCACATGTATACATATGTAACTAACTTGCACTTTGCACACATGTACCATAAAACGTAAAGTATAATAATAATAATAATATATATATATGGAACATTAAAAAAAAACAAAAAAAAAATGTGTTTTAATGGGAATTTTTTTTTTCCGGTTAGTGCTCAATTAAGCCAGGAAATTAGATTACTTGGAACACTCAATTAATTGAAGACTCCTCTAATTGAGATTTTTACAATCACATTTAAAACAAAAAGCCTTTTAGTGTCTTTAGAGTAGGGCTGTTTGTTTCTGCTGCAGGCGATGCAGCTTTTTTAGGTAGATAGAAATTAGCAATGTCAAAAGTCATCGAGAGCTATGATTGGGGGCAGATCCACACCCCAGTTTCCTCAACTGTAACTGGGAATTATGGTAATATCTCTTAAGGTTAAATGAAACCACGCACAGGTAAAAGACTTGGCACAGTGTTGTCAATGGTAAACACTCACGTGTAACAGACATGATTATATTCACTCAGTGAGAGCTGTTCCCAGGCAAGATGCACAAGATGGTATCCAGCACCTTACCTGATTCTAACCTGAGCACTATTTCTTTATGTCTTTATTTATTTTTCTGATTGTAACATCATGCTTTCTAATAATCAATGAGAATTGAAATATGTAGTTTAGAATGACTTTGCTATAGTTTTTCTTCCTTAGGTTACGTTTTCACTGTTTCTGTTCACATTCTCTTTTAAAATCTGCTGTTACTTTCTTTCACCCAGAACTCAAGCTGGTGCTAAATATAGGTAATTTGAAATAGCTATTTTTACCCTTTCCTTTAAGGTTCTCTTTCCTTCTGAGTTCTTTGAAAAGAAGTTTGCGGTGGGCTCCTGCTCACTCTTCCTGATGGAGACCCAGGTGGCACCTCCTGAGGTCAATAGACTTCTTTCCTCCTCCTCCGCTGTGGGACTGGCCAGGGGCTCATGGTCACCTTGCTGTGGGCCAAGGTCTTCATGATAGGCCCTGTCCTCCCCATGACGTGGCACCTGATGAGTGTGATACGTGACAAGCAGGGGTGCCCTTCTCCTGAAGGCTTGTGCTCAGTTGCATCTGAAAGAAACCCCCGATGACAGTGGCTTGAGCACAGTTTCCTTCTTGAGTCATAAGGAAGTGTGCAGGAAGCATCCAGGGGTCCTCGGGATTTCTCTAGGCCTCTCCATCCTGGTTACTTGCAAATGGCTGCAGCAGCACCAATTGCTATGCCATATTCTAGGTGGCCAGCGGGAGGAAAGGCAAAGGGGAAAAGAGATCCTGCCAGCCAAGTCAAACTCCTCTGCTTTCTGGAGCTTTCTGGAAGCCCCACCTAACAACCTCCACTCATCCTTCACTGCCCAGCACTGTCTCACAGGGCCACCCACCTACTGGTCTATTTATAAGACTATAAATAATCTTATACTCAGAGATACTCTTTGTAGCCTTAATTTGTAGAGGAATGGGAAGGGAGAGGGTCAGCTGTGAGCTGGGCACATTGCCACACCTTGTGAAATTGGTATTCTGGCAGGAAAGGGGAAGGGGCCACCACTGCCTTGTCCCTTCATTGTTGACATAATCCCTGACACAACTGTGTGTTTTGATTCCATATCAGACATTATTGAACAACTGGGGCAACTAAAGGAGATTGTTTCATAGAACGTCCTCATTTCCTAGCCTGGCTTGGTTGCTGCCTTTGTCAGAATGTCTCCGTCAACTCTTCATGAAGCCCCACCCCATCCACAGAAGGGGGCTTGCCTCTGGACTTCACCCCCTTATTCCCTTACCCTCAGCGGCTGCCCAGTATCTGAAATATTTCCTCCCAAACAGCACTTCTCTACTTTGAGTAATGAACTGGTAACTTTGGAAAAAAAAAAAAAAAGATTGTGAACGTTGGGTGGAGATCCATATTATGTGTACTTAATGTTACTTAGTATGTCCAAATGCAGTGCTTGCTGAACTTCTTCAGCTTATAGTTTTATGCAACTTTAACACAAAAACAAAATTCCACAGAAGCTTCAAGTAAAACCGTTCAATCAATTAATATCAAATTAGCATAATTAGTCTAGTGGGAAATAGATATTTTTCCCTCCATGGCTGCTCTTGGTCAAATACAGTGCCGATGGGTCTGATTCTGCAATTGTGTGGCGGCTACAGCAGATTATGCTATGTGCTAGCTCAATTATTCCAGCATATTTCTGTCTGCAAGTCACTGCAAAAAGCATTATTGCAAAGTGTATCACATGCCATTTGGGCCCCATCCCTTTCTTACTCATGATAAAGAAAGTTAGTTTTCCTTGGTTCAAAGGGTATCATAGCTACAAGGAAGCTTCAAGGTGGGATGCCACATTAGGTGATCCTCCAGTCCTGGCCAACTGTGCTCAACTCCCTCTGTCTTCCCTCCATTTCCCCACCAAAATTTCCCCTAAGCACTACCCAACATTAGAAACTTCCTAAGTACATGAAAACCTGGGAAAATTTAAAACTCTTGGTTTGATTAGGCTCTCAGTTAAGACCATCATCTACCAAGAATGGGGATGAAGTAGGGAAGTAAGGGAGTGGGGGAGGCCTTAGAGATTAGCAGCTACATGTCACTCATATTTTTGAGAATGAGACAACTCAGTCAGGATATCCCAGTGCCTTGGGCCTTGGACGTTAATTCAGCATCTGTAATGGTTAATACTGAGAGTCAACTTCATTGGATTGAAAGATACAAAGTATTGATCCTGGGTGTGTCTGTGAGGGTGTTGCCGAAAGAGATTAACCTTTGAATTAGTGGGCTGGGAAAGGCAGACCCACCCTTAATCTGGGTGGGCACCATCTAATCAGCTGCCAGCAAGGCTAGAACATAAGTGGGCAGAAAAACTTGAAAAGAGAGACTGGCCTAGCCTCCCAGCCTGCATCTTTCTCCTGTGCTGGGTGCTTCCTGCACTTGAACATTGGACTCCAAGTTCTTTGGTTTTGGAACTCAGACTGGCTCTCCTTGCTCCTCAGCCTGCAGATAGCCTATTGTGGGACCTTGAGATCATGTGACTTAATAATTAATAAACTCCCCTTTATACACACACACATATATATATATATGTATTCCACTTGTTCTGTCCCTCTATAAACCCTAACTGATTCATCATCTTAATTGTGTATGAAGTATGAGCAAAGCATGGCATAAGTGATCTGAGAAGGAAAAAAAGCCTATTCACTTATCTAGAGCAAAGTCTCAGGAGAGTTTAAGAGAGTTTAGCACACTGGAAAATCTGACCGTATGTATGGCAGTAAGGAACTTATCAGTCTCTTAGTAGAAGTACATTTTTACTATTTTTCTATATAATTTAACACCAAAATTTATTGACTCAAGTGGAGAAAATAATGGCCACACAGCATCCCAGCATTCTATCTGGGTTTATAGTCTCCATTAAGCAGCAACAGGGTACAGCAGGGGAAATGTTGTAGGTGTTGTTTCAGAATTATCTGTGCCATTTTTTGGTCAAATTGAATAGATTCCATTTGAATTCTGATAGGAATCAAACTTCTCTCATCCTCCAGGAAGAAATGAGACTCTAGCTGAGGATCACTGGACCCATGAATGCCATGAGCCACAAGGCACTGTTTAGGCCTTGGCTACCCCACTTCATGTAACTGTAATGTGGAGTTGTTCTTGCCTTTAAATGTGACTTGGATGAATTCCTTCTCCTGGCCTATCCTCTGCTCATTAAATGTAACTAACTCTGCCTAGTGTCAGAAAACAATTCTGGAAGTAAGTCTGAAAATAGTTCTGAAGAACTGAACTTCCTTATCATACCAGTCAGCATAGGCTATGTTATATGGTGATAACAAACAGCACCAAATATCAGTGCCTAAAAACAACAAAATTTCATTTCTTGTCCTGCTGCTTTTCCTCTGTTCCTTAGCTGGGGCACTCCTCCAACAGGATCTAAGATGCTAATGTAGCCTTTATT
The DNA here is from genome assembly GCF_028885625.2 of Pongo pygmaeus. Taxonomy (NCBI): domain Eukaryota; kingdom Metazoa; phylum Chordata; class Mammalia; order Primates; family Hominidae; genus Pongo; species Pongo pygmaeus. The sequence continues at coordinate 80,184,872 of NC_072386.2, forward strand.
CTCTGGAACGAAATGGCACACATTGTTTCTGTCTGTAAGTAATTGGCCAGAATTAGTCACATGTCTTTGCCCAAGCTCAAAGGAGCCAGAAAATACAGTTCCACCATGTTCCTAGAGGGAGGAAGCCAGTGAAGAAGGAAATAGCTATGATTAGCACTAGTGATCACCCATCCATCCAGCATTCTAGCAGGGTACAGGGTCTCCATTGAAAGGCAGTGAAAATACAATGGGAAACTGGAATTAATCCTTCTATTGGTGGATTCTATCCTCATAGAATTCATAGTTTTTACTGAGAATATGCACTTTCAAAGGAAGACAAAAAAACCTCTCTACTGAGAGTAGAAAATGAGACCATGTACCATTTGGGGAAGATGCTGTCTGCATAGCCAATCACCCCTGCCATTTTGGTCTACATTCACCAGTTATTTTGTTCAATTATGTTCAATTTCATGCAGCATCCAACTGGCTGTGTATTTAGATAAGATCATAATCAAAGTCTCATCAGAAGAGCTTGCAGAAGGAAGTCCCATTGCATAAGATTTGGAGGCAGAAATATCCCTATATGAGTTAGATAGAGGAAAGATATTTTAATTTCCTGTTAATAAAAGCACCAGCTAAGGTGGGAAAGGTGAGGCAAGGGTAGGTGGTTTTAATGAGGTCCCAGGGTGCATCCGAGGCTGGAGCAGCATCCAGGCGGAGAGTGAATTCTAGATATTGGAACTTGTTGCCATGGTGATTGGTTGGAGGAAGGTGGGATCATTTTTAAGAAAAGGAATTCTAGATCATCTGAATGAAAAGAGACTTACTTAGCCTCCACATTGTCTAACTCTATGGGAAAACATAATTAGATGGCATTTGAAATTATGTACATCATATCTACTTTATTATGCAGTATCAAGAAAAAAACATGAATGCAGTTAGCAGCCATGGAAACCCCGGCAAAATTTGACAATACTTGTATTTCTACCTCTTGCAACCTCCAAAACAAACAAACAAAAAAATAAAAAGTGGGAAATGGAAACCAGTCAGAAATCAAGTACACAAAAAAGAAACTTGATTTAAAAAGAGAATGGTACTAGTGATACATTGTATTGCATACAGTCATCCTCTGCAAGCTGCAAAAACATGCTCGACCATGGCAATAGTACCCACACTTCTTCATAAATGCAAGTTCCACCTATGTGGAAAAAACAGGTAGATAGGTGCACCAAAATACCAAAATAATCCGCTCAGTTTGAAAGATTTTAATAACATGGTGGACTGATAGCACCATGAATATCTGACTGGAAATTCCCTATTAATATTAGTTTCTTATAGAATGTAGTCAATAAATGTGATAGGAATTGGTGAGCTCCTTGAGAAATATGATATGGCTGCAAAGGTGAAAAGCAAGCTTCAGCTATAGTAGTTAGGAAGTTTCAATGGCAAGTGAAAACCACCTTTGAGTTTTATAGAAAATGAATTTTTCTTTTTACATCACTCAAAATGAGTATCTTCACTTTCTATTTCAAATAAGTTGTAGTAAATACAAATAATAATAATAATAATAAAGGAACAACAACAGGTAGGCAACAGAGGAACCTAGAGAAAATAGAGAGGAGTTGTTTGTGAACTTCGAATCTTCGCTTCTCCAAATTCTGTGGATCTAGTTAAGAAATGGATCTATGGGCATCTGTCCCATTCTACACACAGTTTAGGTGGAGGAACCCCCAGGGTTAGAGTGGATGATGCCTGTGTTACGAATGAAAGGCAAGAAGATTGAGTCTTGGTTGGGCATGGCAACTCATCCCTGTAATCCCAACACTGAGAGGCAGAGGCAGGTGGATAGCTTGAGCTCGGGAGTTTGAGATGAGTCTGGGCAACATAGTGACACTCCATCTCTAAAAAAAATGCAAAACTTAGCTGGGTGTGGTGATGCATGACTGTAGTCCCAGCTACTCACGAGGCTGAGGTGGGAGGATTGCTTGAGCCAGGGAGGTTGAGGCTGCAGTGAGCTGTGTTCATGCCACTGCACTACAGTCTGGGTGACAAAGTGAGACCCTGTCTCAAAATATATATATATATATATAAAATAGAAGACTGAATCTGGGCTTCTGTGGTCAGAAGGGATGAAGGAGGGTGCTGGGGGAGATGGTGGCACTGAGGCATAACCAGGGTGTAAAGGCTAAGAATTACCATAGTTTCTGGTCCTATAAACAGGGTCCCCGCATGAGCACTGGTGAAGCTCAGCTTAAAAAGATAGGTGCCATTCAGACTTTGTTTCCAGCCATTTAAAAAAAATAAGAGCAAAAAGATGAGTCTCATTTATTTCCCCAGGAGAAATCCATCAGATTGAACCTGATAGAGTCAGGATGCATTGAGTAATGAGACCCTTCACAGACCTGAGGCCACCTGCAGGAAAGAAGGCTTACAGTCTCACAAAATATGAGAGCATCTTCTTTGTGTCAAGCTGAGACTGATGGGCTTTTCAGCCTTATTTCTGAAAGCACATATGCAACAATCCCTATTTCAACAAGGAGAAAACTCTTACCTCTCTGTTTCTTTCCCTGTCCTCCCACCAACGCCAAACACTTTGTTAGAAGGGAGGGGAAGACCCTGTCCATAAAGTCTATGGATGCGGATAAAAACCTCATACCTTATGCAGAGGTGCCAATGTGCATCCTAAAACAAAGATATTTCTTTATTGCATCTTTTTGAGTTTACCTTGTGAAGACCTGGTGCCAGCAACATATATGAAATTTTTTATATGCTAAAGAATATGAAATAGACTTCCCCTAAGACCCAGCAATTGCACTTTTGGGAATTATCACAGCGAATTGAAAACTTACTTTTATGCAGACACTTATACACAAATATACAAAACAGCTCTATTTGTAATAGCCCGACACCGAAAATTACTCAAATGTCCTTCAGGGGATAAATGGTTAAACAAAATGTGCTACTGAGTTGCTGCAAAAGTAATTGCTGTTTTCATGACTTGCAATGGCAGAAATTGCAATTACTTTTGCACCAACCTAGTACATCCATACCATGAAATACTACCTGGCAATAGAAAGAAACAGGTGAATGATACAATAGCTGAGATGGACCTCAAGGAAATCACACTGAGTGATGAAAGCCAATCTCAAAAGGATATACAGAGGTGATTCCTTTTAGATAACATTCATAACATAACCATGGACATTGAGAATAGGTTAGTGGCAGCCCGATATTAGAGATAGGGAGGAGGGGTTTGTGTGGCTATCAGATAGAGTACGTTGTTTGTGGTAGTAGTTACATTAATCTACACATATTGATGACATTGCACAAAGCTACACACACACCCAGACTCATGTGCGTGGTGCATATATACTTTGTGAAATCTGAATAAATGCCAAGGATTGTACCAATGTCAACAAGTTTTAGTATTGTATTATAATTGCAAAAGATGGGGGAGCCTGGGTGAAGAGTGTTCAGAATGTCTTGGCATATTTCTTTGCAACTTCCCTTGTATCTATAATTATGTTTTTAAAAAATGTTAAAGGCAGTGTGAAGCTAACTAATCCAATTGCTGCTGCTCATTTGGTGCTATTTTTCTGTGAAGATGTCTGAGGAGCCTCATATTCCTGTCATTTTAAAACGTAATAGGGATAATATTTTAGAACACCATGTGAATACAGCTATCCCATGTAAATAACATTAAAAGTTACAATAGAAAATTTAACAGATATTCAAATGTTAAACAATCACTGTTATTGAAACTATTGGTGAACCACTAACCCTTGTCCAACAGTCTCAGCTTCAAAATGAAATAAAAATTGTGCCCAGTGTACATTAAAATAAGAACATCTATGATGCAAATAATTACAAATACTTTAGGACATGATGTGATGTATTGTAAACCTTCTGAAATGTTTCCAACCTTAATTCTTTAAGAACAGTAGTCATAACACTCCGGTGAACTTGACAATACAGCTTGGTCCAAAAGTGCAGACGGTGTTGCGGGGGGCAATGGGGGGCAGGTGCAGTTTCATGTTTAAGGTTTTTCTGAGGATGTTGGTACCATCTCATTCAATACCAGAGCACAGTGTACGCCCATGAAATATTCTGGGTGTTAATCTACTGAAGAGAGAGAAATGAGTTCAATAACTTTTTAAGAATGCTAGAGACAGAAGCAAAATTTCCCAAGAACCACCATATATCCCAGATACAAAAGAGAAATGAGAATAAAAGTATTAATCCTGCAAAGATAAAACATTACTATTTATCTTTAGTGTTGAAGAACAGAAAGGAGGAAATATAATAATTTACATTTGACTTTGGAAAATGGCAAATTCTTTTTTTACATTCTATTTGTATAGTCTTGCATATTTGACATCTTTAATGGAAATTAATATATTTTACTAATTAAAATGATATGTTTTCATTATATAACAGGATTTTATTGATATGCTTGTCTCAGAAGTTAAAATTTGTTCTGTATTCTGAACTGGTTCTCAAATGACCTACTCTATTTCAGCATTAAAAGCTGTTACTTTCCAGAATGGGGGAATTCATTAAATTAAGAATTATGCCTCTGGCATGATATAAGCAATTTAGAAAGCTGTAACAAAAGAGGAAAAGGCACAAGAGACTCTATGTTATTTTAGATAAAAATTTTCTTTTTGTCTTAGGACTACACTTTGAATCCATGTTCATGAATATTTATTGGTTGATATCTTGATGTGCCACACTGATCACATGAGTTTCTGCACCATCATTCCCTTCCCACTGTAACTCAGCCTCCTGCCACGTCATTATTCTCTTTCTACCAGTGCCTCTTTCTACCAAACATTTTCCTTCCTTCATTCTGCTTTGCACATCACAGTGGACAAAACTTTATTTCATATTGGGTAGGCTTTTGAGGAACTGTTCAATTTTGACTAAGTTTAATTTACATCTGTAGGGTTGTCGATGGTGTTCCTTTATTATTCTTTTAATGTCCGTGGGGTCTGTAGTGATATCCACTCATTCCTTCTTGTGTTGGTAATTTGTGTCTTCTCTCTCTCTTTCTCATCAGCTCTTCCAGAGATTTACCAGTTTTATAGTTGCAAAGATCACTGTTTGGTTCAATTAATTTTCCCTATATCTGATTTTTATTTTCATTGATTTCTGCTTTGATCTTTATTAATTCCTTCCTTCTTCTTCACTGGGGTATTTGAGTTTATTTCTCTCTTACTTTTCTATTTCATAAGGTGGAAGCTTATTATTGACTTGATGCTTTTCTTCTGTAATGTAAGCCTTATGTTTATAAATGTCTTTCTAAACACTGCTCTTGCTACATCTCACAAATTTTGATGTTGTATTTTCACATGCATGTTATTCAAAATATTATCTTATTTTTCCCTTTAAACATTTTCATAAGGATTGGAAAACTCACTTGGCACCCATGGTAGGCTGAATAATGGCCCCCAAAGATGTCCACATCCTAATCCCTGGAATCTGTGAATGTTAGTTTACATTGTAAAAGGGACTTTGCAGTTGTGCTTAAGATGCGGAGGTTATTCTGGATTATCCAGTAGGGCCCAGCATAAACACAGGATTGTTAGAAGAGAGAGACAAACAGGAGATGTGATGAGGAAGGGGTGACAAGCAAGGAGAAGCAGGAAACTGCAAGAAGATGAATCTCTCCTTGAGCCTCCAGAAGGAGGGCAGCTCTGCCAACACCTTAGTCTTAGCCCATAAAACCCATTTTGAACTTCTGATCTCCAGAACTGTAAGATAATAAACGTGTTGTTTTAAGCCACTTAGTTTGTGGTAGTGTGTTACAGTAGTCATAGGAAATGAATACACCAACTTTTATTTTGAAAAATGTCAGGTGTCCTGATTAGCTGCAAGAATAGTATAATGCACACCCATGGGCCCTTCCACTTCATTAACGTCCTGCTGGATTTGAAACCCTCCATAGACATGTGTGTTCTGCTAGATTATTTGGACATGAGTTGTACACATCATCATGTTGACCCTGACTATTTCAGCATGAATTGAAGACAATCACCTCTCCTTTATAAACAGTAAACCGATGACATTCAGGTGATTAAAGTTGCTGTATACTTTACCTAACACAGAGTTCATGTCCACATTTCCCCTTTTATGCCAACAATGTCTCTTACTGCCGGGCTTTTTCCCAATACAAGACCCATCAAGCATCCCACGTTGCATGCAGTGTCGTGTCTCCATATTTAGTCTCCTAAATCAGAGTAGTTCTCAGCCTTTTTGTTTATTTCCCTCCGATGGTATTGACGATTTTTTGCAGAATCTGGACTGGTTGTTTTGTAGAATGTCTTGCAATTTGAGCTGTTTCCTCATGACTAGATTCGTGTTCAACATTTTTTGGAAGGTTTATCACATAATGATATTATGAACTTTTCAGGGTCTTACTTCAGGAGACATTGATACTTTTTTAATGTATGTGACTTTACATTTTATTTTTCAAAATGTATCATGTAGTGACATTTTTTGGCATATAGTTCTATGAATTTGAACACATGCATAGATTCCTGTAAGCCCCATAACAATTGGGACACAGAATAGTTCCATCCCCACAAAATCTCCCAGGCCCAACTCTGGAGCTACTTTGCCAGAATCTGCACCTTAATAGGATCCCCAGGGGATCCTCAAGCACAATAAGTCTGAGAAGCACTGGTTTAGAGGACTTGAGATAATGTTTGCAAGTTTCATGGCACATAGCAGACTATCACATAGCAGACTATCAATTAATTATGGCTATTTTAAATTATTCTCTTTTATGATTAGAAGGCTTCCAAGCTCATACATTCACATTCCATTATGTGAGAAAGATCAACAAATTTATGGTTTCAATAAAGAATATTATACTGTGGTCAAAGCCAGGCACAGTCTTACTGTAATCACAGTACTATATCACTTTAGTGGTCATTAAATAGTCTCCTCTTCACTGTGGTAACTTCAGAAAACTTTCATGAGTTGAGACTGTTGACATCTGCTCCCTATGTGCATGTGATTGTGCACTAGACCCACAAACCCATGCACACGCGCAGACATTCACACCTTAACCAAGGTTACTAGAAATAGCCTTTTGCTTTTCCTTATGGAAGATACTGCTATAAAAGTTAATTCTCCACTTGAGCCTTTTACTGAGAAGAGAATTCTGCTGAAACTGCGGAGGCTGCGTGGAATGTCCTGGGTCCTCTGCCCATCGTCACTTCTCCTGTAGGTGATTTTAAAAGGATGGTGTAAAATGGCCTGCTGAGGGTGGGCTGGACAGGGCTAGGTCATGGTTCATGTCACTAGCCTTTGCATACTCATCTAGAGCCCAGTGTCCTTGACTTACTCTTTACTAAATCTTGCTCAATTAGGGACTAAGACTCCCATGTCTTGAGAGGGCCTTGAAAAACGTAGGGCATATAGGATTCATGGTCCCTCTAATGTCATATTAATGACCAATTTCAAGATCATTTTAATATGTCAGTCCATTAAACCAAAGTGAGTATTCATATATTTGTGTGCTGTCATATTAATGGTAGGGTTCACAGTCCTCAAATGTCAGCTGTCCAGTCCCCAAAACAGACCACTCTCAAAATTCCTGTTGATTAAGCAAAGCTAATTTTGTTAGATTTATTGCAGTATGGGAAACCACCACCCTGAGAGTCACATGTCTCCAAAGGGGGAAGTAAGGGCAAGAGGTATATTGAGTTTTACAGACTAGGCTGGGTGACTTAAAGGCAGTGTTTCAGAAGAGGAACTGGTTGGGGTTGGACAGAGGTTATGACCAATAAGTTGGATTGGTGTGCATAGCCAGGTAAGGGTCCAGAAGAAAGTACTGATATTATAAGAGGCTGGTATTGATAGTTAACTATTTCACTGGTCAAGCAACTATTTCGTACAGCAAGTAGCCATGTTATTTTTGCCTGATCCCAGTATTATTTAGCACAGAAATGAGAAAGTATCTTTGTGCTAGAAATGTTTAGCACAAAAACAAGAAAATATGTTTGATCCAAAATTATATAGGAACACGGAGAGGAAAGTTGTTGGCTTCAATACGAGCAAGCAACATCTTGCATCCTGTATCAGTATGGGGCAGTCCTGGGCCTCTGCAGTCATCTAAGATCTGAGAGCGATGGGACACTACTGATGTTCTGCCATCCTGCTGAGATGTACACATGTACATCTGTCAGGGGTGTGTGGATGCCACGCCAAACAGGGGCATCCCTCTCAATGCTATCCTCCATGCTCTCTCATCTGTGCTTTGCTTTGTTGCTTTGTGGGGCTGTTTTTACGGCTTTGCAAAAACTTGAACTCAACAGCACATCAGAGTGGGGACTTACTGTGTAGACCACGAAAAGAAAAAAAAATATTCTATGAGATGAAAAATATGAATTGTGAGAAGAATTGAGGCGGTATTTAGCATAAATCACTGACAATTTTTGACTACAGTTGCATTTTCCACTTTGAGTTTCATAGAGTGCTATGTCTCTAAAAGAAGGCTTCTGTGGACCAGAGGCCTGGAGATATGGCCTGCATACTCTTGAAAGATCCTTAGTGCTACTCAGCATCTTGCTCCTAAAGGTTCTCTTGGGGAGCCACTGGTGATCTTTGCTTGCTAGTGATGCTCAAATATATGACCACTGAATATTTTTAACATTTAACGAATACTCTAGTCCTTCACAAACCCATTTTAGTAAATGCTGAGCCATATTGATTGCAGAAAGTACACAAAACTATCTTTGTAGACCAGAAAGACAGTGAAAAGAGAAAAAAAGGTAAAAAATGAAAGGGAAATGGACATGATGATGAGGCAACAAATGAGGACTTGTGAATAAAAGAATCAGGTTTCCAGCACCACAAGGGCCCTTTCGCTTTACTTTATTTTTTTATATTCAATAATCTTTATTTGAAAAATAGTACCTAAAATAGTACAATTCTAATGCTATCTATCAAACTTCAATAAGAGCAATTTCAGTGTCAACTAATGAACAGTAGCTAAACTAACAATAGGTCAATCAAAAGTGCTTTAAAGGGGGCAGCACCAGCTGATGTTCTGCGGTGTCTCTGGGCGTTCAGGACCTGGCTACAGGGAAAAGAGAATCAAATGGGCAGGTGCTCTGGACCCAAGCCCTCCCATCATGACCTGCCTCGTTCCTGGGGCTCCTGGCAGCCCACAGTTCCCCTGGCACTTCTGGACCCCTGCGGGCTGCGAACAGAACCTCGGGAGCCAAAGGACCTTTCATGAAAGGTTGGAACTTGGCCTCACAGTCAGCTGGCTTCAGCCTGTTGGGGTAATTTTCTTTCTAGAGCACCTGGAGTGCTCTTTCAGGGGATGTGGCCACCATCCATCCTTCCTGGGCCCTTTTCTCTTGGAAGAGGATCACCTTCTGAAAACTACAAGTGTCTTTCTTTGATTACCTGGGCCAGGTACTGGGCCATCTTCTTGTAGCAGTTGTGGGTCTTGACACATGCAGTTCAAGTACCCGCGCACCTTGGGAAGTCTTTGCTTGAGGTCCAGGCAGTAGGTGTCCTCCCACTTGAGGCCCCATCATGCATTCTCAGTGCAGTTCAGGCAGAGCGGGAAGCCTCAGCTGCAGCTTCAGGAGCTCCCTCCGTGGCTGTGCCCTTGTCCTGTAGAGAGGCCTGCTCTGGTCAGACTTTGGGCTCCTGTTACGCGTTCTTTACTCCTTGTAAATTCTTCCCACAATTGTACGTCTGCTGTTCCAATCTCCCCTTCAGGACATTTGAAGGATGCACCTAAGTCACCATTGTCATCCATACTCTTCAGAGGGACTTGTGGCTGGGACGCTGGGGAACCAGCATGCTCTGCTTTCCTGTTCCCCTCCACTGCTAAGTCCTCATCCTCCACGTGGTCTCTACTGCCCTGGAGCAGATGCAGGACGCTCATCAGGGTGTGGGCTGGGGAAGTCAGTTACCTCACTGCAACATTTGTGGCCTGTTTGATTCCTGCCTTGCCCTGCTCTGGCCTTTCCGCCTTCTCCTTCTTTGACTGCAAGCGTTGCTTCAGTCTCGCTATTTCTCGGTTGAGCAGCTCTGCAGTTTGCTGACAGTCAGTGTGGTCATTCAGATCATTTGTTCTTTGCTCCTAAAGATCTTCTCCACCGTGTGGTGAAGGGTGTAGGATGTGCCTTGCATCAGTTGCGCATGGGAGTTCAGGAGGCCTGCTTTTTCATGCTCTTTTCAGAAGCTCTCCTAGATGGGAAGACCGTCTTATTGGGATGGGAAGACCTGCTTATTTCCTTTAGAACCCTCAAGCAGAGGGTTTGGGGCGATCAACGACTGACTTCTAGCCTGGGTGACATGAGGCCAGCGCCGGCCTGGGGTGCTGGCTGCATCTTGGCTCTGGTCTTTTCATGGACCTCACCCTGGGCTGAATCCCTTTGTGCTAGCTCCTCCCTTATTCTCACTGAGTGTCCTCTCCTGACCACAAAGGCCACCACAGCAGTGCATACCTGGACCACCCAGAGTATCCACAGGGTCGCTGGCACTAGTCCCAGGATTCTGTACATCACTATCACTGCCGCCCACAGCGGGGCCAGCAGCAGCTGAACAGGCATTGTGTGGTGGGCAGCAGGCCCTCCGTGGCTCCCAAGGGCTCCGCAGCACTGCCTCCACTTGCTAGCGGCCTGTGGGCCACAACTGACCACTTGGAACCCTGCGGAGTGTTCCGTGCCTAACAGAAACAAGGGCCCACCAACACGGTAGATCGTCCGTTGGGCTGGGGGAAGGGGAGGCATCCCGTGTGTTAGAAAAGTGTGTCCCTGATTTCGCTGTGCAAATTGAAAGTGGCATTACTTTTGCAGGGCCTTAGGGGAGTGAAAAGAGCTCCTGGCAGCCCCTAGCTCAGGCCCCACCTGGCCCTACAGCACAGCTGAGGGATCAAAGCAGCGCCATGTCTAGCCCTAAATCCACACACGATCCTCTTAGGGCAGCGTGGTGGCCCATCCCTGGTGGGGCTCATTACCCCAATTTTAAGTTTCCTTCTGCAGCAGGGAAGCCTGGTCCTGCCTGCAAAGAGTTTGTCTCCCTTTGCTAGATGGAGCTCCTTGAAGAAAGGGCTGTTTTCTTCATCTACTCTGACTTGGGACTTGTCACTTTCCCCTCTTGACCTCCATACTCAGATCCGTGAATAGGAGTAAGTGGGTAAAGACCCCTCTAGCTTTAAAACCCCTCCAATACGGAGAGAACTCTGAAACCAGAACTAGAAGCTGAGGCGCGGTGAATGGAGCATTTTCCCTGGCATGATGGATGGGACCTACGGATCTGGCTATGAAGGCGGTATCTTGTCACTGGAATGCCTCTGCAGACTCGGACCCTTGCAACACAAAGTTTGCAAACCCATTGCAAACCCATAGTTTGCAAATCAGACTCAAGAATGATCTTCAGTATTGGTGGTTTTGTGTGGGTTTTGTTTGTTATTTTTGTTTATTTGTTTTTGAGACTTGGTTATTGGCACAACAGCTTCTGGAAATCTGTTTAACGGAGAGTATGGGGGCTTCTTTGGCCAAATGGAGTGGGTGCTTATGAGTTCGGTCAGTGCCTGAGGGAGCACTCACTTCCTTGCCTGGTCGTATTTTCATTGGTGCAGGCTCAGTCTGCTTCGCAGCCACTGTTTGGGCCACAGCCTGTCGCACAGTCAGCCGCAGGGTCCTGCTCCTCTCTAATTTGTTCAGACATTGTGGTGTGTTTGGCCATATCATTTGTCATAGGTATAAAAACAATCACAACCAAAGCCTAAAGCTGTTGGGATGAGCAGCTGCCTGGGAATCACGCTCCTTCCTGCTCTTTCCAAAAAGCCAGGCGAGCCGGCCAGCATCCCGCTCCCTCTGACCCGCAGTCTGTGCGGGCAGTAGGCCCTGAGTGGTGCCAGGAGGAGGTGGCCTTAGAAAGGCGGAGACCCAACGAGCAGAGTGAGTCGGCCTCCGGCTCCACCTGAAAGCGCCATCTTGTCGCCACTTCCCTCAGGAGCAGGCGAGCTCTTCCCCAGGACCCGCTTCGCGGCTTCCCTTTCCCCCCAGTACCACCTGGCAGAGGCGGCGGCCTCTCTGGCCCTGCAGGGGACAGGGCCCAGGGAGGGGAGCCGCAGCCTACGGGCCTGAGGCGGGCAGACGACCTGCGGCCTCCGGGCGCTGCCTGCTCCAGCCCAGGAGCCTCCTGGATCCGCCCTCGGCCGCCCAGGGTCTCCCTCTTTCACTTATTGGTGTCTATGAGGCTTTATAGATGCAACCGTTACAAACACAGCCAAGTACAATAGACCAGAGCGCTTTCCTGTATGAACGCCCCCTGGGGCAGATGTCCTGGTTTCATTTAGCGTCTAACACAACATCTTTAGTACCATGGCAAACACTGGAACACTACAGGCTCTTCGAATTCATAGTTAAATAACTATATATGAATAAACAGGTTTATGAGCTACATTTCCTTGTATTGAATGCCTTTTTAGTAAAAGTATATTCAAATGATAAAATACACACCATTACATATTATAATAGTACAGATTATGTCATCTCCAATCTTCTCCAATCCCATTCTTCAATTCTTTATAGGTGTATATTCTTTTAAACTTAAAAAATATTTATATGTATTCTCACTATTTTTCTTCAGTCTTAAAGAGATAAAGAAAAAACAGTAATTCATTAAAATCTTAAATTGCCTTTCTCTAATTTAATGACATCTTTGGTCAGCTGGTATATTTCATTTTATGATGTAAGTTGTTATTCTGAAAAGTATTTTATCAATATTGTTATTTTGAGTCATAATATTAAGATGTTCTCTCTGTGTTTATGATTGACTTTTGTCATTGAGTGACTTATTTTAAATAGTACTTCACTGTTATTTTCCATTAGGAACAGAAAAGAAGTCAGTTTTGCTGTATTTGATTGAGTCTGAGGATGATGATGGTCTGAAGGAGGACACTGGTATAAGGAACCTCAAGAAGTTTTTACTCAATGCTATGGCTTGAATGTTTGTTCCCTCCAAAACTCATGTTGAAATTTAATTGCCATTGTAATAGTATTAAGAGATGATGCCTTTAAAAGATGATTAGGTCAAGAGGGGTGCAGCCCCACAGGTGGGATTAATGCCATTGTAAAAGGGTGCATTCAGGCCTTTCTTGCCTCAGCCATAAGATGACATAGCATAAAGGTCCTTGCCAGATGCCAGCCCCTCAATCTTGAATTTCCCAGCTTCCAAAACTATGAGTCAATACATTTCTATTTACTATAAATTACCCAGTCTCAGGCATTTTGTTACTGCAGCAAAAACAAACTAAGGCACCCAATTTGAGAATTTTATTTCTTTTCTTTTTTCTTTTATAGAGACGGAGTGTTGCTCTGTCACCCAGGCTGGAGTGCAGTGGTATGATAGTAGCTCACTATAGCTCACTACAGCCTCATACTCCTGGGGTCAAGGGATCCCCCCACCTCAGCCTCCCAGGCATGTGCCACCATGCCTGGCTAATTTTTAAATTTTTTTTGTGGAGATAGGGTCCCACTATGTAGCCCAGGATGGTCTCAAATTCCTGGCCTCATGTGATCCTCTCACTTTTGCCACCCAAAGCACTGAGATTAAAGGTGTGAGCCACCACACCCAGCCTAAGAATTTTATTTCTTCATAATGTGCCTGTTTTTAATTATGTTAAGCTCTAGTTGGCAGCCTCTAAAATGGCTCCCAGTGATCTCCACTTCCCAGTACTCACACTCTGTGTGATCCTCACCCCTGAGTGAGGACTGGATCACGTGACTTGCTTCTGACTAATAAAAATATGGCCAAAATGATAGGAAGCCACTTCTGACAGCAACAGCAGGAGACTCTAACCTCTATCTTGCTCAGATGCTCTCCATGGCTCTTTTCTCTTGCCCACACTGATGAGCCCCAGGCTGCTGGTGTGACTGTTCTAAAGAGAGGCCCATGTGGCAAGGAACTGAGGGATGCTTCTAGCCAACAGCAAGTGAGAAACAAAGGCCATTAATCCAACAGCCTGAAAGGCATGAATCCTGTGAACAACCGGGCCAGAGACTTTAGAAACAGAACCTGAGATGGCCACAGCCCTGACCAACACCTTGACTGCAGCTTCCGGAGGAGCCCTGAGACACAGCCAGTCATGATTGGGTTTTTGACCCATAGAAACTGGGAGATAATAAATATTATAATCCACTCAATTTTGGAGAACATGGTTATGTCGCAACAGATAATTAAATACTGGCTAATTGTCCACTGATTGCATATTCTACAATGTGTAGATCTCTCTTTAGTTCACATGTGTTTTTTCCAAACAGTACAGTTGTTTTCTTTTCTTTTTTTTTTTTTTCTTTCCTGTCGAAAAAGTCCAATTTGGGTCTGACAGTATTTTTGACATGGGGAAAATGGTACAGATGCAAAAGCATCTCTTTGTGCTTTACTACTTGAGATGTTCTGTATACAATTATTAGCTTTGAAAAGACAGGCCTGTGGTTTATCTCTTTAATTCTGAGAACTTTTAGTTCTGGTTGCCCTAGTCAGGCTAATGTAGTTAAAGGCCATGTGCTGTAGTCACAAAAGTGGCAGGAAAGGCCCTCTATCCTCTGGCTTTAAAAATAGAGCCTAAAACCACTATCCCTAGGACAAGTAATTTAAATTACTCCAAGCTAAAAATGATTGATAGAGGAAAATTTGTGAGACTGAATGTGGTAGAAGGAGACTCTATGGATGCTCTAGATTCTAGAGAAAGAGGCAGAAAAGAAGGGCAGGAGAGTTGAGTAAAGAAATCGACTTAAAGAAAACTGGCTCCTCTTCAAAATTGTCTCAGGCTTGGGCTGCTGGGTTTGGCAGGGCTATTGTTTAGGGGATCACCTTAGCTGTGTGTCTAGACAAAATGATTTTTCATTTTGTGCTGCGGTCTTGAACTTCAGAATCCATGACCAACTTCTTGAATCAGCTTAGCAGTGCTAAGTGAGCCTTTCCCTTAAAACACACAATTGCTTCTGACAGCAAAAGTCCAATTACAAACAAAAGGGTACATCATGTGAGAATGTTGAGGAATCTTAAGCGACTTGCTTTTCATGATAATAACTGCCTTGTATATTGCAAAATGTCCCCTGGACCCCATGAGAGCTCTGCAGAAAATATTGTAGAAAACCTAAGCATCGTGTCCAATGCTCACAGTGGGGTATAACCAACTATCAATTTAATTACAACTTTATTACTTACTATTCAATTTGGTTCCTACAGAGTGTATGTTCCTTCCGGGAATACAAAAAAATTATGTTCTAATTAAAGTATAATAATCCATCCAGTGCAGAAGAGCAGGTATCACAATCTCTCTGCATCCTCATTACATCTGAGTATTCATGAAGATACCTCACATTTACACTCAGGCCCCATCACCGGACATTACATGTGGTATTTCCAGGAAATACAAGGCTTTAACCGAACTCTTTTATTTCAAGTTAAAGAAAGTACAATATTAAAAAAAAAAATCCATAGTAAACGAAATAGGATAAGATTTACAGTGACTTCAAACCCTTTACATTTTTCATTGAAATGCATACTTTCTAGGTTAACATATATTGATTGGTACAATCCTGAAATCAGTGTAATGCAGTTGATAAGATCCAGAGTTTATTACCAACACACACAGGTATCATTTTCACCTTTTTGTCTCCTAGTGTCCAAACTATTTTTAATGATGAGCATGTCTCAGACTTTCTGTATTCCCTATGCCCTGCTTCACTCTCCCATTTCCTAACCAGTCCTAAGATTCATGGACATATTTTTATCTTATTGAGTGGTGTCTCTATAGTTTATTCTTTTGTTTCGGTTTTGCTTCTGTGTTTTCACTTGGTGTTTGGTAGCTAATAAACAGGTGGACTGAGATTCACAGGCAGTTTTTTGGTGTCAAGAATGTGACAAGGTGACATTGCTTATGAGTTCAGTCAGTGCCTGAGGGAGCACTCACTTCCTTGCCTGGTCATATTTTCATTGGTTATACGTGCTAGAGCTAAGCTTACTTTCTAATTCATTTTTAATTGAAGTGAAAATCACCACCAATTGCCTGGACATTAAAGTGTTAAAGTGTGAGAAAACATGATGCAACTCTGTGAAAAGAAAATGCCTTACAATACGCAGGTTTCCCCGGAGGTCTGTGTCTACTCAGGGAAGTATGAAAATACAAATGACTGCTGCCACATCCTCAAGTATGTTAGTGGAAATGAGGCATCTACAAATATTTATGCTGTTTCACTCATTTTTCACCTGATAGTCACGCCAAGAAATATTCTACACACCTGTTTTTCTCTTGTGCTTAGGAGTTTCAGAACACAACAGACCATGGCCCCTTAAATAGCCTCCAGGGGCTGGATTTGGGGAAAGAGCAGGTTTGCAGATTGTACACGGTGTCTGTGGGGCAGAGACTCCACTCATAGAGACTGACTCTAAGGAGCACAAAAAGAGTAGAGTTAAAGGAGGAAGAGAAAGGCAAATCCAAAAACAGGAAAAAAAAATGCCCTCAGGGTGTTCCGTCCTTCCCTCTGTCAAGCTTCTGAGCTCTTCCCCTGGGCAAGGCAGCGCAGAGGCCATGCATGAAACGGAGGGGAGGCACAGAAAGAAGAACGTGTTTCAGGGGTGCCAGTCTAGGATATGAGATGGATCTCAGAGGGAGAAAGCTGAATATTTATAGCAAAAGCAATGCTAAATGAATTATAGGCCTAGTTTAAATAAAGAGGCAAAACTATAGATCTAAATGTCAGCTGAATTCGAGGCAAAATTAACTAACTATAAATGAACACAGAAAACTTGAATGTATTTTTCTTTCAAAAATAAAAAATACATTAACAAGCAAAAAAGGTTTTCTGTAAAGAAAACTTCTGTAAAGATATCAGGTTTGTCTAAGAATTTTATTGTATGAATTTTAGTGTATAGAAATAAAAATTAAATACCTAACCCATGTAAGTTCTATTATTTACATCCTGCAATAGTGTATTCTAGTTAGTACTCTGCTGATCAGCAAATAATGCTAATAGAAAAATCAAGAATGGTGAAGATGAAGTTAAACAAACTGATGACAAGTAGGAATAAAGCTCAATAGATACTATTTCATTTCTTATATTTTTAATAGAAAAACTCTACAAAAATGTTTTTGTTTGTTTGTTTTTTGTTTTTTTTTTTTTTGAGGCAGAGTCTTGCTCTGTTGCCCAGTCTAGAGTGCAGTGGCGCGATCTCGGCTCGCTGCAAGCTCCGTATCCTGGGTTCATGGCATTCTCCTACCTCAGCCTCCCAAGTAGCTGGGACTACAGGCACCCATCACCACTCCCAGCTAATTATTTTTATTTTTAGTAGAGACAGGGTTTCACCATGTTAGCCAGGATGGTCTCGATCTCCTGACCTCGTGATCCACCGGCCTCAGCCTCCCAAAGTGCTGGGATTACAAGCATGAGCCACTGCGCCTGGCCTACAAAAATGTTTATGTTTAAAAAAAGAGACTCAAAAAATCAATAGTAATTAAAGTAGCTTTTCATTTATAAGAATAAACCACAAATCATCAGACATTTAAGGAAATAAAAGATTTATGATAAATTAACAAAATAAAGCAAACAAAACCAAACTTTTGCTGGAGGAATAATCCAGAAAAAAAAAGTAAAAAAAACCATTTAACTAATTTGAATTAGAATGTTCACAGAGGTTTAAGAGGTCTGGTATTATTATTAAAATAATACAAGATTGCCATGGAAAGAGAACAGCAGGAGAATAGATAGTAAAGTATGTTTGGAGATTAAAATATTGCCAGACTGAAAACATTTGTAAAGGGGCTGCATGAATAAGAGAAAACAGCCAGAGATAGAATCAATAATTGGGAAGATGTTGAGAAACTCTTCAAAGGTGTTGAAGGAAAAAGGAAGAAAGAGACAGTAAGGGTGAAAAGCTTAGGAATGTAGATACCCTCATCCAGGAATCCGAGTTTATCTAAGAGGATTTCTAGATGGAGAAAACAAAACAAAACAAAAATGAAAGAAAAATTGTAAGAATAATAACAATGTCAAAAATAATAAAGTAAAACATTATCTGATATGTAAAAAGTAACTGTTTACCTGTGAACCTTGTATGAATTAAAAATTGTTGAGACAGCATTAAGGTTAAAAAAAGGAGAGAGAGACAATATAAACAATGTAACAGTGTAAAAGATTTAGTTAAGGAAGAAGTGAAATAAAGCTAAAAGGAATTTTTTAAAGGATTTATTTTAACTAGGAAAGACAAAACATTGTTTCCTTTCATATCCCTCAAACAATACCATGTAGTTCTACATAAATATTTCTACAGTGTTAATATTGTGATTGCCATGTTTTAGTTTTTCATTCTTATAACTAATCTATAGGCAAATTTTTAAAGAAATAAGTATAGTTTCAAAATGGAATGTATATGTTGGAAACTTTAAAACATAGTAAACAATAAAACCAACAAAAATTGGGATGGCAGGAGAGAGAAAAGGAAGAAAACAGTCAAATATGCTAGAAAGAAATGATTTAATCACATTAGAAAGCTAATAAGTCAGTAAATATAGCTATATATAAGTATATATACGTATCTGTATACATATATTTTTTAAATAAAAATTTTAATGAACATCATCTCAAGGGTACATATTATCAACACGACATCACTATTGATGTTCACTTTGACCACGTGGCTGAGTAGCATTGGTGGGGTTTCTCCACTCTAAAGTTATGTTGTTTTTTTTTCTCTCCGTTTTCCATATTGTACCCTTTGGAAGGGAGTCACTGCATGCTGCCCACACTTAAAAGCAGAGTAATGCTTTATTACCCTGGGGGTGGCTTATCTATATAAATTATTTGAAATTCTTCTGCATAGAATATTTATCTATTCTGCATTAATTAATTATCCCATCATTTATTCATATTAGAATGGACATGTGGATATTTATTTTATACATTGTGCTATAAGCCAACATCACTTTATTTACTTATTTTTGCCCAAATTATTCCAGTTTTGGCCACTGGGAGTTTTCAGTTGACTTTAAGATTCATAGACATACTCCCATCATTTTGTTTTGTTTTTGAGCACTTTCTTACTTGTTTGTACTACAAGATGCTCCAGGCTTGTCTTGTATATTTTCTGTCCTAGTCCTAGGATCGGCCATTTCTCTACGGATCCCTGTTTTCTTTCATTGAGAATGGTATTAGAAACTAAGATCTGGGCACTATATGTATTCGTTGCTACTGGGGTTTGTTGCTTCTAGACCCTCTCAGCTGACAAAGCAAGAAAATACATGTGTGTGTATGATCCAATCTATATATACACATCTGTGAATATTTCTATTTGTAACCATCTGTATTTATGTTAGGCAGAACATAATTTCTGCCTAACATATGCTATATGCCTAACATTTCTGCCTAATGTTTATGCTGTGTCCACAACTCTAATGCATTATCAACGAAACATTATTCTAACCTCCTTCTCTTACTTACCTGTAACTCATGGCCCCCAATTGTGAGCAACCTGGCTCCAGTTGTCTTCTATCCATTTGCTTAATTGTCCCATTCCAGCACACATGTATAGTAGTATCAGCATTGATAATCTGTACCCGTGTGAGAAAAAACTTTATCAGCCACAGTACAGTGTTATGCACAGTGTTTTTTTTTGCCTTTAGTCTTACAGACTCTATTTTTTTCCCCCAAAGTTACTTAGGTTAAAACTTTCCCCTAATTCCCTTCAGTGACATTTCCTCATATATTTGTGATAGACTTAGATTTTGGGGGGTCAGATTCTGTATTCTCTCCAGGATCAGATTGAATAAAATTTTAAATTCATAAATCCACTCAGAAGAAACACTAAAAATAAGAATAATATTACCATACAAAAAAATGAGGGTGTCTGGGAAGAAGAGAAAGGATGAAGTAGTAGATAAGCTAAACTTCTTTTTGGTTAGTTATTATTTCTCTCGTTTTATTATTTTATTGCATATTATTAATTATATATATTTCAAACAGGAAAATACAAAAAAAAGTATTTTGATAAACACTATTACCCACCACTTAGATTTAAAAATTGTTAACCTTTAGATATACTTTCTTTAAAACTTTAAAAATTCTTATTACAAAAAAATATAAACATATAAAATAGAAAGCCTCCATATACCCATCACCCACCTTCAAAAATTATCAATTCATGGACAACTTTACTTCATCTATATTCCCACCCATTTCTCCTACTCTGTATTATTTCAAAGCAAATTCAAGGTATCATGTCATTTCAGGTATAACTACTTTCGAACATTTAAAGATAAGGATGGCTAAAAGCATAGTGAAAATAATATCACAACAAAAAAAGAACAATAATTTATTAATGTGATTAAATTCAATTTGCATTCACATTTTCTATTCTTT